>NC_073626.1:74593481-76993481 GCF_029407905.1 Bubalus kerabau | reverse complement strand
CAGAGAGATATTTTCAAAATGTTATCACAGATTTGTCAAAGCTTGTTTAAACTATGAAACACTTAAAAAAAAAAAAAACTAAAAAAAATTTGTAGTTTTATATATATATATACACATACACATATACAGAAAGGCAAAAGAACAAAGAGTTTTCTTCAGCCTAAATTTGAAAGTAGTGCCATTCATTTGACTACCAAACCAAGGAACTTTGCATGGTTCTTTTTATAGGAGATTTAAGAAAGGATATTATCATAGATATTATCTAACACTATTTCTAAGTATATTTGATCATAAAAAGCCTCCTGGAATTTGAAGCATGACATGTTTCTAATCCCCATTAAGGGCAGGAAAATGTCATAAAATGATCAATATGCTATGCTTGCTTTATTTGGGGAAGAATTACTAATAAACTGTTCTGGGTATGAAATGTGGACCACTCAAGTACAGAAGAGTGATAAAGAGAAGGATCTGGAATCAGCTTATGATTCAAAAATTGCAGTGAAATCTTGGGCAAATTATTTACCTTGTGTGTCCGTTTGCTCATCTTTAACATGAGAATGATAATAGTACCTACTTCAAAGGATTGTTGTGAGGGTTAAATGAAATGATAGACATAAAGCACTTACCAAGCCCATGGTAAGTGGTCGGCTAATGTTAGCTACTGTTAGCTGCGTCAGTGAAGAGACACTGAAAAATAAGTGGTCTCTGTAACCTGGAAAATGAAACTATCAGTTTCAAGTAATGTTTGTTAAGTAGGATAAGATGAAAGTTAAAGTTAACAACTTTCAGGAAAGATAAAGCAAACATCTTTAGAACGTAAGCTATGTGAGCAATCCACTCTGACGCCCTTTGAAGACCATGCACGTGGCAAGGTTTCCCTAGTCTGAGGTGTTTTTAGGCCCTGCTACCACCCATAGACCAGGCAAACACAGAAAGAAGCCATAAATGTTTTCCCTAGAAGATGGGGTCCCCACATAGCCAATCTGATACACTTCCTGTGTCTAGGCAAACTTAGACCCATATACCCACACAGCACAGTATAGTGTTGGTGACGAACAGGTGCAAACATAAATAGGCGTCCTGTCTGCACTCAGACGTAGAGGAGTCCTCCCTGATTCAAGCCAAGCCACTCAAGCAGAAGATCTTGGAGTGGAGCAGAGGGGATGGTTTTCAGCTCTTGCCTTCCCAGCATGCCCTGGGGCTCTGTGACCATGTAATCTGAAGGCGAGCCAGAGACCAGGTAGTTCAAAGCCTCTTGTTGCACAACTTCCAGGCCAAGGTAAAGTCATCCATCCCACCAATATTCTTGAGCCCCTCCTCTGTGCCCCGTGCCATTCTAGGGAACGGCTTGATGAAAATCTTTGCCCTCATACAGCTTACATGCTGGTGAGTGGAGACTGACAACAAACAGAACAAATGCATCGTATCGTAAACATTTAAGTGGACACGGACATGCAGCAGACGAGGAGGAGGTGGCTTATAGGGGAGTTTTCCGGACTTGCAAGTGGGTCAGGAAGGGCCTCACTGATTGTGGAATCTCTGTGGGTGGATTTGGGGATCTCTGTACTTCTGTAGGAATGTAGACCTTGCCTCTCATTTAAGACTAACCAGCAACAAATGTAGAATGTATGAAATGAATGGGATGGACTTTTTAAATTTACATTTTTAAAAATGTATAGCAATTAGATCTATTGTGATTATACATAAGATTTTCTTGCATTAATAAAAGCAGCCAAATAGGGCCAAAAGAGAAGGATAATCACCCAGCCATAGGTTTACCATCAATCAGGAAATATTTCTCTAATCTCTCAACTGTGCCATTTCCCTCATCAATATTCCAGAGATGGTCATAGCTCAATAATCTACCATCAAGAAACTACAAAGATTCCAGATATAGAAGAATTGATAACCTCAGGGATAAGCTTGAAATCTAACCTAACATTGAACTATAGATAACTACTGTATGGCACTGGCTACCTTACTTTTTGTTCCAAATCAGTGTCCTTTCTAGGGTTTTGAACATTCCTTCAATCTGTATCATATAAACAGAATCTTAAAGTGATCTCATTCAATCTATGAAGATGATTTAGAAGACTTTAAACTCTATTATTGGCCCTATTAATTTTAAAAAGAAATGTTTATTAGTCATTAGTCATCTTCATTTCGAATGAAGATGTTAAGTATACAGCTTTTAATTTACCTTTCAGATCAGTTTTTTAAATGGTAAATTATTGGTGTTAGAATTATTTCCAAATACTTGACTTACAAAAATGTACATTTATAAAGAGAATCTGAGTTAAAGAAACAGAATATAAAATAGGTAACTAATAAAAACCTACTGTATAGCACTGGGAACTCTGCTCAACACTCTATAATGACCTATATACAAGGAAAGACTCTAGAAAAAGAATGGATACATGTATAACTGATTCACTTTACTGTACAGCAGAAACTAAGACAACATTATAAATCAACTATACTCCAATAAAAATCAACTGGAAAAAAAAGAGAGTGAAATATGAAGACTCACAATTAGAGTTGAAACTCCAAATTGTGATCATAATTATCAGAGCCATACCACTGAAAAATATAACTACTCTTTTATCTTTTTGTCTTTACTCGTAAAGCTGATCATGTAGGATTTGATGACACCGTCTCGGTGGTTCTCAACCACGACAGCACTGTCAGCAAATGGTGTTTGGTGATGCTGGGGCATATTTTTGGTTGTCTGGGAGTATATTTAGTGCCCAATGGCCCAATCCTATGTGCCAGGCCCACCCAATAAAACAATTAAATACAAAAAGCCCATGGCATTGTCCCTTCCTTCACCAAGAAACTTAGCTAAACCTGGCAGTTGTAGAGTTCCACATCTCATTTTTTTCCCCATAAACATAATTACCCAAGTCAAAAGATGCATTTTCAGAATTACAACTACTTATGCAATCTGAATTTTGTCGATTCATGTCATTTATCTTAAATCCTTACTTGTGGAAATTGTTTCTTTCCCCTTAAGAATGCTGGTAGAAAGTTTTTATGAAACAGCTAAATTTACTAAGAGAGAGGGGCAAGGTGTTAGTCTCCTGTTACACTGATTTCACAATAAATAAAAAAGAAAAATACCACAGTTCTGCGAAGTAGCCAGGTTAACTTAAAAGGACATGTTTCTTTAAGGGTCTTTTTTTTTTTTTTTAAAGAAAAATCACATTTTAATATTTTACATAAATAACCAATGGGAAGAGGTTGAAGACACACTTGTTTCTGATGCTCTGGAAATGTTGAGGGCCATTTTATAGCCAGTGATTTTTAATACGCAGTAGATTTGTTAGACTTAAACACCAGCTGGGGAAAATCAAGGAATTGGGGGCGGGGGGAAAGTTTGGGAGAGATCTAAAATGATTTCTCATGGCACTATGAGGTACACAACATTGTTTTTCAGAGGTTCCATTGGAGTGGGAAGAATTTCATGAAAGATCATTTTAAAGCTTATTTTGAGTTAGACCTTGATCCTTTTTTTTTTTTTTTTTTTTTAATTTACTAGACTTTGACACACTGCCTCTTGAGACTAGCAGAATCTACTATTCCGTATACATAATAGAGCATACTTTTTCTATAATCAGGTACCTTTTGCTGCTTTGGGATAAGACTGTTTTCCTGTTTAGATTTTAAGCATTGCCAGAGAGAAGAAGCTGTTCTGTTGTTTTGATTGTGGCACAGCCTGATAGCTCTAGCTGCAGCCCCTCTGATGAGGAATGAGTGCCTACCAGGATGTCTGGGCAACTAGCTATGTTTCCTCGGACTCCAGCTTAGTTGGCACTCCATTGCCTGTGAGGAGCTTTCTGGCATGTGATTATTTACTTCAGAATTAGAGTTTCAGGCACCTACATTGACTGTTTTATATCATGTGCAGAATAATAGATCTTTTAATGTCAGATACAATACACTGCACATATTGCTTTTGCACTGTTTTAAAATTTTTGTACTAAATGATAGAAAATATTTATATTCTTTGAGTGTGAGCTTTGAATAGATGGTATTATCACTTTATTATTTTTTTTTTTTTAACAAAACGTTTTTCTCAAATATTCTATCGCAATGTTATTCTGAGCAAGTCGTATGCCAAAATCTTGTATCATGTTTGTATGGAAGATTAAATTTTACTCTTGTGTGGTAAGACTACTCAGTTATTGAGTTCATTGTTGGAATTTGATATTCCAACACAAAGCCCACTATGTATTCAGAAATCCAAGTTGGTGTCATACGTTTCATTTTGATGTGAACTTTTCTTTGCTTTCCTTTGTTTCAAGACTCCATTTTGCAATAAACGTTTTGACAGTAAATCCCTTTGTTATGTGTGGCTGTGTATATCAGAGATTTGTTAGACTGGATTCCCAACATCCTTTGAACGAATCATTGTTACACACATGCCCATGAGTGTGAGCTCTTATCTCCTGAAATCAATTGGAGTGTAAATCAATTGGAGTGTAAATAATGAAACTGTAAAGTGATGGGGCAGTCACGAGGTAAATGTTTTTTGGGTTTTTTTTTTATCCCCAAAGAGAGACAGAAAGACTTAGAACTCACCTGACAGCAGAAACACTGATATGTTAACAAGGTACAGCAGACATAAAGGAAACGGGAAGCCACTCTGTGGCTGGACATCATTAACTCTTCTTCCCTATCCTGCCAAATTCAAACCATCTTGAAACTGTGCCTGGTTCCACAGCCTTCCTCTCACTGATCTTTGCAAGCAGCGTGCAAGAATCCTACCAGAGCAAGGTCTCACCCTGCATCCAGTGCGTTTCCCTTGGCATCATTTTGATAAGCCTTTCTCAGAGCTCAAGAGAACTCTTCCCCTCTCCTTCTGACATGAAAACCAGAAATGTTGGTTTTGATTAGGTGTTTCACTTACAACCTTTATTCAAGAAATATTTATCAGTTTTGTTCAGCACAACATTTGGGGATTGTATAAAATCAAAACATTGCATACACACCCACTCCCTGTAAAGCCAGCCTTGACGCAGGGACCATCTCTGAGACGCAGTCCATTGTTTCTTGAACTAATCAAAGAATTTCCTTGTTTCCCATTTGATCCCGTGATGGGAAAAGGGAATGACATGTTTCTGCAGCTATATACAGCTGCCCCGTGAAGAAATAAAACTTGTCATGTGTTTTCTTTGATCGAGTTCTGTTTTCTATCCTATTTCTCAAGTCACTCTCCTTCCTGCATTATTCAAGCAGATGAGCGCATGTGACTGCAAACACAAAGTATTTCAGAGGAGGACGGGGCAGCCCGGTAGGAATTGAAGCACATAGGGGTAGTGGAATACATATGGGGTGGTAGCGCTCTATACCCTTGCAACTTAACTCTACATCTCTAACTCTATGCATTCAGATTCACTGTAACTAGTGGGCTTTTCAAGTAATTCTGCATAGCCCCCTAGAGTTGGCTGCATTTCCCCTTTATCTTGAGACATGCACACACTGTGCCTGGAGCTGCAGTCAGGCAAATGTGACACGCCTATCCGTCCTTCCTTCTTCCGCCCCCACTGCAGCGTCCTGCCTTGTTGCTTCTCCTGTCCAGGAGTCACCTCTCTTCTCCTCACCCTGCTGTGCCAGCTCAAGCCACTGTCCCTTCCATCCCCATGTTAGTCTATGAAACATCCTTTTTCCATGGTATAGCCATAGACACTGAAGTCTATACCAGAGAATTTAGCTTTGTCGTAAATGCAGCCTTCGATTTTACTCATTCAACAAATTGTTCAACAAAGATTTACCAGGTATTATGTGCCTGGCATTCTGCTGGGCACTGAGGAAACGAAAATGAAGGTGAATTCCTCCAAAAGTAAAATCCATACCTACTTCACCCCCTTAAATTAAAAGCTCCCTGAAAGCCAGGGTATGACTTCCCTAGCAAGGTTTTGAGCATGTGAATTAAAAATACCTGCAGATTAGAAGCGTTAGTCACCCACCCTCTGATTTTTACATAATCATAAAAGTAACCAAATCCACCTTTTTTTTTTTCAACTCACCCACACACACAAAATATATTATTTGTAACAGGGCTTGAAAGACACTTTGCCACCTTATCTCATGAGCAGTCCAACCCTTCTGACAAGTTAGAGTTAGTTACAAGTAATGGCTGTTGTTGTTCAGTTGCTAAGTTGTGTACAACTCTTTTGTGACCCCATGGACTGTAGCCTGCCAGGCTCCTTTGTCCATGGGATTTACCAGACAAGAATACTGGAGTGGGTTGCCATTTCCTTCTCCAGGGATCTTCCCAACCCAGAGATTGAATCCACATCTCCTCCACTGGCAGGCGAATTCTTTACCACTGAGCCTCCAGGGATGATGATAATAGTTAAAGCAAACTAATTCAGGTCATGAGACACAGATTTTTTTCCCCCATTGTGTAGGTATTGGGTTAGTCAAAATGTTCATAAGAAGTTATGGAAAAACCCAAACAAACTTTTTGGCCATCTTAATATTTATTACTTAGTCTGTGGCCATGGAACATATATTGAAGCAAGTAGCCCTTTGGCTCTGAAAATGGCCAGGTGGGAGTCCTCCTGAAAAGTTGTCTTTTGTGTTTGTACACTTGCCAGGGAGGGTGGTTACTTTAATTTTAGTTAGAGCAACTCCGCAACCTGAGTTCCTTTGGACAGCTCCGATTTCACATGTCCTTCTAATCGTTGGTTTTAAAAATATAGTGCAAGTAAGACATTTAGTTCAAACTTAGAAATTCCCCTCTAAAAATAAGCATCTACGACATCTAGTTACCAAGTGGTTGCTTTGGAATTTTCATTAATAAAATCAAATGATCTCCATGTTGACTGAGAATCCCGAAGAAGGCTCTGGTGTCTGACAAACGTCAGAAATTCCTCGACTTCCAAGGCCTTCTTGTAGGAGGTAAAACTGCTCTGAGTGTGCCAACTACCAAGAGAGGAAAATCCCATGATGTGCAGTTCCCCTGTAATAGTTCACCAAGCGCAGTGAATTGTTACTGAGAGGTTGATACACTCGACTGGCTTCTGTGGGCACCATCCTTAGAACCCTGAGAAGTTCCTCTTAACAGGCGGGAAAATTGGTTTCCATTCAACATAACCTACAGAAAGAACCAAGCCAGAGCATCGGCCCAGAGCTAAAATATTGAAAAGAGGGGATAAGCCAAAAAGACAATGATAATATTCCTTTTTTTTTTTTTCCCATTTCATTCATATTTCCCATGCAGCTGCTGCCTTCCTTTGAGATTGGTGCTTGGACAGAAGATGATGTGGTAAGCTGCTTCTGTTAATGCCTCCTTCAACCTGTGCAGGGAGTTCATAACTAGGTCCGCAAGTTAAAAATGCAGGTAGAAGGGTCTGGGCCTTAGGAAAGTCTAAGTAGGAGAAGTTGACAAATTCCATGTTTTTCTATTTTTAAGGCAGTAATGATTTAAAGTAAGGCCTCAAGCAAAGCAAGTATCTCATCAAATCTTCCAAGAGGATTCCACCTCCCTATTTGCTCTGAAAGGTATTCCAGAATGCAGTAATGAATCCCAGTTAAAGGGGCTTCCCAGGATACCAAAGGAACATACCAGGAAAAAAAAGTGATCTTAAGTTTTCCCAGAAGATCAGGGTTGGACTTGAACCACGGTGGGGAAAGATTTGGTAAAGGCAGTGCCTTAGCCCTGTTCATTTTGCCATCTTTACTCTGACCTTCCCAAGAAAGAATAGACCCGAGTTCCCAGACATTTCTCCACAGCTGGAGCCAGACAAGCCCCGTGTTTGGCAGAGGATGTGGAGAGACTGTTTAAATCCAAAGGAAATCCCTACACCCTACACTCTGAGTAGACACCCTGAGGAACAAGCCTCCTTAGCCTGTTGTATCTCTGCAGCTTGTTTCCCTGGTGAAAAACAGGGCTAAGAATTCTTGGTCAGAGACCTCAGGGGTTTATGTCTGTCCAGGTTCAACTTATAAGTTCTGGGTTTCGTTAAATGAAAAGTGGGGAAAAAGCTTGTATGCCAACCTTAGCAGGCCCACACCCTAGGAAACAGACTTGGTACCCCAAGAGCAACTTGTTACTAGAAACTCTTGGGAAGGTCTCTGGAAGGTTTATCAGACTCGGTCTGGTTTTGGGGCTGGGCACATCCCTTCCTGCCCTTGGTCTTCTGCTGAAGTGATGCTGCTTTCAGATGAGCTCATCTCTGGCTTCCATGGGGAGAGGACGCTGGCACCCGCTGCCTCTACTTCCCATTCCCTGAGCCCCCAGGGATTCTAATTTCCTGCCAGCCCTGCTTAACGAGAGAGGACTTAGGATCTCCTCTGTTCACAGACCTGGATATAATGCCTTCATCCCCTGCTGCAAAGTTGGCCCATCTCATTTGAGAAGAAATGTTTTCAAAGGCACTGAACTCCAACAGCTATTTTTAGTCTTTGCTCTGAGGTTGAGTGGTTTTCAAACCATTTAAATAAAATTCCAGGGTCAAGGGCTCCCTAGAGAACTGGGTCTGGCCCCACCATTCTGTCTCCCTTTGCCTGGGTAGGGTAAGGGGCTACGGTAAACATGTGCCGAGTGACAGTCAAGGACTGAGGTCGCTGGGTCCAACCTCATTCTGTGTAGAAAGCTCCATGCTTTAACATGTCTTGGGCCACAAAGCTACTTCATGACCAGGCCTAGAACAGAGGATGCATATTATCCATTTTTCTGTCCACTGCCATGTGGTCCCTGTTTTTCATATAATTCCTGGGTAAACCAGTGACCTTGAACACCCCAGTGGACCACTGGCACATGAATGGAAAAGGCATTATAAGTAAGAATCTTCTCAAAAGGATTTTTAAATGTGTTTCAAATAAGAAGTAAAACCAGTAGTCCTCCAAGGGCCCAAGATCCCCAAAGGGAGGGATATCTCCAATTTGAAAACGTGAAGGTTTAAAACAACGAAGAGCAAGTCTTCAGTTTTCCCTTTGTGGTTGAGCAAGAATTAAACATATTTTACCCATTGCACAACTATGTGTCTTACTGTTAAGTCTAGCCACTGACCATGAATGAATCTGCAAAACCGTGTGTGTCTTCTCTTCCACAGTATTTTTGGGTTCAGCAGCTCGTCAGAAAAGGCAAGTGGAATAACTTACCTTCTTAATTCACAGAGTTAACTTTGCTGGGGACGTGATTGAGTCTAATTTTATTCTGCCTTCTAATCACTCCCTTCAGGTGACTCTTCAGCAGAGATGAGTGTGTATGCAAGCTTGTTTAAGGAAAACAACATTACAGGAAAGCGACTGCTGCTTCTCGAGGAAGAAGACTTGAAAGACATGGGCATCATCTCCAAGGGGCACATCATCCATTTAAAGGTACCTCAGAAAAGAAGGCCGTTTTGTCAGCAAATGTCTACTGAGCGCTTACTATGGAGCAGGTCATGTGTCGTGTTAGGGGCTGAGCTATGGTCATAGTGCCATACTTCATACTGTTGAGCATTAGCTGCTGCCCCCTGGGACCCCTACTTCCTCCACATAATCCGCAAACAAAAGAGTTGGACTTTGGGTCCACCAGAAGTCATCTGGATACACCTGCATAGCTCCCCGTGTCCTCAGGATGTCCCTGGTCTAGTGGAGAAGACAGGTATTGATCGTGCAAAAATGATTAACATGACAGCTTTAAGAAAGGCCACAAAGGAGAGGTGAGGCTGGGCTGAGGAATGGCTTCTGTGAAGGAGTTATGAAGGAATTGAGAGCTGAAGAACCAGGAGGTGTTGAGCAGGTGAAGGACACGGGGAGGAGGTGTTCTGGGAACAAGGCCACCTGTGGAGAGGCCTCAGTGTGGGAGGAAGCGCCATGCGCACGAGGCCGTGTGCGCGGGCAGCGCTGCCAGCCCCAGGCAATAGTAGGAGGCGACTTCCTTCGAGGCCAGACTGGATATCCATTAGGGACCCCAACAATGCCAGAGCATGTCTGTAGACTGAGTGAAGCTTGAACCACCACAGCATCTAAAGCCATGGGAATTGTGTGTTCAGTCTGCAATCTCCCAAATTTTGACCGAACAGACACCACTATATGTATATTCTTATCCCTCATCTTCTCGGGAAATCCTAACATTTCCCCCCAAAACTTTAGTCTTGAACCCTTTCAAAGCTAAACCTCTGTTTTTGTTGTTGCTTTTTTTTTTTTTTTTTTTTTGTCGTTTAACAACCAGATCTAGTTTTTTGTTTCTTTGTTATGTTTTGCTTTTTAGTTACTCAAACCAAACCACACTTGCTTGCATCTGTGAGCACCTTGTTATTAATCAGAGGTGTGTTTCAAGAGAGATCTTATGAGGAAATCAAATTTGCTCTCCAGACCACCTCAACCCAGTGTCAGTGGATGGAGGGGTAGGCACGAGTTAGAAAGGAGAGAGAGAAGAAAGAAGGAAATGTTGAAAATGCAACTTCTTATCCAAACCCACATAGTGACAAAGGCTCTACCAATGCCAACAACCTTTCCTCTTCCTCAGTTGGGGCTACTGATACCGGGCTTTCCCGGGAAGCCTGCCCTGAGGTCCAAAGAGAACACATCCACTCCTATCCTGTGGGCCCTGGAGCCATATAAAGACATCCTTACAGCCCCTCAGCACCCTTTGGATGATGGCTTAGCCTTAACCTATCATCTGCTCCCTCTGAGAAGATGGACAGGAAAGCTCATACACACACATACACCTCAAATGCTGGTAAATAATTTAATCTCAACCTATGACTGGGGGCAAATCCATCCTGAAAAGCAATGCTGGCTTAGATGGCCCACAGTAGGAAATATTCTTTTCTCTCATACAGAGAGAGGAGTTTCAGGGTTCAAAGAGAGAGATCTGGTCAATCTTGTCCTATTTAGCAGATGCCAAAAAGAAGCTCCCAATTCCCCTTTGCCTCTCTTGCAGCCACAGTGATTTCAATATTCCCAGACCCAGCCTAGGACAGTCTAAGTTTCGCTCCATGCTGGTTGGTATCATTAAAGCAAGCAATGTCCAGACTTACTAATTATTGTTCAACAAATACAGTGGATACCTGCTAATCAGAGTCCTGGGCCTGTGAATAAACAAAGAATCCTGCTCTTAAGGAATTTACATCCCAGAAAAGAGATAAAACATGTATATACAGCTTCTCTTAATTCGGAGTCTTGGCAGTTGGGAGTAGAGTGTCTGTCCTGAGTTTCAAAGGAAGGGTGTGTCCAGCATCTGCGGGGACTGGAGACACCCCTCGAACTCCTGGAAGAGTCTGCTTGTGCATAGAAAGACAGTCAGTCCCCAGAGGTCGGGGTCTCAAAAGTCAGGTTTGTAGACCCTCCACCTCTGCCAAAGCCAGGGCCATGTTAACAGTGGCTGTCCCAGGGGTGGGGAATGGTTGGGGGTGCTCAGCCCACAGGTGATACTCTCTTAATCTCAGCTGGGGTCCCAGGCACTTCTGACAAATAAGCTTATATGAGAGGGAAAGAATAAGGGGAAAGGATCATGGAAACAGACCTTTCCATGGGAGGTCTGGGAGCATCCTGCATATATTCTTTTTAAAAAAAGAAAAAAAAAAAGATTCTTTTCCATTACGGTTTATCTTAGGATATTGAATACAGTTCTCTGTGCTATACAGTCAGACCTTGTTGTTTATCCATTCTACGTACAATAGCTTACATCTGCTAACTCCAACCTCCCACCCAACCTCCACCCCCTTGGCAACCACCAGTCTGTTCCCTATGTCCGTGATTCTGCTTCTGTTTTCATAGAGAGGTTCGTTGGTATCATATTTTAGATTCCATGGATATTGGGTTGACCAAAAATTTAGTTTGGTTAGCGAATACATTGTTCAATAAAGTCTTGGTGAAAATGAAAAATGTCTTTTATTTTTACTTAAAACTGAATGAACTTTTTGGCCAAGCCAATGAAGAAAGGGATATATTGCCTATACTCTTGAGGCAATGAAGATAAAGAAAGGATCCTTCAAGTTGGGCCATTCAGGATGGGACACCACAAAGGGACCTCCAGCCTGGAGGAGCCCACCTAGTCCTTGTCAGAGCGCTCTACACACACACCACACACACACACACACCCCATGCCTCCGATCCTGAGGGTGAGAAAGTGCCCTCCATGCTCCGCTTTCCCACTGAGGCAGGCAGGGCATTTTATAAACCTTCTAGGTGAGTGAGCCTCTCAGTCCACAGATGGTAGATCATAAAACTGGAAAGTGGACGGTCTGCCCACTACCCTTTCGCTATTTGATTGTCCTGTTCAGCCTGTCTTGGCTCCCACCTCATTGAGCCTGGAAGCCTGTGTAGAAAGAATAAAGCCAAACATCCAATAAGTGCTGATTACATTGTCAGGTGTAAACGGCTTTCATTTCACTTTAAAAAATGCATCTCATTTTTCTCACATTGGTACTTTTTTTACTCTCTATGTGATATGTTTGGTTCACAGAAAAGCTGGATTATACCTGATGAGTATGAAAAAGAATCATAATTTAAATTCTCCTCCTTTCCTTTAAGAGTTCTTTGTGCTCCATTGGGGGACAAAGCTTTGGACACAGATCCATAGAAAAGCCCGCACAGGGCAGTGAACCCTTCAGTGAGGTTTCACCCTAAAGGGAGCCTCTGGTGATATATTCGTGTTCTTTGTTGTTTTTCCCACAGTTACTCTGGGTGATGACTGCATTCTGTACCCTAGAATATTAACTTGTTAATACTGTACTCTACCAGTGTTTGAAGAAAGCTTTTACTTATTTTTCTACTCCAAGATTTAACATCTTTAAAATATCTTCCTGTTCCATTCAATAATTATAAAACTACCTATAATACTTTGAACAATCAGGTTTATTCTCAATAGATGTTGGATATTAACATCCCCAAGGCATTTTGTGGAATACATAAATAAAGAATGCCTTTATATGTGCACAATAATTTTAATCCTTTCATGGCATTATCAGGTTATTAATAATTTTTTTTTTTTTTTACAGTCAGCCATTGAGAAATTAACCCACGATTACCTAAACTTGTTTCACTTCCCACCACTGATTAAGGTAAGTAAGGTTTTTTCTTACTGAGAAAATGCAACTTTTATTGACATATGCACCTGCCACATCCACACCTAAATTTGCCAATGTCGGGAACTGTTGTTTGAAGTGAAATTTAATCATATCTGTCCACAAAAGGCCCTTTGAGCAAAGTTTAGGATGTGCATATATTGAATACCCTTGTTCCCTGCAAGTTGAAATATTAACAGTACAGTCATGATAAGAACAACACATGTCACCTTAGTAGCTTGGGGACATAAGGGCTAACATTGCAGGTGAGGCCTTCTGGCCTCCCACCTGGCTCTACAGAACTTTGTCCAACATGGAAGCTGCTGAAGGAATTCACACGCTAAGCTCTGGATGACTACTTGCATTGAGGGGTAGGAGTTTTATTGTTTGAATAACATATTAGTATTAATATATTTAACATGCATGCATGCTAAGTCACTTCAGTTGTGTCTGACTCTTTGCGACCCCATGGACTGTATCCCACCAGGCTCCTCTGTTCTTGGGATTCTCCAGACAAGAATACTGGAGTAGGTTGCCATGCCCTCCTCCAGGGGATCTTTCCAACCCAGGGATCGAAACTGCATCTCTTATGTCACCTTCCTTAGTAGGCGGGTTCTTTACCACTAGCATCACCTGGGAAGCCACATATTTAACATATTATATTTTAAATATAGTCTAAAGGTATTGGCATAGTTTGTTATAAAATTAGTAGATACTTGCAGGAAGTACACAGAACTCTTCTCATTGACTAACCATTCCAGTTTTCCATCTCTGAGCCCTCAAATGTTCATTTTGTTCCTCTGCTTGCCCTCCATCTGCAGATACTCTAGGAACTGCATTCTTCTTTGGGAATAGGGTGTAAATATCTTGAGTGTTGTGAAACTTTCAGGGTGAAGGGACAAAGTACATTTCTAGGGAAAAACTGCACAACACAAGATGCATTATGAAAAATGTAAGATGGTGGCATTCAGTTTGTATGCCATGAGACAAATCATTTGACAAAGTTCTCAAAGGCTTAATATGTCGTTTCTCTTGCTTTAAGCAATTGGAATGTGTGGCATAATAAAAAAAAAAAAAATTAAATAGTAGATTAGAATGGAAAAAGAAGTGCTGGGAAATCATCTCCTTTACATGAGAAGTAAAAGTAAAAACACTATACGAAATAAACAGTGCTTGGTTTTCTGTTTCAGGGCTCAGTAGGTGAACCAGAAGAAAATGAGGAAAAAATAGTGAATCTTGAACTTGTTTTTGGTTTTCACTTGAAACCAGGGACTGGCCTACAGGTAAATCACATTTTAAGTCCTTTGGATAAATTTCAGTCTAATTTACTCTTTTTCTCTCCTGGAACTCAGTGGTTTTATATACCCCCTACCAGCTGGTAACATGATTCTGAGTAAATTTATAGACTTTATAAAATAGAATTTAGTTGAAAGGCTGCCAACTGCCTCTGTAAGCCAGTCTAGGAATCTTTCTCATCTAGCTGAAGAGTCCTGGGTGAGCCACTCAAACCCTCAAGGAAACTCATTGCAAACCATGGAGGATGAGGGGAAGGGGTTAAGGTTGGGGGCACAGACAGTAGAGTAATTGTTTGTGCTTCCAGGTATCACAAAGAAATTGATTCCAGTTTCTTTGGGGTTTTGTTGTTGTTTAATTTTATTTTTTGGCCATGCTCCATGACATGTGAGGTCTTAGCTCCCTGACTGGGGTCAAACCCGGGGCCCCTACCTTTCAATCATGGAATCTTCACGACTGGACTGCCAGGAAAGTCCTGCCAGTTTCTTTGTTTTTTAAGGGAAATCACTTTTATCATATTGAGAGTAGAACACCACCGAGAATGGAACTGTAGGCAAAATGGAAACCTAAATTATCAGCTCTAAATGGGGTGGCAGGACTTTTGACCAATTCTCATTCACTTGGAGTGCTACTCGATGTTATTTTTAGAATCTGGGCAAATGGTGTGGGCTAGATGGCATGTGAACTGGAATCATAATAGGTTTCTGTTACTTTGGATTACTATGAATAGCTCTAATAGTGATCACGTCTGCTAATAGGGACCACTCATTGTGTTCCCGGCATGCAGGACTCAGGTGTAGTGCTATTTCTCCTCATTTTACAAATAAGGAGATTAAGGATCTGAAAAGCTAAATAATTTGTCCAAGGGTTACATGGCTAGCAAGTAGCAGAAGAAGGATCTGAATGCAAGCCTCGCCGACCCCAGAACCAAGCTCTTAACTACTGCAGTATTGGTACCTTTCCTTTGATGCCACAGAGAGACCTTGTAAACACAACTCTTCACTACCTGAGCCCGCTGCTTTGGGAGAGCTGGTGGGGCTCAGCTGGCCCACTGGCCCTCACTAATTAAACCTTGCTTACCCCAGGCCATTCCTGGAACCAGCGCTTGGGAATGATAGGAAATTGTTGCAAAGGGTTAGTTTCACCTGGGGCTTCAAAAGATACTCTTTCTAGACTCCTGACAGAGTGTTTTACCTGCACCACTGCCGGTATATTGATGCTCTCGCTGAATGGAAATCTTAGGCTCCTTGTTTGGGCCACAGAACTTGGATGAGTGAAAGCTGCTCTGACTCCAGGTGTCTGGTGTAGGAACGCTTTTCTTCTTCCTCTGTGATCGGATCACTGTCTATTCATTCCTGTGGATAGAAACAGCTTTAGAAAGGGGCATAGGAGAGTAAGCTCCTCTCCAGCAATAACCAAGGGCCCTTCCAATCCTGAGAGTCTGTGCCTGTGGATACCCCAGGTCCACCTGGTGATAAATAAGTTGCACATTGTAATTTGCCTTCTTTGGCATCTACAGCTCTATGGGACTTAATTTATGAGTATTCTGTGTTTAAACATTTTTATGGCTTGTAGGAGGTAAAAGAAGGGGCAAGAATTTTCTTGAAAAAGACTTGTCAAGAGTAGTTACAGCCAAGAAAATTATTTTCAATTCACAAAGAAATGACTTGTTAATACACACATAGTAAAAATCAGAAGCTATAAATAATATTGGAGACCAAATACAGTAGTCTGGTTTTGACCATGATAGTATAGACTTCTTGAGTCATTGCTTATCCACAAGGCCTCAGGTCACTGGAACTTTTGATTATTTGCTGATCCTTGGTCACCCATGCAGAATAATAATTTCATTCATCCACTTAGCAGAAATTTACCTAGGACCTACTGTGTGCCTGGCTCTCTGCTAGATGCTCAGAATACAAAGTTTAAAAGTATAGTACTGCCTTGCAAGAAAGCCATAGTCTATGGGAAAAAATAGACAAGATCAATGAATGGTTTTAATACAGAATGATGCATTTTTACAATATCATGCACATCATTCAGTGAAAGCACAGTGGATGAGACTGAAAGGGGTGCAGAAAGGAGTCAAAGGAGGATCTTGACATCTTCATGGTAGAGGTTATGCTTGAACTAAAATTTGAAATCTATCAAGAACTGTTAGGTTAGGGAGAAGGCATTGAAGGCAAAAGGGACAGCATGTACAAAAGTTCAGAAGCTAGGAAAACACAGGCAGCTCTTCTTTGGGCTAATTTCTATGAGAGCTCACAACTCAAACCTCTCTCTCTCTGGGGCAACTTAGCATAGGGTGGGTAGAATAGAATGGTGAGAGTTTAAGGAAAAAGGGTGACTGGAGAACAGGAAAAGAACTGTCTTGTGTGCTAAGCTAAGGAGTTTGAAGAAGGCTAAGCATGGCGTAGAGAATCTTCCCTGGTGGCTCAGTGGTAAAGAATCCTCCTGCAATGTAGGAGATGCAGGTTCAACTCCTGGGTCAGGAAAATCCCCTGGAGAAGTAAATGGCAACCCACTCCAGTAATTCTTGCCTGGGAAATCATCCATGGGGTCACAAAAGAGTCGGACATGACAGCGACTGAACAAGAGCGATTCTATTTATGTTTTAAATGATCTCTCAAAAGCACAGATGAGCTGGATGAATTAGAAAGCACTCAGGATAGAGTGAGAAAGGCCTGTGTGTGGCAGAGAGACAACCAGGTGGAAAGGGACAGGAGCTGAGGCTATGAGAGTGCCATGGAAGTGCATGCATCCAAAGAACTGATCAGACTGGAGTTGAGGTCTGAGGGAGGAGCCAGGATGGTGCCCAGGTTTCTAGGGTGAGCAGCTGGCTAGATGACATTATAATGCAATAGATGAAAAGTGAAATATACAGTGCAAATGTAACACCAAGGTGCTAAAAGTATAAAGCAGTAACTGGAATGGGTGAGGTTAATTAAGAAAAGAAAAGCTTTCCCCCCCACCCCCAATTTTTTGGCTGTACCTGTGGCTTGCAGGATCTTAGTTCCCCAACCAGGGGTTCAATCAGCAGTGAAAGCGTGGAGTCCTGACCTCCAGGGAATTTCCAGGAAAAGCTTTTTTGGAAGGGATGTTTTGAATATGAGCTTGAAGAGGCTCATGGTCCTTTGCAAATAATTTTCTGAATATAATGTTTAAAACTTAGGCTTAGAGAGTCCTTCTTTCTGAAGAGCTCAAGTTATTTCATCCTTGTCACCTCATTTACCCCCCTTGGCATTTCTGTGAGATGCATAAGGCACATGGTATTGTCATTTTTGATTAGAGAAAGTGTGTTACCAGCTTAGGGTGAGGAGAGGATAGAGCTGAAACAAGAAATTACATCTTCATCATAACCTTTATATTAAACATGTACTTGCTCTCATTCCTGGCCCAAGATATTTAAGCCATCTGGAGACATTCACAAAATAATCCTCGAGTAAATTAGTGTCCAGATCTAAATTACCCAATTATGTGCTAGGCTATATCCTAACATTATGAAATATCTTCTCACAAATGTGCTTTAAATTGCTATTTCAATTCCCCACATGAAAACCTTGTTACATTGACCCTTCAAGGTGGAACCCAAGAGAAAAAGACATCCTCAAAATTCCAATTAACTGAGTTCCCATAAGCCCATCTTTATGGAAAAGGTGCAGCCTTTACCCCCATCTCCATGACTGGAATAAGTTAAATGAGAACATTGAGGCTTTGGAAGTTCTCTCCAAACAGTTAAAATGAAAGATGTGTTCTAAAGGCAGCTATTGGGAATAATGTATGACAATGACTTTATCATGAAAATAGTAGCTGTGTTTTCCCACTGCCTCTGAAAAGGACCACCAGCTAGCTACCACTTAAAATTGGTTTGTGGTGCAGTAACTGGCCTACTGAGAGGAAACAATGGAAATATGGCCTTATCCACAAATATACAAATATATGTAGAAAACAAAGGCTTTCCTTGTAAGACCTGTCAACTTTTATGGTCAAAGAACTCAGCCTAAATTCTTTTTTGTAAGCTTCATTTTACAACCAGATGGATTATGGCACATAAGTGAGACCAAACCAAGGAAAGCCTTTCACGTCTGGGAGCCTGTGCCAGCTCCAGTCGTCAGAGCCCCTGACTGTGACCTCAGTCTTTGCTGGTCAGAGCCCCTGACTGTGACCCCACCTCTCGAGATGACCAGGCCCTCATCAGACTCCAGCACCGTAAGTGATTCAAGAATTTGTCCACCAATGAAACCAACATCCTTTTTCCTTTCCTTTTCTGAGACAACCTGGCAGGGGAAATAATTGGACCAAAGGCTTTCCTGACAATTTAAATTAATAAGAAGTTGAGAATGAGTTTCACCCATTTACCCATTTCTACAGAGTAAAATTAATTATCAATTTAAATAACATTGTGCATTGAGGCAGCCTCGAAGTTGACAGTGGTATTGGCAGAAACTGGGGCTTTCTCAGCTCAGGTTTCCTGGGCGAGGTGCTTAAAATGCTTATGATAATTATTATTATTTCATACCTCTCCCAGACACTGTGGCAAGTACCCTGCAAACATTTTTCTGGTGTAATCATTATAACTCACCCTCACAGGGAGCAGTATCCCTGTATTAGACCAGGAGGAAATGAAGGAGGGGAGAGGAAGAGCTCCTCCCCCAGAGCCCCTACCTAGTTAGGGGCAGGTCCAGCCCAAGGCCTCAGCCGCCATGTCATACTGCTTCTTTTTGAAAAGTATCATGCGTGCATGCATGCTAAGTCACTTTAGTCATGTCCAACTCTTTGCGACCCCCACCAGGGTCCTTTGTCCCTGGAATTCTCCAGGCAAGAATACTGGAGTGGGGTGCCATGCCCTCCTCCAGGGGATCTTCCCGACTAAGGGATTGAACCCAGGTCTCCTGCAGCTCCTGCATTGCAGGCAGATTCTTTATCACTGAGCCCTTGAAAAGTATCAGATTCAGTCCCCAAAAAGGTGCATTGGCAGTAAAAAGGCAAACATTTTTTTGGTCATTTAATACTAAACCACCACTATTTTTGTTTCATGTGGAGGGTGCCTTGTGTTTGTAACCTAAGGCCTTTGACTTGCTACAGAAGGAAAGCAGCTTACAGAATCTCAGGCAGCTTCATGCACTCCCCAGGGTGGCAACCACCCTTTTTATTGGAATATTCAGGTGCATAGAGTTTCTTATTATATCTCTTATCAACTCGCCAGTCAGGAGCATTGATTCTCAAATTGCCAAGGAATAAACTATCAAATTACCCAGCAGTTTTCTCACCGAGCTCCTTTTGAGACTCTGTGTCATAAAAATTCAAAAGCAGAGATAGGAGGGGACTCTCCGAGGAGCCATCCATTCCTGTGAGTGCTGGACAGTCATAGACTTTGCTCCTGAGTCCTTAGTCCGTTTTCTCCCCCATGGGGCGAGGAAACCTGATTGAAGCTGGGATTCCATGAGTCTAAGTGGATCCCTGCGGTAGAGAAGAGATGGGCTTAGGGGAGAAGCCTGGGGAAGGACACCTTGGCTCCAGCGGACCCTTAATTAGACAGGCTTCCAGCAGCATTTGAAGAGGCAAGCAAACCAGAAAGAGAAAACAAGAGGGACATTTGGAAAAGGTGGAAGCGGCACTAACGGCCGCTTCAGAGTAGAAGACATTCACGTCCCCTCCCCCTCCCTCCTTCCACCCGGCCCTGTAAGCAGCTGGCCCCTTTCTCCCACTCCCCAACCAAGGAAATTCAGTCAATGGTTTCGCTTCTCTGGTTGTTTCATCTGTAGGTTAAAAATGCTGCTTTTTACAAATACTTCCCACTCACTATTGTGCTTCTACATCTTTATTAGATTGCTTATAAAATGCGGCATTTAATAAACTTTATTGAATCTCCAGGCCCTTTCTCAAAGCACTATAAATATCAAAAACTGTCAAATAGGGCTTTTTTCCCCCCTATTATAGAGTTTTTATAAATGGATAGATAAACATGAATAAAATAGAGCACAAAGAAAAGGATTTTGTAAGGAAGTAAAAAGCCAACACCTTTTATAATTTCAGAAGAACTGAAAGGCAGCGCTTCGCCTTCCTTTGATATGTCTAGCATTTATGAAAAATTCAGTGTACGAAAGTTGATTTTGCATGACCAACTGTTTTTGAGGATAAAGATATATGTACACAAGTACGCATTTGTACTCCTCGGTATATAAGCTTGCATTGATAGGGTTCTGTAAGAAATACAAGTTTTAATTGACAGCAAAGGAACAAGTACAGTTCAGAACTTGACCACATGACGTGCTGCTGATTTCTAATTAGCATTGGTTATATGCTTTGTCAAACAGGCCAGGCAGCCTCCTACAGAACTAAGACAAAACTGGAGAGGTGTCCAGTACATCATTGCTGATGGATTGATAGTCATGTGTAGAAATGGCATGCCAGAATATGTCTAGTAAATGGAGAAAACAGCCCTGACTTGTAGTGTTTGCAGTTTTCCATGGTGTCAATACTCCTACCATAGCCAATTTCAAATTGCCAATCTGACATCACCGAGCTCAAAGTTGGAAAGAGATGAAAGTAATCAGCTCATGAGGCCTGGCCCCAGCACAGACTGGATCACTCTTAGTCTTCTTGATCAAGATTATGTGGTCCTTTGAAAATCATGAGTAGCAAGGAAGCATGCATGATGAAACATAGGTTTAAATAAATCACAAACATATTACTGCTGGTTTCCAGCTATATTAAAACGTGTAGTTAGCTCAGAGAGCTCCAAGCTCCCCATGAACCCAACTGTTGGCTTAGATCCCCTTGGGTGGCTGTTGGCTCGTACGGCTACACTGACCATAGTGTATGAATCATACCTTAGGATTTGAGTTTGTAAAAAGTAAGAATATAATTATAGAAACAGAGAAACAAAACTTAAATTTGTGACTGCCTTTTAAAATGGCTCTAACAGCCACTCTCGGCAACTCCATGATGGCAGGCACAGTTGATGATAATAACAGAGATCTTTGCTTTTAGAAGCAGGTTTGGAAAAGTCTCTGTGGATCTGCAGAGAGAAGGCCTCCATAACTCACAGTGACTTGTGTATCCTGAACCAAAATTTAGATCTTGGAAATAATCAACTGTAAAAGGACAGATTATTTGAAGTCAAATTAAAAGAACTATTTTGGAAAATCAAAGATATATAACAACCACGTCAACATTAAGATGTGAACTGAGAATAAGTAATGCCTACCAACTGGGACAATCTTGTTCTTTCTTTTTTCAAAAAATTGTATTTCTAAAAGAAAAAAAAATGTATTTCTTGGAGTCATCTCTGGAGACATGGGAGGAGGCAGGAGAAGTAAGTAGGTAAAAGAGCTGTTTTGGTATTTTGAGTAAAAGTTTCTTGTATTTTGAGTAAAATACTTTTGTATTTTGAGTAAAAGTCCTGGGTAAAAGTTTATTTGCAGCCCATTCTGTAAGCCAGACCACTTTCTGTATTGGTTAAGAAACCCAGTTGGAGACAGAATAGATTCTTAGTTATTAAAAAATCAATAAGAAGATTTACCATTCTTTTTTTCCGAGATGAATACTTAGTACCTTCCAATTTCAAATACAGTTTAAAAATAAGTAAATAAAAAAGCCTTTTCCAAATATGTCAACTAACATCTGAGCCATTTTGGGTAGTCAAGTATATAATGCATCATACGAAAGTATACCTCACTTGACTTCTCACTTTATTTTAGCACCATCCCTAAAGTCTTTTTTCCACCCATAACTCAAATAAAAACCCCCCAAAAGGCAACACAACAACCTTATCTCCAGTGGTGTCTAGTTGGCACCGGTCTGCCCTGACCTTAGACACAAGCCATTGTTAAGGGTATAATGCATTTACATATTTTGCAATAAAACATCAGTTATTTGCATTACTGTGTCAAGTTTTATTTGATTCTTTCACCTAAAAATGACTCATTTTCCTTTCTTGTATTTTAAAAACCAACTACTCTAAGCTTGTTTGAGAATAATCAAAAATTGCCCATTTAGCTAGAAGTCATTTTCTTTTCAAAAGGCAAATGTTATTTAATCTTTCAGCTGTTCATTGTGCCATCATAAATACTTTCTTTTCAGCACAGTTGTGGGGACTGAAATGAGCCCACTAATTGCCTCCCATTTCGACTGACATGTGGTGGTTTAGTGGAAAGAGAACACAGCAGGGAGAAGGAAATAGGAGGCTGAGAAAATGAGAGCTAATTATTTTCACTGCCTCATGTCAGGCTCTGTGTCAGCCTTGTTTTTACAAACTGGAAGGTTTAGCACTAAATAAAACAAACTGGCGTCATGTTTTTATATACTGGCAGTGTCATGGAAGCAGCTGCACATCTCAAAGACAATATAATGCCTGCGTTCGCATGGACACCATCTGACAGACACTGTGAGCCACGGCTAATGAGGACATCACAGTGGTGCCAAGTGAAAGGTGCTGAATTATGTATGATTCTTCATCAGTACAGCAATAGTCCTGTACATCATTATGAGACATTGTTTTGCTGGAGAGATTAAAACATTCTTAGTTCCAGACCCTGCAACCTATATGCGCTGAAAGAGGTTATTAATGGAATTTTTAGGGAGAGTTTCTTGTGGATTTCTTTGGGGTTGAAAAACAAATCTCGTGGGACAAAGCTGTGATGGGTCACGACACTGTATAGATAAAGAAGAGAGGCAAATTAACCATACTTGCATTATCTTCCTTTTAAAGGCAGCATAATAAAATAGAGTGTAGCAGGGTTATACATAATGATAAATAACCCAGGTGCTATCATGGGATGTTCTTCTCTCCTGCCTTTAAAACAGCAGGTTCCAGCAGCTGAGCGAGATAATAGCAATGCATGTAAAGGAGCCTTCGGAGGCCTAAATCATCAACATCTTACTACTTTTAATACCAGCATGACCAACATTTCTATCATGTTTTTATTTCATCTTGTATGACTTCTTACATTTCAAAATAGTCAGTCGCCTGCTATGAAACTCTTTCCCTTTTTCCCCCTTCTTGAATCTTAAAAAGTTTATTTCGACCTCTGTATTTTAGATTTTAAAATATGTCCTCAGTAGAGGCTTTTTTTTTTTTTTAAGGTGGAAGGGCCTCTTTGCTAGAATCTTGGGCATTCTCCAGTGGGATTTTACTTTTTCTGGTCATGGGGAAGGGGGTCATGGACATGGGGATTTTAAAAACCTGTATCTCCTCCATTTGACTTTGCATGCCAAGTGTAGCTAAATGAACTTGCTACAAATCTCCACGCTATAAAATCCCAATTTTGTGAAGTTCTATAGCAGACAAAATTAATCTATGGTGGTAGAAATTGGGTGCCTCTGGTTGTGGAGGAGATGTCAACTGGGAAAGGGCATGAGAGAATTTTCTATGGCAGTGGAATATCTTACCTGTTTAGGTAATTTGTTGTCGTTTAGTCTCTAAGCCATGTCCGGCTCTTGCAACCTCATGGACTGTAGCCCGCCAGGCTCCTCTGTCCATGGGATTTCTGAGGCAAGAATACTGGAGTGAGTTGCCATTTCCTTCTCCAGGGGATCTTCCCAACCCAGGAATGGAATCCAAGTCTCCTGGATTGGCAGGCAGATTCTTTACCACTGAGTCACTTGGGAAGCCCATTTGCGTAATTACATAGGTGTATACAGTTGTTAAAATTCATTGAACTGTACACTTAAAAACCTGTACACTTTACTGTATGCAAATTATGTTGTTCAGTCAGCTAGTGTGTCTGACTCTTTGTGACCCTATGGACTGCAGCACGCCAGGCCTCCCTCTCCCTCACCATCTCCCGAAGTTTGCCCAAGTTCATGTCCATTGCATCAGTGATGCCATCCAGCCATCTCATCCTCTGATACCTCAATAAAAAATACATTAAAAAATTTTTTTTCATGTCTGTAACCTTCAGATAAAGATCATCTATAGGAGCCTGAAAGCTCAATGTGGAGATCTATTTCCCCCTCATATGTCCTGAATAATCTTGCTCCTAGATTTTTAAAGATTTACCTATAATGTTCATGTTTGTGATAAGATTTTGGTAGAAAAAAAAAAACAGAGATTGTTGTTTTTGAATTGCCCAGAACTTAATATAATATTTATGTATAACTTTTATGCTAACTTCAATCACTTTTTCTATTTAGAAACTTTACCTCTATCCTGATATCCTGATGAGTTCTTTTTCTTTCCTTCCTTCTTTCTTTCTTTCCTTTTTTTTTTTTTTTTTTTTTTTGTGAGAAGGAGAAGGGATGTCTATGTTTAGAATCACATGTATTAGCCTAGGACTCCAAAGAATTTTAAACAGCTTGCAGAGAATGTAATAGTGATTTCTCACAAAGAGATACTTAATTTAGCATTAACAGAGTGTTGTTTAGAATGTTACCTTCACAGTGTAAGAGTTTCTGTTTTACTTGGCCAGTAATCTTAATTCAGAAAAAATTTTCATATAATTGGCAATGCAGAAGCAGTTCAAATGGAATGCTTTCTCATCCTCCATTAACCACATACTTGCTCCTAAAATTATCCAGGTATTTCAGCAGCTGCTGAGATAAATGGTACATATCCTGGGAGCTCAACAGAATTCTTTTTTTCATCAGTTTCCAATGCAAAACTCCCCTCTCCCCAACAGAATGTCACCCACATCTTGTAGGTTTGCCCTGAGGGGCAGACTGTCTAGCTAGTACAGAGGTTTTGCTCTTCAGCCCCCGTGGAGGAATTCCCAGGCTTCTGCTCCTGCTCCATTGCCTTCCCCCTATGGATTAGTAATTAGCACTCCCCAGAGATGTCCAGGGCACAAATTCGAACAGTGGGGATCTTCTTGGGTGGGAATCTAATTATGAAATGAAACTCTGTGGTAGTTAGGTCCTGCTTGTGCAAACAGAAGGGAGAAGGTTGTTTCTGCTTTGGAAAGTGGCAGTCCTCCCTAGTCATGAAGCCTAAGCCAGGGCTGGAGGGAAGTGTTTGTGACTCCGGATTCTGGCCCAATCAGTCAAGAAAAGGAGCTTACAGACAGTGAAATGGTACCATATTCACGTTTAACAATGGTCTTTTTCAACAAAGGAGAGGGAAACTGGCTCTGTGGACTTATTGGAGACTCAGTATTTCCGTCTCTGCCAGGGAGTCCTACAAAAGAACCCACGAGATAATTTGGACTACTTGTTGACTTTGGAAGGTGGAACTCCTCTGGACTGTAATTCTTACTTTTGTTAACCCATAACAAGGAAAGTTCAGGATTCAGACAAGTCTGAGGGGAAAGCTACTCTTCATAGCACAATAGGTCTACTTGATTTAGTTCTGAACTCCACTTCTTGCTCTCTGTGTGATCTTGGTCAAGTTAACTTATCCTTCTGTACTTCAGCTTCCTCGTCCAAGATAAGGCTCTCTGGCTGTCCATCACATTTCATAGCCATTGTCCCTGCGGTAATCTGCTGGTTTCTATTAGGAGGGCCACATCAGATCTGTTGAAACTGGAAAGGGCAGAATTGGTGCTATCTAATCCATCTATGTAAGAAGATGTGAGGGTTTTTTTACTTCTATTGACTTCATAAAAGCAGTTGTGGTTATGTTGCCACTTGGCTACACCTTCTTTTTTCCAACAAAGTCCCTGGCACCAGAGTTAGTCACTGTCCTCTGGGTCAAACTCCTGCCCAAGGAAGCTGCTTTGACACAGCCTGTCCACTCTGGCCAAGTCTCTATTCTAGACACTCTTTGGACCTTCCTGCCTCACTCACCTTCTGGCCCGCTCCCTTAGATGGCTGCTAGATGACAGGTTGGCTAATATAATAACAAATGGGAACTCTGTTGGTGACCAATATTGGCAACAATAGTAATTATTTCTTTTTTTATATTAAAAAAATTTTTATTGAAGTATTTATAATGTTGTATTAATTTCTACCATACAGGAAATATATATGTTTGTGTGTTCAGACACTTCAGTAGTGTCTGGCTCTGTGCAACCCTATGGACTGTAGCCTTCCAGGCTCCTCTGTCCCTGGGATTCTCCAGGCAAGAATACTGAAGTGGGTTGCCATGCCCTCCTTCAGGAAGTCTTCCCAACCCAGGGATGGAACCTGCAATCCACATCTCTTACGTCTCCTGCATTGGCAAGTGGGTTCTTTACCACTAGCGCCACCTGTAAAGTCCTATATATATATATACACACACACATATATATGCATGTATATTCTTTTTCATATTTTTCCATTATGGTTTATTATAGGATATTGAATATAGTTCTCTGTGCTATATAGCCAACCCTGTTTATTCAATCTATACATAGTACTTTGCATCTGCTAATCCAAAATTCCCAAGCCATCCCTTCCCCAAGAAATTGAGTCTTTGGGAACTCCTAATTTGGCTCTGGCACAGTGCTGAGTACTTTGTTTACATTATCTCATTTAGTCAAAATACAACAACCCACTCGTAAAGAACACTAAGATCCAGACGGGTAACATAATTTGGCTGAGGCTGGGGGCAAAGTGGCAGAACTGGGATTCCAGCTCAGGTAGTTGGACTTTAAACTTGTGATCTTTCACCTCCCCTAGAAGGCAATGGCACCCCACTCCAGTACTCTTGCCTGGAAAATCCCATGGACGGAGGAGCCTGGTAGGCTGCAGTCCATGGGGTCGCGAAGAGTCGGACACAACTGAGCGACTTCACTTTGACTTTTCACTTTCCTGCACTGGAGAAGGAAATGGCAACCCACTCCAGTGTTCCTGCCTGGAGAAGCCCAGGGACGGGGGAGCCTGGTGGCTGCCGTCTGTGGGGTCGCACAGAGTCAGACACGACTGAGGCGACTCAGCAGCAGCAGCGGCAGTGCTGGCTCAGTGTATGGCCCTTTTCTATACTGTTTCCATTTTAATAGGGTTCCTCAACACCTTAAACCAGATGAGTGAGCAATAGAACCATTGCAGATGGCCAGAGGTGAAATGAGTTTCAAAAAGGAGTCCTTCGAGGCCCCCATGGGCTCTCAGAGAATAGATTTGTCTGCTTTTGATTTCTGCCTGTCAGGATGGAGAGTTGTTCACCGACATCCAAAATGACTCTTGAATGTTTCCGATTCAAATATCAATACCCACATTTCTGTCATTCACATCAAACCAAAATCAATAGCTCTCCCTAGCAAATTGAGTGGGTTTTAAACCAGAGCCAATATTCCCACTACCTGGTTCCTATCACTAGCAAGAAACTGAAAAGCTAGCAACTGTGCCTTTAAAATTCTATGTTAGGCTCATAAATATGTAGAATTTTTTTTTTTTTTAGTGATACTGTTGATGATTTAATTCACCTCATCCATATGAGGTCCTTTCCAGTGACCTATTGGTTAAGAATTTCTTCGCCAGCATCCCATCCATGGTTGGGTCCTGTGGACTTCAATAACTTGTTTAAATCCTGGGAGTCATGGAGAATGCTCTTGGACACCTCTGGCTCACCAAATGACAAAAATGCCAGGAATACCTTCATTTTTAAAATTTAAAATGAGTAGATTTTAATTTTTAAAAATTAAAATGGGTAATTTAAAACAGTAAAATTTAAAGGATTTCATTACTTCATTTGTAGATTGCTGTTCTTAACTAAGGAACAATGAAATCACTGATACCCTGAAGATACCTAGGAGTTATATCAGGTGGCTCAGTGGTAAAGAATCCTTCTGCCAGTGCAGGAGATGCAGGTTCTATCCCTGGGTTGGGAAGATCCCCTGGAGAAGGAAATGACAAGCCACTCCATTCTTGCCTGGGAAATCCCATGAGCAGAGGAGCCTTGTGGGCTACAGTCCATGGAGTCACAAGAATTGCACACGACTCAGCAACTAAACCACCGCTGCCTTGACACATTAAGTTAATCATTTGGGTGAACACTTCATATTTCCTTTCTTTCTCTCCCAGCTTTGTAACCACGAGTACCTACTTTTTAATGAATGGATAATGCCCCTCTTGTCTTATAACTTCTCTGATTATAGTTTTATTACTTCTCTCGCTATCTTCTTTTATGGTTCAGGTAAAAGGCTTGCTTTAAGATAAGAGAAAAAGAAATTAAAAAATTAAAGGTCTATAACCCTACATGTAGATCCTGTTTCTCCACATTGGATTTTGGGGAACAAGAAGCTGGGGCTGCAGAGGAGGACCTGTGACCACTTGTTATTTTGGTTGTATTGGCAAAGTCTTCACTGGCCCTGCTCCTTCTGGCCTGTGGTCAGTAGCTGGTCCCACTTTGGAGCTCTGACAACCAGCCAGTGAGTCCGTCCTGTACCTCCCAGCTGCCCTTCCCTATTGCTTTCTCCTCCAACTTTGGAGCCAGGCAGCTCTGTGCTTTTCTAATCCCACCTGTATCACTTCTTGGCCAGGGAACCCTAGAAAAATTCCTTAATCTGTCTAAGCCTCATTTTTCTCATTTGCCTGACGGGAAAATAAAGCTAACTTGCAGGGTCATTATGGGTATCAAATAAAACAGCGCAGTGTCAGTAGCCAGCAAGACGCCAAGAGCATGGTAAGCACCCTCAGCCTGGGCTCCCTGTGAAGCCCCTTCCTTATGCAGAGCTCCCCTCAGTCTCTGATTGGCAGGGGCCTGCGGTCACAGAGGTGAAACAGAGGGTGTCAGGCATTTGCACCACAGTTCAAGGTCTTTTAACTGTGCTTTTGACTAACTTCATTCCAAAACTTGGAAGGCAGAAAAAACAGAACTAAGTAAACTCGTCTTTTCTAAGGCTTTTTATTCTAGCCACTGCCTTGAGGAGGCTCTTGCTATTTCAGAGAAGAGCAATCATGACTCCAAAGAGTCATTATCCTGCCCAGTTATCTCAGGGCTCACGTTGCCAGGGTAGCAGTGGCTCCAAAACAAAGAAATACTGAGAGATTTGTCAATTCTGAGCAACTAATTTGACTTGTGTTAGCCAAGAGCAAGGTTTTCATGTTCTTGAATAGAACGTTTCCTTCACTAATTGGCTCTCCACCTTATGAACGTGGCTGGGCAAAGAGGGACAGTCGCCTCAGGCCTGGGCCCTTCTTGATTCTGCCTTTCCCCTAGAAGCTTTCCTAAAATGTAGGCCCCTCCAGCTTCCTGCTGAAGCCAACAGGTTTTCAACAGTCTCTTTGTTCCTGTTCTTCCATTAATAATTGTGTCTGAGCTTGCTCAAGGAACATTCCAAGTCTGCTGGTGTGAAAGCATGTTTTGGTTTCAGAGTGTAAGGTACTTAGTGCATTATCCTTAATCTCTCAGAATCCTTTATTATCTAATAACATGAGAAAGAAGATGAATTTATGATCCAGGGGTCAAATTTGGTGCACAGACTGGTTTCTTTTTCCTTTTAATTGCATACACAGTGTTTATCCCCCAACATTTTTATTGCTGCATTTTTCTAAAAGCAAAGTTGAAAAAATGTTATAGAAATTCTTGCATACTCACCTCCTAGATGCAAACAGAAGCATTTTATTCCACTTGTTTTGTTATATCTCTCTATCCTTTTAGCCATCTATCAATTCTTATTTTTTGATGCATTTTAAAGTAATATGTAATATCAGTATGCTGCTGCTGCTGCTGTTAAGTCGCTTCAGTCGTGTCCGACTCTGTGTGACCCCTGAGATGGCAGCCTACCAGGCTCCCCTGTCCCTGGGATTCTCCAGGCAAGAATACTGGAGTGGGTTGCCATTTCCTTCTCCAATGCATGAAAGTGAAAAGTGAAAGTGAAGTCACTCAGTCGTGTCCGACTCTGAGCGACCCCATAGACTGCAGCCTACCAGGCTCTTCCGTCCATGGGATTTTCCAGGCAAGAGTACTGGAGTGGGGTGCCATTGCCTTCTCCAGATATCAGTACTTTCTCTTAAATACTTCAGTATGATAAGAAATGCACACATGTTAAGTATACACACTTAAGTTTTAACAAATGCATACACCTTTATAACCCAGCTCAGCTTCCCTGGTGGCTCAGTGGTAAAGAATTCACCTGCCAATGCAGGAGATGCGGGTTCTAAGCCTGGGTCATGAAGATCCCCTGGAGAAGGAAATGGCAACCCACTCTAGTATTCTTGTCTGGGAAATCCCATGGACAGAGGCGCCTGATGGGCTACAGTCCATGGGGTCACAAACAGTCGGTCACAACTTAGTGACTAAGCAGCAGCGACAATATAATCCAAACTTCTAACAGTAGAGCATTAGCATCCTTGGACATTCCCCTCATGTGTCAATTGCCATCTGCAGAAGCAACCACTTTTCTGAATATTTTCCACTGTAGGTTGGTTTTGTCTATTCTAGAAATTCATGTAAATTGAAGCCTTAGTTTGTTCTTTTTCTTGTACCAGATTTCACTCACTGTAATGTTTTTGCGATTTATCCATGTTGTTGCATGTATCAATAATTCATTCCTTTGTATTGCTAAGTAATATCCCACTCTATGAAAATATCACAGCCCATCCATTCTCCTGTTGATCAACACTTGGCCTGTTTCCAGTTTTCTTTAGCTATTATGATACAGCTGCTCAGAAGAATACCAAACAAGTCTTTTTTCATTTCACTTGGGTAAATACTTAGGAGTAGAATTTGTGGGTCATAGAGTACATATATGGTTAGTTTTGTAATAAATTGCCAAAACTTTTCCAACAGTGATTCTACCATTTACACTCCCACCAACAATCCAATAGCTCCAACTCACAACCAACATTTGATGTTCTCAGTCTTAGCCACCTGATAGGTGTATAGTGGGATTTCACTGTGCTTTTAATTTACATTCCCCTGGTGATTAATGTTATAGAGCACTTTTTCATTACATTATCGTTTTACTGAAAATGTAATTAACATACTAACATTTAAAAAACCAAGAGATTTCTTATGAGAATCAGATATCCAACTTTTTATGAAACGTTTAAGGACCTAGCAAGACTAGGCTCATATTCCCACATGGGAACAATCAACAGAAGATGAGTGGTGGCTGCCCCTTTAGGGCAGTTACCGTTTAGATCCCCAGAGAGTTGAACCCTTCCCCTGATGCCTACCCCAGTGGTTGGGCTAATTATCCATTGCCATATAGCCTCACATTTCCTGTTAAGAAGAAATGAAGCTATTTCTTGAATCTGTGTCATTATTAATACTGGGAAAGTGAAAGGTAGATCAGGAGAGTCTTATATTTCAAAATAGTGGGAAGACCACATTTCTTTGTGTCAATGGGGAAATATCCCTACAATGTTTAGCATGTAAATTAAATGGGTCTATTTTGAAAGGTTACAATTTAAGGCTCTTAAGTGCCTGCCTTTACTCATTTTTATCTGCCTGGCCCCTTTAAGGTGTGGAGTTTGCAACTCCTATTATAGAACACTTAGATTGATAAATGGTGTCTCAAGACTGCCCCGCCTGGGGGTTATTTAGATATAGAAAGAGATCTAATTTCATGTCCTTTTATTGATAAAGGAAAAAAAAATTCCAATAATCTTCATTGAGAATACTTCATGTGTTATAAAACATTGAGACTAAAAAAAAAAATTGCTTTACTTTCTCAAATTCTATAATTTTTCTTTTAATTCCAGGACTGTAAGTGGAAAATGTATATGGAGATGGATGGGGATGAAATTGCAATAACCTACATCAAAGATGTGACATTCAACACTAACCTACCTGATGCAGAGATTTTAAAGATGACAAAGGTAGGGTTCTATTTACGGCTTAAAAGCTTTTTTGAATTCACAGAGATCAAACAAAGACATTAAAATACCCCAGTGGTGTGCTTTTGTGCTCATGATGTTCATACCAGCTCAGCTTCAAGCTGCCTGTTGAAAGGCACATTTTATTTAGCAGATTGAGATCATAATAGTTTTTTGTTAAAATTCCACTTATGCTGTGTGAACTAAAAAGTACTACAGAAAAGTGTCGTTTAATTTTTTTTTAACTTTCTTCTACATTTCTTTAGGTATATTCTGTCGTTTATTAGAGAAAAGAAAATGCTAATAATGAAAATATTTACCTTGAATTTTGGGTCATTTTAAACTTTAAAAAACTTGTCAGGAGGAAGATTTCTTGAATTTCTGGAAGGACTGGGATGAGATTATCCAAAAGGCACATATTGCAGTCTTCATGGTTTCCTTGAGTTCACCCCTGTGAATTCCTGGAGTGACCAGACAGGATCTTACTACTCTGGGGTCAATGGTAGAAGCACACCCATTAAAACGCTGAAGACAGACTTAGAGAAATGCTTCTCTTCAAAATAATCATACTGAAAACATACATATAAGACTTCAGTTGTAGAAGGTCAACCACTCAGGTAAATAACCACGATGTTAACAGGACAGTTACCCTAAATGTCATAAAAAGCATGAACTCTATCTACTACACGATCGACTGCGTATTCGGTTTCAGGGAAGAAAATGAGGCTGGCAGCAAGCCAGGGTGCAGACACAAGCGGGGGAAGTGAAAAGTGCCTTCAAATCCCCAGCATTAGACTTGCAAATGTGTTCCCTTCCCAGGCACGAGATTGCTAACCACTCACGTGTGAAAAATCCACCTGCAATGAAGGAAACCAAGGTTCAATCCCCGGGTTGGGAAGATCCCCTGGAGAAGGAAATGGCAACCCACTCCATATTCTTGCCTGGAGAATTCCATGGACAGAGGAGCCTGGCGGGCTAGAGTCCATGGAGTGGCAAAGGAGTCAAACATGACTGAGCAACTAACACTTTTCACTTTTAATTTACAAGCATATGCATCAAGTAGATTGACTTGATATTCTTTGTTGGATTGCCCCTGTGTACTGGAAGTTACGTTATTTATCTGTAAAGGTTAAGATCTGCTTTCACCTTTCCCTTATTCTGTTGGGACAGACTGTGTTTTGGTGTCTGGGAGCCTGGACACACACACTTTCTCTTTCCTCCCCACCTGTGCTGTCTCTGGTTGCTACCGGTTGTTTGTGGCTTCAGTGTCACTGAGAAGCAAGTCACTGCCTGCTAACGGAAGGAAGTCACTCAGAGCAAAAATAACAGGGTGGAGTTATAAAACTAAACATAGGTGTTTCTGCTCTAAGGCTATATATGCATTCCAGAGGAACTGCATCTTCTGCAAAATCATGCACCAACATTAACAAGGCTTCTGGGAAAAAATAGGATGGGGCTGGACCATTCAAAATCTGTAGGACTTTTCAACATCAACAGAAACAATAAAAAATCCTAATTAAGGAAAGAAAAAATACCAAGATTGATTCTTGTCCCAGGAGAGACTAGAAGTTGGCTCCACACCTAGACAAGCTTTGTCACTAACTCTCCTGCCTCCCATCTGTTCCTCTAAGGGCCCATAGTCTTTCCTAAAAGTCAATTTCTCTCCTCCAAGAGGCCTATGTCTCCCTCTTCCCTTTCCTCTATAAACATGGCATTTAATCCTGAATTCTTTGAATTACTCATTTTTCCCTGGGTATCTCCCGTGTATACATGAGGTATAAATGCTAGTAAACTTCTCTTTGTTTTCTCATGTTTAAAAAAAAAAAAAAAACTCAGTTAAATCTCTACCAAATTTGCTTTGTACCCATCTCATGGTCAGCCAGTCATTTGCAACCTTAAATCTGAAATGATGGGCTGGGGGGTGGGAAGAGAGTGGAGATTCACCTCTAATAAAGACCACTTTCATCTCATTTAAAATAGGACCCAAAGCATAGTCTTATTCATTACTCATTTATCTTAATGTAGTCAGGAAATGACCCACCCACCCTCAGTTTCATTTGTGCCCACAACGTTAGTGGTTATCCTGATATAACCAGATAGCAGAGTAGTTATGAAACCTCTAAACCAGCCAATGCCTGCACTCAGAAAAAGCACTTTAGGGTCTTCTTAGATGGTTAAGGATTTTTCTTAATTGTGAAAAAGCTTTCTGAGAAGTCTTCCAGATATTAGCATAAGTTAATGATCTAATGATACAACTGAGCAATGCATGAGAAAAGAGAAGATTGTGGGAGACAAGATTAGCTGTTTACAAACATATAAAAGGATGTCTTATGAAAACCAAACCCCCAAAGATCAGACATTAGCATGTTGTGAGTAATCACATGGGAACCAACAGGGCTTTTCTAATAATCTGACATCATGGCGTTCATGATAGCCTGACATCACACCCTCTTTGCCAATTGTGTACAGCATGACTGGCCTCCAAGAAAGCTATGCTGTAGCAGAGCAGGCTGTATTAAAGCAGTTGTTGTTGCTGTTTAGTCTCTAAGTCATATCTGACCTCTGTGACTCCACGGATTGTAGCCCGCCAGGCTTCTCTGCCCATGGGATTTCCTAGGCAAGAAGACTGGAGTGAGTAGCCATTTCCTTCTCCAGGGGGTCTTCCTGACCCAGGGATTGAACCTGTGTCTCCTGCATTGCGGGCTGCTGCTTTACTGCTGCGCCATCAGGGAAGCCCATACTATGGCACTACACCTTTCTAACTTCTATTTTTCAGCCCCCATTTGTAATGGAGAAGTGGATTGTAGGCATCATGGAAAATCAGACTGTAGAATGCACTGTCACATATGAGGTAAGCCTGGGTAAGGGGTAGGGGAGAAGGGGGCAAGGCCGTTGGCTTCACCATCAGTTTCTCCAAAGGTGTTTTTATTTGCTGCCTCAGGGTGTTTAGCGTTTATTGGAAGAGAAGCTATTTAACCAACATGAATATAGGAAGATCAATATAATTATTCCAACAAAGTAACGAAAGGAAGGAGAACAGGGTGCTTACCTAGAGATTGAAGTAGTAATTCATTCATCAGATAATGATTGAGCACCTTCTGAATACAAATGTATGCATGTGCGACATACTAGGGATATGGAACAGTGACCTAAACAAAGCTCTGCCTTCTTGGTGCTTCGAGTTTAAGGGTGAGGGTAGATCAGTGAGTGATTCTTCACAAGGACAGGGTACAACCTCTATTACTACTGTCAAAACCAGATTCCATATATTTAATATATGAAAAAAATTGAAAAATGTACAAACAAATATTTTAGAAATATTTGCTTTAGAAAAACAAATATTTTAGAAATAGGTGCTATTAAAACTAAAATTCATATATTTAGCAAGTACCTACCAACAGGTACCATTCTGTGATTTGTTTGTTTAGTCACTAAGTCATGCCTGACTCTTTGTGACCCCATGGACTGCAGCACACCAGGCTCCTCTGTCCTCTACTGTCTCACAGAGTTTGCTCAAATTCTTGTCCATTGAATAGGTGATGCTATCATTCTGTGACTAGGGTGGACTAAATCTAAATCTATACTCTCTCAAGGTTTATGTATACTCCAGTGGAGGGCTATAGATAATAAATAAATAAATTAGTAATGTCAGAGTGATAAGTGAGAACCAGAAAATAATGAGACTCGGGGCATTAGATTCAGTGGTCAGGGAAGACCCTTCTTCTCAGTGTGAGGCAGCAGGGAACAGCAGAGGAAGGGCAAGAACAAAAGTTTGAAGCACAGAGGACATGACAAGGCTAGAGAGGTGGGCGGGGCCAAGCATAGAGCCTCCTGGGGCCGAGGTGAGGAGTTTGGACTCACTGTAAACGCCATGGTGGGTGTTTTAAGTATTCTGCTGCTTTAAATGATCTAATTATGTTTTTGAAAAGAGCAAGATATCCATGGTTGTGGAACAATCTGCTTCATAAGGTAGTTTTCTCTACCTGGGAATGGGATGGAGGGAAATAGTTATAGCAGAGTCTTGGCACATGTGGAGATATGGTTAGTATGAATGTAGTTAGTATGTAGCTACCCTCACTAGTATATATGTAGCATGTAGTTAGTATGTAGCTACCCTCAGTAGGACATGCCTTTCATTCATTCAGTCCCTTATTCATCTAAGAAACATTTAGCAAGGATTTACCATGACCTAGACACTGTAAGCAGAGAAGGCAATGGCACCCCACTCCAGTACTCTTGCCTGGAGAATCCCAGGGATGGTGGAGCCTGGTGGGCTGCCATCTACGGGGTCGCACAGAGTTGGACACGACTGAAGCGACTTAGCAGCAGCAGCAGCAGCAGACACTGTAAGGGGAACTCACACCTGTGTTATTTCAGTAATCTTTTGCAAATACTCAAAGGTAAGGAGCACTATCTTCATGTGGCAGCTCAGGAAAAAACTGGCTCAGAGAGATGAAGGGTGGTCCCAAGGTCTGGGGTGGTCAATGAGAATCCATGGGGTCACCAAGTTCCTCCAAGTGTGAATAGTTTCCAGCCTTCCTTGGCTGTTCTAGCCATTCCCTTCCCAACAGTAAGATGAGGGAAGTCAGCCTCGAATGGACTTCATATGCTGTTGCATAGTGATGGTCTTCTGAGCTGCCACGGATTAGCATTTTTAACATGAGAAGTCCAAAGCCTGGCCAGTCCACTTATTCAGGATGACCCGATATTGGAAGCCAGTTAGGATGACAGGCAATGATTTATCCTCCCCAGCCAGGGTACATGCCTGTAGGAAGGAAGCACTGAGAAATAGCTTTAATTGTCAAAGTGTGGCTCGCAGGGCACAGACCTAAATAAAAGAAGTCGACTGGTCTTGAGGAACTGGGAACCTGGGAATCTAGAGCCTGTTGACCACTCCCCAGTACCAAGGAAAAGCTCTCTTTTTAGTAAGTGGACAGTAATAACAGCCAGTTTTCATCTCTGCCTGCCTTAGCTCTGGAGACACGCCTCACCAAATTCTTCTCTTCTCTTTCTCTCTCCCCTGCCTCCTCCTCCTCTCCTCCTCAGACTGCAGGATGATGTGATAATTGTGTTGGTAACAGTCACTTCAGGGCTTTTTTAAAAATATGTATTTTCATAACGTTATCAAATCCTGAGAGGTTCTTCAGTCTAGTCTGATTTGTGGCACCTGGTGATGAAGGGGTAACTGGGCCCACCAACCTACCCATACTTAACCAGTTACCCCGATGACCGCAGGCAGTCCTACGCAAAATAGTGGTCAGATTTTATTTATTCAGCAAAATATCTGTTTTCAACTACTATAAACATAAGACATTGTATTTCATTACTCATTAAACAAAGAGGTAAGTTGAGATTTACCAACAAATTCTTAGAGAAGACAACCACCTTTTTAAACTACTGTAGTCCACTAAGGAATAAAGTGGTTAAATTTTTTTATTTTAACCATATTACCATATTGAGGCAAACAGTGCAAATATTTTACCTGGTGCATTATGACAGTGTTCTAAAGAGTTACCTTGAACAGATAATGATAACCTGATTTTCTTCCCTGTTTTATAAGCATGCATATATCCGGTTATGGGTTTCTCTCCCTATTTTTTTTTTTTCCACAGAGCGATGTTAGAACTCCAAAAAGCACTAAACACATCCATTCGATTCAATGGAGTAGAACGAAACCTCAGGATGAAGTGAAGGCCGTCCAGCTTGCCATTCAGACGTTATTCCCCAACTCAGAGGGCACCCCTGGGAGCAGGTCTGACTCAAGTAAGTTAGCTGTGCTCTAGACAGGTTCCAAAGTGGAAATGTCAAAAGCCTCACATCAGGAATAAGGACCAGTCTGTAAGTGTAAATGGATTTCTTTTTTTTTTTTTTTTTTTTTTTTGCTGTGTGTGCAGCTTGCAGGATCTTAGGTCCCCAACCAGGGATCGAACCTAGGTCCCCTACAGTGGAAGAGTAGAATCCTAACCACTGGGTTAGGGAATCCTTACTTACTAATTTAGCTGCGTTGGAACTTAGTTGCAGCATGCGGGATCTTTTAGTTCAGGCATTTGAACTCCTAGTTGCAGCATGTGAGATCTAGCTTCCCGACCAGGGATCAAACCTGAGCACCCTGCCTTGGGAGCAGAGTCTTAGCCACTGGACCACCAGGGAAGTTCCTCCCATAGAGATTTCTAATATCATGCATGCACGCGTGCTAAGTCGATTCAGTTGTGTCTGATTCTTTGCGACCTTATGGACTATATACAGCCCACCAGGCTGCTCTGTGCATGCGATTCTCCAGGCAAGAGTACTGGAGTGGGTTTCCATGCCCTCCTCCAGAGGATCTTCTTGACCCAGGGATTGAACCTGTGTCTCCTGCAGGTCCTGCATTACAGGCAGATTTTTTACCTCTGAGCCACTGGGGAAGCCCTCTAATATCATACTTCCTCCTATTTTTAGAATATTGGCTCAGTCGTGTCCGACTCTTTGCGACCCCATGGACTGTAGCCTACCAGGCTCCTCTGTCCATGGGATTTTCCAGGCAATAGTACTGGAGTGGATTGCTATTTCCTTCTCCAGGGGATCTTCCTGACCCAGGGATCGAACCCAGGTCTCCCACTTTGTAGACAGACGCTTTACCATCTGAGCCATCAGGGAAGTCCTTATTGGCTTTATACACAGATTATATGGAAAGTAGAAATTATGGGCTTGGAAATAAGAACATATTATAATAAAGTTCCATATTCAAGTAACTATCAGAGAAGATAAAAATTAATGATTATGTCCTATTGAAAAATAAGTATGTATATTTATACACATATATATTTAGTTTCCAAGACTGTAGATAAAGATAAGAATTATCTTCCATGTCCAGTGCGCATTCCTATGAAGTCACTGCTGTCCCTGGGGCAACCTCTTGAGTCCTTAACACCACAGATCCATCAAAGCAAAAGAATGACAGGGCAAGCAAGAGAGAGGGCCGGGGGTCGGGGGGTTGATAAAAGTAAGGGAGGAAGAAAGGAAAGGAGGATAGAGAAAGAGAAACATGAAATGCATATGCTGGGTAGTGGTGATAATAATTACAGATGCTATAAAGAAGCCTTTTAGACATGACTTAGAGTAAGACAGGCTGCCTTGTTAATGAACTGGTCGTTATTTGCTAGCTTCAGGGGAAAAGTTCTGACCTTCACCTTTGCAGACCCAGAAACTCTAATACAACCCAGACTCAGGCTAACAAACACTCGGGAGATGGATACATAAACCCCTGTGCAAATCACCTCTTGCCATGAGAAACATACCTTCCCAACAAACCAAAAACACATGTTTTCTGACCAATGCCTCTTTTTCCCAATAAGAAAATACCTTTGATGGAGAAGGAGATGGCAACCCACTCCAGTGTTCTTGCCTAGGAAATCCCATGAATAGAGGAGCCTGGTGGGCTATGGACCATGGGGTCACAAAAGAGTCAGACTCGACTTAGCAATTAAACAACAATAATTAATCAGAGTTCAAGTGTGTGTCCTTCCATGATCTAACCAACACAGCAGTTTAAATCCCTCACTTGCTACATTGTAATAGAAATAAACTCTTTAAAAAAAAAAAGAAAAGAAAATATCCCTGAGAAGTCATAACAGAAGGTTCTTCGGTGGCATGGCAACAAAGTGCCCTGATGGCTACTGTCGCCGAGTTATGGGAGCCCAACGTCTGTGTCCTGCACGGTGCGGACTGGCTTCCCAAGCACACCAGGTGCTCTAAATGCCCACTGGCCAGGGGCCCCAGGATCCTGGGCAGTATTCTAAACCCAGCAACAAATTCTTTGACAGCATGCTAGACCTGCCTTGCTCTGTCAGCATGGTTGATTGGGTTATTTTTCTTTCTCATTCTAAAGTTCTTAAACCATGGGTTTTAACTATACTAAAATTTACCATCTTCCATCACAAAAAGTCCAGAGGTAGGCCGGGCTCCAGGTACAGTAAGATAAGGCGCTCAACCATGTTAAGGATGAGAAATGAGCCTTGCCTGGTTTCTACTCTGCCATCCTTAACAGGTTGCCTTGGTCCTCGGCCTAACTCCTCTCACATTCACAGTCATCGTATAAAGATATGGTAACGCCCACAGGAAATAAGAGGTCAATCCCTTCCCTGTTCTCATGCTTGGGAGGGAGAAAGACTTGCTTAGAGACCCCTTTGCAGACTGCCTTTCAGGTCGTTTTGGCCAGAGCTGAGCACCTTGTTCATTCTTAACCATGGTATCATATGTCTGGCTTGGACTAATCAAAGTCTGCCTTAGAGCTGGATGTGATCGGCTTCCCCAGTGCACATGGCTCTGTGTAGGGGGTTGGACACTGAACAAAATTGGCGTTCTGTTGGAAGCTAAGATTTCGGGGAGGTCCAAGTGAAGGGAAAGAAGCATGTGATGGTTGGCTGAAGCCTGTGAGCCTGAACACAGGAGGATGCCTGTGTCTGGATGCACCCCTCACCTGAGAGGCACGAGGCATTGATGCTGGCAGAGGGAGTGGGCACGCTCTGTTCCTCTCCAGGAGCCCTGCTGGCACAAGCAGGGCTCAGGGAGGATGCCAGGGAACTTGGGATGTGGGCAATGCATGCCCTAGGGAAGACAGAGAAAATCCAAGGTGGGAGGAACTTGCTTATTCATGAAGTATATAGTTTACTAAGTGGCTGTTAATTAAGCATTTTCTTTTACTGTAACTTCTTCCTGTTTGCCACAAAGCTTCATTTTTCAGGCAGAAAACATTTCTTATTCCTGAACCTCGGGAATCTCTCCTCTGGAGATATAAACTGTCTTTCTTCCAATCTCTAGCTGTCTCAACCATTAGAACCCAATCTCGTTTATCTGCATTTAGTGTTCTTGAGGATTTAAAAGTGCTGGTTAGCAAAAAGCCTTTTGTTGACTAAACATGCCCCTGCCATCCAAAGACACTTAAACAGTAATTTCTAGAAGTGACAACATGGCTAAGTTGAGAAGAAGATAGAATTTAGATGCAGTATTAGCTGAGTGACCATGGGTCTGGTCACTTCACCTCTCAAGCATCAGTCTCCTCCGTTATAGACTGATATTATTAGTATTGACCTGGCTCAGTAGTAAAGAATCTCCCTGCCAATGCAGGAGCCACAGGAGATGCAAGTTTGATCCCTGGGTGGGGAAGATCCCTTGGAGGAGGAAATGGCAACCTGCTTCCAGTATTCTTGCCTGGAGAATCCCATTGACTGGGGAGTTTGGCAGGCCACAGTCCATGGGGTCACAAAGAGTCAGACATGATTGAGTGACTGAGCACGGTTTCTAAGAAGATGTCAGGGAAGTTAAATGATATACTGTAAGAAAAGCCTTTGGAACAGTGCCAGCATATAGCATACATTTGGTAAGTATAAATGCCCCTATTTTTTTAATAAATATTAATAATAAAGGAAATGTTCTGATACCTAGCCTAGAATTATGAATGGTAATGCTTAGAGCTTCCCTAAGAGGTTTGAAATTTTGTGAGTCTTATGAATTAGGCATGCAGCTTTACTGTGGCTTCAAAGATACCCATTTCCATTTCTTCCACAGGCGCTGATTGCCAGTGGCTGGATACTCTGAGGTTGCGGCAGATTGCATCCAACACTTCTCTACAGCGCTCCCAGAGCAACCCCATCCTGGCGTCCCAATTCTTCCCCTATTTCAATGACCAGGACTCCTATGCAGCTGCGGTGAGGCGGACCCAGGTGCCCATTAAGTATCAGCAGATTACACCTATAAACCAGTCCAGAAGCTCCTCTCCTACTCAGTACGGACTGACCAAAAACTTCTCTTCTCTGCATCTTAACTCCAGGGATAGTGGCTTTTCCAGTGTTAATACTGACAGCTCTTTAGAGAGGGGGCAATACTCTGGTAGAAGCAGGAACAAATATGATCGAGCTAGTCACTCACTGAATTCTTCTCCAAGAGGAAGACACAGTGGGAAAAGTCAGCACTCCACTCCTTCAAGAGAAAGATATTCTGGAAAATTCTACAGGATTTCTCGGTCAGCACTCAATGCTCACCAGTCACCTGACTTCAAGAGAAGTCCGGATGCCTCCCATCAACCCAGGACCATCCCAGGGATGCCTTTGTGCACTGACATGGACTCACGAGCCAATGAGGAGGAGAGCAAAGTCAGCGAAGGGGGATGGACAAAGGTGGAGTACCGCAAGAAACCCCACAGGCCCTCCCCTGCCAAGACCAACAGGGAAAGACCCAGAGGGAACTCCCGAGGAAGGAGAAACTTTTGATGAATTGAACTAGTCAAGCTTTTCTTAGTATTTTTTTTTTCAATGTAGTGGATTTTGATAATGTGCTGCCTTCAGATAGAATTAACAAAAGACAATGTTTCCCTTCCAGGGGTTTAGAAAATACCTTCTAAGAGAGCCTATAGCCAAAACAAGGCCAAAATTGTGGATGTTGGTTGTCCATTGTAAGTAACTGGACTTAAAACATAACTATATATATTTTATTCCCCTGAATTACCATCTTTAGAGAAGGGAATATACCACTGTATTACCCTAGCCACTGCTTTTCTGATTAGCAGGGCCTGGACTAGGATGAACTTAAATGCAGAAACTTAGCTTAAACAGGGCACTCATCTTGGGTGCAAAATTTAAGGGGGAATCGAAAAGCTCAATAATCAAGATTAATAATATTCTAGTGCAATACTTAAATAATATTCTAGTGAAATATTTAAATAAATGAAAATTAATGCAAAAAATTGTGATAAACAAAAAAAATCGAGATTCTGGAGAAAGACAGGATCATTATTACTGGTTTTTCCTTTTGTCTAAGGCTCCAATATGGCTTGGCAAGACTCTGTTACTGATCCTGTCTTTATTTAAAAATCTTATATTAATATTTTGTTCATCATGTATTCTTTGCATTTATTTTCTCTTTAAAAAATATTGCATTAAAATATCTTTTATTTTGATTACTCAGGTGGGGCTTTTTTAATGCTTCCTTAAATTTTGTATCCAAGGCAAGTGCCTCACTTGCCTTACCCAATCTCCACACAGCCGGTTAGTATTTATTTTAGTAAGTCATTTGGGTTTTTATCTTAGTCAGAGCTGAATTGACTTGGCCTGCCATTTTTAGGCAATAAAAAAGGTTATTGGACTTGATCATAATGCCACATATCATTCCATGAGACTCATCAGAAACCAGAAATCTAAACTGCTTAGGAGATTTGTGGTTGTTTCTTTCCTAAAGCTCCCAGGGACTGCAATCAAATATTATTTTCTATATTTTGCCAAAGAAGGAGCCAAGAGGGGAAAACAAAGGTCTGTAAAGTCCTCTTGGGATGTCAGAACTCTAAAATCTAAAAGAAAACAGACACAGAACAGAATGATAACATCACAAGCTAAAAGTCAGAGAAATTTAAAATTACTATCGTCCTTGTTAGAGCAAGACAGTAAATACCATCCTTGTAGAAAGAAAGCTATAAGCAGCTGGGGGTAAAGAGGTGAATGGTATGGGTGGGAGGAAGCTGACTACAGTTTAGGACAGGCATTGTGGAATCTGGCTTGGGAAATCCTACATATTTTTACAAATCAAAAAAGCCTGGTGGCAACAAACTTACTATATGTCAAATGAATAAATGTTATTTTCAGTACATTCTGAGTTTCTGTTCAACATTAACTAGCTCTGAATATCAACTGTTCCTTGCCCTGCATAGAATTCTCAGTGCTCTGTAGAAATCTGATTCTGGGGAATTGCCAGTATTGGGGGTGGTTCTCTTTTAATAGAAACCAGTCATCGAGTACATGCATATATTCCTGGAGTAACTGCCCTGCTCTAATACGGTCCTTGGGGCCTGGGGTTGGTTTGGGCAGCATTAAAGAATCCTATGGATAGAGGAGCCTGGCAGGTTACAGTCCATGGGGTCACAAGAGTTGGACACAACTTAGCAACTAAACCACCACCACCACAAAAATCTAGGTTATAGGAAACAACTTCACCTGTGTGGAAAGTTGTGACCTAACCATCAATCCAACAATTCAATTGTATAACTCTTATTGTTTAACACCTGCATTTACAAGCAAAAGTGATGGGAAATAGTGACATTAGGCACTGAGGTCCTCTTTTCCACTGTGGACCAACTTCTCCAAGGATTTAAGTTCCACTGTGATCTTTTCTCATGAAGCTTATATCAACCACATCTGTTTTCAGTTATTTTTCCCTTTGTCCTTTGTTCATGTTTAGTTTTTTTAAGAGGGCTAATACAAAGTATGTTATCTTCATAGCATGCTGCTTCTAAATAAGCAATAAAATACTTTCTTTGATTAGGATTTTTGGATAAGTAGCTAAATGCAATCTGAACTAGGTCACTCGGATGGAATATGGAGTATGGATTTAATTATTAAACAAAAGGTTCATTCTGGGGAATTATTTAAGACTCCAGTTTAAAAGGTGTTATGCCAAAAATTGCTTGTTTCATGCTTTTTCCCTTGCTTTCCTGGGCTATTCGTTGGAGAATCCAACCTGGTAGTAAAATGACTCAATGGCCTCATTCCTAGTTAGTGCAGTAGCTAATCACAAAGAGGTCATTCCAACACTGTACAAAACTGACTACCTCAAAAGATCTCATGAAAAAATTCCTGTCACCTCAATGCTCCTAGTCAAAACCAAAATACGAACATCTGTGGTCTGCTTCTTGGTTGAAAGAAATTATTCTTATTATTAAAGAAATAATAAGGGTGGATGTTATTTTTTTTCCTAATGATGCTTATTCATCAAAAATTGCTTGCCATGTTGCAAGATGAATGTTGCAAGAACAGAACAAGTTAAGAGGACTTTTTTCCCCATCAAGTTAAATCAGTTGCAAGAGGCTGACGTTAATAGCAACAACAATCAACAGCAAAAAACAACAACAACAACAATGAGAAACCACCAGGGATACTTTAAGAGGAAAAAATCATAGTAGGAACAAATTAAGAAACTCTACCTTGAGTTAGGCACCCGTAAGTGCGGGGGTGCAGCAGACCCTCAGTATGCTTCAGATCAAGTCTGAAACACCTGAATCTGTACTGGTTGCTACCAAAGAGGCAGGCATTACTCCAGGCACTGCCCAGGCAAAGCATGATCTTTTGCTCTCTGCACAGTCACTAGATGGCAATTCTACAGCACTGACGTGAATAATTGAATAATCCCACGTATATAAAGGAGAACTGGAGATTACTCACCAAAGGTACCTTAGAAATATATATAACCTGGTCATTGTTTTCAACCAATTCCTGAATATTATTCATAAAAATTATAAAAATTAAACTGCAATGTTTAAAAATATTCACAGTAAAAAAAAAATCAGAGTAAAATTTAAAACAGTAAAATCTGGGATAATTGGATGAAGACACAAAAGAAGACTCACAGTGGCAGAAGTGATCATGGTAAAACTTGGTATGAACAACAGAAAAAATGATACATAAAATCTTCATTGTGAAACTTTCATTGAAAAGAACTAATCCCATGGGGGAAAATCAGTACAATAAAAATATGAAAATGGGAAATAATTTTATTATGTTGGATAGAATGCATGTGTCTGTGCTCAGTGTGGATGCTCAATCGTGTCCAACTGTTTGCGACCCCATGGACTGTAGCCCACCTGGCTCCTCTGTCCATGGGATTTTCCAAGCAAGAATACTGGAACAGGTTGCCATTTCCTTCTCGAGGGAGTCTTCCCAAACCAGGGATCAAACCTGAGTCACCTGCATTAGTAGGTGGATTCTTCACCAGCAAAGCCCGTTAGATGAAATATCAGGGAATTGAATTGGCATAATGACATGCAGAGTACATCATGAGAAACGCTGGGCTGGAAGAAGCACAAGCTGGAATCAAGATTGCCAGGAGAAATCTCAATAACCTCAGATATGCAGATGACACCATCCTTATAGCAGAAAGTAAAGAGGAACTGAAAAGCTTCTTGATGAAAGTGAAAAAGGAGAGTGAAAAAGTTGGCTTAAAGCTCAACATTCAGAAAACGAAGATCATGGCATCTGGTCCCATCACTTCATGGGAAATAGATAGGGAAACAGTGGAAACAGTGGCTGACTTTATTTTGGGGGGCTCCAAAATCACTGCAGATGGTGATTGCAGCCATGAAATTAAATGATGCTTACTCCTTGGAAGGAAAGTTATGACCAACCTAGACAGCATATTAAAAAGCAGAGACATTACTTTGTCAACAAAGGTCCGTCTAGCGAAGAATATGGTTTTTCCAGTAGTCATGTATGGATGTGAGAGTTGGACTATAAAGAAAGCTGAGTGCCAAATCGATACTTTTGAACTGTGGTGTTGGAGAAGACTCTTGAGAGTCCCTTGGACTGCAAGGAGATCCAACCAGTCCATGCTAAAGGAGATCAGTCCTGGGTGTTCATTGGAAGGACTGATGTTGAAGCTGAAACTCTAATACTTTGGCCACCTGATGTGAAGAGCTGACTCATTTGAAAAGACCCTGATGCTGGGAAAGACTGAGGGCAGGAGGAGAAGGGGATGACAGAGGATGAGATGGTTGGATGGCATCACTGACTCAATGGACATGGGCTTGGGTGGACTCCGGGAGTTGGTGATGGACAGGGAGGCCTGGCGTGCTGCAGTTCATGGGGTCGCAAAGAGTCGGACACGACTGAGCAACTGAACTGAACTGAATGACATTCTTCCTTAATACAAACATTTCCCAGTAGTTATATATAGTTCTGATCACATTTTATCCATAAATAAGTGTTTAAAAGTCCAAGGGTCAACACATCAAGATCAGAATGTCCAGTGGTTCAAAACGGCAGGATCAAAACAGCCTGCACACAGCTCACAGCATTCTGACTCAATTGTAACTGTTCCAAGTTGAGAAATACCAAATATTTTATGTCTCCCAAGTCTCTTATAACTTACCATTTCACCTCAACAGGTTGGTACAGATACGGCATGCTTCTGAAATGCTGGCTCAGCTACAAAATGCTGTGATTCGGTTGTGCCAACTTATCATGGAAACTCTAAATTAGAGACACTGTAGCATTGGAGAAGGAAATGGCAACCCACTCCAGTGTTCTTGCCTGGAGAATCCCAGGGACAGGGGAGCCTGGTGGGCTGCCATCTCTGGGGTCGCACAGAGTCGGACACGACTGAAGTGACTTAGCAGCAGCAGCAGCAGCAGCAATGAGGAGGCTTATAAAATCTCTTGCCATCACTCGGTTTTGAGAAGCTGCAGTTAAGCCAGGATGGCCTGGGGAAGTCAGAGCATAAGACCTGGACCCAGCTCTATTTGCTACTCCTGGAACTGGTATATGAGATTGTGGAGGTGGAAAAAAGCACTAGATCCGTGGTCAACCTTGTCGAGGCTTTAGGGTAGCAGGCACCAGTGACTTTTCACTCTATTGCCCTTTCCCTTTGACTCGCTGGCTGGTCAAGCAATGCATGAGCAAATTAAGAGAGTGAAAGAATGAAGTGGACTTGTGTCTCAGTGAACTCCGGGAGTTGGTGATGGACAGGGAGGCCTGGCGTGCTGCGATTCATGGGGTCCCAAAGAGTCGGACATGACTGAGTGACTGATCTGATCTGATCTGATCTGTGACCTTGTAGCTCATTCAAAACTAAAAAAAAAAAGTTTACCCTCCATAATCAATGTTCTATTTACTCAACTGTCCCAAAGAAATTGCTTCCCTACCACCTAGGCGAGTCTCACTCAGCCCTCAAGTTCCAGCTGTCATCCTGGAAGCCCTCTATCCACAGTTCCAGTCACTTTGCTCATTCTGAACTCCTCTTGGAGGCATTTATCACTTAGTCCCTTGCACCACTGCTTAAGCCTTGTGTTCCCACTCCCCTGAAGGCACCCTGGGAGGACAGTACAGTGGTGCCCAAGAACTTGGCAACGGGGAAATACAACTAACCACCAAGAATTCATTGATGGAATGGCCACAAACACCACAATACCTACCAGGGCTGAAAAGCATGCATATATATCAGACCAGAGACATGAAACGATGCATCTTCTAGAGGTGGTGGAAGAGTTAGGACATGGGTTTGGGGACAGACAGAGGTGGTCAGCCTTAGAAGCCCAGAATAAGGCAGTCCACAAAGGAAACGGTTAGCCATACTATCCACACCAAGCCTTCACACAGGGCATAACGTGCCCAATCACTCCTAGAGACCAGTAAGCATCACAACATTGTCCAGCAGAGCCTTTCCCAGACTGATGTGAGAGTCTACTTGGTTAGGGAAATATAAACCTTTTGTGGAGATGGTCATTCGACTGGGCTCCTGCTTACCTTTTCTGCATCACTGTCTGCCTCTCCCCACAGAAATCAAACTGAAAAGCTGCTATATTCTCCCTTTTCTTCAAAACTCCCTCCATCCAACTTCCTCTGCACTGTCTGGCTGAGTCAGCCTTTAGCTCTCTGCTAAGACCTTACTTCCTCCAGGAAGCCCTCCTTGATCCCCAGGCCTAGGTCAGGCTCATCCTCATGTGTTCACACAGGACCTTGTGGTTAATCAGATGTATCTCCCTTTGTTGAAATCACTCCAAAATCTGCTCCTCTGTACTCTTTCATAGATCACCAGTGTTATTTCCAACACATAATTGGTACTCAATCTGTTTACTGAATGCATACATTAATTGGCAAATATATTGATCAAACTAATAAACCATCAAATCATTTAAATTCTTGTTCTAATCTCATGCTCATTAAGTGACCTTAACAGGATTCTCCAATTTGCTTTACAGTTACATTTCTAGTATTGAAAAAAAATTACTGTGCTGATTTTATACATCCGTCTCTCATGAGTTTTGCCAATATGAATTGGCCCCTGAGAACAACTCTGAGACACTGATTTGATTTGGGGGCTTATTGAGAATTCCTTGGTGATCCAGTGGTTAGGACTCAGCAGTTTCACTGCTGTGGCCCAGGTTCAGTCCCAGATTGGGGAACTAAGATCCTGCAAGCAGCGTGGTGCTGCCAAAAAACAAAAAGGGGGATGGGGGCGCTTATCAGTGAGAGCAGATTCTGGGTGTGCCAAGGCCCCCAAGGAAAGGCCAACATGTTTTTCCCAAGAAGTAACCCCTTGTGTCATAGTAAACTATGCTCATTTTCCATTCTGAGTTTTTGTACCCAGTATAGCACAATAAATAGCAGATCTCAAGAAATGCTTGTCACAGGAATAGAAAAAGCATAAAAATATTATGTATGTTCAAGAAATTCACACAGAGACATTGTCCTTTCGGACGCTGATAGAATCTCTTTATATAGCTTTTCTTTCCAGAGGCCCAAAGGGTGTTGTTGTATTTTTGTTTTGTTTTGCCTGTACTTCGAGCCTTGTAAGATCTCAGTTCCCCAACCAGGGACTGAACCCCAGGCCAGGGCAATGAAAGTGCCAGATCCTAACCACTAGACCAGCAGGGAACTCCTCCCAAAGCTCTTCTTTTTTTTTTTAATGACTAGTAGTTGTTCCTGATCCCGGTGCTCCCTACTATTCTATTGTGCCTCCTTATAAAAGTACGTAAAGTTTTCCTGAAAGTCTGACCTGGCAGTTTTCCTTTCTCGTGGCCATGGGCACCAGGTGCACTCCTGACGCCTGACGGTGCCTGTTGTGGCTGAGACAGGGGATGGCTTAGCCTTGGTGCAGGGACAATTCAAGATTTGTCAGCTGGTTGTGGCTGATTATCAAGATGTCCAAACCGGCTCCTTTGCTATGTGTAAGCAATTTAATTTTGTGCCTAATTTTAATCTGCAGTGTACTGTATGTCTACATCTGCTGTGTTAAAGGATTCATTAGCATTTAAAGGGGGAGCTGATGGTATTGATCACTCTTATTAAAACCAAAAACAATCACGCAGCAGTAACTGATGAGCATTCTCTTCGACCACTGAAGTCACAGCCAAAGTTTATGTACTCGAAACGCTGGCAGAAACAGAAAATGTGATAATAAAGCAGAGAAATCAAAGTGGCATCTGTTATACGCATTTATGATTTGCCACTATCCCCAGCCACTCCAGCTTTTCAGATTATGAGCTTCTTGAAGATAGGAAACTTCATTTTTTCCTGAATTTCTACCACCTGGCACAGTGTCTGGCAGAGAGTAAGTTCTTGATAAATTTTCTGATAAGTGAATAAGTTAAGGAATAAAGATGAGATGTATATAACCAGTGTAGGTTATACAAATACTCTATAAGAACAACTGTAATTTTCTTACAGATGTTCTAATAGTTGTGTATTGCTATTTAACAAATTGGGCTTCCCTGGTAGCTCAACTGGTTAAAGAATCTGCCTGCAATGCGGGACACCTGGGTTTGACCCCTGGGTCAGGAAGATCCCCTGGAGGAGGGCATGGGCAACCCACTCCAGTACCCTTGCCTGAAGAATTCCAAGGACTGAGAAGCCTGGCGTGCTGCAGTCCATGGAGTCGCAAAGAGTCAGATGCAACTAAGCACAGCACAGCACATAAAATAAATCAGCCCAAAACTTAGTGGCTAAAAATAAGAATAAACATGTTATCTCACGTAATTCCTGTAGTTCAGAAATTTAGGAATAGCTTAGCTGACTGGTTCTGGCATGGGTTTCTGATGAAGTGTCCGTCAAGATGTTCACAGGAGCTGCATTTATCTGAAGGCTTGACTGTGGCTGGAGGTTCTGCTTCCAAGACAGTTCTCCCATATGGAGCTGGTTGTTGGCATGGGACCTCAGTTGCTCCTCATGTAGACCTCTCTATATGCTTAGGTATCTTTATGACATGATGCTTGGATTCCCCCACAGAGAGAGATCCAAGAGACTATGGCAAAAGCCATAGTGTCTTTTCTGAAGTCACATCCAAGACTTCCCTGGTGGTCCAGTGGCTAAGACTCCACACTCCCAATGCAACGGGTCCACATTCAATCCCCAGTCAGAGAGCTAGATCCTGCATGCCACAACTAAGACCCAGCACAGCCAAATAAGGAAATAAATATTTAAAAATAAAAATGAAAAAGAAGTCTGGCACATCCCATAACATCCTGTTGTTTACACAGGTCAGCCCTATTCCATACGGGAGGGATGACTCAAGGATGAGAATACCAGAAGGTGAGATCACAGGGCTGCCTTGTAGGCTGGCTACCTCAGACATCACTAAAATCTCTGTACCCCCCTATTGTAAATAGATGTCTCTTCTGAGCTTTGCCTTTTCTGCCTGCTTTATATTTTCTCACAATCTAAAATTTGAACCTGAGCAGACTTCAATGGAGTGTTACAGCCGGAAGGCATCTTGAAGACCATCTCCTGAAGTTCATGTCCTCACTTCATAGATGAAACACCCAAAGCTTGGAATTGAAGTGCCTGCCCTGTCACTTAGCCAGTTATAGGCAGGGCAGCACTCAGAGGCCCCAGCCGAGGCTCTTCCCTAGCCTGTTCTCATGGAAGCCGTGCTTTGTGAAATGGTTCATCACGTGTGAAATTGGTGTTTGTGAGGTCCACCGGCTGTAAAGTTAACACATTTTATTTTGGTGTAGTTGAACCTCTTTGGTTTCTGTAGAGACAGGGAGAGTCATTGTGGTTTAGTAGGTGTGACTAAACGCTTCTAAAAACAAAACATTCAGGCAATTACATTTTCTCTTTCTTTCATCAGTCCTCTGTTGATTTCCTCTCGATTTTGTGGTAGTTTTAGAGAGAGTATTTGTTTTATGGAATAAGTATGTCTAATAAGGTTGCAGAGTACATTTGAATGCTTAGTTCGGTCAGGCAAATGTTTGCTGGGGTCCTTGTGTGTTAGGCACTGGCCCTGCGTTCTCTTTCATTTTCAATGGCAATTCAGAAATAAGTCTCAAAAGCGGGGGCATTATTTCCCTATTGACTAAATTTAAAACTTGGAAAGAAGAGCTAGAAACATAAAGTAGACAAAGAGAAAAATTCTTTTGTTAGACAGGAATAATTCTTTTCCCTCTCCTTGGTCAGTTCTTTTGGCTCCTACTGCATACCACACTTTCCTCTGACTGTATGCATTTCATCCTTGCCTGGGGAACCCATGACTCTGAACTTGAACTTCTCAGGACTCAGCCTACCCATTATTTATCTTTGTCTAAAAAGACTCTAACAATTACTAGTTCCTCCACTTGATGTAACACACTCAACAACGACCATTCCTTAAATTCGAGCCATTATTGTAAATCACTGTCTTACTTTATCAAAGAATCAAAATGAGCTTACTGAAAATGAGAGAACCAATGCTAGATGGTCAATTTTCAGAAATCCTCTACTTGTTACCCACACAGATGAAGTTCCAAGGAGACTCAAAGGATAACAACACCACCTGCTTGTTTTGCTGAGTTTTAACTATAAGGAAACAGTCTCATGCTAGCCGATTCAAACACAAATTTATTGTAATGTAATATAAGATATGTCACAGAAAAAGTAATTTTGATTAGAGTTAATTATGGACAGATCATGATGTACCAAGCCCAGTTGTAAGCCCTTCCCACTTCCTATGAGGTTGATTCTGTTATTATGTCCATTTTACAGTTGAGAAAACTGGGACATAGAAGTTAGTTATTTGATCAAGGTAATTGAAGAAATGGCACTGGGATGGAGTAGGACCCCACAAAGACTGGTGCTGAAGGGGCAGGGGCTCTAAGGGCCTGGGTGGGCTTGCTGGGTCCTTGCCTCACACTCCCCTATCAGCTGCCCATTGCTGCTGCCCTAGTCACCAGCATCTGATATCTGATGTTCTTCCACATTTCAGACTGGACTCCCAACCGCCATGCTGCTTCATGAACTTTAGCTGCAAATCCTACCTGGAATTGTTATTTATTTATTTATCTTTATTTTAGAGGGCAGGGGGTCTGTCCTGGGTCTTCTTTGTGGTGCACGAGCTTTCTCTATTTGTGGCGTGTGAAGAGCTTCTCTAATTGTGGCACATGGGTTTAGCTGTCCCTCGGCAGGTGGGATTTAGTTCCCAAACCAGGGATAGAACCCACATCCCCTGCATTGGATGCTGAAGTCTTAACCACTGGACCACCAGGGAAGCCCCCCTACCTGTAACTGTTAAGTAAGTGTGTGTGCTCAGTCATGTCCAACTCTTGTGACCCCATGGACTGTAGCCCACCAGGCTGCTCTGTCCATGGAATTTTCCAGGCAAGAAGACTGGAGCAGGTTGCCATTTCCTCCTCCAAAGGATCTTCCCAACCCTAAATCCTTCTCTATTCCTTGTCTCAAAGTCCCAAAAGACAGAGAATTGACTTGGCCCAGCTCATATTTTTGAGACAGACTGGAGAAGGCCCAGGCGGCTCAGCTGACCCGAGGTTGGACAGGCACCCTCCCACTGCCTGGGAAGAGAGAAATATGAGGATGGCAAGTAAGAGAAAGCACAGCCATCTAGGCTGCAAGGCCATGTAGCTGCCATCGCATCTCTCAGAACAAGGATAGGCACACTCTTCCAGCACATTTTTATCCTCTAATGTCCAGTCTACGCTGTTTGCTAGAAGGGCATAGTCAACTTGGCTGGATTTAATACATTTTTAAAATGTGTCATTTATAAGAACTGTACCAAGAAAATTATACAAACAAAAACGTCTGCTTTTTTAAGAGATTGGCTCGTGAGTAGGAAACCTACACGACTCCGGTATTTCTCCTTTGTTCTCACATTACCATCACATTCATAACACTTCTGACATGACATGGGTGGGCTTTTCCCCCCACACCAAGCAATCCTGCCACACCAGCCGGGGTGCCCTACAATCTAACTCAGTTCCGACACTCTCTACCTGATACTGTCGTATCAGACCCCAGGTGAAGGGTTCAGTCTCACAAGACTGCTACACACCCCTCAACTTTGAATGGCAATTTCAAGTCCAGGTTGTCACCTGTGCTTCTGACCAATGGGCTGTATATCAGAGGTTCCCATGACCTTCTCCCAGGCCTTGATTCATTTGCTAGAGTGGTTCACAGAACTCAGGAAAACAGCCTACTCATTGTTTACCAGTTAATTACAAAAAGATATGATAAGTGACACAGATGAACATCCAGGTGGGAGAGATATGTGTGGGATGTGGGAAGGGGCTCTGAGCTTCCATGCCTTTTCTAGGACTGCCACTCTCCCAGTACCTCCATGTGTTCACCAACCCAGAAGTTCTCCAAATTCCATACTATCATCAGGATTTTTATGGAGACTGCATCACACAGACATGATCAATTATTATATTAACTCCTTTTCCAGCCCCTCTCCCCTCTGGAGAACCTGTGGTGAGGCTGAAAATACCAAACCTTCTAATCTTGACTTTGTCTTTCTGCTCTGCCATTTGGCTCACAGTCTTGGATTTTATGGTAATGGGGTTATCCAGGTTCAGTTCAGTTCACTTCCGTTCAGTCACGTCCAACTCTTTGCGACCCCATGAACTGCAGCACACCAGGCTTCCCAGTCCATCACCAACTCCCAGAGCTTGCTCAAACTCATGTCCATCAAGTCGGTGATACCATCAAACCATCTCATCCTCTGTCATCCCCTTCTTCTCCTGCCTTCAATCTTTCTCAGCATCTGGGTCTTTTCCAATGAGTCAGTTCTTTGCATCAGGTGGCCAAAGTATTGGAGCTTCAGCGTCAGTCCTTCCAATGAATATTCAGGACTGATTTCCTTTAGGATTGACTGGTTTGATCTTCTTGCAGTCCAAGGGACTCTCAAGAGTCTTCTCCAACACCACAGTTCAAAAGCATCAATTCTTCAACACTCATCTTTCTTTATGGTCCAACTCTTCACATCTGTACATGACTACTGGAAAAACCATAGCTTTGACTAGACGGACCTTTGTCTGCAAAGTAATGTTTTTGCTTCCTAATAGGCTGTCTAGACCTGTCATAGCCTTTCTTCCAAGGAGCAAGTGTCCTCCTTTGTAAGATATCTCATGCAGTTGGCTACAATTAATATCTTTCCTGGCTAAGGCAGGCAGTTTCAGTCAGTGGTTCCCCTATCAGTTTGGTTTTCCAGTGGTGTGAGCAGAGGAGGAGAATGACAGAATTTGTGTAGCTGAGGGCACTGCACTTGTGAGGGAGACAGAAGCTTCACTTTAATAAAACATCATTCTTGGGAATTCACTGGGGGTCCAGTGGTTAAGACTTCATGCTTTCACTGCCAAGGGCACAGGTTTGATGCCCGGTTGGGGAACTAACATCTCATAAGCCATGTGGCCAAAAGCAAAAACCATTATTCTTCATATCTAACTAAATATTCCCAAGTTTGATTTTATTTATTTTTATAGTTTGTCATTTTTTTGTTATTGTTTACTGGCTGCTCTGTGTGGCTTGCAGGATGTTAGTTTCCCAACCAGGAATCAAACCTGTGTCCTTGGCAGTGAAAGTGCAGCATCCCAACTACTGGACTACCAGGGAATTCACCACAATGTCGTTTTTTTGTTTTTTAAGTTTTTATTTTATATTGGAGTATAGTTGATTTAAAATGTTGTATTAGTTTCAGGTGTGCAGCAAAGTGACTCGGTTATACACATCTGTATATCTGCTCTTTTTTAGGTTCTTTTCCCATATAGGTCATTACAGATTATTGAGTAGAGTTCCCTGTGCTCCACAGTAGGTCCTTAGTAGTTACCTATTTCATATATAGTAGTGTGTATATGTGGAGAAGGCAATGGCACCCCACTCCAGTACTCCTGCCTGGAAAATCCCATGGATGGAGGAGCCTGGTAGGCTGCAGTCCATGGGGTCGCTGAGTCGGACACGACAGCGACTTCACTTTCACTTTTCACTTTCATGCACTGGAGAAGGAAATGGCAACCCACTCCAGTGTTCTTGCCTGGAGAATCCCAAGGACGGGGGAGCTTAATGGGCTGCCGTCTGTGGGGTCACACAGAGTCGGACACGACTGAAGCGACTTAGCAGCAGCAGCAGTATGTATATGTTAATTGCAACCTCCTAATTTATCCCTTCCACTGACCTTTCCCCTTTGGTAACCCTAAGATTGTTTCCAAAGTCTGTGGATCTTGATTTTATTTATATTTAGTTTGTAAATTTGTTTGGGCTGTACAGTTAGTTGAATCACAACTATGAGGTAAGGAGTTTGCTTTTGGTAGTGTTTTTTTTTAAGTAACATTATAACCTAAATTGGAGAAGGCAATGGCACCCCACTCCAGTACTCTTGCCTGGAAAATCCCATGGACGGAGGAGCCTGGTAGGCTGCAGTCCATGAGGTTGCTAAGAGTCGGACACGACTGAGCGACTTCACTTTCACTTTTCACTTTCATGCATTGGAGAAGGAAATGGCAACCCACTCCAGTACTCTAGCCTGGAGAATCCCAGGAACGGGGGAGCCTGGTGGGCTGCCGTAAATAATTTAGTAATACTGGAAGAATTTAATAATTCTTTTTGTTTAAAAGGATACCATACATTACTCATGTTTAAGGAAAACTGACTTAGATGAACCTAATTTTCAGATGGTAGGTACAAGGTCCTGAAATATAAAGAAACCTGTGAGCTACTTAAGACAGGAAGTGACTTATTCATCCCAACTGCACAGAACTTAGATCCCTAGTTACTTGTAACTGAATTAAAAAAAAAAAAAAAGCAAACAAAAAAAGACCACAGCAAGATGGTGACTGAGCCAGGACAAGCTTTTTACACTTGTCTTCTTTCCCATTCCCCACCCTCAGAGGCTTTTTAGTTCCTTGCTTACCTGGATCACCTAACTGTGACGTTCTTTTTTTAACTGAAATATATTTGATACTTAATACTGTAAATGTAAGGTGTCTAACATGTTGATTTGATACATTTACATATTATAATATGATTGCCATTGTGATAATAATTTAGTACCTTTATCATGCTATATAATTATCATTTCTCTTTAGTAGTTGAAATAATTGAGATCTAGTCTCTTAGTAAGCCAGAACAGAGTAAAATATTGTTGTCTATATTCATGGTACTATGCATTAGATCTGTAAGACTTATTTACTACTTGTTACAAGTTTATACTCTTAAGCAACATCTCTCCTATCTCCCCAGCCCTCAGCCCATGATAACTACTATTTTATTTTTTGTTTTTACAAACTTGGCTTTTTAGAATCCATATATAAGGGATATACAACATTTGTCTTTCTCTGTCTGACTTAACCTCACTTAGCATGATGTCCTTAAGGTCCATCCAAGGTCATTGCAAATGGCAGCACTTCCTCCTTCCTCATCTGAATAATATTCCGTCTGTGTGTGTGTGTGTCTATACACATATATATACCACATCATCTTTATCCTATCATCTGTTGATGGACACTTGGGTTGTTTCCATAGCTGTGAAATGGGGTGTCATTTCTAGTCGTTTATGTCTCAGCACAGAAAAGAATTCACCCAGAGGCAAAGTGATACATGCTGCTGCTGCTGCTAAGTCCCTTCAGTCGTGTCTGACTCTGTGCGACCCCACCGACGGCAGCCCACCAGGCTCCCCCGTCCCTGGGATTCTCCAGGCAAGAATACTGGAGTGGGTTGTCATAAAGAAATGATTTATTAGAATAGGATGCTTGTGAGGCTTACAAGTCAGTGGGTGAGGGGCGTGTTGCACCCTGAGAACTTACTGGGCTACAGACTTAGCATCAAAGGAAAAGTGAGGAAAGGGAGAAGAACGTCATTAGCTTTCTTAACTAGATGTTGTGCTTCCATCATCAGTCTCTCCTCCAGACTGAGCAGGGGAGTTTTCTTGTCCCTACATGGTCAAGTTATGTCCACAGATTATTGTTTTTTCATTGTGCAGAGAGCATGTCCTAGGGATCATTAACTTGCTGACCTCACTGTGCAGGACGTGGGTCTCATTCCACCATTGTTTCATTGTTTGGGGACATGTCTCATGCTTCTGTTGCATGGTTTTGTTGCTAAGCAAGCCTGCTTGGTTTTGTAATTAGGTAAACCTGCTCTCTTAAGTAATCATTAACTTACAGGCGTCTCCCATATTTTTTCTACCTACAATCCCCTAGTGGGATTAACTATTTAATCACCTGCTTTGTCCCTTTACTCTGTCCCCAGCCATGTTATGAGAATAGTGCTGTGATAAACATGGAAGTGAGTATATCTCTTCAATAGCCTTTCCATTTCTTTTGGGTATATACTTAATAGATTATATGGGTTATATGCTAGATTACATGGTGGGGCTATTACTAATGTTTTGAGAAACCTCCATATTGTTTTTCATAGTTTTCCAACTTCTTTTTCCTGTCTTTTTTCTCTCTCACATTCTCAGTGGTAGCAATAATTATAACCACAATTTAACTATAGCTCGCTATGTGCACAGTGCTTAATAAACATTATCTTGTTCCATGTTTGATTAGACTCCTCAAATCTTGAATTGTCTTTAGTTTTGTTTCATTTACCATTTTGTTTTTCCATGTCTTTTTCTTGTATAAGTTTCTTTAGCTGGGCAGCTTTTCAGGATGAAAGTCTGCTGAGTGTTCCTGAAGGGTGACTGCTTTCAACCTCAGTCAGGCTACTGTACCTAGTAAGGGAATCATGAATTAATGACACTTATCCAGTAATTTTCTTGAGAGCTTTTTCTTGCCCTTAAAGAGGAACAGTTCATCTGGCTTGAGATATGATTTTGGTGATACGGTTCTCAATAAAAGACAGCTTCCATGCTGGTGGAAACCTTTGTATTTTAGAGTATTCTTCCATGAGCTGCCTTCCTTAGATTCTCTGAAAGAAAAACTCTTTCTCTTCTCCTTCTCAATGCATCATTTTTACATAGACAAGTTTCTCAAACACAGGCAGGATAAGTATCTAATGTAACAATGACTTTACTTTATGCAATGCTTCACAGCCAAGCCACAAATACCCACCCCAGAGCTGCTGAAACCACTGTGCTAAACACCCTTATCTCTGTCACACAAAGATGAAAAGATTTCCCTAGAAATCCAGAAATATCTAGAGTGCTGTCCAAATTAGAATGCAGAAGAGCTTAAGTTTAGGCTTTGCTTCAGATCACTGTGGTTCCTCCCCTTCACTGTCATTGTAAGACTGATTGCCATCATAACTACACAACAAAAAGAATGAACGCTGCAGGAGATGAAAAACCTCCCTCCACCCTTGTAGGGTCGCTGGCTGGGTCTGAAAATTAAACCAATGAATACAAATTAACAGGAGAAAAGCAGTTTATAATAATGGAAAATCACTCACCTAGAGCCAGATATCCTGGAATGTGAAGTTAAGTGGGCCTAAGAAAGCATCACTACGAACAAAGCTAGTGGAGGTGATGGAATTCCAGTTGAGCTCTTTCAAATCCTGAAAGATGATGCTGTGAAAGTGCTGCACTCAATATGCCAGCAACTTTGGAAAACTCAGCAGTGGCCACAGGACTGGAAAAGGTCAGTTTTCATTCCAATCCCAAAGAAAGGCAATGCCAAAGAATGCTCAAACTACCGCACAATTGCACTCATCTCACACGCTAGTAAAGCAATCCTCAAAATTCTCCAAGCCAGGCTTCAGCAATATGTAAACCATGAACTTCCAGATGTTCAAGCTGGTTTTAGAAAAGGCAGAGGAACCAGAGACCAAATTGCCAACATCTGCTGGATCACTGATGTTATATCAAGACTGAAGAGTGACTTTACACTGATTCTAGTGAAAAAAACAAATGATTAAGAACACAAAACATAAAAAATAAAGCAATGATTATCAGTACACTCTCTTTTCCAAATCATCATTCCTGAGTTTGCTAATTGCAACATCTGAAAACCAAAACTGGTAACCAAAACCATTACCATGACCAGAATAGATTCCATCACTTTCTGCACTTCCAGGATTTGACGTTTAACATTTGGGCAAACTTGTAAATTTGCCACAGTCAAGCTGGACTGAGGTTAAGGAGGAGCCCAGTTTAGCTAGGGGTTTGCCTGGGTTCAATCCCTGGGTTGGGAAGATCCCTGGAGAAGGGAATGGCTACCCACTCCAGTATTTTTGCCTGGAGAATTCCATGAATAGAGGAGACTGGCAAGCTCCAGTCCATGGGGTCACAAAGAGTCAGACACTGAAACCATTTACCTCAGATTGGGACTTGAACCCACGTGGCTGGGATTTGAACCCAGCCTAAACCCTGCTTGGGACTTGAAGCCACATGGCTGGCACTTGAACCCAGCCAAAACCCCACTTGGGACTTGAACCCATGTAGCTGGGACTCAAACCTAGTCAAAACTCTGCATGGGACTCGAACCCACATGGCTGGGACTAGAATCCAGCCAAAACCTACCGAACCTGGTTTCAAGACCTAATGAAGCTCAGGTCTTGATGTCTCATCACAGAATTCAGTGAGAGACAAAGTGATAGGTAACTTGTGGATTTATTCGGATTCAGAGAGAGACACATTCCACACACAGAGTATGGGCCACCGCAGAGGGTGAGTGCAGCGAGAAATGTGGTGTGGTTAGCGTTTATAGGCTGAGTAGTTTGATATGCTAATGAGTGGGAAGATTATTCCATCTATTTTGGAGAAGGGGGTGGAGATTTCCAGGAACTGGGCCACTCCTTGGTCTTTTGGCCTTGAAACTGTCATGGTGCCTCTGGGTGTGTCATTTCACTTGCTGATTGAGGATCAAGGTCTAGTCTTGTCTGCCATCTTGGTCCCATGTGATTCTAATCCGTTTATGTTGTGTCCTTGGGCTATGTCATTCTTTCAAAAGTTATGCACTGACCCTTTCCCTCCTGTTACAACACGACTGAGACTTTCACATTCACATTTATTCACCTTAGCTCAGCTGGTTGTTGGATCCACCACTGAAAGTACTGGCTGGCTCATTTAGGAAAGTAAATTGAACTGCAGACTGAAACCAAACAAAATGAAGATCCCTGATTTCGTCTGGAATATTTTTTCTTCTCCTTCCTGAAGGGTTGGTCAATGTACCACCCTAAAATATGTCTCTTTGGTATAAGAATTATTTTGAGGGGATTCTTTTTAAGAAACCGCAAGTGCAAAAGAGGCTCTGAAAACAACAGCAGTTACCCTTTGGTAAAGGAAATCTACGTTTATAAAGAAGTTTACCTTAGAAAGGGGCCTGTACTGGAAACACATAACTGTTTCACTGGAGGGACTCACCTGCACTGGCGGGCAACCTTAGTTTACCAAACGTTCCTCTTCTCACCTACCTCTGAACGGCGTCCCCCTCTGAAGTCCCAGCCCCCATCTCTGTCCTTAGATTGGGGTGGTACTTAAGTCTCAACTGTCTGGCTGCCTTTTTTTTTTTAATCACACTGCAAGGAACTTGGGATCTTAGTTCTCCCATGAGGGATTGAACCCGCACACACTGCCTTGGAAGTGCACAAAAGTTAAAATGTAGTCATTCAGTCATGTCTGACTCTTTGTAACCCCATGGACTGTAGCCCACCAAGCTCCTCTGTCCATGGAATTCTCCAGACAAGAATACTGCAGTGGGTTGCCATGTCCTTCTCCAGGGGACCTTCCCAACGCAGGGATCAAATCCTGCTCTCCCACATTGCCGGCAAATTCTTTATCATCTGAGCTACCAGGGAACCGCCAAGGAAGTCCATGTCTGGCTCCCTTTTGAGTCTCAAAGCTTAGGCTCCAGTATGCTGCTGCAGCTGCTCAGTTGCTTCAGTTGTGCCCAACTCTTTGCAACCCTATGGACTATGCCCGCCAGGTTCTTCTGTCCATGGGATTCTCCAGACAAGAAGGCTGGAGTGGATTGCCATGCCCTCCTCCAGGGGACCTTCCTGACTCAGGAATTGAATCCACATCTCAATGTCTCCTGCATTGGCTTCCGCTAGGTTCTTTACCACTAGTGACACCTGGGAAAGCCCAGGCTCCAGTATGAATGTATGTAATTACAATTGTTTTATTTTTCTCCTGTTAACCTGTCTTTATTAAGAGGGTCAGGGGTCTTAGCCAAGAACTTGGAAAAATAGAGGTAAATTTATTTTATCTCCTCTACATTACTTCAGAAAGCAGAATGCTTAGCCCTTATTTCACTAAGATTATTCCACAATAAGAGTAAGGTTTTAACGGATAAAAGAGCCTGCATATAAAGTGCTCAGTTCATAGATGGCTCCTGCCATGGGCTTAATAGATTATAACTATTATCATTGTTGTTATTAGTATTGTATTATATCTTAATACTCAAATTAAAAAGGCCAGGTCTGAGAAAGAAGCACTAAAAGTAATAATATATTCCAGCTACTTCCCAGGTAAGTGCTTACATCCTTGGTTTACTCTTTTTGTTAACTGTCTTTGTTTAAACCACTCTCCCTAGCCTTTTTCTGTGTTTTATTTTTACATTGCTTTAAGGAGACTGGGTTGATAGTGGACCAATTTTTCAATTCCTTAAAATTTTAAAATCTAGTCAGCTTTCCCCTCAAAATAAATATACTTACTGCCTCCAGGCCTTGGTTATTTTAAAAGGACTATATAACTGTGATTGGGTTGCACAAGTTTTCATGTTCATAGATACTGTATACCACGATGTCTTAGTACTGATAAATGGAATATTGCCTGCCATAACAGGAAACAAAGGATGTCTCCATTTTTCAGAGGTTGCAGCTATAGTCAATGGTGAACTGGTAAGTCCTGAGGGGACTCAGGAAGGAAAGGATACCTGCCAGCTAACAGCTAACAGCTAACAGCTATCATCCAGTCCCATCACTTGATGGCAAATAGATGGGGAAACAATGGAAACAGTGACAGACTTTATTTTCTTGGGCTCCAAAGTCACTGCAGATGGTGATTGCAGCCATGAAATTAAACGACACTTGCTCCTTGAAAGAAAAGCTGTGACCAACCTAGACAGCATATTTAAAAAGCAGAGACGTTACTTTGCCAACAAAGGTCCGTCTAGTCAAGGCTATGGTTTTTCTAGTAGTTATGTATGGATGTGAGAGTTGGACTATAAAGAAAGCTGCTGCTGCTGCTAAGTTGCTTCAGTCATGTCTGACTCTGTGCAACGCCATAGACGGCAGCCCACCAGCCTCCTCTGTCCCTGGGATTCTCCAGGCAAGAATACTGGAGTGGGTTGCCAATTCCTTCTCCAATGCATGCATGCATGCATGCTAAGTCGCTTCAGTTGTGTCCGACTCTGTGTGACCCTATGGACAGCAACTCACCAGGCTCCTCTGTCCACAGGATTCTCTATGCAAGAATACTGGAGTGGGTTGCAATTTCCTTCTCCAAAAGAAAGCTGAGCGCCGAAGAATTGATGCTTTTGAACTGTGGTGTTGGAGAAGACTCTTGTGAGTCCCTTGGACTGCAAGGAGATCAAACCAGTCAATCCTAAAGGAAATCAGTCCTGAATATTCATTGGAAGGACTGATGCTGAAGCTGAAACTACAATACTTTGGCCACCTGATGTGAAGAGCTGACTCATTTGAAAAGACCCTGATGCTGGGAAAGATTGAGGGTGGAAGAAGGGGACAACAGAGGATGAGATGGTTGGATGGTATCACTGACTCAATGGACATGAGTTTGAGTAAACTCTGGGAGTTGGTGATGGACAGGGAAGCCTGGTGTGCTGCAGTCCATGGGGTCGCAAAGAGTCCGACACAACTGAGCGACTGAACTGAACTGAACAGCTATCAGACTCCAGCCACTCTCCATGTTGAGCTGTAAGGAAACTCAGGATATGAATATACAGCCTACTGGCCCCAGATAGCTAAGGTGCATATCAAAGGGATGACTTCACTGAACCCAGACTTGCATCTTTCCATACCTAGAAAAGCACTAAATTACTTAACTTCACATATCTGAGTTTTTTAAATTAACAATAATCTTTTGTTGTTCAGACTACTGCCCTTTGTTGCAGAACTTATATATATCCTGGCTCCTCCCTCACATCCTTGGAGCAATTATCTCAGGGTTATTTGACATGCTGCCTCCCAGGCTTAAAGTCCTAAAAATTCCTGCTAAATAAATCACAACTCTTAACTTTTAGGTTATGAATTTTTTTTTTAGTCTACAGTACATTGAATAAAACTGTGTAAATTTTTAATAGATCCCCAATATTCCAAATTGATATTATTACCTAAAAAAAGTCAACTAAAAAAAAAAAAAACACATGGGATTTGCCTGGTGGTGCAGTGGCTAAGACTCTGCTCTTCCGTGCAGGGGGCCCTGAGTTGATCCCTGGTCAGGGGCCAGGTCCTACATGCAGCGACTAAGACCTGGTGCGAAGCAAACAAACGTGCATGAGAGAGAGAAAAGAGAAACAGAAAAGATGCCTGGAATGATCTATAATAACATATTAACTTTGTCACTGGGTGATTAGATAGCAGGTGATTTTTTTATTTTAAATTAATTTATTTATTTTAATTAGAGGCTAATTACTTTACAATATTGTAGTGGTTTTTGCCATACATTGACATGAATCAGCCATGGGTGTACATGTGTTCCCCATCCTGAATCCCCCTCCCACCTGCCTCCCCAATAGCAGGTGCTTTATATTTTATCTTTGTTTTGCTTATTTGTACAATACCTCAAAAATTACTTGTACTTTTTTAGTTGAAAATGTACTTATTGCAATCTAGTATCTTTAGCATATACACATTACTCAATATAAAACATAAAGAAGGACTATTTACTGTATAGCACAAGGAACTGTACTTAATATTTTGTAATAACCCATACAGAAAAAGAACCTGAAAAAGAAAACACACACACACACACAGATCAGATCAGATCAGTCACTCAGTCGTGTCCGACTCTTTGTGACCCCATGAATCACAGCACGCCAGGCCTCCCTGTCCATCACCAACTCCCAGAGTTCACTCAGACTCACGTCCATCGAGTCAATGATGCCATCCAGCCATCTCATCCTCTGTCGTCCCCTTCTCCTCTTGCCCCCAATCCCTCCCAGCGTCCGAGTCTTTTCCAATGAGTCAACTCTTCGCATGAGGTGGCCAAAGGAGAAAAGGAAAGATATAAACATCTGAATGCAGAGTTCCAAAGAATAGCAAGAAGAGATAAGAAAGCCTTCTTCAGCGATCAATGCAAAGAAATAGAGGAAAACAACAGAATGAGAAAGACTAGAGATCTCTTCAAGAAAATCAGAGATACCAAAGGAACATTTCATGCAAGGATGGGCTCGATAAAGGACAGAAATGGTATGGACCTAACAGAAGCAGAAGATATTACGAAGAGATGGCAAGAATACACAGAAGAACTGTACAAAAAAAAAAAAGATCTTTACACACACAGATACACACATACATATGTATGTGCTAAGTCGCTTTAGTCATGTCCAACTCTGTTGGACCCTATGAGCTGTAGCCTGCCAAGCTCCTCTGTCCATGGGATTCTCCAGGCAAGAATACTGGAATGGGTTGCCATGCCCTCCTCCAGGGGTTCTTCCAGACCCAGGGATCAAACCCATGTCTCTTATCCTTCCTCCACTGGCAGGCAGGTTCTTTATCACTATACATACCACCTGGGACATATATGTATAACTAAATCACTTTGCCATACACCTGAAACTAACACAACATTGTAAATTAACTATACTTCAATTTTAAAAAATAATTGACCGAAAAAGGGAAGATATGGAGCTTCCCTGGTGGTCTAGTGGTTAAGAATCTGCCAGCTAGCGCAGGAGACATGAATTCAATCCCTGGTCGAGGAAGATCTTCAGGCTATGGAGCAACTAAGCCCATGCACCACAGCTACTGAGCCTGAGTGCCTAGAGCCTGTGCTCTACAACAAGAAAAGTGATCTCAGTGAGAGGCCTGAGCAGCGCAACTAGATAATAGCCCTCACTTGCCACAACTAGAGAAAGCCCACATGCAGCAGCACAGCCAAAAATAAACAGAAATGAATAATAAAATCCTTTTTTAAAATGGAGATATGGGTTAAAAATAAATAGATAAACTAATATCTTTAGATAAGCCTACTAGGTAGAGTTTTCTATCTTCTCAGCCCAGTGGGGTCTTTCTGGATCCCACCAGGCTCTGAAGGAATCATACCAATTATCCATGACGAGACCAGCTTGCTGTCTGCGTCCCGAATTCCAGGTGAGCATTTTTAAGAGGTAATCAACAAAACAGCACAAGTTGATTCCACTGCTCCGAAGATGGTCTCTGGGCCCTTGTTCCATCAGATGTGATCTGCTGATTTCATCTTTGGAACAGAGATAGTCCTCAATTTTAGTTTAGGAGCTGTACCATGTTGGATACACATCCCCAATATATAAGATGGATACAAGGCTCATGATTTCACAAGAATATAGTCCTTGTGAATCACTATATTCACAAGAATACAGTGATGGTTAGGAATGAATGTAAAACTCCAAAGAGTGCCTTGCAAGAGCTAGCATCCAACACCTGGAAGCCATTCTTATAATTCTCTGTAGACAAAACAGCACACGGTCCCCGTCCTTTCCACTATCTCCTAAGTCTTGCACTTTCCTCAGTTTGAGTATCTCCAAAAGGCAGCTCCTTCTACACAGCCTCAGCAGTGAAAGGGAACCAGCCTGCATTCCTTTGGTGTTGAAATGATAAAGACGCATGTATTAATACCTCTTAAGACTATACTATTTTATACATCTATATGATTTACATAAGATAGATATTTAGGTATCTAAAATCTGTATTTAATTCAGCTGCTTATAGTAACTGCTGAATCATAAATGTTACTGCTAATTCTTGAATAGCTTTTGCTCTGCTTACTCATATAATTTATTAGCCATCTAACCACCTAAAGATTTTCTCCCTCTCTAAATAATTAAGTTGATAAAATACTTCTTGGGTAGTTTTCATTTTCAGGTTCCTCAAGACTTCTAAGTCTTTTTTTTTTTTTTAATAACAGTTATCTTCTAAGTCTGTATCTCTTAAAGTTTTAAGGCTAAAGCCAGAGGCCTCTCAAATTAGACTGTTTCAGCTCAAATTCCAACTCACTGTTTTCAAGCTGTGTGACAAGCTACTTAACCTCACTGTGTTTCAGTCTCCTCAACAGCTTAATAAGAGAATAATAATACCTATCCAGGCCCATAAGTTAAACAGTGAGAGCCTGGCATGGAGTAAGTAGCTATTAATATGTGATCAATATTGTAGAAGTGAAATACACTCCACGGGCATTTGCAACTCCATCAGTCCATCAGAATGGCAACTGCCTACATGCATGAGTCTGTTGTAAGTGACTGTGAGTGAAAAACACTGCCTGCCCTATCAGTAAACAGAGGATGTTGCAGCCGTCAAGCCATGATATTACAGCTGCTGGGAAGGTAAGCTCTGAGGGAACTCAGAAGGGAGGCAGGATGCCCCCCTCTCTAACAGTCAGCCACCGCAAACACCCTTCACAGTGTCTCAGAGTGAGAAAACATAGGATGCTGCCCCAGATAGCTGAGGTGCATATCAAAGGAAGAATTCCAAAGAACCCAGACTTTGCATTTCCCCATATACAGAAAAGCAGTAAATTCCTTAACTTGCGATATGTGGTTTTCCTTAATTAACAGTAATCTTTTGATGTGCTGACTACCTGGTCTGAGAGCCAAATTGGGATAGAAGTAGGGGGCTTTGATCTTCAATATGTGAACGGTTATTAATCACCAGTTTTCAGGGTAGAGTCCCTTACTTCAGTGGCCCTTTACATTAATCTCTGCAAATGATAAACATCTGTCTCAGGGGTGAGGTAGCCATTTGAGGGTACCAGCCTGGGGCTCCAACTGCTTCTTACACTGAATTTCAACCTTTCCTTCTGTTTGTAGCTCACTTGTGCCCCTTTTCAGAAAGCTATTACAATGTTGCCAGTTTCTGAGTCTTTTGGGAATCCTTCCCTGTCAGAAGAACCCATTTTCTTAAGATGGTTATCATCCTACCCTTTCTTTACCAGCTCCTAAAATGTTGTTCCTTTTCCTCTCCTAATTTCTTTGATCTTGTGGTTTTCTGTTTTAATTAAAAAAGACATATATATCCCAATGTTCATTGCAGCACTATGTACAATAGCCAGTACATGGAAGCAACTTAGATGTCCATTGATATAGATGAATGGATAAAGAAGTTGTGGTACAAATGAACAATGGAATATTACTCAGTCATAAAAGGGAATGAATGTGAATCAGTTGAACTGAGGTGGATGAACCTAGAACCTGCTATGCAGAATGGGTAAGTTAGAGAAAAACAAGTATCATAGATTAATGCATATATATGGAATCTAGAAAAAATGGTACTGATGAACCTATTTGCAGGACAGGAATAAGAGATGCAGATACAGAGAACAGACTTGTGGTCACAGCAGGGGAAGAAGTTGGGACAAAGTGAGAAAGTAGCACTGACATATATACACCACATGTGTGAAATATGCAGTGAGTGGGGAGCTGCTATCTAACACAGGTGGCCTAGCCAGCACTCTGTGATGACCGAGAGGGGTGGGATGAGGGTGGAGGGAGGCTCAAGAGGGAGGGAATGTATGGCCGATTGTTGTATGGCAGAAACCAACACCACATTGTAAAGCAATTATCCTTCAATCAAAAAAAAAAAAAAAAAAAACCAAACAGTTTAAACCCTTGTTACTGTGGGTTTAGTGGAGTGGGGGGAAGGGGAAGTGGCTAATTGCTGGTATTGAAGTCAGGATGTAAACCAGCCTTTAAGCAACTTCGTATTTCCTTTAAAATTTTTAAATTTAATATTAGAACATAATCATTTCCCTGTATAATAAAAAATAACTTGATAAATATCATTTAGTTGTTGCTTATATGACATTGTCTCTCCTTAATAACTATCCCATTTGGGCATGTTTCTAATGTTTCCCAGTTATAAATAATACTGTAATGAACATCTCTGAGTATAAAATCATGACCTGATTTTAGATTATTTCCTTAGAACTGTTAAGAAACAAAATTCAACTGAGTAAATATAAAGATCGAAATTGGCTTTATTTCACAATTCATGAATCGGGCGCATACTGATCAGTAGAGAGGAGCTCTGAGGAGCTGTAAAGAATGGAAGACTGTACAAAAGGGTAGAAAAGGGAGAGAGATAAAGAAAGAGTGCATTGTTTCAGGCAAGGTTACCTTCTTAGAGGGGACGGAAGGGGTCTACTGGGTGGATTACAGTGCTGACCAGGTAATTCTAGACCGGTTAAAGATTACATTCCTGGGAGAGCTAAAACTTCTATCAGGCTAGGTGCTGAGTCTTGGTTTGCTCAAGCGACTCCATCTGGGGCCTGTAGCGTCTTTTTTAACAAAATAAATTCCCAGAGGAAATATAATGCAAACAAGAGAATGCAGACAAAAGAAAGAGCAAATCCTTCAGTTGCCTCAGACTAGCCTGGAGGGCTGGTTAAAACAGCCTGCTGGGCTCATCCCTAGAGTGAATGATTTGGCAAGTCTGGGGTGGGGCCAACAATCATTTGCATTTTTAACTTGTTCCGAGACCTTGGCTAAAGCTAAGTGTTGGGAACCACACTCTGAGAACACTGATCAAAACCAGAGACAGGGAAAAATAGTCTTGAACAAGAAAAGGAGGTAAATTGAGAACAGATGAAACTGCAGAGGTGTTTGTTGGTGGGACCTAGGCAAGAAACTGCTCCTTTTTTCTGACTGAAGTAGGAGGCGGAATCCTCGGCCAAAAAAGGTAAGTGTAGAGCAAAAGGTGTGATAAGAAGAGTGAGTGATTCAGGTTTAAGCCATGGTGGGATTTAATGAAGGCACAGACTTGGAATCCTAAAAGAACATTAACTAAGCGCATTGATAGTGGAGGACAGGGAAGCCTGGTGTGCTGCAGTCTATGGGGTCGCAAAGAGTCAAACACGACTTAGTGACTGAACAACAAGGGCATTGAAAACCCAGCTTAAACTAGACATCATACATTTAAAATTATAGTCTTCATCGTCCTATAATCTTTCACAATGTTGTTTAGCTGCCAGAGGAGGCCTAAAGAGTATAGGGCAGCTGCCCCAGGGGCTGAAGCAATGAACAGGAGACCTAGGCTAGAGATGAGATCTCTGTGTGACCAATTTGCCAGAGGACAGGTTTGATAAGGAAATGGCAACCCACTCCAGTGTTCTTGCCTGGAGAATCCCGGGGACAGAGGAGCCTGGTGGGCTGCTGTCTATGGGGTCGCACAGAGTCGGACACGACTGATGCGACTCAGCAGCAGCAGGTTTGATCAAATATATGGCAGGCCTTGTGGAAATAAACGAGTGAGAAAGCTGGAAAGATGGGGACAGGACAGCAAAGTGAGTCAAATTATTAGAGCTGACCTTTCTGCAAATGGAGCTGTTCTGAAGTGTGAGAAGAGTTTGGAGATAGGGAGAATTTGATTGAGGAAATCTGTCATTTGCAAGGGCGTTAAAATTCCTGGGAATAATGACAAACCCTGGGTCACCTGGAGGTTGAAATAAGTAGCCCAGAGGGACAGTAAAATTGAAGGCTGAGATGGGGGGAGTCTCAAAGCCTTTTGTATCAAAGTTGGAGACAAATGAGCTGAAATCAGCCACGGAGAGGTAGGAAAATTCACACAACTCTCCTCATTTATGGTAGGTGGGGTGTGGGAAGCGGGTGGGGTGTCATCTGCCAACACCGGAGTTGGCCAGGTGGTCGTGATGAGGGGCCAGGCCTGAGAGTTGAGAGCTTCACTAAGTCATTCCTGTAGAGGCTGGAGGGAAGCGAGAGTTCCCCCAGAAAAGCCTGAGGTCTACAGAGTGATTGTTGGTCCTCAGGAAACTCAGACATCTCCCCTCCAGGATGAAGGATGTTAGTGGCAGCACTGTGACCATTAATTCATTTCACTCTGTGGGGAGGGGAAATTTCCGCCTCTACTCCTCTTGGTTCTTATAACTGGGCTAATAATCAAATTAACACAAAACAGGTTAGGAGAAAAAGGAGCACGTTTTAATCCAGGTGCATGAAGTTCTCATGGAACCTAAGGAGTGGCCAAAGCAGGCAGCTTTTATACCTTTTAGAGAAAGAAACAATAAACTTGTGAGGAACTGGCAGGACAAAGAAACTTAGGTGCCCAATTAGCGAAGAATCAACACAGAATTTGGGCTTGGGGTAGTAACTTAAAGAGGTAAAAAGGTTTGTGTAAATAGGCTTCTCAGCCTGAATTTCCTATCTTTGGCAGTAAGGGTGTTTGACCTCCAGATGCAGGAAATCTACTTTTCACGGGAGAGATTTCCTGCTTTCAGGGAGAAAGAGAGGAGGGTCAGAGTATCCCTCTTTTGTTGGCCATTTCTTAAGCAACTTTAATCCAAAATCATCAATATGCCTTTGAGGGCAGCCTACCCCGGGCTCTGATGCTGGGGGGGCTGCCGTACTCCATCTCCCCAGGATCATGGTCCTTCTCTGAGCTCCAGGCAACCACTACCAATCCCTTTAGAGTTTGTACAAAAAAATGAAGCTCCGTGCCATTCTCATGCTAGGCCTTGGCAGCACTAAATCCCCATTCTCAAGGATTTTAATGACTGGGGGCAGGGGAGTAGGAAATGAAACGAGTCTTGATGGGGGCTCAGAAAAAGTAACACCTAACTAAGTCTAGAAAGCTGGATAGAAAACGATTTTTCCGAGGATCTTTCTAAGACAAAAGCTCTTTGAGACAGGTATTTTCTAGGAAGGAACCTTTTTCAAAATGCAAATAAACCGCTTAAGACCAAAGAGTACCTATTGTTTCCCACTATCTGCTATTTCTGGCACACTTTCTGAGAACAGGAATTAGCCTGGGGCCAAGTGCGAAAACGAGGGGCAGAGTGAGATGTTTGTAGCTGGGCTGCCCTGCAATGACGGAAGCCTCGGCCAATTGTAGGGTGTCCCAGCTTATAGGGAGAAAGGGGATAAACAAATACATTGCTCCCAGGTGACATTTACCTTTACTCTGCCTCTGAAATTATTTGCCTTTAAAAAACTGCATTTATTTCTTTGCGCTGTGTCTTAGTCACAGCATTGGCATCTTTAGTTGCTGCAGGCGAATTGTTCTTTGCGGCGTGTAGGATCTAGTTCCCTGACTGGGGACTGAACCTGGGCCCCCTGCACTGAGACTGCAGAGTCCTAACCACTGGACCACCAGGGAAGGCTTTCTTATAACTCTAAAGACTTGGCCCAAAGAGGGATGAGTAGAGGAGGAAAGGAGAGAAAAGAGACAAGCCTGTTGGATGTGATCACAGAGAGCATGTGGGGCACCTCAAACAAGCCCCAGGAACACTGGCATCTTTAGCGTGGGCAGAGGAAGTGAGAAAGATTGCCTGTAAAGGGGGCTATGTAGCTTCCTGGGGAAATACGCCCCATTCGGCAGCCAGTCTTGGGAAAGGGATTAAAGAAACCAAGAGATAAGAGTACATGGTGGATGCTGGAGTTTTCAGAAGTAAAAAACAGGCTGTCACATGAAAGGACAAGCAAATAACAACCAATCAGTAACTGAGCTGGGGTGAAATTCTTGAAAATTTATTCAGTGGTAGATTGAAAGCCATTAAGGAATTGCAAGTAGGGGAACGACATGGCTGTGTGTGTGTGTTCAGGTCTCCCGCTGACCAGGAAGCAGCTGTGTGGGTGGGGAATGAGGGATTGGCGGCAGGGGGATAAGAGGCAGGGAGAGGATTCAGCCACTCCATAGTCTCTTTCATTCTGTATTCATCTGTACTCGTTCTGAAACTCATTGAGTTTCTTCTTCTCCCTTCAACCATGTGTGTGCTCAGGCGCTGAGTCATGTCCGACTCTGCCACTCCACAGGCTGTAGGCCATCAGACTCCTCTGTCCATGGGATTCTCCAGGCAAGAATACTGGAGTGGGTTGCCATTTCCTCCTCCTGGGGAATCTCCCCAACCCAGGGATCGAAGCCATGGATGCATCTCCTGCACTGGCATTCTTTACCACTAAGCCACCTGGGAAGCTCACCTCCCTATATATAGGGGCCTTAAAAAAGCCTAAAAAACAGTCCGGAGACTTATTTTTTCTCCCAAGTTGTGTGGGGTGATTCTTCCTTTATACAATTGTCAGAAATGAAAGTGACAAATGTAGCCTCTTTCTCACTGAAAGAAAAGAAGCCTTGCTAGGTTTTAAGAAAAAGGAGACTGTCAGGACAGAGATATTCTATGTATTTTAACCAAGAAACTTCTCAGTTGCTGTCCTGGCATCCCCAGGTATTACCTTAATTTATTCAATATTCACTATATGTCACTGTAGAGGGGAAAAATAATTTTGCCTCTACCCTTCTAGGTTCTTGAATAAGTGCTGTGCTCAGTCACTCAGTTGTGTCCAACTTTTGCAATCTCATGGACTGTAGCCCACCAGGCTCCTCTGTCCATAGGGGATTCTCTAGGCAAGAATACTGGGGTGGGTTGCCATGCCCTCACTCCAGAATCTTCCCAGCCCAAGGATCCAGGTCTTCCACATTGCAGGAGAATCCTTTACGGTCTCAGCCACCAGGGAAGCCCATGAATACTGGAGTGGATAGCCTATCCCTTCTCCAGGGGATCTTCCCAACCCCTGTAATGAAAAGATTAACAAGAGGAAAATTTAATTCCATTCCTGTACAAAAGCCCTGCAAAGATAAGAGACTGAAAGACATGACCAGAGCAGGATGCTTTTATAACTTTTAGACAAAGAAATAATAGATTTCTGAAGAATTGACAAGACAAAGGGGTTTGGGCTGGAAGTAATAAATGGTGAGGAAGTAACAAGATTTGTTTATCCAGCTTTTTTGGCCCTAAATTCCCTGTATCTGGTGGTGAGGATGCCTATTCCAGGTACACTGAGGGTGCCTTTCATAAGGGAGTTTTGCTTTTTTTTAAATTTCTGCTGTACAGCAAAGTGACTCAGTTATATTTAGTCTTTTTCATATTCTCTTGCATTCTGGTTTGTCACAGGATATTGAATATAGTTCCCTGTTCTGTACTGTAGGATCTTGTTTATCCATCCTCTATGCTAGTTAGCATCTGCACATTTCAAGCTCCCAGTCCTTGTCTCCCCAACCCCCTTGGGCTACCACAAGTCTGTTCTCCATGTCTGAGTCTGTTTCTGTTTTATAGATATGTTCATTTGTGTCTTATTTTAGATTCCACATATAAATGATATTTGGTATTTGTCTTTCTGACTTCACTTAGTATGATGATCTCTAGGTATATCTATATTGTTGCAAATGGCATTATTTCATTCCTGTTTTTTATCACATGGGAGATTTATCTCCTGCTTAGGGGACAAAGGAAGGTGCGAGTGTCCTTCTTGTACTGGCTGTTTCTCCAGTGCCTTTAATTCAAAATAAATGCCAAGTGGGAGATATGTTCTAAACCGCTGTACCATCCATGGTACTAAGATGAGGACCGTGAATAAGACAGATGGGATCTCTGTTCTAGACTTTACATTCCAGGTAGGTTTTGGATGTGGGTGTGCACATGCATGCGTACATGAGTGTGCGCGTGTGTACGTTGGGAGCAGTGAGTGAGATGGACTGTAAACAAGTAACCATGAAAACTTGAGATTCTGAGAGCGGCTGTGAAGACAAAGCGTCCTGAGATATAATAGAGTGGAGGACAGTCCTCTGAATGTAATACAGGCTCAAGGGAGGTGACATTTGAATTTAGACTTGAAGGCAGAAAAGGAATTGGAGTACAAAGGTCCTTTCAAGCAGACGAAAGACCCTGTGCAAAGACTTCGGGATGGCTATGAGTCTGAGGTTCTGGTCACGTTTGAGCACGGCGGTCACTGGATTAGGATGAGATGGAGGAGGCAGGCAGGACTGGAGGAAGGGAAAGCTAATGAAGGATTTTTTTTTTTTGGCTAACGCCGGCTCTTAGTTTCGGCATTTGGGGTCTAGTTCCCCAAGACTCTGAGCTCCCAGTGCAGGAGGTCTAGGTTTGATCCTTGGTCAGGGAAAGTGTTAGTTGCTCAGTTGTGGTCTCAAAGTCAGACTGAGCGACTAACACTTTACGTTCCCTTACCAGGGATCAAGCCCAGACTCCCTGTTTTGGGATCTCAGCGTCTTAGCCACTGATCCACCAGGCAAGCCCCTGGAAGGATTTTTAAACTGGAGAATGATCCAAGTTTAGAATGATCTAAAAAACTGCCGTGGTTCTGTGTAAATATATAATTGAGGAAGTCACTGGAGTATCCAGAGGGATTTTAGCCAAGAGTTTAGCCAAGAACAGTGGTAGTGGCAATGCACAGAAGTAGATGGGCTTGTGACCTATGTGTGGAAGTAGAAGCAACAGTATTTGGTGACACATTAGATGTGAGAAATAAGGGATACAGAGAAATCAGGAATAACACTTGATTTTTAGCTTGGGCAACGGAGTAGACAATGATGCTGTTTACTGAGACGGAAAGATGTGGAGATGAGTGGCTTTTGAGGAGGGAATCGGAGATCTATTGTGGTATGTTATATTCAAAATGACATTAAGTAGATGGTTTAATATACAAGTTTTGAGCTCAGAGGAAAAGTTTTGGTTGAAGATATAATATTGGGAGTCATAGGAGATGATGGACTACTGCCCATGGGCTCAGATGATCTGTTCCTAAAGAAGTCAGATCAAGTCAAGCGTTTCCTAACTTAAGAACGTGTCATGCCTGAGTGCCATGTTTCAGGTAATCCCCGCGTTTCACAGGCAATCACCGTTCATTCTAATTTCTGTTGCCATTGTTTCATTTCACCTGTTCTAACATAGGTTTTCCCTTCGCTGTCTGAAAGTAGAGCATTCCTCTGAAATGTTTCACAACCTGAAATGGGGTGAAGAAGCAATTACCTTAGGACACACCTTGCTAACCAGTGCACAAAATAAACTGAGATACAGCACAGACAGTTCAAATCTGGCGGGTTGTTGCCGAGATGCTGACTGTTGTTCCCGGGGAAGGTTGGTGGGGCCCCTGTAGCTGCTTCCAGTTGCTCGCCACCTTTATAATGGTGGTTGGTGGCTGGCTGCAAAATAAGTGCTGAATGTTACTGTCATTTTTCATCTTCTTTTTTGGTAAAAGTGAAAATCCTCTTTGGCTTTCTTTCCACTGTGAAAAACAGGTAAAAGCGAAGTGGTTATAAAGCAAACTTTTGAAAAGCAGGGGATAACAATACAATAAGGGGATAAGTACAATAAGCATTGTACTTTCTTCATCATTGTCCAAAGTAATTTTTCCTTTGTGATTTCTTTGATTCATGGATTATTTATATGTGCACAGTTCAATTTCCAAATATCTGAGACTTCTCTAGTTATCTTAATGTTGTTGATTTCTAGTTGAATTATTTGTGGTCAGGGAATAGATTAGGTAAAATGGCAATTTCTTTTGAAGTTCATTGAGAATTATGAATTCATGACGTAAAATAATGCGTATCATGATTTTCCATTTTTACTTGAAAGAACATGTATTCCGCTACTCCACAGTTGCTGGATAACATGTTTTATAAATGTTAACTATGTAATTAGGTGAAGTTACTTAATGATGTTTTTTCATATTCTTCATATCCTAGTTTTTTGAGTGTGGTTGTGTGTTGGTCTAATTCTATTCATTTCTGAGATGGGATATTAAAATCTCCAACTATGATTGTGAGTTTCTCTTTTTCTCTCTTTAGCTCTATCAGATTTTCCTTTAATGCTTTGAAGTTCTGCTATTAGGTTCATACATTTCAGAATTATACGTCTTCCTGGTGAAACAATCCCTTTATCATTATAAAATATTCCTCTTTATCGCTGGTAATACATGTTGTTTTTAAATTGAATTTGTCCTGTATTAAGGTGGGTCTTTTTTTTTTTTTTAATGCTTATTCATTTATTTTTGGCTGTGCTGGGTCTTTACTACTGCACTCGGGCTTTCTCCGCTGGGTCTTCACTGCTGCACTCGGGCTTTCTCCAGCCGTGGTGCGTGCGGTCCACTTTTCATTGTGGGGCATGGACCTCTCGCTGTGGTGGCCTCTCTTGTGCAGCACGGGCCCTTGGTGCATGGGCTTCAGCAGTTGCAGCACTCAGGCTTGGCAGTTGTGGCTCTTGGGTTTAGCTGCTCCACAGCACATGGAATCCTCCCAGACCAGGGATCGAACCCATGTCCCCCACAGTGACAGGCGGACTTGCACCCACTGTGCCACCAGGGCATTTGTGTCTCTTGTTGATAGCACATAGTTAGGTCTTCCTTTTTTATTTAGTCAGATAATTCCAGTCTTTCAATTGGTTTGTTAGATTCATTTACATTTGATGTAATTCCTGGTGTGTTCAATTCAGTTCCACTGTTTTTGCTATTTTCTCTCTGTCTTGGCTCTTTTTTATTCCTTTATTTCTCCTTTCTATCCTTCTGTTGGGAGATCATATTTTTTACTATTCAGTTTTAGTTCCTCTATTAGCTTTTTAGCCCTGACACCACAAGCCAATAAAACTGCAGATTATCTGCTGCAGGTCTAGCTGCCCCATGCAGCCTAGACACGGGAACATCCTGTGTGAGTGGATTTCATCTAGTGAGTGTAGTTCCCCTTTTTAAGGCTTGAAGGCACCTCCAGTTTTCGCCTGCTGTGGCCCCTCTCCAGTATCTTCAAATAGTTGATTACATTTTGTCCACAGTTTATAACTGTTAGCAGTGTGAGAGTTATTCCGGTGGTGGTTACTCTGCCACTATCAACACTATATAAATCTCAGTTCTCTTAATCCTTTAAAAGTCTTTCTTATTATCAATGAGAACAGCTCAGTTAGATATTGTTATTTAACGTCACTCTTTTTTTTTTAATTTTTTATTTATTTTTTTAAACGTCACTCTTTGTTCTGTCCAGGAGATCATGTCTCAGACTTTAGAAGACAATAAAATCTAATTAGAACTTAATAATCATGTTTCATACTTTATCCATCTATCATTTTAGTGACAGCCCATTATATTGCTTTTCCAATTGTAGCTATAATTTTAAGTCTTATACAAGTAAAATAAGTGTGAGTCCATACAAAGAAAACTAATTAGCATTAATAGTAGGAGGGTTATACAGTTATGGCAAAACATGAAATAATAGTGCTGGGAATACTGAAGTTAGGAAGATTCTTTTCGGTAACATACTTCCTCTGACCCTGAGACACTGGTGAATGGAAATCTAGAGTAAGGAAGAGAAGTCAGGACAGGGAATAGGGGTTAGAGATTTCAAAGGCTTAAGACCTTCAGTCCAGTGCCATTGTTAGAACCAGTTTTTGTAACTTTAATGTAAAAGGTTGTTGAGAATACAGGCTTTCTAAGAAGTTCTATCTTTGGTTCTCTAAGATGTTTTTATCCTAATACGTTATTAAATTTTGTAAGAATCAGTATAACCTTTTAAATTCCACTTCTGATAAATGTTTTTTATTTGATTTTTGCTTTCTATTTCCAACCATTTTGAAGGTAGTTTTAAAATACATCTATAAGTTGATTTGTTTGAATGTCTCTGATGAAACTTCAATTTCAGAAATGTCTATTATTTCCTTTTTTTTTTTTTTTCCGTATGTTGATCTTGATCCTCAGGAGAGTTACAAAATTTTCTTTTAAGTCGTTTAACTCTAGTCCTAGATCAGGTCCATAGCACCTGAAAAGTAACCCCTTTGATATACAAAGAATATAAAGAAAATAAACCCCCAGGGAGGCAGCATTGACTAGAGATTAGAAAAAGGGGCTGTCAGGATGATAATCCAATTTAATCAGCTCTCCTTTTTCTAAACTCTCTGCTACCAGTTTTCTACCCTGGCTTTTTAAGGATTGGTATGACTACCTAGTGCTTATTTGTATTTATACAATGAAGGCAAAATTTTATTTTCTTAACTAGCTTTTTAGTCATTTCACTGTGGAGTAACTGGTTTCTTTGATCTTCTCTGAAGGATCATTCTGTTAAGGGCCTCGTGTCATGGACATCTTACCCTGTCTTTTCTAGTTGGTGCTGTGCTAAAATTGAATTATGCTAAAACACAATGATGCTGTGTTTGGAAACACAAATACTTTTGAAGAGAAGTCAGTGGTCATTTGTATTTTCTTGTATATGTTTTTAAACTGTTTTTCTCTTCATCTTTGGTTTTCAGAAAATTTACAAAGGATATCACAGGTGTGGTTTTCTTTGTATTTGTTCTGCTTAGGGTTTGCCGAGCTTCTTGAATCTATAAATTTGGCAAATTTTCAGCTATTATTCCTTCAACTATTTTTTCCCCTGCCTCATTCTCTCTGTGCTTTCCTTCTAGGATTCCAATTACTCATATATTAGAACTTTTTATATTGTTCCCATAAGTCATGAAGTCCCTTTTCTGTTCTGTTCTCCACCCCCCCCACTGGTCTTTTATCCTCTGTTCTTTAGACTGGATAATTTCTAATTATCTCTCTTTATGTTCACTTATTATGACATCATAACCAGTATTCTTTTAAGTGTATCCATTAGATATTTTATTTATATTTCAAATCTAGAATTTCCATTTGGTTCTATTTTTATACTTTTGCTTTTTTTACTGATAGCTCTTATTTGTTTAAGGTCATAAAGAAAAAGTAAGCTTAGTCCTAATAACTTTTATAATCTTCCTTTGCTAACTTCAGTATCTGCAGAATCTTGAAGTTAGTCTGCACTGATTACGTATGAGTCATGCAAGTTTTCCCCTTTGTCTAGTGATTTGGGGTTTTATTCAAAGCATAAATAATCACTGTAGAAACTCTGGATTCTGTTCTGTTTTTCCAAAGAGTCTTGATTATTTGTTTTGACGGGAGGTTAACTGGGCCTACTTCAAACTCCACACTCAGCCTCCCCTGCAGTTGGTAGCAGCTGAAATCTCTGTTTAGTTTTTAAAGCCATAGATGAACTTTTTGGATCTCTCATGCGCATGTAGTTTAGGAATTAGCCAAAGATTTGGGCAGAACTTACGCGCAGAACTTGAGGCTACCCCTTTATGATTCTCTTTAAGAAAAAAAATTGTATTTATTTATTTTTGGCCGTGCCGGGTCTCTGTTGCTGCACCGGCCTCTCTCTAAGGCCTAGCGTCTAGTTGTGATGCGCAGGCTTCTCATCGCAGCGGCTTCTCTTGTCACGCCGCACAGGCTCTAGGGCGTGTGTGTTTCAGCAGTTGCAGCACTTGGGCTCAGTAGTTGCAGCTAGAATCCGAGGCTCAATCGTTGTGGTGCACGGGCTTAGCTGCTGGCCACGTGGGATCTTCCCGGATCAGGGATGGAACCCACATCTCCTGCATTGGCAGGCAGATTCTTTACCACCGAGCCACCAGGGAAGCCCAGACTTCTGTTATTTATTTCTAGTTTGACTCCATCATAGTTATATAATACCCTTTCTATAAATCACATTCTTTTTAATTTCAAAGTTTGCTTTATGACCCAGGATATGGTTTGGTTTCTCTGGACACTTTAAAAGAATGTGTATCATGCTGTTGTTGGATGAAGCGTTATATGAATGTTGACTAGGTTCTGTTGGTCGGTGGTGTTGAGTTCTTCTATACCCTTGCTGATTTTCTGGTTAATTTTATCACTCAGTGAGTGAGAAGCATTGAAATCTCCCAACTATAATTCTGTCTTTTTCCTGATACCCAAGCCCTGTAAATGTTACCTTATTTGGAAATTACAGATGTAATTTAAGTTAAGGATCTTGAGATGAGACCATCCTGGATAACCAAAATAGGCCCTGATCCCAATGGCAAGTGTCCTTATAAGAGACACAAGAGGAGGAGTCACAGACACAGAGGAGAAGGTCATGCAAAGATGGAGGCAGAGACTGGTGTGAGCAACCATAAGCCAAAGAATGAGGACAGAAACCCAAAACTGCAAGAGGCAAGGAACAGAGACGCTCTCCTAGAACTTCTGGAGGGAGCACAGTCCTCTTGATACCTTGATTTCAGAATTCTGGCCTCCAAAGCTGAGAGAATACATTTCTATTGTTTTAAGCCAGAGTTTGTGATCATTTTTAACAGCAGCCACAGGATACCCATACAGTAGCATACCTAGCCTTCCAGGCTCTAATCTGAAAAAGAGGAGTCCAAAGAGACACAGCTTGACCAAGCTCTCACCCTAGAGATTAGACTACTGTCACAACTCTGGTGACAAATTAGACTAGATCTTTCAGACTCATCAAAGACAGTAACTAGAATAACCAGTCTTTACCAGTCTCCACTTAGGAACTTATAAAGCCAATGTTTGTGTCCCGTATGTTGGGACATTCATATGTTGGGAAATCCATGTGTTGATGTTCCATCTCCAGTGAAACAGTATGTGGCGGTGGGGGCTTCTGGAAGGATTGAGGTCATGGGAGTAGAGCCCTCATGAATAGGATTAGTGCCCTTAGAAGAAGAGATATGAGAGAAATTGCTTCTCTATCTCAGCTCTCCCCTGTTAGGAGAGCAAGAAGGCCATCTCAAATCAGGAAGCACACTCTTGCCAGGCACCTTGATTGTGCATTTCCCAGTCTCCAGAACTATAAGAAGTAAATGTTGTTAAAGTCATCCAGTCTATGGTATCTTTGTTGTAGCAGACTGAACTAATAGCAGCCAGTTTTTATAGTTTCTAAAATTTGGAATTTTGGGTAATTCTTCTTGCTGCCCTAAGCAATCATATTTTCTTTTCTTTAAATTTTATTTATTTTTTTCTGGGTATAGTGGGTCTTCCTTGCTGCACGGGCTTTCTCTAGTTGTGGCAAGTGGGGTCTGCTCTGCAGTTGAGGTGCTTGGGCTTATTGTGCTGGCTTCTCTTCCTGCAGAGCACAAGCGGAGAAGTTGTGGCACACAGGCTCAGTTGCTCCACAGCATGTGAAATCCTCCCAGACCAGGGATCGAACCCATGCCCCTTGCAATGGCAGGTGGATTCTTAACCACTGGACCACGAGCGAAGTCTGCAACCCTGTTTTCTTATTGGCCATTTGGTCTCTTTTGCTTCTTTGTGACATTAGCTCACAGTAGTCCTCAGTCTGCCTTGGACTCAGAGCATCATTTATTTGCTTTCTATTTCACCACTAGCCAGTGTTATCTTCTGGTATTAACAAGGATTAACTAAGTTAAGAGAAAGAAAATGACCATGGGACCACTAAGGTATTAATGGATCAGTGGCCCCTATCTCAAGTGTCTAATCTGATTGGGAGCAGGGGAACATTATCACCTGGTATCAAATGTGATGCTTAACCACGTGGGGCTGGCTATTCAGATGTTGTCTGGTACAGTACAGCAGTAAAGAGTGTGAACTCAGTCTAAGCTGAAATAGCTATGCCACTCTCCATGTGTTCTATGACCTTGGGCAAGTTAATCTCTCAGTTTTTGTATTTTGTCTATAAACTAGAGAAAATGAACCAAGCCTGCCTTACAGGATTGGTGTGAGGATTAAATGAGTACAAGTCTGGCATATAGTCAGTGCACAATACATTTTATTTATTATTACTGAGCCTGCCAAGTGTATAACTTTTCCCATTCGGTAGTTCCAAAGATGCCCAGACCAACATGATTAAGATAATACTTTTCTAGTCAAAAATACATATTCCCATTGTTAAAATAAAGCTTCTAAAATCATAACTAACTATTGTATCTAGAGACAACATCATGGGGCAGTATCAAAGCTGCTTCCCAGTCTTAAGAGTTCACAACCTCCTGGCACTAAGCATCCCATCTCTAGTTCTGCTGCAATCCCTTCCTGCCATTTTATTAAATACAGCCCCTCGTGTCTCCAAGGTAAAGAATCTGCCTGCAATGCATGAGGTGCAAGAGATGCAGGTTCAACCCTGGATTAGGAAGATACCCTGGAGGAGGGCATGACAATCCACTCTAGTATTCTTGACTTAAAAAATCTCATGGACAGAGGAGCCTGATGGGCTACAATCCACAGGATCACAAAGGATCAGACACCACTAAGTGACTGAGCACATAGCACATTAGCACATGGAATGAATGGTACCTTTTACCACCATCAGCATCGCTGATACTATTTAGATATTATTTGACTACTTATTAAAGTATCAGTTCAGTTCAATTGCTCAATCGTGTCCAATTCTTTGTGACCCCATGGACTGAAGCATGCCAGGCTTCCCTGTCCAACAGCAACTCCCAGAGCTTGCTCAAACTCATGTCCATTGAGTCGATGATGCCATCCAACCATCTCATCCTCTGCTGTCCTCTTCTCCTCCTGTCTTCAATCTTTCCTAGCATCAGGGTATTTTCCTATGAGTCAGTTCTTCACATCAGGTGACCAAAGTATCAGAGATCCAGCTTCAGCATTAGTCCTTCTAATGAATATTCAGGACTGATTTCCTTTAGGATTGACTGGTTGGATCTCTTTGCTGTCCAAGGGACTCTTAAGAGTCTTCTCCAACACCACAGTTCAAAAGCATCAATTCTTTGGCTCTCTGCTTTCTTTATAGTCCAACTCTCACATCCATACATGACTACTGGAAAAACCAAAGTTTTGACTAGATGGACCTTTGTCAGCAATGTTATGCCTCTGCTTTTCAATATGCTGTCTAGGTTGGTCATAGCTTTTCTTCCAAGGAACAAGCATCTTTTAATTTCATGCCTGCAGTCACCATCTGCACTGATTTCGGAGCCCGAGAAAGTAAAATCTTTCACTGTTTCCATTGTTTCCCCATCTGTTTGCCACGAAGTGATGGGACTGGATTGGAGAAGGAAATAGCAACCACTCCAGTGTTCTTTCCTACAGAATCCTGTGGACGGAGGAGCCTAGTGGGCTGTTTCCATGGGGTCGCACAAAGTCAGACATGACTGAAGTGATTTAGCATGCATGCATGCAATGGAGAAGGAAATGGCAACTCACTCCAGTATTCTTGCCTGGAGAATCCCAGGGATAGAGGAGCCTGGTGGGCTGCCATCTATGGGGTCGCACAGAGTTGGACACTCCTAAAGCGACTTTGCAGCAGCAGCAGCAGCAGATGGGACTGGATACCATGATCTTAGTTTTTGAATGTTGAGTTTTAAGCCAGCTTTTTCACTCTCCTCTTTCACCTTCATCAAGAGGCTCTTTAGTTCTTGTTTGCTTTCTGCCGTAAGGGTGGTGTCATCTGCATATCTGAGGTTATTGATCTGTCTCCTGGCAATCTTGATTCCAGCTTGTGCTTCATCCAGTCCAGCATTTCTCATGACGTACTCTGCCTATAAGTTAAATAAACAGGGTAATCAGTATACAGCCTTGACGTATTCCTTTCCCAATTTGGAACCAGTCTCTTGTTCCATGTCCATTTCTAACTGTTGCTTCTTGACCTGCATACAGATTTCTCAGGAGGTAGGTAAGGTGGTCTGGTAGTCCCATCTCTTTAAGAATTTTCCAGTTTGTTGTGATCCACACAGTCAAAGGCTTTAGTGTAGTCAAGGAAGCAGAAGTAGATGTTTTTCTGGAATTTTCTTGCTTTTTCTATGATCCAGTGGATGTTGGCAATCTGATCATACATATTAAAGTATATGAAAAGTATTAATGCAATTATATTAGGTATATACATATCTATTAATTAATGAAGAAATTAAAAAAAATAAGATTTCTAAGAAATAAAGTAGCTATAGAGACAAGCTCAGTTAACCATGACCCTTGCTCCAAGAAAACCAGATCCCCTGTTTCCTGCCTTAAAGTTAATACTGATGAGTACAGCGCTGGGTACATACTGGATACCTATGGACAGAGTGAGAATGCTAATGTGAGCTCTTATATTTTTTTATGAGCCTAGGAACCATATCATTCCAATAACCCTACCATTTCATGCTTCTCTCCCACTGGTTACATTCTTGTTCCCTCTGACTTTCTAAATATCTCTTACATTCTGTTTTATACTCATCCCTCCCTCTGTCTTTCCAGAACAAAATTAATTTAGACCTCATTCTGTGTCCTGGATAGCTGGAACAGTTTCCTGTTTCCCCAGCATCCAGCTTCCTTGCCCCCTTCCTGTGCATTATTTTTTAATATATATATTTTAATTTTTTTATTTGACTGTGCTGAGTCTTAATTGTGGCATGTGGGATACAGTTCCCTAACCAGGGATCAAACCAGGGTCCCCTGCATTGGGAGTGTGGAGTCTTAGCCACTGGACCACCACGAAGTCCTTCTTGTGCATTCTTTATCCTGGAACCAGAGTGATTTTTCTATAGTGCAAATTTTACTGTATTGTTTGTTCTTTTGCTCAAAACTCTATTGCTTTCAGGATACATAAACTCCTTGCTGCTGATGCTGCTGCTAAGTCGCTTCAGTCATGTCCAACTCTGTGCAACCCCATAGACGGCAGCCCACCAGGCTACCCCCTCCCTGGGATTCTCCAGGCAAGAACACTGGAGTGGGTTGCCATTTCCTTCGCCAGTGCATGAAAGTGAAAAGTGAAAGTGAAGTCGCCCAGTCGTGTCTGACTCTTAGCGATCCCATGGACTGCAGCCTACCAGGCTCCTCTGTCCATGGGATTTTCCAGGCAAGAGTACTGGTTTGGGGTGCCATCACCTTCTCCGCCTAAACTCCTTAGGCCTTTCCAAATTCTAGCCCAGTGGGTTCCTGTGGTTGCTGTTAAATCATCTATATTGCACCTGTTGGTACCTGCTTTCTGCTGCATTGCCTGGTAGTCCTATGTAGCAAAGCTCCTTCCTAGTTCTCCTAACACCACCTCATCATCCCCTTAGTCATTAATGTTTGACGGCACTTGTAGTTGCAGATGCTGGTCTTGCTGAAACAGGAAAACATACCCCTTCCTCCCTTTAGAAAATTCTTTCATTAAACGTTAAAGGGAGCAGTCCATTCTGAGTTACACCCTCAGGAGGCACAAGTTTCATCAGCCTGTTTAAAGACCATTAAGTGGAATTACTGTGTCCCACTCCCAAACGTCTCTTTGAACCAAAAATCTAAGTGGTCCAGGAGATTCCCAGCCTGGCTTGAGTATCTATCAGTCATTTCCTTTCGCATTAAGTGACGCCCATCAAGGTCATGCTGGTTCTCCCAAGGCTGGATCTCTGTACACCTGAGCCAGACAGACAATGCTGACTGTTTTTTCCTTGTTTCTTCCTGGTGGCCCATGGAGGGAGGCCATGTCTATGAGTTATGGATGAGTCATGTTCATGAAAATTATTTTTATTTTAAAAAATGGCAACTCTTTTTTCCTGTCACACACCCTGTAGGATCTTAATTCCCCAACCAAGAATGGAACCTGTGCCCCGTACAGTGTTAGCTGAGTCCTAACAACTGAACCACCTGGGAATTTCCCCCAAACGAATCTATTAATATTAGAGCAAAAAAGAACTGTGAACTACAATGGCTTTTTGGACTATTAATAGTTCCCTCACATTTCCCACAGTAATTTCTTCTCTAGAAATCTGGGAGAGGATGGGGTGGGAATGTGGTTTTCCTCCTCACTTCCAACACCTTTAACCTGACCCCATGAGTCCTTATGGAATCCAGATTTTTGGTGAGCTGTCTGTTGTCATTGTTTTTTTTAAATGTGGTCATATGTACATGAAATTTATCACTTTAATCATTTGAAAGTGTGCAATTCAGTGGCATTGAGATAAGTCACTCGCTCAGTCGTGTCCGACTCTCTGTGACCCCGTGGACTGTAGCCCACCAGGCTCCTCCGTCCATGGGATTCTCCAGGCAAGAATATTGGAGTGGGTTGCCGTTTCCTTCTCCAGGGGATCTTCCCGACCCAGGGATCGAACCCGGGTCTCCTGCGTTGCGGGCAGATGCTTTAACCTCTGGGCCACCAGGTGCGCTGAAAACGTTGTGCAGCCATTAGCACTATCCATTTCCAGAACTTTCTCATTGTCCCAAACAGAAACTCTGTGTGGGTTAAGGAGTCATTTCCCTCCTTCCCTTCAGTCCCTGGTAACCTCTATTCTACTTGCTGAATTTTTCTATTCTATGTACTTTATATAATATTTGTCCTTTTGTGTGTCTGGCTGATTTCAATTAACACAGTGCTTTTTAGGTTCATCTATGTAACAGAATTTCATTCATTTTAAGGCTAATTAACATTCCATTGTATGTAAATACCACATTTTTTTCCTATCCATTCATCTGTTGATGGACATTTGTGTGCTTAACACCTTCTGGCTATTGTTAATAACACTGCTGCAAGCATGGGAGTACAAGTTAATCTTTGAGTTCCTGCTTCAACTGTTTGGGTATATACCTAGGAATGGAATCGATGGATCATGTGGTAATTCTATGTTTAACTTTTTGAGGTCTGCTGGAGGACTGGTTTTGAGTTGTATAGATTAATGTGCAGATTAGGCTCTTCCCTAGGGTCCTGACCAGTATCTTGAGCTTTTAACCAATCTATAGTCAATCCTCAAGTCTCCTTTTAGCTAATAGTCAAACTTCCTCTCTCTACAATTCTCTTTGCACAGAGTTGTTTAAGAGGAACCAATCTGAAGAAGAAATCAATGCCCTGGAAAATTCACAAGTAGGACAGTTTACAATAAGCTGTCTATGCAGCGAACAGAGAAAAGAAACTTTTCATGCCTTTTTTTTGGGTACTCCCTAAGTTGTTTCTGGTGGTGAGAAAGTGCTAAAGTGTTAGTCGCTCAGTTGTGTCTGACTCTTTGCAACCCAATGGACTGTAGCCCACGAGGCTCCTTTGTCCATTGAATTCTCCAGGCAAGAACACTGGAGTAGGTAGCCACTCCTTTCTCCAGGGGATCTTCCCAACCCAGGAATCCAACCCTGGTATCACACTGCATGCATGTTCCTTACCATCTGAGCAACATGGAAGCCCCCCAGTGGTGGTGGTGGGATGATCAAATTAAAAACAAACCAAAAACTCTTGAGTAAAAACAAAAAGAAACCTTGCTAAGTACAAAATTTTTAAAAAGTTCTGGAAGGAGAACAAGTTAGAATCGAGTATGGATCATAAAACTGTAGGCAGAGTTATAATTCAGCTTCTGTAATGTTGAAACTGATTCAGTAATTAAAACTTGACTTTATCTCATTCAGTGTTTAATGGTGCCTTAACTTTAGCAATCAAGTATTTCACAATAGATAATGCTTATCCATTAAAAACCAAATATTTCCTCTTGTGAAAAATGGCAAGATTTGCTTTCACGTTTCCATCTTCCATTCTCGCACCAGGCATCAGAGGTCAGTAAACTGACCTACTTAAAATGGTGTTGACATATGATTAAAAACAAACATACCAATACGGTTTGGAGGCGTAGGATTTATGAATTTGACTGAGCCAGGGTGGTCATGGGCTGGGCCCTCATGCAGAGGGACTTCTGGCAACAGAAGGGTAACTTTAGAGCTTTTTGGTTTCTTGCCTTTGTGCATCCTGAAAGCAGGCACTGGGCAAGTAAATCAATAATTAGGGGGTTATTTAAAATAGAGATTTGTCACCTGACAGAGTGCAACCTGTCTGTATCCACAAACACAGTGACAACTCTCCCAGCCCTTTGTCCCCACGTGTGTGGTGGCTATTGAGGGTTTCTCATTTACAGAGCAGCTTGGGTTCAAGTTACCTTGCTCGAAAGAAGGAAAGGTGGGTGGGACTAGAGCAGCACACCACCTGGGACATTAGCTTTGTTTTGAAATCCATCTAAAAGGGATACCTCTTATTAAGTTTTGCACTCTTTGTCCTAAAACCAAGCATCTCAAGGTTGAGATTGACTTAATTCACCTTGTTATTCTACAGGTGCTGAGTGCTCAGATCCTCAGGGTCAAGTACCAAACTTCATAGGAAATGAAATTCTTTGTGCAAAGTGAATAAAAGCGATGAGACAGCATACAACCATCCTGAAAGTTCATAATAGCCTGAGGAGTTCAAAGCTCTGTTACAGGAGATTGGTATTTTAGAATGTTTCACAGATTTAAAATTCCTCCCACCATCATTCTAGTTGGTAATAAGTAGTTACTGAGGACCTGCTGTATTTACAGCCCTTGCATCAGATACTGTCTGTATATGTCAGGTATGTGCTTATGCAACGTCAGGTATGTGCCTACTACCTGTTGCTCTGGCCAGTGGCCTCGTCATCTCCGCTCATTGAATTTCCATTCTTACTCATTTGTGTCTTTCAAAATGAACATTTTACCAGTATATGATTAACATAGTGACTTAAAACCTTTATGAAATAGCTAAAATTACAAGACTAACTGGCATTCCCTTTTATAGGACCCTGTATGGAACTGCATGTGTGTGTATATATATATATTTTTTTTTTGGGGGGGTGCTGTGTTGGGTCTTTATAGGACCCTGTATGGAACTGCATGTGTGTGTGTGTGTGTGTGTGTGTATATATATATATATATATATATTTTGGGGGGGGTGCTGTGTTGAGTCTTTATAGGACCCTGTATGGAACTGCATGTGTGTGTATATATATATTTTGGGGGGGGGGCTGTGTTGGGTCTTTGCTGTGGGCAGGCTTCTCTAGTTGTGGTGCATGGGCTTAGTTGCCCTGTGGCATGTAGGATCTTTGTTCCCCCTACCCCACAAGGGGTCAAAACCACCCCTCCCGCAGGTCCCCTGCCTTGGAAGGTGGATTCTTAACCGCTGGACCATTCAAGGAAATCCCAGGACTGCATATTTAACACTACAATATATGTCTTGATTGACAGGACAACTGTTTCAAAATTTAAAAAAAATATTTTTATCATAAAATGTTTCAGACACAAAAAAGCCCACAAAAAGTGAAATTATAATACACTCACGTATCTACTACTCACATTGAACACTTTGCCATTTTTTCTTTGTACCCTTTATTATTATTTTTTTAAATATTTATTTATTTATTTGGCTTTACCAGGTCTTAGTTGTGGCACATAGGACCTTTACTTGTGGCACGTGGAATAGCTTCCTGACCAGGGATCGAACCCCTGACCTCCTACACTGAGCACACAGAGTCTTAGCCACTGGATCACCTGGAAAGTCCCCATACTGTTTATTTTTAAAGAAAGCATTAGTGATAGAATGGAAAACCTCATCCTCCCCTGTGTCCTCCATCTTTCCCTCCTTAGAGTTAGCCTCTATCCTATTCTAATTGCTCATGTCTTTATATACTTTCACAGTTTATGTATGTTTTGTGTTTTTTTTAATTTGCATAAGGGGTATGCTTTACCAAAATGTTTGCAATTTGCTTTTCCGTTCAACATTAAGATTTACCTACACTGATGCACGTAAGCTATGCCATTCCTTTGAACACTGTTCAAATTCTGTTGTATGACTATACCACTGTTCCTGTCTCCATTTCCTTTCTGAGGGCCATTTAGATTGTTTGCAATATCTTACTATGATACACAACACTACTATGAATGAACAATCCATTCCTCTGGTCCAGTTAGCTCTGCCTTCAAAATGATGTATCTTAAAATCTGACCACTTCTCCCTCATCCCACAATCACCCTAGTCCAAAACATCATTTTCTCCTTTAGGGGCTCCTAAGTGTCTTACTCTTGCTCCCCCATCCCCGTTTAATAGTTCATGCAGCTCATGGAGTCTGATTGGGTCTTTTCTTCATCAGAATCCTTCCTCTCATACCTGATATAAAGTCCAAGCTTCTTCCGTGGCCAGGGAGCCCCCCTGTGATCTCTCCCATGCTCTTTCTTTCTCTAGCTTTCTGTAGTCCAGTATGGTCTGCTGCTGCTGCTGCTGCTGCTGCTGCTAAGTCGCTTCAGTCGTGTCCGAATCTGTGCGACCCCATAGACAGTAGCCCATCAGGCTCCTCCGTCCCTGGGATTCTCCAGACAAGAACACTGGAGCGGGTTGCCATTTTCTTCTCCAATGCATGAAAGTGAAAAGTGAAAGTGAAGTCGCTCAGTTGTGCCCTACTCTTAGCGACCCCATGGACTGCAGCCCACCAGGCTCCTCCGTCCATGGGATTTTCCAGGCAAGAGTACTGGAGTGGGGTGTCATTGCCTTCTCCATATGGTCTGCAACTAAGCTTCTATTCACTGCCTTAGAGCCTTTGAACTAGCTGTTCACTCTGTCTTATGCCAGCACTTCCTTTATCTTCCTATGGATTCCTCCCTATTTTTTTTTTTTTAATGTATTTATTTATTTGGCTGCACCAAGTCTAAGTTGTGGCATATGGGATCTTTAGTTGTGGTATGTGTGATCTAGTTCCCTGACCAGGGATCGGATCCGCGTCCTCTGCTTTGCAAGCGTGGAGTCTCAGCCACTGAAGTTCCCCTCCCTTGTTTTTATTTGGGTTTTTGATCAGATAACACCTCCTTTCCTGTTTCTATTATCTGAATTGGTACCTCTTTTATTTCCTATCCCTTTATTCTGCTTTTTGCTTCCCTGATGGCTCAGAAGGTAATGAATCTGCCAGCAATGCAGAAGACTTGGGTTCGATCCCTGGGTTGGGAAGATTCCCCTGGAGGAGGAAATGGCAATCCACTCCAGTATGTTTGCCTGGAGAATTCCATGGACAGAGGCACCTGGTGGGCTATAGTCCATGAGGTCACAAAGAGTCGGGCACCACTAAGCAACTACCAGCTTCTTCTCAGAAGTGATCACATCTGGAATTATCTTGCTGTTTACTTCTGCTCCTCCACTAGAATGTAAACTCCCTGGGCTTTACGTCCTAGTTCTCAGAATAGTGCCCAGTGTTACAGATGTTGGCAAGCCTCCCCTGAACAAACAAGAGAGCACAGTACAAGCCTCAGTGCACCTTCTCCTGGACAGTGTCTTGGAAACTTGTTGATGGTGAAGCACAGTAAGAAGTACACATTTTATACAACACACACACAGACAGGCGCAGGAGTTTCAGGAAACAACACACTACTCTTATTTTTAAAATTCTATTTCAAAAAGAAAGAAAATATGCTAGTTGCAACCCACTAAATTGATTTCAAAATTTGCCAATGGGTTCTAACTCACAGTGTGAAAAACTTTGTTTTAGAGTATATACCTGTAAGTGGTTTTGCTGAACATTCCTGAATTGCTCTCCAAAGTGAAACATTTACTCTAATAACATCCTTGCAGGGATTTCCTCATATCCTTACCAACACATGGTCTTAACAGGCTTTATATTTTTTTGCCAGTCTGAGTGAAACTATCTGTTTTAATTTGCATTTTCCTATTACTAAAAAGGATAGCCCAGTGATCTTAACCTAAAAAAATAATGTAAACTATATTATAGTGCCCCCGGAGGACTAAGCGGATTCTTTACCAAATAAGCCACAAGGAAAGCCCTCCTTATCAGAACCAGTAGGCAAAGTGACTTAATCTTTCCCTTCCTTAGTTTAGCAATTCCAAATTCTCATATGTTTGATTTTAGTGGCACAGATTGCATTTCCAAAGACACAGCACTAAGAACAGTTTTAGTTCATTCACCATTCATGCAGTCATTTATTTACTCAACAAATATTTATTGAGGGCCCACTACTGCCAAGGAATTTCGAGGGACAGACCAACAACGTCTCTTGGCGCCTACCTTCCAGACCGGGAGTTCTTTGTCCCTGGCACTGTGGCAGAATGACCATGGAGCCGGCGGGTATTAGAAAGGCTGGAAGACTCCGACCAAGTCCCCTCCAATTTTTCCAATCCACATTCTTTTGCGTCGCTTGTTCACAAATTTTTGTCTTCAGTACACCCAGAGAGGAAGCAGTATGTTCAGGCATTCTCTTCCTGCAAAGAAGTATTCCCCAGAGAAGCTGGGAAGGAGAAAACTGATGTTTCATTTCAAGCATTTGTTTTAAAATGTAAGATTATAATTAGCGTCTTTTAAAGCAATCCAATTTATTTAACTTTTTCTTCTAAAAGCAACTTTTTTTCCTACTCTCTACAAACATTTGTTTTAAAGCTTCACACTTGATCTCGTCGTAATGTCAGTTTCGATTCAAGGGGCAATGAAAAATCTCACCTTCTTTCTGACTTAAGTGATTACAAATTTTGACAGAAGAAAGGAGCCCCAGATCACATTATTACAGTCTTTAGCTTCTATTCTTCTATAATCTCTAGACTTTATTATCCCATAGTTAAGTCTTAACTAACATCAGACCTTTCTTATTTAAAAATCACAAGTCTTATGTAAAAGAACTTCCCGAGCTTTCTGGAAAGAAAGATAAGGGATTTAGGTCATTTTATTACATTAGATAATGTTGTGGTTACCAGATAAGGGGTGCTAGCTATATCGCGGGACAGTGCCTGGGCTGTTGGGAGTTCATGCTCCAGTCTTTGATTTTTATTTTAAATACCTAAACCGCACGCCTCAGGTAAAGTGCTAAGTGCGGAGGCTGGCACCGCTCTCCATTACCCACTGTCTCCCGCTTTCCCCTCCCAGCCCCAGAATTCATGCAAATTAGGCTGCTATCCCGGGGGCAATACGACCCATTTTCGCGCCATTCTCTAGGGACCCTGCAGCTATGTAAAGAGAGAGGTCCCGTAGCTTCCAAGGCAGTACTTTTCCAAGGCGGATCTTAGGGGACTGCAAGACTATTACTGGACTTTAGCGTATCTGGAAGGGCTGCTTTTTTCTCGGGGCCGAGTGGGTCTTGCGCGGGTGGGCCGTTACCAAAGCTGGCAGGACCTGCGCCGCAACGCGGGAAAGTCGGCCGCGCCCCGCCCCTCCGGCCCCGGCTCTGCACACCCCGCCCGCCGGCCCGCGCGGCTAGGGCTCAGGCTCCTGCGCTGTGGGACGGCGGCGTGCGCGGCTGCTCAGCTCTCCCCGCTCCAGCGCCGGCCGCCAGCATGGACGCTCGCCGCGCGCGGGTGAGGCTGGACGGGCTAAGGCGAGGGATGGGCGCGGTGGGTGCTGGGGGCGGGCTGACCCCCTCCAACTTGGCCGGCGGAGTGCCCTTATCAACGGGGGGCAGTCCTGGGCGGCACCCGTTTAGGCAAGCCCCAGATTTTGTGCACTTGGGGGTATTTTAGAGACTAGGGACAGTGTCCAGCGGGCGTGACACCCGGCGCACGGGCGGTCAGAGTTGTGAGGTTTGAGGTTTGCAGGATGCTTGGCAGCCTGGAGGAGCTCAAGGCACACGTGTGCTGCGGGCAGCAGGGGCGGGCCGGTCCCCCATTGTGTCTGCTGGTCCGAACTCTGCCCGCGGGGCGCGGAGGGGAGCGGGACGTGGAGTAGGGTGCTGCCCTGCAGCCTCCCGGACCTTTCCCATGCGCAGCCCGGGGAGGATGAATGTCTAGCAACGCAATCTCCTGGGCGCACTTGGGACCCTTGCGCTAGCTTCCTGCTTATTTTCCCCTTGGCCGTGCTGGCAGGCGCATCTAACTGCTGAGAGTTGATGGGTTGGGAGTTTAAAGGTCTTGAAAACCGCTCTCTTTAGAACTTGGGTTGCGCACACTTGAGGGGGCACTTACGGTCACAGGAGGTGATTAGTGCAATGGTGGTCTGATCGGTTTGCCGACCATTTGCTCGTTTCCCATTCCCTTCCCCACCCCCCAGCCTTTCTTGCAGCAACAGGACGGAGCCCTGAATGGAACATGGAACGTTACTGTTTACTCTAACGGAAACCGGAACGGAGGGTCTGCCCCAGGAGAGGTTAGAGGGTGGGGGGTTGGGTGAAGAGGAAGAAAATGACAAGCTTAAAATAAATAGCAGGGGTAAGGGGCCCACGTGAGGGGGCTGGGGTACTCCGGGAGTGGGTTGGAGAGGGCGTGTTGGGGGCGTAGTTTCAGAGATACCTCTTCCCGAATGGACCTTGGCATTGGCTTTTAGGATGAAGAAAACCACATGTAGCAGGACCTGGAATATGACATCCCTGGGTTCAAATTTGAGCCATCATGGGACTTGAATAATCTGTTTCACCACTCTACGCCTCAGTTTCCACCTTTGTTGCAAGGAATTGCTTAGTGCCTGGCACCAAAAAAAAAAACAAAAAAAAACAAAAAACAAAACTGTTGAATGGTATTTGTTATTACCTACCTGCCAGGAAAATCCATGACCATTTGTGTTGCTTCTTTCTGTCTTATTCTCCAAGCATACATTTGCCTGTTAACCAACTTCGCATGCGCTGACTTGTTAACGCCCAGCAAGTATTTGCCTGAGAGCTTCCAATAGAATACCTCCCTTGAGGCAGTCTTGTGCCTCTGACTGCAGGCAGGTAGATTGATGATTGCGGGTGGGCGTGCCTGCTAAAACGCTTCAGTCCTGTCCGACTCTTTGCGACCTTATGGACTGTAGCCCACCAGGCTCCTCTGTCCATGGATTTTCCAGGCAAGAATACTGGAGTGGGTTGCCATGCCCTCCTCTAGGGGATCTTTCTGCCCCAGGGATTGAACCCCCACCCGGCTCCACCGGAAATGGTGATAATTCCTGCAGCAGTGTGAGGAGCACAGCTGTTTTAGGAGACTGCGGATTCCTTCCAGCCCTGTGATCTTGGGCAATCTTATTTCACATACTTGGTACCTTTAATTTGTTCATCTGGAAAATAGGGAGTTTCTGAGACCTCCGTTAATAGGTAGTACCTCTACCTATTATCACATTTTCATGATTTTTAAAAGGACAAGACTAAAACTTCCTAAGATGATTGAATGGAGTCTGTTGAGAAGCACTTACTGGGTGGTTGGGTTCCATCATCATGAAAATGATTTTATTTTCAAGAGAAATGTGTAACGTTAGGTGTAGAAAGATCAGAAGGATATTCCCCCTACACCTCACGTCTTGGTATTATTTTGTGGGACCCGTAGCAGAACTTGCCTTCTTAAACTTTTCAGTATATGGAGTCACTTCTGTTATTCCATGGCCATATTTCAGATATTAAAAATATAGGAAGTAATACAATAGTAATGAATATTCATTGGAAAGACTGATATTGAAGCTCCAGTACTTTGGCCACCTGGTGCAAAGAGTCAACTCACTGGAAAAGACTGTGGGAAAGATTCCGGGCTAGAGGAGGAGAAGGGTGCGATAGAGGATGAGACAGATAACATCACTGACTCAATGGACATGAGTTTGAGCAAACTCTGGGAGGTAGAGAAGGACAGGGAAGCCTGGAGTGCTGCATTTGATGGGGTTGCAAAGAGTTGGACACGACTTAGCGACTGCACAACATTTAGGAAATCTCTTCTTATGAAATATGAAGAAATGGTAGAAACTACTATCTTTTTTACATGAAGTAGATGTCAGTTGCATATTCTGATGATTGGTGCCAGGCAATTCATTGTTTATGAAGGAAAGAAGCATTTTCATATCCATAGGTCATATGTGTCTAATAAAAGGGCTTATAAAAACTCAAGACTTGTGTAGCAATGGAACTACAGAAAGAGCTGAGTGGCCAGCCTACTAGAGCCCTGAAGTGGAATTGGGCATTCTACCTGGGTTTGGAGGACTGTTTGACCTTTAACTTGGTTCTTGTACATTTGTTCACTGGGTTGATATATTTGATTTGTAAAGACTTGTGCAGAAATCACTGTTCCCCTCCTGATTGGCACAAGGCTTGTTTGAAAGCCTGCCCTCTTGAAGTAGAGGTGCTGCCCAGTGTTCGAGGTTTGAGAAATTAGCATCACAGTACAGAGCCCAAAGCTTACTTAGAAAGACCTCATTAGCTTGATTTTGGCTGAGGGAAAGAAATCACTCTACCGTTTTGTACTTTTGAAGTACAGTCTAATTTCTTTTTTTTTTTTTTAAGGGCAGATTTTTAGCAGTGTAGCATTTAATGCCTTGGGAGCTCAGTATCATGTTAAGAGTTTGGGAGTTTTTAAGGTGGGTTAAAGGGTAATTCCACAGGTATTTGAATACATTGATACCAATGGTCCCTCAAAGGGATCTCTTTTTAGGATTTTACCTGATTTTGGAACATTTTGTAGCAATTGCAAAGCCTCCTTTTTCTTTATAGGGTATAAGAAATGGACATACCTCCTCTGCGCTGTTTGAACCTACTCAACTCAAAAATGATACCTTTCTTTAGATTCTGCAGCAAGCGTCCCATTTAATAGTATGGCCATTTCCGTTTGCAGCAAAAGGATTGCAGCGCAAAGAAGAACTTCAAGAAATTCAGATATGTGAAGTTGATCTCCATGGAAACCCCGTCATCCTCTGATGACAGTTGTGACAGCTTTGCTTCTGATAATTTTGCAAACACAGTAAGTGCTGCCTGAGAATAAACACAATGGAGTCTGCACTGCTCAAAATGCCCCAGATGCTTTGTGCATGATTAAAACTGCTTGCTTTTTGCCTACATTTCTATACAGCTGTTACGAAAATACAGTATGCACTGTAATTTCATTTCACTTTTTGCTGTGGTTCTAGGTAGTAATTGTTGGAGGTAGATTAGCTACTTATTCTATCCTTTTGAAATGTCGCCTAACCTAACATGCCTGATGATTTGCCATAACAACTCAGAAATCATTTGTAAACCTTTGAACCATTTTTCTTTGTAACAAAAGCTATTCTCTTGTAGTGCACTTGTAAATGTGATTTGCTCTCTGCACGGTTTACGGAAAATTGGTTCTTCAAAAAGGAAAAAAAAAATGCACAACCACATTTATTTATTTATTTTACAGAAACCTAAATTCAGGTCAGATATCAGTGAAGAACTGGCAAATGTTTTTTATGAGGACTCTGATAATGAATCTTTCTGCGGCTTTTCAGAAAGTGAGGTGCAAGATGTGTTAGACCATTGTGGATTTTTACAGAAACCAAGGCCAGATGTCACTAACGAACTGGCCAGTATTTTTCATGCCGACTCTGATGATGAATCGTTTTGCGGTTTCTCAGAGAGTGAGATACAGGATGGAATGGTGAGTTTGAGAATTTCACCAATATCAAGCAATAAGATACATTTAGAGGCATGACATACTTGCTTAAAAATCTTTTTTCCGTATGATTTTCATTTTAGTCATGCCAGAAGGTTTTGTTGATCTTTTCTTCATGTCTTAAAGCAGTTTTTTGCTAATGTAGTTCTAATAGTAAGGCTTAAGGATTTTTGTAGTCTCTGAAAATCTTAGAAACTTGTAAGAAACAATTGGCTAGCATGCAGATTTCTGTGGCCACAGAAATCAACCCCAATCAGAGGAAGCAGATATGTCCTCAAGATGAGCTCCAGTCACATTTAAGTGCCCAGCCCAGGGCCTGACATAGAGAAGGCCTTCAGTAAATGTTGATTCCCATAGTGGATCTATACCTGCATCTGGGAAGCCTGTGATAACTCACATGCAGGAGCTTGAGTGCAGGTAATGACAATTAGGGCCCTGCTTGCTTCTGCTGTTGCTCCTTCGTTGGCTTTTCTTATGCCTGCTGTCTTACCTTTAACCTCTATTGTCCTGCTCAGGACGCTGCTGCCAGGGATGCGCCTCAGTCCCACTCTGAGCATGCTGTTTACTTCTGCACGTTTTCCTCTTAGCAACACTTTCTCAACAAAGGAAATGTGTTTTGGGTGCATGCTCTTCAGCTCATTGTGGTCTGACACGGGTCCACTGCCTGGGACCACAGTTGCACGGCGCTGACATAAGTGAGAACATTTGGCCAGGGAGTGTTTTATCATGACCTAACTTCATGATAGTGTAATATTTTCTCTTAAGAGGTGATGTTGATCTGAATCAGTGCGTATTGGAGTTATTGGCAGCACTGCTCTGTGAATCTAGGTATGACTCAAACATTGTCTGCAGCCTGAATCATTTCTGGGCAGTGTTTCAGTTCTTTGTAGATGCTGTTTGTTGCGACTGAGAAAATGCCAATCGATTAAAAGGCTTAAGGATTTGTAAAAGTTTTTTTGTCATTTTATGTTCTCTCAGTCTGCACACTAAAAATAACATAAAGGTTATAAAAAGCAATGAGGTTGTTGAAATGTTAAAAAATGGGTCTTCCATTTTGGGACTTTATGGGTAGTATTTTTTACTTCTCTCTTTTTTGTTAGTTTTCAACCATCACCACAGTCAATTTCAGAAAGTTTTCATCACCGCCAAAAGAAACCCTGTTCCCATCAGCAGTCACTTTGCATCCTTTCCCAGCACCCTCAGTTCCTGGCAACCACCAATCTATTTTCTCTCCTAGGTTTGCCTGTTCTAGGCATTTCATATAAATGGAACCAAACAATACGTGGTCTTTTGTGACTGGCTTCTTTCTCTTGGCATGATGTTCTTGAGGTTCTTTCATGTGCCATTACTTTGTATCTTTTTATTGCTGAATAATACTCAGCTGTAAATATTCAGACTATATCACCTTTTATGTATCCATTCATCAGTTGATGGATGTTTGAGTTATTGGCACCTTTTGGCTATTATGAATGATGCTGCTGTGAACATTCATGTGCAAGTATTCGTGTGGATATACACCCCTGAGTATATACCTAAGAGTAGAATTGTGGAGTCATGCAGTCTCTATGTTTAACCTTTTGAGGAACTGCCAGACTGTTCCAAAGTGGCTGCTCCATTTTACACTTCTCCCAGTGTTTGCAGATTCTGTTTTTTCCACATCCTTGCCATACTTGTTTATTTGGCTCTGCTAGTAGGTGGGAAGTGATATCTCGTGATTCTGATTTTTCCCCGGTGGCCAACTTTAATACATTTTAAATGATGGAAACATTACTTTTGGAATCTGAAATTTAAAAAATTTTATGCTTACACAAAATGGATTAGAGAGTTGTTGTTAATGTTTAGTTGCTAAGTTATGTCTGACTCTTGGGACCCCATGATCTGTAGCCTGCCAGGCTCTTCTGTCCTTGAGATTTCAAGAGAGGTAGTCAGATTCATAAAGACAGAAAGTAGAATGATGCTTGCCAGGAGTTCTGGGGGAGGTGAATGGGGAGTAATTGTTTAATGAATATAGAGTTTTAAAAAATTTCTGGAAATGGATGGTGGTGATAGTTGCAAAAACGGAGTGTATTTAATGTCACTCAACTGTACACTTAAGAATGGTTGAAGAGGAACAACATTGTAAATTAACTATACTCCAATAAAAATGAAAACAAATGGTTAAAGGGGTAAATTTTATGTTATGTATATTTTGCTACAGTTTTTAAAAAAGTAGAGCATTGAGACATCTTTAATATAGTTTAATACTACCATAAGTATGGAAATCATGAGAGAACATATATTTGTCTCTAGGGAAATTCTTTTAAAATACATGGAGATTCTGTTTTTTAAAGAAGTGGAAAAAGAAGCTGGGATTTTTCACAGTTTAAAAAATGACTCAGAACCACTGTCCTAGAGGCTGTGACTGGCGTAGTACAGCGTGTCCCAGGAAAGCTCCTAGTTAATCGGCCCTCAGGTGGTTGCATTTATTAGTAATTCCGGATTTTGTTACTCAGAGCCGTCAGTTCAACTTGACAATTAAAGTGTTCAATGCAAATGTATTTGCAAGTGTCTTTTGTTCCAGAGGCATTGTGTAGTCACACTCTTGCAGACTTTGTGACAGTCAGCAAGTCATTAACGCCTCACCCGTTCTCATTGACCAGAGGCTGCAGGCCAACCGGGAGGGCTGTCGGACCCGCAGTCAATGCACGCGGTCTGGACCTCTCCGCGTGGCCATGAAGTTTCCCACTCGAAGCACCAGGGGGGCAGCCAGCAAAAGGACAGTGCCTCCTGAACCCCCAGAGAATTCTGTGACCGATTCCAATTCTGACTCGGAAGATGAAAGTGGCATGAATTTCTTGGAGAAAAGGGCTTTAAATATAAAGCAAAACAAAGCAATGGTAGGTATCTGACTTTGAAGGTGTCAGAACTGATGACCCTTCCCAGCATTTCTCTAAGCCACTTGTTGCTTATGTGTCCTAAGAACTATTTTCCACATAGCTCTGAAAACATCATCACATGCGATTTAACATGTATTTCTTTCCCTTTTCTAAGGTTTCTTTCAATCTGTGAAAGTTTTGGGAAATGTACAGGGGAAACAAACTCTGAGTCACGCTGTTGTGATTTCTAGAATTTTCTTGTTTACAGCAGTTACTGTAAACCAATAATTTCTGTTTAATTTCCTCCTTTTCTAGCTTGCAAAACTCATGTCAGAATTAGAAAGCTTCCCTGGCTCCTTCCCTGGAAGGCGTTCCCTGCCGGGCCCCAGTTCAGTAAGTACAAATATTTGTTTGTGGAATGGTGTTTGGGGTAGTCTGAGGTGTTGTGATAGTTTAGGGCCGATTTTGTTATTTTGTGTGATCTTGTAGACAGAGGTGATAGAGGAAGTCTTCTAAAAGATCTCTGGGACCTCTTCCTTGCACCCCAGGCCAGGTGTGGGCCCTCTACCCCATGCCAAGCTCCTACAGGGCTCAAATCACCCCCTTTTTTTTTTGGCCGCACTGCGTATCATGTGAGATCCTAGTTCTCCCACGAGGGATTGAACCCACACTTCCTGCAGTGGAAACATGGAGTCTTAAGCACTGAATTGTCAGAGTAGTTCCTCAAATGCCTTTTGATAGGTTATTTCTCTCCCTCCCACCCAAATAAGCTAAGCCCCTCAGAGATAGGGAAGAAAAATTGCAAGTTGTTTCTTCTGTAACTCCAGCCCTTGGAACATTTCTACCTGGCATGGTAATCTATCTTTTTAAAATCTGAGAATGAGAAAAAAAGAAAAAACAATTTCTTACCAAGTCATGGCCTAATATATGTGATTGTATTCTGAGGAGCTAAGCTTGTGCTACTTAAGAGATATTGTAGAAAAGATTTTTTTTTTAGAAAACAAGATTTTTTTTCTTACATCTTTATCAAGTCAAGAATAAATAGGTCATCCCTGAGTTTGAGAGAAACTGGGCTTGGTGTTACAGAAGCTGAATTTCAATGGCTGTATTATTTCTGGGCTCATTTCCCATGCATTACAGAAAGGACGAAGGAAAATGGCAAGTGGAGCATTCCTTTTACTTATGGGAAAACCTGCCTCAGGAGAAGCTGCCACTTGTCATTTTGGAGTAAGTGGGTCCATCCTCTGTGTTTTCAGCGTCCAAAGACCCCCAGGAGGCGCACATTTCCAGGTGTCGCCTGCAGGAGAAACCCTGAGCGGAGAGCTCGTCCGCTCACAAGGTCTAGGTCCCGGGTCCTTGGGTCACTCAGGGACCTGCCCACAGAGGAGGAGGAGGAGGAGGAAGAGGAAGACAAGTACATGTTGGTGAGGAAGAGGAAGTCCATGGTCGGCTACATGAATGTGAGTTCTCTGCTTCTGTGTCTGCTCCTCTGTTTGCCATCTTCTGTGGGTCCAGGGATCATGGACACAGGATGGGAGCACATACAATTTCAACACCAATGATCCATGTATATTTTTAACTTAAAAAATTAATTAATTTGGCTGTGGCAGGCAAACTCCGAGTTGCAGCATGTGGGATCTAGTTCCCTGACCAGGGACTGAACCTGGGCACCCTGCATTGGGAATGTGGAGTCTCAGCCACTGGACCACCAGAGAAGTCCCCAAGGATCTGTATTAAATGGCCTTCTCAAACCGTCCACAATGGTTAAGGTCACATCAGCTTGTCTTGATGGCTGTTGGTAGCAGGCAAGAGAATTAAAAAGTTTTCTTGGGCTTTTCTTAATTATTTTTCAGTGATGTTGTTCTGTGATCCTTAGTAAATCCCCTTTTTCCGTAAGTTCCAAGACCGATTTCCAGGTTGAGTTCTCTGTGAAGGAGTGACAAAGCGAGGATCTAAGAGGCAGAGCTGGGGAAAGCGAGCCAGGAAGGACGCTGTTCCTTGATTCTCGTTATGCAGGAAGATGACATGCCCCGAAGTCGTCGCCCCGGACCCATGACCCTTCCCCATGTTGTTCGCCCGGTGGACGAAATCACGGAGGAAGAGTTGGAGAACATCTGCAACAACTCCCGAGAGAAGATCTATAACCGTTCATTGGTCAGAGCCTCTAAATAATGTCTGTAGATGTCCCCGTCTGTGAAAGACATTTTGCTCATGTTCTAATGGTCTTAGCGCATGGGATGTGTGCCTGGGTATTTTTCTCATGTAAGAAAAGAGAATTTTGTAGCATCCTTGGGATTTAGCCTGGTTAGTAAGTTTGCAGTAGTAGTAGTTGCTTAGGTAAATCTTCAGTAGCATTAAGTCTTTTCTCAATTTAGAAATTCATTTCATTCAACATAAGTAGCTGTTAATGTGTGCCTACATAGATAGGTGCTGAGAATATGCTGCTGCTGCTAAGTCGCTTCAGTCGTGTCCGACCCTGTGCGACCCCCATAGACGGCAGCCCACCAGGCTCCTCCGTCCCTGGGATCCTCCAGGCAAGAATACTGGAGTGGGTTGTCATTTCCTTCTCCAGTGCATGATAGTGAAAAGTGAAAGTGAAGTTGTTCAGTCATGTCGGACTCCTAGCGACCCCATGGACTGCAGCCTACCAGGCTCCTCTGTCCATGGGATTCACCAGGCAAGAGTACTGGAGTGGGTTGCCATTGCCTTCTTTGCCGAGGATATGGTGGTGTGCTAAAGACAAACAAGATTTGGGCAAGCTTTCTTTTGCATAAGATCTTTTCTTGAGATAGTTTTGATAGCATTAACTGTTGCATCTGCCAGTTGAATGGAATCACCATGCTCAATACTTTTCATGGCCTGGTGTATACGTGTGTATATAGATGTGAGGTAGGATTCAAAGAGAAAAGATCAGACTATCCACAAAAAAGGACATTCTTTTTTTTTATTTTAATATTTTTTGTAGTCAAATTTATCTTTCTTTTTTTTCTTGGTTGTGTGACTTGTCCTCAGCAGTAAAAGCACAGAGTCCTAACCACCAGGCTGCCAGGGGATTCACAGAGAATGACATTCTTTTAAGATTTTCTCTACAAAGAGTAGTGTTTCTGTTTTTCTTCTTATTTGCAGGGGTCAACTTGTCATCAGTGCCGCCAGAAAACTATCGATACCAAGACAAACTGCAGAAACCCAGAGTGCTGGGGTGTTCGAGGCCAATTCTGTGGTCCCTGCCTTCGAAACCGTTATGGTGAAGAAGTCAGGGATGCTCTGCTTGACCCAGTAAGTGCCTTGAAGAGGTGGTCCTGTAGGCTCCAAGGTCAGCTGTGAGCTGATAGAGGCAGAAAGAGATTGAGTCTTGGTGTTGAAAGGCAGATGAATTCATAGTGTCGGTACTGGATAACTGTGAGCGCTTGTGGAATGCTCGGGACCTGGCCATTCAGGGGAAGTCTGTTCTGTAGTCCCCGTACTAGTAATGGTTGTGTGACTTTTTCCTGTGGGATTTCCCAAGGGAATGTGATCCATTAACCACATTATGTTTTTGTTTTTTTAATAGTAATAAAAAAGATCTGAATGCAACTGATGACACCCACCTTGGAGGTTAAACAGGAGTAGATAAATAAGGGGTGGTAAGGTTTGACTTAATGGTGCCTTTTCACGCTTCTCCTTCAGAACTGGCACTGCCCACCATGTCGCGGGATCTGCAACTGCAGCTTCTGTCGGCAGCGAGATGGGCGCTGTGCGACTGGGGTGCTCGTGTACTTAGCCAAGTACCATGGCTTTGGGAACGTGCATGCTTACTTGAAAAGGTAGGGCTGGTTTTTCTCTCTTCTGCATCCCAATCTTAATTTTTTTTTTTCCTTACATTTATTTTTTCAAGTTATCTGAGAAACTTTTTTTTTAAGCACTTTTCGTATTTTTTTTCCCTCAAACTTTGAACTCTATTTTGTATTGGGGTATAGCTGATTAATAACGTTGTGGTTGTGTCAGGTGAACAGTGAAGGGACTAAGCCGTACATATACGTGTGTCCATTCTCTCCCAAACACCCTGCCCCTGTTCATTTTTGTTACCTTACGAAAGAGAAGGTGGCAGTCAGGATAGCAATCGCATGGAAAGCAGGAGAGGCACGTGGGGCGTCAGGGAGCAGTGCAAACCTTCCTCTGGGTGGTGGTGACCCTTGTGGGCCCTCGTGTAAAATTTAAGCTGTGCACTTCAGATGCATGTTACAACTCAACAGAAACATTTTTAAAGGAGTGAATTAGGCTCTCAGAAGATTATTATTATTTTTGTAACTTTTTAAAAAATAGAAGTATGGTTAATTTACAATGTTGTATTTGTTTCAGGTATACAGCAAAGTGATTCAGTTACATGTTAATATATTATTTTTTGTATTTTTTCCATTACAGTTTGTTACAAACCATTGATTATAGTTTCCTGTGCTGTACAGTGCACCTTGTTGGTTATTTATTTTATATATAGTAGTTTGTAACTGCTAATCCCAAACTTCTGATTTATCCTCACCCCAACTCCCTTCCCCTCTAGTAACCATGTTTGTTTTCTAGATCTGTGAGTCTGTTTCTTTTTTGTAAGTAAGTTTTTATTTGTGATTCCACATATAAGTGATATCATATGATACTCGTCTTTGTCTAATTTAGTATGGTAATCTCTAGGTCTGTCCAACTGGTCCATCCAAATCACATTATTTCATTCATTCTTTCTTACGACTGAGTAGTATTTCACTGTATATATGCACCACATCTGCTTTATCCATTCATCTGTCAATGGACACTTACGTTGTTTCTATGTCTTGGCTATTGTAAATAGTGCTTCTGTGAGCATTGGGGTGCGTGTGTCTTTTGGAATTAGAGTTTTCATAAGAGAATTCTTAAGCCAAAAACCATATCCTGACGTGTTCCCTCTTCTCTTTCAGTCTAAAACAGGAGTTTGAAATGCAAGGATAATAATTGGAAGATCCACTACCTGCCTTCCGCTTCACAAATCTTCCTTGTTAAAGTCTTCAGTTTTGTCATGTAATTGAAACCCGGGTTAAGAATTCTGAGGCTCGGTCTGTCTTAGAGGCAAATCAAGTTGTTCCCATTAAATGCGCATGTGTGTCTGGGCATCACAGAAGTGTAGTGCCAGCTGTACTCTGCCCTCCTGCAGTTTCTCCTTTGCTTTTCTGCCCACCCCTCGCCCCATGCCGTCCTCTTATTTCCAGTGATTCTCCTCCATCATTTAGTTTGGGAATCCTTTTTGAACGAAGTTTTATGAAAGCATGTTGGATTTAATTGGCATTGAAAATAGCCCTGGAATCCACGCATAAAACCAAGCACTTAGAAACACAGTAGTAGTATTAACTACCTCTATCCAATTTCAGAGACTGTCCCTGTAACTTGCTCACATGTAAACACTGGGTCTGATATAGTGTTTGTCAACCTTTTTAGCAGAATCATGGCACAAAAGTTGTAAGACCGTGTGGAAAAATTAGGTGATTGTTGGCAAGTAGAGCATATGACTGTGGAGGCTTCTGAGGATAATATTTCATGTATTTTGCTTGTCACAGTTGAGACTTAGTTGGTGCTGATTTCCCCTGCCATGTGCATCTGGCCCACACGGTCACAATATGAAGGTTCGAGGACAGTACTAAGCTTGAAATCATTGTAGAAAAGCCATCCTAGGAAATTGAGATGGGGAGGCTTCGGGAGTAGGCCAATCTTTGAATTCATGGAATAAAACCTCAGGATAATTGAGTTTGCCAAGTTTATTTCAGTTCATAACATCAGGTGTTTCAAATAAATTCTTGGTTATTTTGCATGGAAAATTGATACTTAAACTCAGCTACAATCCTTCGCAGTTTTTGCTTTCTTGAAGAAATTATAAGCCAGGCATAGAGGATTCATGTTCAGGTTTGAAGCACTTTTAAAACTGAGAAGTGTCTTTTTCGGAGAGGGGTGACTGTCACCAGTTTGCGAACTTGCCATCTCTGCCAGCTTAGTTTCTGGGCAGAGTCGTGTGTTGTCTCTCCCTGGCCCTGTTTTGGCACGAATCAAACCTTTCGTAGAGGTAGACTCAGAGTGCGTGTGTGTGCATTTTGCTTTGCATCTGCAGCCTGTAGCTCTGCCGGTTCGGTTTGGTGTTTGGTGCATAATTGGACCTTGAATCAATACATGTAAATAGAACTTTTGATCTGTTACACTTTTATACAAAGTTTTTTTATTTTAATAATAAAACATTTTGTTTTAGCTTGTCTACTTTTTTAAAATCTTTGATACTCAATTTTACTGCGCCGAGTCCTAATGTTTCTTTCCTATTTAAACAAAAGACCATTTCTGCCTTTTCAAGACCCACCTCTCCCCTTTTGGCTTAAGTTTCTGATGACAAAGGGCTAGCTCTTTTGAACAGGGCCTGATTTGGTGATGTGATTAATAGCTGTGAATCAGAATCAGCTAAGATGGCTACATCGACAGATAGAAAGTAGGGACTCGTGAAGTTTTACAATGATGTTTTCCTTCCCTTGGCCCTTTGCCAACACAAGAACCAACAGCAGTTTCACAATACCTGGATATTTATTTTAGACTCCCTGTACCTTGAGGCCTGTTCTAGGACTGAGAATCAAAAGACAGAAAAAGCATGGTTCAAAAGTTCTCATATCCCATTCTTTTATTTTTTAATTTAAAAATTAAAAAAATTTTTGGGGGCCATGCCGAGCAGCATGTGGGATCTTAGTTCCCCGACCAGAGGGCAAACCCAGGTTCCCTGCATTGGAAGTGTGAAAGAAGTCTTAACCACTGGACTGCCAGGGAAGTCCTAGTACCTCATTCTTCACTTTAGGGTTGGCATAGTACACCCTCTTACAGAGACAAAGAAAGGTAGGAAATTGAGAATTTTGGAGAGTGTGGGGCTAGTCTGTAGACCTATACTGTAGCACACAGTTCTGGGTGAACTTGGGTGTGTAGTTCAAGGGTGAGGAGAGAAGAGGCAAGCTACTTTGTTAGATGCCAAAATGGGGAGGCGGCCTGAAGGATTGCAGATGGGCATAGCTAGCCACATAGGAAACTTTGTAAAACATAATTCTGTGCCTTGAAAGTTTGTTGGAAGTGCTTATTATCAGATGAAAGTACCTGCTGGTAACCCAGGATTGCAGCAGTGCTCAATCCAACATTATAAATATTTGACAAAGAAGGGATACTAGAGTTAGTTCAGCACCTACTAAGTACCAGACACAGTGCTTAGTACAGGATGTATGTTAGGCATTTTGGAGATGAGACTCAGCAAGGTTAAGTAACTTAAGAAAACTGAAGAGCTGTGCCTGCTCTTGTAGCCTGAGAAGATTTTAGATAATAGAGCCAAACACTGTTCTGAGGGCTTCTGATAGACTGGGTTACATATGTGATAGATAAGGCTACATATGTTGATCTTAACAGGTAATACCATCCACCCATAGTTACATGTTTATTTCATTTTCTCTCATAAGAATGAAGTCATTGGGAGCAAGAACACTTTGATCCAAATACTCATGTAGTCTGGATTCAGCAAGTGGTTACTAAGGGAGTTCCCTCGTGGTTAAGATTCTGGGTTTTTACTGCCATGGCCTAGGTACAGTTCCTGGTCGGGGAACTGAGATCCCACAAGCCACACAGCCAAGAAAAAGAAAAGCTTACTGAATATTTATCAAATGAATTGAGGTTCCTGGATGGGAAAGTTCCTGAGATTTGAGCAGAAAGAACTAAAGTCATGGTGGAGGAGAAATAATGGATAGGTCCTAACATTTGTTAATCCCAGCATTAACCCCTATGAGGTATAACCTTTCTTTGTGATACAATGCTTAGCTTTTTATGAAGCTGCAATGGTCAATTCATTAAAAATCATGTATTTCTAATAATGTGTTTTTCTATGGGAAAATACAATTTAGTTCATTGTACTAACTTGAATACCGCTGTTCAACTAAATAAAGAATTTGTATTGAGCTGTTAATGAGCTACAAAAAGATAATTTTACATATAGTAGCTCTAAATGGTATCCATTTGGGGAAAATTTGGGGTGGCAAAAATTGAGTTCATGGACATTAAAAACTTACTGTAAGAGAGAAGATACTGGCTTCAGCAGTGGTCCATCCTGTTTCATCTTGCTCCCTCCAGTCCATTGAATTATTGTGAAGAAAAACCCAGGCATATGACATGCATACATACTTCAGTATTTCTAAAAGACTTGTAGAACCATAATAAAATATTATTACACCTAAATAAAGTTAGAGTTCCTTAATATCAAATATCCAATCATTTTTCAAATTGTCACTATCCTACGCCTCACCTTCCATTTATACAATTGACCTATTTGAATTCAGGACTCCTAATGCTTATTTAAAGTCTCTTAATTATTAGGTTTCCCCTCCCTTTATTCCCCTTGCTATTTATTTGTTGATAAAAGTCATTTTCTCCTGAAGAATTTCCACATTTTACTAACTGCAACCCCATAGTGTCATTTAGCATGTTCCTCTGTCTTCTCCGTTATGTCTAGAAGCTTGATCAGGATCGGATGCAGCAACAGTACTTTATTTTGTGAACTGACATCAGAAGACTTACTGTCCTGTTCTCTCCCTTTTTGTACTGTTAATAGCCACTGACAAACATTTTCTGTCTCTTCATTAATCAACTGGGAATTTCCCCTCAACTATTTATTTATACTAGGTACAGTTTTTACATAATAGATGTATTAAGAACTTGATTTTTTTTTTAACCAGTTTTCAGAACCAAAATTAGCTCTCCAGTATCTTCTAATGGTGCCTAACAAGGGTTTTCTTGTTTACTTGTTTAAGTATCATTTGAACTCTTGGATTTTTCAGATATTTGATGTGTTTCAATTCATAGCAGTTGTTATTCTCACTGATGCCCAATTTGGGCCATTGAGAGAGCTGTCACGTAGGCCCCTGCATCCTTCTGATGTGACCCCAGGGGTCTTTATAATACCCTTTGTTTTCTAGTAAGACAGAATGTTCCAGGCTCACCCTGTACATTTTCTACCTCAAACCTACAGTCAGCCATTCCTCCATTGTATTTTGTTTTCATAACACATTTCTTTTGTATCTATCTATATTACATATACACACAACTTACGTAAATGAGCTCATATATAAACAAATTATCAGATCAGATCTGTTGCTCAGTCATGTCCGACTCTTTGCGACCCCATGAATCGCAGCACGCCAGGCCTCCCTGTCCATCACCAACTCCCGGAGTTCACTCAGACTCACGTCCATCGAGTCAGTGACGCCATCCAGCCATCTCATCCTCTGTCGTCCCCTTCTCCTCCTGCCCCCAATCCCTCCCAGCATCAGAGTCTTTTCCAGTGAGTCAACTCTTCGCATGAGGTGGCCAAAGTACTGCAATTATATATAAATATATTAGTGTCACTATACATAAACACGGTTTCAGAACAATAGTACCAATATTACTACTTAGATATTATTACTGAGAACAGTTAAAAGATTTTTCTCTTTTCACCCTTATTGTAAGTTCTTTGGTACTGTTTTTAAAGTCATTTTAAACTCTATATGGTTATTAAGTTTACTTGTGTTATTTTGCTTTTGTTTTTAAAGACAGCTTTTTAAAAAATTAGGATTTAATTTTGTCTTCTAATGATGTAAAACAGTTACGTATTTCCAAAGTTGAGCTTACAAAATAAGATGTTTTTAGTGAAGTCTAGATTTTATTTCTGTCCTTCCACCCTGATCCTTCTCTCCCTCTCTAAATTAACATCTTACACTTTTTAATGACTTACACTCAGATTTTTAGAACTATAAACAAATATGTATACATATCTACTCTTTTTGCCTTCTCAGATAAATTATAGTATCTGACTCACTATATACTTTTTAAAAATCTTTTTTACTGAATATGTATGGGAGAGAGTCATAATTTAATTTTATTATACAGAGAATTCTGAAATATGCTCACATACATGAACATGGAACTTAAGCCATGAAGTTTCAGAGAAAAAGATGTTGCAGAAAGTGGTTTCCTCTACTACTGCAACTCTGAAGGACATACTGTTCTGTGAGCTTGTGCTAAGATACTCAAATTCTCTCTTCTCACATTGAGCTTAGTAGGCGAGTCATATCAGCAGGAACCAATATTTCATTTTTACTTTTATTTGATTATACATTCTTTAATAGACTAGTCCTCAAGTATGTCTTCTAAAATGAATAGCTGTAAATGTTTCTCAGGGGTTTCCCTGGTGGCTCAGACGGTAAAGAATCTGCCTGCCAATGTAGGAGGTGTGGGTTCAGTCCCTGGGTGGAAAAGATACCCTGGAGAAGGAAATGGCAACTGACTCCAGTACTCTTGTCTGGGAAATCCCATGGACAGAGGAGCAAGGTGATTGCAAAAGAGTCAGACCCAACTTAGCACCTAAACAACAAAAACTGTTTGTCACTTGTTGAAGACTACCCAGTATGGCTTTTTAAAAAGTAATAATTACCACAGGAGCTTGCCTAAATTTTAAGACATGACCATTTTGAGTAACCTAGTGCTTTAGGAGGAAAAATATGTAAATAAAATTCCTTTATGCAAATGATTCTTGCAATTCTCATTGCCAGTCAGATTTTTGTAAATCATGATAAACAGATGCTACTGAACTAAATGACTAAGTAAAATTATGGAGATAGATTCTACTTATCTTCTTTTTCAGTGTTGGGGAGGGGGAGAAAAGGATGATCAGGGCAGACACTAAGAACTCTATTAATTGATTTTAGCAAAGTGACATGTGGGATTTCTAAAATTGGAGAGAGCTGACAGGCCCTGGTAAGAGAGAGGTTTGATTTCAACTTAGTTTGCTTTACCAGAAAACTAGGTTTTAGAAACAACCTAATATCAAGCTTGCCTAGTGTTTAGCATTTTTGTTTTTTTAGTTTTTATGACTTTTATGAAATCCTTAAAGAACAGAATACAAAATTCTGGCATTGACAGTTGGTATAAAGGGAAATTTCTGAGCTGTATCAGTTTGCCTAATACAGTGGAGTTAAAAGGCTTGGATGTTTTCTTCCCACTTCAAAAAAGTTTTGAGTTTTTTTTTTTTTTTCATCTTTTTTACACATCTTAACACCGAAACTATGCTGTGACCCCTTTCCCTAGTGCAAGAACAGCCTGGAAGCAAGGCTGCTCATTCATAGTAATGGTTCTTACCATTCCTTCCTGGCTGCACCCTCTGACATGGGGGAGGAAGTACTGTCCCACCTTTGGAAAAAAAGAAAAACAACTAACAGCTTTCCCGAGTAAAATGGCCATGGCGCCTTGTAGCGGGTGAGAGTCCATTTGTTTCTTTTTTATAAAAAGGCAGAATCTCCAGTTTTAAAATGTGGAATCACTAATGGGAGAGAAATGGGGATGGGGGTGGGTGGCCTCCCTATGCCCGGAGTCTTTGGAAAGGCCAGTCCGTGGATGGGCAGGTGGGGCTGGTGAGGGGCAATGGCCTCCCGCCAGCCACCACAAACTGTGACAACCGCCGGGACTTGGGGCAACCACAGAGCTGGCGCCCGAGCCCCCGCCTCGAACCTCCCTCCAAGTCATTCTTCAAGAGCAGGGAAGGGAAGTCAACTGACGTTTTAGAAAACTAATGAAACCGGACAAATGGACTAGAAGCTGGAGGATGGTCTGGGCTGCATGCCCTCACGGCTTAATATTTGCTTTTTGTTACTTTTTTCCTAAATTTAAAAAGATTGAAAAATGTACAGTTCTGGATTTCCCTGGTGGTCCAGTGGTCAAGAATGCAGCTGCCAGTGCAGGGGACACGGGTTCCATCCCTGGTCTGCAGAGATGCCAAGGGACAGATAAGCCTTTGCACCACAACTACTGAGCCTCTGTGTGGTAACCACTGAGGCCTGTGTGCGCTAGAGCCTGTGCTCCGCAGCAAGAGAAACCACCATGAGAGGTCCACGTATAGCAACGACAGAGTAGCCCCCACTTGGCGGAAACTAGAAAAAAACCCACGAGCAGCAAGGAAGACACTGCATAGACAAAAATAAAATTAATTAATTAAAAAAATGGACAATTCTGTGGCTTCCAGCACACTCATGGTGTTGTACAACCATTACCAGAACACTTTCATCAACTCCCACAAAAGAAACCAATCACCAAAACAGTCACTCCCCGTTTTCTCTGTCCTCCTCAGTCCATCAGATCAGATCAGATCAGTCGCTCAGTCGTGTCTGACTCTTTGCGACCCCATGAATTGCAGCACGCCAGGCCTCCCTGTCCATCACCAACTCCCAGAGTTCACTCAGACTCATGTCCATCGAGTCAGTGATGCCATCCAGCCATCTCATCCTCTGTCGTCCCCTTCTCCTCCTGCCCCCAATCCTTCCCAGCATCAGAGTCTTTTCCAATGAGTCAACTCTTCACATGAGGTGGCCAAAGTACTGGAGTTTCAGCTTTAGCATCATTCCTTCCAAAGAAATCCCAGGGCTGATGTCCTTCAGAATGGACTGGTTGGATCTCCTTGCAGTCCAAGGACTCAAGAGTCTTCTCCAACACCACAGTTCAAAAGCATCAATTCTTCGGCGCTCAGCCTTCTTCACAGTCCAACTCTCACATCCATACGTGACCACAGGAAAAACCATAGTCTTGACTAGACAGACCTTTGTTGGCAAAGTAATGTCTCTGCTTTTGAATATGCTATCTAGATTGGTCATAACTTCCCTTCCAAGGAGTAAGCGTCTTTTAATTTCATGGCTGCAGTCACCATCTGTAGTGATAGGAACTCTGCTTTCTGTCTCCTGGATTTGCCTGTTTTGGATGTTTGGGAATATACAGTATGTGACTTTTTGTGTCTAAGTTTTTTCACTTAGCATGTTTTCAAGGCTCATCCGTGCAGTAGTTATCAGTACTTTATTTCTTTTTGTGGCCTAATTATATTCCATTTTATGGTTATGCCACAGTTTTCTCAATCAGTGGATGAGTATTTTGATTGTATTCACTTTTGTCTCTTGTGAATAGTGCTGCTATGAACATTCATTTGCAAGATTTTGTTTCAACATTCAGTTTCAACCTAGGACTGGAATTGCTAGGCCGTAAAAGTAATAATTCTTTGATTGAGTAACTGCCAGACTATCTTTTTCACTTGCTTGATTGTACTCTTTGGTGCACTAAAGTTCTCCTTTTCAAGGGGTCCGTTGTATTGATTTTTTCCTTTTGTTGCTTGTGTTTTTGATGTTATATCTAAGAATCCATTGCTGGGCTTTCCTGATGGCTCAGTGATAAAGAATCTGCCTGTCAATGCAGGAGACATGGGTTGTGTCCTTGATCCAGGAAGATCCCTGGATCATAGGAAGATCCCTGTGCCACGAGAGCAGTGAAGCCCCCCGTGCCACGACTATTGAGCTTGTGCTCTAGAGCCCATGAGCCACAGCTACTGAAGCCTGCGCTCTGCAACAAGAGAAACCACTGCAACGGGAAGTCTGCACACTGCATCCAGAGAGTAACCCCCTGTCTTCAACTAGAGAAAAGCCCGCATAGCAACAAAAAACCACCACGGCCAAAAATAAAATTTAAAAAAAAGGAATCCATTGCTAAATTCAGCATCATGAAGATCTATACCTATGTTTTTCTTCTAGGAGTTTGACATTTTTTAATTTTTACGTCTGTGATCCATTTTGAGTTAATTTTTGTATGTGTGTGAGGTAAGGGTCCAGTTTCATTCTGTTGCATGTGGATAGCCAGTTGTCCAAGCACCATTTGTCAAAAAGACATTTTTTCCCTGTTGGATGATTTCAGCACCCTCGTTGAAAATCAGTTAACCAGATATGAATGGGTTTATTTCTGGGCTCTTATTTCTATTCCCTTGATCTTTATGTCTGTCCTTATGCCGCAACAACACTGTTCAATTACTACAGTTTTGCTGTAAGTTGTGAAATTGGAACATTTTCCTCCAACTTTCTTTTTCAAGATTGTTTTGATTATTTTGGGTCCTTTGCAATTTCATGTGAGTTTTAGTATCAGTTTATCCATTTCTGCAAAATTGGAAGTTGGAATTTTTATAAGAATTACATTGAGTCTGTAAGCTGATTTAGGGAGTATTGCCATGTTAACAAAATTAAGTGTTCCAGTCATGAACATGGGATGTCTTTCCATTTATTTAGGTATACTTTAATTTCTTTCACAATGTTTTGTAGTTTCTAGTATAGTTTCTGAGTCTTGCATCTCCCTGGTTCAGTTTATTCCCAAGTAATTTACTCTTTTTGATGCTATTGAAATTTAAATTATTTTCTTAATTTCATTTTCAGATTATCACTTATATATAGAAATACAACTCATTTTTGTATATTGAAGCTTACTATTGTTTTTAAGGGAACTTTTCTCACCCGTGCATCCTTGGAACTTATGCTTGTTCTTTGGGTTTAACAGTCAGACCTATAGTCTTTCTAAGAAGTCTCCTTAGTCTCATCCATCTTGATATAAGAATTTGAATACTGTCTTGTTACCAAGAAGTTTTGCTCTTTAATTAACCATGGAGGGACTTCCCTTATGGCCTAGTGGCATGGATCACTGGTCAGGGAACTAAATCCCACATGCTGCCTCTAAAGATCCTGTGTGCCACAACTAAGACTCAGAGCAGCCAAATAAATAAATATTGTAAAAATGCTAACCATGGCTTATACTACATTTTAAAATGCCAACTGATATGTTGAGATGGAGAAAAAAGGGAGATACGGGCAATAAGCTTATATTCATCATATTTTAAAATTTATTTGTATTTTTTTAATTACTTTTATATAAAACTGAAATTTCATAATTTAAATCATCCACATCCGGCCACTCACAGGTAACCACAGGTAAGAATTGGATTACATGGGTGTTGAACTTAAGTATTGTTAATGTTGCTAAGATCATACTCTGCATATAATTTTTGTCCTTCTGTTTTAAAAATGTCTAAATTCTGTAATAGCAACTCACTGTTAGGAAACATCAATTTAATCACTATAAAAAAGAATAATTTCTTTACATTTATTTATAATAGAGACAACCACTTTGGACATGTCTTCATGGGTTTTTTTTTTTTTTTTTGGCCATGCCGGAAGGCATGCAGGATCTTAGTTTCCTGACCGGGGATAGAACCTGTGACCCCTCCAATGGCAGCACAGAGTCTTAAGCACTGGACTGCCAGGGAAGTACCCACACACACACACACACACTGTTTTTTTGGAACACATGTATACCTATGGCGGATTCATTTTGATATTTGGCAAAACTAATACAATTATGTAAAGTTTAAAAATAAAATAAAATTTAAAAAAAATAAATAAAAAATAAAAAATTAAAGCATTACACATGCATTTTTAAAAAAAAAAAAAAATCAAATATTTCTGAAGGATTCCTAGTGAAAAGCAGCAATGTCTTTCTCCACTTCTCCAGAACCCCAGTCCTACTTTAACTGCAATTTTTACAACTTTTGAGGGATAACCTCCATATCTCAATATTTTCCCAATATTTCTCTCTCTTTTCTTTTTTTTTTTTTTGGCTTAAACAATAGATTTATTTCTTGAAGTTCTGGAAACTGGAAGTACAAGGCTAGTGTGCTAGCAAGATCTGAGGCTTCTCTCCTTGGGTGGCAGATAGCTGCCTTCTCCCCGTGTCCTCACTGGCCCTTTCCTCTGTGCTCTGTTACACTATCTGTTGATCTCTTGACTTCATTTTCCCCACATCCTCATCATCCCTCAAGGCCTGACCAGAATAAGCATATTGGCCCCAGATGTTAGAAGCAACTAGAATTTTGTAAGCCCTTACATGTGCCAGGCACTCTGCTGTAATGTTGCCATTTTAATCCTTACCACAGCCAAATGAGTTAGTTTACATCGTTCTAGTTTAAAGGTAGGGAAACAGATATTCAGAGAGGTAAGAAACTTGTCCAAGTGTGGCAGATTGCATTTTCCAAAACATGGTCACAGTAGTATTTCTGGTCCCACCTGCTTTTCCAGAACCCTGCTTTCCCGGAACTCCATTGCCTTGGAGTATTTCCTTACTCCTTAAGCCAGGGTAAGTCTCTGTGGCTGACTTAATGAGTAGAATGCTGTGAAAACACTGCTGCTGCGTGACTTACAAGCCTGTCTTTATAAAGGTAGAATGCTTCTTACTGTCTTTCTCCCCATGGGTTCTTTTTTTTTTTTCCTTTCATTTTTTTAATTGAAGGATAATTGCTTTACAGTATTTTGTGGTTTTCTGTCATACGTCAACAAGAATTAGCCATAGGTACACCCTTATCCTGCCCTTCCCAAACTTGCCTCCCATCTCCCTCCCCATCCCACCCAGAGCTCCTGTTTGACTTCCCTGAGTCAAACAAATTCCCATTGTTTAGCAAATTCCCATTGGCTATCTATTTTACATATGGTATTGTAAGTTTCCATGTTACTCTCTCTATACATCTCACCCTCTCCTCCCCTCCCCACCTCCCGTGTCCAAAATGACTGTACTACAAATCATTTTGTAAATAATCTGTAAATGCAATCTACAGATCCCTGTGATTCTTACCACAATATCTTAAGGAAACCCTCGCTCCATGAGGAAGCCACATGTAGGTTTTCTGGCTAACAGCATCGACTGGAGGGCCCAGCTAGTACAAGAGCTGGCATTATATCCAGACATGTGAGAAAACAAGCCCTCAGATGACGCTCGGCTCCAGCCCATGAGTCACTCTTAGCCTTCCAGCTGGGGCTCTGGACAGTGTAGAACAGAGACAAATTGCCCCTTAATGCCCTGTCTAAATTCCTGACCCACAAAGTTGATGAATGTGACAAAAAACAGTTGTTTTATGCCACTAAGCTTTGAGGTCATTCGATACACAGCAATAGATAACCAGAACATCAGGACCTTGGGTTTGAGACTCGTTTCTCCTCCAGAGTCTTTGCTTGTAGTCACTAGGCTCCATGATCTGTGAAGACTGCCATATTAGTTGGCTAGGGCTGCCATAACAAAGCACTACAGACTGGGTGCTTTAAACAGTAGAAATGTATTTTCTCATGATGTGGGAGGCTAGGAGTCCAAGATCACGGTGTTGGCAGTGTGGGTTCCTTCTGAAGCCTCTTTACTTGGCTTGTAGGTGCCATCTTCTCCCTGTATCTTCACATGGTCTTTGCCTTTGCTCACTTGTGTCCTAATCTCCCCTTCTTATAAGGGCAGAACCCACATGTATGACCTCATTTTACGTTAATTACCTCTTGAAAAACCCTCTACTCAATTACAGTCATATTCTGAGGTACTGGGGGTTAGAATGTCATCATGTGAATTTGGGGAAGACACAGTTCCACCTAGGACAACTAGCCATGGGGCGGGGAGCTCTGGCTCCTAGCTCACTCTGCCCCCTGCCTTCATCTATTTACCTTCCAGGGCAGTGGCTTCAGAACCTGGCCGCGCGTTAGAATCATCTGGTGCGTTCAAACAAGAAGAGTTATAGCCAAGCCCTACCCCAGACCAATTCAGTCAGAATCTCTGGGGCAAGACCTGGGTACCAGCGTGTTTTTAAATTTCCTCCCCTTGATTCTAATGCGCAGCCAGGGTTGAGTATGACCGCCCTGGGGTGGAAGAGAGGTCTGGTGAAAGCGCTGAGTCAGTCAGGACAAGTGAGGGTCCCCTGGGGCAGCCGGCTGGTGCTTCGGCTACTGGAAGAGAAAGAAAACTGACAGAGTCCCAGTGCTTTCCAGTAGCTTAGGTACGAAGAGGCTGGGGTATCCAGTGGGATAAAAAGCAGAAGATGGAGGGGAATATCCATCCCATTAGTTAAGATGTGAAATTCCATCACCTGACATTGGAAACCAGAATAAAAGAGGGGGAGCACAAGATATTCAATGGCACTAAGGTAGCATAAGTGAACAAGGGGTTTGGTGTGAATCTTTTCTTGTTAGAGCCTGGTTTTCATGTCTTACTTTGGAAATATGTAACTGAGCAGAATTTATTGACTCGATCTTATAAAATATGAAAATCAGCTGCCAGTAATATTGTTCAGCCTGGGAGCTCCAGACTTACATGTCAGGAATTGATGACATATGGGTTCCTTGATCTCGGTTCACGATCAGAAGTCAGCAGCATCAAACCGTTTCTACCTTGTCCTTCCCCAGCCAGCCACACTCAGCAGACCTCTATTCCATTCTTTCCTTCTGACTCCCAGCCTCCCGCTTTGGCTGTTTCTGGGACTGTTTGTTGCTTCTGAATTGACACAAGGGATGTTGCCTATTCTCGAAGTCATAAATTTATATTAGTATTACTACAGTAAATTCTTTATGAAATAAAAATCAATAGTCACCGACATCCTGAGTAGTGAGGAAAATAATTGTTTATGGCACTCAGCTTAAGCTGTTCTGGTAATCACGTTGAAAAATACAATATTTATTCATTAGATCAAATTTAATGAGGCCTCCTGGCAGTAATTATAAAAATTACTGTAGCAGTAAATTACTAATGAGTTGTGATGTGCTTCCTACCTGTGAAGGACTGGGGGTTGAAAAAGCCTGCTATCCAGATGAGGATGTGAGGGGGGGAGCCCCACAGGCTCCGCGCTGCTCCCTCACCCAGGCAGGAGAGGAGCAGTGTGCCCAGACCACAAAAGCAAACAAGAAAAAAGGCCAAGGACATGCAACCCGGGCAGCGGGGGGAGAGGATTTCTTGCAGCCGTCGGAACACGCTCAAGATTAGAGCATTCTTTTCCCAAAGGTGAGCATCATCTCAGCGGCTTGGAGTTACTGGCGTGCTGGGGTCACAGAGGAGCACTAATCTGATGCCTGGGAAGGACAGCGTTTCCTATTAAGGCTGGGAAATGATTCCAGACACACGCCGCCCCCTTTAAGTCTGGGGGCTCGACTCTGACCGTGGAGGTAAAGGTTCTGCCCGGTGCTTTCAAAACCAGCCGCTGAGCCTCTGCTCTAAGCAAACACAGTTGATAGTTTCTTACAAGCTCCTGGGGGTTTCTTTCCTCCTCGGAAGGCTCAGAACTGCCTAGAATTTTTGTTCTTCTATTTGGAGCCAATTTTTTTTTTCTTTAAAGATGCAAGTCATTAATTTTGATAGGAGATCTATACATGGAAAAGTCAGAAAACATATTGATCTGAGGTCAGATACAATTAAAAAAAAAATACAGCAACAGAGTTAAATGTGCACATTAAACCTGAATGAGGTATGGTTCGACACAGCTTTGTACTGCAGTTCTCTGGATTAATATAAACGGTGGATACTGCTGTACCTCACAACAGGGCTACTGTGTCGGGGCCCTATGATAGCCTTTGTTCCCCAGACACAGAACCATGGCCTTCCCATGAGGGACAAGCCATACCGGGTGAGGACCTCCCACCACCAACTGCTGGAGTCAGGTACCCGGTGGAAACGCCGCAGAAGCCTCAGCACAGCATCCCCCTCCAAAGCAGTGCTTCTGAATAGCAGGCAGGCTGTCGTCTGGAGTGACAGCTATCTATTCAGGTGGCGGCTGCTTTTGTCTTCTCACTTGTAACACCACGAGGATTTTTGTTTAACTTTCAGGATTCTGACAGCATCTCAGAATGTCATACTCCGAATGGGTCCAGCCCCTCCTCTCATGGGGAGGATGCGGTGACATTAGAGTGTACATTTTTTTTCTTTAAATTGCAGATGCCTTAAAATGAGATTGTCAGGTTTGTTGGCTCGTCAGACGACAGTATCAAGATTGTCACAGTGTATTATACCACTATAATATGATCATGGTACACGAGACTAAGGAGTAATATTGTACTTAGTGGTGGGACTGAGTCATGTTAACACTAAAAATGGCGAGCAGCCTTGCGTCTTACCAGAGAACCTAGGAAAGATGTTATCCTGCAGGACGTGAGGCCAGAATTTCATCATCCAGGGAAGGTCAAGAGCCCTCCTAGGACAGGGAGGAGTAGTGGAGTCAAGATGAGGGATATTTGGGGAGACCTGAGCAGAAGGGAGCTGGGGGCTCCTCAGGAAAGCTGACTGAAGCCACCAATACAAAGTGATTATTGAAGGAAGGAGTCAGTGTCAACTGTGAGTTTTCCTCACAGTTAGAATCATGTGGCTAAACTAGAAGCAATTTAAAGAGGAGTGTTATCTGCCTTGCTTATACCCTTCTTTGCCATTCATTCCTTCATCAGATGTTCATAAGCCCTCCTGTGTGCCCAGCCCTGGGCATCAGGCACCCAGCGGTACAGGTACCAGGCACAGGCCTGCCTGGCAAGGTCTGCAGTGCAGACAGTGAACAAGTCTAAGTACAAACTAACATGCATTGTCTGTGGGCTTTAAGTGCTGGGGAGGAAAAGGCCTGATTTCTTTAGGGAAAGCAATTCTGAAGCTGAGAACTCAAAAGATGAGGAATTAGGAGGGGAATGGTGGGGCAGGGAGCAGCATTCCTGTGCAGGAGATCACGTCGATCCTGTACGAGCTGACGGAGGGTCAGAGGGATGGAGGGAAGAGGTGACCCCAGTCACCATTTGAAGAACATGACCTCTGGGGTCAGACAGACCTGAGGTTGAATTTGGGTCCATCAACCTCTCTGTGTTATTTGAAAGAGCCTAAATAACATCATCTGGAAAGCCCTCAGCCAGCACGGAGCCTGGCGTGTAGTAGAAATTCAGTACGTGGAAATAATCATTATCATTACTGAGGAGCAGGTTGGTGAGCTTATCGCCATGTGGTGTGCAGATAATCCAAGTGCTTGTTCTATGGTGGTTGGACAGTCAGGGCGCTGGACAGACTAAGGCATGTGCACGCACGGCACTGCCATCATCCCTGAGTCAGGGCATAGAGGAGAACACAAGAGTAGTATTTATGCTGATACAGGACAACAGTATCCCCAAGAAGACATTCATCTACTTGTTAGCATCAAGCAATGCCTCCACATATGGTAAATGAGCTTGCACATCATAGTTTGAGATTATTTGTTCAGTGCACAAACCACACAACTGTACTCCCAAACCCTGAGTCCCACATGCCGTTCTCTGAGTGCCTATAGAGTAGTCAATTTCAAGCATGTGTTTTTTTCTAAGGCAGGCTGCTCTTGTGCCTACTAGTAGAGAAAGTCTGTTTCCTAAAACTGATAGGATTTTCAGGGTTTATCTTTTCTTTAAAATATGCACAGATTCCTCCCTGCACTAATGTTACTGCACACAACAGTCATATTTGAAGAAGGAAACTTACCCACAAGAACTGCAAGAGAAATGAAAAATGTGTGCCCAGAGCCCTCCCAGAAGTCAAGGATGTCAGTGTTTAGAGTATGTTGAATTGGATCTTTGCACTTCTGAACTCCATGTCCCCAGGCTCAAGAGTAGCCTGGGAAAGATGAAGTGCTGGGGTTTCCCCATTGCTCCTATTCCAAGAGCCCATCAAAGGCTGGCTGAGATTCATTTTTCATGACTGGGTTATGAGCATATTTATAAAGGATTAACCTGGGCCCGACAGTCCTGGAATATGATACGGTTAAAATATTTTATTCCACGTTGTCTTCTTCACTATGTCTTCCCCTACTTCTTGATAACGAGTCCTTGTCATTGATGGGATTATATGCATCCTAGTAGGCCTGCTAGGGAAGACGTAGCTTTTTCCAACCTGGACATCCACAAGGTGAATAAGCTCTTATTTTCTGAGAATTTTTGTCTAGAGGAAAAGTGTTCACTGCTGGGTTGACTGAGCTTTATAACCCAAATGGCTGAACAAATGAGTCGTGGGCATCCTCAACTGGCTTATCCCTTCAAAAATGCATAAAGCGGGGAGCTGTGGGGAGAGGGGGGACAGGAAAGAGGCAGGAGGAGAACAGACACAGGCTGGAGACTCACCAGTCCTGCCAGGGGCGGCTTTGTTTGGCCCGGCCTGTCTCTGGTACCCGGGGCACCCGCACATCCTCACGCAGCTCGGCTCTCCCTCGCCTGCAAGCCTGCTGCCCCGAACTCTTTTTAGAGCGCCAGGTCTGAGTGTGGCTTAAAGGGCCATCTGCTACAGGCACATGGTCAGCCCTTTGTGGAAGCTGCTTATTGGGGGTACTTTAGAACTCAGCCTCTTTGTCCCGAAAACAGCATACTTCTGTGGGCTTTTTTTCCCCCTAAATTGAACCACTCCTGTCCCTAATTGTATCACTCCCGCTGTCACCTCCTAGCCATCAGAGCCTGTGGCATGGTTCTGATTGTGTTGCTGTGTGTCCTTGAAGCATCCTTTTTGTTGTGTTCAATGGCTCTCCTTCAGCTCACAACACAGTGGTCGCAATGGTCTCCTAGGGTCACCCATTCTCCACCGAGGACCAGCCCAGAAAAGCTCAGTCGTAATGAACGGGGCTTCAGACAGACAGACACACACGCGGGCTTGAGAGCCCTCCTGGCTTTGGCCACTCTTAACAAGATTTTGTCATTTGTGGCTTTTGCACATTGGAAGAGAACTTTCATCTCTGAGTTTCTATGGGCTATAAATACTTGGTAGGTTAAAAAGGAATCATTCAGAACATGAAATAAACATAACCTGGCACGTACACAGCAACACACCTCAACGGAGCCCTTCAACTTGGAGGCCAGAGCTGCGGGAATCTGAGACAGGCCTTCCTTCATCTCCTCTCTCATTCACTTCCCTCCCGGGCTGGACACTGCTCTGCTTGCTGACCTCTTTTGGTTGGATATTTTCCTAATGAGGCAGGAGGATGAGGTCTCCATGTTACTTGCACCTTTTAACCATGAAGTGAAAACTCGATTTAGTTGGGATGGGGGGGAAAATGTGTACAATGTATGGAAAACACGATATGGATAATATGTATCTTCCACAAATAAAGAAATGAGCTTCGACAGAGGCATGCTCTGCCTCGATTCTGAGAAATCCCTTCCCTGCTCTCTGTGGCTTTGTTTTTTGAGATAGGTGCTTTATTATTATTTTCAGATTATAAAAGAAGTATGTGATTGTTGTAAAAAAATTAAGTTATAGAAAGATAGACTAAGAAAAATCAGCATCAAACAGATTTTCCAAAGATCGTATCATTAATACCTTTGTCCTGTGTTCTTTTTTCATTGAGGTGTAAAATACACATAGAAAGATACTCAAATCATAAATGCATAACTCAATATTAAAAAAAAATTTTTTTAATAGTATACATCCATATCATGACCACAACAAAACATTCCTTGCACCGTAGCAGACTACTGTGTCCTCCAGAAATCCCTTCCTGAGGACATACATATATACATATCCCATTTTTAGACTTTGTTTTCTCTGTATTACACTTTTTAAGCTTTGCTTATGTATAGCAGGTGTTTTTACAAAAAGGAACCCACCACTTCATATGGTATTGCCATCAGATCTTCTCATTTTATATAATAAAAAATTTAAAATTCTGTATATAATAAAATATATAGCATTACTTTATATAATACCAATAAAATCTCACATTATGTAATATACAAATATATAATTTACATAATTATCACTTTCCTATCTTTGTCATTAAATCTAAAACTAAACCATCATTTGTCATGGCTGCATCCTGTTATTAGATGTAGCATAATTTGTAAACTAACATTCCCACTGACGGACATATAGCATTGTTCGCTTTTGATTATGTTTAAGAATTAACATTAGGTTAACATTTACGAGCAAGCTTATTCCAAAGGTTTTGTAATCCTATTTTACCGTGAAGTGTGAATATTTCTTAAATGCTTCTACATTTTTATGTTATCCATCTCTTGTTCTTTCTCTCGCGTGGACATGCTGAAGGAGTCTGTGTGCGTGTATATTCTGTTATTGTTCATGCAGTAGTCCCAGTCTAGCCCACTCTTGGAGCAGAGGACAAAAAGCGTGTTTGGATCCACACATCATGTCATGAGGTTTTAAAAGTCATTTAAAAATTCTCATCGAATTTCACTTCATTTCTTTACAGATTATTCTATTGACAAAGGCAAAAAAAAAAAAGGTATCTGACTCAAGTCCTCTGATCCCATGCTTAATGAAACATCACCCTTTCCCCTTGACTAGAAAGCACCTTCATGAATACGCACAGTCCATTTCTTTCTGCTCTAATCCACGAGTATCACTGCCCTGGTCTCTCAGGGTTTTTGTGTAATACTTCATGCTTTTTATTAGGAGTTACAGTCTTGTACAAAATTCCAGTGCTGTGGGTTGGCACGCTCCCTGAATTTTCAAATCAGAGGTTCATTTTCCTGGTCAGTTATTTAATTTATTTTGAAGACATCTTTTATTTTCAGTCAAAAGGACAAGGAAAAATAATTCGCAGAGATATGTGTTTAAAGTAAAAGGGGGTTTTTATTAGGATGTTTGTTTATGTCAACGCTTCAGAATTCTTTTTAGTCTAGAAGCCACAGGGATTATTATTTCTTTGTCATGGAATCCCTAGATCTTTGTGGGAGGCCTAGAAGAACCAGTTTCTCTTCCTTTAAACAAATTCAATTCAATTCAGTTGCATTGGCAGAGCAAAATCTTATTTTTTTCTCAGCCAACGAGAGGAAAGTCTGCCTGGGAGTTTTCTAAACATGGATTTTTCATCCTAATTTTTACCCCAGGGTGAAATATAAATATATAAATATTTACTATATAAATATTAGTTTGTATATAATATACACATTTATACATAATACATATGTATAAAGTACACATATCCTTTTCTCCAAGGTAATGAGGGCACATGAAATTTCTCTCCTAAACCCCTTCGTGCCTTGGAGATTATGTATGAATGAAAGTAAGGCTTCTTATAGGCTTAAGAGAAATAGCCAAGCAAATGAACACTTGTTTGAAAAAAATTCAAGCAAACATCTGAAATGTAAAAAATAAAATATGGTCTCTCACAATCCCACTACCTCAGGATTAAGCATTGTTAATTGTTGGCATTTGTATCAAGCTTTAGAAATAAAATATGGAATTGCACTATTCATATCATGATGCAAAATGCTGTTTTCACTCCACACATACTGGACACATCTCTATAGCAGAACAAAAAGATCTACCTCATTAGAATGGCAGTAGAAGATTCCATAGTATCAGATCAGATCAGATCAGTCACTCAGTTGTGTCTGACTCTTTGCGACCCCATGAATCACAGCACGCCAGGCCTCCCTGTCCATCACCAACTCCCGGAGTTCACTGAGACTCACGTCCAGCGAGTCAGTGATGCCATCCAGCCATCTCATCCTCTGTCGTCCCTTTCTCCTCCTGCCCCCAATCCCTCCCAGGGTAATTTGTTAATCATTTTTGATCAATGGACATTTAGGTTTCTACAGATTTTTCTATTTAAAAGACTGTATATAATGAATCCAAATGTCTCACAGGTCCAGTTATAATTCTAGCCACAGATCTTAGCCAGTCCCAGTTGGCGGTCGGTTGGTGGTGGTTTTTATCCATTTTTATTCCCAGAAAGGGATAGGGCCACCTACAGCCAGTGACCGACCTGCCTACCCAGTACACCAATGTAAATATAAAATCTATTTTTCCTTTTTCTATCGCAGCCTTGTCCCAACTCCTTCCTCCCACCATACCTTCTCTTTTGCCCCTCAACCCCACATCAGATGGGGAAAAAAAGTTTCCAAGAGAAAGTTTTGGGCTTCACCGAGGCTAATGTATCAGACTCCTTCAGAAAAATGACTACATTATATTTTTATAGTTCCATATTCCTAGCCTCCTCCTACAAGTTCTCTAAATTGCTCTACATTTACAAACTGACGACTATGGTCTCTGAGAGGGTTTCTGGTGACTGGAAGGTTTATGGTTGGTGATGCAATGCAATAGCAATTTCACACCAAGTCCCGCATTCCTGAGTCTAACAAGGTGCTCTTGAGCCCAACATATGGCATTTTGAGTGTTCATGTTCATGCTCCCGCTCCTTCATCACGGAAAATAACAGTACACCAATAAGCTGAAAACTGCACCAAGAGGATGGCTTTCAGACTTGCATGTTAAAAGGGCAGAGTTCTGTGTGTTGTATTTATACTGTCAGCCAATGAAAAACAGACAAGATTTAGGAGAAAAGAAAGCCTATTTACTAGTGCAAAGTACACAATGGTTCACTTTACATATTTTCTTGATGGACACAAAGTGACATCCATACTGATTGACTGTCAGCATGTGCCTCTCCACGGAGCCAGGCTCTCTGTGATGGATCAGTCGGGCTCAGGCAAGTGTCAGGAAGATTATCAAAAGAAAGAGCTGCCTGTAGTTGTTCCCTTTCTGAAGAGATTGACAACTCACCCTCACAAAAGGAAACATTAGTGTGCTATTTGCGTCTCTGAGAAAGAGACTGCGATAAGATGACATGATAAATGGTGGGGTGGAGGTGGGAGGGAGGTTGCCATAAAAACACACAAGGTAGCTAAATTGCAAAGAAAACCTCAACTCGCAAAATTGATGAGGCTTGTTTATTTTAAGGTGAGCTCATCTGAACTCCAGAGGTGTCTGCAAAAATTTTAGCATAAGTTCTCTAACCAGTGTTGCCAACAGCTTGAAGAGAACTCTTAAGAGAAATCTGAACTATTACGTGCCTTTCCTTTTGTGCGTTTTCTCTAGTTGCTTCACGAGGACCATTGATGAGCTTGAAAGTGAAAGTCATGTCCGACTCTTTGCTACCCCATGGACTATACAGTCCGTGGAATTCTCCAGGCCAGAATGCTGGAGTGGGTAGCCGTTCCCTTCTCTATGGGATCTTCCCAACCCAGGGATCAAACCCAGGTCTCCCTCATTGCAGGCGGATTCTTTACCAGCTGAGCCATCAGGGAAGCCCTGGACCATTGATAGCCTGCATGAGAAGACACAGTGTCCCATGAAGCAAAAAGGAATTAGGTAGATCTCCCCGCTCCATGAAATCCAGAGCGGGATCTACATCAGGCATAGCCCCAGGAAGAGGGGTTTGTATATTGGATTCACTGAGGGCCTTTATTACGATTCTGAAACAAACTGGATGAACTTGAGTGTATCCAAATAGGAAGTTGACCCCTGGAGATGTTCCACCCCTCATTAATTGCAGGGATGGCACCGATTTCAAGTGTTTTCAGGTCATCTTGGCAGACCTGCTTCCCAAGCAAATGTGTGGGAGTTGCTACTCAGTGAACCAGTTGCACTTGGAGATGAAAATGCCTTGACAGGCAGCTGAAGTCCACATGGCACCTGCAGGAAGCAGTTACTTTTCTCCTCACTGACCCAGCATTCTTACAACATTCCCAGCCCCCCAGGGTTCTCCTGGGGGAGTCCCCCTCCCATGGCAAACCAGGCAGGTGGGAGCAGAGGTGGTTCTGGATCTCATGGTCTTGCTGTAGGAGCTCAGCCTTGGGCCAGGCTTGTCCCTCTGCGAATCCTCAGGGTCTGGGACTGGAGTGGGTCCCTAAATAATACTTTATGCATGTGGTTGATCAAGAGTTGCTGAGAGCTCTGGGAAGTTTTCATTTAGCGTGAATCTCAAGAAGAGGGTTCTGGCGAGCCTGGGTCTCTATATGCCCCAGCCAAGACAAGGATCTCTGCCACCGATTCTTTCCACTTAAGCTTCCTACATACATAAGCCCTGGCTTTTGGAGTTCATGATAGAGGCTACCCAGCGAATCAAGACAGGCTCTAAAAATGCCTCTGAAAGGCCAGGTGCCACCAGGGATGGAGAGGAAAGGCTGGGCTCTGCACACTGTCAGCCATGTACGCACTGACAGGGTAGAAAATAGCACTTTCTGTCTACATTTGGGTGTGAGTAGAAAACATGGTCAATATCGAATACCAGTAATAACAATGGGAGCAGAGAGCTTTCTGATTTTTTAGAAAATGCTTCTTTCTGCTCTGCGGGTACTGCTCTCTACTATTATATCCTTCCTTTGATGACCAAGGGAAAGGCTACCCACTCCCTTCTCCAGGGGATCTTCCCAACTCAGGGATCGAACCCAAGTCACCCACATTGCAGGCGGATTCTTTACCAGCTGAGCCACAAGGGAAGCCCAAGAGTACTGGAGCGGGTAGCCTGCAGTGCAGGAGACCCTGGTTCGATTCCTGAGTTGGGAAGTTCCACTGGAGAAGGCATAGGCTACCCACTTCAGTACTCTGAGCAACTTTCACTTCACTTTGATGACCAACTTCACTATGTTTTTTAAATGCCATACTTTGTCCTGAGACTTAAAGCAACTTGAATCCTCGTGTGATTAGCCTTTGGTTTCTGAGTGGTTTACATTTCACTGAAAAATGTTCTTTTCAAGAATGACTGGGTGAGTGGCTGCGGTGGTGTGTTTTCTTATAGCAGTGGAGGGGCTACGATGAATGATAAGATGCATCTTGGTTGGTCAGTGAGAATGACGTGCTCAGGTTATGCCAGTCACTAATTTGGTGACTTCTTACCACTAATTTGGTGAGAGCATTGGGAAAATCCCTCACCTGCCCACAGAGGAGGCCAGATACAGGTCTGGGTCTTGCCACATTTAGGAGACTTCTGGGAGAGAGGGGCTTCCCTGATATCTCAATTGGTAAAGAATCCGCCTGCAATGCAGGAGACCCTGGTTCGATTCCTGGGTCGGGAAGATCCACTGGAGAAGGGATAGGCTATCCACTCCAGTATTCTTGGCCTTCCCTTGTGGCTCAGCCGGTAAAGAATCTGTCTGCAATGTGGGAGACCTAGGTTCGATCCCTGGGTTGGGAAGATCCCCTGGAGAAGGGAAAGGCTAGAGAACTGAGTGCCGAAGAATTGATGCTTTTGAACTGTGGTGTTGGAGAAGATTCTTGAGAGATCAAACCGCAAGGAGATCAAACCAGTCAATCCTAAAGGAAATCAGTCCTGAATGTTCATTGGAAGGACTGATGCTGAAACTGAAGCTCCAATACTTTGTCCACCTGATGAGAAGAACTGACTCATTGGAAAAGACCCTGATGCTGGGAAAGATTGAAGGCAGGAGGAGAAGGGGACAACAGAGGATGAGATGGTTGGATGGCATCATCAACTCAATGGACATGAGTTTGAACAAGCTCCGGAAGTTGGTAATGGACAGGAAAGCCTGGTGTGCTGCAGTCCATGGGGTTGCAAAGAGTCAGACCCTAGTCAGTAACTCAACTCAACTCAAGTGGGAGATAGAATGATTCCTTCTCCTTGGGCTGATCTTTATCTTGTGAAGGCCCCCTTGGCCCTGTCTGAGCCCCTAGAGAACCCACATCACCATTAAATCTTGTTGTCTATTCTTGATCTTCTTCCTCTTCCTTTTCACATTTAAAAAATAAAATCTAACTTTCCCTTTTCTACCCTAGGCAGCCTCCTGTTCCCATGACAGGTTGTGGGACCCTTTAACCCCGAGGAGTACCAAGGCAAACCTGGAAACTTTCAGGAGGCCCTGGATCTAAAGTGATTTAGAAACAATAGTTGAGAGAAATGGTGAATAAGCAGAAAGTCAGAAAAGGAAACTCTTGTGAGGACTGGGGAGAAGAAGGGAGGCAAGCAAACTAGAAAGGGGAATTGAGGAACTGGAAGGAAAGGAGAGGGAGACTGTGTGTTATAGAAACAGAGAAAGAGAACTAAGTCCGAGGAAATACATCAAGTTACTTGAGTGAATCCCTCCCCAGCTGCCAAAAAAAAATCAACAACCAAAACCAAGCAACAACAACAACATCAAAACCCAGAGAATGGAGTCCTGCCCCCAAGTTTTCTAAGGTCAGCAATACACACCAGGTAATCTAACCATGACACCAGGTGGCTGACAAGACTGCACATGAATTAGCCTAAATGATTTTACCCTAAAAAGCCAAGCTTTGTTCTCTAAACCAGTCCCTAAGTTGAAACGGAATTTTAAGAAACCTAGATACCATGTAATCCAATGTCCTCAGTTTACAGCCAAGGACACTGGGTCCTCAGATGATCAAGGATGACCAACCAACCAAACAAAAAATGCAATCCATTGTGGCCACATTGCATTTCGTTTAACCAGCTATATGGCTTTAGCTTTTGTTGTTGCTCGCCTTTTAAAAAATAAAATCTACCTTAGATTTCATTGCCTTTGGTCAACAATCGGAAACTAACATGAAAACATAAATTGTGATGGTCTGGGCATTATATTTGATCAATGCAGATGCACAGAGGAGATTGCTGAAGAAAGTTAATCAAGAGGAAAATCATCACAAACACATGTGCAGTAACGTTTGACGTAAAACAGATTACTGAAGGGGGAGCATAATTTGACTAGTATTGTCTTTCCTTTATAGTCAATGCTCTGTACCCACAGGGGATCGTTTCCAGAACCCCTATGGATACCAAAATCCTTGGATGCACAAGTCTCATATAAAATGCTGTAGTATTTGCATATAACCCATGCACATCCTCCCATATACTTTAAATCATCTCTAGATTACTTGTAATAGCTAATACAATGTAAATGCTATGTAAATACTTGTAAATACAGCATAAATGCCATGTCAATAGTTGCTGGTATGTAGCAAACTCAAATTTTGCTTTTGGGAACTTTCTGGAATTTTTTCCCCAAAGCATTGTCAGTCTTCTGTTGCTTGGATCCCTGGATGTGGAACCCAAGGATACAGAGGACTGACTGTATCTTTAGAAAGTTACAGAGAGCAACTTGCTATTCTAGAAGTAATATCAGATGTAGCTTTTGAGTTTTTGGAAGTTTTCAAAGACTATCATACAGTAGACTCATCAAAGGTAATAAAAAACAGAGGAATTCTAAATATTTTTGGTGTCATGCTAACAGTTAGTTAGCATGCAGGGGTCTATTTGTCTTGGTTGTATCTGACTATGGTTTTATCTAAATTAGGCATTTGGATGAAAAGAAAAGTTTGATATTAGAACATGAATCAGCAAATATTGGGCATGTAGAATTACCCCGGACCATTAAAAAGCAATTTGTTTTTTGGGAAAAGAAGCTGAAAAAATATTCTTATAAGGAGGAAAATATAAAAAGGAAAATATTTGTGGATGGTTGTAACTGATATGGTATATTGAAACCTGTTTCTCTAAAACAAATTTCTTACATGGCTAGATCTTATCAATTATTGAAAATAGAAGATCTTTATGATTTCAAAGAGTGGCTTATGAAGTTTAATTTGTTTTATTGGCTATTTTTTTTTAAGCTGTAGAGCCATTTCCTGCTTTGCTTTGGTCAAATTAAAGGGAAAAGAAAAAAATCAAACAAGAGAATAGCCATGTTAAGTGAAATCGATGACCATATAGAACACAAACACTTTGCCACTTTCATGAACAATTTCCCATCTCTGTGTGTTTATGGACCTCTTCCTCTGAGCATCTCTGTGTATTTACTAACTGCTGATGGTGTCCGCTCACAATGATGGGCTCTCAGACTGTCGAATGGGCTGCCTAGTCACTCTCAGGAGCAACGTCTAGCTGAGGGAACAGGGCATGCAGGGTCAGTACCCTCTGAGGCAGTCTTTGATCCATGCATGTAGGTCAGCTCTGGAACTTTGGTGAGAAGCTGCTTCCAAACAGGGCGGGGCAGGCAAGAATTCGCGGCCTGTCCAGCTCGCCTAGCAAAACCCTAATTGTCATCCTTGCTCCCAGTAGGTGCCCTGATCAGATGCACAAGCCAGTGATTCTGTCGTGGCAGTCATATTGATAATGACCCAAGATGTATAATGTGTCTGTGCACACCTAAATGACTCTGTATCATTAAAACAATGTGCACAGAACACAGTTACAAATTCTTCATTCTAACCAGGCTGTTGCTGGTTCTTTTAGCTGAATTGTTATGAAATACTAACACGGCCTTTTTTTTTATTTATTTAAAGTGGGGAGAGGCAAACGTTCCCTCTCTTTTTTGAAACTCTGTCTTGTAGCAAAACATTATTATTCCATTTGTCCCAAATTAAACAATTTAATATTATAGAAAATGACTTTTCTCTATTTAAAGGAAATCAAGTAATGTAGTTTGCAAAGTAAAAGGCAGGGTTTCATCTTTTAGACAAGAAAAATTAAGAGAGAGAAAGACATGTATTGTCTATTTAACAATCGAAACACTCCAATAAAATAAAATAAAATTGTGATATCATAATAATGAGTTCTCTTTCAAATGGTTTGCTGTAAACTGAATTGTGTTCTTTATATAACCGAGTGACAAATGGTTTAATTCAGTATCAAATATTCATAAGCAGTAAATGTGCTACATTATCAGAACAGGCATAAAATCATAAACAAATACTGTAGCATGATGGAAGCTAACGAAGTGGATGTCTGCACCGGTTTTCAGTGTTATTGTGGTTTTGAGTCCAAGAGAGAGAAGAGAGAAAGAACGTTCCCTTTCCTAACCATCCTAAAGTGCAGCTGTTGAGAGGAACTCGGATATTGATTCTCATGGCTCCTCAGATCAGAAGGCTAAAGCCAGATCAGGGATTAGACCACAGTGTGACAGAAATTCCTAGATACTTCACAATGGATCACGGTAGTATTTCTTTATCAGGAAAGCGAGTATGTGAATTGAATCTTGGTTTTCCTTTAAGGTTAGAATGGCCAGTTTTCCTGAATCTAAAAGTGATGTAGGTTCTGACCATCCAGGAAACTAGATGAGAGTTTAGCCTGCACGTCACTCTCTGGCCACACCGTGTGCCCGGTACATGGCCGAACTTAGTGGGAAGACAGGTCTTTGGAAATAACGGAAGTTGAGACTGGAAAATCCAGCTGTATTCTGCAGGCTCTGAGAGTCTTCTAGGACCTCCCTGGAACAAATCGATTCATTTCTTCTTTTCGCTTCAGCCAAACGCTCTCAGAAACACATGGGGCTTCGGTCTGTTTCTCTGTGTCTCTCTTTCCTAACAGTGTTTTGCCTCACAGAGGGCCCCACACCACGATTTCTCACCTGCCATGCTTAGACTTTTCTAGAACACATGAGTTCAGAAAAGACTGAGCCCCACCCAGTGTGTGGGGCAGGCCAGTAGAGGAGCTCTATTCTCATCTCTGTAAGCAGTCATTCAGAGTTGCCTAAGAAATCTCTAAGAATGCCACAGAATTGAAATCAGCCCTCCCAAATGGCATGAAGAGTTTTTGGTCGTTAACTCTGCCATCTCCTGTTAGCTAAGCTCATTTGTTTTCCCTCCTGAGAGAAGAGCTCTTGCATCTAATCACACCTAATCTTTCTGCAAAGATGTTTTCCTAAAAAACTGTGTAAATCAAGTTTTGTAAATCTAATCATATGTTTTATGCATCAGGGGAACTTGAAATGTAAAGAAATCCCATGGTGCATCCTTCTGTAAAATGAAGATTTGCTCCCTTATTATTCATTTTTTATAAATCTGAATAATTATTCAGTGGGTTGAAGGAGCTATGCCTTTATTTCGATTTTTGCATTTGGTGTCTTTCCATTTCTTATTTTCAGTGAGCTCACAAATGGGCGCCATTCTACTTTTAGAGGAAGGAAACAGCACATATCCTCTCTAATTCTTAGGTTGTAAGGAGCCTCCAAATTCTGTGCCAGTGGATCCTAATGAGCCATTGTCTGAGTGAAAAAAAGAGCCAGCAGAAACCCTTACCCCTATCCTGCATCATAAAACCAGAGATCCATTTCAGACTGTCTCAGTTCTATTCCTTCCCTTCATCTTTCTATCCGAAAAATAAAAATAGTTCTCAACTTAAAATAGGATGGCATCAATGAAAGCTTTATCTAGGATGCATTCCCCAAACAGGGACAGCAAGTTTCTCAGCCACCAGGGATCCTGGAGAGCCTGATGTCTGAAGATGAAGTTAGAAATGAGGGAAGGTTTACTGTTCATTCTTCTACTCGACAAAAACCACGGGGTCCTATAGCAAGCAAAGGCTTAGCAATCAGAGCAGAGTGAAACCGGATTCCCAACTTTTGTACAGTAGACTTCACTCCTAAGGGCAACTTTCTTGAGGTATGTTTTCACCCTTCATCCCCCGGATCCCAATTAAGGGAAACATTTTTTTGAGACATGTCTTTTAAAACCCCATGATAGTAAAGCAGGTCTGTTTTTTCTTTCTCGTCTTGCCTCCCTCCCTCCCTTCCTTTCTCTTTCCTTCTTCCATCTAGATGGTCCATGCAAAGCGTCTGATATTCGAAAATGTAATCTTATTAGTGAGAAATGTGTCCTACAAGGACCTTGTTTCAATTCGAGAAATTCTCCAAACCTAAATTCCCAGTTCGGAAGAGCCCAGTTCGATCCGGGCTGGGCAAACTGGAGCATTTTCAGTAAAAGGGAGATAGCCGAGGGGAAGGAAGAATCACAAATGGCTGAACACCGACGTCAGCTCAAGTCCTTGGGAAAAGCCACTACAGGAGAAGAGAACTGGCTGACTGAAAGCTCCCTCCTCAATCAGGGCTTCCGCACTCACAGGAATGAAATAATTCCGAGCGGCGTTACGAAACGCCCTGACTGCCAGCAGGGGGAGCTCTAGCTCCGGAAACCCGTCAGTGTTCCGGGACTTCTTACCGAGTCTGCCTAGATCTTTCTAGGAGTTGAGCACTGTGTGACCGCAGAGGTCGGTATACAACACCCACGGTGACGTCCCTTAACCAGAAACAGGGGTCTACCCTCGCACGGCCCCTGGATGAGGAGAACAGTTAATGCCTTTCTAGCAACAGAGCTAAAACAGGCATTTTAAGAGCAAGCGACCAAAGCCTTCCAAAGACAGCAGAGAAAAAGCCTCTTCCTCCTTCTTTCTCTTCCTCTGCCCCTGGGCACAACTCTGTTTCTCGGGGCCAGGACCGCGGTGTGACAGGACACATTTTGCAGGTGTAGTCTTCCGGGTTGGGCAAGCTGCCAGTGGTTGGGGTGAACTGGATTTCTGGAGGCCATCCATCAGCTCTGGTCACCGCTGGGACCCTGCTGCTCTCGCTTTTTTTAGGCAGAAGGTACAGAGAAGCCTTCAGCTGTACAAAAGTCTCCAGGTATCATGTCTTCGGTGCTTGTTGTAGAAGGTTCTGCAGAGAGAGGACGGCAGCCCCACTAAACACAGACACGTAATATAAAAACCATTCCAGCCCAGGAAATACCTGAGAAGCAGCCCGACTCCAGCACCTTGTTCCAAGCTGTGTCCTGTGGAACACTGCTGTCCCTAGGGAGTTTCTGGGTATTGGGGGGACAAAAATCTTCTGCCTATATATGAGTATGAGAAAGGCTGTACCACCATCCATGCGTTCCCCTCTCCACGACCTCTCCTGACAAGACAGTTTGTTCCAAGTTCAGATGAACAAGTGAAAAAATCCACTTAATTTTCTTTAGCCCAACTTAATTGATCTGACCATGAAATATTTTTCCCTTGCTCCAGAGAGTACCTATAACGCAGGCCCTTGTGTTCTGTGGAGCATACTTTGAGAAATGCTGAGTATGGATAAAAGAGCCACGTTCTAGGGGTGAAGAAACGTGTGTTTCTGCAGGTTGGCTTTGAACCTAACTGTTGTGATTTTCCATGAGTCATCTTAGCCTCTCTGGGTCTCAGTTTCCTCTTCTGTAAAGTGATGATTTCTTCATTTCTACACACACATACGGTCCCAGAGGCGATGTGAATCCTAGACATTCAGATACATTCAGAGCTCCTAAAACCTGTGGAAACTGATCACATGTTTATGTGGAAAGAGTTATGAACTTTTGTCTGTGAACAGACAAGATTGACAAAAGCCATATGACAATAAGAGGCAATATTCCTCTCTCTCTGTATTTGGTTTATAAACCACACTAGTCCTGTGGCTACTTCTGTGTGTTTATCTGCTTTGCTTAACCTGTGGAATAGCTTGCATGCATTATTCTCTTTACTTTCCATGTGCAAAACTGCAAGGGTTATATTTTGATTTAATTCACATAATGAATGAATTTTATTTGTTTAGGACATTTATCTGGAATCTTAGCAGTGATTCCACAGGTTGCAAGGACATACAGGCTCCTCCGAGCAACAGCACAAACTAGAATGCCTGCTGATGGTGGTTAGGGACTGGTGTTAATGAAACAGTGTAAGTTGGAAAACATACAGCAGAAAGTTTTGCTAAAAGAGCTGAAGGAACAGTGATTGGAGTATCAGGGTCTCTGGGCTAGAAATGCATTTCTGCTCGTTCCCCTAGTCCCTGCTTCTCCTTCACTTAGAAGTAGAAATGGTATTAGCTTGGATTCCTTTCCTTGGGAATGTAGATGAGGTGTATCAGAAGCAAGGTAGGGAAACATGGGGTTTGTGGTATGTTATTGGACATCCATCTTGCACATGCCCATCTACAAATCCTTGATCAGCAGTGTTGAACAAGTCCAGCAGGTATTGATTAAGCACCTACTCTGTGCCAGGTGCTGATTCTTACCAAGTGGAAAGTCTTCTCTTCTAAGCTCTGGCTCGAGTTCAGGCTGGTCTCTGGAGACTTTGCTCATACGTGCATCCTTCACTGATAGCTGCCAGTTGCTAAACTGTTACAGTTGGATCACACAGCTTGGCGCTTATTACATCCTGCCTTGTTGCTGTGGTTTTCTGTGAATTCCTAAGTAGGATGTACGCCTCATGAGAGCAGGGGCTACACCCTAACACTCTTTTCCTTGCCTGTGGTACTTCTATAAACACCACTCAGCCAATCACAGCGCATCACAGCAGAATCTAGGGAATCCTTCAGACAACAGGTCTCTGCACCTCAGAGTATTAAACCATGTTTTAGACCCAATGGTTATGTTGTGTGTTAAGTGGTCATAACTATCTGTTATGTCTACTCTCGTTGTTTCAGTGGGTTTTTGTTAGTTTCAGAATTAGAGAGTCTGATTTGGGGTTTACTTCTCACCATTGGTTGTTGATAATGTTGTACACTAAGACTTGTTGAACTCCAAAGAATTAAGTGCCTTTCTGGGTGGTCTGAATTCACTCTCCTAAGGCAACTTCCACTGATGTGGTCTTTTCCCTGGTTTTCTGTTTTACTAGTTTGTGGCTAATTATGAGGGTTTCAGTCAGTTTGATGAAGCCACAGATGGCACCACCACCCCAGGTGGCCCAGAAGAGGATTTGTGGAGCTGTGGGGTCTGGGCCTCTTCAGAGAGCCCCTCAAGGAAATTAGTGACATGGTCGTGGGTGCCTGTCTCTGCCTTTCTCACGGCTCCCCTCCTGGCATCGTTGCCCACCTTCTGGAGCCGCTACCCCCCACTATTCTGGAACCCAACTTAGGTGTTCCCTGCTGCAAAGTTATTGCCTAATTACGGTGGGGGCTGATGAGCCTTTACAGTGGGGTCCCTTTCAAGTGTGTCCTTGCATGAAAAATAGATCCGGAATATCCAGCAGTCCTTCACAAAGCCTAACATGTCTGGTGTTTCCCATATATCCCAATTTGTAACCTTTGCACAAAAGTTTTATTTGTGTATTTTTATTTCATTTTATTTTCTTTATTTGGCTGCTCCAGGCCTTCATTGTGGGATGCAGGATCTTCCAGTCGTGTGATGAGAACTCTTAGTTGCAGCATGTGGGATCTAGTTCCCAGACCAGGAATCGAACCTGGGCCCCCTGCACTGAGAATGCAGAGTCTTAACTGCTGGATTGCCAGGAGAGTCCATGCACCACGGCTTTAGCGTCCGCAGAATGTTTCCATGCACAGTGTCAGCTGAGCTGTGGAACATCCAGGTGATTGGCGCCAAGAGGGAGGAAGAGGTGGCAGGCCTGGAATCGTGTCCCTCTGACCCGCCCTTGCTGTGTTTCGCTTTGTACTGTGGTTATTGGCAGGTATCTCTTATTGCCAGAGCCTGTCGTGAGATGTAGAGGGCAAGCGTTCAGTCTGGAAACCTGGGACTGAAAGTTAGTCTGCCCATCACATACAAGTGGACAGCGGTGATGATGGGGATTCAGTGCTCCCTGTGTGCGAGGAACTGTACATAATTTCCCTTGCTGTCTTAGTCCACTTGGGCTGCTCACGCCAGAGACTTGCTAATACCCTGCTAATACCAGCTTGGTGTGTCAACAACAAACATTCATTCCTCATAGTTCTGGAGGCTGGGAAGTCCAAGATCAAGGCACTAGCAGATTCAGTGTCTGGTGAGAGGATGTTTCCTGGTTTGTAAAGGCTGCCTTCTCGCTGTGTGCTCACATGGTGCAAGGGGGAAGAGAGCTGTCTGGGGTCCCTTTTAAAGGGCACTAATCTGCTTTATGGGGCTTCCCTTGTGGCTCAGTGGTAAAGAATCCACCTGCCAATGCAGGAGACTTAGGTTCCATCCCTGGGTTGGTAAGATCCCCTAGAGAAGGAAATGGCAACCCACTCCAGTATTCTTGTCCATGGGAAATCCCATGGTCAGAGGAACCTGGTGGCTACAGTCCATGGATTCGCAAAAGAGTCGGACACGACTTAGCATCTTAATGACAAGAAGAAGCCCGTTCATGAGGCTCCACCCTCATGACCTAATACCATCAAAGGCCCCACTTCCAAATACCATCGTATTGGAAGTTAGGCTTTAACATGTGAATTTAGAGGGGGAAACAAACTTTCAGTCTAGGCTTCCCTGGTGATGCAGATGGTAAAGAATCTTCCTGCAATGCTGGAGACCTGGTTTCTTCACTGGGTTGGGAAATCCCCAGGAGAAGGGAATGGCAACCCACTTCAGTATTCTTGCCTGGAGAATTCCATGGACAAAGAAGCCTGGCAGCTTCAGTCCATGGGGTTGCAAAGAGTCAGATATGACTGAGCGACTAATACTTTCACTAAACATTCAGTCTAGAGCATTCGTTTAATACTTATGATAGCTTGAGAAGCATATATTCTTTTTTTGTTTGTTTTTTGGGCATGCCTGGGCCTGTGGCATCCTGACTATTGAACCTGGCCCCTTGGCAGTGAGAGCACAGAGTCCCAACCATTGGACCTCCAGGGAATTCCCGAGGCATACATTCTTACCCTGTTCTACAGTGGAGCTTAGAGCAAGGGTTCACAGTCACTAACTGATGCTGCTAGGATTGAAAGTGATGTTTTGTCTGTTTTTAGCCCATGATCAGTTTCTGCATTGGTTGCTGAGAGGCTTAAATCTGATAAACTGCATGGTGCCAGCCTGACCCACAGATAACTCACAACAAACCCTAGGTCTTTCTCTCCTTTCCCTTGAGTCTAGGGGCCTAATCACCCCCACCCACACCTGTCATGTGCCTGGTCCCTACAGTATAGTCCTTTGTATAAGGTGATTCTCAGTAAAGGTTTATTGAGTTAAATGGAAATCAAAGCTAAGAATGAGGAAGTCATTTTGCTTTTCTAAGCAGGTGGAGGAAATATATGCAGACCCAAGTAACCATATTGCAAAGGTTGCTGGCATCTATGTTGGAGCATAATGACACCAGAGTTGTGACTTTAGTCCCTAAACACCATCTCTGATCCTTCACCCATCTCTCCAGCTGCCCCTTCTTATTTGCTTTTTAGGCTTCTCTTTCTCTGTTCACCTTCAGGATTCTGTATCTCAGAGTCCCCTCTACGTTGCTAACTCTCAATTTCCTTTCATAGCTCTGACTCCCTTCCTGCAGGCAGTTATATCCCCAACACCTACTCATCTTGGAGCCACACACCTCATACATCTTCTACTGAGTTAATTATTCCCTCATCCCACTTAGCTGCTTTTCGTTTTAATCTTATTGGTATCATTTCAGGTAGTGAAGGTTTTACTGGGAAAAAAAAACAAAACACACATATGTGAGAGAACCTGTTAAAGCTGAAAAAATCAAAGCCAAAACCAGGCTTTGGGGGAAGAGAAAGCACAGTGGATCAGGAAAAGCAGACTCCCAGAGCAGCTCTGGGAGGTAAACAGCGGGAGCTGGGATGCTTTTCATCTGGGCCCCATTGCTAAGCTTACTCAGCTTTCCTTCAGGGTCTGCTGGACTTGGTACTTGTTACTGAGTGGCTGGTCCACCCTACAGGCTGAGCATCTTTTTCTTTGTACTTCATCACTTCAGTTTACTTTCCAGTTTATCACCTTGTGGTTTCCTTGGTGGTTCAGAGGGTAAAGAATCTGCCTGCAATGCAGGAGACCTGGGTTTGATCCCTGGGTCAGGAAGATCGCCTGAAGAAGGGAATGGTTACCCACTCCAGTATTCTTGCCTGGAAAATCTCTTGGACAGAGGAGCCTGGCAGGCTATAGTCCATGGGGTCCCAAAGAGTCGGATACGACTGAGCGATTAACAATGTTCACTTTCATTTTTCTCACCTTGCCTTGATCCCTCATGGCCCAGTTCTAGCTCATGGAATCACAGTGCATTCTGGCATCTTTAGCTCCCCTTGATTTAAAAAAAATTTTTTTTTAGCTGCACGGAGTCTTCTTTGCAGTGCATGGTTTCCCAACCAGGAATCAAACCTGCATCTCCTGAATTGCTAGGCAGATTCTTAACCACCGGACCACTGGGGAAGTTCCTCCCCCTGAGTGTTGCCACCACTGAATCATTGTCTCAGTATTTTTACAGTTCAGGTTGGAGAGAATCTGATTGCCAAGCACATAAAGACTCCCAGCGTATATGGATGGGGCTTCTTTGATTGCTTAGCTGGTTAAGAATCTGCCTGCAATGCAGGAGACCCCGGTTCGATTCCTGGGTTGGGACGGTCCGCTGGAGAAGGGATAGGCTACCCGCTCTAGTATTCTTGGGCTTCCCTTGTGGCTCAGCTGGCAAAGAATCCACCTGCAATGCAGGAGACACTGGGGTCAGATCTGATCTATCAGCTGTGGTCAAGGGTAGGACTCCTGGGTTGCCTTTCTTCATGTCTGTTTCTACAACCCAAATCTCTTATGCTAAGTGAAAAGGGCAGTCATAAAGGATCACCTGTTGTATGAATGCACTTATATGAAATGTCCAAAAACAGACAAATCTGTAGAGACAGAAAGCAGATGAGTGCTTGCCTAGCACTGGGGGTGGTTAGGGAATGGGAAGATGACAGCTAAGGGGTGTGGTGTTTCTTCTGGGGTGATGAAAATGTTTTAAAAGAGATTGTGGTGATGATTACAAAATTCTGTGAAAGCACTAAAAGCCATTGAAGTGTACACTTTATTTATATATATATTACTTCTTTTTAGCTCAAAGATTTCTTTTAATACCTTTATGGTAGTTGTTTATGAGTCCTTTTTAAGCATTTTTTATGTACTTATTTTTGGCTGTGCTGGGTTGCGGCATGGGGGCTCCTCTCTAGTTGTGCTGTGGGGGGCTTTTCTTATTATGGAGCATGGGCTCTAGGTAGCCCCAGCTTCAGCAGTTGTGGCACATGGGCTTAGTTGCCCCATAGCCTGTGGAATCTTCCTGGACCAGGGATTGAACCTGTGTCCCCTTCATTGGCAGGTGGATTCTTAACCACTGGACCACCAAGGAAGTCCATGTGTCCTTTTTTTTCCCCCTAAATGAACATTCATCATCTCATATAGATATAAAATAAATAGAAAAAAATTTTTTTTTCCTTATGATGAGAACTCATGATATACTCTTCAGTTCAGTTCCGTTCAGTCACTCAGTCATGTCCGACTCTTTGCGACCCCATGAATTGCAGCACGCCAGGCCTCCCTGTCCATCACCAACTCCCAGAGTTCACTCAAACTCATGTTCATTGAGCCAGTGATGCCATCCAGCTATCTCATCCTCTGTTATCCCCTTCTCCTCCTGCCCCCAATCCCTCTCAGCATCAGGGTCTTTTCCAATGAGTCAACTCTTCGCATGAGGTGGCCAAAGTACTGGAGTTTCAGCTTTAGCATCATTCCTGCCAAAGAACACCCAGGACTGATCTCCTTTAGAATGGACTGGTTGGATCTCCTTGCAGGCCAAGGGACTCTCAAGAGTCTTCTCCAACACCACAGTTCAAAAGCATCAGTTCTTTGGTGCTCAGCTTTCTTCACAGTCCAACTCTCACATCCATACATGACCACTGGAAAAACCATAGCCTTGACTAGACGGACCTTTGTTGGCAAAGTAATGTCTCTGCTTTTGAATATGCTATCTAGGTTGGTCATAACTTTCCTTCCAAGGAGTAAGCGTCTTTTAATTTCATGACTTAGTGACTTTTATATATAGCATACAGCAGTGTTAATTATATTTAGCATATTGTATATTATATCCCTCGTACTTATTACTTATTTATCTTATAACTGGAAGTTTGCACATTTTGACTGCCTTCATCCAATTCACCCTTCTCCTATCCTCTTCCTCTGGTAGCCAAATCTGATCTCTTTTTCTCAGAGTTTGTATTTTAATTGTAATTTACCTATAACACCATGTTATAGTGTTCCTGGTACACAAAACAGTGATTCCATATTTCTTTACATTTCAAAATGATTACCAGGATAAATCTAGCCACCGTTTGACATGCATTTAAATGGGTAAACTGCATAGTAAGCGAATTATATCTGAATAAAGGTGGTTTGAAATAGAGTGTTTGGTAGGACAGTTTTCCGTAGAGGAGCTGAAAACACAACAGACACCATATCCTCCTTAATTGTTTATCTTAATAAACACCGCCACTCTTTACATGCATGGGTGGGTGTGTGCTCAGTCGCTTCAGTCATGTCTGACTCTTTGCGACCCTATGGCCTGTAACCTGCCAAACTCCTCTGTCCATGGGATTCTCCAGGCAAGAATACTGGAGTAGGTTGCCATGCCCTCCTCCAGGGGATCTTCCCCACCCAGGAATTGAACTTGGATCTCCTGCATCTTCTGCATCACAGGCAGATTCTTTACTTCTGAACCACCAGGGAAGCCCCACCATTCTTTACCCATTTTGCCAAATCAAGCTCTGGAATTTATCCTGACATCTCCATCTCTTTCAGTTCAGGGATTCCCTCCTTCTCTGATCCCAACTCTTAGGACAGGAGTTGGGCCTCAGTTTGGGTCAAGTGCTCCTTCTCGGTGCTCCAGAGGCGTCTCATAATTGGGCATCTTGTTTATTATTCCATATTCTACTTGGTACAAGTAGACTTGCTAGCGAGTCTGTGAGGATCTTTCACCTCCATTCCTAGCATGCTGCCTGATGCACTAGGTACCTAAGAAGGTTTCTTGTGTGGATGGATGGATGGGATGGAATGAGGGCAAGTGCAAGTTCTTGTCTCTGCCCAGGATCACTGCCTTGCCAATCCTACCGATCACCTAAGATACGTGTGCCTTGGGAGAGTGGCAACGGGATGGGTAGGTGCGTGCTCTCCACCACTGTCGTCTACCGAAGAATCCAAACCACAGATGGTCTTGATGCAGCTTAGCTCATTACTGTCACAGCGGTTATCTGGGGCAACTGGGAAACTTGGAGGGACTCGATTTCCACTCACTCTGATTTGTGATGAGTTTCTGACATGTTCTGGGGCATGATTCACTCCTTGTGGCTGAGGGCAGACCCAACACTAACAGCACATTACAGATTCGCTGTTTCCAGTCATTTCCTGTCTGTGCCAAGCCTGTTGGCTGGGGCGGGGGGGGGGAAAGCCAGGAGGGCGAGAGAAGGAGGAGGGGGGAGGAATGGCCTCCTCAGAAAACACCGATTGATTTGAAATATGAAACCTCTTATTGATAAAAGCAAAGCCTAGACGGAAGGAAGTGGTTTGATATAGCACACTATTTGAAAAAACCATGTGCATCTGTTTAGCACAATATACAACATAATGACAGCAATCTTCCCTGTTTGTATCTATTCATCTGATTATACAGAGTAACAATTCTTTTAGTTACACATTTATTTACCCAGGGATTTTTTTAATGGATAATAAGTTAGTAAATCAGATAGCATGTGTTCTGGATAATACTTTAGTAAACTGTCTACCACCCAAGATAGTTGCAATTCACATTTTATATTATATCCAAAGTTCCATTAATACACACAGCACGATGTGAGGCTAGAGCAGCTCTTCAAGAAGGACAAAGCAGATTTTAATGATTATTTAATACTGTTTGATCTAGACACATATTATGTTGAAAAGCTACAGATTTCAGTCCTGCAATGCACCACAGATGTAATGAGAAACGCGGACTTATTTGAAATAGAATCCAGTGGTCTTCTTTTGATGCAGTTGCCATGACTGTGCTGAAGTTTCCTGTCTTTGCCTCAAGGATACATTCTGAGCTTTTTCTAACTGGTGAAAATCCAGACTTCAACCCCCAAACATATACTGTTTCGTGGCAAAATAATGAACACGAAGGAAGAAATGGACTTCCCTGGTGGCTCAGTGGTAAAGAATCTGCCTGCAAGGCAGGAGATGCAGGTTCAGTCCTTGGGTTGGGAAGATGCCCTGGAGGAGGAAATAGCAACCCACTCCAGTATTCTTGCCTGGAGAAGTCCATGGACAGAGGAGCCTGGTGGGCTACATACAGTTCATGGGGCCGCAAAGAGTTGGACATGACTGAGTGATTAACACTTTCACTTTCAAGGAAGAGTATTTAATTTAGACCAATGAAATATGATAATAAAAATGGAAATCATTCTTCCTGTCTCTCTGAGGTGAACACAGAAGTCAACATAATTCCTAGTCCTTTCTGGAGTGTTGAGTGGGCCAAAATCTGTTGAAGACTTGAAGATGGAAAAAGAGCAGTGCTAAGAAGAAGGGCTCATCACTTCTTTCCTCCTCACACAGCCCTGGGTCAGGCTGCCAAGAGAATGAAGCTGCTGTTGCCACAGGCCCACAGCCTGTAAAGACAGCCACAGACTTATCCAGTAGCACCCTCTAGCAAACCTTCACACCCTCTGTGCCTCCTTACAGACCTCAAGGGGGCATTTAAGAAAATCCCACGGACGGAAGAGCCTGGTGGGCTGCAGTCCATGGGGTCGCTAAGAGTCGGACACCACTGAGCAACTTCACTTTCACTTCTCACATTCATGCATTGGAGAAGGAAATGGCACCCACTCCAGTGTTCTTGCCTGGAGAATCCCAGGGACGGGGGAGCCTGGTGGGCTGCTGTCTATGGGGTCGCACAGAGTCGGACACGACTGAAGCGACTTAGCAGCAGCAGCAGCAGGACGTGGTCTATTGTAGTCTGAAGACCACATTATGTATCTTACTTTATTTATTTAATTCTTTGGCTGCATTAGGTCTTAGTTGCAGCATGCCAAACCTTTGTTGCGTCATGTGGATCTCTGTTGAAGTGCACGGCCTTCTCTAGTTGGGGCATGCTGGCTTCGTTGCCCCTCAGCATGTGAGATCTTGGCTCCCTGATCAGGGATCGAACCCATGTCGTCTGCATTGGAAGGCAGATCTTAACCACTGGAGCACCAGAGAAGTCCCTACATATTTTGGTTTAAAGGAAATGCCTTGGGTCAGATTCCCTTTGCTTTGCATGTTTATAGGGTATCTCCAGAAATGGACACCAGAACCCTTACAATTCAACAAGTCATCCAACAGGGAGCCTCTAGGCTGCTTTGAGGATTCAGTTCCTAAATAGGGAAGAATCTGCACATTATATCCACTCAGATACAGATAATAGCAGCCCTTTTTGTTCCTCCTATGGTGTGGCATGGGACAGTCTTATTGGCTATGGACGTGGCATTAACACTTGGCTTGTTCTTGAACAATCCCACCAGACAAGCTTCTGAGCTAAAGAAGACTCCACAGCTTCAAAAAGTCAGTTCCTTGGGACAGAATGAAAAGACATTGGCTACGTGAACTACTTTCTTGAAATAATTGAGCAAAATTGGATTTGTTTCAGAGTAGGACAAAATATGAAGATATATTGGGAAGAAACCTGGCATTAATGAGTATCTACTACTTACCAAGCATTTTCCACGCATTTTAGATAGCTTCTCATCTAATAGTTACAGTGGCTTTATAAAGTAGGTCTTATCATCCCCTTTTCCAGACAAGAAAACAAGATTCAAGTTTGCAGTTAATGAGGGGCAGATTCCATCTCTATGTCCACCCAGCACTAGCTGGCCCAAGAGAATCCTGTGTGGGTTCTCTGTCTCAGTGTACCTCAAACTGGGTGCTTCAACCCTATCCTCTGGGAGTTATAATATACCTACCTCTGCCCCTGTTCCACACCCAGAGATTCTGAAGAAATTGGAGTGGGCTGGAGCCAGGACATCAGTATTTTTAAGAAACCTACCCAGCTATTCTAAGAAGGAACCAGGGTTAGAAACGATTGGGTTACATCGTATCGCTCATAGAGTTGCAACCCCACGCTGTCACATACATTTATCTGAATCACATGGGTCACAGGTGACAAAGATCATGCCATCTATACCGGGAGACAGACAAGGAGAAGCAGATGCCCCAAACACAGTTAATTACCAATCTTTTCTATGAACGTCTCACACATTAGGCATTCCACAGGGAGATTTCAGACCACATTGACCTCTTTTTTTTTTTCCTATTCCAATTCAGCAAGTATCTTGAGATGCTTTAAATCTATGTTCTGGTAGTAGTTGTATTGTACCAAACCCATTCAAGAAAACTCAAGAAAGGAAATGATCAAATGAAAGTGAATCTTTGATTACAGGGTCAAAAACGGGTAAAAGTTTAAGATTTGGATTTTTCTAACAGTTAATTTCTTTCCTTCATTTTCATGGTCTCAAAACTCTTACTTGATTGGATTTTGTTTGTTTTAGAAACTAGAATCCAGTTATTTGCCTGGCAAATTGTTCTTGTGCTACAGATATTCAGTCTGGATCAGAAACAGCGGAACCTAAATCATATTAAATGTGGACTTATTGTTGAATCAGAACTAATGTCTTGGTGGAACTTTTTGCCTTTTTGGTGTTATAGGTAGTTTCTTTTGACACATTAATACCATTGCTTTCCCTCAAAACTTTGAGGGCTATTTATAAGGCACAAAAATCCTCCAGTACTGTCCTCTGAAACAAAAACAACCCACTCATAATCTAGGAGCTAAATTATGTAAGCAATGTGGTTGTAATTAGAAATATTAATGCTTATTGGAGGAAATGCTCCTAAATGCTAATGACCATCCTTGTTGATTAAAGGTAGATGTGAAAAATATCCAAACTAAACCCCCAAACTTGAGATTTTAAAAACTGTTTATATCTGTGTTCCTAGTTATCATTTTCTTCCAAGACAATGGCTTTGGGTCATTTTTACGAGAGTCTTTCTTTCTTCTTTTTTTAAAAATTTGCATCTTAGTTGAATGACCTGCTTTAATAAAAGCCTTTCATTTTAAACATATGGGAGACTAAAAGCACCAGCTTTTATTTTGCTGAAAGATCTTTATAGTGAGCAAATCTGTGCTCTCAAACTTTTCTGACTTGTTTCTTTGAACTACTTGGTTTCTATATATAAATATTCTATGTACACACACACACACACACACACGCGCGCGTACGCGCGCACACACACCTGATTCCAGACTTCATTGAAGAAATGGAGCATTGCTGCTGCTGCTGCTAAGTCGCTTCAGTCGTGTCTGACTCTGTGCGACCCCATAGACAGCAGCCCACCAGGCTCCCCCGTCCCTGGGATTCTCCAGGCAAGAACACTGGAGTGGGTTGCCATTTCCTTCTCCAATGCATGAAAGTGAAAAGTGAAAGTGAAGTCACTCAGTCGTGTCCGACTCTTAGCGACCCCATGGACTGCAGCCTACCAGGCTCCTCCGTCCATGGGATTTGCCAGGCAAGAGTACTGGAGTGGGGTGCCATTGCCTAATGGAGCATTAGGTATGGTTTAATCCAGAAGGAGATAAGTGAAAATAGGAGGCTTAACTCCCGCAGAAAGCTTTCAACCTGGCAGTGTCAGGATGAAGAAAAGAGACACTGCAGCCAGAATGCCTACGATTGATCCTGGTCATGTGAGCCAGACAAATCGTTCACCTCATTTACCTCAATTTCTCCACCTGCAAAATGGGACTAGTATTTGCTAACTTCCCAATGGAAGTGTTATGAGGGTTAAATAAATTAATATGTGTGAAGTACCTAGAACACTACCTGGCACATCGTAAGTGCTTAATACATGAGAGATGCTATTATTATTTTAGGTGGAACAGATACTCAGATCAGTGGCAGAGCTAGTAAAATTATGCAGAAGCTCATGTGGATACCTTATGTTTTAAAAAAAGATTTTCTCTTTTAGCTGAGCATTCTCTATGCAAGGAAGTGGAGGGTGGAGGGGAGCAGAGGACTTTTTCCTTGTCTTGCTTCAGTGACATCCAAAACTCAGTTGTTTTGTTTTTGTTTCTGGGTGATGCTCTGGGAACTTCAACAGATACTAAAGAACAAGTTCAGAATTATTTTCTGGTGACCTGCAGTTTACTCTCCAGACTAGGGCCACAGGCTAGGGTTTAACTGAGAAACCACACTCTGAGCCTGGACTTGGAAAACATGGAGCTTTTAATTAACACAGGAGGATGGAAGGGTTGCAGACCATTTTCTTCTCTTCCTTCCTTCTTTCTTTTTCTTTCTCATTCTCTTTCTTTTAAAAAATTATCAATTCTAAAAAAAAAAAAATTCCCTTGTATAAACTATCTACTTGCCAGCTGGTCAATAAAAAGTGTCAAATTAAAAACAGAGTAAGTTAACTAAAAAATTAATTATATTGCTAATGTAGTAAATGGGCTTCCCTGATGGCTCAGTTGGTAAAGAATCCGCCTGCAATGCAGGAGACCCCAGTTCAATACCTGGGTTGGGAAGATCCCCTGGAGAAGGGAAAGGATACCCACTCCAGTATTCTGGCCTGGAGAATTCCATGGAGTGTATAGTCCGTGAGGTCGCAAAGACGCAGACACAACTGAACGACTTTCACTTTCAATGTAGCCAGTAGCGTACACTACTCAATACTGGTGTGCCGCAGCATATATACTAGTATGTGGGGGACCTCTCTGAGAGGTGCACAGACAGAGGGTTCTCTCTACCTTGCGGGAGGCAAGCGTGTGTTGAGGGGAGCACTTGCTGGTTCTTTTGTCTGGAGTTTCTCACCTTGCCCCAGCTTGGAGGGCCCCTCAGGGGCCCTGAACTCTGAAAGAATGCATTTTTTATGTCTCTCCCAGCTTTTACTTAACTACTGCATTTGAATTACAACACTCTTTCTAGCAAAATTAAATATTAGAAGAAAAATGATTTTCAAAAATACCCCTCATGTCTTCCTTTTATAACGCTGAGCACATTTTGAGTGCATGCAGTTAACTACAAGGCATTCTTCCCTTGGCTACAAGTTCAGATGTCTTGTCTTCATTATAGAACAGTCCCATGCAAGCTCCAAATTGCTCATATTTCACTTTTATGTCTTTCGAGTCACTTAGTATATTATTCTTAAATCATCTATTCAAACCCTTGTCTAAGTTTCCTTTAATTTTTGCCTCTATACTTTGTATCGCCTCTGCCTTAAAGCTAATAGTTGTTTTCCGCTTAAAGAAACACAATAAGTCCAAATAATCTTGTTTCTGCATACTACCGCCCCCCCGCCCCCCATTATAGATTGTTCTTTTAGTGACTTCTAGTCTTGGGCTTGCCGCCTACAATAAAGAAACTTACATGTCATTGCCTATGTTTGTGTAGAGGATTGGTAATTCTGATTAGTCACAATTAAGTCATCAGCCCAATAACCAAGAAGAAGAGCGCTTAAATATGTTGGATGAAGTCTTTTTAATTTGAATATAGATTTTTGAGTATGGATGGATCTCAGAGATACATTAGGTTTGACTAGACATTTTTTAGATGAAGAAACCAAGAGCCAAGAGGTTACTTTTCTTGGACAACTGCTAACATGACTAGTTAAGTCTCCTGACTTTCATTCATTCACTCATATCTTCCTTCCTTTCCATAATGTTTATTCATGCCTACTATATAACTGTTTCATAATGAACAAGGGGCCAACAATGATCTATTTTAGGAATAAAAAACCTGGGCAACATATGGTCTGTCAAGTAGGAGAGCCCCAAACAGAGGCACAGAGACAAAATATTCCAAATGGGAACTATCCTGGAAAATGTGATTTGTGTGGTCATTGTCACTCTGGAATAACACTCTCCCTATAACTCATACCACACCACTTTCACTGCGATGCTATAGAATCCTGATCCAAAACAAGACAAAAAGAACCAAAGATAACAAGAAAGCCCGTACACATTTTCAGACCTATAATAGAGATGGAGCTGCCTCAGATGTAGTTCAACAGTTAGCGCAGAGATATTGTGGCAACATTTCCAGGCATTTCCATAAATCCTTTCTAGATTCTTCTTTCCTCCAACTCAGGCAAGACAAACAATAGCATCCAAATGATGTTTAAGAACAAGCCCCCAGCATGACCAGGGAGGCTCAAGCGGCCCTGGAGGAAGGAAGGGAGCATATGCCCGCTGTTTGCGCGCCGCCTCGCTCCCATCTTCCAGCTGCCTTGGCCTCTTTATTTCACTTTGGGAGACAGGAGCCCGACTGAAACGCACACACAAAAAAAGGTTTAGGATTAAGAAGCACCTTCTCTCTCTAACCTGTAACGGCTTTCATCCTAACAAAGGTAGGAGGAGCCGACGAGAAGGAGCGGGCTGCCGGAGGGGTCGAGGAGGAAGCCCGGCGACCGTGGGGGAGGGGGGCAGAGCCACCTTTTTAAACTCGCTGTCCCTCCGCTCTCAGTTTTTCTTCACCCAGAAGCGCCATCTGTTCACAGACTTGCTGCCCGTCCATTTGTTTTCCATTCAGTAACAGCTTATGTAGGAAGCAGATTATGAAGTGAGCAAAGATGCCGCTGGCTGGATCAGGGCTGTACTTTGTTCGCGCCCCTGAAAACTTTACAAAAACACGGCAGCAGCGAAGCGAGCTCTTCGCGGACCTGACCCGGGCGCGGCCCTTGTGCTCGGGCATGGATTACACCGCCTGCCTTCTATTAGCCACTTTATGCGACATCCTTTCAGTGTTGATGAGGTTTGTTTACACTGTGTTTTTAAGTATACGGAAATGATTTTTTCTCCAATGTTTTCCATTAAAAAAAAAAAAAGTTGACCTTGCTAGCCTAACAGGAACATAAACCATCTGAGAACAGGAAATTTATTATCTCTTCCTGTTACTCCCTCTGCTCTGGTTAGCTAGAGGCTCTATAATACACTGACATTTTGGCAAAATTTGCAGGCGTTCTCTTATATACGTAGACCTATTTGGTTATACGTTCAAAAACAAGTGGAATCAATCACAGAGGTGGCTGTAGACATCAAAATATTACCTTTTGCTATCTCAGAAAAAGAAAATATACACTGTCTTTGACCTTTTTTTTTGCCTTTACATATTTTTTTAATTAATTTATTTTAATTGGAGGCTAATTACTTTAAAACATTGTAGTGGTTTTTGCCATACATTGACCTTTCAAAGCATCCTTGGAGACAGGATCCAGATCCCTTGATCTTCACACTGAGCGGTGGTACATCCCGCATATGTGACGCTGTCATGCAAAAACCTTTCATCATCAAAAACCACGTCATCATCCCATAGCGCTGGTATACTCAAGATTACATCCCCAAATAGCATTGGACATTTTAGTCATTTAAGACATTTAGATAATAGATAATGATGGACCAACATGTTTGAGCATAAAGCATCTTCTCTTTTTAGAATTATTTTCTTAGACTACATCATGAGATGTGGAATTAGAGTCAAATTTGTGCCACTTTGAATTTAATCTTCAAACTCTGCCACTTAAAAATTACCATTTGATTAGAAATATAAAGATGAGGACCACTAAGTCATCATTGCATTTAAACATTTTCCAAACTATTAAATAGCCTTATCATATTTCTTAATTAGGGCTTCCCTGGTGGCTCAGTGATAAAGAATCCACCTGCTAATGTAGGAGACGTGGGTTCAATTCCTGGGTTGGGAAGATCCCCTGGGAAAGGAAATGGCAACCCATTCCAGTTTTGTTGCCTGGAAAATCCCATGGAAAGAAGAGCCTGGGGGGCTACAGTCCATAAGGTCACAAAGAGTCAGACACAACTTAGTGCCTAAACAATAACAATCACAACTAGAGTTTTCATCTGTCAAACAAAAAATGTTTATTTACTTGAAATACTCTTAAAATCCAGAAATATGAATTGTTTTTCAACATATTCCTTATTTTCCTTAGGAATTCAATGAACAGAACTCTCTGGTAGAGAATGTGAGTAGATTGGATTATGTTAACTTAAAACTTGACTGTGTTATTTTGGCATTATAATACATTCTGTACATACCATAAATTGCTTAGGCATCAAATAACTGACGTGCAATCAAATTTTCAACTCTAAACGTCATGGTTTAATAACCTATACACTGATATTTTTAAACAGTCAACTTTAACTCTGGTATAATTTTTAAAATCTCATTTCATACTTTCCTTGGAAATATTTATTGCTTGTTTTTTCTTTTTATTATTTTTATTTTGCACTATAAAAAAATGATGACAACCAGTAACATACTGCTTTTCTTCACATTCATGTGGATTTTTGGAAATTATTGCCTTTTCCCCTAGAGAAATAGCCCACAGGCAAAAAAGAAGTAGTGCCACATTGAGAAATCTGCAAATCTGAGAAGTCAACAGCTTGAAGACAACCCCAAGGGGCAGGGAAGAACACATGTGTCGCCAGAGACGAGACAAGCACATATAAAGACAGCAAGCTGGGTTGACTACCATTTCAATGCCACTGACCCAGGAAGTGGGTACCCTTTCTCTCTCATGGCACCCACTTCCACCACATCAAAGGGGTGATTTTTGGTCTATGGCCTAAAGAACTCTTTTCAAATGATGCAAGAGTTGCTTGGAGGAGAGGTTCAACAAGAAAGGTTCAAGTATGAATAAGAATCATGCCCAAGTCCAAAGTCAGGGAAGAACCCACAGTGAGAAGGAAACCGGAAGTGTTCTGTCTCACTACTTCACCTAGCTGACTCCACCTGACCCAAGATAGAGTCTCAAAAGCATCCAAGGGTTCAAATTGGCATATACATCATGTCCCTAAAACCCTAAAGGGTTATTTTCCTGACTAGGTGGTGATCTTTATGCCCTGAAGCAACAGAGACAGATATAGAGACTGCCAAAGTTAAAAAAAAATTAGGTGGAAATTGTGCTTCCTTCAAAATGAATTGGCTTCATGACTACCTTTTCTCCTGGTCTAGCAACTGCTTTCTCCCATGCTGCAGGTATTTATTGCCCTATGCTTGAAGTGAAAAGGTGAATTTTGAGGTGCAAAGACTGGGCAGTCCCAAGGGCAGGAAGTACAGAAGTCAGCACACACTGTGTTGTCATAATGGCTTGGCCTTCCTTCCATCCCGAGGTCAGTCTGAAGTTTGTCTGCCAACCTAGTGACCCCTTTACTGTCCCACCAGGGCAGCGGGATGGGGCAAGGTCTTCAGTATTGCACAGGTATGAAATGTCCCTGAGTCAAAATACAAGATCACAGTTGTTCTTGGGGCTGGGCTGGCGGCCCTAGCCTGGTTTTAGCAGGATGTAGCTGTGGTCAGGGGGCCCCAGCTGAGCTCTGAGAGGGGTGGGCACTGGGGCCAGCACCAAGGTAGGGAACGTGCAGTAGGAAGCCTGCACGTCAGGGCTCAGTGTCAGAAAATGGGTGAGGAACGAAGGGCCGGCTGCCTCCCCTTGGCAGGAGGGAACCTTGGGGGTGGGTGTGGAAGACAGGATCTTGGACTCAAACTGTAGGAGCTGGCCCATGAAGCTGAAGTTGGGTGAGACCTCGCTCCTCCTCTGCTTGATGTAATCAAAAGTGTCCTTCAGGTGGGACTGCTTAGTCTTCATGAGGTAAGCCATGCAGATGGTGGGTGAGTGGGAGATCCCAGCCTTACAGTGAATCAGGACTTTGCCTCCCTTTTCCCTGACCCAGTCGATGAAATCTATTGCTTCTTGAAAGTGGGAGCTGACGTCAGCAGCATGGCTGTCTTCCATGGGAATCCATTTGTAGTGTAGGTGGGTCGTTCCCTAGGAGACATTGAGCAGAGAATGAAGGGGGCAAGTCAACCAACTCACCTTTATATTGCTTTGTTGTTGTTCAGTCACTGAGTTGTGTCTGACTCTTTGCAACCCCATGGAGTGCAGCATGCCAGGCTTCCCTGTCCTTCACCATCTCCCAGAGTTTGCTCAGACTCATGTCCATTGAGCTGGTGATGCCATCCAACCATCTCATCCTCTGTCATCCCCTTCTCCTCCTGCCCTCAATCTTTCCCAGCATTAGGGTCTTTTCCAAGGAGTGAGCTCTTTGCATCAGGTGGCCAAAGTATTGGAGTTTCAGCTTCAGCATCAGTCCTTCCAATGAATATTCAGGGCTTGCTCTTTAACAACTACCTCTCCAGAAAAAAGAAGCCCTGATATGTAACATTTGCCAATTATCATGGTGTAAATACTCCCACTGATGATGATTTTGAGCTGACAATGTGATTTCACCGACATGGAGTTAGGCAAAGACACAAAATCTATTCTTGGGAGCTAGTGTAAGCTGGCTCCAGTGCAATTTCTTCTTCCTCTGGACCATGAGTCTTCTTTAATTCAGTGATGAGTCTCCTCTTGGACATCTCAGATTCTTTATCTAATCTTGACCTCGTGGTCAGCCAGTTGCTCCTCCTTCAACTTTTCTCTGTCCTCAGACATTCATTACATACTTCCTATCTGCCAGATTTAGCACAAAGTATTATGGCTACCAGGTCAGTTAAGACAGGGTCTTTTTCTCAAGGAGCTTATCAAGGAGTGGGGACCAAATATATTACCAGTCTGCATGGCATGTGGGACCTTAGTTCTCCTACCAGGAATCAAAGCCGTGTCCCCTGCAGTGGAAACTCAGAGTCATAACCACTGAAACGGAAGTCCTGCTCACAGTCTTAGACAAAGAAGTGCTCTCTGTCTTGGGAGACTCAGATGTAAGCAAAATAGGCAGAAATCCCTGTCCTCGTGGAGGTTACAATCCAGCAGGGGACACAGAGCATAAACAGTGGAAATAGGACAACACATAGTAGGAAGGATAGTTCTGAGGAATTGACAGAAAGCATGAAGTTGGGGAAGGGCAGAGGGCTTGCAAGGAGTGGTTCCAGCGTGAACCTGCTGGGAGCCTCCCTTCTGCTTGGGTACCAGGAGCTAGGGAGTTCATATTTGCCCCAAGAACCGTGCCACTCATTCCAGCTCCCATCACCTCCGATACTCCCCTCTCACATAGCCCCACTTCCATCCCCAGCCTCACAAGAGTCTTTTTGCTTCTGTGACCATGAACACTCACCACAACTCTCTAACCCATCCTCTTCAGGTCAGCTACAGCTGATGGCCCTGAAGGTACCAGCATTCTAGGTGTTTATCCCCTGCAGAAGCTTAACATGTCTTCGCTGCTGGCAGTTTTGCTCTCTACCCTGCTCCCGTGCTGATCAACTGGCTGTGCCTCAACCAGCCAGAGGGACTTTCACCACGTACATCCAGTTAGAAGCCAGCTCATGCAGCTGGTTGGTGATATCAGCCTCTGCTGTCACATTAACCCTGGAACGGGAACTTTGTCCCCACGTGGAAACTAAAACTGGTTTGGGGGAGTCCTGGCGGGTGAATATTCTTTTGTGTTCCTGATACTTTCTCTTCCTGCCGTCTGGGAATAGCACCCTCATCTTTTGGGGAAGCTCTTCTCTCTACCCCATCTGGATCCGATGGGAATTCATACGTTCATATAATCCCTCTTAAGTGTACATAGTGACTGGTCAAAAAGTGGGCCCCTGGCCAAGTTGGGGTGATCACAGTAGTCACCTCTATGGCCACAGTGACTCTTCCCCATTGGGTGACTCAAGAAACCAATCAGAAACTCTGCTGGGGTTTCAGTAACTAAACCTGGGAGCAGAGCACTTTTTTTCTTTTGAGGAAAAGCTGGGAGATGTGAGCCCATCGCTGTGGCAACCATATCTGTTCTGGTAGAGAAAATCAAGCAGGGGGAGGTGAGAAAGAAGCTGATTTACAGAAGGAGGCAGAGATAAGAGAGTCTGGCTAGGCTGAGTCCCTGGCTCTGAGACTCTCCAGCCACACTTCTGCCCTTCAGGCACTCGAACCGGTACACTCCTCTTCTCCTTCGCTGAGTTGGATTGGGTCTCAGTCACTGGGAATTGGTGGAATACCACTGTCATACTTGGGGAAAACCCAAAGGGTTCAGGTGAGCCTTCCAACTTACCTTTAGAGCATTAATTCTTCCTTGGAGCTTTTTCTGACTGTTCCCAGTAGGACTTGTCTTCCTTTTTTGTGTCTACATAACTCTGCATTTCTTCATTCTCTTCTTCTCTTGTGGTGCTGGTAATCCTTAGTGTACTGACTGGTTTATCCACATGTCCCATTTGGAGAGTAGACATTGGGTCTTTCTCTTTTTTGTATTCCCAGAGTTGGCACATTGCTGCTTAGTATATGTTTGTTGATTGAATGAATAAATGGATAGATGGGTAAGTACCATTACCATTTAGTATGTATTAATACCTTTGAATGTCAATTCTTTAATCAAAATTTCAAAATCTAGAGATTCTCTGGGCACTAAATTAATTCTGGGATTTTGGAGAGGTTTTGAGATGGTTTGGGGAAATTGATGTTCCCTTGGCAGTACTTTAGAGTCACCAGAGAATAGCTAGGAGTTAATTCAAGAATGCCCAGGACACTTGCTGATGGAGCTCCTTGGTTAGCTCAGGGCAGGGGGTAGCACCTCCTTTGGGTCTACAGAAGCCAGTTTGGGGAACTCCCACCTGGCACCACATGGTGCAAAGCCCTCTGGTCCACAGAGGTACCCAAGCTTGCCATGTGAGTTAGACAGAGCAGAGATTTGGCTTTCCCTGACGTGGTGTTGATTTCATTTTCCTCCTCGAACGTTCTGGAAGGGACTGAGATTCCCATTCCCGGTACACTCGTGGTCACACTCCCACTCCTTGAGCATTTTCTCTCAGCATAGTTGTTTTTACTGATATAAATTTGTTTTCCCCAAACTGCTTTCTTAATCACAATGTCTTTTCTCTCTCTCATACACAGATACACACAACACTTTTCATTTATGACATTATTTTCTTTCTGTCTGATATTTTTAGACTTCGGCATAGACCATGAACTTTTTAAGAGCAAGGGCCATATTTTATTCATCTTTGAATCATCTGTTCTCACATTTAGGTTTTCTCTAGTTTCTTCAATCCAGATCATTTACACAGGTTTCTCCAAAGGGATTTATATAATGTCATTGATTTCCTCAAATCTAGATACATTTTATATGTAGTAGCATTTATGAACATTGTGAAAAGCAAAAGAAATCTTCATAATATCACAGTATTATGCATAATGTGTGCATCCCATTCCCTGTGGATAGACACCCATCAAAAGACAGCACTTGTTGGGACAGGTCTTCCACTTGTGGATGGTCCAGCATATTGACCCCTCTTTCCAAATGCCAACAGGTGCCTCAGTCATTGAGGCAAATAAAAAATGCCAGTATAGTTAAGTTCTAAAAATATTAACTGCAAGTGAATCTCCCAGATTTAAAACAAAACAACATCAGCTTCTTGAGGTGCTTATCATTATTATTATTTGCTGTTAAAAATGTTTACCCCTCATTATTATAAAAGTAATATATGCTCATTATGAAAAAGTTCAGAAAGAGAAATAAAAATATTCGTTCTTCCACCCTCTCAGAGTTAACCACTTTAACACCTTGATTTATATACACTTTCAATCCACATATGTATATAAATAAAAATAATATTGGGCTATTAATTCCACTTTGTAGCATGTGTTTTTCCCCAAGAAAATGTTGTAAACACTCTCAACTGCCGATAGAGACATTTCTCCAACATTATTTTTAATGACTGGCAGATTATTTTATTGTTGAAATATGCTATGGCTTCCCTGGTGGCTCAGTGGTAAAGAATCCGCTTGCTAATGGAGACCCAGGTTCCATCCCTGGGTCGGGAAGATCCCCTGGAGAAGGAAATGGCAACCTACTCCAGTATTCTTGTCTGGGAAATCCCATGGACAGAGGAGCCGGGTAGGCTGCAGTCCACGGAGTCGCAGAGTCGGACATGACTTATCAACCAGTATCATCACCACATACTATGATTTATTCTCTCAGTACCCGATTGCTGGTACTTTTGGTTGCCTTCAATGTTGATAGTTATTAACAGTGTGGCAAAGAACCTCCTTGTTACGTCTTTTTGTAGTCCTTCATTGTTTTCTCATGATAAACTCCTAGAGTGGAATGTGTATTTTATGATCTTTTCACACATACTGACAAATGCCCTGCCCCATAGCCTGAGTTGCCTTCATAACTTTCATTAGTCATTGTTCAGTCAATAGATACCGTTGATAGACTTCTGTGGATGAACTCTCCTAGTTCTTTACTGTGAGTCTTCCTCAGAATGACCTGTTTTGTCGTTTAAGGACCACCATGAAAAAACTGAGGTACATCTTGTACACAAGACATTTTTTAAAAGCCAGGAAAAGTAAAACAATCCATAGGGAGACTCATCGGCGTGCCATAAAGTCAGTGTGGTTGATGATTATGTCTCTTGATTTTATTTTTGAAATTAATTTTTTATTAAAGTATGGTTGATTTACAAACATTATGTTAGCTTCTGGTGTACAGCAAAGCAATTAATTTTTATCTATCTATACTTATCTCTCTATATAGAGAGATATATATTCTTTTTCATGTTTTTTCCATTATGGTTTATTACGGGATATTGAATATAGTTCCCTGTGCTGTACAGCAGGCCCTTCTTTATCCGTTCTCTATATATGATTTGCGTCTGCTGAACCCAAACTCCCAGTCCATCCTTCCCCAACTTGCCCTGCCCATTGGCAACCACAAGTCTGTTCTCTATATCTGTGAGTGTTTCTATTTCATACATGAGTTCATTTGTGTAATATTTTAGATTTCCCGTTTAAGTTATGTCATACGATACCTGTCTTTGAGTTACTTTACTTAGTATGATAGTCTTTAGGTTGATCCAGGTTGCTGCAAGTGGCATTATTCCATCTTTTTTATGGCTGAGTGGTATTCTATTCTATACACCCCCCCCCCTCCATATCATCTTAATCCATTCATCTGTTGATGGACATTTATGTTGCTTCCATATCTTGGCTATTATAAAAAATGCTTCTGTGAACATAAGGGTGTGTGTATCTTCTTTGAATTATAGTTTTGTTCAGATGTATGCCCAGGAGTGATATTTCTGGATCATATGGCAAATCTATTTTGAGTTTTCTGAGGGAACTCCATACTGTTTTCCACAGTGGCTGTACCAATTTACATTCCCACCAACAGTGTAGGAGGTTTCCTTTTCTCCACACCCTCTCTGGCATTTGTTATTTGTAGCATTGTGTCTCTTTAAACGCTATTTTGAATATGCTCATTATGGCTCTTTCACATGCTCTTCTGAAATGCTACTTATTACTACTTAAGATGTAAATAACTCATTGTAGATTAACAACTATGTGGTTAGTGGGCTTCAAACATAATGCCCTGCATGCAGCTTTTGAAACTTGGGACACCAATGCTATTCACACAGGTCCCTTGCTGGTCAGCCTGAGGCAGCCAGTACAGTCAGAAGCTGATCGCACTGTGCCTTCCACGGAAGCTCCTAGAGCACAGTCGTGTAAGGCAAGCCTTGGACTCAAAGTCCTTCTGCCCACTGACTCCCAGCCCTACTTATCTCTCCATGAGGTCAAGCTGCAAGTGCCAGAATTTCACTTTCCCCAACTTTCTGTTTTTGCTAATTGCATTTACCTTGCCTTTAATCTTTTTTTCCCTATACATATTTGACATTTAAAAAGGTGTTTTTAGCCTCTGAATTTAAGCAAATTGGTCCACAAAACTCCACAGTGAGTAGCAAACTCTGAGTTAATGTTCACAGTGTCCTGAATGTTAACATGACCATGAAATCTGCCTGGTTTTGCTGTAACTACAGCTAATTTTAAATTGGATATACAGAGTTACTTCTTTTTCTTTAATGAGTCAGAATATCCAGTTCAATTTGTTCAGCTATTTCATTACTGTTCTTTACATATGACGGTAAAATTATAATGTTAATTTTAAAAGCAGAGAATCCATAGTAGATTTGTGTTTGGCTAAGAGAATACTCTTATGTGAGGCTTTTCTGGGTCTGACATTCTAGAATGCCTTTTTAAATAAAGAAGAGTGAACAAGTGTCTGGGACTATTGGAGAATGTCCTTTGGCTTAGTTTTAAAAAATACTTTCATATTTAATACCCTGCAAGTGAGAAGACCTAGAGATCTGCCAAGCAAAGCTGAGAGAATTGATCACAAAGTCTGTAGCATACTACTGATTTTCAAGTGATTCTGAAAAACAATCCTGATAACTTGTCAACAGTGAAATAACAAAGGGTGTTGTCCCCAGGTGTCTGTGGGATTAAAATACTGTCCTTTTCACATTCACATTTTTTCTTGCCCTAAATTCCTTCTTTGGAATTCCCCTGGCACACTCAGAAATGCCCACTCATATTGTCCTCCTTGGTCATGAGGAATAATAACAGCCATTTCTATTAAGATGGTATTTTCATTAGCTGCTGCTTCTTTTAAGAAGCTTCAGTCATGTCCGACTCTTCGCGACCCCATGGATTCTTTGCAACTCCGGCTCCTCTGCCCATGGGATTCTCCAGGCAAGAATAGTGGAGTGCTTTGCCATGCCCTCCTCCAGGGGATCTTCCTGACCCAGGGATTGAACCCCTACCTATTACTTTGGCAAGTGGGTTCTTTTCCACTAGCACCACCTGGGAATCCCCATTTTCATTAGAACCATTCTTATTTGTCAAAAAAAATGTATGAATAGTGTTCTGTATTGAATGCGTATCCTTAATGTTCCAGAGTTAGCACTCTGATGTTTCTACAACAATTATCTGAGACTGTAGTCTCAGATGTAATCATCTGTAATTTCCAGGTATCGCTTCTGGTTCTTTGGTGCCTAATTCAGTCATCTGGCTCTGGATCACTGCTCTACTCTTCCCCCTCTATGTGGCAAGTGTTCTGCTCTTTCATTTTTCTCTATCCTGTTCATCCTGAGTATGGATACAGACCCTTCCTGTAATCCCCCAGTAGAAGTTGAGGCCAGTCTATAATTTTTGAAGGTTTGGGAGTATGGGATGTGAATTAAACCCCAACTCCAGGATAACAGATAGATGGTTCTCAAAATCCATCACCCCATCCCTCACAGGGATACCCACCTGTGCACCTTCTTCCTAGGCTCTGCCAACCACCATCTGCAGAGCCTGCTTATCTTCTGTGAATGGGAGGCAGCCACCCTTCCCATACATGTTTCCCTCACTGGAGTCCAGACCCAACCTTGTACAGATCCAGAAAAATGAAAAGGTTCTTCTTTTAACTCAGCTTATGTCTTCTTTATTTCCATGAAAATTGGTCTCTTCCAAGGTTATGGTTACTTGAGTACATTTATGTCTTAGTGGCTGCCCCGTTCCTATGACCTTGCCCTTTAACATGTAAAAGAATTGAGAATTCAATAGTCTGATGTCGAATATTTCTCAAAGTTTGGGTTAATTCCTCAGGTTTGGCAGAGGGCTTTGGCAGAGCGGTCAAACTTTGGCTGCGGCAGTTCTAGTCTTCCAGCATGAAGGCCCTTCCTGTAGCCTGTCTGGAGTCTAGGCTGCCTAAATTCGTGTTTAGTAAGGAAATATTTTTCCTAAAGGAAACAATCTACAGAAGCATAAGTCTCATTAAAAGCCACATCCAGCGGACATTATTGAAACAGACTCTTAACTCTTCAGTCAAAATCCTGTGCATTTTGGTCTTTCTCCAGGACAGCTAGAATACATGCTTTATATTTGCACCTTTCTGAGTGATGGGTCTAGAAGAGTGTGGAGACAGTAAGAGAAAAGAGGCCTTATTACCCATCACTCTATACCAATGATTCTCCAAACGCAAACCAAAAAAGTTCCCGTGAATCAAATAAATGTGAGAAATACTGGCTAAAACAAAATTCTTTTTCAAATCAAAATCTGTTTTTAAGACTTATGATTTACTCTATCCATTATGCATCTTTTAGGGAAAGTAAAACGTGTTTCTCAAACTTTTTGACCATTGATTTTTTTTCCCCCCACACAGAGCTACTTTTCTAGAATTCTAGTCAAGATTGGATGGATAAAGATGAGACCTTTTGTCTTCCTTGATTAAGGACACACAATTAATTAAGGACACATACTAGGTTATGCTTAGAATTAAGTTTCTAACTTGCCCCAGGGAGTAAAGAGAAAGCCCAGAAAGATAAAGCTGTGATCCAGCAGCTTTCACTGCCTGACACAATCTGTTCCACTCCAGATGACTTCTCCAGTGAGCCCACAGGACACAGCAGACCCCAGCATCTGGGATCTCCAGTTTCCTTCCTTGTTCTTTCATTCTCCCTGTTCTTTCCTCATCCTAAAAAGTTCAGGTACATACACTTGAGAATTTCTTCCTCTCTTACCTGTCACCTCAGGCTTCCTAGGTCACACTAGTGGCAAAGAATCACCTGCCAATGCAGGAGATGCAAGAAAAACGGTTCAATCGCTGGATCAGGAAGATCCCCTGGAGAAGGGCATGGCAACCCACTCCAGTATTCTTGCCCAGAAAATTCCATGGACAGAGGAGCCTGGTGGGCAGAGGAGCATGGTGGACTATAGTCTGTGGGACCAGTGAAGAGTCAAACATGACTGAGCGGACACTCACCTATCACCTATCAGAACCCTTCTTGATGGCTTACTGTGTTAAAAAACTTGTTTTCCAGAAGGCTTTTGAGGGACCGCTGTGCCACTACTTATCACTTGAGATTTGATCTTTTTGGATAAGGTAATGTTTGTGTAATGTCTGGGTTCTGGTGACAATCACACAGTAAAGTATTAGTAGTCAGTGTTCATTCATGCAAAGTCTAAAAATATAGACATGGTCAATCTTTAAATGTTAATATCTAATACCCGCTTCAGGATTTCCTCAATCATCCTTTATCTTTAGATGATGAATCTCATGTAGTGACCATGACTCTTCCTTTCTGGGTGAAAGATAAACACTTGAGCCTATAAGTCAAGTTAATTTTATGTCAAGAAGGCATGAGGTACTCTAAGTGCGATTTCTAATCCTCACTGCTTTACTTTAGCTTTTTGGAGACCTGTAGACTGATCTATCCTCAAGAAGTGTGAATGAAGGAGTAATGTAAGAGAACCAACCTATACTATTAATAATAAAACATTGGGGTGTAGTGTCCCCGTTTCCTCTAATAAATGTGTACTCGCACATGTACTCACAGTAATCACAGTATTTTAAAGACAGAAAACAAGATACCTAGAAAGTGGGATGTATTTGTCTCAGTAGACCACAGGGGACAAAAATGAAAGTCAAATGGAGGACTCATCCATCAGGTGGTTGATTTTCTCTGTTGCCACGTTGAAGAGTTTCATCTATGGTCTTGTTTTGTGGTGGGATTAAGGAGGAGGAGCTGTGGGGAAGAAAGAGAGAGACAAGTTGCAGGAAAGTCAGTTTAGAGATTTCCCCTGGGGTAAATTATCTGTTCACACAAACACTTTGATCTGCTCTTATTGAGTTAGTTTGTATGAGAAATGTTTTATTTTATTTTTTTGGTCTTGAATTTGTTAAAGGCCATCCATGAGGAAATAGAACAATAAAGACTTTATTTCACTTGTTACTTCCCTAGTGACATTATTTCTGAAACCTGCCCATGACAGAGACCTAGTGAGAGTAAGAGGGTTTGGCCTCTACTGTCAGAAGGAAATTAGAAGTGGCAAAAAAAGCATGGGAGAGGGGCTTTCCTCATTGCTGAAAGTAAAGAATGCAACTCATTTACAATTGTTCAGTATCAGTAGCAATCTTTTGGTTTTTTTTTGGTGCTTCATCCAAGTCTCCTATATAGCCCTTAACACATTGCATTAAAATCTTATTTGCGGTCCTCAGGTAGATTTGTGGACAACTAGGTCACACCAAAAGACTTAATGTAGAGATTTATAGGTCTAGAAAAATCTCAAGTGTTCTCCCGCATGGACTGTGAAGTCTCTCAACACCAGGGAGAAGCACACATAGAAAGGTGTGGCTGAACACAGCAGATGGCAGAGAGGCCACATCGAAAAGAATATGATCCCTGAATCCGTTAGGATGTTTCGGGCTGCAAGTAACAAAGCAACCGACGAATGGTTACTTATATCAATAGGGATTTGCTCTTCTTACATAGCAACATGGATGGATGCTGGGTGTTGGTTCAGCAGCTCAATCGATATTTGGCACGCTCAGCACTTCCTTCGGTGTGGCAAGATAGCTGCTGCAGCGTCAGTCACCAAATCCACACTCAAAGTGATGCCTGGGCAAGACAGTGCAATTGGTGCGCCTGTTACTTATTCATTCAATCACTCATTCAACAAATATTTACTGAGCACTGGCTACGTGCTGATACTAAACTAGGCGTGGGGAATAGAAAGATGCTGAAGACAAGGAGTAGAAAGAGGAACATCAAACATTTTCTGGTCTATCAGGTCAGCAAACATCTTCGCCTTATGTTTCATGGTCATGAAATGGATACATGCCCCTCCCCACCCACTGCAATCACTGGTAAAGAGTAGATGGAAGATTGAAGTCTTATACCAGTCAGAATTCATTTTCTGAGGCTAGGAGAGGAACTGTTCTTCCTAAGAACATGTAACATTCATAATTCCTGAGTTTTATTCACAGATGTTGCCCCTAGGACTCTTTCATTCACTCATTTATTCAACAAATACTTAAGAACACTTGCTATACACCAGATACAACTTAGGTACTGGGGTTAGAGTGATGCATAAGACAAAAAGTTCCAATCGTCTATAAAATAAAAACAGTGCAAAAAAATCTTGTAATACAATATGGTAAGATGAATTAAGGTGATACTTGGAGTGGAGAAGAGCCCAGAAGGAGTTATGAATTTTTCATGCCCAGAATAGAGGGGTAGATTGAGAGAAATGAAGACTTCCTAGAAGAGGGGATATTACAGCAGGCGCTTGGGGATAAATGTGATTCCATAGAACAGAGATGAAGGTGAAAGAGAGTAGTGAGGGACTCAGGACGCTCTGAGCTAGTTGCAGTGACCATGGGATTCTCTGTCTTTATTTCCGCATGCAATTTCATCTTTTGCCCAAGTTTGTAGGTTGACTACTCATACCCCTTGTTCAAGGAGTGAGAAGTAAAGAGCAGAGGGTAAAGGGGAAGGCTGGTTTTACTTTGGAGTTGTCTTTCTCCAAAAATGTCTTCAATTAACAAAGTGTAATCTCTTTAACCTTTCTCTTGTCCAGCCAAACTAGAAGACAGGAGAGTTAAAGTTCTCCACAGAAAGATCAAGCCTTTTAAAGAATTAAAAGCAGGGGGGCACCATTCCTCTCCTTGTTCCTTTTCTTTCTTTCTATTTGTTAAAAAAATTTTTTTGGCCATCCCTTGGGGCAAGTGGGATTTTGGCTCTCTGACCAGGGATCGTACCTGCACCCCCTGTATTGGAAGTTCAGAGTCTTAACCACTGGACTGCCAGGGCAGTCCCTCCTCCTTGTTCCTGATACAGTTCTAACCTGTCACCCTCACTTGAGTAACTTTGTTGGCCTGACAAGGAGCACATGGAGTGCAGTCTGTTATTCAAAGAGCTTTCCAGTTGCAAGCTCCACTGCTCACAAACAGTGGGAAGGCCTGAGGTTTTCCATTATATTCACAAGGGGGCTTCAGAGTAAGAAGAGGCCCAGCGTCTGTCTGCATTTTAGGGAAGTCTAAACACTGCCAGACGAAGACTTCCAAGTTCCCCTGACTGCTAATCCACAAAAAAAACTGGTTGGTCTTCTTTATAAGCCTAATCCATCTGTCAATAGTGGTTAGGGGTCTGAGCACACACTGCTTCAGAAACACCAGCCCCTTTCTGAATTAGTCCATCAGCAAACACACAGCAAGCGCTTTAGAAAGCACGGGGTTAGGAGATCTGACCTTAGAGAAACCAAGTGACATAATCCTACTCTGCACAACTCTATTTTGGATCTAATGAAAATCCTCTGTTGAGGGAGAAGAAGAATCTTCAGCTTTAGGATGTACCTGAGGGCATAGGAATAGATTAACTCCGAAATTTTAGTTTTTTTAGCATTTTTTGTTTTAAATTTTATTTATTTTCAGCTGAGTCTTCATTACTGCGTGGGCCTTTCTCTAGTTGCGGTGAGCGGGGGTTACTCTCTAGCGGCAGTGCTCGGGCTGCTCATTTCAGTGGCCTTTCTTGTCCCAGAGCATGAACTCTAGGGCGCATGGACTTCCGTAGCCGTGGCAGGGGGGCCCCGTAGTTGCAGCTCCTGGGCTCTAGAACACAGGCTCAATAGTTGTGGCTCACAGGCTTAGCTGTTCTTCAGCAAGTGGGATCTTCCAAGATCCCACAGGGATGGAATCCATGTCTCCTGTATTGGCATGTGGATTCTTTATCACTGAGCCACCAGGGAAGCCCTGAAAGTTTTATTTTGACCTAAAAGTGTAACTTTAAAAATATTCTTTATTGCTTCAAAAGGTTAATTAAAGGTGGTTTTTGGAGGAGCACCTTGAATTGGAGCAAATTTTGGATACTGTGTCCTGGTAGGGTGATGCCAAAGCTCAAACCCCCACATACTTCCCTTGGGTAAAAGAGAGCAACTATACTCCCTTTGCATGGCTGAGTTATTGCATGAGTTACATTAGCAAATATGATACACAAATATGAACAAAACTCTATACACTTTCAAATTCTGCAGGTCTATTTTCCAAATTTTAAATAGGAAAACTGAGAATTCTTCTAACAGTGAGTAAACATTAGTAGAAATCCAGTTTTATAAATCACAAACAATGAAGAGCAGCTCAGTTCAGTCACTCAGTTGTGTCCGACTCTTTGCGAACCCCATGGACTGCAGCACACCAGGCTCACTGTCCATCATTAATTCCCGGAGCTTGCTCAGACTCATGTCCATTGAGTCAGTGATGCCATCCAACCATCTCATCCTCTGTCGTCCCCTTCTCCTCCTGCCCCCAATCCCTCTCAGCATCAGGGTCTTTTCCAATGAGTCAGTTCTTCTTATCAGGTGGTCAAAGTATTGGAGCTTCAGCATCTGTCCTTCCAATGAACACCCAGGACTGATATCCTTTAGGATGGACTGGTTGGATCTCCTTGCAGTCCATGGGACTCTCAAGAGTCTTCTCCAACACCACAGTTCAAAAGCATCAATTCTTCAGTGCACAGCTTTTTTACAGTCCAACTCTCATATCCATACATGACCACTGGAAAAACCATAGCCTTGACTAGACGGACCTTTGTTGGCAAAGTAATATCTCTGCTTTTTGATATGCTGTCTAGTTTTGTCATAGCTTTTCTTCCAAGGAATAAGTGTCTTAATTTCATGGCTGCAGTCACCATCTGTGCTGATTTTGGAGCCCAAGAAAATAAAGTCTGTTACTGTTTCCATTGTTTCCCCATCTATTTGCCATGAAGTGATGGGACTGGATGCCATGATCTTAGTTTTCTGAATGCTGAGTTTTAAGCCAAATTTTTCACTCTCCTCTCACTTTCATCAAGAGGCTCTTAAGCTCTTCTTTGCTTTCTGCCATAAGGGTGGTGTCATCTGCATATCTGAGGTTATTGATATTTCTCCCAGCAATCTTGATTCCAGCTTGTGCTTCATCCAGCCCAGTGTTTCTCATGATGTATTCTGCTGCTGCTGCTGCTAAGTCGCTTCAGTCATGTCCGACTCTGTGAGACCCCATAGACGGCAGCCCACCAGGCTCCCCCGTCCCTGGGATTCTCCAAGCAAGAATACTGGAATGGGTTGCCATTTCCTTCTCCAATGCATGAAAGTGAAAGGTGAAAGTGAAGTTGCTCAGTTGTGTCGGACTCCTAGTGACCTCATGGACTGCAGCCCACCAGGCTCCTCCATCCATGGGATCCTCCAGACGAGAGTACTGGAGTGGGGTGCCATTGCCTTCTCTGGATGTACTCTCATATAAGTTAAACAAGCAGGGTGATGATATACATCCTTGATGTACTCCTTTCCCAATTTTGAACCAGTCTGTTGTTTCATGTCTGGTTCTAACTGTTGCTTCTTGACCTACATACAGATTTCTCAGGAGGCAGATAAGGTGGTCTGGTATTCCCATCTCTTTAAGAATTTTCCCGTTTGTTTTGAGCAAGCCCAGGTAGTTGGTGATGGACAAGGAAGCCTGGTGTGCTTCAGTCCACGGGGTGGCAGAGTTGGACATGCCTGAGCAACTGAACTGAGCTGCTCTTCATTGTTTGTGATTTATAAAACTGGATTTCTACTAATGTTTATTCCCTGTTATAGGAATTCTCAGTTTTCTCAATGAAGAGCATTCTCTATAATAAAAATATTTTTATACAAGTTAAACTCTTTCATACCATAAATAATTCCTTCCACTTTACTATTTGATTATATATATTTGTCATATTATTGTTTTAAAATAAATTTTGAATTTTAGAATAATTTTATATTTGCACAATAGCTGTAGAGCTAGTACAGAGAGCTCCCATATGCCCCTCATCAATTTCCCCCATTATTCACATCTTACATTAGTGTGGTGTGTTTGTCATAATTAATGAACCAATACTGATACTTTATTATTATTATTATTAAAGTCTATACTTTACTCAGACTTACTTTTTGCTTAATGTCTTTTTTTCTCCTACAGTATATCATTCAGGGTATCTCATTACATTTAATGATCATGTCTCCATAGGTTTCTCTGGGCTATGATAACATTTCAGGTAGTTTTCCCCCTTCTTTTTTTTTGAGGACTTTGATAGTTTTAAGGAGTACTGGTCAAGTATTTTGTTGAATGCCCATCAGTTTGGGTTTGTTTGATATCTTTCTCATGATTAGACTGGGGTTGTAGTTTTTGGGGGAAGGGGAGACACAGAAAAGTTCCATTCTCATCACACCACATCAAGGGCACATCATTTCAGCGTGACTTACCACTGTTGCTGTTGATCTTGATCACTGGACTGAGGACGTGTTTGTCAGGCTTCTCCACAGTCATATTGTACTTTCCACTTCTTTGCATACTATACTCTTCCAGAAGAACTGTTTCTTTCTGTAACTGTTTTCTTTTGTAATTGTAAATTTTCTCACTCCTGTCATTTTGTATCTTCTCTCTCTCTCAGTAGGAAGCTGGCATTCAGTGCAGGAATAGGAGAAATATCTGCCTTCTCTAGGGTTTCCCTTCTATAGGTGCTTCAGATGGTAAAGAATCTGCCTGCAATGCAGGAGACCTGGGTTCAATCCCTGGGTTGGGAAGATCCCCTGGTGGAGGGTATGGAAACCCACTCCAGTATTTTTGCCTGGAGAATCCCCATGGATGGAGGAACCTGGTGGGCTGCAGTCCATGGGGTCATAAAGAGTTGGACACAACTGAATGACTAAGCACAGCACATGCTCTTCTACTTATAAGTTATAGAAAATAAAGAAAAACTTTTTGTCACTTGTAAAAGATAATAGAGGGGCTTCCCTGGTGGCTCAGTGTCTAAGCCTGATTGGGTTTGATCCCTGGATTGGGAAGATCCCTTGGAATAGGAAATGACAACTGACTCCAGTATTCTTGCCTGGGAAATCCCATGGACAGAGGAGCCTGGTGGGCTGCAGTCCATGGGGTCGCAAAGAGTTGGACACGACTTAGTGACTAAACAACAACAAAAGATAATAGAAACAATTAGTTTCTATTTAGAGAATTTCCTTTTTGGAGAAGTGTTTTAAACATTTCCCTGTGTGTGTAATAGGACATATGGAATTTATTATAAGATCAGTAATTGGATCACCATGAGGGTAGGTATTAATGGAAGTGGCAATGGACAAAGTGATGAGGCCATTACCTCTCTCTACGAGAGTGTGGACTCTGAGGACAGTGCTGGGGCGATGTTTCACTGTGCTTCATCCTTATACCAATGTTCCCACTTTCACAAGAACCAAACGGAAAACCTTAGGTCAAATCATTGTACCTTTCTCAACCTTCAGTTCCCCACTGTTATACCTAGAAGCTCTTACTTGTTTCACCAATCTTACTGCATCTTTGAGAGATGATTGTTAAATCTGTCATGCTACACTGAAAAGGATAAAACAGGTGTACAATTCCTTAGCCACAATTCCAAAATTAAAATGTTTTTCTAAAAACTGGATGTTATTTCCTAACTTCCTTGGCAGCAAAACATGGCATGACCTGATCAAGGCTATTGACCATTTTTATTTATCTCACTTAGTACAAACATTTATACATTAAGTGGCAGAAATGTGACTCTGTTTGATTACAGAGTGCTGCCCAGACTTCAGCGGGAATGTTAGTTAATTCAGTCGCTCACAACTCTTTGTGACCCCATGGACTGCAGCACGCCAGGCCTCCCTGTCCATCACCAACTCCTGGAGCTTACCCAAACTCATGTCCATCGAGCTGGTAATGCCATCCAACCATCTCATCCTCTGTGGGAATGTTATAAATATTATATAATATATGACATATGTCCTCAATTATTAAGTCTACATTCTTAACATTTCTGATTTCTGAAATACATTTGAGGCAACAGGGTTCAGAGAAGAGACTGTAAATCTCTGAGTTGGGTATCAGGATTATTTACTTGTTATTAAATAGGACTTCTCTCAAACTTTTCCCAAAGTCAGCCACTGACTTTTTTTCTTACATTGTAGAGAGAATCACAGCAAACTCACTTATCGTATTTACACTTATAGTATAGTCTCATAATTCTTCAATGTCAAAGCTAAGAGGTGTATGAGAAATGTTCTACATTATCAGATGTGTAATTTTCCACTATGGGTAAACCAGGGCCCAAAGCCTGTATACAGCAGGTCACTCAGGTGGAGAGTTGTACAGATAAGACAAAAAGTCATCTGACCCCCTGCTCTCACATTCCATCTCCTAGATTGCACAGCCTCTATTGCTGGTTGTAGCGTCTCCTCTGTGATTAAATCCATTTGATGGTACCTTTTATTTTTTATCTTTTGGCCACACTGCATGGCATGTGGGATCTTAGTGCCATTGACAATGTGGAGTCCTAACCACTGGACCACCAGGAAGTCCCTGATGGTACATTTTAAGTTAAGCACTTGCTGTGCTTTAAAAATATTACTCTTCCTTATCTACTTTTTCTTTCCACTCTGTCACTTTATTTAAGCAGAGGAGTTTTTGTGCCTGTTTATGTAAAAACAGTATGTAAATTTGGGGCTGGTCCATTACTATATGGAGGCAAATTTTTTTTTTTTTCCCAGTTATTTGGTTAACTTCACCTGTTAATAGCTAGGGAAACATTATATTTTTAAACTCTATGTAAAGAGCTATCATAATCAAATGCAGTGCATCCCTTAGAATTTCAGTGAGCTCTGAAATCAGCTCTCTAACTTCAAATGCCCCATAGCTAATTTCACATGATGCATTAGCAACAGGCAGCTGGAAAGCTGAAACCTAAATAGAGTCCTAGAAACAGTTAGAGAAAAGTTGCTTTTTTAAATAAAAAACATTTCCATCTTTAACTCACAACTTTATATGGCACACTGGGTATGATTTGACCTTTGAATTTTATTCCTCTTGTTTGGTATTCCAGATGGCCTCGGGTACAAATAATAGAAGCATAAAACAGGCTCCTCTGATTAATAATTTGTGCCTTCCAGTGAACGTATGCATGAAAATGTGGGTGGAAATCCAAAGGCCACAGTAGGCCTGTTAGTGCTGCGTATTCACAGAAGGATTGATTGGAACTAACTCTATGAGTTATGTGTAGAACATTATCCTTGAGTCGAGTTATATATATGTCTTAAAACATTATGCTTTGTTACAGTTTATTGGCTCAGATTCTACTTGTGAGACCAGAGTAAATTGCTGTCTTTTGGAGGTGGGTATTAACTATATCAATCTGCCCTGATGAAGCAGGGAAATACACAGAACTGTATTTTTCTGAAATTTTGCATACACATTAGTACCCATCGCTTGAGTCTCTAAGAGGCCTCTGAATATTCAGAAATTTCCAAATGACAAGGTAAAAATCACATAGGTGAGAACGGTCAGTTGGTTCCAGACAATTCTCCAATCAACCACATCCAGCTGGAGACAAAACTCCTTCCCAATCAAATACTTCTGGCCAACGTTTGAGTTAAGAGGGGAATTTTACAAGATTTTTTCCCACTCTTCACAGATCACTTTTTAAAAAATACAAACTCAGGGGACAACAAAAGATAAGATGGTTGGATGGTATCACCAACTCAATGGACATGAGTTTAAGCAAACTCTGGGAGATGGTGAAGGACAGGGAAGCCTGGCGTGCTACAGTCTGTGGGGCTGCAGAGTCGGACACGACTTAGCAACTAAACAACAACAGGTATTCTAGCCAGAGATGGTTTCAGGAGTATAATGTACTGTCTCTCACTTAAAAGGATGATGCTGGGGACAGTCTGCCAGGAGGACATGCTGTTTGAATCGCTTTTGCTATGGTGAGGAGTGGCATTTTTCTGATGTGCCATCATGTTCTCTCTCCAATGTCCTTGACCAAATGGACACTGGGGCATACGAAATGACACTGGGACCCCTTGGAGAGGTTCCTGGGGTGGAGGCATGCATGGTTCTTGAGAAACCACAGGACGAAAAATTTAAAGGACACTGAAGCTCGTAAGGAGCTGCCAAATCATGTTTAAACCTTTAACACCTTTCCTCACCCAAGTACTAAAGATTTTCATCTTAAACCTACCTCTTCCTTGATTTAAATTAGGAGTTTTTTTCTTTGGTCACTATAAAGAGTTCCTTTTGCATTTTGCTAAAGGCGCCCTATTTTCCTTCATACATTTGTTACTCCTTCATACTGGAAACTGGAAGATGAGCCAAAATGAATTCAGGCAGGAGTCTGAGGAAGCTGAGAGTCCACAGAAGCACCAGATGCTTTCTGCTTCTGAGTCACTAATCTTTCCCTCATTTTGAGCTTAGGAGACTGTTACCTGCAAAGCTAGGCTGTGCTTAGTCACTCAGTCGTGTCTGACTCTTTGCAACACTATGGACTGTAGCCCGCCAGGCTCCTCTGTCCATAGGGATTCTCCAGGCAAGAATACTGGACTGGGTGCCATGTCCTCCTCCAGGGGATCTTCCCAACCCAGGGATCAAACCCAGGTCTCCTGCATTGCTGGTGGATTCTTTCCCATCTGAGCCACCAGGGAAGCTCGCAAAGCTAGGGGCAGACTAATAATACAAGCTGAGTTGTATCTGTCTTTAAATCTTGTGTTGAAACCATCCATAGATCTGATGTTAAAGATAAAGAGGAAAGTTACACTCCAACTTGTACTTTCTAGAGATGTGCTCCGTTCTGAAATACAGAAGCTGTATCTTAAAATATAAGGGTAAGATCTTTGTAGATAAGATGGGGCATAACTTGCATATATGTTGTACATATTTGCTTAGAATCCATGCTCGATTAAGTGGCTTTAGCTCAATGTTCGTAAAATAAATTTGAACATTGATACTGCAGCCAACTGCAAGCTTCAATATCAGAAAAAATCAGCAAAAGACACGGCTGACTTTTAAATGAGTTAATTTGATTATATCACCACAAAAGACCTTCACACAGAAAGAAAAACAAATATGGCTAATTTGACAGGAGTGATTCAAAGTGGTGAGTTGCTAAAAAATAATATAGACTTCTCCCAAATGAGGAAGAAGAATAAAATGTTCAAGCTATTTTAGATAACCATTCAAAAAGTAGTTGTGAGGGTATTTTTTTAAATCCTGAAAAAAGACACTTTTATATGGAAAGAACTGGAAATCCTTACTTTCCTGTGAATAGTCTCATCATTAAAAAAAAAAAAAAAAAAAAAGACCACAGTACTTTTCCATCCACTTTCAGCAGGAGAAGACATGACGTAATAAGCATGAGCAGCAGCCCCTTGGTCTGGTCAGCACAGTGCAATGTCAGTGGTAAAGGATGTCACGGGGACTCGTATCTGAACTTCACTGAGATCAGTTTGGGGAGCAGCTCCCAGAGAGCTCTGGCTTGCTCCTAGGTCCGAAGCTTTGTGCAGCCCTGAACATCTCTCTTGTTTCAAACCTTGTGTAATCTGGAAAACCCAAATTATATGAGGCCAATAATGATGTATGTTTGCCAAGGCTATGCAAAATTGAGAGAGAATCACTGTTTTCATTGTATTAATATCAGTTTCCTAAGACTGTCTGGACAGAATTTACTGTCTTACAATTCTGGAGGCCAGAAGTCCCAAATCAAGGTGTAGCAGGCCTGTGCATCCTTGGAAGGTGCTGGAGAAGGGTCTGTTTTGGGGCTCTTTCCAAGCTTCTAGTCGTTCCTTGGCTTGTGGCCCCATAACTTCAGTCTTCACATGGCTTTCCTTCTGTGTGTGTCCATGTGGCCAAATTTCCCCTTTTTATAAGGACACTAGTCATATTGGATTACAGGCCTACACTGTTCCTACGCTGTGCTTGCGCTCAGTCACTCAGTATGTCCGACTCTTTGCAACCCCATGGACTGTAGCCCACCAGGTCCCTCTGTCCATGGGATTTTTCAGGTAAGACTACTGAGTCAGTTGCCATTTTCACTCCAGAGTATCTTCCGGATCCAGGGATTGAACCCATGTCTCTGTGTCTCCTACATTGGCGGGCAGATTCTTTGCCACTGTGCCACCTGGGAAGCCCGTATTCCTATATGAGCTTATCTTAATTTTCTATTAAGAAAATGATCCTATTTCCAAATAAGGTCTGAGGTGCTTGGGCTTGAGACTTCAGCATATGCATTTGGCTTGAGGGGACACAGTTCAGTCCCTAACATTCACCAAGCAGATTTCCTATATGTTAAATTCCATTCCACCCGTGCTGCTGGATGGGGTTGTTTCTAACTTTTCCAGTGGAAAAAAGTCCCCAAAGAAATGACCCTGTGCAGAGGGAAGGCTGGTGAGAAACTCAGCTGCTAGTGAATTTTCAACTCGAGTTTGAAATCATTTTTCTTCTTGGTGAGTGCAGACTGAAACAGCGATGAAGACTCTCAAATCTATAATGTCAGTCTTGTCAACAAGGAAATCTGCATCACTGTCCTTCCAAGTGAATCTTTTCACAGGCTTTCACTGTGATTTCACGGCTTCTGTAGTTCAATCCCCATTTGACTATCCCAAAGAGGAATCAAGTGCTCTTTTGCTTATTCTTGATGTGGTTGTAGGAGACTAGAGAAATAACCATTCACAGAGAGAACATCCAGAATTAGTGGACCAGGATTAATACCTGTTGGGAAATGGGGATAAAAGGAACTCTCCTGGAAGGCAGAGAAAGTTCTGCTGGAGGGTGGAAGGTCCCATGCAGCTGCAGTCCATGGCAGTAATTTCTTCACTCTGGTGAAGTTCATCTAAGTTCAAAGTTACACAGACCAACCCCTTCTCTTCAGGACTTTGCAAATTCAATCTCCTCCTTTTACCTTCTCCTTTTCTGATAACTGGGAAGATCATTTGAAGTGATCTGAAACCAGATTTCAAATTCTAATTGAGGATTTGAAAGCTGATGGCCAAATCACTGGTCTTCTCGGGGAGCTCAGTGGATAAAGAATCTGCCTGCAATGCAGGAGACGCCACAGATTCAATCCCTGCATTGGGAAGATCCCCTGGAGGGCAGAGCAACCCACTCCAGTATTCTAGCCTTGGAGAATCCTATGGACAGAGGAGCCTGGCAGGCTACAGTCCACAGGGTCACACAGAGTCGGACATGACTGAAGCGACTGAGTGCGCACGCACGGGCCAAATTATTTACGATTTCTGGTAAAATTTATGCCTCTTTTCTCTTACTCTTGGGTAAATGGCCAAAAATAAGAAGGAGATTGGGAAAAAATGGCTACAGAGAAAACCAAAAATAAAAGCAAAAAGTAATCAAATTAGAGAGATCATATTAGGAAAACAAGGGCTAAATGAGAAGGGGGAGGGAGTTAATAGCAGGTGTAAAAAAGTGTTAGAAAACACAAACCTGTTGCTGAATAAGAGATTAGAACTTTTTCTTTCTAGAACTCATCTCCAAAAACTTCCCTCTAACTAATAATGCTGCAGATCTTGTGTTGCCTTGGTGTTGGCAGTAAAGGAGCCAATGAGATAGTGTCACTGATTATCCCTCAGGGCTCCAGGAATAAGACAATACATCCAGTGTTTATCTTCAAAACAGTAACCAAGACAAAAAGTAGTCCTTTCCCAAGTCTTTGCCCACCAGGAAGTCCCTCATTCTGATCAAATCCCCAGGGATTTTGAATAAAGAAGGGCAGATCCAGAGTCTCCAACAATGAACTCATGGCCTCTGATCCAGAATGTGTATCCATGATCAGACTCTGCTAATGTGGGGTGTGTGGACATGCTGTTCCACAAAGACAGCCACATTGATTTATCTCATAGTTTCAAGGACTTTAGTGGCTCGAAGGCATTTTTTCTTCTGTATTGTTGGATCCCTAAGAATATGCATGGCCAGTGGAATCCTGCCAGTTTGCTTTCTTAGTTTCTTTCTCTTTTTTTAAAATTCATTTTTAATTGGAAGATAATTGCTTTACAATGTTGTGTTGGTTTATGCTGTACAACAACTTGAGTCAGTCATAAGTATACATATATCCCCACCTTCTTAATGCTCCCTCCCACCTCCACCCATCCCACGCCTCTAGGTCAGCACGGAACACTGGATTGAGCTTCCTGTATTGCACAGCAACTTCCCACTAGCTATCTATTTCACATATGGTAATATATATGTTTCCATTCTACTCCCTCAATTCATCCAGCTCTCTCCTTTCCCCTGCTGCGTTCACAAGTTTGTTCTCTATGTCTGAGTCATCTCTATTCCTGCCTTGCAAATAGGTTCATCAGCACCGTTTTTCTAAATTCCATATCTAGTTTCTTTATTTTCATTTGGATGTTCTGGGGAAGAATGTGCTTCCTGGCTTGTCTAGGTTGTTGGCAGAATCCCGTTTTGGAGGCTCTAGAATTGTGGACCTTGTTTCTTTTCCAGCCATCAGCTGGGAGCTGCTTTCAGCCCCTGGAGACTGCCCTTACTCCCGGCTGCTTGGCCCCCTTCATCATCAAAATCAGCAGTGGAGAACATTTCCATGTTGAGCCCCCCCTTGTTCTTCCAATCTCTTACTTTCTTGTTTTTTGCAACTAGTCAGAGAAAATCCTCTTTCTTTAAAGGGCTCATATAATTAGGTCAGGCCCATTGGGATAATCTCCCTATTTTAAGGTCAACTAGGCTGGGACCTTAATTACATCTGCAAAATCCTGTTGTTGCAGAGTTTGACTGAATAACTGGGGAAAGGAGCGTGTGTGTCAAGGGCTGGGAAACTTGGGAAACCATCTTAGAATTCTGCCAGCCACAGAACCCTTCCTGCACTGAATTTTAATGGTGGTTCTGCAGAAACAGTAACAGGCCAATTTGCTATATGTATAGACATATGTCTCTAAATAACAGAAGACTGCAGATATTGCATGATGTATTTTTCAAGATTGCTACAGTGTTTTTTTTAAAAACCATCTTACTATTTACAAAAACAATTCTTAACACCGTTGCATCAGAGTGGCTTGAAAACCAGAGTGGTGGATCTCCAGAGTTGAGGGAGTCGATGGTGGTCACTATAGGGAGGCTGGTTCTTAGGAGAAATTGTAAGACCTTGTGTGGCCCCACTATCAGGCCAGCTCCTTTCAGTCTGTTGATTTAATAAGCACTTAATATGATCATTTTGCTCTTAAGTCTGAATTTTGTAGCAAGAGCATAAACTTGTACTGAGGGCTCAATTTTGCTAGCATAATAATAAATCTTAGACATAGAATCTGAAATAAATAAAACAAAAAATCTCCTTATAAAATATTTTGGAAAATATTGTGACTCGCAAAGACCAAAATAAAAAGACATAATCATACCACCCAGAGTCAACCACTGTTAAGTTTTTGACTTTTTGTCTCAGTCTTTTTTTCTCTTTCCCTATACATAAACATGGAGAAGGAAATGGCAACCCACTCCAGTGCTCTTGCCTGGAAAATCCCATGGATGGAGGAGCCTGGTTGGCTGCAGTCCATGGGGTCGCTAAAAGTCAGACACGACTGAGTGACTTCACTCTCACTTTTCACTTTCCTGCATTGGAGAAGGAAATGGCAACCCACTCCAGTGTTCTTGTCTGGAGAATCCCATGGACGGAGAAGCCTGGTAGGCTGCAGTCCATGGGGTCGCACGGAGTCGGACACGACTGAAGCAACTTAGCAGCATACATAAACATATGTGTTAGTCAGGACCACATAGTAATCTGAACAGAGAAAATTTACTCTAAAGGACTATTAACTATGACATAGGCATAATTAGGAAGGTGAAAAGTCTGAAGAATACCCTAGGGCTGAGAAAGAGCATCCCAGAGAAGTACAACTTCAAAGGGAGCCTTCTTGCCAAGACAGATGGCCATCTGGCTGGAAAGGAGGACATGTCTGCAGCCTCACTGGTTGGGATCGTTCTCTGGGCTGCCTGAGCCAGGACTGGTCCACAGCTGCTGGGAAAGCAGAAGACACACCTCTTCAGGGCAGGCGCTCAGAGGCAGTCGGGGTAGTAAGAGTCGCCTTCCTGGCGGGGTAGGGTGATGGTGGTCTCGCTGGGAGTGCCGCTGCAAGTGGTCGCTGGATGGGGAGGGGCCGGTACTTTCAGAGGGACTGCATACTCTGGGTGGGTGGCTGGTGCAGAGGCCTCTGACTGTGGCGAAGGAGCAAGAATAGAAAGAAACAAAGGGAAGCTTCTGAACCAGGAGGGGAAGCTTCTTCTTCCTACATTGTCTCTCCCGCTCCCTCTAGTAACAAACCTAATGTGGAGCTCATTGCAAAGGAAAAATGTTCGAAGGGTACAGCCCATTAAGGCAGATGTAATGAAAGTGGGTTTGGAGCTGAGAGGCAATATATTGCCAAGCTGAGATCACAACATATACCTCATTTTGTAACTTGTTTGGCTTACTTAACATACTAGAAACATTTTCCCATGTGATAAAAATAATCTTCTGCAACATAATTTTTAATGGATATGTGATATTTCGTATTATGGGTGACTCATTACTTATTTAGGCAATACCCATTTTGGGGACTGAGGTTATTTCTAACCTATATTGATAATAAACAGTGTTGCAATAAATATTCTAGGAGTCAATTCCTTAGGAAGAAGTCCTAGCAATGGGATTTCAGGGTCAAAGAGTATATCCATTCTTCATATTTTTGATGCACACTCTGAAATTTCCCTTCAGAAAGATAACAGTATGTCTTAAAGCATTAAGTACTGGTAAACTTACTGCATTTCATTTTTAATGTGTTCTAATTTTAAAAACATGCTAATTAAGTGAATTTCATGATGATAATGAAATAGTCTTGGATAAAACAATTTTTATAGCAGCATTTAATAATGAGTGATACCAAAGACTTACTTAAAATGATAATGAAGTGGCTATTAGTACCAGTGCCAAAGAGAAGAAAATACTCAGAACCTACAAATGAAGACTCTGATTATTCCAAACATAAATCTCAGACTGTAAACACAAAACCTATTGGAACCAATCATTTTTATGGTTTTCAAAGGAAGAGACAGAAATTTAACAGGCTACTCCAAAAGGATTGCTTTAAAAAAAAAAATCAGTAATAATTAGATTTCTGGTTTTCAGTCAGAAAAATACAACGGAAAAAAAAAAAAAAACCTAGAAAGAAAAAAGAGGCTATCAAGTGGCTCAAACTCTGTTCTTCCACTGCAGAGGGTATGGGTCTGACAGTTAAGATTCTACATGCCTTGTGGCTCAGACGAAAAAAAAAAAGCAGAAATAAAAAACATATGAAATCAAGAAGGAAGGAAGAAAAGGAAAAAGGAAGGAAAGAAAGAGAACAAGAAATCAGGAAGATTTAATAAAAGAGGCAGGGTAAAGCCATTATGGAAAATGCTATGGAAGTTTCTCAAAAAAATTAAAAAGACTAAAACCATACATATGTGCATGCTGAGTCACTTCAGTCGTGTCCAACTCGTTGCGACCTTATGGATTGTAGACCTCCAGGCTCCTCTGTTCATGGACTTCTCCAAGCAAGAATACTGGAGTGGGTTGCCATGTACTCCTCCAAGAGATCTTCCTAACCCAGGAATTGAACCTGCGGTTCTTATATCTAAGTAAAACCATATGACCTAGCAATCCCACTTCTCAGTGTATATCCAAAGGAAATGAAAACAGAATATCGAAGGGATATCTGTACTAGAATGTTCATTGCAGTATTATTCACAATAGCCAAGTGTCTATTAATGGAAATAGCCTAAGTGTCCATCAATCGTCGTCGTCATGAAGTCGCTCAGTCGTGTCCGACTCTTTGCAATCCCATGGACTGTAGTCTACCAGGCTTCTCTGTCCATGGGATTTTCCAGGCAAGAGTACTGGAATGGGTTGCCATTTCCTTCTCCAAAGTGTCCATCAGTGGAGGAATAGATAAAGAAGAGGTGAAATATATATATAATATCTATAACGATATATTACCATATAATTATAATGTTAACAATTAGAATATAATATAATCATAATATTAATTTATAATTTAATATAACAATAATGTATTGTACATATGATATTATTCAGTCATTAGGAAGAAAGAAATCCTGCTATTTGTGACAACATGGATGGACCTTGAGAGTATTATGCTAAGGGAAATAAACCAAACAGAGGAAGACAAATACTGCATGGTATCACTTATATGTGGAATAAAAAAAAAAAAAAAAGACTTAAAACTCATAGAAACAGTGAGTAGAAAAGTGCTGCCAGGGAAGAGGGGCGGGGGAATATGGAGAGATTGGTAAAAGGATACAGACTTAGAGCCACAGGATAAATAAGGCCTGAGGATATAATGGAAAACATGGTAACCATAGTTGAAAACACTGTATTGCATAATTGAAATTTGCTAAGATATGAACAGAACTTAAATGTTCTCCAAAAATGCAAAGAAAAGATAATTGAAGTGATTGATGTGTTAATTAACTTGGGACAAATTCCTCACGATGTACATGTATATTAAATCACGGCTTTAAATATCTTACAATTGAATTTATCAATTATACCTCAATAAAGCTGAAATTAAAAATTTTAAAAAAGGAGAGAGTAATGAAGAAAAGAAGGAAAACTAGAAGGAAAGAAAATATGAAAGAGTGCAAAAATAGAACACAGACAAAGAAGAGAAAACAAACAATTTTAAGCAAACTCCATCTCTGGGATGGTAATATTTAGTTGATTAATATCAAAACATTTTTAAGTGCTAGGAATACACAGCTTAAGAAAGACATGCTTTCGTAAAATAAGTCTTAATTGCTCAATGTGCCAGAGAAGTGGAGGTGGCAGTGTTTTTGTGGCACTTATGTGGCGGTGCCCTGTCATCATGGAAGTCAGTACAGAAGGGCGTGCATTTCTGCAGGACAGAGGAGCCTGACAGTCCATGGGGTTACAAGAGTCAGACACGACTTCCCAACTAAAGAGAGAGAGAGAGAAAGAGAGAGAGGCAGTCTCCAGTGCTTTCATTTGCTGTTAAATGCCTCAGAATAAGCGGCACGTGTATCTCAACAAAGACGCTTTGGTGTCCACACAGGGAGTATTTCTACCAGGGGGTGGTAGAATTTACCTGCTGACTGGTTGGTCGTGGCAAGCCGATTTCTCAACAGGTGGGACGCAGGCCTGGCTTGCGAAGGAGCCAGAACAATGTCAAGGCTGCTGAGGGGAGGTGGGTCTTCCTCCACGTGGCCTGCATTCCAGCCCTGGTACATGCTCTCTGGAGGCCACAGGGTCATTATGCCAGAAAGGGCGGTGCAAAAGACATGGAAAACATTGATCCATGTGCACAGAGATCCAGTGCTCTCTATGCTTAGGATGTAGTTATTTCTCTGAGCTTGTTCTGACAATTATTTTTGGCACAAAGAGCTCTATCAAACGGGATGAAAGTAAGTCAGTAAGGCTGAGGCATGAATGGTCTTTCAGAATATGGGGTTCACCCTACTCTTTGGAAAGAAAGAAATTCATTGCTACTCCTCTGCTATTTCCCTGATCTGTTTGGGAGCTGGCAAACTGATTTGATAAAACAGTGATAGATTTGTCAGATTAAGATAGTAATTTACTTCCATTAATTTGAGAGACATCAATGTCTCACAGTGAGAAGAAATATGGCTACCCTGGTGGGATACATTTAAATTCATTAGATTTCCCTGCTTTCATCTGAGACACTGAGACTTTTTCTTCTCAGCCGATAAAGCCTTTCAATTTTTACTTCAAATGGTACTAAACAAGCACTCATCAATTTATACTTTAAATTCTCTTAACAATATCCGGGTTGGATGAATCTGTTTAATTAGCAGTGGGTTGATGCTTTCTTGGCCCTCTGCAAGTCCAGTTACCAGAATAAAAGAAACGCACGGAAAGCTGCTGGTTGGAAAAACATGCCTTCTATGATGGCGGGGAACCAGAAGAGACATTCTCCCAACAAATGTTAACCCAGGGAAAAAAATTTGAATATATACAAAAGATTAAATTAACAATAGATGAATGGCAAATGAGAAAGCTGCCAGTGACCAGACTTTCTCAGGAGCCAACCTTTAACAATATGGATTATTTCGGATAATTCATGGTTTGCCACCCTTCAGTCTTTGTCTCCTCTATAATATCCAGGGCACATCTTAGACAGATAATTAGGGCATTATCATATGCCTTAACTAAGTCGGACAAATTGCCTTGCACTTCTTGGTAAACCAACCTCAGGCTCTGTCATTAGCCTTGTCTAATTGCTCCAAATAAAGTCTTTGCCGTTTTACCGCATCAACTTTATTTGTCAATACTCAAGCAAGAGTGACTGTTTCCTTTCCTGTCGGGCTCCATGAATACGCTAGTCACTAGGTAACCTTACAGTTAATCCAGGCCACAGCATGGTAAAATGTAAGAAAATGTAAAGGTCAAAAACATGTTTCTATTATGAAAAAAATGAATGATAATGACATAATTTTTTCAGCTCATCAGGCTCTTTGCTAAGTGCTGCTGTTATTGCCAGATCAGTAGTGTATAACAAAGAAGTGCTTTCTGTAGCCTGCTTCATTAGTCTGCCCTGTAGGACCTCACCTCCAGACCTTTCACTAATCTGTTGGCCAGCTCAATAGTCTTGTTAGTTCTATTCACTTCTTCCTGACAGCGGATTTTCTCAGCTGTAGCCCTTGCAGAGGCCATGGTTAAGGCAGCCAGGTTTGTGTCTAGTTCCTTTAAATAAAAACAGTGAGAGACAACTTTGGACATTGTCAGAACAAGGAAAAAGATCACCACTGACTTATTTTATATTGCAGAAAGTTAAATTATACAGTGTGCCCCAGAAGTAAACACACCCTCAGATGGGAGGCAGTGCCAATTCACACAATGAGAAGGTGCAGTGGGGAAAACGGAAGAAAAGGATATTGGGCAGTTTATGTAATTTTTGTTGTTCAAAACAGCACCAAGGGGGGAAAAATAGGAAACACGCACACAAATTCAAAATCCTAGAGGGAAATGGAGAATTCCATTTTCCAGACAAATTACCAGAATTTATGAAGATTTAATGCACTTGATTCGCCTGTACCATTAGTGCCAATAACACACTTCATACAACGTGTCCCTAAACATTTTGCAATGAGAGCCTACGGCAAGATAAAACCCAGGGGAAGCTTTTAAGGTGGGAGTTGAAGAGCTGCGAGGAATCAACAGCTCAGGGGGAGGGAGCCCCAGCGCCGGGGAAGCTGGGGGAGTGTGGAGAAGAGCAGAATTTCCAGCTGAGGATGTAATGGAGATGGGGAGATGGGGGTCCCAGGGAGCTGGCTGCTGGGGTAGGTGGAGCTCAGGGAGGGAAAAGCAGGAAAACAAGGTTGTGAGTATAGTGTGTGCAAGAGACTTGACCGGTTCTTTGCAAGGGGCAGACTGTGAGAGGAGGGAGATTTGGAGAAGAAAAGGCAACCTCCAAAAAGAATCATGGCTCAAGTAGCAAAAGAACTACCTATTTGTGTGTGTGTGTGTGTGTGTGTGTGTGTGTGTGTTTGATTTGCTGATCTCTTTCAAGAAATCACCCACTCACTGAAAGAACTTCCATAAAGACAGGGAGACAGCTGATGCTCTCCACAGTACGCTGGGAAGGCATTTGTAGTGGCAAAGGATAAAGCTCATGACATTGCGTAGAATTTTGTTCACGATAGTTTTATGAAAAAAAATGTTAGCACTGGAAATAACTGGATAGAACCATGAAAACTCTCTTCAGATATATAACATATATAAGAATCTAATGATTCCTTTGATACAACTATGCGTTACTATTAGGAATCTGTTTTCTACTTAGTAAAAATGAGGCCAACAGCCTGGCAGGAAATGGGAAAGAACAGTTTACAGAACCTTAGGGAAGAACCTCAGTTGGTACTTCTTGGGCTCATGGAATTCTTTCTCAGACTTGTCCTGATCTAGTCACCACTTAAAATTCCTCAAGCCAACGAAATAACCCCCCTCCAACCTTCTGAATTTTATTCTTCCCTCCCTTCTTTCCAGACAGCTGGCTCATGGTTGTCCACCTGCAAAACCAATGTAAACCATTAAACTGGACTAGGAGGAAAGACCAGATACTGCAAAGTCTTGTCTCATGTCTTACGATATCCATTTGCATTAACGATAACCCAGATGGCAAGTGGCAAGCTTCCTTTAAGAAGAACATTAGCTTCTAGTTTCTAGAATCCTCTGATCAATCATTTATTAGACATAATGGCTACTGGATTAGTTTGCTAGGGCTACTATAACAAAGTTCCAGAAACTGGGTGGCCTAAACAGCAGCCATTTATTGTCTGGCAGCTCTCCAGGTTAGAAGTCCAAAATCAAGCTGCTGGCAGGTTGGTTTCTTCTGGAGGTGGGAAGAGGGGTCTCCATGCCCGTCTCCTAGCTTCAGGGATCTGTTGGCTATCTTTGGTGCTCCTTGGCTTATAGACGCTTCACCGCATGTCTGCTTTTGTCTTCACGTGCCATTCTGCGTGAATGTTTTCAAATCTCCCATTTTCATAAGGACAGCAGTATATTCGGTGTCCTCCTTTTAACCTGATTAACTCTGCAAAGACCCTATCTCCAAATTCAGTCACATTCTGAGGTGCTGAGTTAGCACCTCTACAGATGAATTTGGGGAGCATGCAACTCAGCCCGTAAGAGCTGCCAAGTGCCAAACACTGAGCTATGAACTTGAAGGGGAAGGGTGGTACCAAGATGAATACGGTATGGCCCCTGACCTCCCCGGCTGGCAATTTAGTGAGAGAGGCGGGTTGATATGCAAACGAAGGCAAATAAAAGAAGGGAATTTATAGCCAACTACAGCTACTGCTGGGCCTGAGGGAATGGGAAGCCCAGGCCGATTGTTTCTGGGTAGCGAGGCGGGGAGAGCTTGGCCCAGGCTTTGACTCGAATTTCCCCTTTATTCATGGGCCTGTGGGTGTGTCGTCCCTCACTCCTCCTGGAAGTAGCTGCAGTGGGTGCCCTGCTGAGGGGTGGGTCGGGATGACAGGGTCCTCGTGCCTCACTGCCAGGTGGGGAGTGAGCCCTTGGTTCTGTGACGGGTGGATGGGAGAGCAGAGCCCCGATGTTCTGTGTCAGGAGAAAGGGAGAGCACCCAGCACAGACAGACGCCTGCAGGGATGGGGGGTGGGTGCTGTCTTTAGCCCACATGGTTCAGGGACCCAGAGAGGGGTCCCCGCAGCGGCCTCGCAGCTGCACAGCCCTGGGGAAAAAGCAGGCCCAGGATGTCTCTTCAGGTGCTTTCCTGTTCTCTAACCTAAATTCTTCCTCCCGAGACCCTTCCCTGCGGCCCTCTCTTCAGTCGCCCTGAGAAGGCCAGAGAAAATCCAATCAAAGCAACCACACGAGCTTGAGACTAGTACCCTTTATGGACTGTTACCAAATTTCAAGGATTTATGGTTCAACTGTTCTTTGGAGGATCATTTGAGTTCCTGCTGGAGGGACTGGAATGGGTGGGAAATGGAAAAAAGAAAGGCAAGGAAAGAAAGAAGGCAGGGATACCGGAAGAGAGGGGAGGGGGCAGGAGAGAGAAGGGACTTCTATGAAAGGAACCCAAACCAGACTCTGAGTTTTTTTTGTTTTTTTTTTTCCTACTCAAATCCACCACTTCCCAGAGTTACATCTCTAAAACACTGAGTGATTCCCCACTAAAGGCAATATGTTACTACTCCCATTACCTCTAAGACAAAATCCAGACCCCTTGGCACATCACGCTGAACCTCCCAGCCAGGCTGCGGACTCCTGCCAGCTTCTCAAACTTCCCTCCTCTTCTTTCCTACCCCGACCTCTACCCTGCCTCACAGCGGTAATTCCCATTCCTACGCCACACCCTGGAGCTGTGTCCTTGCTGTTCTCTCTGCCTAATCTTCCAAATCTGTTCCTCATTTGAATATGTCACCTTCTTTGCAAAAGCTTTCTCTGAACCCCAGGCAAAAGCAGTCACCAGTCACGCCTCCACCCTCCTCTAAGTTGGCACAGCCTTGTTACTCATAGTTACAATAGAAATAATATTGTATTATAATTATATATTTCTCATCCATCTCCCCAAGGAGACTGTGAACTCCTGTAGGAGGGGATTCTGGCCTGATTCATCTTGGAGGTCCCAGCACCAGCACAGGGCCCAGCCTGTAGCTGATGCACAGTCAGCCTTTGCTGAATGAACGCCTATTTGCAAGGCTTAGGAAAGAGAGGGGAAGGCAGAAAGTAATGAGGAAGGTAGACTAGATGAGGGGAAGAAAAAGACAGCAGAGAAGCAGGAGCATTCTGATTCTTCACAGCTCCAAGTTCTCTCATTCATTGGATAATTATCGCCTTACAGGGTTAGCCACTAGGTGCTACGCCAGGAACTGGGGTTGTGGAGATGAAAGACACAGTGTCTGTTTTCAAGAAGCCACGATTTAGGTGGTGTTGGGGAAGGGGATGCACAAGAAGGAGGTGACAGGTGAAGGGACAACCAACGAGCAGATCAATGTTAAACACACCGTGATGGGCAGGGACAGAGGGCCACCCATCAGGCCTGCGGGAGTGGAGGTGCTGACGATTGAATAGGTGTGCTGAACAAGAGTGATGGATGGAGAACAAAGGAACAATATTCAGAAAACTATTGATGGTGGATCTGTCAAGGAGAGTTTCTTACGTTTAGAACCTTTAAGAAATGTATTTATTTATTTTAGGCAGTGCTCAGGGTCATTGTTGCTGTGCGCCAGCTTTCTCTAGTCGCAGCTAGTGAGGGCTCTGTCTAGTTGCTCCTTGCCGGAGCAGGGGTAGAACCCATATCCCCTGCATTGGCAGGCAGATTCTTAAGCACTGGACCACCAGGGAAGTCCGAATTTAGTGCTTTTAATGTTTATTTTTGTATTTGAAGGTAGCCGGACTTTGCACAGTGTTTCTTGAGGTATAGATCTTTTGATTCTCTCTAGCATATGTACAAAGGTAACTGAGATAATTGAGATTGGCCAAGGAATATAGGAGCTTGGCTTCCCAGGTGACGCTAGCGATAAAGAACCCGCCTGCCAATGCAGGAGACTGAGCACAAGGAATATCGAATTCAGCCACCTGGGTGGTTTCTTCAGATTTGATGTTATTCATTTTATCAGTAGGAAAAGATTTATCCTTTTATTGTAGAAACTTTTTTGGGGGGATTCATTTGGGTTTTTGTTAGTGAAGCTGTGAACCACTCATTCCACCCCCAGGGTCTGTCTTCCCCAATGACTGGATGTGTGAAGCTGGGTGCCCATCCGCTCTAGAGAAGCATCAAGGGGTCATGTCATTTCGTTTCCTTTAGAAGGGCTGGAGACTTGCAGCTGGCATGATTTTCTTTTAGGTCCTCTTTTGTTTGACTATAGTCTTTTCCAACACTCTGAGAAGAAGTGCTAAACAGAGGAAAGATAGTATCATTCTTCCTGCATTTTTCCATATGGCTGATAATAAGACATATACCCCTCTCTTATAGGATGTGCATATCAATGCGGTTAATATGAATTTTTTTTCCGTGTCCAAATCCCTTTCTTTTCCAGCTTCCTTCTCATTTTTTCTTTCCTTCCTTCCTTCTTTCTTTCTTTTATTTATTATTTTTTTTAAAGCATTGCCCTTTTCAAAACAAGGGGAGATGCAGCATAGTTCCCGTGCCCCAGTGATCCAATGGTGTCACGTCACTATGGCAATTGCTGCCCAGGGCAGGAATGCAGAGCAGCTGTAATTGTGAAACGCCTTATTGCTGGTGCATGTCAATCAGAACCTATGAATTGAGAAAAATTTGCTCTGTTCATTCTGTTAAATGATGTATCCAATTAAACCTGTTAGAATTCATGATCTTCAGTCAAGGTTAAATGAAAGTAGTTACTCCTGTCAGCTAGGTGATTAAATGCTGCCTACATCAGGCACATTTATGTGCAAAATTAAAATTTTGGTATAAAGCATGAATCTTTATGCATGCCAGTTAATTATCTTGCGGTTCCTCCACTTATTAAATGCCCACTGCATTTCTTCTTAATCATCAGCTTCCTTTCAAAACTTATTTCATACTTCACATTACACCAGATTTCAATGTTTAAATGAAATGCTTTACCAATGAAAACTTCCTCTTTTTGAGGGCTTGGCTCTACTATGCTACTGAAAATAATCATTATTAACATTTTCTCATTATTATGTACAAGTGTTTCTAGCAGCCAGTTTGACTGACGCCAAGGCATTCTGAAAGTGATCCTTGTTCAGACTCCACCGAGGCTTGGGTCTAACCTGGGTTCAGCTTCCTGAATGCCTCCTCTCTCAACCACTCCAGGCTGCCACGTGTAGTGCCTCTTGCTGAATGTAGGGTCCTATTTCTTTTCCCTTTCTGATCTACTTTGAGTTCATACAAAATGAGCACAATCATAAATAATGAGTAATCATGAAATGAGTTACTACTGTACATCGAAGTACCTTAGAAATTGCTGGAGGTAGGGTGGGGAATATGGCTTCTTCCATTTTAAAAAATAAAAAGAGACCTAACCACTTAAGACCTGGAGAAGGGAATGGCAACCCACTCCAGTGCTCTTGCCTGGAGAATCCCATGGGCAAAGGAGCCTAGCAGGCTACATACAGTCCATGGGGTCGCAGAGAGTCAGACAGGACTGAGCGACTAACATCAACCAACCACTTCAGGTCTCAGGCATACACAAATGTTGCCTCTTCTGTTTGGTTTTAAAATGAATGAAAAGTACAAGGTAGAAACAACACAATTCCATAGTGCCTGTGGTTCCTAAATATAACATTACAGGAGCGGTAGGATGCCGCAGAAACACTCGAGCAAATACTTCTCTTAAAAGTGTTTCACACTATAAGTTAAGTGTTTCTACCTTTGGGGACTATTTGTTTACTTTTGCTAGGAAAGACTCAATAATAATTGCATGGACTTAAAAATTTTGCAATGCACTTTCTTTTACTGATGTTATTAATTTCAGATGTTTATTTCTCTCTTTCTGAGGCAGATGATATCCTTATAAATTTTAAAACTTAAAAATAAACTCCTACTTTTTAATTGATTCACAGTAAATAATACTAATGAAGTCAGTGTTATTGAAATTGATTTCCATTGTATTTAATTCTCTGTGCCATAGTTTCTCAGTCTTTTCTAAACACAAAGCATTCAAGAATCATAAGAAAAATATCTTTAAAGATGAAAGATGTAAGTTCTCAATTTAGTTGTTGCAAGTATTTAAATAAAAATACTTCCTCTTCTAGAAAGTTATGAAATGTTCTTCTTAAATGAACTTGAAAGGGGCCGATTTCCATGAGAATGAGAACAGATTTATTAACAAATAGAATGGAAGAAGTGTTTTTCACTGAATAATATTAATGAATTAACCAGTGGTTAGTGACGCTGAGCAGCTGCCTATGTGGGAATGTGTTAGAAACTCATTTTTACTGCAAATGTTCCCTCAGACACACCTCATGTCAATAACAATGCCCTGTTATTCTTCTTGAATTTATAGCTTTCCTTAACATATACCAATATCCAATGTCAACTTTTTTTTTAAAGGAAATCTTGCATCAGTGTGTTGAAGAAATGATGAAACAGGAACTCAAACAAATGTCAGTCCTTCATCTGTTGCAAAGACCAGCCTCATCTAGTGATGTGAGTGAATGGGCCAGGATCTTGGAAGGTAGGGAGTGGGCCATCTGTGTGGCAGAGGTGGTTACAGAGCCCAGGAGTGCTTGGTCACCTTGGAACCCTCTTAGTGGCTGCAAGGCTGATCCCAGCCTTCAGCAAGGGGCAGGTGTAGACAGTGGCTTTTTGTGCTGCTTCTCCCCTTACATTGGATCCTTATTTACTCTGCTCACCTGCTCTTCAGCAGCTGCTGCTCAGAGTCCTCAGTGTTTTGTCATTAAATCCATCTCTTGGGTCAAACCTCACTGAACTCAGAGATAAGATTGTGTAGATCCTGGGAATTGGAGTCAGGCTTGAGCCAGGCAGGGGTTGCTGGAGGTACCAGCTCATAAGGGCTTTTTACACGTAACGGAGATGGGTCCCGGGATAGAGAACATTGAATTTAGGATACATTTCCGGGAGAAGGAATCTGTTTCTGTTCTATCCCCTTCAAGTGGAGGAAAGGTTAGAGAGATCTCCCATGTGAGGAACGTGCTGGAGTAACAACAGGTGGTCACCACAGTGCCCCGAGGAGGGGAGCCTCAGGCTGTGGCTTTACTCAGGGGCTCTCAGTTGTGTTCTCTTAAGCTCGTCACCTGCTTGGGGCTCATCTTCTTTCCCACTAAATGAATGCTGAAGATTTCTTAAAGGATACTTCTTTAAAGTCTTCCCAAATGATTGCCTGGATTTCCCAGCTGGCTCAGTGGTAAATAATCTGCCTGCCAATGCAGGAGACCTGCAGGAGATGCAGGTTCGATCTTTGGGTCAGGAAGTTCCCCTGCAGGAGGATATGGCAACCCACTCCAGTATTCTTGCCTAGAAGAATCCCATGAACAGAGGAGCCTGGAGGGCTACAGTCCATGGGGTTGCACTGAGCCGGGACACGACTGACAGCTGAGCTCCCATGCAGATGATTACCCCGGGTGCCCACAGATCTCATTCTGGCTCCCAGGAGGTTGTTATGTAGGAGCCAATAAGGGAAGGTGGGAGCGAGAGCTCTCCTGGGTCCTGTCTTGAAGGCTTACCGAGGGAAGACACACAGGTAGAGAAAAACAAAGCCTAAGGAGGAAACCAACAGCAGGTGAAGAGCAGAGTAAGCAAATACCTGTTTGAGTTAATTCTTACAAACTGGTCTCTTTTTGTGTGACCCTGTGTGTGTTTTATGGGTTAGATGTCAGAAAAGCAGCGTCTTTCCTGGGACCTTTTTCTTTTCTTTCTTTCTTTAAAAAAATCGTTTAGAAACGTGAACAATTTTCTGTCCAAATGGTCGCTGGCCCTAAGTGGCTTAAAAACTCCCAGTGGGAAGGACAACAGCCCTCTCAGAGGCAGAGTGGCCTCTGTCTGTGAGAAATATTCACCTACAGCTATGCTTTTCTGGCTTGCTTGATGGCTCGCTTTGCAACTTGGAGATGTAACGTAGCTTGAAATCCACTATGCGTTTAGCCCTGCTTTGTCAGCCCACCTAGTGACAGATTGGGCTGTTTTGTAGCCCTGCTGCTTTCCCAGGTCACACAATACCATGGCAAGTAGAAGGACTGGGTCCGATTTAATCAAAGGCTTTTGATTGCACAAAGCCTGGAGCCTCATTCCTACAGGGAAGCCTCTTCTGGGACAAGGAAAGAAGGGGTTTGCTGTGTAGCAGACACACCCGTTTGAAGCTCCACGCAGAGAGACTGATTCCCCTCAATCTGCCTGGCAGCAGCCTGGGCAGGCCACCACCGCCACAGATGCTGATACTGGGAAAGGTGGGAAACCAGAGGAAGGACCACTGCTTCCTCTCAGGGCACCGCTGTCCAGAGGTTGGGGGTCTGCTGCATGCAAGGTCTCAGGTTGCCATCACTGGTCCAGTTAACCTCCAAGTGGGGATGAATTAAACAAGAATCAGTGGTATCACACCTTGGGCTGGTTTGCAGGTTGGCAGGGACAGGCCGGCTCACCACTTCATTCTGTGTGTCAGAGAGGGGATAAATTCAAAGACATACTCTGGTATTAAAGAGATGGATGTTTTTACTTGTCGCTTTCCTGACCTGAGGTTGGAAAGGTGATTCAACTAATAGTTGCCTCTCCTACTTAAAAGAGCAATGAAAATATTTTCTACTTTTCGGCTTCTCAGGGTATAAATAGGATATTTCCAAAATAAAAACACAAAGACTGCCTTTACTGATTTGCTGTGAATAATTTTCTAGTAAGAAATTTCCTTTGAACTCAATTGGGGAAGGAAAAGTAAAGTCCACATACAGCAAAGCAGACATTGTAAAATCTTGTACCTTTTCTCTGGTGGTCTTTGATTCATCTCATGAACTCATGGGAACCCGTGATTATATTGGTGTGTGGGATTATGTCGCTGCTGGGCAGACAAGACAGGCACGCGTCATCTTTATTCCAGTGTAGGAGTGTTCTTTGTGCTCTTGAGTTCACTGTATTTGAGAGTGCTAGGTATGCGGAGACACAAAATAGCTAAATGTGAGTTTGTTTTGAAATATTTTATACCATAAAGAAATTTACTAAAAAAAAGCTCCCTTTATTTAAAATGCATATATACCATAACAGTGTGTATTAGTTTCTCAGTTGGGTTCGACTCTTTGCGACCTCATGGACTGTAACCCGTCAATCTCCCCTGTCTACAGGATTTCTCAGGCAAATATGCTGGAGTGGGTTGCCATTTCCTCCACCAGAGGATCTTCCCCACCCAGGGATCAGGTGGATTCTTTACTGCTGAACCACCTGGGAAGCCCGAGGGGAAGGATGGTGTGGCTCAAAAATCTTAGCCAAGATCAGGATATGAGATGGGAAATATTTGGGAGAATACAGGGATGTTTGTGTGAGTATGTGTGCATATGCACACGTGTGACAGGCCCTCAGCTAGGTGACGGGTCTGAGAGTTGAGGAACACTGCCTCTCCTGCTCTCTGGGCCCACAGGGTGCAGCCCAGAGCTGCCCGTGGAGCCCCACAGACCATGGTTACACTTTTACTCCTGTGGAACGTGTGGGTAGCTGGGCCCAAGAGGACCCAGGAGCCGTGAGTACTTCCCTGCATGGTCCACCACAGCGTGGGCGTGATGCCAAGAGCGGGCTGACCTGGGGTCCCTGTGGCTGGTGTGAGGAGGCAGTCACAGATACAGACTGTATGGCTGGAGGCCCGGTAGGAGTATTACCACCCTGGGAGATACCAGCACGTGGAGATGAGGATAACTGGGAACCAGGCAGCATAATCCAGTTCTGAAGATGCCAAGGTAAGGTGAGTAGATGCAGACTAAGGACCAAATGCCTCTCCTGATGCTGTGATGCTGCCTACTCCTGGGAACAGAGAGGACAGGCCTCCTCCAGGACAAATGGAGATCCTAAAAGGATCTGATTTACCGTGAATCAATTAGACAAACCCTGGTTTGATTACAAAATTTGGAATTATTCTCCATTAGAGAGCAACATGAAGGTTTGAGGCTTTTTTAGAGATGGAAATTTAGTCTAGTTGTAGGAAAGTAAACAAAGTTACTGTTTTTGAAAACCTGAGGCTGTGGATTAAGCAATAGAGAAATGGAAAGATTTCTCTTTCCATTTCCTGTTTCAATAAAATAACTAGATTCTAAGACACATACGAACTCTTGACTGAATTTTAAAGTTGGCTATTTGGAGTAAAGGAGACACAGCTAAATGCTTGAATCTTCTCTGAAAACCTTCGATAGACACTTATTAGTAGAGTCTCAAAACTGTATTCTGTACAAGGCCCAAGTTTATCTCATTGTTCTTTGAACCCTAAACTTAAAAATTCATTTATTTGCTAAAATACTTACTGAACACTTACTATGTGCAGGTATATGTCTAGTTATGGGGAGTTCTTTAATATGCCTTTCCTGACCTCCAAGGGGAGAAGGCAATGGCACCCCACTCCAGTCCTCTTGCCTGGAAAATCCCATGGACGGAGGAGCCTGGAAGGCTGCAGTCCATGGGGTCGCGAATAGTTGGACACGACTGAGTGACTTCACTTTCACTTTTCACTTTCATGCATTGGAGAAGGAAATGGCAACCCACTCCAGTGTTCTTACCTGGAGAATCCCAGGGACGGGGGAGCCTGGTGGGCTGCCGTCTATGGGGTCGAACAGAGTCGGACATGACTGAAGTGACTTAGCATCGGACCTCCAAGAACTTAAAGTTTATAGTTTTACAAACAATGTGTAGATATTTCACTCAGCACATGTATGTTATTAGAGTGATATTAAAGTGAAATGATAAAAGTGATCTTTAAATATAACAAAATTTAGAACCTTAGCTTAGACATCATGCATATTCGATGTACTATCATTAAATGAAGTTCATCAGGAATCACAGAGATGACAGACAGCACAGTGGGAGTCTGGGCATGGATCCCTGGGCCATCACTTACTAGTTGTGTAGTTTGGGACAAGTTGCTTAACTTAGCTGTCTTTCCATTTCTCAGCAGCTCTGAAGTAAGAATACTAATAGTACCTACCTCAGAAGGGTGGTTATGAGGGTTATGAGTTGTCATATACACATATCACATTTTACAGGGTCTGGTGGAGAGAATGGTAAATATACATATGTGTTTGTGTGATATGGTATAATACATGCATTTTAAAAAATGCTATTGCCAAAACATATCAATTCTATTTGATTGATGCTATAGTGGAGATTATAAGAAAAATCTCTTTCTGTAGTTTAAGTATTGAATTTAGCAAGTGAATGACATTAATCTTGTACATTAAAAAGTAGGAAAGCCTGAACAACTCCTGTAATATTGTTTTTGCCAACATGGAGTCTCCCCATGTGGGAATTGCCACCAACCTTAAGAAACATACATGTATAAAATACTTGAAAAATGAAGCATCAGATTTGGTTGAATATACACCATTTTGAACTGACTGTGTGATGAGAGGGAGCTGGTTGATAAAGGACAAGAGAAATGCTAAATATGCGTCGTGACAAACAGTGAAAAATTAAGGATTGTAACTAACATTAATTACGTTCTAGTAAGATGAATAGGCTGCTCATCATTAATGAGAACATACACCTTTGTCTAAGTTTCACATCCACCTGTGATGAATGTGCTAATGGGGATAAAATACATCATAGTAACATTTGAATTAACAGCACACTAATAGATTGACATATGAGTATGAACAAAGCATTTAATCATGTAAACTATACCACACCCAAGAGCAAATTTCTCTGTATTGCCTACATCACATCCAAGTGAATGTAGAAAGCATTCAAGTCTTATTTTAAATAATATATTTAGGATATTGTTGATATTGGATAATGTTCTAGAAAACAGGGTTGAGGGTCGCTAAGAGTCAGACACGACTGAGTGACTTCACTTTCACTTTTCACTTTCATGCATTGGAGAAGGAAATGGCAATCCACTCCAGTGTTCTTGCCTGGAGGATCCCAGGGACGGGGGAGCCTGGTGGGCTACCGTCTATGGGGTCGCACAGAGTCGGACACGACTGAAGCGACTTAGCAGCAGCAGCAGAGAACTTAACTAAGATTGATAAGATTCTGCAACTCTGATGAGATAAAGGGAATTCAAACACTGTACGTATTTCTCGAGCTATAGCATATATTGAATCTTTTAACTTAGATTCGTAGTGTATGGCCTGCGGATAAAATGCTATCAATTTAATACCAGACATAATATATACTGAGTAAAATTAGGCTTCTGTTTTGAGGAGAGGTCTATGAGAAGCTGAACATATCCTTCTTGTTGATACCTGGTATCATTTCTACAGCAGTTGAATACAATCTCATAAATAAAGCAGTGCCATGTTATTTTGATGGATGTCAGATTCCTAATATATTAAGTAATATTATTTAAAGCCTCACCCACTGTGATTAAGTATTCTTGGAGGGGAGCAATTATGCATATATCACAACAATGGGGATAACAACTGTATATTTATCATCTAAATCCATTCTGGTTAGAGAAATACATGTGCTGTGTGATGTTTTCAAGAAATCCCAAGATCGTGTATAAACTTCTCTAGTCCTTATACTTACTTTAAAGTTGGGAGTTAGAAAACAATTCAATTATGTTATAATAATAATAGCTAGAAGCCTTTTGAAAGATTGAAAATCACAAACCATTTATTCAATCACTGAGCTCCTAGGTGCCAGGTGTGACAGAAGTGCTTAGACACTCTTGTGGACCCAAGAACAAGATTCTGGTTCTCCAGGACTAGTTGTGGGGAGACAGAGTACCAACAAGAATGCCGAAGATCTCAGTCCCTAATTCCTAGCATAAGTTGCGTAGATCCTAGTATTGAGGAATGTGCAGGACTGGTGGGTGGGAAGTATTTGGGGCAGGGTAATCACTTACAAAAGGAGAGAAGGATAAGAAATACATCGTGAGAGAAAGGGAGACTCTAAGCCTGTCACTCAGCATTTCCTTCTTGCCAGGTCCCACAGACCTATGCCCACTGGGCTGAAAAAAGACCAATATTAAATGTAGTTCTTGGGAGACTTCCCTTGTGGTCCAGTGGCCAAGGCTCTTTGCTACCAATGCAGGGAGCCCAGGTTCGATCCCTGGTCAGGGAACTAGATCCCACATGCCGCAACTAAGAGTTCTTGTTGCTCAACGAAGATCGAAGATCCTGTATGTCACTACTAACATCCAGCATGGCCAAATGAATAAGTAAAATATTTTTAAAAAATTAGTTCTCTAAGATGTCTTGACCTATAAGAGCACAACAGAGTAGCCTGTGAAACAGAGCAGATCCAAAGTGCTTTGGGGGAGCTCACTGGAGTATGGAATGGATAAAGTGGAAAATTGAATATGATAATCAAGTTTACAGAAATAATTTCAATGAACATGTTGCCATAACAGAGGTAAATGTGAAGTGCTATACAGAGAGAAAAGAGAACAAAAAGAATCCTGTCCTTAACATTTGTAGATGTCTTCAGGAAAGAGGTAATGTGAGTTGCTCCTGAAAAAAAAAAATGTGAGTTTTTCAGGTAGAGCTGAGGAGCTGAAGAATTCCTGAATTTGGAAGAAAAGGCACAGAGCCAAGGCACCAGAGTCAAAGGGCATAGAAAGGGACACGGCTGGGGTACAGGCTTCAGGAGGGTGTGGAAAAGGAAATTCTTTTAGGAGCTGAGTCCAAGAGAAGAAGAAGTAAGAGGGGATCCAGGGCATAAACTGACCAAGGCATGTGACTACAGATATAGGTAAGTATGTGGAATGAAAGGTGGGATGTTGAAATGATTTTCATCTGATTGCATCTCTATTTCTCTGTGAAATATATGACAAGGTCTTCAGCAGAGAGTTGGGTGGGAGGGGCTGTTGGAGATTTAAGAATTGAAGAGAAAGTGCGTAATAGTCATCTTGGGAGTAGGTTAATGAATGTACTAGGGAAGTTTAGTTGTCAGATAGTGTTGAGTGCTCATTGAAGATTTTTGGTCATAAATTTGCAATGGTTCCTAATAGCATGGGTTGTGGGCTCTCCTCCAGTAACATTCAGCTGCTTGGGTACAGGGATGTAGCAAGCACTTAGTTGAGTTTAAGAAGACTTGGAGTTTCACCAGGAAAGTACAATAGAGGAAGATGAGGCAAGGTAGTTAAGAATGTTTGAAAATGGAATGAAATGTGGAGTTGAGGGTAGGTAATGGGATCTGTGAGGACTTGAGGAAGTAGAAGACAGTGAACACGTGGCTGGGTCAGTGGACTGGCAGTCTCAAAGGAGTGAGTCGGGAGGATGGGATGTGGTGATCAAGGGGTGCTTTGTTTGAGTTTTCAGAGTGTTTCTATCCTAGTATATGTCAGGCACTATTCTGGACACAGAGGATGTCATGATGAATGGAATAGGTATCCATGACACGTGTAAGCTATGGCAGAAAACTGACAGTAAGCAAATAGACAACTAAACCTCACTATATAATGTGTCAGATGATGATGAATACTAGGGACACAAATAAAGCAGAGAAGGAAAATAGGGAGTATTTAGTGAGGTCCTTGCAATACTCTTGCCTGGAAAATCCCATGGATGGAGGAGCCTGGTGGGCTACAGTCCATGAATTCGCTAAGAGTCAGACACGACTGAGCGACTTCACTTTCACTTTTCACCTTCATACATTGGAGAAGGAAATGGCAACCCACTCCAGTACTCTTGCCTGGAAAATCCCATGGATGGAGGAGCCTGGTGGGCTGCCGTCTATGGGGTCGCACAGAGTCGGACACGACTGAAGCAACTTAGCAGTAGCAGCAGCAGCTGGAGATGATACGTTGTCAGAATCTGGATGCATTGTAGAAGTAGAACAAAGAGGGTTTGCCCATGGGTTGATGTGGGTTGTGTGTGAGAGAGAGAAGAATCAAAGGAGACTCTCAGAATTGTGGCCTACGGCACTGAAAGATATTTACACAGGATATTATAGAATGGATATTTACACAGGTGGCCAAAACTGTGAAGGAATCCAGTGTGGTTGAAGGTCAGATTTAATTTTGACTATGTCAAGGTTGAGATTCCTCTTAGATTTGTGAGCAGACATGTGGAACAAGCAGTTGGGTAGACAGGACTAAAGTTCAAAATCCTGAACTCTGATTCAGTTATCTTTTATCCAGAAGGTAAAAATTTGGAAGATATCCCAAGCCATGAGACTGTGTAAGATCTATGAGAAAATGTGTGTAGAGGAGAGAAGAGGCTGAAAAATCTGAGGGGCCCTCCTGTTTTTAGAGGTCAGGGAGCTGAGGAAGAATCAGCAAAAGTTATTGAGAAGAAGTGTCCAGCACTGTAGGAGGAAAATGACAGAGTGGTGAGGGCCTGGGAGATAAGGGTGTAATTATTGGCAATGATGAGGTCTACGGTATGATGATGTGAGTAGGTGATTGAGAGGAGGAGGAGGGAAAGATCTCCTTATGGAGGGCGGGGAGCCAAGTGTCAGGGTGTCGGGTGACTCTAGGCTTGGTGACAGGATTGTGATGGAGAGGTAGGCAGTAACCCATGTATTGACATTCACCTGTGACTCCACTGACCAGGCAGGACAAGGAGGAAATTCAACGGTTAGTAAAGTTTGATGATTTGCTTCCAAAAAGCTAGGATTTTTGAATGAGGAAGGACCAACATCCGAGAAGTTGCAAAGGGGAGCCAGGTGGACGCTTGCTCCTCTCCCTGGCCTTGAGGTTCTTGGGGAATAGGAGATGCACAGTCTTTAGCTGAGAGGATGGCTGGAAGTAGGATCCCAGGGGTCAGCCTGGCTCCCTTCAGCAGGAAGAGACCTTTAGAAAAGGAAGAAGCTGTGGGCCAGGTTGCTAATGACAGTCAGTTCCTAGGAACAGCATGGAAGGGTTTGGGAGGAGAGGAGGGTTTGGGTTTGGGGTTAGGATTGGGTAATACTTAGATGGCGGGGGATGATTTGTTGGTGACCAAGGTGAAAGTGCATGCTGTGGGGGAGATTGGGGGGTGGGGATGCTGGCTGTGGGGTATTTGGGGTTGGTGCAGAGCAGCAAGGGCGGGAGGTCCAGCCTAAGGCTGAAGATGCTATGGCAGCCAGGAAAACAAGATGATTGATGACCAGCCTGAGGCTGGTCACACCAGGATGGGTAAGGTGCTGGAGAGTAGAGTAAATCTCTCTAGGATGGCTAATTATAATAATGCTATAGTCATCACCATTGAGGGAAATTTATCAACAACTAGGCCACAGACTTAGCGAAGTTTATCTGCAACTGGGCCAAAGAGTGATGAATTACTTTTCATCCCAACCCACTGACTATACTGGTAAGTGTTGACAAACAAACACCAAACTTTTGCTGATGAAATGAAGAGATGCTGGAGAAATCTGGAAAAGAAAGATGTGAGCCTTTTATAATTCCAGGAAATGGCCAAATCATTCTTACATTTGGGAGTGTGGGGTAAAAAGTCAGAGTTCAAGGAGTCATTACCATAATTCCAGCTTGGGAAGTTTTGTCTGCCCCAAAGCCACCCTTTCATTGAATACATGGATCTAAAGGCTGCAAATGATTTTTCTGTGCCATTAATTCATTATTATTTTTATGAAAGTGAAAATCACTGTGATTCATACTGAAACACGGACACATATATATCCACATACAAACCCACACTATAATCTGGTCAAATAATGACATGTGCAACCTCATTTGAGGCATAAAAGACTTGTTTTGAGGGTAGAATGAAATAATGCATTATCCCTAGGGCTGTCACTGAGTAAGACTGTAATGAACATTTCCACATTACTTTCTTTCTTGCATCTTCAAATAGAACAAATGGCTTAATGATTTGGACTGAGTCAGTTTAAGAAATTAGGTGTCTTTGCTGCTAACCATGGATTTCTCAGGGACAAATGTTCATATTCGTATCTTCAGTGCCTAGAATAGTGCCTGGCACACAGCAGTCATTCAGTGAGTGTTTCTTGGGATGAAGCAGAGTCTGCTCCCTGAACATTACTACAGCTATTTCCCATGTTCACTTTCCAGGTATGTTCCCAAGCAATTTACTAAGGGTTCCTCCAGCCAATGAAACATACATTTTACCAATCCCATTCATGAAAGGAAATCATCTTGGACATACGTCTTCAGTGAATTAGTGTTTATTAAATACTGATTATTATTATCCGACGTTTGAGTCAAAGTGCAGCCAGTAGCTCCAGTCTACACATAGACTGAATTAAAACAACAGTATTTTGTTGTGCTGACATCTGTGAGGTTAGGGACATAAATACATATGGTGTGGCTCATGTGATACAGGGAGAGCAATGGTTAAAAGCCGAGGGACTTGGCTGCCTTAGTGAGATGGGAATGGGGAGTTTAGGTGGAAGGTGCTCATCATGGGAAGGGTAATAGGTTCTTCCAGACAAACTGTAGAATGCACACATTCAGAGAGACTGCTTAGAGAGGAAAGAAAGCTCCAAGCCCACAGCAACAGAAAAAGAAGTCCTTCCTAGGTCAGTACCTGCAGCAATGTCTGGCAAAGAACATGCTATAGACTGAATATTTCATCTTCCCTAAATGCAAATGCTGAAACTTAATCCCTAATGTTATGGTATTTGGAAATGGGGCATATGGGAGGTGATTAGGTCAAGAGGGTGGAGCCTTCACACATGGAGTTAGTGCCCTTAAGAGCCCCCATATAGCTCCCTTGCCCCTTCTGCTATTTAAGAACACAGTGAAAAGACAGCCAATTATGAGCCAGAAAGTGCTCCCTCATTAGGCATCAAATCTGCTGATGCCTCGATCTTGGACTTCGCAGCCTCCAGAACTGTGAAAAATAAATGTTTGCTGTTTATAAGCCACCCAGTCTATAGTATTCTGTTATAGCAGCCCAAACAGACTAAGACAGCATTAGAGCAAATCTTATGCTTTAAGTGTAGTTGATAAATAGACATCCTTTACTTGGACTTGGAGCCACTAGAGTCCGAGACTGAGAATTTCCTTCAAATCCTAATAGAGCTGTAATGTAAAGAAACCTCAGGGCTGAGAGCAGCGCTGGATGCATAAGAGCACTTCAAAGGAGCTTGATTCAACAGAGGCCTCAGGACAGGACCAGGCAAGAGCATTTCACAGATGCTAAGGATGTCCATTTGTCCCTGGTGAGGAGGAACTGGGAACAATGAGTAGAATCTCACCACTGAGTCTTGCTGATACACTTGGACAGGTGTGCGTGCGTGCTAAGTTGCTTCAGTCGTGTCCAACTGTTTGCAATCCTATGGACTGTAGCCCGCCAGACTCTTCTTTCCATGGGATACTCCAGGCAAGAATACTGGAGTGGGTTGCCATGCCCTCCTCCAGGGGATCTTCCCAACCCAGGGATCGAAAGTGCATCTCTATTTCTCCTGCATTGACAGGCAGGTTCTTTACCACTAGCACCACCTGGAAAGCCCCACACCTGGGCACAAAAGTTAATTATTTACAGTTCTTATTTTAAAATTCTATCAGCCATTTCTTTTATTTTTTTCCCCTGAAAATTTCAGCTAAAGAACTTTATCAGATCATGTAGCAGAATGTCCTTATGCTTAAGTGATAGATGCTGAACGATTTAGAGATGAAATGTCATGATTTTTGCAGATTACTTCCAAGTCATGCACATAAATAGAAAAAGCAAGTACGATACTACCTTTTGAATTGTAACTCTCTTCTTCAAGCTTTTTTTTTTAAAAATAGGTTTAAAAATCTTCTACTAACAAGTTAGAGGTTGGGAGAAAAAGTCCACTTCATATTGGTACAGACAGGTATCTGGACTAGCATTTCAAACTTGTCAGTTTTCATCAAGATTTGGCTTTCCATATGATCAAACCAAATTCTTCCCCAGTGGCTTAGTGGTAAAGAATCCATCTGCAATGCAGGAGACATGGGTTCAATCCCTGGGTTAGGAAGATTCCCTGGACAAGGAAATGGCTACTCACCCCAGTATTCTTGCCTGGGAAATCCCATGGACGTGGGCTAAGTCTGTAGGGTCTCAAAGAGTTGGATACTGAATGACTTAACAACAACAACATGATGAAGCAAAATTGGCAACAACTATGACAGAACATCGGAGAAGGCAATGGCACGCCACTCCAGTACTCTTGCCTAGAAAATCCCATGGATGGAGGAGCCTGGTAGGCTGCAGTCCATGGGGTCGCTACGAGTCGGACGTGACTGCGCGACTTCACTTTCACTTTCCACTTTCACGCAATGGAGAAGGAAATGGCAACGCGCTCCAGTGTTCTTGCCTGGAGAATCCCAGGGACGGCAGAGCCGGGTGGGCTGCCGTCTCTGGGGTCGCACAGAGTCGGACATGACTGAAGTGACTTAGCAGCATGACAGAACATTATCCTACAGGGCTATTGGTTTTGTTGTTGGTTTAGTTCATTTATTCATTCAGCAAGTGTTTGTAGAGTGACTATTATATGTGAGTCACAAGATTCTAGGTTCTGGCTAGATAACAGGAGGAAAAATACATACTTTCTCCTATGCAAATATGTTAACTACTATTTAACAAAAATGCCCTTTAAGAAAACAAATCTTTTGCAATCTATAGATTTATCTTTAAGAATGTTTGTCCTTAAAACACAATTCTATTAAATGTCCTTCCCAAATTTATATATTATAAGAAAAATGATGAGTTTCTCTGGAAGAGCATAATAAAACACACTTTATGTCTCTCTTTATGGTTTTCTGGCTCCTTTATTTTAGGATTTTGCCTCAGGGAGAAAGACTAAACTTTCAAGTCCTGAGAGTATCAGAGGCAGAAAAATAGGGAAAGTCTTCAGTTTATATTAAATGAGAAGGTGTACAGAGGCCTGGCATGCTGCAGTCCATGGGGTCGCAAAGAGTCAAATATGACTGAGCGACTGAACTGAACAGAGGTTGGGCTCGGTAATTATTATTATTTATTATTGCTATCTATTTATTTATGACTGCACTGAGTCTTTGGGTGGGGGCTACTCTTCATTGTGGCACACAGGCTTCTCATTCTGGTGGCTTCTCTTGTTGTGGAGCATGGGCTCTGGGCGTGTAGGCTTCCGTAGTTGCAGCCCGTGGACTCAATAGTTGGGGCACATGGGCTTAGTTGCTCTGCAGTATGTGAGATCTTCCCGGACCAAGAATCGAACCTGTGTCCCCTGCATTGGCAGGCAGATTTTAACCAGGGAAGTCCTTTGGTAATTATTTTAACAGAATAATGGGATAACCAGAATGAAATAAGTAATAACCTATTCACAGTTCAGTTCAGTTCAGTGGCTCAGTCGTGTCCGACTCTTCGCAACCCCATGAATCACAGCATGCCAAGCCTCCCTGTCCATCACCAACTCCCGGAGTTCACTCAGACTCACGTCCGTTGAGTCAGTGATGCCATCCAGCCATCTCATCCTCTGTCGTCCCCTTCTCCTCCTGCCCCCAATCCCACCCAGCATCAGAGTCTTTTCCAATGAGTCAACTCTTCGCATGAGGTGGCCAAAGTACTGGAGTTTCAGCTTTAGCATCATTCCCTCCAAAGAAATCCCAGGGCTGATCTCCTTCAGAATGGACTGGTTGGATATCCTTGCAGTCCAAGGGACTCTCAAGAGTCTTATCCAATACCACAGTTCAAAAGCATCAATTCTTCGGCACTCAGCTTTCTTCACAGTCCAACTCTCACATCCATACATGACCACAGGAAAAACCATAGCCTTGACTAGACAGACCTTTGTTGGCAAAGTAATGTCTCTGCTTTCAATATGCTATCTAGGTTGTTCATAACTTTTCTTCCAAGGAGTAAGTGTCTTTTAATTTCATGGCTGCAATCACCATCTGCAGTGATTTTGGAGCCCCCCCCAAAAAAGTCTGACACTCTTTCCACTCTTTCCCCATCTATTTCCCATGAAGTGATGGGACTGGATGCCATGATCTTCGTTTTCTGAATGTTGAGCTTTAAGCCAACTTTTTCATTCTCCTCTTTCACTTTCATCAAGAGGCTTTTTAGTTCCTCTTCACTTTCTGCCATAAGGGTGGTGTCATCTGCATATCTGAGGTTATTGATATTTCTCCTGGCAATCTTGATTCCAGTTTGTGTTTCTTCCAGTCCAGCGTTTTTCATGATGTACTCTGCATATAAGTTAAATAAGCAGGGTGACAGTATACAGCCTTGACATACTCCTTTTCCTATTTGGAACCAGTCTGTTGTTCCATGTCCAGTTCTAACTGTTGTTTCCTGACCTGCATACAGATTTCTCAAGAGGCAGGTCAGGTGGTCTGGTATTCCCATCTCTTTCAGAAATTTTCCACAGTTTATTGTGATCCACACAGTCAGTCAAAGGCTTTGGCATAGTCAATAAAGCAGAAATAGATGTTTTTCTGGAACTCTCTTGCTTTTTCCATGATCCAGCAGATGTTGGCAATTTGATCTCTGGTTCCTCTACCTTTTCAAAAACCAGCTTGAACATCAGGAAGTTCACAGTTCACGTATTGCTGAAGCCTGGCTTGGAGAATTTTGAGCATTTACTTTACTAGCGTGTGAGATGAGTGCAATTGTGCGGTAGTTTGAGCATTCTTTGGCATTGCCTTTCTTTGGGATTGGAATGAAAACTGACCTTTTCCAGTCCTGTGGCCACTGCTGAGTTTTCCAAATTTGCTGGCATATTGAGTGCAGCACTTTCACAGCATCATCTTTCAGGATTTGAAGTAGCTCAACTGGAATTCCGTCACTTCCATTAGCTTTGTTCGTAGTGATGCTTTCTAAGGCCCACTTGACTTCACATTCCAGGATGTCTGGCTCTAGGTCAGTGATCACACCATCATGATTATCTGGGTCGTGAAGATCTTTTTTGTACAGTTCTTCTGTGTATTCTTGCCACCTCTTCTTAATATCTTCTGCTTCTGTTAGGTCCCTACCATTTCTGTCCTTTATCGAGCCCATCTTTGCATGAAATGTTCCCTTGGTATCTCTAATTTTCTTGAAGAGATCTCTAGTCTTTCCCAGTCTATTGTTTTCCTCTATTTCTTTGCATTGATCACTGAAGAAGGCTTTCTTCTCTCTTCTTGCTATTCTTTGGAACTCTGCATTCAGATGCTTATATCTTTCCTTTTCTCCTTTGCTTTTTGCTTCTCTTCTTTTCACAGCTATTTGTAAGGCCTCCCCAGACAGCCATTTTGCTTTTTTGCATTTCTTTTCCATGGGGATGGTCTTGATCCCTGTCTCCTGTACAATGTCACGAACCTCATTCCATAGTTCATCAGGCACTCTATCTATCAGATCTAGTCCCTTAAATCTATTTCTCACTTCTACTGTATAATCATAAGGGATTTGATTTAGGTCATACCTGAATGGTCTAGTGGTTTTCCCTACTTTCTTCAATATAAGTCTGAATTTGGTAATAAGGAGTTCATGATCTGAGCCACAGTCAGCTCCTGGTCTTGTTTTTGTTGACTGTATAGAGCTTTTCCATCTTTGGCTGCAAAGAATATAATCAATCTGATTTCGGTGTTGACTATCTGGTGATGTCCATGTGTAGAGTCTTCTCTTGTGTTGTTGGAAGAGGGTGTTTGCTATGACCAGTGCATTTTCTTGGCAAAACTCTATTAGTCTTTCCCCTGCTTCATTCCGTATTCCAAGGCCAAATTTGCCTGTTACTCCAGGTTTGCATTCCAGTCCCCTATAATGAAAAGGACATCTTTTTTGGGTGTTAGTTCTAAAAGGTCTTGTAGGTCTTCATAGAACCGTTCAACTTCAGCTTCGTCACAGTTTCTATCAAATTTATACATACATATATATATATATAAATCCAGTGCACCCTGTGCTGAGTGTTCATAGCTACATTGTGGTATCCTAAGCAGGCTCCTTTGGGCTAGTGCTCCCTCAGATACTTGTGGCTGTTTTCTCACTTACTCCTGAAGAGTAGTAAGCCAGAAAAATTTACCCCTGCCTGTTTTTAGGTCTGTTGTGACATCCCCATCAAAGGACAAACGATACCCTTCCAAATAATGTCTTTAATTTGCCAGATTTCACATCCCAAGGAACCTCCTAAAAATGCATCTGACTTTCCCCATTTCTCCATTCTTCCTGTAATGGGCCAGAAACAGATCTACCCCCTACCAGGAACTGAAGAGTTTTTGATTGAAGAATATGGGAAACAATGATTACTATGTTGGGCTTATATATTTTGTTTGCAAAATAATGGGTTTTAGGTTAAATTGAGGCAGGTGTGCAAATGTTCTGGGGAAGTCCATTGCCACCTCCCTCCACCCCCGGCAGCCCCATAAAAAGAGTCTGATGATAGTTGTCGCCAGCGTCAGTAATTGTAACCAGGGCCTAGAATATCAATCAAAGGGAAGACAAGCATTTTGATAGCATTAATCAGAGCTGGCTTCCTCCCGCAAGCCGTGCCAGCGCTCTTGGATCCCTGCCTGTTCCCATTGTGTTCCGTCGGGTAGTTTGGACGCAGATCCTTTCCCCCTTCCCTACCATGGCCGTCATGAAATTGGGAAATTAACTCAGAGCAGAGTTGTGCTAGTTTGGATGTGAAGGTAAATACAAATGGAGAAATTTCAAATTATTAAGAAGAACAAACAACCCTTGTTACGAAACATTAGCTGGCAAATGCAATAGACATGTACGATGGGCAGCAATTACGGGTGATTTCCCATACTGGCCTAAAGGAAAGATGGTCACAGGCTACAAGGCCTGTGTATAACATCCCCAGGAAGAGATTTTAGGTTTTTCCCTTTCAGCACCCAAGCCAATATGTCGAGTCTCAAGATTTTGGATAATAGCCTGCCATCACTCATAAAAAGAGTTTAGGGGAAACGATATGCTTGGATTTCTTCAGTTATCATCCTGAGCTGTTCTGTGCAACTTTAGAGATGCTGTGTGGACTGATTCAATCTTTGCGTTTCACTTTACTGCTGGGTAGATCTTCTTTCAGATATGTGATCTATTTGCTGTGCTGTGCCAAGTCACTTCTGTTGTGTTTGACTCTTTGCAACTCTATGGGCTGTAGCCCACCAGGCCCTTCTGTCAATGGGATTCTCCAGGCAAGAATACTAGAGTGGATTGCCATGCCCTCCTCCAGGGGATCTTCCTGACCCAGGGATCAAACCTGCATCTTTTATGTCCCCTTCATTGGCAAGTGGGTTCTTTACCACTAGCACCACCTGGGAGGCACCATGGTATCTATACAGGTCTTTTTATTTATTTTGGGTCCCACTTGGACAGTGGGATCTAAATGATATCAAGAGCATGGCTAGAAAATTTAAACACTTCAGTACTGGAATTTCCCAAAATAATAAATGGCTTTAAATATTGCTTGAATTCAAATAATGACATAATTTTCTGTTAAGATGAGAAAATGAAACAAAGGAGGTGAGTTTTCAAAGGATCACATGTCAGTGAAAGATAATGGGTTAGAACCAAAAAATCTGCCCACTCGGAAACTTCATTCTAACTTCCTCTGTCAAAGTGCTACTTCTCTTGGATCTATTCAAAGAGGATGGTAAGAAGAGTCCATGAACCCAAGAAGCAGGAGCAACGCTTTTTATACTCTCTGCCCTCACATCAAGTACATTATATACAAAAAATTCCAATATTATGTTCCTTTTCACGGGATTGAAACCACTGAAACAGAAAAAGAATCCATCTACCATAAGCACATGTATACATATTTATATGTATACCTACACAAAGCCAAAATAAATGGTTGAAAAATGAGAAATTCAACCCACTGGCTGATTTGTCTAAGTGGTGTCAAACAATCGTTTTGATTAATATTTTTTCACTGAATTGACTGATATTTTTAAGTGACTAGAATGAACTGAGATATTGTGTAGACATCTCATATATGGAATTGCTACAGCTCCTTGGAATATTAATTGATCAACTTCTGCCATAATGCATAACAACCTATGTTAGAGATATCTCACATAAACAAATTATTACCCTTTATAGCATAAGCTGGCTAATGAATTTTCCAGGGAACTCCAAGTCTTACAAACTATTGTTAACTAGTGGTAAGTAAAAATGTGTCTGAATTTCAAATGTTTGAGTTTCTTATGCCTTTTATTTCATAATAAGGGGTTCATTTTCTCTAAGTGCTAATAAATAATTGCCTTTAAGACAGAGTCTAAATTGGACCTTTTCTTATGACTTTGCTTCTTGTTCTTTCCTGCACTAATAAAAATCAGTCTTTAGATATGAAACACACACACACACACACACACACACACACACACACACATTCTGGATAGATTTTGGAAAGGATAATTAAACCATTATGAAAGAAAATGCTACCCTCAAATTATATTTACCTTAATTTGAAAAAAGATAAGGAAAGTATAAAGGAAAACTGAAGAACAGGTAGAAACAGCTAATGGGACTTATAGTCCATAGTGATCATTCTATGTAATCTTGTCTTTCCAAGAAATTGTAGTTTTAAAAAATTAACATGGCTCATGTATTAATATTAATGTTTTCTCCTCAGGGGCCTCCCCTCTCAGGGCCCACATGGCTCCATCCTGACTGAGCTTTCACTGTGCTATTTGGGCAATCAGTGCCTCCATGGCTTTGTTTCTTTGATGAGTTCTGTTTTCTGAATGGCAAGTTTAGACTTTAAATCTTCCACCTGAATTATTACAAGAGAGATTTGGTAATTAAGTTCTAACAAGATTTAAATGATATTAGAAACAGTCAGTTAAAAGGAAACACAGCCTTGGGCTTTGTTGTAAATTTGTATAATTATTTTTAGTCCTCTAGAGGACGCATAATTATGTTTCTGTATTTATAAAACTACTGCCTCTGAGGCACCAAAATGAATTTTACAGTATGCTGATTTGCATATTAATGTTATTCTTTGTATATCGAAATTTCTTTGGCTGAAAAAAAAGAAAAAGATTTTCCAGGAAATTTTCAAAGTAACCAAAGTAACAAAAAGTCTTTTGATCTGTGCATCTGACAAAACCACTACTCAGGAAGAAAGTTTGATAGTCCAAGAATAGAAGAAATCTAAGAAAGCTAGACATATAGTAGTAAACCTCAACTTTAATTTGATCTTCACTTGGAAGGGGGTACAGTGACATAAGCCAGGCATAATAGCCAATAACACTGATTGAGTACTTATTATTGGCTAAGTGAGATCTGGCCACTTCACATGCTTCATACAATGATTGTATGAGGTAGATACTATTATTTTTCCCATTTCAAAGATGGGGGAAAATGAGGCCCAGAGAAATTAAGTTAATGGCTTAAGGACACATAGCCAGTATTTTAACCTAGGCAGGCTGATGCTCAAGTTTTAACAATTATACTACATTGTCTTCTGAATAGAAGTGTAAGGAAGCATTAGGGCCTCTTTCTATTCTGATGGAGAAACCATTTTCCTCTGAAACACAGATAAGACTACCTCTGCCTCCTTCACGCTGGATCCACATTGAAGGTTGGACACACCACATAATTCAGGCCTGTGTGCCCACTTTTTCCTGCATACACTTTATCTGTTTTATAAGAAAGTACTCTCTCTGCACCAGATTTTAAGCTCCTCCAGAGCAGGAGCTGAAATCATTGTTTCCTTCTCTGCTTTTTCTTGCACTTAAGATTCAGATTTAGAGGGACTGATTATTAAAATTAAAACAGGCAGTGAGTCTGTCTCTGTCCATTTGGGCTGCTGTAATAAAAGTGCCATAGACTGAGGGATTAAACAACCAACGTTTATCTCTCATAGTTCTAGAGACTTTGAAGTCCAAGATCAAGATACCAGAAGACTCTGAGTCTGGGGAGAACCTGCTCCCTCGTTCATAGCTGGCCATCTTCTTGACCTGTTCTCACAAGGTGGAGGGGTGAGGAAGCTCTCTGAGGTCTCTTTTCTAAGAGCATGAATCTCATTAATGGGAGCCCCACCTTTATGATCTCACCATCTTCTGAAGCCTGCATCTCCTGACAGCATCATATTGGGAATTATTCAACATGAATTTTGGGAGGACACAAACATTCAGTCCATAGCAGAGTCCCGGGAGACAACTGAGGTCTTTCTTCTGGTAGAGTAGTTATTTTTCATATTGTGGTAAAATACACAGAACACAACCATCTAGCCATACGTAAGTAAACGGTTCAGTGTCATTAAGAACATTTTCATTGCTGTGCCAACATCACCGCCAACTATCTCCAGAACTTGTTCATCTTCCCAAACTAAAACTCCGTGGAAGAACTACTCCCCATCCCTCCTCCTCTCCAGTCCCTGGGGAACACCGTTCTACTTTCTGTCTCAGTGAATTTAACTACTTACGGAACCTCACCTCACTTTCAGTTCAGTTCAGTCGCTCAGTCGTATATGCAGAGTACATCATGAGAAACGCTGGACTGGAAGAAACACAAGCTGGAATCACCTCACTAGTGATAGTATTAAATTGAAGGTAATTTTTACTTGAGGTTCAATCTGGAACATTTAAACGCAGGACGGTATGCTTCTGTTTTCTTAACTTATGTTCATACTGTGAGCAGGAAATGGTTGGAGCTAGGAAGAGTCCGAGGTGGGCCTGAGGGGTGTAGGTGGGGTGTTGCCCACTTTGTAGGCTGAGGGGCAGCAGGGAGTGAGCTCTGGGGCTTTTCTGAAGGCTTCTTTGGGGGAGGGGTGCCCAGGAGATCGGGGCTCCCTGACTGCAGTTCTCACCAGCATTGACCCGTGTGGAGAGACACATGTTTTAGCAATGAGTAAAAGGAAGAGAGGGGCTTCCCTGGTGGCTCAGATGGTAAAGAATCTGCCTGCAATGCAGGAGACCTGGGTTTGATCCCTGAGTCAGGAAGATGCCTGGAGAAGGGAATGGCAACCCACTCCAGTATTCTTGCCTGGAGAATTCCATGGACAGAGGAGCCTGGTGAGCTACAGTCCATAGGGTCACAAGGAGTTGGGCATGATGGAAGCAGCTTAGCGTGCGCGTGCACACACACACACACACACACACACACTGCCCAAACTGGGAGTAAAATTGTCAGGGAGAGAGCCATTCCCGTGCTCCCCAATCAGACCAGATGTAGTGGTGACAGCCAGGGTATGGACAGTGAGCTGTCAGATGAGCCCAGATGGGGAGGCCGATGTGGAGGACTCCCTGGGGCCCGTTTCACACACAGGGAGTCTGCGGCCCGGGGCTCTGCTGGGAATAGCTTCCTGAGGGCTAACTCACAGTGCTGTTGGCTGTTAGGGTCATGTGCTGTTATAATTGGGTTATGGATACTGAGTATATTATGTATATTGTAAAGTGGAGTATTTCCTGCCATATCAGTAAAAAAGGAAGTCACAGACATAGTGATTTCGGGGCTCCAAATTTCTGAACCCAGAGGGCACCCAAAAGGGAGAACAGTGTCTCCGATCCAGCAGCTGTCAGCTGCCGCCACTCCCTATGGTGACCAAGGAACTAAGGATGTAATAAAATCAAGAAGCAGGATGCTGGCCCCAGATAGGTGAGGTGCATATGAAAGGATTGATTTCAGTAAGCCCAGATGCTTGCATCTTCCCATACTTAGAAAAGAGCCCTAAATCCCTTAACTTGAGATACTTGGTGTTCCTTAATTGACAATAATCTTTTAAAAATAATTTATTTTTAATTGAAATATAATTGCTTTACAATATTGTGTTGGTTTCTGGCGTATGTCAACATGAATCAGCCATAGGTATATGTATGTCCCTTCCCTCCTGACCGTCTCTCTAACCTCACTCCCTGTCCCACCCTCTAGAATAATCTTTTGGTGTTCAGACTATTTGCCCCTTGCTGCAGACTTCTGTATAACCTGCCTCCTCCCCCTGCCTCCTCGGAACATTTCTCTCAGGGGCCCTTGAGATGTTGACTCTCAAGCTTGAAGTCCTAGAATTCCCAATAAAACAACTCTCCACTTTTAGGTTGTGACTATATTTTGTTACCTCATCTAGTGCTCCCAACATAACTATGAGTTGGTTGGTTTATTGGTCTTTTACAGGTGACCATAACCTGATTTAAAGATATCACTTGCCCAAAGTTACAGCTTCAAATAGCAGAGCAAGGATCTTAACCCAGGTCTGACTTCAGGGTCTTTCCACTGTCACCTGTTGCTTCCAGGACTAAGAAACAAGTTGTAAACTGTGTATCTATCCCACTAACTTTTCTAGTTGAGGTGAGAACTAGAAAATTGGTCTCTGAGGAATCTGAAGTTCTACAATGTTGCTATAGAGCTATGCAGACTTAGCAGGGAAGGGACTGCTAATAGACATTATTTGGCCCAAGCTCTTCGTATCAATGGGACAGGGCTGGCCAGAGCCACCCGGGGCTGGTTACAAAGCTAAAACTGGAACTCTAGTCCAAAATCCTAATCCATGCCCTTCTCTTTTGTAAAAAAGAAGAGCACTCAATATTGGTTTCCTCTGTCATTGAGAAGCAAAGTTGATCTTTAATGTCTTCCGTTTCTGTTATCAATATCCCATCCACACCAGGCACCTCTGCAACAGCCTGCTTTCAGGTGGTTGTCCTTTAACATCTAAAAAGGAGATAAGCTACTAAGAAAAATGTTAGCTTATAATACTTTTAACCCTTCAAGTTCTCGTTATAGGGACCTTTGCCTTTTAACTGGAAACTGTTAAGATTTTTCTGAATCCAAGAAAGTATATTTTATAATGAGAGAATTACAAGCAGTAGAGCAGTCTATCTGGGGCAGTATTCCTCTTGTAATTATACTCATCAATCTGCTTTGGCTGTGCTAGGGAGCTCAAGTCACTACTTACAGGACCTTAGGAAAGTTGCACAACCTCTGTGAGCCTCAGTGCTCTGCTCTGTCAAAAATCACATTAACAACATTTACCTTGGGGTAGTGAGAAGGATATGAATGTGTGAGGTAAAGTGCCTAAAATAGCAGCTTAATAAATGTTGCATCATTTTTTCTTCTCTCTCAGAGCCCCTGTGAAGGCAGTTTGTGAAGAGCTGTGCTGATTGCAATCCCATTTTCTAACCTAGTTCCAGTTGTACCTTTCGCCGCATGACATTTTATTTCTTATTTGCACAGGAGGAAATAGCAGTTTAGGGTTAGACAGATGGCCTGGTTTATGGCTTAATTTCACTGCCCCCAAGTGTGTGTTCCTGAGCCTCCACCGCTAGGGTGACCACCCGGCGGCCTACTTTGTCCAGCACTGAGGGGTTTCCAGGACAGGAACTGCCATGTTAAACCTGGGAGCATCTCAGGCAATCTGGGACAGACTGGCCACCCCACCTAGTACCGCTATGTTAAAGCTACAGCCCTCACGGCTTTTCTAGGATAAGTACCCCGGGCTCCCATACTTCTTTTCTCAGTGGGGAGGTGAGAATGGTGATTATTCTGTGCCTGTATAAGCAATGGGAGACTTGACTCCAACCAGCGGGGACCGGGAGAGTAAATCTCAAGCAAAATTGCTGACTGGACATTTTAATTCCATCCAGGTGCAAAAAAACTTATCTTAGATATTCTCCTTATAGAAATCATCATCATCATCATTATGTATGATTACACTTATATGAGGCGCTTGGAGTAATGAAATTCATAGATGGAAAGTAGAATAGTGATTTCTGAGGGCTAGGGAAAGGAGGGAGTTAGTATTTAATGGCTACAGAGTTTCAGCTGGGGAAGGTGACAGTTCAGGAGATGGACTCTGGTGATGGTTGTATAGCATTATGAAGGCTTTTAGTATCAGCAGACTGTGCACTTTAAATGGCTAAACTGGTAAATGTTATGTGTATTTTACCACAATGAAAAAAGATCGAATTGTTTGTATTTATCACAAAGCTTCAATTCTGGTGCTGCCTCCGCCAGTTCTAAGCAGTCATCTCTTTTTGACTACTGCAGGTGTGAATGCATTTTTCATCTTGTCGATGAGCAGATTTAGGTACAGAGGAGACCATTTGGGGCCACTGGAGTCACAGCTAGGAAAATAGCTTCTTCAGAGGCTTTTAAAGATGCTAAAGGGACTGAGGGATTTCTTATAAACACTTGGCCTCTTTATAAATGAGAGAGTAAACTCTCTGAGAATCAAAGGTCTGGGGTTTTTAGAACTCATTTTCAGATCTTTTCATTTCCGGATCAATTCCCTCTTCAGACAGGCCCTTCTTGGTCAGGCTGGATAAATGGGAGAGCGTGGCTGAGGGGAAGCTCTACTTTCCTAAGGGTTTCATGGTCAGTGACTCAGGTAACTCCATCTGTGCTCTTGTGCACCGAGGCTATACAGGTACTGCTCTAAGTGTTCACTTGAGAAACAGAAAGCAAACTGGAAGTGAACAGTTGCTGCAAATTCTCAGCAGTCGATATTTAAACAGTTCCCTTTCACACATCCTCCACCAGCACCCCGAGGTTAGACCAGCTGCTGATACCATTTGCTGACTTGAAAGACTTGTGTAAAAACCATTCCAATCATCAACAATAAAGATTAAGAGACATAAAATGTTGCCAGTGATGGCTTGGATTTTTCAGAAATACATTACTAAGAAATTGATGTCCTGAGTTTGATCAATAACAGCAATACATGCGAATGCTTCTGGACCCCCTTATTAAAACCACTAAATTAGGTCTTGGGAAACCAATTTGTTTCAAACCACTCAATGTTAGAAAAGTCTTCCCCAGCTTTGAGTAGGTCTCTGTCAAGCCTGCATGATGCTCCATGTGCCCAGCACTATCTCTATTCTGGACAGTGCCATCTTGGAGTAATAGATCACTGATGTCCCGGACGTGGGTGATGCATTGCTCCGATGTGTCAGAACAACAGCTGGCTGGGTTTCTCTGTGCTGGGCGCACAGCAACAGCTGATTGCTATGATGGATGACATGCGCGTGCAGCCTATCGCTGTAATACATCAAGACACAGCACCGATTTGAAGGTGAATTAGTCAAAAGATGGAGTTCCTACAAGTTCCGAACCCAAGAAAAGGAATCCTCTTTAATTATAAGATGAAAGACAAAGTAGTTGGCATGAGGTTTAGCAACTGTCAAAAGCAGGGCTATTTCTAAGATGTAATTCACATGAAGTGTGCAGCGAACCCAGATGAGGGTTGATCATTGCTCTGCTTTCTCGAGATGTGATTCACATCCTCTATCAGCACACCACCCCCGCTGGAGCAGCTGGACCAAAGTTGGGACATCTTTTTTCCATGTCCCTTTATAGAGACTTTCTAAAACCAGCCCCGCTATGAAAAATCAGATTCTGTCTGTCCAAAGGTCAAGTATTCTTTTCATCTCTTTCTCTGCCCTGTATCCTTTTGCTCCAAATCTACACAGGACAGAATGAAACTATAAAATGATAAGGTCTGTGTCACTCTACTTCACATGAGGTTGTTGAGCCCTTTGACATTCATTCACTCAGTTATTCATTCAATAAGTATCAATTGAGCATTGAACTTCTTAAGGTATCTCAACTGCAAATGATAATTTAAAAACTGCAGTGGTTAAAAAGTAAGGACATGTAGTAGTTCACATAATGAGATGTCCAGAAAAGACAGTTTCAGGACGGAATAATGCACTGGCTCAATGACACTGTTGAGGATCCAGGTTTTCTCCCATCTTTATGTTCTGCCATCTGATTTTTGTGTTTAGGCCTTTACCTTCATGGTTGCACAACGGCTGCTGCAGTTCCAGCCATCACATGTAGACATAATGACATTGATCCATGGAAGAGACAAGAGGACATTCTCTCACATTCTTAAGAGTGAGGAAAGCTTTTTCAGAAGCCCACATCAGACTTCCCTTCAAGCCTCAATGGCCATAATTATGTTCTTTTACAGAGTCGGACATGACTGACACGTCTTAGCAGCAGCAGCAGCAGCAACCATGTGCAAACCATCACTGGTAAGGAGAATGAGACTATCATAAATGGCAGGCTAGATAGAACTTGTCCTCACTGAAGGCCACAAATGGTTGGCAGAGGGTGAATAAAACTGAGGCTCTGAAACAAGGAAGAAGAGAGATGGGTGTGTGCTGGGAGGGCAATTTATGGTGATAGCTACAGGCTTCTAGCTCTGAAGGCCAGGGAAAGCTTTGCCTAATATCCTTGGTAGCCTCCAGAGGGCAGGTTGGGTAGATGGAGTGATGCTCCCCCCAGTTCCCCCTTCGGAAATAAAAACCTTATTCTACCAGTTTCTGGACAGCCCCAACCAACATCTCCCTTCAAAAGAAAATGCTCTTGCTCAAGGTCATGCTCTTTCCAGGCTCAGCCTATATCCAGTGATCAACCAACACAAGGATAGAAAACCATGATCCCCTGGTTTCATTGGAGCAACTCTGAAAGGTCATCCCAACTTCAGGGCTCCTGGTGACAAGGACTTTCTTGTGTCTGCATCCTAACTCAGTGTCTGCTGCCCAGTCCTCTTCCTCTATCCGCGTGTGTTGATACCAAGAACATGCTGCTTGCTAATGTCCATTTCAGACTCTGCTTTCTGGGAAACCTCTTCCTGACCTTAACTGTCTCTTTGGACTCTGTAACGTGGAACTGCCTAGAGACGTGGCTGGTTTTCCAAGCCAGACACTCAGTGATTTGGAACATCGCTAATAGGTAGCTGAGTCCTGGATCCACTGAAGATTCTAATCTGCTGAGAAGATTCTCTCCCACCTCCAGTAGTAATAATTTCTGATTGACTTTAGCTTCCTGGAGAGGTATAAGATGTGAGAGCTTATTTGACTTTAGGGATTGGTCAGAATTATAGTTGTGTTTCTGCTATTGTTATCAACAGAAGTGGATCCACAAAGAGGATACTGCCGACATGACACAGCTTGAACGTGCTCTGAGCCTTGCTGCTCAGGGCATAGTCCATGGGCTTATAGGATCCACACCACCAATATCACCGGGCAGATTGTCAGAAATGTAGAATCCAGGCCACAGCCACAGACACTCCGAATCAGAATCCGAATTTTCAAAAAGTGAATTACGTGCACTACTTTACCTGCAAGAGAAGATGAGAAGTACAATCTTTTCTTTCTAGGTGGCCGTGAGCCCATCAAAAATTAGAGGTTCTGTTGAGAAAGAAAGGGAAAAGTGATATTGGAGGGTAGAGAGCAGCCATACCTAGTATACGTGGACGTGACGTGAAGTTGCTCAGTCGTGTCCGACTCTTTGGGACCCCATGGACTGTAGCCTACCAGGCTCCTCTGTCCATGGGATTTTCCAGGCAACAGTACTGGAGTGGATTTCCATTTCCTTCTCCAAGGGATCTTCCCAACCCAGGGATAGAACTCGAGTCTCCCGCATCATAGACAGATGCTTTATCGTCTGAGCCACCAGGGAAGTCCATACCTAGTATACTTCACAATAATAAGATAGATAAAAAAAGGACCAAAGAGGGAAGAAAAGCACATTCTCCCCCATATTCCTCTTTTTAAATAACTCCTAGCCAATGCAATAGACATGAACTCGGGCAAACTCCAGAAGATGGTGAGGGACAGGGACAGGTGAGGAACTGGTGTGCTGCAGTTCACGGGGCTGCGAAGAGCTGAACATGACTTGGTGACCGAACAACAACGACTAGGACCCAAATCTGGATGACAAGCCTCCCTTTCATGTTGAGTCCAGATAAATTCTCAGTGGGATTCATTCCTTTTCGTATTTATTAGGTTGGTGAATAGAATGGTGGAAAACCCCTACTTTTCAAACACAACGTTTACATCAAAGTAAGATTATTTCTAAACAGTAAGAGTGAAAAATTCCCCGGGTACAGGACAAGATGCTGTACAAACTGAACTGGTGGTCACTGAGGATGGTTGAGGGCTTCCCAGGTTGTGCTAGTGGTAAAGAACCTGCCTGCCAATGCAGGAGATGTTAGAGACTCGGGTTCGATGCCTGGGTCAGGATGATCCCCTGGAGGAGGGCATGGCAACCCACTCCAGTAGTCTTGCCTGGAGAATCCCATGGACAGAGGAGCCTGGCAGGCTACAGTCCTTGGGGTCGCACAGAGTTGGACATGACTGAAGTGACTTAGCACTCATGCAGGAGGTTGGTTGAGAATTGTAATGCAACTACTACCTCTTCCTCTTTTAATTGCTCTCAGGAGAGGAAAATGGAAATGAATGCTCATTCAAGATCACACGTAGCAATGAGCATGTTGCAAGACCAATAGGTGCTATTGATTTGTGGTCCATATAAAAACTAACAGTCCTGATGAAAGACTGTCTAGGCAGTAGCCATTTGGGGGCCCTGACACTTGCCCACAAGCGAGGGCGGCAGGATGAACACAGACGTTCTAAAACAGATATTGACAGTTGGCTTTGAGACAGATGTCACTTGCATTGCTGTGCACAACGGGAAGGATGATACAACACGACATGATTAATAACCAGTGGGGTCTGAATCACTAGGGGCCCTTACACACACTTCATAAAGACGAACAAAAGCTCCCCCTGTAAGTAATGCAGATTTAGCTGTGAATGTGAGTTGGTGTGTCCTTAGCCACGGCAACACATTGCTTTTTTGTTGCTGGAGATTTTACTGGGGAGATGAAGCAGTGGGACAAACAAAAGAGATACAGAATGAGGCAGATGAATATTAGAGTTTTTATGTTTGGTTCATAAAGACACAGCACATATGGGTCAAGCAAAGTAAGGATAAAGATGTGGGGTTATTGGCAGGGAGGGAGAGGAGATGGCAGTTATTGAAGCTACTTCAGCCTCTCTTTAAGGGCATCATTATGAATACTAAATGAATTTCTATATGACACACATGGTTTTCCCCTCTTCTCATCAGTTTATATTTTATAATTCAGGGGGCTCATAAAGGATAAATACTGTTCCAAGGTAAAAAAAAAATTGTGGAAACAGCTGAAAAAACTGTAGGTCATTTGATGAATTTCTGGGGGAATAATATAAATGAGTTGCCCTGGAACCTTTAATCATACCTTGTGTTTATTTCTCATCAATGACCAGCATCTTGCCCTAAGAGTGAGGCCTACTTATGTGACTGTTTTGGGATCTAGTCTCAGCCCTTCCTATTTTTCCAAGGTCCAAGGCACTTAAACATTTAACAAAAACAGAAAGATGCTTGGAAGATGGAGATGGGCATGCTACTCTGGCTTCTGCAGAAGAGAGGTGGATAAAATTGACGGAAGTGGTCCCAAAGCTTCTGCATCTCTCTTTATCTCTTTCCCTCCACCCACAGGTAAAGGGCACTGCCATGTGCCAGACACTCGGGAGATGGAGTCGAGTAAGCTATCGTTCAGGTCCTCGATGTGCTCAGTCAGGTAGAGAAGACAGACGTATAAATGTACAAATTATAATATACTGAGCGATGGGCTTAAGGAACCACGTACAGAATGTTCTGAATGCGCAGAGGATGGACAGAATGAGGGAACTAACTGTCCGTGGGAGTGCCTTTGGCAGAATTTTAAAGTCCAAGTAGGAATTTTCTGGATAACTAAGGAGTGAGAAGCCCTTTTTCTGGCAAAAGGAACAGCAAGAGAAAAGGTTTAAAGGTTTGAAATAGCAAAATATATTTAGGAGCAACAAATGGGTCAGTGCGAACCCAGGCAGGACATGAATGGAAGTTGAAAATGAGACTGGAAAGACACCTTGGTGCTCTTCTAAGGAGTCTGGGGTTTTTTGTTGTTGTTGTTGTTTTGTTTTTTAAACCTTTTTTATTTTTGGCTGCACTGCGTGTCTTGTAGGATCTTAGTTCCCAACCAAGAATCAAACCCATGCCCCACTGCAGTGGAAGCATGGAGTCCTAACCACTGGACTGCCAGGGAGCCCTCTTGATTTTTAATCTTATAGGTGCCAGGATTTGGGTGGAGGGAGAAGGTCAGGCTGACAGGGTCAGTGACTAGAGGAGGCTGTCACTGGCTTCCCTTCTCCTTCCATTGGGGAGCTGAGCAAACTACAGCTGCACGATCTTGATGATAGAGAGGTGTGAGAGTGGTCAACAGTTTGGAGTTCTAGAGAGAGAAGTCCAAACTAGGAACTGGTAGGTGGCCACTGGCCTGGTGACTCAGAGGGCAGTTGCTGTGTACATCATTCAGGGTCCAGTAGAAAGTGGAATGCATTCCAGAAGTTTCAGGTGAAGAGATTTATATGAAGGGACCTTCTCAGGGGTGCAGGCAAACATGGGATATTGAGGCCTCAGAGGCTAGTCACCACAGGAACTACTTCTTGAGCTGAGGAGGCGAAAGGAGGAAGCCATGAATAGAGCCCAGTGAGGGCTGAGGCCTCCTGGAGAGGCTGCAGTCATGGATGGACATAATTATGGCGGGAGACATGATCCAGAGATTTGACACCTAGGATGGGAGTTGCGGGGGCGGGGGGCAAATCCACTTCTCTTTTCTCCAGGCCTTTGACCCCTGCTGTTATCTCAACTGACATCACCCAACCAGAGCCATTTGATAAGAAAGTCCAGTTGATGGAGTTTATAGAGTTCTCCTCCCAGAGCCCAGAGAAGGGCAAAGAAGGATGAGGAAAGAGCTGCAGAAGAACTGGTAGAGAATAATCAGTTTGTGGTATATCTATCTGCTCTTTCCCCCAAGGGGGAAACCTCAGGGATGAGAAACTGAATCTAATAGTCATCATAGTCCTTTTCTTTCGTTGTCAATTAATCTCATATAACATCTGGTTTACATCTTTTTGTTTGATCGACGTCTTTGAGAACCTGGTGAAAACAACAGGCCCTCTTACCATTAAAAAAAAAAATCACATCTGGATGAAATTTGCATTCAATGTATATACCCTCTGCTGCTGCTGCTGCTGCTGCTAAGTCGCTTCAGTCGTGTCCGACTCTGTGCGACCCCAGAGACAGCAGCCCACCAGGCTTCCCCATCCGTGGGATTCTCCAGGCAAGAACACTGGAGTGGGTTGCCATTTCGTTCTCCAATGTATGAAAGTGAAAAGTGAAAGTGAAGTCGCTCAGTCGTGTCCAACTTTTAGCGACCCCATGGACTGCAGCCTACCAGGTTCCTCCATCCATGGGATTTTCCAGGCAAGACTACTGGAGTGGGGTGCCATTGCCTTCTCCAGATACACCCTCTAGAGCCTTATTACTCAAAGGCTGATCTGTAGACCAGGAGAATCAGCCTCACCTGGGACCTTGGAATGCAGGCTCTTGGGCCCTATTCCAAGCCTCCTGAGTCTGAATCTATATTTTAACAAAATTCCCAGGTGATTTATATGCACATTTCTAGAAAAGCACAGCTCTAGAAATCCACGGAACCCAGCTTCATCATTACAAGTTGTGTAGATATGGATATGTTGGTTAGGATGTAGGTTCAACTGCAAATAAAAGAAAACCCAATCAAACAGCAGCTTAAACAATAGAGAGGTTTTTTTTTTTTGGTCACGTCACATGAAATCTAGAGATGTATCAGTGAAGGACTGGTGTCATCATCGCCTCACTCTGCATCTGTATTTCTGCCCAGTCTCCTTAGCATGTGGCTTTGTCCTTGTGACTGTCACGTGGGTCCTAGAACTCCAGACATCATCTGTGCATTCTAAGCAAAGGGCAAAACGGTGAATGAAGTAGGCAAACCAGTGAGCCCTTGTCAAGATCATTTCCAGAGCTACCTCCAGAAACTTCCACTGGCGGTAATTCAATATAGCTGACACTGGCTGCAAGAGAGTCTGCAAGAGTGAGTTTGTTTTTAACCCTCAAATAAAATGGAGGTTATGTTAGCCAGAAAGAAGGAGAAAACAGATATTTAGGAGGCAACTGTCTAATCTGTTCATTGTACATAATAATTATTATGTTATGAAAATTATTAGTTATTAGTTCTGAAAATCTCTCATTCCATCTCTCATCACTGATGAGAACCTGTTACCTGTATTCTGAGCTTTGGAATCTCCTTTTGTAGGATAATGTGAATTCAGAACTTCTTAGCAGAGGGCCAAATAGAATTATAGAACTAAAAAGTGGGAGATAAAATTTTTAAATGATTAATTTGGGTTTCAGTTACTCATGATTGGTAGTAATTTCTTTAAATACCAGAACTGAAATATACTTTTGACCCATTAAGAAATAATTGCCTAAATATAACTAAGAAGACAAAGAACACCTTAATTTCTTAAAGAAAGTGTATTCATTTGTGTGGATATTTGTATGCTGTTCTGGAAAGAAGGGTTACAACTTTCAGTACACCCATTCTAAGTTAAAAACCACTGATTTGGAATTCTTATTTACAAGCAAATGACATCCTAATTCTGTGTCTGTGTAACTGAGTTGTTAATGCCAATACTCTCAGAGATATCCTGGCCCATTCAGGTGCGTTCGTACACATGAAAGGAACAAAACTCTGATTTTAAAACTTCTGCATTTAATTTCTTCACTAATTTGGACAGACTTTTCCCACTTCATCTAAATTAGTGATTTTTACTGGACTCAAGTAACCAGCTTTCCTAGGCTTTAGAATTGGCTGCCCTAGTAACAGAGGTATATATTATCCTAAATATCACCCAGCTAAAGAGAACTGAATTCTAAGGAGACATGAAACTTGGCTTAATGTTCTGGGTTCTAAAATTAAAAATTGCTGCTGAACGCTCTCAAAATACCTGTAGTCTTATACGCGTCTCCGTTCAGGGACATTTGAGTATAGTAAGGTCACAAATGGAAGGTCTTTTTTCTCATGGAGTCAGAGCTCTCAGCAGGACACAAGGGAATTGTTGAGCATGAAACCTTAAGCTTAGGTTAAGACACTGTCAGAATGGAACTCTGCATCCAGGATTTAGAACCAGCTACAGACCATCAGGTCTTGGAGCTACAAGGACCAGCCATTACAATCATCTGAGACTTTGGGCAATAGGTGTGTTCTAAGATACATGTGGATTGTTGTCTTTTTGTGGTTTATGTTGCCGTCTCCTCTGACCAGAAATCTGGAGAAATACTTGATTGAGTGACAGCACTTTGGTTGGTAGGCTCTGTCCATTCATTCAGCCAACTCAGCACCAACTATATTATTTTCTGTCTGCTTGAGCCTGGTAGGAGGAGGAGAAGATGCCACAAGTAAGAAGTGGTATCTTACTCTCCTACCTTCAAGAGATGCATGTATATGTAACTGGTCATAATAGGCATACACCAAATGCTAAAGAGTTTGCAGATCTAAAGTGTTTCCACACTCCCATGCAAACCTGCTATGATGTTGAATACATAAAATACAAAGCTATGAGATTTTGATTTAGCTTTCTAGGTTATGAATATGTTGGAAAGAAATAGTCAATATCTAACCCTCATTAGTGACAGCTAGTTTTAAAGAATCTGTACCAAATTTTACCAAGGTATCTTTTCAAATCTAAGTAAGTTGTTGGCATCCTCGTTAAATTTACAGGATCAGTGCTTATTTCAACTGTGTTTGGACAACTGGATTACAATTTTTGAGAATTATACCTTTTGCTTCCATAAAAGCCATTTCTTGTATTGACTTAAACCCATTTCCACAAGTCAGTCCATGCTCCTTGGGATTATCAATGCTCACATGATGTAACATTTTTCCCCATGGTTTTGGGAAGAGCCCTTCTAACAACAGGGGCTGCCAAGTGACATGCTGTGCAGACTCAGGCTCGATTCGTCCTGTTTCCAAGGCGTCTGTGGTGTTATTGGCATGTTAATTATTACAGCAAATGATAAAATGTGCAAAATGGTACCCCCCTTCTTAATGACATAAATAAATGAAGCAATTAATTTTACACAATAAAAACAAGCAATACAATAACTTACAAATTTGGAGTTTCTTCATTATTACATCAAATTGCAAAATGGAAACATGTAATTTCAAAAGGCTCATAAGTAAAAATGGAAACACAGCTGATGCTGCGTCAGCTTGTGGGCTGCAAAATAATGTGGAGTTTGCAGAGTGTGGAGCAGTCAACATCTTTTGGATATGTCAGGCCACATATGATTCAGAAACTACATAAATCTTTCTAGAACTGAGCCATCCCAGTGATCCAAGCTATTTGTGCACTCTAATAAAAACACAAAGCCAAAAAAATCTTTTTTTTTTTTTTTTTCTCTCCCTTGTTTTCCCTTATATTATTAGTTTGGAATTCCAGCAGCTACTTTATTCAGGACCCTCGTCTCCATTTATCAGCAGTTGCAGAAGCTAGAAGCCTATGATTGATCTTATAACTTATAACTTCAATATCTAGAGAGAGATAAGTAGAGAAGCAAATTTCCCGGAAGGGCTGACAACAGTTTTGAAAATGAAATGTGTACACACCAAGGCTGACATCCTCTATTGCCCACCATCTTTGAAACCGTCCGTTTCAGGGCTGACATTTGGTTCTGAGTGTTTGTTTTGGTGAACAAGAAAGTAGCACGTATTTTCTTTGACATCTTGTGCAATTTTGCAAGTATTCAGGGCACACTCCCTACTTTGCATGGGGAACGTATTCGCACAGTTGTCAGAATGACGGACAGTGGCGCGAGCGGCGGGATGGAGCACTGATCTTTGCTTGTTATTACATACAATAGCCTGGTAGGAATCGTGATGTGTTGGTGAGACAAACTGTGTCCCATTCTGGAACATATTAAGTTTGTCTCCAGGACACACATGACGTCGCTAGGGTGTCGAACCTCATTCATAATAGATGCTAATCGTTTCAGGGCTGACTGATGACAGCAGTTCCTGCCCTTCACGGAATTAGAGCTGGATTTTATCAAAGGACTCAAACTGCCTGCTAATTAGACTAATTCCCTTCATCATGAATTATTTATTTCCATTGGTAACCGATCACTGTGACATTAATGGGTTCTGCTCAACTTGGTTTCATACTAATACACACTAGGAGTTAAATGTTTAAAAATTCCCGACACCTCACTCCAGATCAAGTGTATCTTTGGCTAATATTTGACAGACTTGATGAGGTCTCAATGGTTATGTTTTAGTTACAAACAGAATGGGACAAGGTTCCATATTTGATTCAGACGGGAAAACAAATCCACTTCTTTCTCTGCTCAGGGGTCTCCTGACTTAGCTGGAATGGGTTCTCTCATTCGAGGACATGCTGTCTGTGCTGTGTAGTATTTTATCAAGGTCAGACTATCACGTGAAAGTGCTGGTGACCCTCTTTAGGGTAATAGTGTTTCAAAGCTGGAATACTAAACTGGACAAAACGTCAGCTAGTAAAGTTGAAGTGATGCTTGAATTGTTGATAATCTGCTAATAAAAATCAGAGTGCAATGTCTTATTTGCATGAATGCATGCTAAATTGTCTCAGTCATTTCCAACTCTTTGTGACCCCATGGACTGTAGCCCGCCAGGCTCCTCTGTCCATGGGATTCTCTAGGCAAGAATACTGGAGTGGGTTGCCATGTTCTCCTCCACAGGATCTTCCCGACCCAGGGATCAAACCTGTGTTTCTTACATCTCCTGCTTTGCCAGGCCGGTTCTTTACCACTAGCATCATTTAGGTAGCCCTTAATGTCTTGTTTACCCATTGGTAAAATGCAGAATGTGCTTTAAAAAAAAATAGTTTATAGATTGAATCTAATGGTGCGCTTGTCTGAGGCTGTATAGGTCGGTGCGTCTCAAAGTACAATCCAGGCACTTTTTGTATCCTGGAGCTGTTTGTGAAAATGCAGATTCCTGGGCCACATACAAGTCCTGTTAATCTCTGAGAAAGGGATCCCAGAATGTCCATTGTCAAAAAGCACCTCATGTGATCCTTGAGCAGCAGGAGGATCACTGACATCAATTATGATGAAAAACCCTATAAACATTAATAATCAATTATTTTATCAGAAATACTGAAGTATCTCATCAAACAGGAATAGGACACTGGCTGACAAGGTTAGAATTGGTGTCAGGAATTGGCTTCTGCCGTGGTGTCATCAACACACATAAACTGAACATCAGTTCTACTGGCTGATAAGGCAGGTCGTCAATTAGGTCTGCCAATGATAGAAGTGAATGCCAGGCATCACGCCTTCCCTCAGAGGACATGCGTGAATCAGGTGTCAAAATAGAGGCATAAGCAGTCGTGGTTTGGCAGTGCAGTGGGCATCAGGTGGGAAGGCTTGCTGTATGCACACTCTGAGGCACGAGGCATGCATTGGTGCTAGGCAGTTTCGCTATCAATTATTGCATTTTGGATTCTCATTAGTTATCTATTTATACATAGTATCAATAGTGTATAATATCAGGGAACTCTACTCAGTACTCTGTGGTGACCTAAATGGAAAAGAAATACAAAAAAGAGGGGATATATATATATATATATGTATATGAATAGCTGACTCAATTTGCTGTATAGTACAAACTAACAAGACATTGCAAAACAACTATACTCCAATAAAAATCAATTTTAAAAGTATTTCACTTTGGAAACTGGTAAAAGAAAAAGTAAAAAGAAGACAGCATAGTGAGTGGCAGCTAGAGATGAGGGACAGATGCGGAACAAAGGCATTGCCAAGTCCATGTGCAGTGAGGCAAAACCACAAGCAACGGGTTCTGTTAGAAGCAGCCGCAGCTCCAAACCGAAGGTGGGTTTCACATGAGTCCAGAGATGAGTGCTCTCAAATCACGTGTACCTGTGTGAGCAGAAAACAATGTCTTCAGCAGAATTAGGGTTAAACGTAAGGAGCCATCCATTGTGCATACATTAACTCCCAGTAAATTCTATTATACTTTTAATTCGAAGCATAAATAATCTGTTCTTTCAGATTTTCTAACAAAAGTGGTACTGTTGCATAATATGAGCATTTTAATGCTCAAAGACATGAGATCAATGTAACTGAGAAAACCAGGTTGTATGGCATTGGATTTTAAGCTATGCAGTACACTCTATCATTGTCAGGAATTCATACATTAAATGGATACTTGTGAAGTACCTGCTGGGTTCTAGGTACTTATATCTGATAAAACTAGTCTTACAGACATATACATGGTGAGATTATCGGTTATGGGGTTTATAGATGTTTTCTGAACTATTTATACATGCAAGTAGGTTATTCTACCTATAACTACAGATAGTATTTTTTTTGGCTGCACCACACGACTTCTGGAATCATATTTCTGTGAAGAGAAGTTGAACCCCGCCCTGGCAGTGAAAGCTCAAGTCCTAACCACTGGACTGCCAGGGAAATCCCAGTATTTTTTACTTAAGAAAAAGTTGGGAAAAGTAAGGCTACCAGTGAAATGGAGAAATGTTTTTTATTTTGTTTTGTTTTCTTATGGAAATACTTAGATGACTTCAGCTTTATATTTCTCTCTCTCTACCCTGCCCCCCATGATAATTCACCTACATCTACATGAGCCTTGAATTTTATTCCACTGTCTTACATCTTTCCTGTGCCAGCACTTTTTCCTTTATTTCATGAATCTGCACTTGTTCGCTTACTGAATTGTTTCCTCTTTCCTCTGCTTTCCTTTCATTTCCTCTTAAAGTCACATTGCAGCTGGAATGACTTAAACTTGAGAAGTTCATCTATGTGTTAATATTTGGTAATTTGAACAAACCCTACCCTCTAAACTTCTACAAAATGTAGTATCAATTAATAAATCCCAGAAAGGAAGATTTTCTTCAAAAGAAAAAGAAAGACATCAGAGGTTCTGGTGAGGGATGACAAAGTATTTCGTGTGATGCTGGCTTGATTGTGTTGTATTGGTTCTCACATAACTGGAGATGGGCTACTGAGACTTCTTAAAAATATTTTATCATGGACAAATGACATGCTTAATAAATATTTATTACATTGAACCAAAGCTTCCAATGGCTTCATCAAATCATATTTCAGTCTCTCCTTGTACATCTTGGAAATTTTGTCAGACTTTCAAAGAACTCTTTTATTGCCTTTGAATTGTATTTTCTTGCTTAAAAAAAATTATTGTTAATGCAATATTGAAAATAGTGGCCAAAGGAAGGCAGAGGGACAGGGTCTGAGGTATGAAAGAGAAGTCGGTGCCTTGGGGTGCCATGAAGAATTTAGAGCCCTGGAGCTGGAGGTACAAACTGTGATGCATATGACCCAGTCTTCCACCCTCCACCCCCAGGGAGGTAATGTGACCTACAAGTTGGTGAGTCCAGGGACACTTGGGCCATACATGCAAGTACCTGTGAGGATTCTGTCACATATTTGTGGAGACAAACCCCTAAAAGTTACAAACATGTTGCCAGTCAAGTAATTGGAGGTTTAATGCATTGAATAAGAAATGGATTAATTGTATTAATTTGAAACTTAAATATTGGGAGGAATTTTGCAGTGTCATTTCTTCTGGTATCTAAATTTTCCAATCAACGTGGGATACTTAACAATAAGTATTAACAAAGCATAATTCAAAAATTTAAATAATCATAAATCCAAAGAATAGACCAAACCAAACTCACTAAAAGATGAGCCATTTGAAGAAAAATAACCATATTATATTCAGTTCAATTCAGTTCAGTTCAGTCGCTCAGTCGTGTCCAACTCCTTGTGACCCCATGAATCCTAGCACGCCAGGCCTCTCTGTCCATCACCAACTCCCGGAGTTCACTCAAACTCATGTCCATCGAGTCAGTGATACCATCCAGCCATCTCATCCTCTGTCATCCCCTTCTCCTCCTGCTCCCAATCTCTCCCAGCATCAGAGTCTTTTCCAATGAGTCAACTCTTCGCATGAGGTGGCCAAAGTATTGGAGTCTCAGCTTTAGCATCAGTCCTTCCAAAGAACACCCAAGACTGATCTCCTTTAGAATGGACTGGTTGGATCTCCTTGCAGTCCAAGGGACTCTCAAGAGTCTTCTCCAACACCACAGTTCAAAAGCATCAATTCTTCGGTGTTCAGCTTTCTTCACAGTCCAACTCTCACATTCATACATGACTACTGAAAAAACCATAGCCTTGACTAGAAGGACCTTTGTATTAGGAATGTACTGCTGCTGCTGCTGGTAAGTCGCTTCAGTCGTGTCCAACTCTATGCGACCCCATAGACTGCAGCCCACCAGGCTCCCCCATCCTTGGGATTCTCCAGGCAAGAACACTGGAGTAGGTTGCCATTTCCTTCTCCAATAGGAATGTACTAAGCCTATATAATCATCTTCTCTGACACCCTTCATAAGCCTATTCCCCTTCTAAGGATCACACTCTTTAAACAAAAGTTTTCCAAAGGAAGACTAATTCCTGAAGACATTAATAGATATTCTGAAAGAAGTGTTGCATAGGAATTTGGGAAATTTGGAAAATGTTATGATGACTTTCAAATTTTAAAAATTCCTCGAACTTCTGTTTTATTTTAGGATAGAGGCACTGGGGCCTTTCCACCATAAATAAGTTGAAAACTGGGCAGTTGATGAAACAATTATTTTCAAACATTGGACAGAGGCAGCTGTGATTCCCGAGAGATGCGAATCAAACAGGATGAGGCCCACTGTCACCTGGCTTCCACTCGGAGGCGATTTCTACCCTGTAGTCCAGGAAGAGGAATCCCAAGCAGAACACAGTGGGCTTGCTCAGTAGAAGAAAAGGAGATCAGGAACTCTGTGGAACGTGGACATTGCAAGTCATAGTTTGAGGAAGAAGGTACTATGCAGAAATAGAGCTAGATAAATCCTCATGGAGGGCCCCTTGAATCTTGCTGATGATTGGGTTGTATGTGCATGCGTGAAACACTCTAAGGCAAGGGAAAATGCAATCTGGGTCTTGTAAGTTCACCAGGGCAGTGAAACGTTTATACTCCAACCAGCCAGAGTAGAGAGTCTTCATTGGTCACCCAGGACTTGCAGTGGAGACCAGAGGGAGCCATGCCTTAATGGCCAGTAAGGCTGAACACCCCTGAAGTGAAAATAAAAGATGTGTGGTTGACAAGCTAAGAAAACAGGTCTAGAAGGGATCAAGCTGAAAAGCAAGCAATTGCTTACCAAAACAAAGCCTGATGCGCTTTAAAGGAAAACAAACAAAAATCCAGGCTTTCAACAACATAACATTCATGATGCCCTTAATCCAATTAAAAAAATCATCAGACATGTCCCAAAGCAGGGAAGTGTAACCCATAACCAGAATAAAATCAGTCAATCGGCATGGGTTGGTTCTATAGATACAATCAGCAGAAAAAGGTGTTAAAACAGCTATTATAAACATGCATGATCAAACAGTTAAAGTGCATGAACATAATGAGAAGACAAATGGAAGATAAAAAGAACCAAATGAAATTTTTAGGGGTGAAAAATACAATATTAAAAAAATTAGCATGTGAAATTAACGGAAGACTAGGCACTAAAGGAGAAGGATCAGTGAATTTGAAGCCATAGGGACAGAATTGGTACAAAATGAAGGATATATAGAAAAATCACTGAAAAAAAGCAAATAACAGAGCAGTGATGGCTTGTGGGATAATATTAAGCTATTTACCATGTGTGCAATTAGAGTTCTAGAAGAAAAGGAGAGAGAAGAACAATTTATTTGAATAAATGATGGTTAGAAAATGATGAGCTCTTTAGACAAAAGAAGCTCAATGAACTCCAAGCAGAAGCAACTTTCTCTCTCTCTCTTCCTTTCTCTTTTGCTCTCTTTCTCTCTGTCCTACTCACAGAATGTCATATTCAGATTCTTGCTGACCAGAGTAGATCTCAGGTAGAAAAGAAAGGCTGGATGTTTAATGGGTAAACATGATGTGCAGTGGTCTTCAGGCCCACTCCTGGCTGCCTGACACTCTCCTCACTCCCTCCTGCAAAGAGTTTTTATGGACAGCAAGGTCCTGTGGTCTTTTCTCTGCAGCAGTACAGGCGTGGAATAAACCTATCTTCAGGGCCCAGAGAATAATCAGGACAGGGCTGCAAGAAGTCAGACAATGGACATACTAGAGGTCTCAAGTCCTCTGCTGGTTTTCTTTGTAGTTTTCACAAATTTTCTTTGGAATTCTGTTTTGTTTTGTTTCCAGAAAACTCAGGTCAACGCCTGAAAACAGTTGATACGTTTTAGCCCATTTCCTTGGGCAGGAATAGAAAGAATGTGAGAGGGGTTTGAAAATTCAAGTGAAGGACATGGATTAACATCACAGGGCAAATACAGCAGAAGGATTCATTGTTTAGGAGGCAGCCATGGTGTGGTTGCTGAGTTTCCCAGATGGCTCAGTGGTAAAGAATCTGCCTGCCAGTGCAGGAGACACAAGAGTTGTGGGTTCAATCTCTGGGTCAGGAAGATTCCCCCAGAGACAGAAATGGCTACCTGCTCCAGTATTCATCCCTGGAAAATCCATGGACAGAGAAGCCTGGTGGGCTATGGTCCATGGGGTCGCAAAGAGTCGGACACAACTGAGGGACACACACATGCACGGTGTGGTAGCCAGAGTGGACTCAGAAGTAGCCTGAGCCGTCTTTGTCTCTTACTTTCTACAAAGTGAAGTCGCTCAGTCGTGTCCGACTCTGCGACCCGTGGACTGTAGGCCACCAAGCTCCTCCATCCATGGGATTCTCCAGGCAAGAATACTGGAGTGGGTTGCCATTTCCTTCTCCAACTTTCTACAAGGTATTAGGCAAATTTCTTATACCTCTGAGCTGTGGTTTCCTTATTTATAAAATTGAAAGAGGGAGGAGAAACTTAACATAAGGAGGAGAAACTCTTTGAGAAAAATTGCATGATATTCTACCCTATCTTCATAAACAACCTGATCACACTTGGATTTTCTGGGAAAAGTCACTTCTTTATAGTGTCTCTTTTGTTCTGTGGTTCTAATAGAAAGCCCATTTTCTCTTAAAAGCAGATGCTCCTCTGCTCCTATGTAATGGTGTCCCTGAAGATAAACGCGCCATTTAGAGCTCTCTATATGTTCTGTAGCCTGCACACACTTTCTAAATATAGTAGCCAGATGATTACTTAATTCAGCTAGAAATGGCAGATTGTTGACAAAGAATCCCTGCTGGGTTCCAATGCTTTGAAATGCAGCTTTTATAAAGCAAATAATATTTGAAGAAATGACTAGCAATGCCATTTGCTTCATATAGTGACATAATATTTAGCTCTGTCATGGAACTATAATTGCCTTATTTTTACAATGTTCATACCCTATTGATAAATATAGATTACCTGGAACAAGTCAGAGCTGCTGCAGGGAGCAAAGCACTTGCAAAGAGGGGAGCTTTTAGACGAGCAAACTAGCTCATGCTCAGACACACCATCTGTTCTCTAGCAGCTGGTTGCTCAAATGACACAGATTCAGTTCCTTTATAGGATCAATTCATGTAGCATCATTTCATAGACTCACAATTTAATAAGTATGAAATAAAGAAACAGAAGCCAGTGGCTTCACTCAACAACCAGGGATGAGAAGGGTCCTACAAATACACATCTTGCTGCCCATTTGCTACTTGGTCACAGCTGTGTGGAGGGAGTGGTGGGGATTAGAATGAACATGCCTCCTACTGCTCTTACCTGTGGGAAAGATACGTGCTCCCCTATGTCTCTTTCCCCCTGAGCTTGGCCTTTGACTTTGACGAGAGTGGGCATCATCCCTCAAGAGTATGGAAACACAGTAGAGTGAAAAGAACCCAATTCCAACTATTTAGGCAAAAATGGAATTGATTAGCTGATAGAACTGAGTAGTCCAGGTGTTCAGTCAAATCCATCTGTGTTTCTCTCCACCTCTCACGTCAGCTTTCCTTGTAGATGGTGGCTCCCCATGGATACAAGATGCCCATGGGTAGCACCCTCAATCTTGGGGTCTTGATATTTAAACGGACATTGTAAATTGCCAGATTGGACCATGGCAGATAATTAAAGAGCTGTGACCAGAGAGTGTTGTGATTCCTCACCTAGAACTACTGTTGCTGAACAGCACTTTGAGGTTATACCATCATCTATGTTGACGTGTTTTCCAGAATTTGTTCTTGGAGAGTCTCGGTAGCACAGTGAGAAATTACTACAGGAAAAAGTTTTCTCAGTAAAACTGCTCTTTCCTGTGTAACAATTTTTGTTTCTTTTCTTTCTCTCTTTTTAAAAAAATCTGTTGGACTTCATGAATCTATTAGAGGTATGTTTCCCTCTTTTCTTTGGCTAGTTTGAGAGGTCAGAGACAAATCTGTTGTTCACCTATAGCAACTGCACAGGATATTATGAAACCATTTTATATACTTTTTCTTATATTTATTTTATTTTCTTATCATTACTTTTATATTGAGTTCATCCATTTATTTAATCTTATTTATCCTACATAATATTAAATCCACTGCAAATCATTTTTGGAAGTAAGATATAGATAAATAAATTTATTATTAATGCAATGTATCAAACACTCATTTAAAAGATTTAAGAATGTCTTGCATTTACAGACTGACCCTGTAGGAATGTTTTCTTGGATCCTTTGTTGGCTCTTCTCACAGACACTTCAGTGGTAAAGGAACTCTGTATCACGAATTATTTTAATCAGTTGACCTGTACATTCTCACTCAGTGCCTCTAGAACAGAAGGGCAAATGCAAGTTTGAGTAGGAAGTTGTCCTGATTCTGGCCAAACCCTTATGTGACCAAGACCTTTTCTTGCAAGCAGCCAGAATTCATCCTGAAGTCCAGTGACCCCAGGAAGCTGGGGTGTTCCTAGATGTATCCTCCCCTCCTCGTGGTTGAAACACTATTCAGTAAATACCAAGGACTCATGGTGATTGCAGATTCGTCAAGAATTCAGATCTCAACATAATATTCTGTACATAGATTTCTGGAAATTTTTTCACATATAATTTTATTGATTGACTTTTGTCTGTGCTATGCGGGCTCTCCTTTAGTTGTGACAAACCGGGGCTACTCTCTCGTGGTGCTGCACAGGCTTCTCACTGTGGTGGATCTCTTGTTGCAGAGCACTGGCTGCAGTAGGTGTGGCCCCCAGGCTCTAGAGCACAGACTCAGTAGTCGTGGTGCACGGGCTTAGCTGGGCTTCCCTGATGGCTCAGGTGGTAAAGAATTCGCCTGCAATGTGGGAGACCAACGTTCGATCCCTGGGTAGGGAAGATCCCCTGGAGAAGGGAAAGGCTACCCACTCCAGTATTCCGGCCTGGAGAATTCCATGGACTGTATAGTCCATGGGATCACAAAGAGTCAGACACAACTAAGCAACTTAAACTTTCACGGGCTTAGTTGTTCCACGGCATTGGAATATTCCTGGACGAGGGATCGAACCTGTATTTCTGCATCTTCTGCTTTATAGGTGGATTCTTTACCACTGAGCCATCAGGGAAACCCCTGGAAGTGTTTCGAGGTCTCTAGTAATTAGAGTTATTTAGGAGTGGCCCCAACATTCCAGTCTTACTTTTGTGGATGAACTCTAGGGATTTGCATGGAAAGTAGCTAGACGTTTATGGATGGCACAATTTTGCCTTGGTCATTATATCTATTAGCGTTTAGTTGTATGTAAGAGAGACTTAAATCAGCTTAAACAACTGAAAGGAATTTATTGGCAGAGAAATCCAGATTTAGGGAGAATTTTATGCAAGAACTGATCCAGAAGCTCAATAATGTCACCCATGTCATTCACTCTGCTCTGCCTTGCACTGTGTCAGTTTCTTTTAAGACTGGTTCTCCTCATCACTGTGGAATGCTTGGCAGCAACAACCAGGGTTAGATGGATCTTAATTCTCATCTCTGGGGAGAAAACATTAGCTTTTTCTACCCATCAGAGCTTCCTTCTGCTTAGATTAACTTGTGTCACATGCTCACCTCTGAACCAATCAGAGGGGCCAGGCGATTAAGGCCAATTAGTTCCAATTGGGGAAAGGTCAGGAACACCCAAATTTTGCAGCTAGAAATTTGGGGACCCTAGCAGGAGCAAGGGAAGAAAGGAAATGAATGCTGGGAGAGTGGGAGGTGAGGGAAAACAAAAAGCTCACTGCCATCACTAGTCTCATGGAAACACTTTAGTTTACTTCTGAATCCCTGACAACCCTCCAGTGTTTTCCTATAGAGTATTGCATGGCTCTGACAGTTTGAATTAACCGCATCATTGCTCTTATTTTAACTTTCTGCACAATATTATGCAGGAAGAAAATCTATAGTTTGGATCTGGACAATGTGTTTTAGGGGAGAAAGCAGATTATGTTAAGGGAAAAGGAAAATGGATTTGTCTCACTCATACTAAACACATTTAACTCCTCATGCACAGCCACAGTTAGAGAGACTGGTAACCAGCTGGAACCAGCAGCCTGTGATTCAGTAGGTCTGGGATGCCTTACTAGACTTAGGTTTAAGCTGCAGGTATCCCAGAGCCTGGAAGTTTCTGTTGGTGCAAACGACACAGCTGACTATATGAGAGCCCTTAAAATAAACCTTCCATCGATCCATTTCTTCTTGATCACAAAAATCTTGACTGGGCTCAACCTTTGTTCCAGGTGTGGAGCCTGGCTTTTTAATCCTTAGTTTAAAAAATCATTTTAATCATATTTTGCAAAATCATTTCTATTGAATCTCTCTTCTTGAGGTCTTTCTGGCTCAGAAACGATTTTGCAATGTATATCACAGCCTTTGTATTTGACTAATTGTTTGCATGAATAATAAAACCTTCCAGGAGTAAACAAGCTCATATTTTTGTCATCTGTAAACTTTATTGCTATTATAAAATCAATGTTTTGCAAACAGAACTCTTGACAGATCTTAAGGATGGTAAGTGGGCGCTGTCAATAGGCGCAATGGACTTCTCTCCTTCTCGGTATTTTCTTTTCATATAAAACATTAGTGTGATTTTATATATGTAATAATCACTCCTCATCATAAATATCTCAAGACTTAGGCAAGCAGTGGTGTACTAATGATATGCAATCAGTGTGTATACTCACGGATGAATAGTCCTTCCCATCACAGACCATAGACCTGGCTGAAATATGGCCATCTCAGGAGTGATAAAGGCTTCAAATGTGGTGAAGCTTAGAAACATGTACCCTCTAGTGGAGGCTCTTTTCAGATACTTGACCTTTCTTCCTTGACTTAGAATTGTCTGGGTTAGAAACTCCCAGAATTACCTTGTCTGTTTCCCAGTTTCGCCTTGTGCTGATTTCTTATGTGGAATCTTTGAGTTGTTCTCTAGTGCAGACATTCTTAAACATGTTTGTGCTATTATCTGATATTTTCTTTTTTCATAGTGATTTAAAAAATAATGTATATACATGGAAAATAAAATTTGAAAAAGGACAGAAGAGAACAAAACAAAAAGATAGATTTCTCTTCCTGCCTGGCCTTATCTCCTAATTATTTTAACAAAACCATTTCTGTTTTATATTCTTCTTCTGGTACTTACCTCTGTAATATTCAATAATATGCTTATACTTTTATTCACAGTGTTCTTCAAAATATTTAATAGCTGGTAAGGGATTTCCATGGAGAAGGCAATGGCACCCCACTCCAGTACTCTTGCCTGGAAAATCCATGGACAGAGGAGCCTGGTAGGCTGCAGTCCATGGGGTTGCTAAGAGTCGGACAATTCTGAACGACTTCACTTTCACTTTTCACTTTCATGCATTGGAGAAGGAAATGGCAACCCACTCCAGTGTTCTTGCCTGGAGAATCCCAGGGATGGGGGAGCCTGGTGGGCTGCCGTCTCTGGGGTCGCACAGAGTAGGACACGACTGAAGCGACTTAGCGGCCGCAGCAGCAGCAAGGGATATCCAACAACTCATCAAAACTGCTGCCTATCCATGGTATTGGAACAATTTCTTGGCAACCCCTATTATATCAGGGATTAACTTCTACTTACAGGGTTATAGCAGAGAAGGCAATGGCACCCCACTCCAGAACTCTTGCCTGGAAAATCCCATGGATGGAGGAGCCTGGTAGGCTGCAGTCCATGGGGTCGCTAAGAGTCGGACACGACTGAGTGACTTCACTTTCACTTTTCACTTTCATGCATTGGAGAAGGAAATGGCAACTCACTCCATTGTTCTTGCCTGGAGAATCCCAGGGACGGGGGAGCCTGGTGGGCTGCCATCTCTGGGGTCAGATAGAGTCGGACACGAATGAAGCAACTTAGCAGCAGCAGCAGCAGGGTTACAGAGAGATTTGAAGGGGTATGTTTTCTGTAGCAGCTATAATAAACTGCCACAAACTTAGTGGATTAAAATAGTGCTCCATAGTTCTGGAGGCCAGAAGTCTGAAACCAAGGTATCAATGAGCCTCACCACCTCCCAAGGCTCTGAAGTAGAATCCTGCCTTGTTCCTTCCACCTCTGGTGGCTCCAGACATCCCTTGGCTTGTGGCTACCTCGCTCCAGTCTCCACTGCCATCTTTGCATGGCCTTCTTCTCTGAGTCTGACACTTGTCCCTGAATTTAGGGCCCATCCAGACAACCCAGGATGACATCATCTTGAGATTCTTAATTCAGTTATATCTACCGAAGACCCCTTTCCCAAATAAGGTCACAAATTTCTGTTTAGCACATGGATGTAGCTTTTGCAAGATGAGGCTACTGGTCAACCCTCTACACAGAAGAGAAGATTTGAAACTGGCTCTCTAGCAACTAGAAATGAAGCATTTCAATATTTCAACCTTTTTGTCTATACCTGCTAAGTATAAATCTTGTCTTTATTGATTTATCTACTTTAAATAGTATCTATCGACTGAAGATAGATTTTCAGACCCCTTCAGATCTATTGAATCACCTGCGTTTTTAAAATCTGACAGTTCAGGTGAGGTTGTGTAACTGAGCATTGCTTTGGGAACTCTTGCTTTAGAGCTATGAGACTCAGATCTGGAGAAGAAGGACCAGTATCTCCAAGGAGCACAGGAAAGGGCCGTGAAGATGGAAAATGTGTGTTTACCATGGAGGTTGTTTAGTTCATCTTTAATGACATCAAGATTATCTAGTTCTTTTAAAGACATTGGTGGGTAGGTGGAGCTAATTTTTCTAGTTTTCCAGAAGGGGCCATTTCAGAATACATTTTCCAAACAGCCATTGGCATCATAGCTCCCAGGTCTATAAAGATGTGAGTTTACCTGGAGGTGGGGAGGCAATGTCTAGTTGCTTCTCTATTTATTTAGTTAGTCTCTATTATTGCTTTTCCTTAAAAAAAACAATTTCTTAAATACATGAAAGAGATAGAAAGTGAGAGCAACACAAAGTTTGCCAGTGTAAAAAGGGGAGGCTCGCAGCAGCGTGCACACTGCTGTGAATCTGTTGGCTTCCTTTGTGGGTGAGGCAGCCACCAGCCTGCAGCTCCCTTGACTCCTGGGCAGGTGCTTGAGGGTGCTGAGAGACTTACATGGGTTCCTGCACTTCCTCCCAGGTCCCCATCTGTCCTTGCCTCTCCCCAACTTGACGTCCATTGTCCCATTCTGTGACTGGACAATGAACTGCTGACTTCCGGTCCTCATCAGACACAGGGACAGCAGATTCACATAACTGCTTAACACACTCCGATGATCCGGCAAGGTCTAATTCCTAAAATAATGGCTTAAATCACTCATAGTAATTCCACTTCAAATGCCAAATTGACTTCATTTCACTCTATGTCTATTTCCCGCTTTACTCATCTCCCCACTCAGGATGGGGACAACTAACTCTAAGCACAATCCCAAAGCCATCTGCAAATGAAGGAGTGACTCTGAGTAGAATATATGGCAGTTCTTTTCCTCCCTGAGGCTGAACATTCAAGCACAAAGCTCAAGAGGACCTACAAGAATGAGCCACCATGAGGGAAGCTTTAGAATTTCCATGTGGGGCCTAATTTGGGTATCTGAATGAAATCTCAGCTATTTCTTGAAATTTCACTATTTCTTGAGCCTAGAAAAAAAAAAGCAGAAAATAATTTTTGAGAAAAAAATTTTAAAGATATTTAGAAATTCTACTTACAGCTCAAGTTCAAGCCCCACGTTGCTACTGCCCACTACCTTCCTGGCAGCCAGGTTCTTACTGAATGTGGAGCATCAAAGTAACCAAAGAAAAGAAAGACAATCTATTGATAGCTCTCAAGGACTCCTTGAAACAAAAGAGAACAAAATTCCTTCTTTGTTCCCAGTTTGATTTTCCTTCTTATTTGAAACAGAGGATCATCCATCTTTCTTTAAAATATGGACATTTTTAAAAGACTCTTTGGCTGAAGATTAGTTTGGAGTATCAGATAGAGACAGTAAACCAGCCCAGATAAGAGTTTCCAAAGCTATCTATCACTGGAATAAAAGCCAAGCAGCAGGTATTGATCCTAATCCCAAAGACAGGCTAAAAGGAGGAGGTAAGGTCACAGTGTTGAGGGTACTTGGGAGAATTAAAGAGGTGAGATTGTGATGAGGATACCCTGGGCAACAGGAATGAGCCATTATGGACCAGGTGGAAAGACATTTAAGAAACATATCAGGCATGACCTGAAAAGCCCTGTGGGTGCCCATATGTCACCCAAATTGGGGACTGCAAAATGGAAACCAGTGGGATTGGGTTTTCTTGGTGGCTAAGACAGGATCAGTTGTTAACCAGGGTGAGTCAGAGAAGAGAATTACACTCTAAGGCCACGTCACTGAGAGCACTTTCTTGATTCTGGCACAACAAGCTTGCAGGCCACTTGATAATACGTGAGTCTTCGTGCTCCCGGCCAACACTCTCTCCGGGTGCTCTCCTTACCTTTCGGGATCTATAGCGCCTTTGTAGATAATTCTACTGCTTACTCACTAAACCTTAGAATTTCCACCAGCTCCACTATCCTCAGTTTATATGCTTTCCTGGATCATAGTCATGATTTCCTAGACTCCCCAAACTTTACAAAGTGCAAATCTCAGTACACAAACTCACATATGGAAAAAATGTAGCTTTCTTGATTTTTCTATAACTTAATTTCTGTTCTGCATCACCATTCTACTGAAGAGGCAGAAATGTAATCTCAGGCATTTATTCTTGGTCTAGGGTTTCTCTTACAACAAGCAGACATCTCTGCCAAAATAAGAGCCTGCCCACTCTACACTCACCCTGCAGCCCCAGCCCTATGGCTGCTGCAGGACAACCATCTCCAAGGCCACTGACATCCGGGATATTCCTAATGCTCCTCTTCTCCCCACTTTTGCTCCCTCAGAACAACCCAGGCATATCATTTCTGGTCTTCATGTTCTTGGGGCAAAAGATGGGGGAAGGTGACCACTTCTTCAATTCTGAAATGCTGTGACTGAGACCTTGATCTCTTTGTTCTGTTCAGGTATATGGGCTATTGAAATACACAAACCCAAGAGGAAGCTCCCAGAATCTCCTTTTCTGTCGTGTCTGAGACAATGAGCTCAGGGAAAATTTCAAACAGAGGTCAGGCAGTCAGGCATGGGGAAACAAATGGGTTGAGTTCCAAAGTGGTATCCTATAGCAACACCTGCAAAAGCCAGCAGTTTTTGAGCCCACCCCATGGATCTTTTTTTTTTTTTTTTCAGTCTCCTGTCACACTGTAGTTCACCTTCTTTTGTAACTATTAAGGACACCTTGCCTTCTTTCATCTTCACTTTTTTAAACTTCCCCAAGAGAAGCCACCCACTGTCCACCCTTCTGGTCTAATCCTGTTCTTTCTCTGTCTCCCTCCACAGACACTTTTAAGGACTGTATTTGTCTTTATAGTTGATCAGAGGTTGAACTTATAGCAATAGAGGATGTCATTGTTGATATTTATGATTACACTGATAACAAATAAATACCACATCTTGTGTCCCATTCCAATCAGAGACTATGATGTTTCATACATAGTATTATTCTGGAGACCTGGAGCTTGTCCACTTTAAGTTGTACATTTTTAGAAAGTACATTAAATAACCATTTTAAATAAAGTACATATTATAACCTTTAAAATTTTTTTAATATAAATTTATTTATTTTAATTGGAGGCTAATTACTTTACAATATTGTATTGGTTTTGCCATACATCAACATGAATCAGCCACAGGTGTACACATGTTCCCCATCCTGAACCCCCCTCCCACTTCCCTTCCCATACCATCCCTCTGGGTCATCCCAGTGCACCAGCCCCGAGCATCCTGTATCATGCATCAAACCTGGACTGGTGATTTGTTTCATATATGACATTATGCATGTTTCAATGCCATTCTCCCAAATCATCCCACCCTCGCCTTCTTCCATAGAGTCCAAAAGACTATTCTACACATCTGTGTCTCTTTTGCTGTCTCACATACAGGGTTATTGTTACCATCTTTCTAAATTCCATATATATGTGTTAGCATACTGTATTGGTGTTTTTCTTTCTGGCTTACTTCACTCTGTATAATAGGCTCCAGTTTCATCCACCTCATTAGAACTGATTCAAATGTATTCTTTTTAATGGCTGAGTAATACTCCATTGTGTATATGTACCACAGCTTTCTTATCCATTCATCTGCCGATGGACATCTAGGTTGCTTCCATGTCCTGGCTATTATAAACAGTGCTGTGATGAACATTGGGGTACATGTGTCTCTTTCAATTCTTATTTCCTCAGTGTGTATGCCCAGCAGTGGGATTGCTGGGTCGTATGGCAGTTCTATTTCCAGTTTTTTAAGGGATCTCCACACTGTTCTCCATAGTGGCTGTACTAGTTTGCATTCCCACCAACAGTGTAAGAGGGTTCCCTTTTCTTCACACCCTCTACAGCATTTATTGTTTGTAGACTTTTGGATAGCAGCCATTCTGACTGGCGTGAAATGGTACCTCACTGTGGTTTTGATTTGCATTTCTCTGATCATGAGTGATGTTGAGCATCTTTTCATGTGTTTGTTAGCCATCTGTATGTCTTCTTTGGAGAAATGTCTGTTTAGTTCTTTGGCCCATTTTTTAATTGGGTCGTTTATTTTTCTGGAATTGAACTGTAGGAGTTGCTTGTATATCTTTGAGATTAATGCTTTGTCAGTTTCTTCGTTTGCTATTATTTTCTCCCATTCTGAAGGCTGTCTTTTCACCTTACTTATAGTTTACTTTGTTGTGCAGAAGCTTTTAATTTTAATTAGGTCCCATTTGTTTATTTTTGCTTTTATTTCCAATATTCTGGGAGGTGGGTTATAGAGGATCCTGCTGTGATTTATGTCGGAGGGTGTTTTGCCTATGTTCTCCTCTAGGAGTTTTATAGTTTCTGGTCTTACGTTTAGATCTTTAATCCATTTTGAGTTTATTTTTGTGTATGGTGTTAGAAAGTGTTGTAGTTTCATTCTTTTACAAGTGGTTGACCAGTTTTCCTAGCACCACTTGTTAAAGAGATTGTCTTTTCTCCATTGTATATTCTTGCCTTCTTTGTCAAAGATAAGGTGTTCATAGGTTTATCTCTGGGCTTTCTATTTTGTTCCATTGATCTATATTTCTGTCTTTGTGCCAGTACTTTGTGCCAGTACTTTGTGCCAATACTGTCTCAATGACTGTGGCTTTGTAGTAGAGCCTGAAGTCAGGCAGGTTGATTCCTCCAATTCCATTCTTCTTTCTCAAGATTGCTTTGGCTATTCAAGGTTTTTTGCATTTCCGTACAAATTGTGAAATTATTTATTCTAGCTCTGTGAAAAATACCATTGGTAGCTTGATAGGGATTGCATTGAATCTATACATTGCTTTGGGTAGTATATTCATTTTCACTATATTGATTCTTCCGATCCATGAACACGGTATATTTCTCCATCTATTAGTGTCCTCTTTGATTTCTTTCACCAGTGTTTTATAGTTTTCTATATATAGGTCTTTTGTTTAGGTAGATATATTCCTAAGTATTTTATTCTTTTTGTTGCAATGGTGAATGGAATTGTTTCCTTAATTTCTCTTTCTATTTTCCCATATAGGAATGCAAGGGATTTCTGTGTGTTGATTTTATATCCTGGAACTTTACTATATTCATTGATTAGCTCTAGTAATTTTCTGGTGGAGTCTTTAGGGTTTTCTATGTAGAGGATCATGTCATCTGCAAACAGTGAGAGTTTTACTTCTTCTTTTCCAATTTGGATTCCTTTTATTTCTTTTTCTGTTCTGATTGCTGTGGCCATAACTTCCAAAACTATGTTGAATAGTAGTAGTGAAAGTGGGCACCCTTGTCTTGTTCCTGACTTTAGGGGAAATGCTTTCAATTTTTCACCATTGAGGATAATGTTTGCTGCGGGTTTGTTATATATAGCTTTTATTATGTTGAGGTATGTTCCTTCTATTCCTGCTTTCTGGAGAGTTTTTATCATTAATGGATGTTGAATTTTGTCAAAGGCTTTCTCTGCATCTATTGAGATAATCATATGGCTTTTATTTTTCAATTTGTTAATGTGGTATATTACATTGATTGATTTGTGAATATTGAAAAATCCTTGCGTCCCTGGGATAAAGCCCACTTGGTCATGATGTATGATCTTTTTAACAGGTTGTTGGATTCTGATTTCTAGAATTTTGTTAAGGATTTATGTTCATCTATGATATTGGCCTGTAGTTTTCTTTTTTTTGTGGCATCTTTGTCAGGTTTTGGTATTAGGGTGATGGTGGCCTCATAGAATGAGTTTGGAAGTTTACCTCCCTCTGCAATTTTCTGGAAGAGTTTGAGTAGGATAGGTGTTAGCTCTTCTCTAAATTTTTGGTAGAATTCAGCTGTGAAGCCATCTGGACCCGGGCTTTTGTTTGCTGGAAGATTTCTGATTACAGTTTCAATTTCCATGCTTGTGATGGGTCTGTTAAGATTTTCTATTTCTTCCTGGTTCAGTTTTGGAAAGTTGTACTTTTCTAAGAGTTTGTCCATTTCTTCCAAGTTGTCCATTTTATTGGCATATAATTGCTGATGGTAGTTTCTTATGATCCTTTGTATTTCTGTGTTTGTTCTGATCTCTCCATTTTCATTTCTAATGTTATTGATTTGATTTTTCTCCCTTTGTTTCTTGATGAGTCTGGCTAATGGTTTGTCAATTTTATTTATCCTCTCAAAGAACCAGCTTTTGGCTTTGTTGATTTTTGCTATGGTCTCTTTTGTTTCTTTTACATTTATTTCTGCCCTAATTTTTAAGATTTCTTTCCTTCTACTAATCCTGGGGTTCTTCATTTCTTCCTTTTCTAGTTGCTTTAGGTGTAGAGTTAGGTTATATAATAACCATTTTTAGATTTTTATGCTTATAAAGCACTTTTTGTGGTGGTAAAATTTAATCACATAAAATTTATCATTTGAAAAATATTTTAATTGGAGGATAATTGCTTTACAATTTTGTGTTACTTTCTGCTGTACAACATGAACCAGCCATAAGCATACATATATTCCCTCCCTCTTGAACCTCTCTCCCACCCTCCATTTTAACCATTTTTAAGTGTACAATTTAAGTGGCTTTAAAGATACTCACATTGTTGTGAAACCATCACCATTATCCATCTCCAGAACTTATGCATCTTTCTAAACTGAAGCTCTGCATCCAGTTATTGTTTAATAACTCCCCATTTACCCCTCCCCAAGCCTCTGGTAACCAGTATCCTACTTGCTGTCTCCATGGACTTGACTATTTTACATACCTCAACTAAATGGAATCATACAATGCTTGTCCTTTCCTGTCTACCTGATTTCACTAAGCATGTATTTGTACAGGCTGAGTAATATTCCATTGTACACATATACCACATTTTGCTTATCCTTTCTTCTGCCTGTGTGCATTTAAGTTGTCTCCACCTTTTGGCTATTGAGAAGAACACTGCTATGAACAGGGGTGTACAAATCTGTTCTCTATTTCCTGCTTTTAATTCTTTTGGGTGTACCCAGGAAATGGAATTACTGGGTCATATGATAATTCTATGTTTAATTTTTTGAGAAACTGCCATACTGTTTTCCATTGTGTCTGTGCTATTTGACCTTCTCTCTGGTAAGGCACAAGTGTTCTAACTTCTCTACATCTTCACCAACACTTCTTATTTTTGGTTTTTTAAATAGTAGCCATTCTAACGGATGTGAAATGGTATCTTGTGGCTTTGATTTGCCTTTTGTTCGTGATTGGTGATGTTGAGCATCTTTTCGGGTTCTTATTAGCCATTTGTATCTCTTCTCTGGAGAAATGTCTATTCAAGTCCTTTACCAATTTTTTAACTAGGTGGTTTATTTTTGTTGTTGTTGAGTTGTAGGAGTTCATTATATATTCTGAATATTATGCTTATCAGATATATAGCTTGTAAATATTTTCTCCCATTCCATGAGTTGCCTTTTCACTTTCTTGGTAGTGTCCTTTGGTGCACAAAAGTTTTTAATTTTGATGAAATCCAATTTATATCTGTTATTGTTCTTGGCTATGCATTCAGTGTCATATCCAAGAAATCATTGCCAAATTCAAAGTCATGAAGCTTTTCTCCTGTTTTCTTTTAAGAATGTTATAGTTGTAGCTCTTATGTTTGGGTCTTTAGATCCACTTTGAGTTTTAAGGTAAGGATCCAAATCCATTCTTTTGTATGTGGATATCCAGTTTTCCCAGCCTGTTTTGATGAAATGCATTTTTAGATATTTAAAATGCATATTGCACACCATTCTTTCTTAAACAATATATAGAAGACAGCAAACATGTTCATGAGGACTCTTAGCTGCCCTAAGATCATGAACCCTTGTTCTATGCTGTGCTATAGTGACTATTTCGGGGTTTCCTTATACTAGTGACCTCACACTCCTGGGCTTTATTTGTTCCTCTCTAGGTTTTCATTGCTTTTATTTCTCCTTCTTTGTCATCAAACTGCTTACAGTCAATACCTTAGCTGTGATGTCTCTCTCATAACAGTGTGCCCTCCACATTTGTTTCTACAGACAAACCTGAGAGTCAAACTTAATAAAAACTGTATATAAACTTAAAGCCAATATTCTCTAACGAAGGATCTAGTGGATTCATTAATACAGTAAAGGAAATGTTATACGGTGTTATGAGAGCTATTGACTTTGAGGTCTTTCTTCATCTTTGTCTGATGTCTACATAATCAGGCATGACTCACTAGTGTGCTGATAATGTTTAAAAGCCAGCATTCAAGGTGGGGAGGGGGAAATCTTTATTTATAATGGTTGCTGATTTCCATGGTGTAAATACTCCCAGTGTGACCGATTGCAAGCTACCAATGTGATGTAACTGAAAGTAGAGATAGGAAGAGATATACAGTAGGGAGTCATCAGATAGTATTTTGTCACACAGGTACAACAGGCATAAATAACTCCAAGAGCAGAGTTTAAAACAAAATGTAGCAAAATAAATAGGATATGATGCGTTTTGAGTACTTATTGTTTATTATCTTGTTTTCAGTATAATTCTTTCAATGTAAGTTTAGGCAGTTTAAATCTTAATAAAAACCATATTATACAACTGCTCACAAACTTCCTGAAAGTTTAACAATCAGCTCCTGTGAGTTGGGACAAGTCAGTACCAACACTCAACTCCTTTGCACTAAGGGTAATAAAATCAGGAAGTTTATTATCCCTAGAATTTGCACAGACTCAAAATGTTAATGAAGCCTTTAAAGGTTCAGATTAATTAACAAATGACATGCATGACCAGTTACTAATGGAAACAGGAATATTTTGATGGTATTCTGCAGAATATTAGATAACTAACAATTTCTGTGTTCTTATTTTGTGCCAGGCACTATGATAAGTTCTTTATTGTCAATATCTTGTTGAATCCTGAAAAAACCCTTGGATAGGTTTTATTATCTCCACTCTATAGATGAGGCAACGATTTGAGGAGGTTCATGTGTTCAGAGACATACTAGGTTTTGAACTTGTATCTGCATGTTACCATGCGTTCAAGAATTCTTGATTGAAAGCCCACTGTTTACCTGATGATGAGCAGTAAGGTGGACTGAGAGGAGGAGAAAGTGGCTGGACAGAGATTGAAGGGGATTGTGGTGCAAGATGAATCTAGATATACCTGGGGGACCAGACCAAGCAGAACCTTCTAGACCACATTAAGGAGTTTGGTCTTTATTCAGGAGAATTGAAAGCCGCTGAAAGATTTTAATTACAGGACTTGAAATTTGTTCAACTCTGCCTTTTGATGGAACTTACTGTGTGGAGTGGGGCTCGGTGTACATAGGAGACCAGTTAAAAGTCATTACAGTTACCCTGGCAAGAGATGATGAAAGATTGGTTTAGGGTGGTGCTGGCTTCTGGTTTCTGCAACTGGATGCATGGTAGCATCACTCAGAGACAGAGCAGCACAGGAGACATGTCCCTGGGGGAGAAATCAAGATTTGAACTTAGCACATGTTGACTTTGAGGTTTCTGTAAGAGTTTGAAGAAGGTCAGTGAGAAGTTGGACACCAAAGTTGGGAAGATGTAAGCCATTCTTTCAATCTTTGTGCTGCACTAATTATTCATGAGTTGGAGCAGATGAATCCTGAGAACCTTTGAAATCTTGGCATTCCATGACATTACATTCCCTGATATTTGAGATAGACATGAAAGAGCTGCTACCTCTTTCCATGTATGTCTCTGTGTGCTGCTAGTGGAAAGAAAATCTTTCTTTGGATGGACTTTGAGACTTATCTTCAATGTCATTGCTCCATTTTTATCTTGAAATGTCATGCAGGAAGGTCATGCAGACCAGGTACACCATCACAAGGGGCTTAGACTTGACCATGTAAACCAGTCTTTAATGCCAAGCATACAGAAGGAGCCAGAGCCAATTAATATGGCTGTGGAGAGAAGAGATAGAGGAGAGGTGATGGTGAAAAAGCTGCTATCTTTCTCTAGGATATTTTTTGTTGTTGTTGAGTATAGTTCCTTAACAATATTGTGTTAGTTTCTGCTGCACAGCAAAATATATATATATATAGAGATATATATTCTTTTTTAGATTTCCTTACAATTTAGGTCACCCATAGAGCATTAAGAAGAGTTCCCAGAAGCTGCTATTTTTCTTTTTTAAAATTAGCTTTTATTTTTCTTTAAAAAAATACATGCCAATAGTTAAAAAAAATCAAATAGCTTTTAAAAATCTTATGACAGAAACTGATCCCTAGCCCAACCTATCCCCACCTTCAGTCTTATCTCCCAGAGCCTCCTACTTTCAACTCTTTTAACTATTTCTTACAGGATGTGCTGTGCTGTGTTTAGTCATTGAGTGTCCTACTCTTTGTCGTCCTATGGACTGCAGCCCACCAGGCTCCTCTGTCCAGGGGATTCTCCAGACAAGAATACTGCAGTGGGTAGCCTTTCCCTCCTCCAAGGGATCTTCCCAACTCAAGATTGAACTCAGGTCTTCCACATGGCACTCCATTTCCTCTGTGTCCCTACAAAGAAGAGGTCATGTGAGCACCTAGCAAGATGGCAGCTGTCTGGAATCGAGGGGAGAGCTGTTACCAGACATCAATCCTACAGGCACCTTGGACTTCCAGCCTTCAGACTGTGAGTAAATGCATTTCTGTTTGTTGAAGCCACCCAGTCTATGGCATTTTGTTATGGCAGCCAGACTAATACTCTCCTCATGCTTGACTGATATTTTGGTAAATATAGAATTCTATTTTGAAAATCCTGACCTCTCAGAATTTAGAAGATGATGGCATTTGATTCTTATCTTTGTATGTGACTTTTTTTTTTCCTTTTTGGAGGCTTTCAGAGACATCTTTGCATCTCCTATGTTCTGACATTTTACAACGCTGTGGCTTTGGCGCTTCTGTTCATCATTCATTCACTGTGCTGAGCACTTGGTGGTTCCTTTTGATCTGGAGATCCATGTCTTTTTGGAAATATTTCATATATCATTTCTTTGATAATTTTATTGTCTCCATTTTCTCTATTCTGTGTTTTCAGAAACTTTATTAATCATGTTAAGAGCTTGGAGATTGATTCTCAATTTCATTTAAAAAAATCATTTATTTGCTATCTTCCATACTTACACTTTTTATTTAGGTTTGTAGAAGAAATTAACTTTATAGAACAAAGCTTATACTAAATATTTTAATTCCAGGTGCTGTATTTTTAATTTCCTAAAGGTTTTATTGAACTCTTTTTTTTCCCCCCTCCATATCTTGGATTTGTTTTATGAATACATAGTTTGGATCAGAGGTTGATTTTCTTTCTTTGTTTAAGGTTCCTTCTGCGCCCATATTGTCTCTGCTTCCTTTTTCTGTTTGTTTAAGTTTGGTCTCTGTCTTGTATGCCAAAGATTTTCCTCAAGTGTTTGCTGATCCTTTACTAGTATTAAAGACTGAAGCACTGGACAACAGTTTGGAAAGTCTGTGTGTGTGTGTGCTGGGGGGAGTAGGGGGCTGGGCTTGCTGCATGGTGAGTGTCACCATGGGGTGGTGGTGCTTTAAACAGCCCTTCTATTGGGAGAATCCTAAATGTCAGCTTCTGAGCTCTTTTCTTAGAGGCTATTCAGTTTTGTTTTGTTCTTAAATAGAAGCATCAGTCCTCCAGTCTCCTGTTTGAGAGACTTGGTTGCTGGTATTCAGGGAGTAGGACAAAACCTAGGTGGTGGGGGGGGGTGGTGCTGAGTCTCACAATTCTGTACATAAACTTCACTTTGTCCCTCTGTTTGAGCTCAGGCCACACTCCAGTCTGGCACTGACCCCCAGGGCCTGGAGCTGAAGCCATTTTTAATCAGTTTCTCCAACATGGACCACAACTCTCCCATAGAGTTAGTGTCAGGATGGGATTGGGTGCGCAGGAAGCTGAATCACTGCTTCTGGAAATCTCTCTGCAGCACTTTTCCTGTTACTTACTCAACTCTGCTAAGTTGATTGCCACCTCTCCAACTCAATTGCCATCTTCAAGAAACTTGCTGAAATCTCTCTTTCACTTTTGTCTCCTCTTTCGTTCTCTCTGTCCACATATGCTAATACCTTTTATTCCTTTAGTGTTATTTTAGGGAAGTTTGGAAGGGAAGAAGAGAAAAATGCATGTTATAATTCTGCCATATTTAACTGAAAGCCTCTCTCCTTTTTCCCCCGCTTTAAGATTTGGAATCTATATAAGTAAAAATAAATAATTATAACCTATATACTAATTATTAATTGTCAGAATAGGACAACTTCTCATTTATATGAATCACAGTTACCAGAAACAAATAAAAAAAAAAAATAATAAGTTGAGAATTTTCCTCCTCTAATCCTCCAATTATACCCCCAATAAAAGACATTCTGTTAATTAACCAGACACTGTTATCACAGAATATTTGTAGATAAAGTGTCAACAGGGAATGGACTCTAAGAAGAAAATCCACCTTCGAAAATTTCTTCAAATTCCCCTTTTCAGTGTCCGATGTGGCACATTCCCATGACCACTTTGGGCTATTGTGAGTTTATCTGAGACAAGTAAGGTCATTTTGATCAATGCGATGAGTCCTCATCATAAACATTTCCTTTGATTGGTACATGGTGGTGCACTTTTCTGCTAGTTGAGGGGAGGGGAAGCAGCATTTTTGTTGGCATTTGAAGCGAGGTGCTCATCTGAGGGCCCCTGAAAGTGGTAAAGGAGCTGGGGTTGCAGCAAAAAGCACAAGGTTCCTATGGTGCAGTTCTGGGTAAAAGCAAGAAATTAGCTCTCAGCCACAGCAAAGGAGCTGAGCAACTCTGAATAAGCACGCCCATCCTTCTGATTGAAGTGGAAGAGAAGGAGGTAAAAGAGCTTCTCCTGGTATCTGAGTACCAGGCAAGTCAAATAGAAAGGAAAAGGCTTTCTATCTTTTTTCAGCACCTCAAGAGCAGTTAACAAACCCTGACAGGGAAGGAGAAGTGGGCAAAACTGAACTGCCTGAAAGTTTTATTGAGAGAAAAGAGCAAAGAGCTTTATACACAGGGTGAAGAAATGACGCTCTTGGTTGGTAGAAAAGATAATAATGTGAGTTACAGGAAAGAACTGGTAAGAAACTGGAACTTACAATTCACAAATTTTTATAGTAAGCTACATGTAGCATTCAATACTTTAATAAAACAGAATAGATTTTAAAATATATAGCCAATATAGGAAGGGGCTTTCCAGGTAATTCAGTTGGTAAAGAATCCTCCTCCAATGCAGGAGACAGCCTGCAATGGACGAGACCCAGGCTCAATCCCTGGGTCAGGAAGACCCCCTGGAGAAGGGAATGGCAATACCCACTGCAGTATTCTTGCCTGGGAAATCCCATGGACAGAGGAGCCTGGTGGGCTACAGTCCATGGGGTCACAAGAGTTGGACACAGCTCAGTGACTAAACCCACCAATATAGAAAGGGAATTCCATTCTAACATTTGTAAGAAGATATTCTGAGCTTGGGGAGGAATATGAGATATATTTAGTGATGATGAAGTAGACATAGCTGACGACAGGTTTTTATTGACAAAAGTTGTCAAGAGCCAAAGATGAAAAGAAAGACCTCAAGGATGAAAACACTTTTTCCCTCTAATCAACAAAGAATCCTCCAGGAATGAATTCTCATAACAATGTGTTGGGGAAATTATTTTCATTAGTAATAATGAAATAATGAAAAATCCATCCACTGATTTTTTTAAATGGGCAGTACTCAGATATTAGGGGCCTTAAAAACTCATCTATTTAATCTAGAGATACTGTGAATAAGATGGATTAACTAGAGAATGAAGAAACTGCAAAACTGGGGGTCTAAACATAATTTTATCATATGGTTGGCATAAGAAAAAAACTAAAATATCATTAAAGGGAATTTTAAGGAATATTTTAAAAAGCCACTTATTCCCTATTCTAACACTCCTCCCCCAACTCTCAACTAATTGATAGATGCCTCTCTATGTCTGGACAGTAATGCTCATTGGGATGTGTAAGGAAGAATTGGGTACATGAGTTCCCAAAGGACTCTCAAAAGGATTAATTTGGGTTCTTTATGTCTTAGCATTAGGAATGTGCTATGCTTGAGAGTCCTCACATTCATGTTCCTTGAAAATGGTGCTGTTAGTTGAAACAAATCTGACTTAGAAGCACAGAATCACTCCCATTCAAAGACCCTACGCCCAGGCTCTCCAGAGATACCTCAAACACTGTATTTCGTGAACTATAAGTGACATGCCTGGACACCAGGAAGTAAAGTACATTCAGCAGCTTGATTAACAAGATCACACTGTGACCCGATAACATCACAGAACACAGAACATACTGCTGAACGTCCACCTTCATAATTCCTGCTTATTTTTCCTGGTAGCAGAGCAGAAAGTGAAAGAACTCCTTCAGGGCTATTAATATGGAAAGTCTTCTTTAGGGGGAGATTTTCATTTTTTTTAAAAGGAATTTGGTGGGTAGTGGAACAACCTTTTCGAATCCTTCTTGTATTTTATTTTATTTACTATTTATTTTTTAATTGGAGGATAATTGCTTTACAATGTTGTGTTGGCTTCTGCCATACAACAATGATAATGTCATAATTTTATATATATATATATATATATATAAATACACACACACACATACACACACACCAGAGAAGGCAATGGCACCCCACTCCAGTAGTCTTGCCTGGAAAATCCCATGGATGGAGGAGCCTGGTAGGCTGCAGTCCATGGGGTTGCTAAGAGTCAGACACGACTGAGCGACTTCACTTTCACTTTTCACTTTCATGCATCGGAGAAGGAAATGGCAACCCACTCCAGTGTTCTTGCCTGGAGAATCCCAGGGACGGGGGAGCCTCGTGGGCTGCCGTCTATGGGGTTGCACAGAGTCGGACACGACTGAAGCGACTCAGCAGCAGCATATATACACACACATCCTCCCTCTTGAACCTCCCTCCCCCATCCCATCTCATCCCTGTAGGTCATCACAGAGCTCAAGGCTGGCCGCCTTGTGTTATATAGTGGAATGCTTCTTGTAAAACAGGTATGGGTGGTTGTTACACCATCATCTTTTATTTCCTTCTCTCTTTCCTTCCTTTCTTCCTCCCTCCCTCCCTTCTTTCATTCCTCCTTCTCTCCTTCCCTATCTTTTCTTTTTCTCACTATTTCTTTTTAAAGAATTGCCCTTATAAAATGAGTGTGTTTCAGCTACTAACACTGAGTAACAAATCACCCCAAAACTTGGTGACTTAAAATAACAACAGGGAGGCGGTTGAAGTGAACTGGATGCAGCACTGCACAGCAAGATTAAGGTCTTAGGTCCAAATGCTGGCCACGGTTCGTAATACATTAATGCCGGTGAGCAAGTCTGCACCTGTCTGAAGACTTTCTTCTCCAAATTAGAGCCCTCTAAGGCCCCCCCCAACTCTAAAATGGTTTTATTCTATATCTAGCTCTACCCCCAGGCCTCTGAGTGATTAAGTTTTTGAGCACTGTCTTTCTTTAAAACAGAAAGTCTTCTTCCACTTTGAGTGCCATCCTATCAGGCAGTGCAAGGTATACTTGGCTTCACATGACCCTATCCTAATACGCATGGAATCCTTTATCCTTTGATCTATTACCACACTTTTTACAAAGGCAGATAGTTTGAACGATGACCATATGCAGAACTGCAGACTCTTACAGCTGGGAGGGGATCTTTATATGATCCATAGCATTTGAACCTCAAGCCACAGAGTTAAAAGTCATAAGGTCTGGCCTTCCCGGGTGGTACGATGGATAAGAATCCACCTGCCAATGCAAGGGACACGGGTTTGCTCTCTGGTCAAGGAAGATTCCACGTGCCTCAGAGCAACTAAGCCCGTGTGCCACAGCTACTGAGCCTGCACTCTACAGCCTGTGAGCCACACTGCAACCTGCGTGCTGCAGCTACTCATGTCCGCACACCTAGAGCCTGTGCCCCACAAGAGAAGACCCAGCAGTGAGAAGCCCGTGCACCGCCACGCAGAGTAGCCCCTACGCTCCACAGCTAGCGAAAGCCCGCATGCAGCAACAAAGACCCAGCACAACCAAGATAAATACATAAAAACTCACACGTTCCATACCTTTTCTTAAGATCGAAGATTGCAACAATCCCTTGAACAATGATTTTCCCCCCTTTATCAGATTTATTTAAAGATTATATGGGTATAAAATTGTAAACAATTTGATTTCACTTTTAATGAAAGTTGTCCTTGAAAAGAATCTTTTCAGGAGACTAAACACTTATTCACAGGATGTTTTGCTTATTCAAAGCATTTGTAGGATTTTTTTCATTGCTTTCAGAACTTTTTTTTTTTTTAACCAAATCAGCTCTTTTTACTTGATTTTTAAACTTGATCGTCCACTTGCCATTTCCTCTTTCCCGTTCTTTGGGTACAACCCTTTGGCTCTACCGCCTAACCTCATAGCTTTGCTGTGTCAGCAAAGATATAAGAGACCCAGGAGGAGACAGGGGGCCTTGGAGGAGGTATGATTTTGACTATGAATGGAAATCTAGAGAAGAGTTTCAGTAAGCAAATAAAAAGCATATGGTATGGAAAAAGTTCATCTCAAAATGTTGATTTCTACTTTAATTATTGTAAATACTTGTTACAATGGTACAGTGTTCTTCTAGAAATGGGAAACATTTACTAATAAACTGTTCATTCAATCATCACAATGCTAGGTGCTAGATATAAATCAGTGAATAAGACAGAGGAGGTCCTTGCTCTCTCTCTCTCTCTTCTTTTTGTTTTTTTGGCCACACTGTGTGGCTTGTGGGATCTTAGTTCCCTGACCAGAGATTGAACCTGCACCCTTGGCATTGAAAGCATGGAGTCCTAACCACTGGATCACCAGGGAATTACCCCCTGCTCTTACTGAAGGAAAAAAGAATAAATAAACAAAAAGAAACTATCAAGTGGAGTTAAGTGGTAAGGAAAAGAATTACAGATGAGATGTTGTGATAGAGAGTAACTGAGGGGTACTCTTAGAATGGGACCGGGGGAACCTTGCTGAAACCTGAACGAGAAGTGGCCCATGTGAATATTCAAGGGAAGGGCATCCTAGTGTGGGAAGCAGATGGTACTCTGGCTGTCAGACAAGGACAGAGAGAATGACAAAGTGGAAGGAGCACAGTGGGGGAGCTGAGAGGGGCAGGCAGGGACCAGATCATTAAGGCATTAAAAGTCAGAGAAAGAAGTGTGTGCGACAACAGAGTAACCAATGTTCTGGCTTCTGTGTTAAAAAGTCACTGGAATTTCAAAGCAACCAAGACATCCTTCCATAGGTAAATGGATAAGCGAACTTTAGTACATCTTTACAATGAAAGACTATTCAGTGATAAAAAAGGAATGAGCTATCAAGGCACAAAAAACATAGAGAAACCTTAAGTACATACATCTAAGTGAATGAAACCTGTCTGAGAAAGCATCACGCTGTGTGATTCCAACCACGTGACATTCTGGAAAAGGCCAAACTATGGAAATGGTACAAGGAGTGGTTGCAAAGAGCTCAGGTGAGCGTGGGAAGGATGAATATGTCTAGTACAGGGATTATGGAGCAGTGAAATTATTCTGTATGATGGCTTAAGGGTAGATACACGTCATTACACATTTATCAAAACCCACAGACTGTGCAAAACAAGTGAACCTTAATGTAAAATATGGACTTTAGTTAATAGTAATATATCAATATTGGTTCATCAATTGTAACAATTGTACCATACCAATGCAAGATATTAATAATAGAGGAAACTGAGTCAAGGATGGGGTGGTGGTGGTGAGGAGACTAGGGAAATTCTCAGTACTTCCTTCTCAATTTTTCTGTAAGCCTAAAATGCCTCAAAAACATAATCTAGTAATTAATTTCTTTAAGTCACTGGAGTTGATATTTAAAAGCTGGATGGTAGAGGGCAGAATGGTTGCAAGAAGACCTGTCTGGAGGCTGTTGATGCAGGCCGGAGGAGGCATAGGTGACCTGGATTTGGGGGCCAAGTGGGGAGGAGGGAGACGATGGGGCAAATGGATAGCCCTAGAATGTGTTTTGGAAATGATCTTACTGGGACTTATAGAGGGCCTGCAAATGACAGGGAAAGCAACACAGGATGTCGGGTTTAAGCAGCTGGGTGAATGAATGGTCCTACAGTTTATGCAGGTGGGGAAAGTGAGTATTGCCAGCCAGACCCATGCAGAGGGCTGGGTGGGTCGGTGGATATGCAAATTTGGAATTCTGGGCCAAGGTCAAGATGAAGATGGAGATCTGGTTGTCATCAGAATCTGGAAAATGTCCAGTCTCACAGGACTGGATAAACACAACTCGAGGGTAGATAAGGTGGAGCAAACACTAACTGCTGAACAGCTCAGCACTGGAAGGGAGCTCAGACAGCAGCTGCCAAAGGAAGCTGAGAGGGAGCCTCTAGGAGATGGGAGAAATCCAGAGGCCTGTGGTGGCAGAAAGCCAAGGGAGGACTTGTTCTCACGCTGAAGGATTTATCTAAGCGCAACTCTGAGGGGTACAAGGACCTACGCAGGTGAAACACCCCATCAGACAGTAAGCTCACATTCTCCAAGTCACTTCCGACTCTTCAACCAGGGGACTAAAATGCAACTCGTCTGGGAGCTGAAGCCTTACCCTTGAGTCCTGATATTTAGTCCTCCTTTTTGGAACTCACTCAGCATGTCGGTTTAGAGCAGACTTTGGCCAAGTACAGCCTCTGAACCCACTTGTTTTTCTACAGCCCACAAGCTAAGAATGGCTTTTACATTTTTTAATAGTTGGGGGAAAATCAGAGGAAGAATATTTTGTGGCATATGAAAATTATAAGAAATTCAAAAATGTCAGTGTCTATAAGTAAAGTTTTTATTGAAACAAGCCATGTTCATTTAAATGCTCATTTTCTGCCTGCTTTTGCATAACAAAGGTAGAGTTGAGTAACTGGGACACAGATTTGCAAAGCCCAAGATATTTGTTCTCTGTCCCTTTACAGAAAGTTTCCTGGCTTCTGATTTAGGCACAAAAATCTATATTACCATGTGTGAGAAATGGCATGACACAAGCTTATCAATCCTCATCATGGGTTCTCTTGGACACAACTTAACTTGAAGTTCATATATATGTGTGTGTGTGTATATATATATATATTTCCCCCACCCCCCACCGTATCTGACTCATACCCTTGGGGTCCTCATAGGACCATGTCATTCAGTGACTTCTGAACTTCTGCCTCCAGTCCTGCCCTCTCCCTGCAAGTGCAACTGCCTGCTAGATTTCTCCATCTGAGTCATCCTTAAGCTCATCATATCCAAAATGGAGCTAGCTACCTTCTCTTGTGGCTCAGCTGGTAAAGAATCCACCTGCAATGCTGGAGGCCTGGGTTGGATTCCCGGGTTGGGAAGATTCCCTGGAGAAGGGAAAGGCTACCCACTCCAGTATTCTGGCCTGGAGAATTCCACGGACTGTGTAGTCCATAGGATCGCAAAGAGTCAGACACGACTGAGCGACTTTCACCTTCCTCTGAAAATGTATTTTATGTTACCATTCCTTAGTAGGATAGAGCAAAAATATGTCTTTACCTTTCCTCCCCTTTCTGACAGAGTTTCAAAAACTCTTGGAATTTGCCCAGTGTTGGGAGCCTCTTTTGTTATTCCTGAGGGAGCCCTTTCAACCACATCTGAGTTTATGCTGACAAGGTGAGCCCTGGTGGGCCCGGGGAATTTCAGATGATGGGCTGGCCACACAAGAAAGACCAAGCCAGTGACGAGAGGGCTGGAACGCTCATTCCCTCACTCTCCTCCCACCTCCACGGAAACAAAAGGCGCTGGGGATTGAGTGGTTGATTACCAATCATGTCTACGTAGTGAAACCCCAGAAACTCAGAAAAACTCTGGAATAAGGAGGTTAGGGGGAGCTTCCTGGTTGGTGGACATATCAGTGTACCAGGAGGATGGTGCACCCCAACTCCACAGAGGGCAGAGGCTCCTACGCTCAGGATCCTTTCACATGTACCCAATGTGCCACTTTATCTGGCTGTTCGTTTGTGGCCCGTAAAACAGCCCTTATAAGTATTGTGCTTTCAGTGACTTCTGTGGGCTGTTTTAGCAGATTGTTGAACATGAGTGGGGGATTTGGGGAACACTCACATTTGTAGCCAAGATAGAAATGTGGGTCACCTGGGGACTCCACCTGTGGCTGTGTCTGAGCAAAGCAGTCTTTTGAGACTGAGCCTTTAATTTGCCAAATCTGCTCTCAATTCTCTGATGTCAGAACTGGATTGAATTGTAGAGTCTCCAGTTGGTGTTAGAGAACTGGTGTTAGAACCTGCTGAGTCATGGGCTTCATCATCCAACCAGTCACCCAAGATAGAAATCTGATAGTTATTTTAGACTTGTTTTTTACTGCATAGTCCATACTCCACATTCAATCTCTGAGCAATGCTGACTATGCCCTGACTCTACCTCCCTACCCCTGAGCCTCTGTTTCCCTCTCCCACATCCACTGCCCTGGCTCAGACACTCAGCAACACTCACACGGATTGTGATAATAGCACCCCAGTGATCCTCCCTAACACCAGTCCTGCCCTATCTCAAATTGATACAAGGTTTGGTTTTTTTTTGTTTTTGTTGTTGTTTTGGTCATGTGGCTTGTGGTGTCTTAGTTCCCTGACCAGAGATTGAACCCATGCCCTCAGCAGTGAAAGTACAGAGTCCTAACCACTGGACCATCAGGGAATTCCTGGTACTAGGTTTTAACTAGTGATCTATTGAAAAAAATACAGACTAGCCAAGTCTTAAAACCATTTAAAGATGGACACTTTGTACAGCAACAATTCTCAAGCCTGATGGACATCATGATCACTTGCGAAGCCTTTGAAGCCTCCAGACATCTGGGCTACTCCTTCATTGATTCTGAGGTCTAGCTAGGTCCTCCCCAAAGGACAACAGGATCGCTTTTCCCTGGAGTTTCTGGATTAGACATGAAGTATTTGGAATTCATGCTGATGAAAGATTAAATCATGAAATCTTTGAGTTATTTTGGATCAGACAAAGAGGAAAATCTTTCATCACACCATTTAGCATTTTATGGCATTTCATCATTCAGGAGAGTTCAAAGTGCAGATATTTTGCAAATCCTTTACATCCAGTCTTTGAGTTTTTTTGGATTCAGGCTGCAATCTGGTGACTGATCAAAGCTTGCAAAACTTGATTTCAAGATTCCAAATCTGACAGCATCTTACCTGGGGTAAATCCTATTACAAGGCAATTTTAAACTGCCAGAAGACTGTGTGTCTTCAGTAGTGGGAAAGGTTGCCTTCAACCACAGAACTCTCTCTTGGGAACTGGAGTGTATTTCCAGTGTTCAGTGTTAGAAGAGTGCAGATGTAGGATTCCAGCCATTCTTCCTCTGGGTTGTTGCTTTATAGGTGGGATAATTCTGTAATATCTCACCCACATGGATTAGCCATTCCTATAACATCCGAGGTAATATAAGCACTACTTCTGCTATTTTAAAAGAAATCATTCATTTTATCAGCAATACACAGGTGATTTGACCTTAAACTTAGGTAATTATAATAATTAAAGAGCTAATGCCACATTCGCAGGTCTGTGCAGACCCTCTCTCACTGCCTATTGTCTAGAAACCATTTTGCAGCGTGTAGCTCTCTTTCTGTTCCCTGTTTCTTTGGAGTGCTTCCAAGATCCAGTCTGTTATTATTTAAACTCTCTCTGAATGTTGGTATGTTGGTATTTTTGTGCTCTGCCTCGTATGACTTATGGATTTTTGTTTCCTTCTCTGTGAGATATTTTCCATAGCCATTCAAAACCATTATTCATTCCACATGCTTCAAATATAATGCCCACCTAATCAATCACCACTTCTGCATTTGAAAATAAAACCATCCTTTCTTTATTATATTAGGCAAATTAGTCAAATGAGTGTTTTCTAAAACTTGCTGCCTTTTTAGGGCCCTTGGCGCTCAGCCTGCCTTTCTCCACTGCCGCCTCCTCCCTTTCTCCTCCTCCTGTTTGCAAACAGTATCCGTTTCCTTTTGTGGTGTTCCGAGTGGATTCTGATCCTCCCTGACTGTGTCGTCAGCTTCCACGATCAAGCCTCTTTCCTTGGGAGCACTCCCTTCCAGATGGCGGGGTAGAAGCCTTCATCTCTTTCTGCTCTGTGACTGAGCAGCAAAGCCCCTCAGAATGAAGCAGACGTTCCTCTCCTCTCGGGCAGGTTTTATTTTCAGAAAGCACAGCGACCATACAGTCAATATGAACCACCAAAATTTACAAAATGCCTTTGTTGATGTTTTGCTGAGATGGGGTAGTAAAAGAAAAAAAAAAACAAACAAAAAAAACGGAGCAGCTTACATCCTCAATTCTTCCTTTCTCCATTCTCCCCCCATTACATGTTTCCCTTAATTTCTCTGTTTTTGTTTAATTTCAAGAAGGATTCCTTTGTTTTAAGAAACCAGGGTTCTTTTGTGCCAATCTCAACATTCTTATCAGATAAGCCTCTTGAAGAGACAGACAGAACATAGCATCTGCTGCCACAAGAAGTCATGTAGCCAAAGCCTGTTAGAGAGAACTCTGTCTAACTATTGTCCTGGCACAGCAAATGGCCCTTCAAATCATGATTCTTTCTAATGTATGTGTTTATAAGCAATTAAACTCCAGTTTTAGGGAAGACACACTAACAGCATACATTATTTTAATAGACATACAGTACTACTTTAAACCGTCTTCGCCATCTGCTCATCGTAATTATAAATGCAAAAGGAACATATTTTACATTAGCATCAGAAACTAGTGTGATATTAGGGATGGAAATGCCCATATATGCTCTTTGTACAATACCAAATGCATCTGTGCTATTTTCCTTTTCTTTCCACAGTACAAATCAGAGGAAGAAGATGCTTGTTCCTTGTGGTCTCTTTCCTGATATGGAAGATAATTTTCAGGATGGAAATTCATTAGGAGGGGATTTTGACTTAGTATTCAGACAAATATTCTTTGAAAGCTATATGAGCTGATGTGTCTGGCTCTGGCTGGCTCTATAGAGTTATCTTATCTCTCAGCCAATAAGGGGGAAAAACACAATATACCAGGGGCAGTAAATCTACTGCAATCTGCTTTAATGTCCATTAGAGATACAATGCATAATGTATAATGGGGAAAGTGTTTTTTCTTCCTATAAATAAAATTTAGAAGAATCATGGGATGCATGTGCCTTGGTGGAACACTTAATATAGAGTTGAAAAAGCATCTGGGTAGGCATATGCTGTGGTTTTCATCTGCATCTTTATGGGTGGGTGATCTTTCTAGATGGAGAATAATGCCATCATAATGTTAGAGGAAGGAGGAATGAAACACTCAGTTCCATTTTCTTAGTGGGGTTGGTCAAAGCCACCATATAAACATATTCGTTTCATAAGAAATGGTAGAGATGAGTCTATTAGACTCTCCACTAACAAGGATTTTTAGCCAGAGTTTAGATAGGTAGCCCAAAGGAAAGGATACTCAGGATGAGTGAAGAGAAGTTCAACAGTAGAGTCTACTTAGAATTTGTCCCTGCTCTGCAGCGAAGTGGATTCATCATTTACTAAAAGAACTCAGTTTACACTTCATTTCCAGGTCAACTAGTTTAAGAACAAAGGACAATACCATTTCCCCTGAGCTTATTAGTGTGTTTCTGTCTCTTGTTTTGCATCCTGGCCGTATTGGACTCGGAGAAGGCAATGGCACCCCACTCCAGTACTCTTGCCTGGAAAATCCCATGGATGGAGGAGCCTGGTAGGCTGCAGTCCATGGGGTCACTAAGAGTCAGACATGACTGAGTGACTTCACTTTCACTTTTCACTTTCATGCATTGGAGAAGGAAATGGCAACCCACTCCAGTGTTCTTGCCTGGAGAATCCCAGGGATGGGGGAGCCTCGTAGACTGCCATCTATTGGGTCGCACAGAGTCAGACACGACTGAAGCGACTTAGCAGCAGCAGTATATGGGACAGTGCTGAATGATAAAGGCTTGTATTTTAGGATGAAAAATGTTTCATGCAGGTGAAGATGAAGATGTATCTGCTCATTAGTAATGAGTGACTCTAGGCTCTGATCAACTGTATGGAATCAGGTAACATCACCAGAGGTGACTGCTCCCATTTGGGCAGGACCAAGACCTGCAGTGGTCACAGAACAGCTGCTGGAGGGAGAAAGCCATCACTCTTCTCTTTTCTCAGCTCTGGGTTAAAAGACAAACACTACTTAAAATACAGTATGCTACAAGAAAAGATCTGACTTCCTATGAAATAGCCCAACCTTGTAATTCTGTGAAAGCCTGCCTCCTGGTGTGGCTTCTGTTATTTTGTGTATGGGCTGATCTTTTTGAGCCCCTGTCTCATAAGCATGTACAATGAGCCAACCCAACTACAAGACCAACATCCCTAAAGTACCACATTCACCATGTTACTCCCTGCTCAGAAATTTTCAGTGGCATCTACAGCTGACATTTGAAGTTGCTGCTGAACCCTCTGTGGACATGATTTGCTGGCTTTTCATTCTAACTCCTGGAATTCTCTGGTCACTGCCTCAAGTCTCCCTTGCCCCTCATGGGATCATGAGGGGACATTTGCATCTCTGCAGGCAGCCTATGAGGATCTGGGGAACTCCATCTGGGATCCTCTCTGGCTAAACACACAGTGCTGCCGTATTCTCCTGCAGCAATGCTTTTTGGTTTAGGGACCTGCATGATGGTCTCTTCCCTGAATGTCAACAGAAAGCAAGCCCCATGCCCCTTGTAGTGTATCTTGGGTTTCTGTCACTTGATCTCTCAAGCTGAGGGCCAAGACTAAGAGACTCTGGATTCTTCCTCATGGGTTGATTAGGGCTTTATCCCAAAGCTTGTTTCCTCCAAATGTCTCTTACCTCTCCACAGCTCCCCCAGCCTTCTCCTTCTTGATATGTCTTTTCTCCCACCAGTTCTTTCTTCCTTCAACAAAGGTTGGCTTTCACAAGTAAAAGCCTGGGCTTTCACAACTTTTGTATTTGAAACAGGGAAGAAATATTGTTCTTCCTACAAAGCTGGGCTCTGCCTTTCTCTAAAAGAAAGATTACTTCAGTTCCAATGGATGGAGGGTCAAAAAGCTTCAAGAATTGGGGGAAATAAAGATTATATGGGGTTACACTTTAAAATGGTGGACTTCCCTGGTGGCTCAGATGGTAAAGTGTCTGTCTACAATGTGGGAGACCTGGGTTCGATCCCTGGGTTGGGAAGATCCTCTGGAGAAGGAAATGGCAATCCACTCCAGTACTATTGCCTGGAAAATCCCATGGACAGAGGAGCCTGGTAAGCTACAGTCCATGGGGTCGCAAAGAGTCGGACTCAACTAAGCAACTTCACTTCACACTTTAAAATAATGTTTTATTTCATATGCATTAAGATCCAGTTCAAATTCCATCTTCACTAATCACACATTTTAAAAGTGGTTTCTACCACCTCTAAACTCCTGAAGTGTGCAGCCCTCATACAGGTCTTTAGAGCCTTGCCTGCAGCCATTTCTCCCTTATCTCTCCACAGAAGACTGTAATCTTATTATTCTCCATCCTGCCTGAGCTTAATTAAGAGTTACAGAGCAGTAAGCATTGTCTCCTTGCTGATAGACAGCCTTCTGGCGTCTCCCTGGGGGTAATCCTGCATCTCACCTGGTAGTAAATATGCAAGTAACGGTGGTAAAACCACCTGGAAACCTTAGAGGTGAGTTTGTAGCTGGTTCAAGTCTTGCCTTTCACACTTGCCCTTCTTTTTAAACTTCAGATATTTTAAAGTTGAGAGCCACAGCAGTGCCTCAATGTCAGCCTTATGAACTTGATTTCTGGACACTGAGTAGAATTATTAAAAGGAGGAGATTTAATATTGAGAAAAGTGGACCCCTAAAAATAGTCTTATAAGGTCCCCATATTTGAAATTTGGAAGGAATGCATCACACTGGTCACAAAGGTATATAGTCCTGTTTCCACAAGATTTGATAGTGTTTAATACATACAAGACAAGTAAAATAGGCTTCCCTGGTAGCTCAGCTGGTGAAGAATCCACCTGCAATGCAGGAGACCCCGGTTTGATTCCTGGGTCAGGAAGATCCTCTGGAGAAGGGATAGGCTACCCACTCTAGTATTCATGGGCTTCCCTGGTGACTCAGATGGTAAAGAACCTGCCTGCAATGTGGGAGACCTGGGTTCAATCCCTGGCTTGGGAAGATCCCCTGGAGGGGGACTTGGCAACCCACTCCAGTGTTCTTGTATTGAGAATCCCCATGGATGGAGAAGCCTGGTGGGCTACAGTCCATGGAGTCACAAAGAGTCGGGCACAACTGACTAAGCACAGCACAGCACAAGTAAAATATTGTTTAAAATACTTTAAACTGTTATTTTAATTAAAAAATAATAACTCTGGTACCAGGTCAGAAGAAATTAAGCAACGCTAAAAATTACACGCAAAATGCAAATGTCTACCTCATCCTAAATTTCTTTCTTGTTCCTCCTCCGGGGCAACTACTATTAACAGCTTCTTTTTGATCCTTCCAGAAAATTCTTGTGCACATACAAAGTATATTTATGGGGGTACATAATATGCATATGTATATGACCCCTTCCACCCCCAGTAAAAGTAAGCATACTTCATATATGTTATGAACCTTGCTTTATCCACTTAAAAGTGACTCATTCATATATTTCTATGTCAGTATTTACAGCTCTCATTCTTTTTAACAGGAGCTTTGATCTTATCGTTCAATCACTCAGTCGTGTCCGACTCTTTGAGACTCCATGGGCTATAGCACACCAGGCTTCCCTGTCCTTCACGATCTTCCGGAGTTTACTCAAATTCATGCCCAAGAGGTGCTTATGACTGCCTTATCTGAATCTTTCATACTTTATTTGACCAATTGACCTAACTTTTAGGTCAATTATACAATATTAACAAGAATTTCTATCATCAAATTTCCTAGGCCAGGCTGCTGCTGAGAAATCAAGGTCTCAGGTTATACTAAATTTCATTTGGCTTAATGTTCCGTACACTTCAACTCTGCATGGCCGAGGTGGCAGGAAAATACGGTAGAGGGGTAGCTTTTCCCGGGCTAATGAAGGACATAGAGTCTCTCAAGGCCAGTATGGAGCCTTGTTTTGTCTATGTTTGGGTGCTGGCTTCATCGGGTTGTAATGCCAGGTGTCCTCTGGTCCAGGCCTTGCACTTGTCCAGGCTGGTTGGTTCGGTGTGACCTGCCACCTGTCCTCAGACTATCCCGACTCTGTTCTGTTCACTGTCCAAGCCTATCTTCTCGATCATTTTGTGTATTTCACATTTTTTCATCCACAAGGCTTACTTGACCTCTAAGAGCTGACCACCCCTGTCTACTCTAGGCTCTGGGACCCCTCCATCACCCCTCCCCCTTTTGGTTGGTCTCTGACTCTCAGGCAGCTCCTTCCTCTCAGCCCCTCTTGTTGGTTCCCCCTGCTCTTCCAGCTGCATGTTAGAATGCCCCTAGGATCTATTGAATAGGGTCCACTGAACAAGGAAAACACCTAGGAATCATCCTCGATGCCTCTTTTTCTCTCATCTGGTTCACTAAGTCCCATCAACCTCACTGCTACTATTCTAGCTGAAACCACTTGTCTCCACAAGTTGGGTTGGGGTGAAAAGAAGAAGATCAAGAGAACAACTAGCCCAAGGGATAAAAATGTTATTAGCATGGATAATATGGAAGCTGATGGGTTTCATGAGCTTTTGAGCTTCTAATTTGAGCTAAATCTCATTGCTAGCCTTTGTTTCAACTGCGAAGAAAAGGCCAAGTGTTGAGCACACAGAGTACATGCAGTCATTGCCTACTGCTGCCTGCTTCAGTCCCAGAAAGGTGTAGGTTAAAAGGACTATGAGGCTAGTCTAGGACTACACTATCCAATATGGTAGCTACTACCACATGTGGGTTCAGAGCATTTGCGATGTGGTCAGTGCCAATGGAGATGTTCTGTAAGTGTAAAAATACAACCACATTTGAAAGACTTAGGACAATAAGAAAAAAAATAATGTGAAATATCTTATTGATCATTTTTAGTTGATTATGTGACGTGAAGGTCGTTCTGTCGTGTCCGACTCTTTGCAACCCCATGGACTGGAATTCTCCAGGCCAGAATACTGGAGTGGGTAGCCTTTCCTTTCTCCAGGGGATCTTCCCAACCCAGGGATTGAACTCAGGTCTCCCTCATTTCAGGCAGATTCTTTACCAGCTGAGCCACAAGGGAAGCCCAAGAATACTAGAGTGGGTAGCCTATCCCTTCTCCAGTGGATCTTCCCAACCCAGGAATTGAACTGGGGTCTCCTGCATTGCAGGTGGATTCTTTACCAACTGAGCTATGAGGGAAGCCCTCTTAGTTGATTATATTTTGAAGTAAAAACTTGGGATATAGAGGTTAAATAAATTATTACTATTAAATCTAATTTCACCAGTTTCCTCTTTTTAAAATTTGGCTATTAGAAAAGGTAAATTAAGTAAGTGGCTTGAATTGTATTTCCATTGAACAGTAATGGTCTGGAAAGTGTGATGACTGGGGTTTTGAGAATTCAACAGTGTTTTTACATTTTAAAGACATCCTGTCCCTGTGAAGACTAATTCCTGAAAAGTTTCCATTGTTCAAGAAATGTTCAAGTAATTGAACTATATTAAAATAGTCTTCAGAGTCCAGAGCCCTTATGGAGGCACATCTTTGTCCTCTAAGAATGAATTTAATTTCTGCAAAGTTTTCACTCATTTATTTAGCAAGAGCATCCATGGAGTGCTTAGTACATGCTGACACATCCAGACAGCAATGCATGTAGAGGTGAAAATGAAAATTTTCTGACCGCAAGGAGTTTATTACATCAGAGAAATAGATCTAAAAATAAACATCCAAAAGGGTGATTTTAATAGAAACATGTACAAAGTGTAAGAAATGCCTACTCACTTGGAGCCACGAAGAAGAAACTGGATAATTAAACTGGGGTTCAAAAGAAAACATGTGCATAAAGTAGTGAAACATTGCCTTGCATGGCTTGGAAATAAGATGGACCAAAAACGTGAGAAATAGCCACATCATTGTTCGTTTGAGTTGTTATCATTTAGCCTGCTAACATGACCACAAAGGAACAACATTTATTGTATCTTTTAAGTATTAGCATGCTAGTAAAAATAAAATCCTGTATGTGTCTGGCTCCCAGGGCTTCCTCTCACTCCAGCATTCCTGTGAAGAGCTAGGCTGGTTCCCAGTGGGTGGGACACGCGGCCAGGAATGAGCTATTTGAGACAGCTTCCAGGAACTGGAAGCATCTTGTATGAGATACTTAGCAGGCTGGAATGGGAACCAGCAATGGTCGGCTCAGTACCTGCTCCTTTTCCTTAGAAAAGTGTAGGGATCATATCCAAGTGTCCTCTAATCTAGGTCACCATAATCTGTCCTATTAGAGAGGACATTTCTCTTAGTCCAACCCTCAGCGTGTGAATTTCACAAAGGAATTCTACATGGATGCCTATTGTGCACCTCATAATTGGTTCCTTTTAAATGAAAATGTTTTGAAAAAGGCATCACTTTGATGATTAAGGCAGAACAGGAAAGCTGAAGGAGACACACCTGTAATGGAGGGCTCTGACCAATTGGGGAAGAGTGAGCAGAACAAAGCTTCACAGCCCTGAATTACAGGCTCATCTGATTGATGTATGGTCACACAAACATTTTCACACAATGGTAGATGGTGACAACATCATACAGAGAGTGGCTGGTCAACTCCAGTGCAAACCATTAACCACATTAGAGAAAATAGCTCTGGAGAGGTATCGCTCCACGGTTTTTAACTTCCAAAGATGTCACGAGAAGAGCCACAAATTATTATTGCTGACAATTTGTACAATTTGTCCCTGGTGAAATGTGTGTGTCCCTACACTGCACCGTTTTACATAACAATATGAAATATTAAAAGGGAAAAACGTTTTGTAATAAACAGCAGTTTTGCTGATTGCAGCTGATTATGTTAAGCGGCTTGTACCGTGGGTGTCAGAGGAGACTTAATCGCTCCTATAACTAACCTCCACCGCTGACCTCTCCCCTCCGCTGATGAAGCCTATTCAAAAACCTGCTGCCCTTTCTCATTTTCAGATCTTATATTTCTGAACTGTTTTGATCATGCATATATTTGCTAAAGTTGTTGTGTTCAGAATTTGTGTGTGTGTTTTAAAAAATATATAATTCATGAAGATTCCTGCCAGAGCTGTCTCATCCATTATTAAAAACAAAACAAAACTACACAAACATGCATATTTGCAATATTTTTATCAGATACCCAAATGTCATTAATTACAGGTAAAAGCTGTCCCCCAGTCTGAGAGACGCTCTGTGAAGGAATATGGTGCTGAAATTTTTTCTTCCAACTTTAAAATAAAGGGCAAGGATGTCTTTCTGGGGAAGAATGTCCTCTTGGTCATTTCATCAGCCTCAATGGCTGGTACTCAGAAGCAAAGTGCTATTCAATCATAAAGCAATTTCACTTTTCTGATAAAAGTTTTTGATTTAAATGGGATTTTATAGAGCACATTTCAGGGTGGATAACTCCTCCATCAGTAAGTACAGATAAATACGTAAGTGCATATGTGTAAGTGTCTCTAATTCACAGTTTGCTCTTCCTCTTTTCCCCAAATTCAGAGATGTTTACCAAACCACAGGGGAAATGTGGTGGAGGTGGGAAAGGCAGAGATTTGAAAAAGAGAAGACCGGTCTACCCAGATTATGCAAATGAAACCATCCCGGAAATAAAGACAAAAGAGGGAGGGAGAAAATCAACAATCCGAAAAGTAAAGTGTTTGAATGCAATTTGCCAGGGAAAGGGGTGGACTCAGTACAACAAGGTCACAAAAGGGTTCAGCTTTCTAGGAGGCAAATACTGGCTGAAGCCGGCTGATAAATATTTCCTACAGGATTTGAAGCAGGTTGCCACCAGCAAAACAAAAGTCCCTAGGGGGCAGTACATAATTAACAATTTGAAGATGTGGCCTTGTATCGTGTCTCCAAGGGAGCCAGAGAAACCTACCCCAAAAGCACAAAACCTGAGTTGCTATATTAATCTCACGATTCCAGAATAAACGAACGTTGGCGTTTCCCCAGAGGCTGGGAAAGCGCCTTTTACTCTTGGCTGGCAAACGTTTCCTGACTGATGGTGTCATTTTCCTGTGATTTTATATCAGCACCACCAAACCTGTTCCTCTGGTCTACAGGAAAGACTCAGCTTGTTTAGAAAAGCAAAGGAATCTTTTTTTTTCCTATTAACAAAGAAAAGAATAAAATCAGGATTCGGAGGAGCAAGCCATTGAGAAGGGGTGCTTGCCTGAGTGTTTAGAGACTTTTTTAAACGGTGACTTTTTCTTCTTTTTCTTAAGCAATCGATCTTCGATTAAATCGGACCCGTGGATGAGAACAAAAGCTCAAAAGGCGGTGACAGCACCAGGAAATAAGTCATCAAGAGGTTTTGGTGTGGTTTTAAAATTTCTTTGGTTTGTTTCAAGATGGGTTGGATTTTGGAGGGAGGAAGAGGTTAATCAATTGCCAGAGAGAAAGAATAGACAAAGAAACACTAAACTTTTTATCTTGGGGTGGCACTGGCATTCATTCAAGAGACATCAGCAGTGTTTTCCGGGAGAGCACAGCCGGGGCGTGTACTGCATTACATAGGGCAGCACCACGTCCGTGTGTAGCCAGCTCCTGCAATTTAGAAGCAATGCCAACCCCTGCTCCTGGCCCCAGGGTTTGGGAAAGGAGATCCGGACGACATTCCCAGCTCTGACAGGAAAAGCTTGTGTTCCCTGAGAAGTTTCTGAGCTTCTCTGTGTCTTGGTTGCTTCAATTGCAGACTGAGTTCAGATCACTTGCCACCTGCCTACCTAATCAGAATATTGTGAGGGTTAATGAGATTGCGCTTGCAAAATGATTGCCTCATCATATAACTCCAAAGTATTATTATTCATCATAAAGACACAGCTGCAATAGTGTATATTGTTACATACCAGACACCATGCTTCTATTTTTAGCAACTCTGAAATGAGGCTGTCTTAGAATTATACAGTGGTAGGGGCCTCGCCTTATTACCTGCCCCAGACTCCATTCTGTTCTGGGGCAGGTGAAGGAATAACCACCCAAGACAGCTGGCTATTTATATTTAGTCTCATCTTTACATCTAAAGGCAGAAACTCTCTCATTCTCCCTCGGAGGAAATTCCAATGTTATTATCATCCCGATGGCTAAGAGTTGTTGCTTAAGTCTGAATATTGCCTTGTGTTTTAACTACAGTCAACTTTTTCTTTTATTAATATGTGCATTGGTCTCCCTCACTTAGTGGTCTTGGCAGGTAGAAACCATGTCCCGTTTGCGTTCTTGGCTTCTGTGATCCCAGCTCTCTGGAGGATCAGGCTGGGGGATGACATAAATCTAGGGGCTCTGGGCTCAGGGGTGGTGTGACTATGCTGGTGGCTGTGCCCGAATTTGAAAAGCAGGTTGCACTTGAACTTTCTTTTCCTTAGTCATTTCATAAAGCCCTATTGGTTGCTTCCTGGTGTTTTATGCTCTTTGATGCAGAGATTAATGAATGATTCAAATTCCCCTAGTTATCAGTGCTATCTGGTCTATAATTACTATATTAACTCATCTCCACCTCCCATCCCCCATGTGTTTTAAGATGAGATTTGCTCACATTTCCACAAAACGAACTTTGGCCTCCTTAGTCTTAAAAAAAATATCTAGGCGTTCACAGACTATCTGCTTGCTATTAGAGCTGACTTCCTTGCATCCAACCACTCTGCACAGATTCTCAGGAAATGTTTTTGGCCCCTGGTCTTGTCCAGTTTCAGTTTTTCTAATACAGCTGAGTTTTATTGGTCTACAATTCACTCCTAATATTTTAAAAAGTTAGACCCAAGAGACGAATGGCCACCCCTGCCTTTCTTGGTCCTCTCCAGCATTTCGTTCTCTCAGGGAAAACTGGACTCTGATGAATCCTGCCCGGTCTCCTGCCCTGACCTCCTAGCTTACCACCCAGTCTCTCTCCAAGGCTGAAGCAGATGGAGGCCGTGCTTGGCAAAGATGCGTGGGCTCAGAGCTTGAGCTCTGTCTTGGGAGGTCAACGGGGATCACTGAGAGTTTGCACCAGTCTCTTCTCTCTCAGTTTTACAACTTCTGTGATCCCAAGGGAAGGTCTACAAATACCATTCTTTGTTTATACATACCTCAAATTTTCATTCCAATATTTCAGGAAAAAATAAGGTTGTCAGCTGCTTTCCTTCTTTAAATCTTTACAAACATTTAGGGAATTTAACTTGGAATTGCCAAATCTAGGTCAGAGGCTGGCTTGGGTTATTTCCTGATCTTGGAGCTGAAGCCTGTGACTATGTCCTTGGCCTGCCAGCAGGGGCTGGCGAAGGTGTTGAGGGGGCAGGCACAGGTGATGTGTTCATCTTGGGGACCTCCCAAAACCTTGTCTTCACAAAGTCTGGGGCTCCCTGTTGGAAGAAAGAGTGTTAACAGATCACATCACTGCCTTCTTTCATAACCCTCCATTCCTGGAAAACCCACCAAAGTTCTGAAAACAACGTCATCAGTAAACCTCATTTTCTCCACAGCAAAAAAAAAAAAAAAAAAAAAATAGTAAGCAATTTTACTTTTCATCTCTCCCTTCTTTTCTATTCAAAGTCAGCCTAGAGAGGAAGCCTTTCCTCCCGTGGCGGAAGAGTTCAATGTCACACCACTAGAGGGGCCACGAGTTCCTGAGCTGCTGGCTCCTTTGCCAAGGTTATTCCATTTATCCCTGGCCTCGGTGTCCACTTGGACATGGGACAAACAGAGATGGATCTAAAATGATTGTCAGGCTGTTTTAATACTATTAATATTGTGAAATAGGAATAACAATAACAAGAGAAATAGTTACCACTAATTGAACTCTTGCTTAGAAGTAGGCAAAATGTGAAATTTTGACTTACATTATTTCACTAAGGAGATATTATTCCATTTTCCAAATGAAGCATGGCAAGGTTAAGCAACTGCCCAAGGACCTGCAGCTGGTTCATGGTGGGAGAGATGGTTCTCAGCCTACTTAAGTCCCCTGGCCTCCAGTAAGAACTGCTGAAGGATGAACACCACTGGACTGAGCCCAGAGAATGAAGCCACTGTGCCCACGGGCTGGTTCTAATTAAGTCTTTTCTAGAACAGCAGCAGCTCTAGGTTAGGGTTTCTCGGCTCTCAGTATGTCCAAGGTCACCCCAAAGTGGGCCCAAAATTCCTGAGCCCTGATGTTTCTTTGTCCTGACCTTGGGGCTTGCTAGGCCATGAAATGTCTCTGAAACTGATGGCTGTAAAGCTCTTCCATGTTGGCCTCAGTAATGCTTTCAGATACAGTGTTCCTCAAATCCTCTTTATCTTGGTGATGTACATCTGGGGCTGACTTGGGCTGAGGGTGTGAGAGGGGTAGAAGGAGAAAAGCCAGGTGAGGAATCATTTCTTTTTTTTTTTTTCCATTCTTTTATTTATTTATTTTAATTGGAGGCTAACTACTTTACCATATTGCGGTGGTTTTTGCCATACATTCACATGAATCAGCCATGTGTGTACATGTGTTCCCCATCCTGAACCCCCCTCCCACTTCCCTCCCCATCCCATCCCTCAGGGTCATCCCAGTGCACCAGCCCTGAGCACCCTGTCTCATGCATCAAACCTGGACTGGCGATCTATTTCACATATGGTAATATACATGTTTTAATGCTATTCTCTCAGGTCATCCCACCCTCACCTTCTCCCACAGAGTCCAAAAGTCTGTTCTTTACATCTGTGTCTCTTTTGCTGTCTCGCATATAGGGTCATCGTTACCATCTTTCTAAATTCCATATATATGCGTTAATATACTGTATTGGTGTTTTTCTTTCTTACTTACTTGACTCTGTATAATAGGCTCCAGTTTCATCCACCTCATTAGAACTGATTCAAATGCATTCTTTTTAATGGCTGAGTAATATTCCATTGTGTATATGTACCACAGCTTTCTTATCCATTCATCTGCCGATGGACATCTAGGTTGCTTCCATGTCCTGGCTATTGTAAACAGTGCTGCAATGAACATTGGGGTACATGTGTCTCTTTCAATTCTGATTTTCTTGGTGTGTATGTCCAGCAGTGGGATTGCTGGGTCGCATTGGAGTTCTATTTCCAGTTTTTTAAGGAATCTCCACACTGTTCTCCATAGTGGCTGTACTAGTTTACATTCCCACCAACAATGTAAGAGGGTTCCCTTTTCTCTGCACCCTCTCCAGCATGTATTGTTTGTAGACTTTTGGATAGCAGCCATTCTGACTGGTGTGAAATGGTACCTCATTGTGGTTTTGATTTGCATTTCTCTGATCATGAATGATGTTGAGCATCTTTTCATGTGTTTATTAGCCATCTGTATGTCTTCTTTGGAGAAATGTCTGTTTAGTTCTTTGGCCCATTTTTTGATTGGGTCATTTATTTTTCTGGAATTGAGCTGTAGGAGTTGCTTGTATATTTTTGAGATTAATTCTTTGTCAGTTGCTTCATTTGCTATTATTTTCTCCCATTCTGAAGGCTGTCTTCTCACCTTGCTTATAGTTCCCTTCGTTGTGCAAAAGCTTTTAAGTTTATTTAGGTCCCCTTTGTTCATTTTTGCTTTTATTTCCATTATTCTGGGTGGTGGGTCATAGAGGATCCTGCTATGATTTACGTCAGAGAGTGTTTGGCCTATGTTTGAGGAATCACTTTTTAATCGTCTTTCCCTTCTTTTCTGTTGATCTCTCTCATTGCCTTTAACTTTGGTGCAGCAAGATATCAGGGATCCACCACCCTAGACTTCTTGGGGAGACTGGTCTGCTCTGAATGGCTAGCACAGGAGCCATGTCAGATTGCAGAGCAAATAAATATTACCCAGGCATCAATGTACGGCCAGCAAGTGTGCCTTCCTTGGGCACAATCAAATGCAATCTGTGGTGAGAGGTGAGATGTAGAATGAGGTGAGGTCTGCTTCACACCCTTAGTGCCACTGTGGCAGTGACACTTGGGGGTGGGGTGGGGAGAAGCAACGCTAACCTCAGAACCAAAGCAATCAGCGCTGCACCCGAACCCCGCTCACTCCCCACCAAGTGCTCAATTCTAATTGCTCCTTGGCCAGGGCTTTATATGCAAATCCCTATGTGGAGGTACTGGTCAAAAAGGGATGGGAAAATCTGAGACTTGCAGCCAGGGGATCCAAAAAAAACCAGAGGCTGGCTCAGGAACCAGGTGATTCCTCACTGGGACATCAGCCTTTGCTATGCTCTTGAGAGCCCTGTATACACTGATGGAGCTTCTCGGCATGTGGATCCAGCGAGGGACACAAGGAAAGGAAAATGCACACAGGACAGAACTTGGCTCTCTGCTCCTTCAGGTCTTTGTACTTCAGCTGGAGCGTCTGCGTCTCTCAGAGCTGTCTACTCTGGCAGGAGGTATGCATGGCCTCCTGTCTAGGTCAAGAGGTTGTCGAACACTCATTTCATCTCCTCTTGCAGATCCAACTATTTGAGAGGAGACCTTTGTGTCTGCAATTATTAGGTTTAACATCCAAGTGAGTCATAATATTTGTTAGATCCTTCACTTGGGCTTCCCTGGTAGCTCAGATGGTAAAGAATCTGCCTGCAATGTGGGAGTCCTGGTTTTGACCCCTGGGTCAGGAAGTCCCCTGGAGAAGGAAAGGGGATGCCTTTCCAGTATGCCTGCCTGGAGAATCCCATGGACAGAGGAGCCTGGTGGGTTACAGTCCATGGGGTAGCAAAGAGTAGGACATGACTAAGTGATTAACACTTTAGATTGTGTTGGCTTTGGGAAAGGCCCTTTTAAAATGGGTATTTGAGTGGTTTCTGAGGAAATTATCCTTTTTGCCTATGTGCTGTGAAAATTTTCTAATTTCAGAGCCTACGTTCAGAACTCAGTGTGAAGCAGCAGCCAACATCCGCCCCCAGGGAGTTTTCCTGTGGAAAAACAAAGCGCCCAAAGGCACATTGGAAGCCATGCAGGGCTGTGAAACTAGGGAAATCAGAAGTCACTACTTGCCTCAAAGTTTGAAGTATCAGTGTATATGGCTCCAGGTGGCACCAGCATGATCAAGAAGTCACCAGAGCACATTACCCATGAGTCACAAAATATGCCACATTTTTAAGGGCTATTTGGAAGACTTCCAGAAAATGTAGCCCCTTTAATTCCCAGTAGGAGGATGTACCCATAAGAAACTTAAGAATTTAGCTGATAAAAAAGCTAGAAAAAAATAAATGCTGTGTCACTCTTTTTATTCATTTGCAGATATGCAATTCAAAGTCAGTGTTTGCCAACTTGTGGTGTGTGGGTCACCTGCAGCAGAATCACCTGGGATTTTTCTGGCCTCACTGCAGTGGGAAAGTAGAACCTCAAGGGTCTAGAAACGGTGAGTGACAGTTCCCTCAGGGGATCCTGGGCCATTGCAAAGGCTGAGAACCCCCTAGAGCAAAACCCGCCACTAGGTGGATATTTTCTTCCTGGTTTGAAATCGATAAAGTCAGAGTCACTCATCTTAGTTCCATTTAGGGAGCATTTTATTTTGCAACATCAATGTGCTGTGAGGGACACAGGGAAGAGTAGGGCCCAGCTCTTGTCCTCACTCATCTGGAAATGGAGTCAGAAGGCTCAGACAAACGCACAAATAGATATAAGGCAAGGCAGAAAATGGTGAGATTTTCCTGGGACAGCTCTGCCTCGTACCAGCAGTCCAGAGGAACGAGGAGCCACATTGGGAGAGCTAGGAAAGCCAGGGGTTTCGAGATGGGCTGCAAGGGGTGGGTAGAATTTCACAAATGGAAATGTTAGGTGTGTTGGGAAGAGGGAACACTGTGAGGAAAGCGGGAGGGGTGGGATTCTCAGGGGCTGATGAGTGGGGGCTTGACCTAGAAAGCTAGTTTGAACCATTTCATGATTGTCTGGAATCCTGGGTAGATGAATTTCTTTTAATTGAGAAAATTTCCATGTTATAAAATTCATCCTTGTAAAGTGTGCAGTTTAGTGATTTTAGTATATTCAAAGAGTTGTGCAACCATAAGTATTGAGTATTGTCTAATTTCAGGACGTTTTCATCAGCCCAAATGTACTAGCAGGCATTCCCAGCCTTACCTCCTCCAGCCCCTGGCAGCCACTAATCTACTTTCTGTCTGCATGGATCAGGCAAATGAATTTGTACATAATTAATTCAATCCCTGGGTCAGGAAGAACCCCTGGAGAAGAGAATGGCTACCCATTCCAGTATTCTTGCCTGGAGAATTCCATGGACAGAAGAGCCTATTGTGCTGCAATCCATGGGATTGCAAAGAGTTGGACACGACTGAGTGACTAACACACACGCCCAAGTAGAGAGCAGGGAGCTCCTAACGACTTTAAAGGAGGTAAAATTTGCACATAGTGAAATGCACAGATCTTAAGTGTACAATTCAATGGGTTCTGACAAACGTATACACTTATCTTACTAATTCCTCCAAATACAGACATTTTCATCGACCTAGAAATTTATCCATAAGCAAACCATGGTACTAATTTCTACCATCATAAATTAGTTTTGTTGTTTTCTTATATTTCATGTAAATTGGAACCATGCAGTACAGACTCTTTTGTGTCTGACTTCTTTTGCACAAAATAACATTTTGAAATTAATTCCTGTTGTTGCTGTGTCAGCAGTTCATTCTTTTTTGTTGCTAAAAACTATGAACGTACCACATTTTGTTTATCCATGCTTCTCTCAATGGACATTTGAATTGTTTCCAGTTTATCTACAACTGTGAACAAATTGTTCATAAAAAAAGAGAAAAGAAATTTCTCTTTGAGGGGACATATGTTTTTATTTTTTGCCAGTGAGGGTAAATACCTAGAAGTGGGATTGTTGATTAGGGAACTACTGATTTTTGAAGAGAAAGAAGGTGATTCCACCAGAACTGAACTTTAATGAACGCAGCAGCAGTAAGCAGGGAGAGTTAGGAGGTGGAAGTTAGGACGTCTTTCATGGCGGGGGAGCCAGAATATACAGAGCTTGGAAAATGAATGGGTATGTGTGGACAGTGGAAACGGAAGTCTTAATGACTATTTATCAAGTGTTTACCCTCCAAGGCATCCTTAGGGTTCAGGCAATCTGACTGGCAGAATGATACACTTATTCTTGTTTGTGGGAAAGATAAAGGTTTTGGTTTCAGACAAGGAGATAGATCACTGTCCCCAAAGGGCCATTTCCCTGATGATAATCCAAGCGCCTCACAGGGTCAGTTGAATGAATGAACTTCGAGCAATCATACTTGGGAAGAAGGAAAGGGCATCGGGGAGAGTGGGTGGGCTGAGGCAGAAGCTCACACATCAGAAATTAGCCAACTTGCTGGACTGGTTGATTAGATTAGTTACTTGGGTAATGAGGTAGAGAATTTTATTCATCAGAAATTCTCCTCCAGAATTGCTCCCAAGGAAACCAGTCAGAGCTTGCTCTGAGACTCTCCCCCGCTCCGCCCACTCCCCAGGGAATCTCATGGAACTCCCAGCCGTGTTTGTTCAAAGAGCATATTTATGGGCACTAGACGCACAAGTCAGCTGTTGAATTAGAATTTAGGAAATGTGTGTGTAGCGGGGGGGGGGGGGTTCCCCAGATGCTATACTGATTGGGAACAACTTTAATCATCCATCTCTTAGTTTCCTTATCTGTAAAATGGGAATAATAATATTTCATTTTCCTTGAAAATAGATTATAAAAATCAAAAGAGAATATAATGCTAAAATACTTTGAAAAATGTATGCTTCCCATTTCCAACCAAATAACCAAGCAACCTACAGAAGTTCTCAGCTCATCTGTCAAGGTCTCCTGGGACCCACTGGTCTAAATTACTTCTTGTGCACTCTACTCCAGCAGTGGTGGCAAGAGTCCCGCACTTGCCCACAGCCAGGCTGTGCCTCTGTCTCTGCTTGTTTGTCTTCTTCCCTCTCTTGGTCCCACAAAATTCTTCCTGAGGTCTGTCACCCACACTGACTCCTTCGGAGAGTCTTCTTATGACATCGTCCTCATCTGCTTGGGGGCCCCAGATTGCAGCGGAAGTCACCTGTCCTGCAGATTTCAATAAAACTGACTCAAGCCAGTCCCTTGAGAAGTTCATCATCATCCGATCCATGTACAAACTCCTGGGGAATTACAAACTCCTGGGCGCTCCTGACTCCAAGTTCCCTCTCTCCCTGAATTTTTAAATTTTCTGTCTCACTTTCTGTGGCTCTTTCTTCTCTCAGTAGACCTGAGACTGGCCTTACCCTTTTTAAAAAAAATAAACAAAATAATTCGCAATACACAAGGTACTCCGGGAAGAGGCATCTGGTGTCCAATTTACTAGGGAGTTGAGGCAAAGTGGCAGGTGTATATTTCTGAAACCTATATGCCATAGTAGTAAATCTTGTACAGCCTGACTCTTAAAAGTTCTTTGGTCACCCCGCTGTAAAAATATCTCGTGGATGACTTTGCTTTACAGGCAAAGCCTCTGCTATTTGGCCAGCCCTCCCTCCCTCTTTCTTCCCCATTCCCTCTCTTCTTCTTCTTCTTCTTCTTCTTTTTTTGATGTGGATCATTCTTTAAGTCTTTACTGAATTTGTTACAATATTGTTTCTGTTTTGTTATTTTGCCTCCAGGCATGTGGGATCTTAGCGCCCTGACCAGGGACAGAACACACATCCCCTGCCTTGGAAGGTGAAATCTTAACCATTGGACCACCAAGGTGGAGAAGGAAATGGCAACCCACTCCAGTAATCTTGCCTAGAAAATCCTGTGGACGGAGGAGCCTGGTGGGCTGCCGTCTATGGGGTCACACAGAGTTGGACACGACTGAAGTGACCTAGCAGCAGCAGCAGCAGCAGCAGCAGGACCACCAAGGAAGTCCTCCCTTTCTTCTTGATTCTCCTTTTCTTACCCCCAAATTCTTTTAGCCAGTACTTTGTCTCTATCTAAACTTCAGTTTTAGGACCTCACCTTCACCACTGGAATAGCATATCAGATTTTTTTTTTTTCTAAAGAGAATGTCCTCTTTAAATATATTTTCCATCTTGTGAAATATATTTTTCCCCCGGTTACATTGGCTACAGCTATTTATGATTATGTCTTATTACCCCTGCTGGGTTATATGCTCCTTCGTGGCAGTGTTTGTTTCTGATCCATATTTTTAAAAATTTCTCCATAGCATAAACCCAATACCTTGCATATAGTAGATCCTCAAGTGTTGAATGAATGAGTGAGGGAGTGAATGAATGCTGGTATCTTCTATGTAACTCCAGAAAAAGCAGAGTGAAGGAACAGAAGCAGTAGGTTTCCATAATGGGGTATTAATACGTTCCACTCACCACCAGAAGAGATCAACACGGGGTACACAGAGTCCCCTGTATGGAGCTCATCTTGACCCAGTGAGCAGGTGAACGCTGGGCAGGGGTCCATGCAGGCTTGGTGGGGGTCCACGTAGGCTTTGTGCTCTCCCTGTTCCCTGGGGAATGAGTATGCAGCACAGATTCTTTTCAGAGAAGCTGCTGACCTCTGGTTGAACGGTAACAATTTATGACCATTACCGATGAGAACTAGAAGTGCTCCTGTGACCTGCGGGATTTGTCCTCTCTGTCCCATTTGTAACCCTTCAGATCAGATTTTCTTCAGTGAAATCAGAGTTGTCACAAGGAGTACACGTTCAGGGCAGAATCACAAAAACCCTTATACCTACTGATTGGAAACATGAAACGTGTATTTTATTATATATAAAAAAACACCTCTGCCATTCATCCTATAAAAAATAGAGAAAGAAAGAAGACTACGGCTTGAACACCAGTGAAAGAGACTATACAACAAAGAATGTGCTTTTGAAATTGTTGTTGAATTCTGCTGTTCTTTAGATCCTGAAAGTAAAAAACTATTTGTAGAACTTTATAGCCCACTAGTGAGTTCATTCAAGAGGTGCATGAACTTACTAAATCTTCTCGATAAGCCTATACAGGAAGAATCAGCACTATTCCCATTCTATAGATGAGGGAGCTGAGACCAATAGAGGCCAGTTTTCTCAATGCCACCCACCTAAGGGGTGGCAGAACTATAACCAGAAACCTGTCTTCTGGCTCCAAATCTTACTTGCTTTCTATCACAACTGCCACCTTGCCTGCAAAAATGGCTGTCCAGACCTGTTTACACACGGCACAGCAGAGTTCTGGGTGCTAAAAATCTAAAAGGTTCACACTATCTTATGAAAATGTGGGATTTCCCTGGCAGTCCAGCAGTTAAGACTCTGAGCTTCCACTGCAGGAGGCACAGGTTCAATCTCTGGTTGGGGAACTAAAATCCTGTATGCCATATTTCGTGGCCAAAAAGGAAACAAGAAAGAAAATGCATAAAATCATTGGCTTAATGAGTGATGCAGTGGGCTTAGTTACCAACAATAGAGTTATATTCCTAGGATAATAAAGTTCACTGTATCATTTTGCTCTGCTGTATCCCAGTTTTGACCCTGGAGTAAATCTGGAGTATGTAATACCTGATCCAGGAGAAGAAGACTGTTTCAGAAAGCTTCAGAAGAAAAAAATAGTAGGTGTATGCTTTCTCTCTGTGAACTTCTTCCCTGGCTTACCTTGTTGTAATGGTCAGCAAAGCACGTGGTTAAGATTCTATGTTGGAGTCTGGCTGGTATGGGTGTGTGTCCTGAATCTCTCATACTATCAACTCTGGGCAAGTAACTAACCTCTCCAAGCTTTAGTTTCCTATTTCTCATCTGCAAAATGAAGCCAAATGTCAGCTGGGTTCTTTGGTTGCAAGCAACAGAAACACACTCACTTAGGCTAAAAAGGAAATTTACTAAATGATTTTAGCTCTCTTGTAGAATCAAAGGGAAAGCTGAGAGATCAGGCCTTGCAAAGAACAGAAGCCCCATAGATCTGAATGTCTGAAGAAACAGACATTCTTGTCCCCATTCTGATGTTAGAAAGACTTCACCATAGCCATTTTCCATCCTGGTGTCATTCAGGGCTGACTGGAGTCATGTGGCCATACCTGGGCAGAGAGGAGGTTAGAGACCTTGATTGACAGTTCCACCAGAACCCTATGGAATGGAGCAGGGGAAGTTACTTAAAAGAAAAATTGAAGTGATGCTTTGAAAAAACAAGGCAAAACGAAGATTTACTATAGGAATAAAAAATAGTACTTCATAGGGACTTTTTTAGGGTTAAAAGATACAACAAATTTAAAATGCTTAGCATGATGTCTGTCACAGTAGGTTCTTGATGAATATTTGTTGTTGTTGGAATGGAACAGAAGTGAGTTGAGAAGGAATATGGGTAATCCAAGGAGAAAAATAAAAGAGAAAAGGATTCAACAAGCAGATTGGCAGAGCAAAGTGGAGACCTCCTTCTCCCCCTGATACCATGACCACCCCTAAAATACCATGAAATTTGTGATGAATGCCTTTAATTATTGGAACATCGTATTTTGTATAAAGAATGCTAAGTACAGAGGCACCAGTAAATTCAAACAACCAGAGACTATCTCACTGACTAAACTGTATAATAGATGCCTAGACACATCTATACAGAAAGCAAATGGCAATAAAAGTGAAATACAGATGATTCATTTTCAGAAAATTCAGTGTTAACAATCTAAGGAAAAGAATGAATATTTTATAATTGTTATGATGGAATCGCTTAAAAGTTACAGTAAAATGGTTTTCACTTATTCCTCTGTAACATGAATGAAATGTATTAGCAATTAACAATTATACTCTGATATTTCTGCATACCACACTACTACAATGAACATTAATATTTATGTGTTACCCACACTGTTACTGACTGGGCCAGATTTAGTCCCTAGTTTCTCATTTCGCTATTCCTAGAGACATAAATGGGAGTTGCAAGTGAGTACCTGAAGGCACATTTTCAACTGCTGTAGTTTATCATCCTTATAGTTTATATCCTGAAAGCTTCATAACCGTGGCAAGTCAGCCCTCGCTCTGGGAATGGTCAGTCATAAACCTACAGACAGTGCCAAATGCATCTGAACAATCACTCACCTTAGTGGTTGAAATGTGGCTCTATTATTTCTAGAATCACAAATTGTGATTTTGAACAAAATACCTACCTGTTGATCTATTTATTAATCTGTCTGTCCTCATCATAATCTACCTATCAAATCAAATGGATACAGTTTCAGAAATTTACGCTATTACTACTTGGTATGATACTGGACAATGTAAATCTCTTAGAGTTCTCAAATATGCTTGTAATTCTAGACATTTCTCTAGAACCTTTGTTCAAAAGAGTTAATGTATCTATTTGTGAAGATTCTCCAGAAAGGTAGTCCCTTTTGCAGCTATCAGAGCTTGCCTTTTGGGATTAAGAAGTGCCTACACTCACCTAGCGGAGAAGGCAATGGCACCCCACTCCAGTACTCTTGCCTGGAAAACCCCGTGGACGGCAGAGCCTGGTAGGCTGCAGTCCATGGGGTCGCTAAGAGTCGGACATGACTGAGCGTCTTCCCTTTCATTTTTCACTTTCACGCATTGGAGAAGGAAATGGCAACCCACTCCAGTGTTCTTGCCTGGAGAATCCCAGGGACGGGGGAGCCTAGTGGGCTTCGATCTATGGGGTCGCACAGAGTTGGACACGACTGAAGCAACTTAGCAGCAGCAGCACACTCACCTAGAGCCAGACATCCTGGAATGTGAAGTCAGGTGGGCCTTAGAAAGCATCACAACGAACAAAGCTAGTGGAGGTGATGGAATTCCAGATGAGCTATTTCAAATCCTGAAAGATAATGCTATGAAAGTGCTGCACTCAATATGCCAGCAAATTTGGAAAACTCAGCAGTGGCCACAGGACTGGAAAAGGTCAGTTTTCATTCCAATCCCAAAGAAAGGCAATGCCAAAGAATGCTCAAACTACCGCACAATTGCACTCATCTCACACGCTGGCAAAGTAATGCTCAAAATTCTCCAAGCCAGGCTTCAGCAATACGTGAACTGTGAACTTCCAGATGTTCAGGCTGGTTTTAGAAAAGGCAGAGGAACCAGAGATCAAATTGCCAACTTCCGCTGGATCATGGAAAAAGCAAGAGTGTTCCAGAAAAACATCTACTTCTGCTTTATTGACTATGCCAAAGCCTTTGACTGTGTGAATCACAATAAACTGTGGAAAATTCTGAAAGAGATGGGAATACCAGACCACCTGCCCTGCCGCTTCAGAAACCTATATGCAGGTCAGGAAGCAACAGTTAGAACTGGACATGGAACAACAGACTGGTTCCAAATAGGAAAAGGAGTACGTCAAGGCTATATATTGTCACCCCGCTTACTTAACTTCTATGCAGAGTACATCATGAGAAGCGCTGGACTGGAAGAAGCACAAGCTGGAATCAAGATTGCTGGGAGAAATATCAATAATGTCAGATATGCAGATGACACCATCCTTATGGCAGAAAGTGAAGAAGAACTAAAAAGCCTCTTGATGAAAATGAAAGAGGAGAGTGAAAAAGTTGGCTTAAAGCTCAACATTCAGAAAACGAAGATCATGGTATCTGGTCCCATCACTTCATGGGAAATAGATGGGGAAACAGTGGCAGACTTTATATTTTTTGGCTCCAAAATCACTGCAGATGGTGACTGCAGCCACGAAATGAAAAGACGCTTACTCCTTGGAAGGAAAGTTATGTCCAACCTAGATAGCATATTCAAAAGCAGAGACATTACTTTGCCAACAAAGGTCTGTCTAGTCAAGGCTATGGTTTTTCCAGTGGTCATGTATGGATGTGAGAGTTGGACTGTGAAGAAAGCTGAGCGCCGAAGAATTGATGGTTTTGAACTGTGGTGTTGGAGAAGACTCTTGAGAGTCCCTTGGACTGTAAGGAGATCCAACCAGTCCATTCTGAAGGAGATCAGCCCTGGGATTTCTTTGGAAGGAATGATGCTAAAGCTGAAACTCCAGTACTTTGGCCACCTCATGTGAAGAGTTGACTCATTGGAAAAGACTGTGATGCTGGGAGGGATTGGGGCAGGAGGAGAAGGGGACAACAGAGGATGAGATGGCTGGATGGCATCACTGACTTGATGGACGTGAGTCTGAATGAACTCCTGAAGTTGGTGATGGACAGGGAGGCCTGGCGTGCTGCGATTCATGGGGTCGCAAAGAGTCGGACATGACTGAGCGACTGAACTGAACTGAACTGAACTGAGTACTCTCTTAGAATTTGAGTCAGCCTCTCCCAATCAGATATAGAGAAGTATTGAGGCATCAGTGGGCAAAGTGGGGGCAAGTTAGTGGTTAGTAGATAAATACATGCTCATTGATATCTGAAAGTAATAATATATGAGGTAAATAAATAGTAAATCAAACTTTTTAACCTTTTGTTTAAGATTTTGCATGATAGTTAATCTCTTTTCTGAATCAACTCTTTTCTCTTGTATATGGAGAATACATTCATAAAATATCTCAAAATAAGTAAAGTATAACATTTCATCTATCTTTAAAAAAAAAAAAAGGAAAGTATCTGAAGGGATACAATATTTCCTCTGAAGAATCATGGTGGTTTTTTTTTGGATGGAGCCCATGATCTGACATGTTCCATGACCAGTGACACAGTACCATCTGGTCCTATTCATAGGGAGTAAAAGTATGTTCCCTATCTCTTCTGCTATTTTAGCATTTGATTACATCTTTAGCAAAAAGGTGGCACTGAATCCATGCTCTGTTGTACTACTGTTATGTGGCCATGGGTTTTTCTAAGAAATGTTTAGACTAGAACAATATGAAACAGAAGCAGGGCAAGAAAGGAGAATTTAGGAACCCCAACCATTGTTTCCCAAACTTGAGTTATCCATAGACTGGTACAAATAATTTTTAGATGATCATCAAACTGAAAACATTAAATTTAAAAGTTCTTCCAGAATTTCTAGCCCCTATGCACTTCCCCTTGATAAAGACTGATTTAAACTATTCCAGGTGGATAGATTTATTCTTACCCTTAGCTTTATTTTTCCCTCTGGAAACATCACAAGACTATCTAGGTAACCCATTCCGAAGTGAAAGTATTCTTAGAGCCTGAAGGCGGCTTTTGAATTCTCATTTTGCAATGTCTTTCCTTTGAATAAGTAGTTTTCATCCTCTAGTTAGTAAACTATTCATGTATTCTAAGATGATAATTAGGTTTCCTTAGGTTTTGCCAGGTAACATATATATCAGATTCCATAATCTTATTTAGGGTTTTATTCTTTTTATTAAAAAAAAGTCTCTACCTGTTTCATTGAAACTCTCCCTACTTTCCACTTCTCACCTTTCAAGTTGAAGTACTCTACACTAGACACAAGGTCTGACCTGGGCTGACACTGGTCCCAGCTGACCGTGATGTAACCCACGGGCAGTCTTAGAATGGTCTTTACTGCCTATTCTTTTAATGGAGAAAAGTGAAACTACAAAACATTTTTATGTAGAATCAATAAGTGTTACATCAAAATGACTCCATTGCTCTTACCTGCAAGATTTTTTCAACAGCTGAGGGATGGTTCCTGGAGCCTGGATAGTAGGGTGTTAGTAGGGTGCTGTTGGGCAAGGCTCCCCAGCACACTGCCACATGCATTCTCTATCACCCCGCTCACTTTTATTTGCATAAATGGCTTTTTCTGAACAGCTTACTCCCATAAACATTTGGGAGTCTGGTTATGAGAGGCTGCTCCATAGAAGCAGATGATTGCTTGATTCATGAAAACATGGTAGACTGGTCTTCACTTGTGTGTTTAAATGAGGGACAGAGCAGAGAACTTTCTGTGATGAGGCAGTGTTATTGCCTGGGAACATGGATCTCTTTCCTCTCTGACTCTGTGTAACTCTTCCATGTTGGCTGGAAATATCATGCCCTGTTTCTTGTCTCTAACATGCCTGCTCATTCTCTTCAGCTGGACATCAGTTGTCACTGTGCCCGCCCATGGGGCCATGTGTCTGTTCCAGGAGCTGCGATCTTGCCAGAGTCTAGTTTGAATTTCTCAGTGCAATGAGACCGGCAACCATGCTCGCTCCCCCGTGCTGTACAGAAACACCATGGGAGCAGCCGCTGGTGTTTACTCTCTTCCTGCAGTGAGTCTGCTTTTGAGACAAGTGCTGCAGACAGAGGACATGTTCCCAGCTGAGCTACCTAGGAAATTTTTTAACCCTTCAAACCAGCATCATTTCTTCATCACATTCTAAACTTTTTTAACACTGGTTTCAGATTCCTGCCAGTGTCCCTAACAGCCAAAAGAAGCTGTTGTGATGCTCCTGTATTAGTCTCTTCCTATTGTGTATAACTGGGCTTCTCTGGTGGCTCAGTGGTAAAGAATCCACCTGCCAATGCAGGAAACGTGGGTTTGATCCCTGGGTCAGGAAGATCCTCTGGGGAAGAAAATGGCAACCCACTCCAGTATTCCTGCCTGGAGAATTCTACAGACAGAGGAGCCTGGTGGGCTACAGTCCATGACAAAAGAGTCAGACATGACTGAGCAACTAAACAACAATTATGCATAATCATTAATATTGCTTGATTATGCTCAATGTTCAAAGCACTCCACGTATGTGTGTGTTCGAGTGTGACTAAAATAAGTTTTTTATTTTTATTTTATTTTATTTTTTTAACTTTACAATATTGTATTGGTTTTGCCATATATCAACATGAATCCGCCACAGGTATACACGTGTTCCCCATCCTGAACCCTCCTCCCTCCTCCCTCCCCCCTCCCCATACCATCCCTCTGGGTCATCCCAGTGCACCAACCCCAAGCATCCAGTATCATGCATCGAACCTGGACTGGTGACTCATTTCATATATGATACTATACATGTTTCAAAGCCATTCTCCCAAATCATCCCATCCTCTCCCTCTCCCACAGAGTCCAAAAGACTGTTCTATACATCAGTGTCTCTTTTGCTGTCTCTTATACAGGGTTATTGTTACCATCTTTCTAAATTCCATATATATGCGTTAGTATACTGTATCGGTGTTTTTCTTTCTGGCTTACTTCACTCTGTATAATAGGTTCCAGTTTCATCCACCTCATTAGAACTGACTCAAATGTATTCTTTTTAATGGCTGAATAATACTCCATTGCCTGGAGAATCCCAGGGACGGGGGAGCCTGGTGAGATGCCGTCTATGAGGTCGCACAGAGTAGGACAGAACTGAAGCGACTTAGCAGCAGCAGCAATACTCCATTGTGTATATGTACCACAGCTTTCTTATCCATTCATCTGCTGATGGACATCTAGGTTGCTTCCATGTCCTGGCTATTATAAACAGTGCTGCAATGAACATTGGGGTACACGTGTCTCTTTGAATTCTGGTTTCTCCAGTGTGTATGCCCAGCAGTGGGATTGCTGGGTTATAAGGCAGTTCTATTTCCAGTTTTTTAAGGAATCTCCACACTGTTCTCCATAGTGGCTGTACTAGTTTGCATTCCCACCAACAGTGTAAGAGGGTTCCCTTTTCTCCACACCCTCTCCAGCATTTATTGCTTGTAGACTTTTGGATCGCAGCCATTCTGACTGGCATGAAATGGTACCTCATAGTGGTTTTGATTTGCATTTCTCTGATAATGAGTGATATCGAGCATCTTTTCATGTATTTGTTAGCCATCTGTATGTCTTCTTTGGAGAAATGACTATTTAGCTCTTTGGCCCATTTTTTGATTGGGTCATTTATTTTTCTGGAATTGAACTGTAGGAGTTGCTTGTATATTTTTGAGATTAGTTGTTTGTCAGTTGCTTCATTTGCTATTATTTTCTCCCTAAAATAAGTTTTGACACATGTAACTTAGTATCATCTTTGCATTCAAGGGCTAATTCAAGGGTTCCTTGGAAAAACACCCAACTTTGAAAAACCTGACTTAAATAGTTGACTTTACAGTCAGAGCATCTGCATTTGAATTGCGGCTTCTCTGCTGAATGGCTCCATGACCTTAGTCAAGTTTCTCGGGTGCTTTCTCTGGTCGCTGAGTAGATGACACTGACCCCACAGGGCAGTGAGGAGGAGTATCTGAAATGATCGTATCAAGTTCTGAGAGCAGCATTTGTCAGGGAGGGAAGCTCTCAGTGACGTGGGTTACCTCCAGCTGTGGTTTCTCTGTCCTCTGAGGAGATGTTGATTTCTGTATCAGAAGAATGGCTTATACAGGCTTATATAGAAAAAAAACTTTTCAGCAGGGAAAAGGTTTGGAAACTACATGACTGGGAAGTTTCATTGTGGAGATGCTATTGCTTGTTTGGTGTCACCTTGTGTTCATAAGCCCTAAAGACTGACTTCCACTCACCCTGCAGCTGATCAGGACAGAATGAACAGGACAGCTTTCCACAGGTGAGATCTATGTCAGATTCCTTTGCAGATTCTGTTTTTCCAAAAAGATACAGCAGTGATTTTTGAAGTACATGGTAAGTCTTGCTTCTCATTCCGGGCAGGCTTTCCACTTATCTTTAAACTGAAATTTTCTCTATCAATAGCATGCTTTCTGTATCAATAGCTGCCATTTTCTGGCTCCCCGTGGGTCCACATCTCATGCAGACATAGAACCACTGGGCCAATTTCTGGCCCGGGAGGGCTGTTTCAGTGCATGAGGGTACTGTTCTTTTAAGGATGGCTACCACTTGAGTGCAAGTTCATTGTTCGAAACCCCAGCTGCACTTCATTAGGGTAATGACTGCAGAGCAAGAGGAAGGCGGCCTGCCAAAGGTGACTCTGGAGAGTGAGATGCTGCTCCAAGAGAATGCAGTTTCACAAAGGGCTGCTTAACCTGGACCCTGGCTTTCACGGGCCCAGGAGGGGAATTTTAGTTCCAAGTACTGTGATTCCTTTCACAGGCCCATGGAAGGAATCTTTGTCAGACCCTCATCATTGTCATAACGTTTGAGTGGCCGCATAATTCCATTCAGTCCTGCAAATAGCCAATGGTGTCAATTATGCCCAGGACACAGAACTGGGTCTTGAGGTAATTCACAGAAACAAGACGTGGTTGAAGCCCTCTAGTAGCTTACAATTTAGTACAGAACTCAAGACAAGTATAATTACGAATTATTCAAATAAACAGTCATTGGTTTTGTCTCATGTGCCTGGAAATGGGCCAGACTCGGGAAAGCAGGTGCATCACGCTGTCTCTGTCCTCAAAGGATGAAAGTGACATATGAGCCACAGGGATTCCTGTCACCATTTTAAACTCTTTATATTGAAATAATTTGGAATTCTGAGAAACGATGAAAGAAGAGTACAACCTGCATGCCCTTTACCCAGATTTCCAATTCTTCAAATATTACCATAGTTGCTTTATCCTTTTTGTCCTGTTATTTATGTATATGCACATAATTTTTAATAAAATTTATATAGTTTTAAGTATTTATGAGTTATATATACAAATAAAGCATATATATGTTTTTTACTCTTTCCTATATAACTCAATTGAGGATGAGTTGAAAACTTAAATATTTCACAGTATATTTCCTAAAATACAAGAACACTCTCCTGCCTAATCACAGAACAACCATTACAATCAGGAAATTAACATTGATATAATAGTACTAGCTAATCTCTAGGGCCTCATTTAAATTTCACCAACTGTCCCAATAAATGGTCTTTATAGTGGGAAAAAAAAATTCCTTTTCTGGTCCAATCCAAGATAGCACGTTGCATTTGGTTGTCATTTTTTTTTTTTTAATATATTGAATTCGCAAAAAAGTTCATTCAGGTTTTTCCATAGAGCTTATGAGAAACCCGAACGAACATTTTGGCCAAGCCAATATCGGTTCAGTTTCCTGATTCTGGAACACTTTTTTGGTCTTTTCTAGTCTCCTGTGACCTTGATGTTTTTGAAGCCTACTGGGCAGTTATTTTGTAGCATGTCCCACATTTTAAGTTTGTTGCTTCTTCATGATTAGATTTACGTCATGCATTTTGGCAGAGATATCACCACAGGGACATGCGTTCTTCTATTGTAATAGAAAGGACATGATATCACTACAGCCTATCATTGGTCTTCTGAACTGTCATCATTTGGCTATGGTGTTGTTTGCCAGGTTTCTCCACTATAAAGTTATTGTTTTTTAATTAACATGTAATGAGTAACTTCGTAATTAATAAGTATCTTATCAGGTACTGCTTTGATATCATGTTAATATCCTATTCCTCCATAAACTCTCAGCTAATTTTATCATCTTTGGTTCTTGTCTGAATAAAATATTATTCAATAGCTGCCAAATTATGATTTTTCTACATTCATTAGTTGGCTTTCTACTGAAAGGAAGTGCTTTCCTGTTTTCCTGGATTATATATTTATTCATTTGTGTATTCCTTTCAGCAAGATCCATAGATTTCCATTTCATTCAATGATCCATTACATTATATGTTATTTTGTTGTTCAAACTGTTTCATATTTGGCTGGTGGAAGCACCTTAAAGCTGGTTCCTGTGTAATTTTCAACAGATCCCCTTACCTTTTTGAGACTTCCTTACTTTTTGGAACAATAAGGTGTTCCAGACTCCTTGAACTGTGCCTGCCTCAGTCGTTTCTCCAAAGAGCTCTGTTGCTCCTGGTGGACAGTGGTATTTAGAAATCCAGAACTGGGCACTAGATAAGCTCCTTGCATCTAAGCCCTCTCAGTGGACAGATCTAAGAAATGTATATATGTTCATGCACATGCATCCACACGTCTGTATATATGTCTCTCAGTAAACTGTTAACATAGACATCTGTTAAAAATGTTATTTCAGAATGCTGATCTGGCTTGTAAAAGGGTTTCCAGAATGCATCTAATCCAGATATCTGCTAGTAGATACATAAACATGTTAGGAACCAAGAGCGATGGGAATGGAGAGGAGGGCAAGGTGACCTCCACATGGAGACTCCCCTGGGCTCTCCCAACAGTGGGAAAGTTGCCAGATTGAGCCCAGTGAACTGCCAGCTTCTACTCAGTCTGACCAGTATAGAAAGGAAATTCCTCAACTTCCTTCCTTAAGTTCAACCCCCTTATATACTTATTCTTTCCCCTACCCCTAGAATGTACCTCCGCACTGAAGACTAAAAACTGACACTTACTGGCCTCAGTTTGCTAGTTGGAATGGAAGCGGGCCGGGCTGGCTGTCTCTGGCTCTGTTGTTACAATGCTGCTCATTGCACTCTCTGCATGCCTGTAGGATAATTTAAAGAATTCGAGCTACAGGGTGCCTGTTTTTACATGCGTACCCTCGAACATACATACTTCAATTTTTGTTATGTGCGTACCCTTGAATATACTTCAATTTTTGTTGGAAGGAGCTTGGGACTTAGAATTGGACACATTTGAAATACAATTCCAACTCCGCTAATCTCTGGAAAAACCTGTTAATTTCTTTGAGTCTCAGTGTCTTTATCCACGAGCAAGGAATAATGAGATAGAGGTAACAGAATTACTGGGCAGCTTCAGTGAAATGATATATCTTGGCGCCTAGCACTGGCTGCCACTTTGAGCACCTCAATAAACACAAATTCTTTCCAGCCCTTCCGCACACTCAGCACAGCAGAAGGTGCTCGATACTTACTTTCTAGCATGAATTCTAGCCCTGTCTCAGGGTTGTTGGGCACATAATCCATTCCTACTAATTTGAGTGAAAAGGGGATTTATTGAAAGAACTCAGGAGAATCCCATGGACTGGTTTCCCACATGCTTTTGGTTTGCAAACACCCCATCTCTCACCACCACTTTGCCCCACTGATAACAGATTGTAGTATATGAGACTCTATCTTGTGAGGATCCTCAGATTCTACACGACTTTGAACCTCACTGCCCTAAAGCTTGCCTGGTCAATATTTCAGTTCTCCCATGTCAATTTCTAGGAGGGAGAATCTTCTAGTTCAGACTTAGTCAGGATTTTGCCTCTAATCCAATCAGGCTCGGTCAGAGTGATGAACCTGCCACCTAGGCCTCCTGGACACAAGGCTGTGGGGGAGAGAAAATTGCTGCAGTGAAGGGTGAGGTCAGCCAGGACAGAACTCTCATCTCCCCCACAGTCACCATGGTTGAATGAAACTCTTTCTTCATTCTATAATTAAGGAGAATCATGAAGTCAAACTGACTATGAAAAAATATCATGTATACATTTTATAGAGATACCAAGGGAACATACCAAGGGAAATTAGAGACACCAAGGGAATATTTCATGCAAAGGTGGGCACAATAAAGGATAGAATTGGTATGGACCTACAGAAGCAGAAGATATTAAGAAGAGGTGGCAAGAATACACAGGAGAACTATACAAAAAAGATCTTCATGACCCAGATAATCACGATGGTGTGATCACTGACCTAGAGCCAGACATCCTGGAATGTGAAGTCAAGTGGGCCTTAGGAAGCATCACTACGAACAAAGCTAGTAGAGGTGATGGAATTCCAGTTGAGCTATTTTAAATCCTAAAGGATGATGCTGTGAAAGTGCTACACTGAATATGCCAGCAAATTTGGAAAACTCAGCAGTGGCCACAGGACTGGAAAACATCAGTTTTCATTCCAATCCCAAAGGAAGGCAATGCCAAAGAATGTTCAAACAACTGCACAATTGCACTCAGCTCACACGCTAGCAAAGTAATGCTCAAAATTCTGCAGGCCAGGCTTCGATATTACATGAACCAAGAACTTCCAGTTGTTCAAGCTGGATTTAGAAAAGGCAGAGGAACCAGAGATCAAATTGCCAACATCCGTTGGATCATCAAAAAAGCAAGAGAGTTCCAAAAAAACATCTACTTCTGCTTTATTGACTATGCCAAAATCTTTGACTGTGTGTGTCACAACAAACTGTGGGAAATTCTGAAAGAGATGGGAATACCAGACCACCTTACCTGCCTCTTGAGAAATGTGTATGCAGGTCAGGAAGCAGCAGTTAGAACTGGACATGGAGCAACAGACTAATTCCAAATCGGGAAAAGAATATGCCAAGGCTGTATATTGTCATCCTGCTTATTTAACTTCTATGCAGAGTACATTATGAGAAACGTTGGGCTGGATGAAGCACAAGCTGGAATCAAGATTGCCAGGAGAAATATCAATAACCTCAGATATGCAGAGGACACCACCCTTGTAGCAGAAAGCGAACTAAAGAGCCTCTTGATGAAAGTGAAAGAGGAGAGTGAAAAAGTTGGTTTAAAACTCAACATTTAGAAAACCAAGATCATGGCATCTAGTCCCATCACTTCATGGCAAATAGATGGGGAAACAATGAAAACAGTGACAGACTTTATTTTCTTGGGCTCCAAAACAGATGGTGACTGCAGCCAGGAAACTAAAAGATGCTCCTTGGAAGAAAATCTATGACCAACCTAGACAGCATATTAAAAAGCAGATACATTACTTTGCCAACAAAGGTCCATCTAGGCAAAGCTATGGTTTTTTTCAGTAGTCATACATGGATGTGAGAGTTGGACTATAAAGAAAGCTGAGCACCGAAAAATTGATGCTTTTGAACTGTAATGTTGGAGAAGACTCTTGAGAGTCCCTTGGATTACAAGGAGATCCACAGTCCATCCTAAAGGAAATCAGTCCTGAATATTCATTGGAATGACTGATGCTGAAGCTGAAACTCCAACACTTTGTCCACCTCATGTGAAGAACTGACTCATTTGAAAAACCCCTGATGCTGGGAAAGATTGAAGGCAGGAAGAGAAGGGGACAACAGAGAATGAGATGGTTGGATGGCATCATGGACTCAATGGACATGGGTTTGGGGAGACTCTGGGAGTTGGCGATGGGCAGGGAAGCCTGGTGTGCTGCAGTCCATGGGGTTGAAAAGAGTCAGACATGACTGAGCTGCTGAGCTGAACTCAACTGATAGATTTTATAATCAATTAAAGTTTTCTACTTAAAAAAGACTTATTTATCATTTACTATGTGCTATGGACTATCTCAAGAGTTCTATGAATATTTAAAAAAATATTTACTTATTTTTGGCAGTGCTGGGTTTTTGTTGCTCTGCACAAGTTTTCTCTAGTTGTAGCAGATTCTCTTGTTGCAGAGCACAGGCTCTAGGGTGTGCAGGCTCAGGATTTGCAGCACTCAGGCTCTAGAGTGTGGGCTCAGTAGTTGTGGTGCACAAGCTTAGTTGCCCTGAGGCTTGTGGGAATTTAGTTCCTGGTCCAGAGATCGAAGCTTTGTCCCCTGCATTGGCAGGCAGATTCTTAACCACTGGACCAGCAGAGACGTCTGTCTGCAAATATTGACTCATTCAATCTTGTAACTAGCTGAATGACTCTGAATTTTACAAATTTTATTGAAGGCACAGAGAGGTGGAGTGATTCGCCCAAAGACACACAGCTATTTGGCAGCAGAGCCAAGATTTGAACTCAGGCAGTTCAGTGTGCAGAGTCCACCTCAGACCACTGTATCATGCTGCAGCTCACACTAAGACAGCCAACAAATGCTTCGCAAGGCTGCCTTTCAAACCAAAGATGCCAGCATATTTACTTATGTCCTAATGATGTGAGGGTAGTACAGTGTGTGACCACCGTCTTCAACATTTGCAGAGGTGGCCCACCGGAGGCTAATGCCCATCTCCCACTTATCTTTTATCCTTGTCCAGGCCAATGGCTATTCTTGGGAGTTCTGCATCATAATGGTTTGGTTTTACACTCATGTTTTTAAAGCCTTCTCACCTCAGGAACATTTTCCAACAGCACTTTAAATTCCATTTCTATTACTTGAGCATCAGGCACAATTATGCCACTTTGAGTTTCTTCTTTGCAATTAATGCAATCATATGACATATCACTAATGCCAACCAGGAGTCTTATCACAAAATAGTATAAATTATCATATTTCTATATACATTGCAAATGCCTTCTCAGCATTCCAACCCTGTGTATACTTTTATTAAAAAATGCTCCTTATGCTGGATTTCTGAAACTGCTACTGGCAGCCAAAGTAGATCAGTTTGTATTACTGCCTGTCTCACAGATGGAAAGTCTGATGGAAACTGGCAACTTAACTCAGGTTGCATGAGATTTCTTAGCCAATCAGAGAAGTTCTTTCCGCTGCCAAAATTCTTAATAAGACCGCTTTTTCATATAGCTATATATAGAGAGATATACAGATGTATAATATCTATAAGGCCATTTTCCATTTAGATAATATTATGTGTGTACATGAATTATCTTATAAGCAAATTCTGGTACTGAGTAATGAGAATATTGGGTTAATTCTTTATACAATAATCTGGAAAAGGCATTAGTCAAAAATGGCCCAAGTAACTCAGCTTGTTGATTGTGTTTTGATTTGATTTATACAAAAATCGGTATATAATCATAAAACTTGTTCCAGAGAATCAGTGTAATTTTAACTTGGATAAAACACAATTCCTCTGCTTCAAATCTTCCATCTGCTAAATAAAGATAAAAATATCTTCCCGGCTACAAGGTGGTAGGGAAATTGACACAGAAGTACCGGCTCTGTCTTTCGTATTCAGCTCTGTCTCAGTGTCCTCTCTTTTTCTGGTGTCCCTCTTCCCTCTGATGAGACACTCCTTCCTTAACTCTGATCCTTCGTGTAGCTGGGTGACACAGCAAACACTTAATGTTTGGGGTAACCTGCCGAACACTTAACTTGTAATTTACTGCTTGCCATCTTGCAAGAAGATAGCAGAAAGTAACTCCTGCTTAGTCGTTGGCCTATAAACTCAGGGGGAAGAACAGAAGGTGTTTCCCAGTGTCTTCCCCCTCTCCTCCCTCAAACAGGGAGGGTTAACAGGACTTTGCTTCCCTGGTGGCTCAGAAGTTAAAGCGTCTGCCTGCAAATGCGGGAGTCCTGGGTTTGATCCCTGGGTCGGGAATATCCCCTGGATAAGGAAATGGCAACTCATTCCAGTATTCTTGCCTGGAGAATCCCATGGATGGAGGAGCCTGGTGGGCTACAGTCCACGGGGTCACAAAGAGTCAGGCATGACTGAGCAAGTTAACTTTCGCTTTAACTTTCCAGTATTCTTGCCTGGAAAATACCATGAATGGAGGAACCTGGAGGAATACAGTCCATGGGGTCGCAAAGAGTTGGACATGACTGAGCGACTAAACTTTCACTTTCACAGGACATTTTGTTTTTAAGGTTGAAGCCTTTCCTATAAGCCACTGAGCTCTCTTCTATTATTGTAGAAAGAGATCACAAAACATGGGTTTAGTTCAGAAAATAAGATGGGGAAAAGGAGAAGGAAGAAGGAAGAGATCCTCTGGCTAGGTCACATGGGTATCATATCGAGGGCTATTACAGGATGTGCTGGGGTTATGGGCCAGGAAAGGATTTCCGAGGGGGCAACAGGCAAGTGTCGTGGGGCACTGGTCAGACATGTGGACCCATCCCACCCCTGACGCCCAGGAGCACTCACCACATTTCGGTCCCATTGGTGAGTAGGATTCCTGCTGTCCCTGTACTGGAGGGTCTTGGTGTACTACCCTTCTAGTCATGATGGTGCTGTCCCTACCTACATTTCAAGATATCACTGGTGATTTGCTATTTAAACAATAGCAAGTATCACTAGCAGGGCTGGTCTCATGAATGTAACACCCGTGTTAGCTGCTCAGTCGTGTCTGACTCTTTGCAACCCCTTGGTCTATAGCCTGCCAGACTCCTCTGTCAATGGGATTTCCCAGGCAAGAATACTGGAGTGAGTTGCCATTTCCTCCTCCAGGGGATCTTTCTGACCCAGGGATTGAAGCCAGGTCTTCTGCATTGCAGGCAGATTCTTTACTGTCTGAGTGACCAGGAAAGCCCACCACCTGTGCAGGGACCCACAACCAGGAAGGGTCCCATGCTTGGTGTATTACTCTGCTGTCACCGTCTTGAAATTCTTTGTTTTATCTTTGAGCTTGTGTTTTGCAACTGAAGCTCAATGGAACAGGAGTATGTGTGTGAGTAGAGGAGATACCTCAATATGAATGTCCACTCTTCACTGATGCCTCATTCACATTTAGCATCTGCGATATTCCATGAGCACAGAGTTTCCAAGACCCATGGGATATGAGACTCAGAAGAATACAAAGTAAGAAAGTCACATCCACGACTGAATAAAATGGGGTTCCGACCTCACTAAGATGCTACACTTTTTATTTAAATCACAGTTTGCTTCCAACAGAGAAAGAAGGAAACGGTGTCCTAAGAAACACCAATGGTATTCTATCTTCCCCATGTTACTTCCCCATGTTACACAACCACTTATGCTGAAAATGATGACATTGAAGGAAAGAGAAAGAAAGGTAACACAAATTCTTTTTTCCTTTCAGTCTTTACTCATTCTGTAGGCTGAAGATAGAAAATGGTAGTAGAATGTGTGTGTATCAAGAAAGAAGCAAGATAAAAAACACTGAGTTTTTTTTTTTTTTGCAGCACTTCCACTGCTCTGATAAGAATGAAATACATATGCATGCATGAGCTAAGAAATACAAATTGTATCACTTTAATGATTCCACATACAAGTTAAACGTTCTTATATTTGCATTTAAGAGTGGAAATGCACAGTATAAAGATGAACAGTAAAATTATGCCAATAATTTGAAATTTTAATTTTCCTTTCCCTAGAGTGGCAGAAACACTGTAACAAATCAAAAGAGGCCATCTAAGAAAAGAAAAAGCTTTATATTTCAGCATCTTTAATGGCAGCTTTATTTGGAATTGGACTGCACAAATTATGGACAAGGAACCCTGCATTTTCATTTGCACTGTGACCTACAACTTATGTAGCAACTCTGACCCTATGATCCCTCCAAGACACACCATTGGGTTGGAAGGGACATGAGTACTGGTATTTGGGGGACAGGCTGGCATGCCAGGGCACTCTGAACTGGGGTCAGAGGGAAGTAGACACAGACACCTGCCCAAAGGGCAAGCCTTCCTGACCAAGAGAAAAAATTTGAACAAGACAGGAACTTGATAGAGTGAATGGGATAGAGATCCAGAGATCTTTACCCAAAGTCAAACATGACTGTGGTGAGGGATTTGTGCTCTTAAAGACTCAAGAGTGACTGGCCTGGGCTGCAAAAGGAAGATTTTGATACCTACCAAAGCTGCTATGCCTCCCCGAGTTCAGAGCTGACTGGCAGCTTGGACAGCACGTGAGGCGCATGTGAAGTCTTGTTCAGGCTTAAGAAAACCAGAGTATTTGAGGGCTGGGGAAGGGGGTGAGGTGGGGGGGTGGGGAATCTCCCTGGGGATTACCTAGCCCAGCTTTTTCTCTTAAGCATGGGGAACCATGACTCTGAGTTTAATGTGAAGGAAACCTGAGCTCTCTCTAGTTTTCCAAGTAGTTATGCAGACTTCAACAAGCCACCTACTTTACCCAAGTCTCTATTTTCTTAACTTTAAATTGCTGCTGCTGCTGTGAAGTCGTTTCAGTCGTGTCCGACTCTGTGCAACCCTATAGACGGCAGCCCACCAGGCTCTGCCATCCCTTGGATTCTCCAGCCAAGAACACTGGAGTGGGTTGCCATTTCCTTCTCCAATGCATGAAAGTGAAAAGTGAAAGTGAAGTCGCTCAGTCATGTCCGACTCTTTGTGACCCCATGGACTGCAGCCTACCAGGCTCCTCCGTCCATGAGATTTTCCAGGCAAGAGTACTGGAGTGGGGTGCCATTGCCTTCTCTAACTTTAAATTGGGGTAGTTAAATTTCACATCCTCAAAGGAGACTGCTCTATTTTGAAGAGCCTCGTATTTAAATGTGTCACACTGACCTCAAGTATTTGTAGTCATTTCAGTCTTACTCTAAAGGTTATATTATGCCATTGAAATTGGACATGAACATCTATGCTGCTTCTTTATTGTTATTTACTTATTTGTCTTTTGGCTGTGTTGGCTCAGTTGCCAGCTGTCATGTGGGATCTTAATTCCTGAACCAGTGATCGAACCCGAGTTGCCTGCACTGGCAAGCAGATTCTTAACCTCTGGACTGCCAGGGAAGTCCCAATGCTTCTTTAATAAAAGTGTCTCTAAGATAAAAAGCATATGTGATAGGACTGTGTGCTGAGAATTCTGAAACTTGTGCTCTATTTCATGGAAAATCCAGGTCTAATGCCAAGTTCAGTCAGTAGTATTTTGTCTATAATTTGTATAGTTCTATAGGCCCAAATATGCAGAATGCATCATGAGAAACGCTGGGCTGAAAGAAGCACAAGCTGGAATCAAGATTGCTGGGAGAAATATCCATAACCTCAGATATGCAGATGACACCACCCTTATGGCAGAAAGTGAAGAGGAACTAAAAAGGCTCTTGATGAAAGTGAAAGTGGAGAGTGAAAAAGTTGGCTTAAAGCTCAACATTCAGAAAACGAAGATCATGGCATCTGGTCCCATCACTTCATGGGAAATAGATAGGGAAACAGTGGAAACAGTGTCAGACTTTATTTTTGGGGGCTCCAAAATCACTACAGATGGTGACTGCAGCCAAGAAATTAAAAGACGCTTACTCCTTGGAAGGAAAGTTATGACCAACCTAGACAGCATATTCAAAAGCAGAGACATTACTTTGCCAACAAAGGTCCATCTAGTCAAGGCTATGGTTTTTCCTGCGGTCATGTATGGATGTGAGAGTTGGACTGTGAAGAAGGCTGAGTGCCGAAGAATTGATGCTTTTGAGCTGCGGTGTCGGAGAACACTCGAGAGTCCCTTGGACTGCAAGGAGATCCAACCAGTCCATTCTGAAGGAGATCAGCCCTGGGTGTTCATTGGAAGGACTGATGTTGAAGCTGAAACTCCAGTACTTTGGCCACCTCATGCGAAGAGGTGACTCATTGGAAAAGACTCTGATGCTGGGAGGGATTGGGGGCAGGAGGAGAAGGGGACGACAGAGGGTGAGATGGCTGGATGGCATCACTGACTCGATGGACGTGAGTCTGAGAGAACTCCGGGAGTTGGTGATGGACAGGGAGGCCTGGCATGCTGCGATTCATGGGGTTGCAAAGAGTCGGACATGACTGACTGAATTGAACTGAACTGATAGGCCCAAATAATGAAAAACTGTGAACCTGCCTTATAAACTTAAATTTATAAGTAATATTTTATGTAGATGACTTCTATTATTATTGAAGTGTTTATTTATTTATCTGGCTGAGCCAGGTCTTAGTTGTGGCATGTGGGACCATTGATTTTCCTTGCAGCATGCAGGATCTTTAGCTGTGGCATGGAAACTTATTTATTTTTGGCTGTGCTGGGTCTTCGTTGTTGTGTGCAGGCTTTCGCCAGTTGTGGTGAGCGGGGGCTCCTCTCTGGTTGCGTGGCTCGGGTTGCTCGTTGCAGGGCCTTCTCCTGTTGCAGGGCAAGGTCAGTAGAGTGTGCAGACTGCAGTAGTTACAGTGCATGGGCTTAATTGTTCTTAAATGTGGGATCTTTCCGGACCAGGGATCGAATCCACATCCCCTGCATTGGCAGGTGGATTCTTATCCACTGGACCACTAGGGAAGTCCCAGATGGGAACTCTTAATTGTGGTATGTGGGATCTAGTTCCATGACCAGGGATCTAGTTCCATGATCAGGCCCGCTGCATTGGGAGCATTTAGTCTTAGTCACTGCGCCACCAGAGAAGTCCCCATTATTATGCTTTATTAACTCTCATGAGAATTCAGTTCAGTTCAGTCGCTCAGTCATGTTCAACTCTTTGTGACCTCATGAATCGCAGCACACCAGGCCTCCCTGCCCATCACCAGCCCCCAGAGTCTACCCAAACCCAAGTCCATCAAGGCAGTGATGCCATCCAACCATCTTATCCTCTGTCGTCCCTTTCTCCTCCTGCCCCCAACCCTTCCCACCATCAGGGTCTTTTCAAATGAGTCAACTCTTCGCATGAGGTGGCCAAAGGATTGGAGTTTCAGCTTCAACATCAGTCCTTCCAATGAACACCCAGGACTGATTTCCTTTAGGATGGACTGGTTGGATCTCCTTGCAGTCCAAGGGACTCTCAAGAGTCTTCGCCAATACCACAGTTCAAAAGATTAATTCTTCGGCGCTCAGCTTTCTTTATAGTCCAACATACATGACTATATACATGACATAACACCCATACATGACTACTGGAAAAACCATAGCCTTGACTAGACGAGAATAGGAAACCATTAACTAATTTCCACTAGAAGTAAGTTGATGGTAGTGATTTTGGTCAAATACCAGCCGCATGAGGATTCTGTTGGTCTCTGTGGGAAACTAGTGAACTTTATAGACCATTCATCTGCTGTGCTGTGGTGAGGGTGAAGGAACAGGTCTGGAATGGAAGGTTAATTTGTATGATTGCCAGTTATTAACTATCACTTTTATGATCCCTGGGTTGGGAAGATCCCCTGGAAAAGGGAATGGCTACCCACTCCAGTATTCTTGTCTGGGAAATTCCATGGATAGAGGAGCCTGGCGGGCTATAGTCCATGGGGTTGCAAAGAGTTGGACGTGACTGGGCAACTAACACTTTCACTTTCTTTTTATGATCAAAAAAAGAAGGAAATGGGCTTGAGATGTGAAGGAGCTTTGTCAGAGGTTGAACTGGTGCTTCTAAGGTGCTCATCTTTGTCCCTGGATGACAAGTGACACTTGGGGCAGTATGTCTTGCCACCAATGCTCACTCCTGAGCTGTGACCATTTGTCTCAGTTTGGGATTTAGTTTTGCCCTGAGGTCATGGCTTTCTGAACTGGAACACTCTTGATTTATTTGGAAGCTATGGCTCTGTCTCTGCATATGCATGACTATACCTTGACCCAGCTGTGGTTTCCTTAGGGGTTGAACCAACATCACCCAGAGCTGACAGAATGCCCATCCAAACAGTCCTTGCAAATCCTAGATATAGAAATGTATACATGTGAAGCTCTCCACTTTTATTATCTTTCTCTAACAACTTTTTTCATGGAAAAAAATAATTGGCAAAACCTCCATTCTTCTATTTAAGTTCTCTTTTTTAAAAAGATAAAATCAAGATTTACTTAAAGTATGCAATAATCTGGCCCACAGTGGTTTGTAACACACATGTGGGTTAGTTTTTGAAAGTGCTTTTGAATGCTGGTACTTATTACACCGTACAGATTAAAGGCAGTATTCATTGAAGAAATTATCCCCGTTTGATATTTGTTTTTGTACATGCCCAGACATTTATCTTCCTTTCTTTTTCTTTTCTTAAAAAAAATAAAAGTAAGATCTGGACCATCCAGAAGGATTAGCAGATGGAGCTCCGTGATTGGAAAGAGACACCAGAAAGACAGAGACCATGGAGCCTCCAGAAGAGGCACTGCTGCAGGCTCTGTGCTGTCTACAAGGGTGATCGGGAATCACAGCTTCCCCATCGTCACCTCCTGCCCTAGACTCGCTGTCAATCCCGAGCAGTCTTTGTTCTAGAACTTGTCCACAAACTCTCTTTATTGTATGGCACCCTCCTTAGTATTGACTTCTTGTCCTGGTGCTAAGCCAACCTGGAGTTTTGCCCTGATTGCTCCAAACCCCATTTTTTACTTTGGACACTGCTTTAGCATCAAGCCCTCAGCTTCACCAGCCTCCAAGACTGGCCTGTTACTGGTTTGGGTTTCACTCCTTGCCTGTTCTGTGATGTTCTTGTTGCTTGAACTGGAATCTCTGTTTTTCTCTCTACTGATAGTCTTTTCTTCTCAGATCAAGGATGGTGGTGGTAGTGGCAGCAGGGGACATTGGAGGAAAACACTGTGTTTGGTTTTCTGGACTCATTCTCCCTGGAACACATTTCATAGATGAGATTTAGTTGCTGGGAGAAATGTCTTTTTCTTTTCCAAAAGTCTGCTATACTTAGGTTTCATTTAAAAATGAATGTTCATTGGGTCTACTGTGAAATGAGTGAAGGTTAGAGGCAAATCAGGAAGTTCTAAAGAAATCAATGTATAAGCCAATGAAAAAAATAATTCACACTGAGTACAGAAACATTATACTAGTAAAGCTACAGTTAAATATATAAATGATATTGATCCTAGAAATCAAAAACATAGGTGAAGGCTTCCCTGATGGTCCAGTGGTTAAGAATTTGGCTTGCAATACAGGGGACATTGGTTTGATCCCTGGTCTGGGAAGATGCCACCTGCCACAGGGCAACCAAGCCTTGTCACAACTACTGAAGCCTACTTGCCCCAGAGTCTATGCTGCACAACAAGAGAAGTCACAGCGGCGAGAAGCCCTTGGACTGCAGCCAGAGAGAAACCTCCGCTCACTGCAGTTAGAGAAAGTCTTCGCACAACAACAAAGACCCAGCACAGTCAAATCAAACAAAAACAACAAAAAAACACAGTTGAATTTAATAGGTATTAGTAGAAAATTCTCTTTTTATGCAAATGATTGCTATTTGTATAAGTCTGACAATAGGAGGTCAGTATCTCCCAGGGTGGAAAAGGTGTATTTATGATCCACTAGAGTACTGAAGAACATGGTGTCAGGAGTTGAAATCCTGGGTCTTGAACCTGACTCTGCCACTTATTGGGCATGAGCCTTGGGCAAATGTCCTCATCTGGAGAATGGAAATAATAGCAGTACTGACCTCATAGGGCTACTATGAGTTTTGAATGAATTCATGTGTAATGTGCTTAGTTTCATGCCCTGCGTATAATAATTAATAGATATCAACTATCACCATCACTATTATTATATATGAGATAAGAAAATAGAGAAAACTTGGAAGAATTTTTTAAAGTAATAGGAAGGTTTTGGGAGATGACGAAGAGTAAAATAGAAGAAATAGATGTATTTTTATTTCCATTTTGAAATTCACAAATAATTTCAAAAATTGAAATTACATTCATGAGCATCTCACTCTATGAAGATTATAATTACCATCAAGTTGGTATCAAATGAGCCTGACCCAGCAGCCAGACATTGCTTTTCAATATCTTCATGTTCTAAAAAAAAAAAAAGCCCCCTAATTTATGGAAACTTAATATGTGCATAGTGCTTCAGATATCCTATTAAACCAGTGAAGTCAAAACCCTAAATTTTCAAGTATTCTCAGACATCAGTTGCATCAGCCAGCCTAGGGCAGTGGCTGAAAGGTGGAGGAGGGAGGGAAAGATAAAGAAAGAGAATGCTTTATAATAGGGGACCATTATTTCCTTTGTCATATTTTGGTTTCTTTAAAATTGTTCAGTTGCATTTAAGTCCCCAAGAGCCACAAAAATTATGTCGAACAATAGCAGGGATTTGTGAAAAGATTCCTTAGATAACATTTGAAAAACACAAGCAGCCCTTGAACCTTTCTGCATCCAGTACATCTGACAGGCTTTGTGAGCTGCAGCCACCTGCAAGAGTTCTATAATAGATGCTTTCACAAAACAGAATTCTCAGAATTGATGTGTTAATATAATTCTCTTAATTACTTGACATCTGACCTAAATGGCAGTAACAAGATGATTTCGGCCAAAGTGAAAGGGACAGTTGAGGCCGTCATTCACATATTTTTGGCCACAAAAAAAAAAAAAAAAAAAAACACCCACAGCTATTGAGAAAAGAAAAACATCTTATGATATCAGGCAGATTGTCTACCCAGCTGAAGTTCACTAAATAATTACTTTATCCACCACTTCCCTTTTCCTATGTATATCAGCTTAGATTTTCAACAATACAAAGAATTTACTTACCATTTACAGTTATCATTTTGGGGTGAGAAGACAATAGTGTGGGTAGGGAGTATGGAATCTTCAAAGAAAAATGTATATTAGAGTGATTTTGTTTATGGAGATTTTTTTAAAAGCATGAAACAAAACATATAGATATAAATATTGGTTAAAAAAGAACATTAAGAAGCCCTGAGTGGGGTGGGGGTGAGGGGTGGAAACTCCAAATAATGGAAACTTCATTAAAAGATAGAAATTATAGGTCTGAAATTCAAGTTAAATCAGTAACTTCTACTATCAAACCAAAGTTTCCTATGAGGGTCACATCCCAGCTGCTGATTTTCCAGCCCAAGATAAGGTTTTATTTCCTATTTGTCTTTCTCTTTCTTCAAACTGTCAACACTGCAAAGCCATACAGCTGTGGGTGAAGCAGCTCTACGATAGTCTGCCTTCCACATCAACCAAATTGTCTGCTCAGTTTTCCTTTATTACTCGTACTGATGGGATAGAATGCCAAGGGCTGAGGGCTGATCTGTGTCCATTAACTGTGTGTTTCTCAGGTACCTATCCTTGTGTGTGCGCTCACTCAGTCAAGTCTGACTCTTTGCAGCCCCATGGCCTGTAGCCCACCAGGCTCCTCTGTCCATAGGATTTCCCAGGCAAGAACTGGAGTGGGTTGTCATTTCCTTCTCCCGGGGATCTTCCTGACCCAGGGGTCAAACGTGAGTCTCTTGCGTCTCCTGCATGGGCAGGCAGGTTTTTACCTGCTAATCTTTCCTTCCCCTTATATTCTTTCAGCCTTTTTTTCTCTGCTTTTTTTTTTTTTAGGTTTAGTTATAGAAAGACCATGTTTGTGATACAGTTTTGATTCCTAATTATTTCCTTAATTAGTAGCCCAAAGCATAATGATGCAGTTCAAAATTCCCCTTCCTATTTTGGATGGCTATGTAGTACTACTATGTGGAAGAACAACACTTCATTTAACTATTTTCCTACTCAACCATGAATCACTGCATGGTGAATATCTATATAAACATCTCTACCATCTCTGATTCTTTTCATCAGGATGCCTACAAATGGAATCGCTGGGTGAAAGGCTATATGTTTTTAAAAGGTTTTTGATGCATTATGCCATGCCACATTCCTTTTTGGATCTAGGCGTGCAGGAGAGTCTATCTAAGCCATTTTTAGTATCCCATGTGGGAGAGAAATCTGCTTTCTTTCTCTTCTCCGTGTGATATACAGGCCACGTCAGACCTCAGAGGAGCATTTGCCAGCTGTCCCTGGCATAAGCATCCTCCATGGTGTTGGTTACCGATATGGATGTCTGGCGCCCTCACCTAGAGCCTGGACTCGGACTGCGCACATTAGTGGGCTCCTCAGGGCATGCTCGTGTGGGGGAAGTGGGAGAGGCGCTCCCTAAGGATGGAGAGAGCGGGAATAACAAATGGGGTAACGCACTTAGGCTTGTGCCTCTGAGGCAGAAGATTTGAACGAAATGTTGGGATAGTGCTTATTTCAGGGTTGTATGAGGCTGCACAGAGAGATGCTGAGAGGAAGAAAGGTGTGGTGAGAAAAGAGGTGATGCTGAAGGTGCATGCAAGAAGAGCAAGGCCAATGTAGGGCAACAGTGGGGGAAGGCTTTCTGGAGGAGGCGAGCTGAGCTGGCTGACAGCTTGCCTAAGAATTTTTCTCCAATTGTTGAGTGTTCACACATTTGAAATATCACCAACACTGCATATCTTTATTGCATATTCCCGTACACGTACTCACATGTATGCAAATGCTCTGCCTTACAATCTCATACATGTAAACCATATGATTTCATTAGATAAGAAATACATGAATATATTCCTCCTATAAAATCATAAAACATTGCAGATAAGACTAAAATGATCTTTTAGTCATAATTCCCCAACATGTACCTCCCACCTCTGGAAATAACCATTGCCATCAGGTAGGTTATAAACTCTTAGTAATTTACATCCACACTTCCATCTCTCTGTGACCCTATGGACCACATCCATATCCTGACCCCGTCAGGCTCCTCTGTCCATGGGATTCTCCGGGCAAGAATACTGGAGTGGGTTGGCATGCTCTCTTCCAGGGTGTCTTCCCAACCCAGGGATTGAACCCATGTTTCCTGTGGCTCCTGCATTACAGGTGGATTCTCTACTGCTGAGCCACTGAGGGAAGCCCATAAAATATACAGAATAGTTGAAAGTGTGGGCACACTGTTTTGCAACTTGCAAAGGGAAGGGGGACTGCAGCATTTTGGCTTATTCTAACTTATTTTAATGTTTTTGGATTTAAAATTAATTTTTAACTGCACAGTTAATATGAGAGTACAGTCTCCTTGTAAATAAATTTTAAAAGAGAAAGAAGTTGCAGATAAAGCTAAATTTTTCTTTGTCCCTCTCCTCAATCCTGCTCCCCTCTTCTTCCTTCTGGAGGTAAAGTCTGTCATCACTTTGGAGAACATCTTTGATAATGTCTGTGTTTCCTTCCTTTTCTGAATCTCCCTTAATTCTCAACATCTAACTGAAGTCACTGCAGTTACAGAATCTTAGAACCCAAAGGATATTTTAGAGATTATCTGGTCTTGCCTTTCATAGTACAGATGCTGAAATAGATCGAATGCCTGGTCTCAGGTTTCACTGATTACCTTTGCCTTACTTTTTGTGAGCCTTAGCTAGTGTGTTCCTCATTTTTTCAGTCTGTGTTACTTCTAGCAATTTCCATACAGATGGTTTAAATCGAAAACATCTTTAGTGGCATTGGATAGTCATTGGAAAGACTGTGAAACTCTCACCACGATGTAGTCTTCAGGGAGGAAAGAACAGGACCACTGATTTCAAGTCTGAACTATGTCAGGAGCCGTCCTTTCTGTGACTTGAGTAGCCAGGGGCACAGGAAGAGTATGACCCGACCATTCGACTCCTGATACTGCGGGTGAGGGGAGGCCTTGGCCCCAACTCTCTGAATCCCTCCGTGGGGCAAGATTTTCATTTTGAGACTGACCGTTTGAATACCAGCTCCCCACCTTTTGGTTTTCTAACGATGTCAGAGGCAGAAAGAGCACAGCTGGACTCTTGAATTCCAGGTTCAGTCCATTTCAGGGGTAAGCAGAAAGAAAAAATAAAAAAAGAAAGAGAAGAAAAAAACCCCCTTTGGGTCACAAAGTAAGAATCTTTGAAATGAAAGTTGTGCAGAGAGTAAATATGAAGCCCCACAATGCCATCTCTAGAGCTGCGTTTCAGAACACAAGGGCACTTCCACTCTGTAAAGGAAAGTTAAGAGATTTCATGTTCCTTAATTAAAACGTATCTCAAGAGTCAGTGGGAGGCACCTGCACAACCCCTACCTGAAGATGCCGATTTACAGAAAAACTTCCAGCCGTGGGATTCATACAAGGGACACGCTGGCAATTGTGAGTTTCTTTTCAAATCGGCCTCTGTCTGTCATACCTATGTAGTTACAAAATCAAAAGGGATAATAAAGTTCAATTGTATATTCACAGTTTGATATTTCTATTGACAGGTCTCACACAAAAAATACCATTTCAGGAAACTCTGATTCTGTGTCCCTCTATGAAAGGGGCTGAAAGGCTCTCCTGTGTGGCGGATCCCCACCCAACAATCCCTCTAAATCTGAATCTATAAAGTGACCCCATCGCGATTCAAAGGTGTCAAATTGGGCCTCCTCTCCCCAGGTTCTGTTTGTGATTTTTAAAAATCCCTCTGATGGTGAGGAAAAAAGGAAACCACCCAGACCAAACCACAACTGAGTTAAAAATCCCTGCTCCTCAGTAGAGGAGAACAGTTAACCCCAGCATCACCACACCCTGGAGGGGAACAGCAGCTGCTGCCCGCTCTGAGGACTCAGGCAGACCAGGAACGACCTACAAGTCTGCCCCCACGCCCTCTCCTCACCCACTGGAGTCCATATCAACTCTGAATAGTTCTCTTTTTTCCAAGATGTTTCAAAATATTTTACCGCTATGGAAATATTCTTCAGGGCGCCCCTAGAAAGCCAGCACGCAGGTGCCTCTAATGTTTAGAGATTTTTTTTCTTGGAAAAGAGGGGTGTATGTTGGTTAGATTCAAAACCAGCAAGTCTGTTCTTGTAATAGTGTATGGGACTAGGCTTAGGCAAGAGCAGAGCACATCTGAATGCAAAAATTAAATGGAGGAATGGGAGGGGGGAACAGGTGCTCTTTTATAAAGGCTAAATTCCATATTTACCAAACTGATTTGCATGAGGCATATTTTCAATGAAAATATTGCTACTCATTTTGCTGCATTTGTGCAACAGAAACATAAGGATGGAGCAGAAGAGGGATGCGGTTCTCAAGCTGTCTTCTGTACCTACCCTTTAGCTGACAGTTAAATGGCACTTTTGGGAAATTTGTTTTTTAGAACTTTCGGCTTCCCACCGCCAATCGAGCAGGACTTTTCTAACCCCCGGGTACTGCCTCAGAGTCAAGAGTTAGAAGAGAATCTAGAAGACATGGTGAGAGGTCACTCACTCCACTGACCTTCACTAAGTGAGAACACCTAAATTATCTCCAGATAAGAAGTCTTTCTAAGTTAATTCCATGCCTTCTCTTAGCAATCCAAAAGTGAAAGTTGCTCAGTCACGTCTGACTCTTTGTGACCCCACGGACTATACAGTCCATGGAATTATTCAGGCCAGAATACTGGGCTGGGTATCTGTTCCTTTCTCCAGGGGATCTTCCCAACCCAGGGATCAAACCCAGGTCTCCCGCATTGCAGGCGGATTCTTTACCAGCTGAGCCATAAGGGAAGAATACTGGAGTGGATAGCTTATCCCTTCTCTAGGGGATCTTCCCAACCCAGGAATTGAACCAGGGTTTCTTGCATTGCAGGCGGATTCTCTACCAGCTGAGCCACGCAAGCCAGTGTCAAATTTTAGGACCAAGAATGTTTTCCTCTGCGTTAAGCATTTTGCTTATGCTTTACTTTCTCTTCATGTAAATCTAAAATTAAAAAGTGCTGTCAGCTCCAGTGTTCTTGCCTGGAGAATCCCAGGGATGGGGGAGCCTGCTGGGCTGCCGTCTATGGGGTCACACAGAGTTGGACACGACTAAAGTGACTTAGCAGCAGCAGCAGCAGTAGTCAGCTACATAGGTTATATCTTATTTACCTTCCTAAATCAATCCTATGATACAGGCACTATTATGTCCCCATTTTTCAGATGAAGAAACAGAGGCAGAGAGACATGAAGAAATTGGACACAGGTCACCCAGCATGATAGACCCCAGATTTAAATTCAGGCATCTGACTTCAGAGTCTGTGGTGGTTCACTTTACCACCACAAGATGCTACCTGGTAACTTCAGGTGTGGGCAGCTGCAGGTATGGAGTTACTAAGAATGCACTAAGGAAGCTTCAAAGAAAGGGCACCTGGGCCAGAAATGAGAGGCAGAAATTGGAATAAGGTGAGGTGAGCGGTGGCTGATGGTAGATGCTGGAGCAGTGGCTGACACACGGCCCAGGCCGCTATTCACAGATTTGCTTACAGGTGGGGTGGTGGTGAGCAGGTCCCAGTGAGCAAGGTCAGCCTCTTGGTATGTGTCGTCTGTGTTTCCCAGAGTGGGCACCAATAGGGCATACCCAGTGGACTTGTCTCCCTGGGGGACTCCCAAGGCTCACTATGAAGTTTCTATTTACCTTTGAGAGTTTGCTCTGAAAAAGGCTTGTAGAGCATCTTGTAGAAAAGTGAAGTTTCCAGAATGCCTCACTCTCTCTTTGTTGGGATCAGACACACTTGGAACCAGTTCACACCTCCTGTCAGTCTTCTGGATTTCCTTCTCCTTAAGGGCCCAGAGGCTTCAGATGCAGCTTTGAGCTTCAGGAGGAGGGTAGTGGCCACACATGCTGAAGGTGAGGAGAGCACCCGGTGATGCCTCTTCCTGGCTTGAAGCTGACGTGAAAAAGCACAAAAGCACCGCACACACACCATAGAGGAAGCGGACAGCCTCAGGGTTGGTATCTGACGCCAAAGAGAGTTGTTACTCCTCACCACTCTTTAGGTTTGAAATAAGCAGATCTTCTTTCCTACTGACTATTATTGCCTAGTTTACCCTACAATCCCTTTGGAATAGTCATGCAAACTCCATCCTGGGTTGCATCTGCTTAGATAAGTGGCTTATTTCATCCTACATCTTGGCCATCTAGCATTTCTGTTTATACAGTAAGTACCCAAGCTTCAGTTAGGGGAAACAGACATTGGACAGAATCAGAGCTTTCCAGACCATCTTACATTGGCCTCTCATCCTCCCCATGAATGTCCTTGGACCTGCAGTAGATCACCCTCTGGGATTTCCACACTGAATCTGGCTTCACCTGAGGAAGACTACTGGGGAAAGGTCCTGTGTTTGGAAATTAACATCTCAAGGAAGATTTAATCCCTCACTGGGGAAAATCAAGGTCTCCATGATCTATGGTAAGCACTATTTTAATTCTTTCTCTGAAATTCTTTATTTTAAAAAAGCAGGCCTTCAAGTGTGTGGATACCCAATTCTTCGGTCTCTAAACATAGTCCCTTGTTCTGTCCAGTCTGCCTCAGGGGCTCCCTGATTTCTAAGACCTATATAGCACAGGTTGTGATCTGTTTTTACTGTTGTTATCTGATTATTTGTCTGTTTCCTAATGGAAGAAAAGATCTTTCCTAGTGGAAGATCATATACATCCAAATAAAAAGTTTCAAGAGTGAAACACAACTCAAGTGTCTCCCTCCCGGTGATGCTCAGGCACTAGTTCATCACGGCAAAGGCAGCCCCAGTTATTGTTTTCACACTAATCCTTTGGGAGAGAGTTTCTGCATGTGTATGAATCTACATCTGTATGATGTGTGTGTATACACGGAGATAAGTGTTTTACACTAATGGAAGCACACTCTACACACTTCAGCACAATAGTAAGGAGCATAAGCTCTGGACTCTGGAGTTGGTGTTTGAATCCTGGTTTTGCTGTATAATGGCTGTGTGACTTTGGGCAAGTTACTTAATCTCTCTGGATCTCAGTTTTCTCATCACTGAAACTGGGATGCTAATAGTGCCTACTACATATAATTTAATCATTAAAGTAATTAATAGATGTGGAGGATTTAGAACAGTGAAAGTCGCTCAGTCACGTCTGACTTTTTGCAACCCCAGGGACTGTACAGCCCATGGAATTCTCCTGGCCAGAATACTGGAGTGGGTAGCTGTTCCCTTCTCCAGGGTATCTTCCCAACTCAGGGATGGAACCCAGGTCTCCCATATTGCAGGCAGATTCTTTACCAGCTGAGAGTGCCTGCAATAAAAATGGTAACATTTTTTTGGTTTACCACTTAACTAACTACAGATCTTGGAACTTTTATATTAGTTTGTTCAAATCTGGCTCTTTGTTTTAGTGGCTGAATAGTGTTCTATTGTATGGAAATCTAAAAACATATTTAACTAGTATTTAATTAATTATTTTAACTCTTATTTTATTTTACATTTAGTTACTTTTTATTTAAATTTTATTTAATATTTAAATAATATTTTAACAATATTTAACTCGAGGGTCATTTAGTTTTTTTTGTCATTTGCATCATAAACAGTCCTATGACAGGTAATCACTGTGCTTGCATCCTAAAGGGAAAGAGGCTTCTTGAACGTACAATTGCTGGGTCTACTTTGTCACTAGCTGCCCTTCAAAGCTTTTTTTTAACTTATATTCTCAGCAATAACATCCAGGGCTCTTGCCTTTGGCACTTCTCAATCTTAACCAACCCAAGAGCTGAGAAATGGTCTCCTGGAGTTTGCATTTCTTTTACTATGAGTGAAGCAAGCGTTTATCTAGCTCTCTGCCCATCTCCTATGGGGTCGTTGGTCTTTTTCTCATCAAGCAGTCTGTTGTTTGTTTTTCCAGAGAGTTTTTCTGGGAGCGATTGTATCTGCCTCCTGTCTCAAAGATCTCAAAGTCTCATTAGACTGTGCAGAAGGGTTTCCACAATGGTAATTTTATTCAAAATGTTCAACAGTACAAATTGGATCCCTGCAAGGATCTGTTAGTCTTCATGCAACCTGATCTGTTGTGCTGAGGAATGAGAGTTTATTGCATCATAAAAGTCTTGCCCTCCATTTGTGTTAGGCAAGTACTGACTTTTTTATGACCTCTTCTTCTTAACTAAACATATCAATAAATAACACATGATTCTTGATGGGGCTAATCCTAGGTTGATGTGACTTATCGGATAAATCAACACCATAAAGAAACTCTTGGCTCAACCTCCTGATCATTCAAGGAGAGAAGGAAGAGTCCAACTTTGAGTGACTAAGTTAGCCTTCTGAGAGTAGGCCCCTATTGGTCAAGGGCATGTACGAATCACTATGATCATTCTGCACCTAGGGTGTTAAAACACTATGAATCCCTCATAACTCAATTGCCTTTTATCTACTGCAGAAAAGGCCAAATTTGCAAAGGTCCTTTCCAGTGGTTTCCATACTTTAATGTTTATCAGAATCAATCAGAAAGTACACTCTTCAAAGTCCCTGGTAGCTCAGATGGTAAAGAATCCACCTGTAAAGTGGGAGACTTGGGTTCGATCCCTGGGACAGAGAAGCCTGGTGAGCTACAGCCCATGGGGTTGCAAAGACTTAGCAACTAAGCAGAGTACACTCTTTAAAAACTCAGCTGATTCTGAAGCAGATGGCCAAAAGGTGCACTGGGAAATTCAGCTAGCAAAGCCATGCAGGATTACTAAATCAAATATTCAAGGGATATGACCCAGAATCTCCATTCTTACAGGCATACCTGCTCAGTCTCAGGCTCCCTGAAGTAGAAGTTCTTCCTGTGCTAGGGAGTACCCCTATGTCATGTTATTGCCAAGAAGAGGCTAATGGTGTTGGAAGAATATTTTGGAATGTGCTCTTCAATAAATCTGAATTGTTGGTGATAATTGGAAGAGATGTTACAGTTTTTCTCTTCCATATCTACTCTCAGCATCTGTTTTACCTGCTAGCACCCCATGAAATAATAGTCAGTGAAGGACAAGAAGTCTGTCCACAAGAGGAACAATGAGAGGAAAAAGAGAGCGGTGAAAGACTTCGCCCTGAAATGTCCCTCTTTAATGTCTTACCCTCCGTTGGGAAGACATAGCCCAACACCTGATCCAAGCAGGTTTTTCTGACACTCCTGAATTTATCTAAGCTGTTTCACATCCCAGAAGGAGACCCGTTTTTGAGAATTATCCTTTAATAATAACAGCTACTGCTGAATTATACCTGACATGGTGCTAAGGGCTTTTACACATATAATAACAAAAGTAATTCCTATTTTAAAGAAGGGAAAATGGAGATTTGGGGAGGTTGAGCAAATTGGCCCAAGTCATGGAGCAGTCATGACAAAAAGGATTCAAACCTGGCAGTCCAACTTGAGTCCCTCACCTTCATAACTCAGGGTGAGCTGCCCACAGTAGGTTCTGATCCTCACCAGGTCCACCTTAGAACTGCTCCTCATGCTGATCAGGTGCTGTGGTCAGCAGAGCCAGAAGCGCTCATAAATCAAAAACTCTGGATGCCTCTGTACATGGAAATCTTGTGTAAATCCGTTTCTTTTACTACTTTCTTCTCACCATATATAAGGAATACTGAGAGCATTGTTACAATATTTGTATTGATACAACTGTTTGGTTTGTATATCTGTACTTGCATGTACAAATAGAATATGACTTAGTCTACAGTGTGCGTGGCTGGCGGGGAGTGGGGGGTCAACCCAATGGGTAGTAGAGATCTCCTGAAGCTGGCTCAGGATGCCACCAGGGCACTGGGAGGAGTGCAAGGGTGGGACACAGGAGATTTGCTTCCTGTGTCACCTCTGCGTGTGTGTGTGTGTGTGTGTGTGTGTGTGAGCGTGACTTGGACAATTAGGCCACATCCCTGGAGCTCATTTTCTCAACTGTAAAATGAGAAGAACCAATTAAATAAATTGTTTAAAAGTTTTTAAACATAAAAGTAATGCCTAATATATTCCTCTCAGTTAAAAATCCACCCAGTATGGATACAGTAAAAGCCCTTGTTGACTCCCACCCAACCCCACTGATCCCTTGAGTGGAACTACTATAAACACCATAGTGCAATATAGTGTATTGTATTGTATTGATTCCACTCCAAATACTTCACCAAATATGCACCTTCTTCTTTGCAAGTGTATAGATTCTTTCATTGTTATTTTGTATAAATGACATCAGATCAGTAGTTCTTATTCTTTTTTTGATTTTAAAAAACCCAATGAAAGCTAAATATCTCCGTCCCCTAAAATGTACACGTGTACATTTTGGGTAGAAAAATCATCAAAGATATTCATGGATCCCTTGAATCTCATCCATGGATCCCGTACCCATGCATTCCAGACTAACCTGGATTAGAAGAGTCCAAGAGTTTTATTTCAAAATTATGTCCTTTAATTTTAAGTACAGGGCTGGTCTGTGTCTCTAAGCTGTCCCCCTCAACCTTTCTCTCCACTGTGCCTTTCCACACAACAATATTTACCTTATTTAAATCTATTTTTATTTTTATCAGAGGCTTCTATGCACACAGCTTTAAAAATCATATGAGCAAAACTGGTAATAAAAAAAAAATTCTTCTCCAACTCCAAATCATGCTTCCTGAGGCAACCTCTTACCTGTTTTAGCTGTTTCTTCTGGGATTTTCCTCCATGTTTCTGAAGAGTGTTGAGGTCCTTTAACGGACTGGAACCTGGTGGTCCAAAGTCGATTGATAAGAAAGTAAAGGAGAGAGAAAGAGGCTGATATTCTTTGGTTTACACAGAAAGCCAATAAAGCCCCTGCACGGGGCTTGCTCTGTTCACGAAGGCCTCAGGCACCCTCTCGATGGGGTGAAGGTACAGAGTGCCTTCACGAGAGGGTCTTAGAAGCCTGAGCAGGAAAGTGAACTCGGAGAGCCTCTGTGCTCCAGGGGATCGGCCTGAAAAACAGAGAGAGGGAGAGAGAGAGAGAGAGAGACAGGGACCAGAGCTCTGATGGAGCAAAGGTGTTTTAATCAACACGGTGTGGGCATATATATACTGTCTTACAAGGTAGTTATTCTCAGCAAAGATAAAGATAAAATTCCAGACTTACAAAACATAGGTGATCCATATTAGAGAGAGAGAGATTTGTAAACAATCACTTTTACCGTGAGGTTCACAAGAAGGAAGAGGGTACTTATCACCGTATAGAAAAACTAATGAAGGAAATGCCTGGATTCCTCAGCCCCCGGGAGAGGCTTGCCTCTCCTCTCAATTCCTGAGTATTCAGGAATTAATAAGGAACAGAGAATTCCTGACAGATCAAAACAGCACACAGGAAGCCTCCTGTTAAATGCTTCCTGACAGAGGAGTGTGCTTATAACTGGCTTATTGAAAACGCTCAACTTAGATGACATACAAACAGAAAATGGACTTATTTTTCTCTAACCACAGCCTTGTCACAGAAAACTAGCTAATCTGATCACACGGACCACAGCCTTTTCTAACTCAATGAAACTAAGCCATGCCATGTGGGGCCACCCAAGACGGACGGGTCATGGTGGAGAGGGCTGACAGAATGCGGTCCCCTGGAGAAGGGAATGGCAAACTACTTTAGTATTCTTGCCTTGAGAACCCCATAAACAGTATGAAAAAGCAACATGATAGGATACTGAAAGAGGAACTCCCCAGGTCAGTAGGTGCCCAATATGCTACTGGAGATCAGTGGAGAAATAACTCCAGAAAGAATGAAGGGATGGAGCCAAAGCAAAAACAATACCCAGTTGTGGATGTGACTGGTGATAGAAGCAAGGTCCGATGCTGTAAAGAGCAATATTGCATAGGAACCATGTCAGGTCCATGAATCAAGGCAAATTGGACGTAGTCAAACAGGAGATGGCAAGAGTGAACATTCTAGGAATCAGTGAACTAAAATGGACTGAATGGGTGAATTTAACTCAGATGACCATTATAGCTACTACTGTGAGCAAGAATCCCTTAAAAGAAAAGGAGTAGCCATCATGGTCAACAAAAGAGTCCTAAATGCAGTACTTGGATGCAATCTCAAAAACAACAGAATGATCTCTGTTCATTTCCAAGGTAAACCATTCAATATCACGGTAATCCAAGCCTATGCCCCAACCAGTAACACTGAAGAAGCTGAAGTTGAACGGTTCTATGAAGACCTACAAGACCTTTTAGAACTAACACCCAAAAAAGCTGTCCTTTTCATTATAGGGGACTGGAATGCAAAAGTAGGAAGTCAAGAAACACCTGGAGTAACAGGCAAATTTGACCTTGGAGTATGGAAGGAAGCAGGGCAAAGGCTAATTTTGCCAAGAGAATACACTGGTCATAGCAAACACCCTCTTCCAACAACACAAGAGAAGACTCTACACATGGACATCACCAGATGGTCAACACTGAAATCAGATTGATTATATTCTTTGCAGCCAAAGATGGAGAAGCTCTATACAGTCAGCAAAAACAAGACCAGAAGCTGACTGTGGCTCAGATCATGAACTCTTGCCAAATTCAGATCATGAATATTGCCAAATTCAGACTTAAATTGAAGAAAGTAGGGAAAACCACTAGACCATTCAGGTATGACCTAAATCAAATCCTTATGATTATACAGTGGAAGTGAGAAATAGATTTAAGGGACTAGATCTGATAGACAGGGTGCCTGATGAACTATGGACAGAGGTTCGTGGCATAGTACAGGAGACAAGGATCAAGACTATCCCCAAGAAAAAGAAATGCAAAAAAAGAAAAATGGCTGTCTGGGGAGGCCTTACAAATAGCTGTGAAAAGAGGAGAAGCGAAAAGCAAAGGAGAAAAGGAAAGATATAAGCATCTGAATGCAGAGTTCCAAAGAATAGCAAGGAGAGATAAGAAAGCCTTCCTCAGCCATCAGTGCAAAGAAATAGAGGAAAACAATAGAATGGGAAAGACTAGAGATCTCGTCAAGAAAATGAGAGATACCAAGGGAACATTTCATGCAAAGATGGGCTTGATAAAGGACAGAAATGGTATGGACCTAACAGAAGCAGAAGGTATTAAGAAGAGGTGGCAAGAACACAGGAGTACTGTACGAAAAAGATCTTCATGACCCAGATAATCATGATGGTGTGATCACTCACCTAGAGCCAGGCATCCTGGAATATGAAGTCAAGTGGGCCTTAAAACCATCACTATGAACAAAGCTAGTGGAGGTGATGGAATTCCAGTAGAGCTATTTCAAATCCTGAAAGATGATGCTCTGAAGTGCTACACTCAATATGCCAGCAAATTTGGAAAACTCAGCAGTGGCCACAGGACTGAAAAAGGTCAGTTTTCATTCCAATGCCAAAGAAAGGCAATGCCAAAGAATGCTCAAGCTACCACACAATTGCACTCATCTCACACGCTAGTAAAGTAATGCTCAAAATTCTCCAAGCCAGGCTTCAGCAATATGTGAACCGTGAACTTCCAGATGTGCAAGCTGGTTTTTGAAAAGGCAGAGGAACCAGAGATCAAATTGCCAACATCCGCTGGATCATCGAAAAAGCAAAAGAGTTCCAGAAAATCATCTATTTCTGCTTTATTGACTATGCCAAAGCTTTTGAATGTATGGATCACAATAAACTGTGGAAAATTCTGGAAGAGATGGGAATACCAGACCACCTGCCCTGCCTCTTGAGAAACCTATATGCCGGTCAGGAAGCAACAGTTAGAACTGGACATGGAGCAACAGACTGGTTCCAAATGGGAAAAGGAGTACATCAAGGCTGTATATTGTCACCCTGCTTATTTAACTTCTATGCAGAGTACATCATGAGAAATGCTGGGCTGGAAGAAGCACAAGCTGGAATCAAGATTGCCAGGAGAAATATCAATCACCTCAGATATGCAGATGATACCACCCTTATGGCAGAAAGTGAAGAGGAACTAAAAAGCCTCTTGATGAAAGTGAAAGAGGAGAGTGAAAAAGTTGGCCTAAAGCTCAACATTCAGAAAACGAAGATCATGGCATCTGGTCCCATCGCTTCATGGGAAATAGATGGGGAAACAGTGGAAACAGTCAGACTTTATTTTTTTGGGCTCCAAAATCACTGCAGTTGGTGACTGTAGCCATGAAATTAAAAGATGCTTACTCCTTGGAAGGAAAGTTATGACCAACCTAGACAGCATATTAAGAAGCAGAGACATTACTTTGCCAACAAAGGTCCATCTAGTCAAGGCTCTGGTTTTTCCAGTGGTCATGTATGGATGTGAGAGTTGGACTGTGAAGAATGCTGAGTGCCGAAGAATTGATGCTTTTGAACTGTGGTGTTGGAGAAGACTCTTGAGAGTCCCTTCAACTGCAAGGAGGTCCAACCAGTCCATACTAAAGGAGACCAGTCCTGGGTGTTCATTGGAAGGACTAATGTTGAAGCTGAAACTCCAATCCTTTGGCCACCTCATGTGAAGAGTTGACTCATTGGAAAAGACCCTGATGCTGGGAGGGTTGTGGGCAGGTGGAGAAGGGGATGACAGAGGATGAGATGGTTGGATGGCATTACCAACTCAATGGACATGAGTTTGAGTGAACTCCGGGAGTTGGTGATGAATTGGGAGGCCTGGCATGCTGCGATTCCTGGGGTCACAAAGAGTCGGACTCAACTGAATGACTGAACTGAACTGAACCACAGCCTTTACTCTTTCCCAGCCCTCATGTCATCTCAGGCATATCCCTTAGTTTGTAATTGTAATTTAGACATAAATTTCTGGGATAAGTTAGTGTATCCCTACTCATACCTTTCAATCAAATCTGATGTAAAAAATCTCCCTCCCTCAGCTTGGGTCTGGCCAGTGGCTGAAGGCTGAGCAGGACGAGATGAGGCTAGTGTGTTGGTCAGGACTGAATGCCCCTCGGATACAGTAGTTTCTTTCTTTGCCTGCTGCTTGGCTAGCCTGAGAAGCCCAAAGTAACTCAGTGGCAGTCACAACTCTAAGGTTCCTGGAACCCTGAGCGCTCCCTGGCACCAGAGTGGCTGAGAGCAGAGCTGGCTGATGTTGATGGAAGAATCTCACTGTCCACCTGGTTGTTGAGTCCGTCCTCTGTGATAGGTGCTCTTGGGTGAACACAAAGAGCCAATAAACACGTCCACATATCCCTCCCCAGCAATTCCTGTCTTTGATACTGTGCTCTTATTCACTGCAGGCCACTAGCCAGGAGTCCGTGTCTAACCTTCTCCCATAGGAATTGATGAGCCATGTGTCTAGCTCAAAGCTCTGGATGCTGGGAGGGCATATCTTCTCCCCTGGCCCTCCGAGTGAGGCTGCCATGCAGCAGAAGTCCGCTCTGAGCCGCACAAATGTATAATGTCAACTCATCAGAAATCGGGCCTGAGTTCTCTCCTCTTCTTTCATTTAGCCAAAAGGATTCACAAGAGCATAGGGATGTGAGTTGAGGATGATGCTTTGGGGCATCAAGGTAAGTAATATGGGAATCTAGGCCACCTTCCCGTGTAATTTACTTGTCTCTTCCAGACCTGCCTGGGTTAGCTCCTGAGAGCACCATTTCCAGTTTTTTGTGTATGTTTTTAAACTGTAGTATAGTTGATTTACAATGTTGTGTTAGTTTTCCCATTTCTGTCTTACAGTGGATTCCTGCTCTGTTGCATTTTCCATGTCATCTTTCATGAATTCCCCCCAATCATTAGTTTTATGAAATACCATAACATGGGGCAAATACTCTTGCAGAAAATTTATGCAAGAAAAAGCACCTAGACTAAATACTCCCTATGGAAACTATAATATAGGAAGGGCAATTTCAGCCTGCAAAGTACATTCAATTCTTCCTTAACCACAGGTATGTTGCCTATTTTACTAAATGGATGCAGAATCTCGGAAGGCATGTGCTTCTGTGTTTCTTCTCCAACATTTCCTGGAACTTTGTGCATACATTAGAGTGTGGACTTGGCCAAGAATTTGCTCTCTGACTACATCGAACCACAGTCACTTATCCTTCTATGCAATATGCCTATGAAAGCCATTGGCCTGGCCATAGCTTTTGTGTTTCACCTACTCTCCCCCAAAGGCAGGAACATAGTAAGAGTGAGAGTGACAGGTTGGCCAAGAGAGAAGAACTTGAACTTTCAATGGAGGGCTCAGGTTTGTGTCTCTTTTCTGGGTGCTGTGCTGTGCTGTGCTAAGTTGCTTCAGTCATGAACGACTCTTTGCAACCCCATGGACTGTAGCCTGCCAGGCTCCTCTGTCCATGGGATTCTCCAGGCAAGAATACTGGAGTGGGTTGCTAATTCCTTCTCCAGGGGATCTTCCTGACCCAGGGATCAAACTGTGTCTCTTATGCCTCCTGCACTGGCAGGCAGGTTCTTTACCACTAGTGCCACCTGGGAAACTTCTCTCTTGAGCAGAGAGACACTTTTCTTCTCCAAATGTGTCCTCCCTGACCCCTTTGCTTCTCAGCCTGACATCGCCTGTACCACCTCTAACAGGATACGTTTCTAGTACAATCATATTACAAGTATTGTAAACCTTTGCTCCAGTGATCACAGTATAAAGAGATGTTGCCTTTTAGTTCTTAAAAAGCAGAAAGCCAGCATGTGAGATATTTCCAGACACTTCTTGCTCTTAATACTTCTTTTCTTCCGCTCTGACTTGGGACACTGAGTGGTGATTATAATTACTTTATAACACAATGGAATGGATTATTATAGCAGAAGAAAATGTTCCAAAGGAGCACTTAAATCCATCAAAGCATCCCTTAGCCAAGTTTGCTAACTTAAATGAAGAATTGTTAACAATGTATTCTCTTTCATTTGTTAAATGTCCTTCCTGACCTTTTATTGTTTCACATTTTGAAAAGAAATTACGGTAAAATTGTCTGAGCTACCCTCCTCCCAATCCAAAGTCTATTTTGTTCTCTATCTTGGGCTTGCCCTGGGCTGGAGCTGTCTGTACAGTCCAGATCTTGTTTCCGCAGAGAGCCTGCTGGAGCACTTCCAGGGACACCAAGTTTGAGGCCATCATGAATCCATTCACATTCTGACTGAATCCATAATGGACTCTGGCGTGAGCTGGCTCTGTTTAGAGTCTGTATAACCCTTAGGTCTTGATACCGTGTGCCTTTCCTGCCATGTTCATGGACTCTTTTGTATCAAAAAAGTATTTTATGCATTATAAATGTAATATTTTATGTATTATATTATTTAAGTATTTTATGTATTAGAAAATAATAAAATTAATACACACACACAAAAGGATGGTAACGACAATCCTACATGCGAGACAGAAAAAGACACACAGGTGTAAAGAACAGACTTTTGAACTATGTGGGAGAAGGCGAGGGTGGGATGATTTGACAGAATAGCACTGAAACGTGTATATTACCATATGTAAGACAGATGACCAGTGCAAGTTTGAGGCATAAAGCAGGGCACTCAAAGCCGGTGCTCTGGGACAACCCAGAGGGATGGGGTGGGGAGGGAGGTGGGAGGGGGGGTTCAGGATGGGGGGACACATGTATACCCATGACTGATTCATGTTGATGTATGGCAAAAACCACCACAATATGGTAAAGTAATTAGACTCCAATTAAAATAAATAATTTTTTTAAAAGAATGAACAAAATGATAACAGAGATAGACACGGGTCCTATAAGAAAGTGTCTATGGAATTATTGGATTTACGGTAAAACTGTCTGAGAAAGGGTAGAAATCTGAATGGCCATGCTGGCATGAGATGGTCAGTGAAGCTTCCTGGGAAGCGGGGTTGGGAGGGTCTCTGAATGACTAGCAGGAATCAGAAATGGAGGCAAACTGGGCCATCTATGTAAGGGAAACAATGGGAACAAGTGCACGGGAGCTGGAACGCTGTGGTTTTGTGTGGAGGAAAGTAGACACATGAAACCAGAGTAGAGATTTTTGTGAAGGAAGAAGTGAGAGAGGAGCTTGGGCAGGTGAACAGGTTGGGCAGTGTGTTGAGGTCCTAGAATGTCACTCCAGAGGAGTGGCGTGATAAAGAGCAGTTCTAAGGGGACGACTAAATGTGGTCTGCTACGGAAGGGAATGGCAAACCACTTCAGTATTCTTGCCTTGAGAACCCCATGAACAGTATGAAAAGGCAAAAAAACAAGACACTGAAAGATGAATTCCCCAGGTCAGTAGGTGCCCAATATGCTACTGGAGAGCAGTGGAGAAATAACTCCAGAAAGAATGAAGGGACGGAGCCAAAGCAAAAACACCACCCAGCTGTGGATGTGATTGGTGATGGTAGTAAAGTCCGATGCTATAAAGGGCAATATTGTATAGGAACCTGGAATGTTAGGTCCATGAATCAAGGCAAATTGAAAGTGGTCAAACAGGAGATGGCAAGAGTGAACATCAACATTTTAGGAATCAGCAAACTAAAATGAACTGGAATGGGTGAATTTAACTCAGATGACCATTATATCTACTACTGTGGGCAGGAATCCCTTAGAGGAAATGGAGTAGCCATCATAGTCAACAAGAGTCCAAAATGCAGTACTTGGATGCAATCTCAAAAATGACAGAATGATCTCTGTTTGTTTCTAACGCAAACCATTCAATATCAGAGTAATCCAAGTCTATGCCCTAACCAGTAATGCTGAAGAGGCTGAAGTTGAATGGTTCTATGAAGACCTACAAGACCATCTAGAAGTAACACCCAAAAAAGATGTCCTCTTCACTACAGGGGACTGGAATGCCAAAGTAGGAAGTCAAGAAACACCTGGAATAACAGGCAAATTTGGCCTTGGAGTACAGAATGAAGCAGTGCAAAGGCTAATAGAGTTTTGCCAAGAGAACGCACTGGTCATAACAAACACCCTCTTCCAACAACACAAGAGAAGACTCTACACATGGACATACTCAGGTGGTCAATACCAAAATCCAATTGGTTATATTCTTTGCAGCCAAAGATGGGGAAGCTCTATTCCAGCAGCAAAAACAAGACCGGGAGTTGACTGTAGCTCAGATCATGAACTCCTCATTGCCAAATTCAGACTTAAATTGAAGAACGTCGAGAAAACCACTAGACCATTCAGGTATGACCTAAATCAAATCCCTTATGATTGTACAGTGGAAGTGAGAAATAGATTCAAGGGATTAGATCTGATAGAGTGCCTGATGAACTATGGATGGAGGTTCATGACATTGTACAGGAGGAAGGGATGAAGACTATCCCCAAGAAAAAGAAATGCAAAAAGCAAAATGGCTGTCTGAGGAGGCCTTACAAATAGCTGAAAAAGAAGAGAAGTGAAACGCAAAGGAGAAAAGGAAAGATATACCCATTTGAATGCAGAGTTCCGAAGAATAGCAAGGAGAGATAAGAAAGACTTCCTCAGTGATCAATGCAAAGAAATAGAGGAAAACAATAAAATGGGAAAGACTAGAGATCTCGTCAAGAAAATGAGAGATACCAAGGGAACATTTCATGCAAAGATGGGCTCGATAAAGGACAGAAATGGTATGGATCTAACAGAAGCAGAAGATATTAAGAAGAGGTGGCAAGAATACACAGAAGAACTGTACGAAAAAGATCTTCATGGCCCAGATAATCACGATGGGGTGATCACTTACCTAGAGCCAGACATCCTGGAATGCAAAGTCCAGTGGGCCTTAGAAAGCATCACTATGAACAAAGCTAGTGGAGGTGATGGAATTCCAGTTGAGTTATTTCAAATCCTGAAAGATGATGCTGTGAAAGTGCAGCACTCAATATGCCAGCAAATATAGAGAACTCAGCAGTGGCCACAGGACTGGAAAAGGTGTTTTCATTCCAATCCCAAAGGAAGGCAATTGCAAAGAATGTTCAAATGACTGCACAATTGCACTCATCTCACACACTAGGAAAGTAATGCCCAAAATTCTGCAAGCCAGGATTCAACTGTATGTGAACTGTGAACTTCCAGAAGTTCAAGCTGGATTTAGAAAAGGCAGAGGAACCAGAGATCAAATTGCCAACATCCGATGGATTATTGAAAAAGCGAGAGAATTCCAGAAAAACATCTACTTCTGCTTTATTGACTATGACAAAATCTTTGACTGTATGGATCACAAAAAACTGTGAAAAAGTCTTAAAGAGATGGGAATACCAGACCACCTGACCTGTTAAATCCGAGAAATCTGTATGCAGGTCAGGAAGCAAAGGTTAGAACTGGACATGGAAGAACAGACTGGTTCCAAATTGGGAAAGGAGTACGTCAAGGCTGTATATTGTCACCCTGCATATTTAACTTATATGCAGAGTACATCATGCAAAATGCTGGGCTGGATGAAGCACAAGCTGGAATCAAGATTGGCAGGAGAAATATCCATAACCTCAGATACGCAGATGACACCACCTGTATGGCAGAAAGCAAAGAAGAACTAAAGAGCCTCTTGATGAAAGTCAAAATGGAGAGTGAAAAAGTTGGCTTAAAATGCAACATTCAGAAAACTAAGATCATGGCATCTGGTCCCATCACTTCATGGCAAATAGATGGGGAAATAGCGAAAACCGTGACAGACTATTTTGGGGGGCTCCAAAATCACTGCAGACGGTGACTGCAGCCATGAAATTAAAAGAAGCTTGCCCCTGGAAGAAAGGTAATGACCAAACTAGACAGCATATTAAAAAGCTGAGGCATTACTCTGCCAATAAAGGTCCATCTAGTCAAAGCTATGATTTTTCCAGTAGTCATGTATGAATGTGAGAGTTGGACTATAAAGAAAGCTGAGCACCAAGAGATGATACTTTTGAACTGTGGTGTTGGAGAAGACTCTTGAGTTCACTTGGACAGCAAGGAGATCCAACCAATCCATTCTAAAGGAAATCAGTCCTGAATATTCTTTGGAAGGACTGATGCTGAAGCTGAAACTCCAATACTTTGACCACCTGATGTGAAGAACTTACTCATTTGAGAAGACCCTGATGCAGGGAAAGATTGAAGGCGGGAGGAGAAGGGGATGACAGAGGATGATATGGTTGGATGGCATCACTGACTCAATGGACATGAGTTTGAGTAAACTCCAAATTTGATGCAGAGACTTTTGCAGAGATCCCAGAGAAAGACTGGAAACCAGAATTAAAGGGCTTGGGGGAAGAGAGGTGTGGCTGCAGGCGGATTTGGGCATCAGCAGCATACAGGTGGCGGAGAAGGCAATGGCAACCCACTCCAGTACTCTTGCCTGGAAAATCCCATGGGCGGAGGAGCCTGGTAGGCTGCAGTCCATGGGGCCGGGAAGAGTCGGACACGACTGAGCAACTTCACTTTCACTTTTCACTTTCATGCATTGTAGAAGGAAATGGCAACCGACTCCAGTGTTCTTGCCTGGAGAATCCCAGGGACGGGGGAGCCTGGTGGGCTGCCATCTAGGGGGTCTCACAGAGTTGGACATGACTGAAGCGACTTAGTAGCAGTAGCAGCTTAGCAGGGAGGCCTAGCATGCTGCAGTCCATGGGGTTGCAAAGAGTTGGACACAACTGAGCAACTGAACTGAACTGAAAGAGATGAATCTGCTGATGGGTTGTAGTATGCTGGAGGTAAGAGCACCAGAACTAGAAGGCTAGCCAGACAGCACAGCAGTGGGTCTATAGAAAGGTAGAAGTGGCCTCAGCAGCACTGGGGTGGGTATATTATAGTTCTCTGAGCAGGAGCCACACTCCCTCACTTGATAGATTATTCCAACCTCCTTCTAATGGCAACAGGGATTGGCTCCAGGGTGATAGGAATAGGACACAAACAGAGCCAGTCAAGGTTTTAATTTGAAGTGGGAAGAATGGAGGCACAGGCCGTCAGATGTTGGCCACCATCTATGGCACCTGGGAACTCTTTGTGGCAGGTAGAGTGAGAAGACAACTGAAAATCTTACAGCTTCGTTTGGATTCCTAGACCCAGTTGTTCCATTCTAGTTTTCAAGTTGTGTAAGTCAATAGATTCTGACACTTGCAGTTAAAAGAGTCCAAATTAGTACAGATATTAATTTTTAAGTCTTCTTAGAATTATTAGAGTGTGAAGAAGGTAAATGAGTAAATGATAACCAGAACAACTCCAACATTTTTAACTTGGGTAGCCAAGTTAAAACTCAGGTAGCTAACTGAGCTAGCACACAGATGTACTTACACTTTTGATGAATGAATGAATGAAGCAGGACAAAGGTGAAGTGTCAGAGTACTGATACTGTGTTTAAACATATAATGCTTAATTTTTAAAAATACATATTTTTATGAGTAACTTCTAATTCATAACATACAATTACATCTACCCACTGCTATGAAATTGCTATCAATATTCATAGAGGAAAAAGAAACTTCTCACAGTGAAAGAAGATAAGGAAGAAGAGGATGAGGGGTATGTGAAATGTCTGTGGCAAAACCAGAACTTTTATTTATTTGAAAAGTGAAAGTTGCTCAGTCATGTCCGACTCTTTGCAACCCCATGGACTATAACCCACCAGGCTCCAGTGTCCACGGAATGCTCCAGGAAACAGTACTGGAGGGGGTTGCCATTTCCTTCTCCAAAGGATCTTGCAGACCCAGGGATCAAACCTGGGTCTCCTGCATTGCAGGCAGATTCTTTACTGTCTGAGCCACCAGGGAAATTTATCTATAGCCCTAGAAAAATAACTGAAAATGTATTTCAGCCCTGTTAAAAGATGGTGCCACATCATGTAGTGTGTGATCACTTAAATTAGCAATAGTAAACTGCCTGAGGGCCTCTGCTTCAGAAGATTGCTTTTATTTCTGGATGTATTCAAAATTTAAGTTGGGCTCTCACAGCAGAAGCAATGATGTGGCTCCCCGAGACGAGGCGGGCTTCCCAGGCAGAGCAGGGTTGTTAGCATGCACACCAGGCACACACCCCACATCCTCACTTACAGTGTATCATGGACAGTCTTTCCATACTTCTGGAAGCATGGAAAGGATGTCCCCTCTCCATGAACCTGGGCAGGTTTTTTATTTGGTTATAACCAATAGAATGAGGTGGGTGTGACTGTGTGGTTTCTGAGGATAGGTTGTAGGAAGCAGGCAGCTTCTGCCTCATTCCTCAAATACTGACTTTGGAATCCTGAACTGCTATGCAAACAGTCCAACTGCTTCAAGGCCACCATGCTGTGAGGAAGCCCAACTAATCCCCAGGGAGAGAACAGGTTAAAAAAGCCCAAAACCATGAGAGAAGGGAGAGAAATGAGAGCCTAGCTGTTCTGGGCACCCCACTGGAAGTGAGTGACTCCAGCCACTGTCTGCAACCACAGGAGAGAACTGCATGACCCAGCCTATCCTGAATTCCTGACCATAGAAACTATGGGGTAATTTGTTGTTCAGCAATGATAACCAGAACAGTTCTGCAGTCATTGGAAGTGGTTTTTAGCTATTACTAAATCTTCTGAGAGCCTAGAAAATTTTAGACCCAGATCTATTTTTCCAGTTCACAAATGGATCCTCCCTCAGCATAATTGACTTTATCTGCTCCAAACAGCAAATGCTTAGAATATCACATAGACAGTTTGAGCTGCCTCTACTATGGCAGTCTGTCTCTGAAAAGAGGTATAAAAATATAGATTATACCTCCATTGAAAGATACAGTTCTATGCAATTAGCAGAACTCAAATACTAATGTAAATTGCCTGATTCATTTTTAATCATTTCTCTAACAAAGACAGAAAAAATGAATTATTTATTATGTCAGCTTTAACCACTGGAAATGTAAGATTGTTACATATATACCAATGTAAGGCTTGTTATAGTCTTAATTTCCCAATAACAATGAAAAATTTTGTCGGTGCACAGATTAGGCACAGAATAAACGTTCCAGTAAGCTTACACTATGTAGCTTTTGTAATTCAATGTGGTGGAATATTACATTTTCCTGCCACTGAAAATAGAGTAAAATGCAGTTGTTAGAATTATTGCAATATCTATATGCACATTTTCAAATATAAATGGCATACTATAAACATAAATCATTCAACGATAGTGTGATTATGTTGAAATAATACAACATGGACATAAATGAAGAGAAATGATGTTGAACTGCTTTTCCAGCTATGCGAGTTAAAAATCTACTATGAAGATCAGAATTATAATTGGAAAACTGAGTAAATACTGTGGTAGTAGTTTTAACCTAAGAAAAGCAGCAATTTCTTTAAAACTGAAACTAAAATATACATTCCTATTTATCTCACCAGGCCCTTCTTTTGCACTGTACAAAATAGTCATATCACAGGCAGAAATGAGGTAGGATGTTAGCTTAAATCAGAGATAAAATTTAAAACTGGAGAGGTGGTTAAAATGAAAAAGAAGCAACGGTTTTGTTTGAAAGGCTCCAAATAAAAGGCAAAATATGGGGGTCCCCCGATGTCCCATTATCTATACCAGCCCACGGGAAAGCAGGAGGCACTGGTGCCGCAAATGTAAAATATATAGATTTTCCACATTTTTCAAAATGAGTCAACTGTGTACCCTCAGCTGCATTCCAACTGTTTGAACTCACACAGGCAACACAGCACAAGGGGGTGGAAAACAGACTGGGAAGGCATGAAAATTGCTTCTCACCCGAGGCAGGAAACCAGCAAGATCATTGACAGAACAGCCAAAGCTGTACCCAGTAGTGTGAGTCACTCAGTCATGTCTGACTCTTTGCGACCCCATGGACTGTAGCCCTCCACGCTCTTCTGTCCATGGGATTTTCCAGGCAAAAATACTGGAGTAGGTAGCCATTCCCTTCTCCAGGGATCTTCCCAATCCAGGGATCACACCCGGGTCTCCTGCTTTGCAGGCAGATTCTTTTTCCTCTGAGCCACCAGGGAAGACCACCAAACAGTGGATAGCAATCAAAATTCAAGAGGGAGGAGAAAGGAGAGACAGAAAAACCAAGAAAAGGGCTTAATGAAGTTATGTAACCCTCTTGTTCTTGCTGATAAAGCACATGCATAGCCATAAAGAACCCTGATGAAAGCTTCCAAAGAACCCTTCCAGAACTTCTAAGCCAGTTCATCTCAAGTGTATCAATGTATCAATACCAATGTCCCATCTCATGATGAATTTCATGTAATCCTCCTCCTTTATTATCTTGAAAGGACATTCAGCCTACCTAGACACAGAATTTTTTTAAAGACTATGAGTGGTCCAAGTCTAATACAAAAGCATAATAAGGCAAGCAACATATGATAACCTGAGATGTATTTCAATATACAGATGCTTAGTTCCAAACACTGCTATCAACTATATATGGCATCATGGTGAGCGTGAAAACTACAAACACAACTGGAGAGAGTGGTGAGTTGTTGCACGGGCCCATTCAATACCAGGAGCTGTGTTTTGCAACTGGTGGTGTGACTTTCTAAAATTGGGAGCAACTTTTGGTCAAGTTCCAGATGAAATAAAGTGCAGACTTCTTGTGATTTACACAATATTATAGAAAAATAGAACATTACTAAAACGATGGAAAGGACTTGATGTTTACTCATAAACGAGTTTCTTTTAAAAAGAGGGTAAGTTCTATCCTCAGATAATTGTGAATGTGTTTTTCTCTTGTGTGAATGTCCAGTGGGAGATGTTTGTGAGTCAAACAGGCTGTTCAGCAATCTTTCACCATATAGGGCTAGACATCCTGTCCCTCACTCTCATTAAACATCACTTGTGTCCCTTTCATCTGCCATCATTTGGACAATTCATTTGTCCCCATGAATTTCCAGAACACCTCCGATTTAGAGGAATCAGAGTTCTGGCTTTCATTTAGATGGGATCACACTCTGGACATGGAACGACAGACTGGTTCCAAATAGGAAAAGGAGTACGTCAAGACTGGATATTGTCACCCTACTTATTTAACTTATATGCAGAGTACATCATGAGAAACGCTGGGCTGGAGGAAGCACAAGCTGGAATCAAGATTGCCGGGAGAAATATCAATAACCTCAGATATGCAGATGACACTACCCTTATGTCAGAAAGCGAAGAAGAATTAAAGAGTCTCATAATGAAAGTGAAAGAGGAGAGTGAAAAAGTTGGCTTAAAGCTCAACATTCAGAAAACGAAGATCATGGCATCCAGTCCCATCACTTCATGGCAAATAGATGGAGAAACAGTGGAAACAGTGGCTGACTTTATTTTTCTGGGCTCCCAAATCACTGCAGATGGTGATTGCAGCCATGAAATTAAAAGACACTCCTTGGAAGGAAAGTTATGACCAACCTAGATGGCATATTCAAAAGCAGAGACATTACTTTGTCAACAAAGGTCCGTCTAGTCAAGGCTATGGTTTTTCCAGTGGTCATGTATGGATGTGAGAGTTGGACTGTGAAGAAAGCTGAGTGCCAAACAATTGATGCTTTTGAACTGTGGTGTTGGAGAAGACTCTTGAGAGTCCCTTGGACTTCAAGGAGATCCAACCAGTCTATCCTAAAGGAGATCAGTCCTGGGTGTTCACTGAAAGGACTGATGTTGAAGCTGAAACTCCAATCCTTTGGCCACCTGATGTGAAGAGCTGACTCATTGGAAAAGCCCCTGATGCTGGGAAAGATTGAGGGCAGGAGGAGAAGGGGACAACAGAGGATGAGATGGTTGGATGGCATCACCAACTGGTGGACATGGGTTTGGGTGGACTCTGGGAGTTGGTGATGGACAGGGAAGCCTGGTGTACGACTGAGTGACTGAACTGAACTGAAGTGAACTGACACTCTCCCAGTAAATGAGAGTAGCTTTTGCTGGTTTTGGAGAAAGGAGAACTGGAATTGAACAGGATGGAACATGAGTCAAACACTAGAGACTTTGAGGCTGGGTAGCGGGGATGCTAGGGTATTTCCCAGGTGATGCTAATGATAGAGATCCTACCCGCCAATGCGAGAGACATAACAGACTCGGGTTCGATCCCTAGGATGGGAAGATCCCTTGCAGGAGGGCATGGCAACCCACTCCAGTATTCTTGCCTGGAGAGTCCCATGGACAGAGGAGCCTGGTAGGCTACAGTCCATAAGGTTGCACAGAGTCAGACACAACTGTGCAACTTGGAATGCATGCATGCAGGGGACTACTGAGGCACCCAGCAGAGTGTTCTGCTGGAGTTTGCCAGGCTTAGGATGGAATTCCATTTCTACAAAGCTGTGATTTGGGAAGGCAGAATGTCCCAGGCATGCCTGAGTTTCTTTCTTTATAATAGAGTTTAGAATGTCCATAAAAAGCTATCCAATGTTGTTCTTCCTCAACCATCCATGCTACCTTGGCACTATGCAGCCATGGCAAAACCCAGGCAAGGGAATGCACAGGACTGTTTATAAGGATCTGATATCCTCCTGTCCTGACTCTGACTCTAACACCATTAGTGTGTGCAGTCTTTTCCTCAGAGTAGCTCTGCTTATGGTAGAGAAAAATGTTCCTAATTGGGCTTATTTTTCCAGAGAGTCAGGATGGTTCCTTCTGGCACTATTCTCATTTCTTATTCCTTTCAGGAAAATTTTTGCTTTTTCATGAACCATGTTAGAGTCTCAGTATGGATGTAGTTTAAAAAAAAAAAAAAACTTTTCCACTCACAGAAGCCAGGAGGGTGAGTTTCTGTGTCACTGAGTCAAAGGAATTCCCATGGGTCCTCCATGAACAGCACCCATGAGATTTCCCTTGGAGCCAGGCAGGACCCTGTCAGAGCTGGAGGTGTGCCTGGCCATCTCAGGAGCAAGCCCAGCATCTTCAGCCACCAGGCACAATTTAGTGATGGGGGCTGTCTGGCTGTCTACTCCACAATGGTAGTAAATGGGTGGGCACAGCCACTGACCAAGTGCTATGTAGGTGAAGATGGGTGCTTAGACCTCCTTGACCACAAGTCCTGGCACTAAAGCAGACCCACAGCAGCCTGGTCATCCTATGTCCATGTGGGAGAGCACGTATTGCTTCTTCTCCCTCATCTTCTTCTCCTTTCTCTCCTGAGGAAGTGGGAATGTGCTTCCAGGCACCCCATACAGGCCAGGTCTCTTAAGCATAATTTTTGTCTTGTTAAACCCAGGAACACCTTACTTCAAATGAGCTTTTCCCTCCATTCAATGCTAATTTTTTATGCCTCTATGCAAAAATCTTTGTAATCTTACCACATGTACAATGTTATCTGCTCCTTAATGATGGGGCATAGTCAAAAACTGGACCCCTTACTGAGAGTCCATCTGGGTTCTGTTAAGCAGTTGCCCACAGACCCTGTGGTGCTTGGGGTTGTGTGTGTGTGTGTGCGCGTGCACACATGTGTGTGTTAGTCGCTCAGTTGTGTCCAACTCTTTGCTACCCCATGGCAGCATGGTAGCTATCCCACAGCAGAGCAACAGGCTCCTCTGTCCATGGAATTCTCCAGGCAAGAATACTGGAGTAGGGTGCCATTCCCTTCTCCAGGGGTTCTTCCCAACCAAGGGATCAAACCCAGGTCTCCTGCCCTGCAGGCAGATCCTTTACCATCTGAGCCAGCAGGGAAGCCCACTTGGGACCATATACAGCCTCTAATATGAAGGGCCACTGGTTTTATCACACTCATCACCTTTCCTCCCTTGGGTGGCTTCTCCTACAACATATCCATGACTGTGGCCACCATTTCTTGAGAGAACCCCGATTTCTGGGAGGTTTGGCCTCCACCAAGAACTCCAAAGTTTGACTTATGGTTGGTGCTCAAAACGAACTAAGCTTTTAGGAGATTCTGTTTGGGCAGATGGAACAGAGATGAAGGTCTTTGATTAGACAGAGCATACCTACCAACATCTTCTGTTGCCCTCCTAGGAAAAATGTTAATATTTGAATAAATTGTCTCTGAATGAACACGTGTGTCTTACTCCAAAGGCAACTGTTACCTGCCCTTTTCATCTCCCAACCTACTCCATGCTGCGACTCCACTGCACTAACTATTCCAGAACTTCTCTTCTCCCAAAAGGTGTACATGTCTTGTAATTAAGAAGAAGGAAATTGTATATGCATATGTATAAATGAATCACTTTGCTCTACACCTAAAACTAATACAACACTGTAAGCCAACTATACTCTAGCGATTTTTTAAAATTTTATTTTAAAAAATAATAAAAAGAATAAGTAAAATGCATTAGATGTTTTTCCACCAGTTGTTACAGAAGTAAATAAAACAAGGACCCACCATCTTTTCATGATAATCACTAAAGCAATTTAAAATTTTACAAAAAATCTCTCATAAGTACAGAACATTTGGGGGATTTTTAAAAAGAAAGTAGCAATTAGCCTTGTGCTGCCACGTTGTCATTTGCTTGTGGACTTCAAAATTCAGTTTCACTCGGAGTTGCCTGTGAGTGAGGCACCATCGTTAATCTTTCATCCTCAGGCCACGTTTCTTCCCTTGGTGGCTCTTGGATCTCCTCTTTTTTTTTTGCCAAGAATTCAGTCCTTCCCCCAGCTGGGAAGGAGGCATGAACCTCTTGTAGGTTTCTCAGTCTCGCTCAGAGTTACAATATGAAGGTTAGTCGTAGCACATTTAGGAGACAGGCAAGAGTTATGAGAAAAGAACAAACCATCCCTCCAAGCCAGCCTGCTTCTGCTGCACCAAGCAGTCTCTGTCATGCTCCAGTGTCTGGCTCGCTCTAGAAGTGTATGTCACCCTGCTGTTTTCCCGTAGTGCTGACAGTTTTCTTTAGCTGAGCCATAAAGCTTGATCTTGGAAAGGAGAACTGTGGGAGAGCAGACACCAGAGAGCCAACACCAGCTGGAGACAGCAGGGTCTGGAATCAAGCTACATTTCTGGAGGTCATGAAAGCAGGCTGAATAAAGTTGTATTTTTAGTCTCCATGGCTTTCCCTTCCTTTTCTGGGAAAACATAAACTAGGATTTTATTAAAAAATACTGTGGACAAAAAAAAAAAATCAAGAAAAAGACTAAGAGGAGAAAAATGAGACATAGTAACAAATGAGCAAAGAAATGAGTTAAAATAAACAAAAATATACAAACGTTCTGGAGGGCAGTTTGACAAAATATACAAAATTTATCAGAGATGTGTATAACTTTGATCCAAAGTATCCACTTCTAGGAATTTCTCTTACCACTAGAGAAGTTTATAAATCTTTAGCTTCAAAACATTTGTACTAAGACTGTATGTAATGAAGGAAAAATTGGAGAAAATATAAATGTTCAATAATATAAGACTGGTTTAGAAAGTTCTGGTCTGTCCAAATGGTGGAATACTATGTGGCCACTTAAAACAACATTATAGATATTATTTATTGGTTTCAAAATAAATTATTTAAATATTTTAGAGTAAAAATGTCAGATTTCAAAAATAGTGTGTAGGAAATTCTGTTCTGGCCAAGGACTAAGCAAGAAGCAGATTTACTCTCCTGCCAGAAAAAAACAAAAAATGGACAAAATATATGAACAATTTTCAAGTTACTGTACATTATGAGCTGAGCCCTACTACCATCTTAATTTATTGTGATAAAATTTCTAGATCACAGTGCCAAGAGAAAAAAACCTAGTGGATTCCCTGAGTTGCAGAGATGGAAGAGAGAGTAGTACAAGGACATTAAGATGGCTAGGGTTTTCAGGAAAGAACACTTGAAAGCAGAGCATTGCATAGAGAGAGAATTTTGGAAATATGCAGAAGATCAGTGTTGAGTATTCAGCTGATTGGTGCATGCATATGAAGAAACTGAGAGAAAGAGAAAGAACCATTCAAAAGGATTAGAGAGAATCATGCCTGATATACAAACCAGGCCAGGAATAATACCTGTTTCTACTAGAAAGACTAAAAAACAAACCTCATGATTCATAGAGCCTTGGGTAGAGTATACAAAATGCTTCAGTAATAGGCAATAATTAGCCCTAGACAGAGCACTCCGCTAGTACTGCATGGTAGACCTTGAAAGCAAGACCTAAAAGAATCAAACTATTTCAACTATGCTACCTATGTTACAAAATTCAACATTGTTTATAGAAGTACACAGCAGGTAAACTCACAATGTCTGGCATCTAGTCTAGGGTTCAAACCCAGGTCTCCTGCTTTGCAGGCAGATTCTTTACCATCTGGGCCACCAGGGAAAGTGAAATTGCTCAGTTGTGTCTGACTCTTTGTGACCCCATGGACTGTAGCCTACCAGGCTTCTCTGTCCATGAGATTTTCAAGGTAAGAGTACTGGAGTGGGTTGCCAGTTCCTTCTCCAGGGGATCTTCCCGACCCAGGGATCAAACCTGGGTCTCCTGCATTGTGGGCAGACGCTTTACCCTCTGCACCACCAGGGAAGCCCTAGTCAAAATTACCAGAGATGAATAGAAGAAAGAAAATACAACTTGTAATGAGAAAAATCAGTCAAAACTGATCCAGAGATGGCACAGATGTTAGAATTGGGAGACAAGGACTCTAAAAGAGCTGCTACAATTGTGTCCCATATGTTCAAAAAGTTAAGTAGAGATGAGGAAGATATGAAAAAAAAAAGACTCCAATTAATCTTTGGGGGATTAAATATACAATGTCCAAGCTTGTTTTTTTTTTAAACATACTGTTGACAGATTACACATTACATAAGAAAGGAATGGTAAACATGAAGACACAGCAATAGAAATTATCAAAACTAAAACAGAATGAAAGGGGAATTTAAAAAATATGAGCAGAGCATTGGTAGCTGTGGAACAACTTTAAGCAGACCAATATATATGTAAGTGGAAGCTCTAAAACAGGAGGGAGAGATGGGTTTTAAAAAAAGATATATATATATATAAATATTTGAAGAAACTGGTCAGAAAACTTTCAGCTTTGATGAAATTTATATACACAGGAATGGAAGAAATCCAACAAACCCAAGCACTCAAAGAAACAAGAACATCATCAAGTCATATCATAATCATATTGTTCAAAATCAAGGATAAAAAGAAAATCTTAAAGGAAGCCAGAAAAAAAATTGTTATATGGTTTGAGATATGCATCAAAGTTCTCTCTCTCTCTCTCTTATAGATCCTCAATTGTTCCAGCATCATTTGTTGAAAATACTACCCTTCCTCTACTTTATGTCTTTGTAAAAAATCTTGCCCACATCTGCATTGCTCTATTATTGGAATCTCTCTTCTGTTATATTTGCTTTATACCATAGCACACTGTCTTTATTATTGTATTTTTATGATAAATTTTGAAGTCAGGTGATGCTACTTCTCCACGTTTGTTCTTGGCAGAGTTTGATTATTCTAGGTCCTTTGCATTTCATTTCATATGAACATCACGAACAGCTTGTCAAATCCTATTAAAAAGCCTGCTGGGATTTGGCTGGGATTACTTCGAATCTTTAGATAAATTTGAGGAGAATTAACACCTTAATGATATTGAGTCTTCTGACCCAAGAATGTGACTCTTGTATCAGTTTATTTAGGTCTTTTTAAAATCTCTCTCAGTTTTTTGCAGTTTTTAATGCACAAATCTTTCATGTTTTTTATCAGATTATTCTATGCTGTTTTAAATAGGTTTAAAAAAAAACAATAATGTCAGTTTCTAATTGTTCTTTGCTGGTGTTTCTTATATATGACACCAAAGAATTAAAAAATTAATAAACTGACTTCATCAAAATGAAAAAAGTTAGCTCTACAAATGATACTGTTAACAGAATGAAAAGAAAAGCCATAGATTTGGAGAAAATATTTGCAAGTCATATATCTGATAAAGGACTTGCATTTCAGAATAAGAACTCTCAAAATTCAGCAATAAGGAAATGACCCAGTTTTTAAAAATGAGTGAAGAAGGTGACTCAGTGGTAAACAATCTGCCTGCCAAAGCAGGAAACTTGAGTTTGATCCCTGGATAGGGAAGATCCCTTGGTAAAGGAAATGGCTACCCACTCCAGTATTCTTGCCTGGAAAATTCCATGAACAGAGGAGCCTGGTGGTCTACAGTCAATGGGGTTGCAAAAGAGTCAGACATGACTTAGCAACTAAACAACAGTTACAAAGAAGGTATGTGATAGCGAATAAGCACACAAAAGAATGCTCAACAACTTTAGTCATTAGGAAATGCAAATTAAAAACAATGAGACACCATTATATATATATATATATATATATATATATACATACGCACACACACTAAAATAGCTGAAGCTTTTTAAACTGAGCACACCAAGTGTTGGAAAAAATATGGAGGAACTAGAACCCTCATATACTGCTGGTAGGAATGAAAAGTGGCCTAAGTACTTAGAAACAATTTGGCAGTTTCTTAAAAAATTAAACACTCAGCTGACATATGATTTAGTTATTCCCATTCCTATTGATTTACCCCAGAGAAATAAAACATATGTCCTACAAAGACTTGTAATCAATATTCATGGAAGCTTTATTTATGAGAGGCTGAAGAGGGAGCAAACCAAATAAGCGTAAGAAGTAAAAGAAGAAACAAACTGCAGTATATCCATACAATAGAGTTCTACTCAGCAATGAAAAGGAATAAACTACTGACTCTGCTACAACGTGGGTGAGTCTCAAGATAATTATGCTGAGTGGAAGAAGCCAGAAGAGAAGGATATATAATGTGTGATACTATTTACATAAAATTCTAGAGAATTTAAAGTAGTACATAATGACAAAAAGCAGATCTATTGTTGCCTGAAAATGGAACTGTGGGAGAGGAGGCAGGGTATAGGGATCACAATTGAGCATGAGAAAATGTAGTAGGTGATGGATCCGTTCACTATCTTAACTGTGGTGATGACTTCAGAGGTGTATACACAGTCAGCACATTAATTGTATACTTTTAAAGTATGCAATTTATTATATGTCAATGTGTCAAAATTATTCATCAATAAAGCTGTTAAAATGGTATAGCTTTATTTTCCTAAAAATATGTGTGCAATTTATATGGTTGGGAAGAGGGCATTCACACTGAAGAACTGAAACATGGCTCATTTTCTCTTCTCTCTTTTTCCCCCTTCTTTCTCCTCATCTTCCTCTTCTTGTGCTCATTTACAATTTCTGATTTTCCAAAAATGACATGTAGTACATGTGTAACCAGACTAAAAGAGAAAGAAAAATGTAGAGCAAAGGAATCAGAGAGATGAAGAAGAAAAGCTGAAGATTTTGTTAACAAAATCAGAAAAAAAAAGCACAGGAGACTCCATTTGGAGGAATTATAAAGATCTCTTTTTGAACAAAAATTTTTAGAAAAATTCATCAAAAGCAAAACATTGAAGGATCAACTTTATGGACTTTCAAGCAAACAAACTTGTCAGAAATTTCCAAGGCAGTTTGACTGGATTATCGCGGTTTCAGAAATAAATACATAAATAAATAATTATCGGTTATTTTCCAAGCAGCAACTTCAACATAATATGCAGAAGGAGAAAACAAACCCACTGGTGACTGAAGGTTGGGGAAGAACAAAATTATTTTCTATATAGTGATGAATTTCTAGCTAAGAGAGGATCTATGGTCTAGGTCAGCTTTATTGCCAGTGGCGATTCTGAAAAAGAGTTTTCTGTTTTGGGAGGAATTAGTTGCTGCATTATGACAGCTGACATAGTTAGTGACCTAGATAATTTTCTGGAATCAAAAGGATTGTGGAAATGACATTTTTGTGTTAGAGTTGGTGGCTAGTGAAACCATGACAAGGAGGTACTAGAATATCAAATGTTTTCAGTTCAGTTCAGTTCAGTTGCTCAGTCATGTTCGACTCTTTGCAACCCCATGAACCACAGCACGCAACTCCCAGAGTCTTCCCAAACCTATGTCCATTGAGTCTGTGATGCCATCCAACCATCTCATCCTTTGTCGTCCCCTTCTCCTCCTGCCCTCAATCTTTCCCAGCATTAGGGTCTTTTCAAATGAGTCACCTCTTCCATCAGGTGGCCAAAGGATTGGAGTTTCAGCTTCAACATCAGTCCTTCCAATGAACACCCAGGACTGATCTCCTTTAGGATGCACTGGTTGGATCTCCTTGCAGTCCATGGGACTCTCAAGAGTCTTCTCCAACACCACAGTTCAAAAGCATCAATTCTTTGGCGCTCAACTTTCTTTATAGTCCAACTCTCACATCCATACATGACTACTGAAAAAACCATAGCCTTGACTAGACGGACCTTTGTTGACAAAGTAATGTTTCTGCTTTTTAATACGCTGTCTAGGTTGGTCATAACTTTCCTTCCAAGGAGTAAGTGTCTTTTAATTTCATGGCTGCAATCACCATCTGCAGTGATTTTGGAGCCCAGAAAAATAAAGTCAGCCAGTTTCCCCATCTATTTGCCATGAAGTAGTGGGACTGGATGCCATGATCTTAGTTTTCTGAATGTTGAGCTTTAAGCCAATTTTTTCACTCTCCTCTTTCACTTTCATCAAGGGCTCTTTAGTTTTTCTTCACTTTCTGCTATAAAGGTGGTATCATCTGCATATCTGAGGTTATTGATATTTCTCCCGACAATCTTGATTCTAGCTTGTGCTTCCTCCAGCCCAGCATTTCTCATGATGTACTCTGCATATAAGTTAAATAAGCAGGGTGACAATATACAGCCTTGACGTACTCCTTTTCCTATTTGGAACCAGTCTGTTGTTCCATGTCCAGTTCTAACTGTTGCTTCCTGACCTGCATACAGGTTTCTTAAGAGGCAGGTCAGGTGGTCTGGTATGCCCATCTCTTTCAGAATTTTCCACAGTTTATTGTGATCCACACAGTCAAAGGCTTTGGCATAGTCAGTTAAGCAGAAATAGATTTTTTTCTGGAACTCTCTTGCTTTTTCGATGATCCAGCGGATGTTGGCAATTTGATCTCTGGTTCCTCTGCCTTTTCGAAAACCAGCTTGAACATCTGGAAGTTCACTGTTCATGTATTGCTGAAGCCTGGCTTGGAGAATTTTGAGCATTACTTTACTAGCGTGTGAGATGAGTGCAATTGTGCGGTAGTTTGAGCATTCTTTGGCATTGCCTTTCTTTGGGATTGGAATGAAAACTGACCTTTTCCAGTCCTGTGGCCACTGCTGAGTTTTCCAAATTTGCTGGCATATTGAGTGCAGCACTTTCACAGCATCATCTTTCAGGATTTGAAATAGCTCAACTGGAATTCTATCACCTCCACTAGCTTTGTTCGTAGTGATGCTTCCTAAGGCCCACTTGACTTCACATTCCAGGATGTCTGGCTCTAGGTGAGTATGAGTGATCACACCATCTTGATTATCTGGGTCATGAAGATCTTTTTTGTACAGTTCTTCTGTGTATTCTTGCCACCTCTTCTTAATATCTTCTGCCTCTGTTAGGTCCATACCATTTCTGTCCTTTATCGAGCCCATCTTTGCATGAAATGTTCCCTTGGTATCTCTCATTTTCTTGAAGAGATCTCTAGTCTTTCCCATCCTATTGTTTTCCTCTGTTTCTTTGCTCTAATCACTGAGGTAGGCTTTCTTATCTCTCCTTGCTATTCTTTGGAACTCTGCATTCAAATGGGTATATCTTTCCTTTTCTCCTTTGCTTTTCGCTTCTCTTCAAATGTTTTACTAAGTCCCAAAGCCCTCAGATGGAGCAGCACTCCAAGGCAGGATGCTCTGAGTTTCTGCTATTTTATAAAATACACAGTAAATGACACTGTTGACTGTTAGAGGAAAGAGGGGGGCAGTATAGCTCACTGAGACCTCAGTGGGGGTCTCAGTATAGACCCCCACTATACTCATTTAGGTGCGGGTCTAAATTTGCATTGACTGTGGGATTCAGTCAAATTTAGACCCCTACCTCTACCACTGTCTTTGTGGTCATGGGCATTTTATTTTTCTCATCAGCCCAATAAGAATTCCAACAGTTAGTTGTGGGATGTTATGAAGAGGAAATGAGATAATACAAGAAAGGCACTTAACGTTTAAAATGTCATACTTACAATAATGTCCTTGATATATATTAGAATTTTTTGGCTCTAAAACATTTGGTCCTAAATGAAAACTATTGTAAAATAATAAATTAGACTAATAGAATGTCAGAGTTGAAGCGGCCTTAGAAACTATGGCCCAGCTGGCCAAACTGAGGCCTGGAGAATTTAAACTGAGACAGCCTGATAGCTCTCCCTGCTTAAAGCATGTCCCATTACACAGCATAGTCGCTTGATATTGCTCATCTGGATTCATTGTAAGTTCTTCAGCAACTCATAAGCTTCTGCTTGGCAGTGATTAGGATGTTTTAAGCAAGTACAAAATGGTCAGCAGAGCCAAGCTCTCCAGGGTGCTTGATAAGTATTACCTGGTGATGGCAATTACATGACAATGTAGAGACAAGGAGAGAGACTGGTTCCAGAAGCTCCCTAGAGTGAAAATGAATCCTCCCCTTCGCTCTGCTATCTCTCTAACACACAAGCACACACACACATACATTGAGTCTATTCCTCTTTGTCTTTGCCTTGCTCAACAAGCATTTTTGCAGCAAAATCAACTCGTTCTCAAATGTCCCAAAATATAATTAATTCTTAAAATAAATTTTATGTAAGGTTACATTATTTCAGATTTACCAACTGTCTCTACCCAGCCTAAGATACTCGCTCAGCACGTTTGTTTAATAAACAGGAGAGAAACCAAGTCCTTAACTACTCCTCTCCTTCCTTGCCAGCTTGGTTCAAATTCCTATTCTTCTTGGATCTGAGCTTCAAGAGATTCAAACCAGCATGCCCTGGGATATATGGCAGTGGAGCCCAATGGCAGAAACAGACATTCTTCCAGCTTTTCCTCAGTGATGCCTCTATAGTGTGGCTTTGTGACTGCTTTTAAAGCAAACTCCATCCATCTGAAAACCATGCACCAAAATGTGTTCCAAATTCAAACTGTCAACAATTTGAGGCCATCCCACACAGCTACTCCTCTCTCCACGACTTAAAACTGATCAAAACTTGACTCATGGTCATTCTGCAAAATTCTCTTTTGCTTGTTCCAAATTCTGCTTTGTCTTCTTGCTGTATTTTCTCAAATAGAAAGCAAAGTGACAGCGACGTGAAGAGCATCTGCCTCTACATATGAAGCTAATCGAATCCTCCCAAGGCAGTTGCCAACAGCATCCTGACCCTTGCTGGGATTCTTCAATATTGCGATAAAAAGTGCAAATTGTAGTTCAAATATGTCTTCACTCTAAGTGCATTGGGTCATTTCCCTTAACAATGTGAATGTGCTCTCATTATCATGTTCAACTTGATTAGTGTATGGTCTAACATTTAAAAGTGCACTTCAGATAAAAGAATGTATAAATGCATGATTGGTTCCTAATAAATTGAGCAACCTCTTAATGAACTGTGAGCCATCTAGAGAGGAACTATTACATACCAGTCACAGAAATGGCAAACCAGACAAAAATAGATTGTGTGTGTGTGTGTGTGTGTGTGTGTATGTGTGTGTGTAGGGAGAGAAAATGATCTTCCTCCATCTCCCATGATACACTGATTACTAAGTTCATTGAAAAGATGTAAGATTTTCTTAATCATTTAAAATAAATTCTGTCCCACCCCTTTCTAGTCCCATTTCTCTTTCTTTCCTCTCTTTTTTCCTTTGGCTTTTTCTTGCTAAACGTATATTTTATAGTGTTAGAATAAACAATGGTACTGGCCACGTAGTCTGTTCACGGAGTTTAAAACTAGTAGTTTGATATCTTATTTGTGACTCCTATCTTTCATTTACTCCTGATTGGAGTCTAAACATTTTCAGAAGAATGAGGCAGGATGTCTCTTCTCTGTACTTCCCCTCTTGCTCATATCAGATAAACATAGGTAAAACTGAATTGTGAGCTTGAAGATGTACTTGGCAGCAGGCTCACCCATAAGAAATTTAAGAACTGTGCAGATCAGCATCAACAAATGTTTACTTGGCGTAGAGTAAGTGCAAGAGGAACATGAACAAGTAAGAGCCCAGGTTCCTCATCGATAACAAGGTAGGGCTTGCCAAGTTCCGTGTCCATGCTGCAGGCAACGCACATGAGACAGGAGGGCTCATCAGAGATGGGACAGTGGGCCAAAAGCTCAAAGAAGAGATGACACTTGAGTTTGGCCTTAAAGGATGTGACTGGACAAAGATGAATCCAGTGAAGGACAGAGGACGTTAGAGCAGGAGGCCCCAGTTAGGAAAGAACATTCTGTGACAGGGGTCCGTGGAGGAGCCTATAGAAGGTGCCGGGACAGTCCATGGAGCGGTACATGATGCCATGAGAAGTTGAGGATCATGAAACTGCCTTAGGATGGGAAAGTACCAAAGGCTTCAGAGAAGGCAGTGAGTCCTGCTGAGACCGATGGCTCTGGCCTGGTGTGTAGGCCAGGTTGTCAGGGGAGAGCATAGCAAGCAGAGGGTCTGGAAGGAGGTTGTGCCAAGTAGGGCATGCATGTGTGGGTAACAAGGGAAAGACAGTAGTGAGGATAGGGAGCCTGAAGGCAAGGATGCTCTGGGTGAGGGGTCTACCCCACATAGCAGCTTTTACAAAGATGGAGACAAATGTTACTCCTTTTTGCTTTCCTTAAAAATGACACAGACACACACACACACACAACACCTGGGAATGCTCACACACACACACACACACCTGGGAATGCTGACACACACAGACACACACACACACACACACACACACACACCTGGGAATGCTCACACACACACACACACACACCTGGGAATGCTGAGTCAACAGGTAAGAATGCTGAAGAGATGCTTAAGGAGCCTCAGGCCTTCAAGCCTTATAGAAACCTTAGACTCTTCCAGCTGAGACCTCACCCATCACGAAGCAGAGATAAGTGTCCCCTCTCTGCCCTGTTGTAAACTATAGAATCTGTGAGCCTAAGAAATGGTCAATTTATGCCATTTACTACATTTTGGGGTAACTTGTTCCAAAACCATAGCATCAGTAAGAGCCTATCTCTTGACTCCACTAAGCCTATCCTGTCCTTCTCCAGCCCCTACTCCAGTGGTCAGATTTTTTTCTGTAAAGGACCAGAGAGTAAATATTTTAGGCTTTGCATCTATTCTACCATTCTTGCATAAAGGCAGACATGGACAATACCTAAATGAATGAGCCTGGCTGTACTCCAATAAAACAGGCAGCCACTGAATTTGGTCTGGGGGCCTAGTGTGATGAGCCCTAGCCTATACTTAGGAGTCATCAGCACTAGGTCTCATAATCACAGCAGTTTAGGTCGGTCCTACTGGCTATTCTAGGAGGACAGGGAGCGTACATGGGGCCCGTGTTCAAGAGCCCGTCAAAGGAGGCTGAGTGATCAAATGTCCAGGGTGACATATTTCCCTACCCTCCACCCCACCCACTGAAGAACCCTAGCCATTTCCACCACCATGGTAGTTAGGGCCTCCGAATTCTCCTAAGCTGGAGTTCTTCCTCCAATTTTACTTGGTTCTTAACTGCCCCATATGGACTGAGTTCAACACTGTAATCTTGAGGGTTTTCCCACTGCTCAAAGCATAACTGATTTGTAAAACCCAGCTCCCTGTTACTAAGTGCTCAGAATTCATTTCAGAAACCAAAAGGGTGCTCTTCACCCATGATACATGGAACTCAAGGATGGGCAAGAATGCATTCCATGATCCAATTCCTATCCCTTGAAATGCCAACAACTGTGAACAGCAGCGAGCGACAAGTAGGCAGGAGAGTACAATGGGCCCGTGCTTTTGTTCTGCCCCCGGAGAGCCGAGTTGCTGTTGGGTCCTTGATACCTTGAAGTGCTGATTTTGCAATGATGGTGAAGTAAGCGGTACTGAGTTCACAAGTGCACATCACAGAACACGCTGAGAAAGAGGCCTTAATGAGAGACAGAAGGACTATAAGCTAACCAGAAAATTCGCCTCTCCTTCCTCCTGGTTTTACAGGATTCTCTAATAAGGGGATAACTTGGAGAAAAAGGAGAGAAACTCAACTAAGTGTAACAGCAGGAGTCCCTCCAGCAATCTTCTAAGCAGCTTCCTGAGAAGGCCCTCCAGCCATTTAGCAGAGCCTGGGAAGGCTTAATGAGAACAGCCCCACATGCATGACCTGTACACAGCTGCTCCGATGCCAGCTGCCTGGACCTTTGCCTGCCCAGAGTTAGCAGGTCACTCAGAAAAAGCAGAACGGGAGAAATTCTCAGTGACTGCTCTCAGCCCTGACCCTGCTGTTATTATATTACATTATAAGATAATGCAAACTTATACAATAAAAATGCCTTAGAGGGTAAAACCACATAAATATATATGTTTTTATAATGTGCCTCTGTGCTAAGTCATGTCTGACTCTGTGAGACGCTATGGGCTGTAGACAGCCAGGCTCCTCTGTCCATGGGATTCTCCAAGCAAGAATACTGGAGTGGGTGGCCATGCCGTCCTCCAGGGAATCTTCCTGCCCCAGAGATTGAACCCAAATCTCTTATGTCTAACTTGCATTGGCAGGCAGGTTCTTTACCACTGACACCACCTGGGAAGCCCATGGTTTTATATTAGGGTCACTGGAATGTAAATGGTAAGAGTGCTAGGGAAATGAACTTGTGATTTCACTCCTAAGATAAGTGGAAAGTGAGAATAGAATTATGAAGAAATCTATCTCCTCCAATACAAAACAAACAAACAAACCCCATCAGCACAGATTGTTTAGAGGGAAAATATATCACCCTGAGAAGATAGAAAAATGCCTTTCAGAATGACCTAAGGGGCTCTTCTAACTCACAGCAAGTTAGAAATTTGGCAGCTCAAGCAACCAAAGCAGGGATGGTTTGGGGATCTTGGAATGGAGAAAATCTTTCTTCCTCTTCCACCTGTCCCCTAAATCATGGCAACTTTATAAGGAAGCAGGACAGCAATTGCTGTGAACTCTCAGCTCAGGCCTCAGAGGAACTGCCATATTCTTTCAGAAAGCACTTGATAAAACAGCTGTTTGTGTGAGCCCTAGCTCAAACCTTGTGGGAAAACTGTGTTTAAAAAAGTCACTTTGACTTACACAAAGTAACAGAGTGAATTCTGTTCTATAATACCTCAGGAAGGCTTTCCACGGAATCAAACTGTACTTTCCAATGCAGAGTGCTGCATTTTTGCCTGGTGATGAGCCGAGTGGCTGGTTCAGAGAGCCTACCCTGGCCTGGATGCAGGGTGACTGAGCTGAGCCACTGAACCCTCAGTCTTCTCATCTGCAAAAGGGGTCTAGTAAATCAGTGTAGCGCATTCAGTTGTTATGAGTAAGGTCCAAATGAGATAAAGTATGGGAAAACCCAAAGTGATTTGCTAAGTTATTAGTTTTGTGACATTCTGTACAACTGGAAGCAAAAAATGAATAGGGAGAAAGAAAGAGGATGGTGATGATCTGGTGATCAAAGTGTTTATTAAACATTTATATAGCACTTTCGATTCTCAAAGAGTATAATAATCTCTTCCCCTGAGTTTAAGTCCATGGAATTCTCCGGGCCAGAATATTGGAATGGGTAGCCTTTCCCTTCTCCAGGGGATCTTCCCAACCCAGGGATCAAACCCAGGTCTCCCTCGGTTAACATCTCATTTACTGACCTTGGAGCAATTTCCTGTGTCAAAACGTGGCGGAAGGGGTAAAAGTTCAGAAAAGCACCAGTGCACTCTTTCTCCTTCTGGATACACGTGCACGTCATCAGCTGTCAAGAAAGCCCTTCCCTCCTCCCCTTTACCCTCACCCCACACTCCAACTTATCTAGGGGCAACATAAAATAGAACCCCAGGCCAAACTTTAGCTACAAACTACACATATTTCTCTTTTCTTTATCACAGAACCAAGCTAGCAACTTATACCTCAAGACTTCTGATGAAACCTACCTGCCAAAGTCCTGATTTTCCTAAACAGCACAGAAAAAGCCAATGGACTTTGTCCTGGAAAAGGGAGCTAGGCCTCCAGAGCTCCACCCTGTGCCCTAATCATAGCTCTATGCCTGAGCCAGCTGGTGGAGGGCTGCCGGTCTATTACTGATTCTCTAATCTCTGATCCCTTAAACAAACTCATCCTGCGATTGCTGATATCTTGAAAACAAACAAAGCTTTGGTGGTTCTTTCTATTGCTGGAGATGGAGGCTTCAGCTGAGGGTCAGGATGCATTTGTCTTCAGGGAGTAGAACACAAACAAAAGGAAACATTTCAATGGGCTAGGCAAATGTCCGGCCAAAATCCTGTTCTGAACTGGAGACATTTGGTGCCCTGTGTTGAAAGCTTGATTTTGGCTCTGGCCAGGTTATAGCAAGGCTGGTTTGCTTTTGCTCTTTCACCCTCCCCCGGGCTGGGTCTTGATAGCAAAGCAGGTGCCTGGTCCTAGGGAGGGTAAGTGGTGGGCCAGGGTGCCGAGGAGGAAGGACAGATGGACGTAAGGCAGCAAGAGCAGCCTCGGGACCTCCTCATGGAGGGTCATGACTGTGCATTTGGGGAGGAGTTTCAGCTAGGATTGAGTTTTCAGTTTGTCTTTTCCTATTGTAAATCCCATCTGTAAACTCCACTCAATTTTATTTTATATTAGGTGTCCCAGCAGGTGAGAGAATAACCAAGTGTCAGCAATGCTTTGGGAAGTGGGGATGGGTAGGTGGGAAGTCTTAGTGGAAAATAGCTATAACCATGTATCTTTGTATAGCAGTTTGGGGCTTAGGATAGGGAAAGGGGAGAGGAAATATAAACACAGAGCTAAGGGTGCAGGGCTGAAGGAGGCCCTAGGGGACATTTTACCCCTCCCCCACCCCACACTACAGATAAGAAAACTGGCCCAGAGAGCTTCATTTACTTTCCAAAGTTTGATGAAAAGTTCCCATCTGTTGTTTATATACTTGGGCTGGAATTTCCCTGCCAACCTCCACTGCCCCTTTATCTAAAAAAAAGGTTGGAATTTCTCATTCTGTTTCTCTGAACCCCACCTCCCCCAACCGCCCCCTCCCCCGGCCCCCCAGCCACAACACGCACACACTAAATTGCTAAAATACATTGACTAAAAGCCAGGTCAAGACTTACAAGCCCTCAGACAAGTACAATGGCTGGCTGAGACTGGGCAGGCTCTCATTTAAGATTGTGCTGGTTTTTTTTTTTTTCTTTTCTCCTCTTGTCCTCAGATTTTCTCTCTCCTAACAGACTCTTTTCAATGATGGTTCTTGACATTTTCTTAGTTGCTTAGTCTGCCTACAGTCTCTAGAAAGACATAACCATTGCTTCACTCCACTCAGCAAACATTTATTGAAAGCTTGTTGTATGCGCTGGGCATTGTTCTAGACACTATGTGCTGATGGAAAGGAAGGCCTTACCCTCCTGGGGCACGTGCTAGAGGTCTGCTCTCTTTGCCAACTTGGGGAACAGTCCTCAATGTTCCACTAAATTTGCACCACACTAAATTTTCCAAAGCCTTTATTTTCCACTGAAGTCTCTGTCATTATTTATTTTTAAAATTATTTTTATTTTCAAAAATTTTTTGACTGTACCACATAGCCAGTGGGTTGTTAGCTCCTTGACCAGGGCTCAAACCCACACCACCTGCGTTGGAGATATAGAGTCTTAACCATTGAACCACCAGAGAAGCCCCTCTACTGAACTCTTAAAGCACGTTAGCACAGAGAAATCTAGCCACAAATAGAGGTAAACAATTCTATTTCATTCAAGCTCTGTCGATGCTTTGTATTCTTTCCTCTATTTTGTCATTTTCAATCAATACATTCTTGGTGTGCACCCTCCAGCCCCTACGTGCTAAGTTGCTTCAGTCACGTCCAACTCCGTGCGACCCCATGAACTGTAGCCGGCCAGGCTCCTCTGTCCATGGGATTCTCCAGACAAGAATACTGGAGCGGGTTGCCATGCCCTCCTCCTGGGATCTTCCAAGCCGAGGTATCGAACCCACGTCTCTTATGTCTCCTGCGTTGGCAGGCGGGTTCTTTACCACTAGCACCACCTGGGAAGCCCCTACATCCCCAGGTAATTCAGGAAGTACCCTTAAGATGCACATATTATTGAAAACTTTTGAGAAATCTAAGTAGAGCTTTCTTTCCCATTTAGCATCCTGATGCCAAGTTGAAAGGAAGCTCATCAATCCCAAGTAAAGATAACTTGAAAGTATTTTTGGAAGTTAGATCTCTACTATACCAACATGCCTCATCATGTTGAAAATACAAGGGTGAGTGAAGGATCTCCCAGCAAAAACAAGGAAAATCCAGAAAGCCAGTTGAACTGATACCCTGAAGCTGAGAATTACCATGCATGGCCCCCCTAATGCTTTTGCAGAACCCCAGGTGGAAAGGAAGATACCTCAATGTGGTGCAATGTGGTGTCTTTTCCCTTTCAAGGCCTTTATATGGAGAGAAAACAGAACTGCTACCACATCAAAGCCTTCCAGATTCATCTTAGAGTAATCGACTGAAGTCTTATTCAGTCGCTAAGTTGTGCACGACTCTTTGCAACCCCACGGACTGCAGAACGCCAGGACTTCCCTGTCCTTCACTATCTCCCGGAGTTTGCTCAAACTCATGTCCATTGAGATGGTGATGCCATCCAGCCATCACATCCTCTGTCACCCCCTTCTCCTTTTGCCTGGCTGGAGTCTTGGAAACACATTATAAAGACTTTCTGGCTTCATAAGTCAACTATAACCATTTAAATCCATAAGATTAACCATGTCACTTGCTTGTGACTTCAGACAGTTAAAAAAAAAAGAGAGAGATGAACACGTGAAATGAACTAAGCCAAGATAGCTTCTGGAGACACATAGCACTCTCTAAGACAGGCCCAAAGTTTTCCTTAACCCACAGTAATAAATTTTAGGGAATGATATTGAAACAAAGGCTGCTGGTTTACAACTGTGATGAATAAGTTCCCAAATTGGCAAGAATTTCCATGCATGTTCCAAGGCAACGTTTCCCAGCCCAAGTGACTCACCGAGGTCCAGGAGGCATTACCTAGACTGACTTCATTCTTTCCAGCCACAGTGAGACTGTTGTTCCCTGTGTGTTGGCTCACTTTTTTGAATCGTAGCATGAACTGACAATAGAATCATGTCAAACAAAATTCCTACATCAAAAAGAAGTTGTCTGAAGGATGTGCTTGTGCCCACTCAGCCTCTTGCAATGGCGGTGCATGCCCACCCACCGCACTTAAATCATGAACACTTGTATTGTTTATTAGCAAATCTGTGAACAGAAGGGTCGTTTTCTGCCTTGATTTCCTTAAACACCATGTGTTTAAGAAGGATGAAAAGCACATTAGGAGGATGGCAAAGCACAGCCACTACAATATCCTAGCTCTGTCGGTCCTATTCAATTCTTTTTTTTTTCCTCTTCATTGAGCTTTGCATAAAGCTTACCCAAACCCACATGGATTTCTATAATATCCAAAAAGAATGACAATGAGTGATGTGATGTAGGTGGAAACTGCCTGAAGAAACCTAAATTGTAACAGGAAAAAAATTGACATTTTAGATTTTAAATGTTACACAGTTTTTATAAAGCTTCAGTCAATTTATTTTATTTATTCTAATGAAGAGCATTACAACTGCTTTACTGCGCTGAAGCAAGCATCGATCACATCATTAATCACACCTCGTGAATAGCCACAAATCAAGTTCTAACAGCAAGCACTGAATCAGAAGCAATGAAGCATAAACTCCTTCACAATTTATGATCTCTCCAATTGCATCTTTTCAACCATTAAATTGCAAGATACCATAAATTTTTATCTTCTTCACTTCAGTCACATTATTGATTCTGCCGTGTGAAATATAGAAGCGCCGTAAATCTCAGCTATTGAATTAAATTTTAAGTCCCGACTTCAGAAAAGAAACCCAACACACCGCCATGGCTGTTAATTTACACTGAGGAACAAATGATAGAAACATTAAAATTTAAATGGACAACAGGGATTTCTAAAAGCCATAGTACTGTCAATCCTAGTCCTTGTCAACCTTGAGGGCTTTCTTTTTTTCTTTTTTTTTATTATGAATTCAAATTTTAAAATGTAAATAAAAAAAGAATCAAAAATTTTAAAAGTGGAAAGTAGAGAGATTGTTCATAAGAACAGATCAGAGAAAGGTTCCTCAAGGGGAATGCCTGCCCATATTAGATATTTTAAAAGGCAGGATGATGATAACATTTCTCCCCAACCCCTCCCATGGGATAGGGTCAAATGAACCCATGTGTCCCACATCCCACTCCCAACGTCTGTGGCTAAAGTGGTGACCCCACCAGAGGCACTGACCATCCCTATCCTACACTCTGACCCCTGACGCATTTGCTGCCCCAGTGTCCCTCCCTGTCCCCGCAGGCTGTCTTACGAGGCCTTTGACTGTCTGGCTTCCTGTTGGGTTTGGCCTGTGGGAAGGACCAGCAGAATAGCAAAGGGCACAGTGAGAGAAAGGCTGGTGTATGAGTTCCTGATTCCTTCCTTGTTTCGATGCCAGAATCTGGCAGGGGTAGGCTCCCTCCCTGGCGACACTTCCTCTGGTATGTGGGCAGGGGACTGGCAACCCTCCTTGGTGCAAGTTCTCACAGGGCTCCACTAACACTCTTCCTCCCTTGGCAGCTTCAGGGCTGGGGTTAGGAGAGACTTCCAGGTGTTTCTTTCCAGGTTGCCTCAGCATCCCTTAACGGTACCTGAACCCACCCAGACTTCTGTAAATAGGTCCTTCATTAAAGTCTCTTTAGTTGAATGTCTGAATGGATTCTGCTTCCTGCTGGAGCCTTGGCTGATATAAGCAGGGCATGGGGAAGATCTTAAAAGCTCCAGAAAACAGCAGATAACAGCCCAGCCTTACAGTAAAAGCCAGAGATACCACACCCCCAAAATGATGAAAATCCTAAGTAAACCCAGACCACACACAGTATAAGAAATGCCAATTATGCTTTGGCGGATAGTTGACCCTGGCTATTACGAAGGGCATGCGTTGTACCCAGAAGCAAGACAAATGAGATCACGAAGAGAGGCTTTGTTCACAAGCTACTGGGCGAGCTGCAATCTAGCCACAGAGAATAAGGGGGAGGTTACTGAGCAATGACTGAGCTAGAGGAGGAGTTAGGGGCTTGCCTGCATGCACATAGTATCCTAACACAGATGGAGGTCATCCAGGGTCCACTGTGATGTCCAGGCCTGGCTGGAACTCAACAGGCATAAGCAGACCACCAGGCTGCTCTCACAGGATCCAGAATAACCCTATGGTGTGTGAGCTGTGATCTGAGGAAGCCCCAAATGGCTTACAGCCTTTTCAACTACCCAGTGAATCATCATACTTCCCACAGGGGTTTTCTGTGTCCTTCAAGGTACTCCCGAGTCTCAGAGCCAGCTGCTGCCTCTGGGAGGGTGAGACAACTAGAAATGGCAGTAATGAAAAAATACTACTATAATGACTGTCCCATGATACAACAAACACTCCCCCTCCACCGCCTACAGTAGACCAAAGACTCCTGGAACTGAATATGCTAACTTATCCCACCAAATGACAATCTCATGAAATTGAGGGATTGAGTGACTTTCTCCTGAGAACCAGCAAAGCCATTCTGGGACCAATGGGGGGTCCGTGCGTGTGTGCTCAGTCACTTCAGTTTGACTCTCTGTGACCCCATGGACTGTAGCCCACCAGGCTCCTCTGTCCATGGGATTCTCCAGGCAAGAATACTGGAGTGGGTTGCCATGCCCTCCTCCAGGGAGGAGGGCTTCCCTGGTGGCTCAGATGGTAAAGCATCTGCCTGCAATGTGGGAGACCCAGCTTTGATCCCTGGGTTGGGAAGATCCTCTGGAGAAGGAAATCCCTTCTCTTATAACCCCTACAAGGCTATAGTCCACGGGGTCGCAAAGAGTCGGACACGACTTCCTCCAGGGGATCTTCCTGACCCAGGTATCAAAACCAAGTTTCCTGTATCTCCTGAACTGCAGGTGGATTCTTTACCAACTGAGCCACCAGAGAAGCCCCATTGGGAGTCCAACATACTCCAATAGAGTCCAGGCAAGTCCACTAAACAAGATTTCTGAGATCATCCTCCATTTGATTAAAATGAGAGGTGAAACAGCAGAGATCCACACCTGTGTCATCTATTATATGTGCATTCTGGACTTGGAGATTCGTGCTCCAAAGTGACTGAACCCCCTTCAATCTATCAGAATAATGCCTCCAACGTATTGGGTGCTTCCTGATATTCAGAGGAAATAACTAAGACTCTAGAAGAGGTGACAAACTAATGATTCCCAGGCCCTTCACAAACATGTTTGGTAAAATAATAATACAGTCACGTGGCTCAAAATTCAAAATATGTTAAAGAGAATAAACTAAAAGCTTTCCCTCCCATCCCATATTTTAGCCAACAGTTTCCTTTCCAGAGGCAACCAGTGCTGCTAGCTTATCTCTGAGTCTATGTACGTACCTGTTTATCTCTCTACCTAGATGTAGACATGCATATGTGCTCAGTTGCTCAGTCATGTCCGACTCTTTGTAACCCTGTGGACTGCAGCCCACCAGGCTCCTCTGTCCATGGAATTCTCCAGGCAAAAATACTGGAGTGGGTTGCCATATCCTACTCCAAGATACGTGTATACATATGTGTATACATATTTGTGTGGTTTCAGAAGTATTCTATTCATATATGAACAAAGGAATACATATGCATATATATATGTGTATATTCTCCCCCCTCCTTTACACAAATGATAGTGTGTCATACACGCTGCATGGCAGCTACCTTTTTTCATTTAGTGATGGGTCATGAAGCACATAAGAATTTTCCTTGAGGCTCTTCAAGGCTCCAGGGTAGTTACATAAGATGGACCATAATTTATTGCATTGGTCTACTATTAAGGAACATTTAGGTTGTTTCTAAAGAAGAACAACAGAATGGGAAAGACTAGAGATCTCTTCAAAAAAATTAGAGATACCAAAGGAACATTTCATGCAAAGATGGGCTTGATAAAGGACAGAAATGGTATGGACCTAACAGAAGCAGAAGATATTAAGAGGTGGCAAGAATACACAGAAGAACTCTACAAAAAAGATCTTCATGACCGGATAATCACAATGGTGTGATCACTCACCTAGAGTCAGACATCCTGGAATGTGAAGTCAAGTGGGCCTTAGAAAGCATCACTATGAACAAAGCTAGTGGAGGTGATGGAATTCCAGTTGAGCTCTTTCAAATCCTGAAAGATGATGCTGTGGAAGTGCTGCACTCAATATGTTAGCAAATTTGGAAAACTCAGCAGTGGCCACAGGACTTGAAAAGGTCAGTTTTCATTCCAATCCCAAAGAAAGGCAATGCCAAAGAATGCTCAAACTACTGCACAATTACACTCATCTCACATGCTAGCAAAGTAATACTCAAATTCTGCAGGCCAGGCTTCAACAGTACATGAATTATGAACTTCCAGATGTGCAAGCTGGATTTAGAAAAGGCAGAGGAACCAGAGATCAAATTGTCAACATCCGCTGGATTATTGAAAAAGTGAGAGAGTTCCAGAAAAGCATCTATTTCTGCTTTATTGACTATGCCAAAACCTTTGACTATGTGGATCACAACAAACTGTGGAAAATTCTTAAGGAGATGGAAATACCAGACCACTTGACCTGCCTCTTGAGAAATCTGTATGCAGGTCAGGAAGCAACAGTTAGAACTGGACATGGAACAACAGACTGGTTCCAAATTGGGAAAGGAGTACATCAAGGCTGTATATTGTCACCCTGCTTATTTAACTTATATGTAGAGTACATCATGCGAAATGCTGGGCTGGATGAAGCACAAGCTGGAATCAAGATTGCCATGAGAAACATCCATAACCTCAGATATGCACATGACACCACCCTTATGGCAGAAAGTGAAGAAGAACTAAAGAGCCTCTTGATGAAAGTGAAAGAGGAGAGTGAAAAAAGTTGGCTTAAAACTCAATATTCAGAAAACTAAGGTCATGGCATCTGGCCGCCCCCACCCCCATCACTTCATGGCAAATAGATGGGAAAACAATGGAAACAGTGAGAGACTTTATTTTCTTGGGCTCCAAAATCACTGCAGATGGTGATTGCAGCCATGAAATTAAAAGACGCTTGCTCCTTGGAAGAAAAGCTATGACCAACCTAGACAGCATATTCAAAAGCAAAGACGTTCCTTCACCAACAAAGGTCCATCTGGTCAAACTATGGTTTTTCCAGTAGTCATGTATGGATGTGAGAGTTGGACTATAAAGAAAGCTGAGCGCTGAAGAATTGATGCTTTTGAACTGTAGTGTTGGGGAAGACTCTTGAGAGTCCCTTGGACAGCAAGGAGATCCAACCAGTTCATATTAAAGGAGATCAGTCCACATATTCATTGGAAGGACTGATGTTGAAGCTGAAGCTCCAGTACTTTGGCCACCTGATGTGAAGAACTGACTTATTGGAAAAGACCCTGATGCTGGGAAAGACTGAAGGCAGGAGGCGAAGCAGACGACAGAGGATGAGATGGTTGGATGGCATCACCGACTCAATGGACATGAGTTTGATTGAACTCCAGGATTTGGTGATGGACAGGGAAGTCTGGCATGCTGCAGTCAGTGGGGTCCCAAAGAGTTGGACACAACTGAATGACTGAACTGAACTGAACCTCTTGCCTTTACAAACGACAGTACAGTAATAAAATTATGCCTGTCTTTGCATAAACACAGCAGAGCAATTATAAAACTGATCCAATATTTTTTTAAAAATCCAATTTCACATGAAAAGTGGATTTGAAGCTTCTCTTGAAAAAAAAAAATGTAAAATCTAGCAGAAAGGACCTCACACTCCCCCATGGCAACAGACAGCCAGAGCTGAGCAGGGTCTGCCCCTTTGGAAGAGTTATGTGCTCTCTGGTTTGTCACATCCGTGCATTTCTGCATGGCCTGTCTGGTCCCTGTGTGCATGTGAAATCCTGTCCACCTGAAGGCTGTTAAGGATGAAATGAGATAATGAAGGTAAAGCACTTGGTTCCCTGAGAGTGGTGGAGACCTCACAGGGAAATGAGATACTTATTAATGGGCTATTCCTTTCCACTCTCCTTCCCCCTTCTTGCATCTATGAATCCCGGTTCTTCAAACTCTCTCTAATCTCACAAGAAAGTAAACTCCATGAAGATACAGACTTATTTTGTTCGCTACCCTGATTCCAGTGTTTCAAAGGGCATAGCGCATATGAAACAAATGAGCAGGTAAAAAGATGAATAAAAGAAAGTAAGGGACTGCCCTGTTGGTCAGGTGGTTAAGAATCTGCTTGCCAATGCAGGGGCCACAGATTCAATCCCTGGTCTGAGGGATTGCTCATGCCACGGAGCAACTAAGCCAGTGAGCCACAACCACTGAATGAAGTCCACTTGTCCCAGAGCCCAAGCTCTGCAACAAGAGAAGCTTCTGCAATGAGAAGCCCTCGCACCATAACTGGAGAGCAGCCCTCACTCTCAGCAACCAAAGAAAAGCCCAAGCTGCACCGAAGATCCAGCACAGCCAACAATAAATAAATAAACCTTTTTTAAAAGTATTTAAGAAAGCAAGAGAGCACTAAGAAAGACTATTCTAGGACCTACATAGTTAAAGTGAAATCGCTCAGTCGTGTCTAAATCTTTGTGACCCCATGGACTGTAGCCTATCAGGCCCCTCTGTCCATGGGATTTTCCAGGCAAGAGTGCTGGAATGGGTTGCCATTTCCTTCTCCAGGGGATCTTCCCGACCCAGAAATTGAACCCGGGTCTCCCACTTTACCGTCTGAACCACCAGGGAAGCCAGGACCTACATACCTCAACTATATATCTGTTTCTCAATACTTTTATGCTTTCTTTCATTTTCCATAGTTTTCCCTTCACTTGCCCAATCCAAGATTTTCCATTTTGTCAGTTACATAAATATTTCCCAAGTTCTTTAGTATTTACCTACTATTTCTTATCTTTTTAATTATCTTTTCTGTTCCAAATACAAACTCTTTCTGTTGCTTTCAATTATTTCAATCTCATGGTTTCAAACCAGAAGAAATCAGATTAATTTTTAATGTGTTCCTGAAAGCCATAAATCTAATTTTAAATTACAAAACAGCCCTAACATCTTTGAAATGTTAATAACCCTATAAAAATATTCACATTAGCCCAAATTATATGATTAATGTGGCATCTTCCCCAGGAACATTTAGATGACTTTAAACACAGGACTTTGTGACATTTGCTATGTGACATAAGTTCCATCTTAGAAAATGAAGAAGATGAAGAATGCTACTTGATTCATGCAATTTTGAAATAAACACCAAAGAATTTCCCAGTCCATAGCTATTTTCCATCTTGCTCTGTTATATAATGAATGGGACTCCATGGTTGTAGAGGTTTTAAAGTTTGAAAAGTGCTGGCCCCACATTCAGATCAGATCAGTCGCTCAGTCATGTCCGACTCTTTGCGACCCCATGAATCGCAGCACGCCAGGCCTCCCTGTCCATCACCAACTCCCGGAGTTCACTGAGACTCACGTCCATCGAGTCAGTGGGGCCCCACATTACCTGGTCTCATTTGCTCTTCTCTGCAACCCGTGAGGGAGTGAATCAGGACTTTGGAGATGGTTTGAGTGAGCTACAGACTATTAAGCTATCTTAAACTAACATGAGCAGTTGTTGGAAAGAGACAAGTATCTTACAACTTGAGGACAGGAAATGTGAGTCCTTTCTAATAGGAACAGGGAGAAATGGCAAAATCATTGGGAACTGAGACATCTGCTCCACTGCCTCTTGGTGAGACCACAGTCTCTCTCCTCTCAGCTTCTTGCTGCTCACCTATTCCCACACTTTGCCTTTACAGGCAGCAGGCTTTCTTTGTTTCCCTGTACAGAGAAGACGGCTGCCCTCCAACTTTTAAGCTTCCTCACCCTCTCTCTTCAGACAAAGGTTAACCAGAATCCCTCAGTCCCAACATGTGCAAGAGACATTCTTATTGGTCCACCTTGAGTCAGATGTCCATCTCAGTCCCACACAAGACAAGAGCAAAACACTGCTCACCACGTTTTCTTCTTTGACAGTCCAGCCACATGAGCCAAGGGCAGCATGCACATGACTGTGAGTGACGGAAGCCACCTGGGCAACTTTGAGCACAAAGAGGGAACTGCAGGGGAGAGGACTGGGCATCTCTCGGCTCCAGGATAGGAAGAGCTGCTGCACCCCACAACTAGAGAAAACTCATACCCAGCCATGAAGATCCAGCACAGCCAAAAATAAATACATAAATAAAAAGCCCACTAAATTTCAGTAGAAATTGGATTCTGAATATAAGCATCTCCTCACCATTACTATGTTATTGTAACTATCCTGTCATAATTCCTGGAATTCTTTCTGAACCCCAGACAGAGTACCAAATTGACACTCACTTTCCAGGAATCGTTAGATTTTTAGGCATGGAATATTACTGTCAGTTCCTCTCCCATGTAGCTGTGTGATAATTCTCAAAAAATGTGCTCCCCCTACCTTTTTACTTTTAATATGTGTAATTGAATCAGTCCTGGGTAGGAGCATCTGGCCTTGGGTTGCTGTGTGGCGGTGATTTTTTTGGTCCAGAGGGCACATTTCTTGTTCTAGGGTCAATGCAATAATCAAAACCTAGTCCCTGGGGAGGAAATTTTATGGTTCTCATTTATTTGATCCACAATCTACTAAACTCCATGCCATAGTCAATCAGCTGCAAAATCAAGAAGGAGCGCACAGCTCGTTTGCTCTAGATAAGGTAAAATCCATTGGATCATGGGCTGGTTAAGTTAGAAATGGATTGATTAAACCTAAGTTAAGGGGCTCACAGGGCTTCCGTGGAAATGCCCAGTAGTTGGGAAGCTCACTCATTTATTTGGCTCACAAACAGAAACTGCCGTTTGAATTGACAAGATGAATCCTAGTTAACCGGGTTTCCAACTCAGGCAATGGTGGAGATTGACAGGCTCAGATTTTCCAGAAAAGAACAGCAGGAAGGTAATGAAGGGACAGCACTTTAGAAGCGATGGGCCGAGGTTCACAGGGAGAAAGCGTGTGTTCAGAGGCGCCCACCACTGCCCCACGGACACCTAGGGCCATCTCCTCAGTGACCCACCCCTCTCAGCCCTCACATCACTGGGCTGGCCCATCAATTGATCTCTAATGCCTGCCTTGGTTAATGTAATTGGAATGTCAAAGAATAAAATGCGGTTAGTTAAGCGTTATTCTCTTTCTCATAAAACTCACCCTTGGACAGAGGGAACCAGCTTTTGATGACAGCTGTCACAGGGCTTCCAGAGAGCACAGGCTTCTACATGTTCTCCAGGAGATACTTGAAGCATTGGCAACTCCAAGTTGAGCATGAATTTAAATGAGTGGTATAGGGTCAGCAGGTTCTCAGACAATTGTGTGACCAGGGACTCTAAGGATTTTCTCGCCAGCCCATAGAAATAGCCACCACCCAAGGAGTCCTTTCCGGCTGTGCTGTCCACGAGTACCGCCACTTACAGGGAGGTAGCCTTGGGGAGGGCGGGGCTTTCTTCCCAGAGTTTACCTGGGGACATCACACTCCTTACCCCAGTCTCACTGTGATTCGAAGCCATATGCTGTTCTCACGTTTGCACTTGAGCTCCAGTCTGCAGCCTCCAGGAGGCCAGGGACTGTCCCTTCAATTCCTGCTGCAGGGCCAGGGTCCAGCTCAACGCCTGGCACACCGAAGGTGTTAATAAATGTTTTTTGAGTCATTAAACGGATCTGTAGAATTCCAAGGGAAATACTCTGTGAAGAGAGATCTAAGCTAGCAGAATAGACGCAAAATGAGTGTTATCCATACTACCACACAGGTGGGGAAATGAGAAAAACGTATGTTAGTTTTGCTGGATATTTTTTTTTTTCAATGATTATATATTCACTGTTTGGGGTAGTGAGACAGAGCAAAAGCTAAAGCAGGGACAGAGTCTGGGAATGGTCTGATATAGAGTGTGAAAATGCAAAGAAATAAAGGAATTTACAAATGGTCACAATATGGGCCAAGCCGCCATTGATTCTCCCTTAGCAACATGACCATCTCCTGCCTTCCAGTCGGGTCGCACCTAAGACGCTCCATGGAGGTGACAGCTTGATTGGAGGAGAGCCAGAGAGGGGCCTCCAGGAGTTAGCAGAGCCCCTGGAAGCCCTGGCCAGCAGCACACTTGCAGGCATGTAAGTGGAGGGCCTTCAGGTTCAAGTACAATCCGACAGAAAGTATCTGTATAGGAGCCCCTCTTCGGCCATCAAGAGAGGCAGAATACAAATTCAAGAGATGACATGTCTCACTTCAAATCTACTACAAATTGTGTGTGTGTGTGTGTGTGTGTGTGTGTGTGTGTGTATTTCAAGCTATTTGCTATTAGCAAACCCATAGAGATACTCTAAATTCATTTTTCTTCAAAAGTAGATGTAGCCTCTTGCTAAGAATAACTTAAGCATGAAATGGTTTTTCTGTCTAGTGTAAGCTACTTCTGCAAGTCACCAAAGTTGGAGTGGGCTACAAGCATGTCAAAATGAATCCTCCCACTCATACTGAACAGGCCTAGAAAAGTGCCCTGAGAGACAGTAACGGCCTATTAAACACGATAGAGTGGTGCTCTGTCCAGCAGAAAATGGACAGAGATGAGAGGAGTAGGAGCTTCCATCAGCAAACAATGAGTGTTTGCAGAGCAAAAGCTCCCTCAATGTATAACGAAGCAGGCACAGTCCACGGGGGAACACCTCCAAAAGTAAGTAGTAAATATCTCAAACTCATAGTATATTGTATTTTTAAGATGAATACGTCAATATCATTGATGCATTCTGAGTATAATTATTTTTACCACTTTTTTTCACCCTAGAATTAAGACAATTCTAATCCAATAAGGCTTTTGACACTAAAAAATGACATATGGAGGGATATTTGAAGACCAAGTGGAATTTCTATGTTAAGAGATTATACAACCCCCCCAACCCCCACCTCCAAATTTTTAATTCTCCTTGAATACAGTCACTTATCTGATCCTGGAAGGCCCAAACACTTGCAAATGCAAAATAGGTTTCACAGAGTGCAGAAGGAGAGTCTGGGGGAGTGTTCTGGGCTGTCAGGAGACAATCCAGTAATGAGCACAAAGTCTTCAATGAAGACAAACAATAAAAGGGCTGTATTGAAATTACTGCAGCCTGGCATAATAGCTGAGCTGCAAAGATACTGCAGAAATGGTAATGAGTACAATAATGCTCTGAACTTGGAGTGTTTTTATTTAAAAGATTTTAATTAACCAGAAAATGAGCATTAATCCCTGCAACTTGAAAAATAACAACATGCCACCTTATTGCTACAAGCAGAAAGGTAAGAAAAAAAACAAGAAAATGTTATTGGGGGAAATAAGCCCCTTGAAAAATGAGCAATTCAAAGCACTAGCTAGAATATGTAGCATGTCCACTTCTCAATGGTCAATTTAAAATGGCTTGTTTAATTTGAAATTTCTAACCTTAAGTTCTTGGGAATCCAGTTCTAGTCTGGGCTTTGGTTTCACAAGTTATATACAACGCAGGAAATTTTCAGTCATCTTGAATATATATTCTGAAAAATTTACTCTTTGTGAGGACATCGAAAGAGCCAACAAACCTCAACTGCTTGCAGCCTCTCCTAAAATATCAGAGTTGTGGGCCAACACTAAAAAAGATGCCTATGGGGACATTTTTACCTTTAAAGGTCTCTGCAAAGGACATGCTACCACACCAAATTCACTACTGCTGCTCAAAAAAATAATTATAATTTGTATCCACTACATGAGCTACATTTTCCAAAAGAGGAAGGCCTGGGTTTGTTATATGAATAACAGAAGCAGACCTCAAAACGAAATTGCTTGTCCTAAAGCTTCCTCTTGGCAACCAGGCACTTACAAAATGGAGGTGCTGAAGAGGCAAACTTCTTTTATAAGAAATTCTCCAAAATGCTCCCATACCACTTTTTTCCTAGATTTACACGTGGGATACAGATTTCAAAGCTCTGTGGCTGTAATTTCTATTGTCATTATCAATCACATGATAGTTGGAATTAGGATCATAGAGCCTCAAACTGAGCATGTCCAACGTATGACTTTACAACCTGCACCTTGCCTTCAACCCCTTTCTTTGGGCAATGTGCTGTGAGTACGAGAGCCTTTCAAGCTGGTTAAAGTGAAAGTGTTAGTTACTCAGCCACGTCTGACTCTTTGCAACCCCATGGACAATAGCTCACCAAGCTCCTCTGTCCCTGAAATTCTCCAGGCAAGAATATTGGAGTGGGTTGCCATTCCCTTCTCCAGGGGGATCTTCTCAACCCAGGGATCAAACCCAGGTCTCCCACAATGCAGACAGATTCTTTACCATCTGAGCCACCAAGGATGCTCCAAGCTGGACTCTCACAAAACCTTGTCAATTATACTCCAGAAATGTCTCCTGAATCCGCTCTTTCCCACTTATTCCTCAATTCAGGCAGTCAGACCTTCTCTAACTTCCAAAAGTCCCAATAACCTTCAAGTTCTTCCCACTGTCTTGATTCCATTTGTCTCAGGTCTTTTCCTCCTAAGAAATACTTAGCATGGGACTCCCCTGGCGGTCCAGTGGTTAAGACTCGGAGCTTACAATGCAAAGGGCTCAGGTTCTATCCCTGATAGAGAAATTAAGATCCCACATGTTGCACGGGGCAGTTAAAAGAAGAAAATAAAAATAAAATAAATAATTAACAAAATTCTCATGCTTAAAAATGTCCCTTGCCCACCACAAAGTCCATTCTACCCACCATGCCCTTTATTATCTTATCCTATTTTTTTTTAATTGGAGTATAATTGTTTTACAATATTGTGTTAGTTTCTGCTGTACAACAAAATGAATCAGCTATAAGTACACAAAAATTCATTCCCTCTTGAGCCTCCCTCCCACCATCCCCATCCCTCCCCTCTAGGTTCTTGCCCTACTTTTATCTCCTGCCCCTTACCACAAATAATCCATGTTTGGGCTACATTGAATTTCTTAACATTTCTCCTGGCCACCAAGTTCTTCTACAACTTCAGTCAAGTTTTTTTTTTTGGTTGCTTTTTGGGGGCAAAATTGTCCTTTGGCTGTGCAAGAGAAACACCTGTCTAGGTTCCTGTGTTTTAGGAGGCTCTTGCTCCGACCCTCTCCTCCACCGGGAAGGCAGTCTGTGGGTTATATGCTTGCCCAGACGTCACACTTCCCCTTCTAGATCACACTCCTGGTGCCCGGGGCTCGCAAGTTGCCTGTCCAAAGGACCCAAGCCTGTTTCTAGGGCCACTGTGGATCTCTTCCCTTGTGCCTCCTCCAGAGGGCAGCCCATACCATCAGCCTGACCACTCCTAATGGGAGGGCAGCCCTGAGGCACCGCTTGAAGAAGGGCTAGGGTAAGACCAAAGTGTGCACACAAGGCACGTGAAGACCTTGTCACAGGATAGAGTTGGAAGACAGGGAAAGAAGGAAGAGGCTCCTAGGAAGGAGCACCAGGACATGGGGACCAGCTGACCCCATGCCCTCAGGGGGCTAAAATTCAAAATTTGAACTTGGTCTTCCCAGTAATCATAAATTGAGTGGATTATATTTATGGGGGCTTTCCTGGTAGCTCAGCTGGTAGAGAATCCACCTGCAATGCAGGAGACACTGGTTTGATTCCTGGGTCAGGAAGATCCCCTGGAGAAGGGAAAGGCTGCCCACTCCTGTATTCTGACTTGGTAAATTCCATGGACTGTATAGTCTTATGTTTGCAAAGAGTTGAAGAGCTTGATTTATAACTTTAAGTATTAAAATATATAGCACTGGGGCCTCTCTTTGTACTCCTGTTTTGAGCCCTGTGGTAAAACATTAGGGGCAGGGCTGCTTTGCTCTATGTCTTTCCTTCCCATGTCTGTCTGGCCAACTCCTATTCATCCTTCAAAAACCATTGCAAATAGACAAACACCTTCTTCTCCCTCTCCCACTGCTCCTTCTTCATTTAAGTTAGGGAATTGGCATGCAGCTGTACTTGGGCCTGGAGCCAGGAGGGGGTGTGTCGTCAGCTCCGTAGGTAGCACGTTCTGCCAGCTTTATCTACCACTCATCCACATGGTGGGATACGGCCATGCCACACTTCAGAAAGTGAAAATGAAGGTGGCTACATGATCTAGTTTCCTTTCAAAAATGTATGCTTAAAAGGTTCATGAGTTTTCTCTTTCAGAAATTTTTATATTTCTTCCATTTGAAAGGCCAGCCCCAGGAGAGGCATATTCACAATGCCAATTCCAAAATCTCAGGGAAGGAACTCTGATATAATGGCAGAAACAACAGACACCGTGCCCTTCTGAGGTGAGATGATACCGTGAGATATGAACCCCCTCTTGTATCCTATCTTTCCCTTATTCGGTCTAGACCATTTGTTGTCTTGGAGACGGAGGGGCAAGGAGAGACAAGGCCACTGAGTTTCAAAAGCCTTGGCTTTTGCTTTCATAGAACCTCATTGCTGAGATGACTCTGAACTTGGTGAATCTGTAAGGATGTAGAACAAGGCCCTGTGCGCTCCTGGGAACACACATCTCAAGAGAATTAGATCTCCTGTTCCCTTTTGATTTACCATTCGCTAGGCTGAGCCTCAGGGAAAGAGTAGAAGAATAGAAACCATAAGAGTTTAGAGTTGGACCCGGAGCACATAGGACCTGGGTCCCCTTCATTCCAAAAGGGAGCCTTCAGCAATAGTGAGACTCCAAGTTGCCCGCCCCCAAGGGCATCATGGGGTGGGAGAAGAAGAACAGAAATGGTGGGGTGGCCTGGCTGGACAATGGACTTGGGGAGCTGCCCTGAGCATGGTGAGAGCAGTGGATGATTTTCTGTGTGCCAGAGGGAGGGTCCCCAAAGGAGTCTAGAAAGCCTCCTAGGTGTGAAGGTGCCACCGTGGGTACAAACGAGGGTGACCCAGGGGCAACTCGCAACAACTCACAGTCTTGGGTGATGACAAAGAAGGGAAGAAAGCAGCCATGACCCTCTGGTGATGCAAACCCTCAAACTCATCTTTGCGGAAAGATGTGGGGGGAACTCTGACATGACTGCCACATGGTCAAATGGAGGTTTGGAAAATAGACGCATATTTTAGGATTCCTGTTTTTAAAATAAAATGCCTTCTTTAAAAAAATGAAATTTACATATTTATTTTGACTGTGCCGAGTCTTAGTTGTGGTACCCAGGATCTGCCATCTTCGTTGCAGCCTGTGAGATTTTCAGTTGCGGATTTTTTAGTTCCCCTACCACGGATTGAACTTGCAGTCCTTGCGTTGGGAGCACAGAGTCTCAGCTACTGAACCACCAGGGAAGTCCCCAATTTTTTTTTTTTTTTATTCTGACATATTCGCTACTCAGGCTGTCCCAGAAAATAAAAATTAGTGTACAGATGACCTGGGTTTTTTTTTTTTTCAAGTTATATTTAAACAAAACACCTGAGGATTTCCTCTTTGACTTTTTCATCTGCAGTGGTTACTGCATCTGAATCAATGCTTTATAAAATATTAGGTAGGTTACTGGCTATTAAGGCCTTTGCATTCATAAACTTTGTCATTGCCACATTTTCATAAAAGAACATCTGAAGTCACTATTTCGTTAAACGAATGATATTATTAGATTAATCCTCTACATTGCTGAAGACTTCCACGGTATTCTATTGTCTGCCATGATTGTCGCAGATTGGACTGGAAATGGCAAACTTTGCTACCTCTGCTAGGAACACCACCCACAAGGGGCCTTCTGGCTCCAGTGGAGCAGACTTCTGATTTGTTTTGTTTTTCTAGTTCAGTGAGAACTTAATAATCTTTTTGTTTTTTTTTTCCTTTGAAGACTTCAGTAAAGAAAGGGTCATCGCTCAACATGAGGGACAAATTGGTACCATTATTCTAGAGAGCAGGAGACGAATTGTGCGGTTCTGGGGGGATCTGACAGACTGGGATGTGAGCGTGAAAGCACACTTACCTCTCCGCGCACCGTGCTCTCTGCAGGCCTCCTGGAAGGGCAACCACTGTCAGTTAACACAACAGCCGTGAGCTTCGGCAGAACAATAGATTTTGATTAGAAAAACACTAATGCCAGATCTATTTGTTAATTGTAGACTCTTAACAATTTCTGTCAAATGTGGGATTCTTTTTTCAAATTTCAGAGACATAATCACAGCCTCCTGAAATCCGGGTGCAAACCCTATCCATTCAGGCTTTTGTTTGCCTAATGTGTGGAGGGTTGGGGAGGGGGGTATGGTGAGAGGGACATAATAGAGTAGCTCTCTTTCCAAGGGCACTTGAGAAAGCATGTTGAGCTTACAGTTTTAATCATGAAGGACTAAAGATAACCAACTAAAAAGTTTCAGATCAAGATGTTTACATTTTCAATTTAAGCAGTGGAATTGAGAGAGGAAAACATATATAGAAGCCATGATTTTTATTTGTTCACACGGTGTTTACTTAGTGTCTCAGCATATTCACATTTTTATTGCATGCTGCTAAAATGGGAAAAGGACAAGAAAACCATCCAAATGAAGAGAAAGTAAGAGAAACAAAAACCATGGGAGAAAAGGGTTTGGGGCGGAGAGAGAGGAAGTTGTTTGGGATGGTCTACTCTGAGGTAACAAGAAAATTAAGCTAAACATCAATTTAAAAATCTATCATAAAACCAGAACATTGAACAGCCAATTGAACAGAGATTACAATAGTGCAGTAGATTCACTCTGATTCATCACCAGGTGGGGGTGGAGGTTATATCAATTCAATCTGTGGTTAAGAACCTGCTGAGAGTCAAACATGTCTGGGCACATTTGACAAATAGCTGGGGCAACACTGCCTCAAATTTTTTTGTCTTAAAAGTGAGGAGGGGAACATTAAGGGTAATACCTTATCCTTCGAGAAGGATCCAGGCAGATTGAGCCTGACCCCATGACAGAGAAGGAGGTATGTGAAAACGACCACAGCTCTATGTCCGTTGTTAGTTGGAGCTGCCTCCTACTCTAGCCCCACACTTGACTCATGGTTGGGCCCTAAGAAGGCAGAGGGCAGAAGAGCACATGTGAGATGTTAATAACACCAAAGGGAAAGTTTACATAAGCATGTGTAGCACAGGCAACTATGCTGGGGGATCCCTCCCACAGCAAACACAAGGGGAAAAAGGTCTCCTTTCATCTAGCCACCTCAACACCAAGCACTTTAGTATTCTAGAAGGACATGATATTCCCAGTGGGTTGGTGACTCATTGCCTGGAGACAGGCAGTGGAGGGAGAACCCATCACCTGCCCAGACTAGCTACAAAACACATGTAAAGACACCCCATGGGGCCTCTCAAAAATACCTAGTGGGGAATATCATTTGAAGAAGACTGAGAGAAGGGGATCAAAACCAATGAACTACTTATTTCATATTCCAGGCTTCCTTTTTTGTTGACTACAATGTTTGAATTTGACAATAAGGAGTTCATGATCTGAGCCACAGTCAGCTCCCAGTCTTGTTTTTGCTGACTGTATAGCGCTTCTCCATCTTTGGCTGCAAAGAATATAATCAATCTGATTTCTGTATTGACCAGCTGGTGATGTCCATGTGTAGAGTCTTCTCTTGTGTTGTTGGAAGAGGCTGTTTTCCAAATCCCTTATGATTATACATTGGAAGTGAGAAATAGATTCAAGGGATTGGATCTGATAGAGAGCCTGAAGAACTATGGAGGGAGGTTCATGACACTATACAAGAGGCAGGGATCAAGACCATCTCCAAGAAAAAGAAATGCAAAAAGGCAAAACGGTTGTCTGAGGTGGCCTTACAAATAGTTGAGAAAAGAAGAGAAGTGAAAGGCAAAGGAGAAAAGGAAAGATATATCCATTTGAATGCAGAGTTCCAAAGAATAGCAAGGAGAGATAAGAAAGCCTTCCTCAGTGATCAGTGCAAAGAAATAGAGGGAAACAATAGAATGGGAAAGACTAGAGATCTCTTCAAGAAAATTAGAGATACCAAGTGAACATTTCATGCAAAGATGGGCTCTATAAAGGACAGACAGTATGGGCCTAACATAAGCAGAAGATATTAAGAAGAGGTGGGAAGAATACAAAGAACTATACAAAAAAATTCTTCATGACCCAGATAACCAAAATGGTGTGATCACTCACCTAGAGCTAGACATCCTGGAAAGCAAAGTCAAGTGGTCCATAGGAAGCATCACTATGAACAAAGCTAGTGGAAGTGATGGAATTCCAGTTGAGCTATTTCAAATCCTAAAAGATGATGCTGTGAAAGTGCTACACTCAATATGCCAGCAAATTTGGAAGACTCAGCAGTGGCCACAGGACTGGAAAAGATCAGTTTTCATTCCAATCCCAAAGAAAGGCAATGCCAAAGAACGTTTAAATGACCGCACAGTTGCACTCATCCCACGTGCTAGCAAAGTAATGCTCAAAATTCTCTAAGCCAGGCTTCAACAGTATGTGAATCATGAACTTCCAGATGTTCAAGCTGAATTTAGAAAAGGCAGAGGAACCAGAGATCAAATTGCCAACATCCGATGGATTATTGAAAAAGCGAGCGAGTTCCAGAAAAACATCTACTTCTGCTTTATTTACTATGCCAAAATCTTCTGTATAGATCACAAAAAACTGGAAAATTCTGAAAGAGATGGGAATACCAGACCACCTGATCTGCCTCTTGAGAAATGTGTATGCAGTTCAGGAAGCAAATGTTAGAACTGGACATGGAACAAGAGACTAGTTCCAAATTGGGAAAGGAGTGTGTCAAGGCTGTATATTGTCACCCTGCTTATTCAACTTAGATGCAGAGTACATCATGAGAAACGCTGGACTGGAGGAGACACAAGCTGGAATCAAGATTGCCGGGAGAAATATCCGTAACCTCAGATATGCAGAGGACACCACCCTTATGGCAGAAAGCAAAGAAGGACTAAAGAGCTTCTTGATGAAAGTGAAAGAGGAGAGTGAAAAAGTTGGCTTAAAACTCAACATTCAAAAAATTAAGATCATGACATCTGGTCCCATCACTTCATGGCAAATAGATGGGGAAACAATGGAAACAGTGAGAGACTTTATTTTCTTGGGCCCCAAAATCACTGCAGATGGTGACTGCAGCCATGAAATTAAAAGATGCTTGCTCCTTGGAAGAAAGGTTATGACCAACCTAGACAGCATATTCAAAAGCAGAGACATTCCTTTTCCAACAAAGGTCCATCTAGTCAAAGCTATGGTTTTTCCAGTAGTCGTGTATGGATGTGAGAGTTGGACTATAAAGAAAGCTGAGCACTGAAGAATTGATGCTTTTGAACTGTGGTGTTGGAGGAGACTCTTGAGAGTTGCTTGGACTGCAAGGAGATCCAACCAGTCCATATTAAAGGAGATCAGTCCACATATTCATTGGAAGGACTGATGCTGAAGCTGAAACTCCAGTACTTTGGCCACCTGATGTGAAGAACTGACTCATTGGAAAAGACCCTGATCCTGGGAAAGATTGAAGGCAGGAGGAGAAGGGGACAACAGAGGATGAGATGGTTGGATAGCATCACTGACTCAGTGGACATGAGTTTGAGTAAACTCTGGGAGTTGATGATGTACAGGGAGGTCTGGTGTGCCGCAGTTCATGGGGTCTAAAGAGTCTGACACGACTGAGCCACTGAATGGAACTGACAATGTTTGGAAGTTAATTGATGTCATCATTCTAACATCTTGCTATATTTCATGGAGAAGGCCATGGCAACCCACTCCAGTACTCTTACCTGGAAAACCCCATGGATGGAGGATCCTGGTGGGCTGCCATCTATGGGGTCACACAGAGTCAGACACGGCTGAAGTGACTTAGCAGCAGCAGCAGCTATATCTCAAAACTTTCAATGACTCATTAATGATTAAGGGTATAAACTCTGACTGTAAACACTTTTTAATAGCATAATATAATATTTGAATTTTGGGCACAGAGCTCTCTTCCTCAATTACACATTTTAATGCTTCTGGATATGAAAGGACACCAACAAATACAGTTTTTAATGCACTTAAAAATGATTTACATTTTTTTTAAGTGTTTTTTTTTAATACTTGAAAATTGCTAAGAGAGTAGCTCTTACATATTCTCACCATGAAAAAGAAATGGTAATTATGTGACATGACAGAGGTGTTAACTAACGCTAAGGTGGTAATCATTTTTCTTTTTTTTTTTTTTAGATGCTTTTTTTTTTTTCACATATTTTATTTATTTTTTTTTTTTTTAAATTTTATTTTTAAACTTAACATAACTGTATTAGATTTGCCAAATATCAAAATGAATCCGCCACAGGTACACATGTGTTCCCCATGTAAAAATGATTTACATTTATATTCAACTTGGGGGAGTTGTTTTTTCATCCCATGCCAGTTATTTATTGTTTTTGTTGTTTTTTAGTTGCTCAGTCATGTCCAATTCTTTGTGACCCCTGGGACTGTAGCCCACCAGGCTCTTCTGTCCATGGATTATAGCAAGAATACTGAAGTGGGTTGCCATTTCCTTCCCCCGGGAATATTCCCGACCCAGAGAAGCAAGCCAAGGCTCCTGCATCTCCTGCATTGGCAGGAGGACTATTTAACACTGAGCCACCTGCTATTTATTGCTAAATAACAAATCACTCCAAAACTTAGTAGATTAGACTACATAAATACTGAAATGTTTAAAAATTTAAAACTGACTATAGCAAGTGTTGACACAGAATTAGAGCAATTAGAATTCTTATTTTCTCATGGCATGTGGGAATAAAATGGTATAACCTCTTTGAAAAGCAGTGGAAAACAGTTGGTAGCTCCTTAACATTTTAAACATACACTGCCATGTGACCCAGCCATTCTATTCCGACCTACTTACTCCAGAGAAATGAAAGCATAAACAATGCAAAGAACTATAAATGTTCATAGCAGCTTTACCTCTTAATCAGTAAAAACTGGAAACAGTGAAAATGTCCTACCACATGTGAATGGATAAAGAATTTGTGGTAGATTCATACAATGTATTACTATTCAAGTAATAAAAATAAAAAGAAATCAACACTTAATATACCCAATAACATGAATGAATTTCAAAATAATAATGCTGAGTGACTGAAGACAGACAAAAAACAATACATATTATATGAGTCCATTTTAAAATTCTAGAAAATGTAAACAAGTCTAAAGTAACAGGAAGCTGATCAGTGGTTGGTTGGTTGGGATGGGAGACCAGAGGGAGAGATTATGGAGGAGCACAAAAAAAGAAAAAACTTTCTTTTAGGAGTAACGGATATGTTCATTATCTAATTGTAGATAAAGCCTGAGGGCTTTACAGGTATACAATGGTTCAGGTATACAATGGTACAATATGTCAAAACTTGTCAAATTGGACACTTTAAATATATATACTTATTATATATCAATTCTTTCTGAATAAAAAATTAAAAATTTAAAAGCAGTGCCCAAAGGAAATTCAGTGACTTAACAAATGAAGCTAAATAAAATCATTTAATCTGCTCGAGGTTCTGCAAATTGGGCAAGGCTTCACTGCCCAATTGTGGGCTTCACCCAATTGAGGGCATCCCTGATAGCTCAGTTGGTAAAGAATCTGCCTGCAATGCAGGAGGCTCTGGTTTGATTCCTGGGTCGGGGAGATCCGCTGGAGAAGGGGTAGGCTATGCACTCCAGTACTCTTGGGCTTCCCTTGTGGCTCAGTTGGTAAAGAATCCGCCTGCAGTGTGGGAGACCTGGGTTTGATCCCTGGGTTGGGAAGATCCCCCGGAGAAGGGAAAGGCTAACTACTCCAGTATTCTGGCCTAGAGAATTCCATGGACTGTATAGTCCATGGGGTCTCAAAGAATTAGACATGACTGAGCGACTTTCACTGCCCAATTGGGAAGGCTCATGTCTGCTCCATGTGGGAGTAGCTGTGATGACTCGACTGAGGGCTGGAGGCTCAGATCCCAAGATAGCTCATTCACATGGTGACAAGTGGTACTGACTGTCAGCTAGGAGCTCAGTCTGAGTGGAGTACTGGAGGCTCTGTTTTTCTCCATCTGAACCATTGCAAGTGACCTGAGCTTACCATCTAGTGACTGAGTTCAAAAGGCAAGTGTCCTGAGAGATCGGGCAGGAGCTGCATCACCTTTTATATCTTGGAAATCACATAGTGTCACTTCCACCAAACCCTGGTAACTGAGGCAGTCACAAAGGCACACCTGGGTTCGAGGAAAGGGGAAATAGAGTCTTCTTTTTTATGAAGAGTGGGCATCCATGTTGGCTCAGACAGTAAAGAATCTGCATTCATTGCACTAGATCTGGGTTTGAGTCCTGTGTCGGGAAGACCCCCTGAAGAAGAAAATGGCACCTCACTTCAGTATTCTTGCCTGGAGAATCCCATGGACAGAAGAGCTGAGTGGGCTACAGTCCATGGGGTCACAAAGAGTCAGACACGACAGAGTGACTAAAACTTTTCAGCTTTGAGGAGTAGTAAATTATGGTGGAGTATGTGGAAGGGGGATTACTGTTGAAGCTATTTTTGGGGAAATATGATCTATCATACCACAGTCCAATCTCTGACCCAATAATTCACATTTCTCACACATTCAAAATGCACCCTCTCTTACTCTGAGACCCTCAGAGAGACTTATCCCTTGATGGCACTGAGCTCAGGCCTGAGATCCAGGATCTCATTACCTAAATCAAATTCTTGGAAAAATTTCCCAGGAAGTTAAGATTCTTCCAAAGTTAAACGTATACCTACTATGTGATCAAATCATCCCACTTTTAGATGTTAACCCAAGAGAAATGAGAGCACATGACCAAAGAGAGGAAGCCCTTTGAAGTTCCTCAAGTACAGTTCCCCGAGTGAAATGTCTCTTGATCTTCAGTTCAGTTCAGTCACTCAGTCGTGTCTGACTCTTTGAGACCTCATGAACCGCAGCATGCCAGGCCTCCCTGTCCATCACCAACACCCAGAGTCCACCCAAACCCATGTCCATTGATTTGGTGATACCATCCAACCATCTCATCCTCTGTTATCCCCTTCTCCTCCTGCCCTCAATCTTTCCCAGCATCAGGGTCTTTTCAAATGAATCAGCTCTTCACATCAGGTGGCCAAAGTACTGGAGTTTCAGCTTAAACATCAGTCCTTCCAATGAACACCCAGGACTGATCTCCTTTAGAATGCACTGGTTGGATCTCCTTGCAGTCCAAGGGACTCTCAAGAGTCTTCTCCAACACCACAGTTCAAAAGCATCAATTCTTCAGCGCTCAGCTTTCTTTATAGTCCAACTCTCACATCCATACATGACCATTGAAAAAACCATAGCCTTGACTAGACAGGAGAGTGAAGAGGAGAGTGAAAAAGTTGGCTTAAAGCTCAACATTCAGAAAACTAACATCATGGCATCTGGTCCCATCACTTCATGGGAAACAGATGGGGAAACAGTGGAAACAGTGTCAGACTTTATTTTTCTGGGCTCCAAAATCACTGCAGATGGTGACTGCAGCCATGAAATTAAAAGACGCTTACTCCTTGGAAGGAAAGTTATGACCAACCTAGATAGCATATTCAAAAGCAAAGACATTACTTTGCCAACAAAGGTCCATCTAGTCAAGGCTATGGTTTTTCCAGTGGTCATGTATGGATGTGAGAGTTGGACTGTGAAGAAAGCTGAGTGCCGAAGAATTGATGCTTTTGAACTGTGGTGTTGGAGAAGACTCTTGAGAGTCCCTTGGACTGCAAGGAGGTCCAACCAGTCCATTCTAAAGGTGATCAGTCCTAGGTGTTCTTTGGAAGGAATGATGCTAAGGCTGAAACTCCAGTACTTTGGCCACCTCATGTGAAGAGTTGCCTCATTGGAAAAGACTCTGATGCTGGGAGGGATTGAGGGCAGGAGAAGAAAGGGATTACAGAGGATGAGACGGTTGGATGGCATCACTGACTCGATGGACATGAGTCTGAGTGAACTCCAGGAGTTGGTGATGGACAGGGAAGCCTGGCATGCTGCGATTCATGGGGTCGCAAAGAGTCGGACACAACTGAGCGACTGAACTGAACTGAACTGACCTGACTAGACAGACCTTTGTTGACAAAGTAATGTCTCTGCTTTTAATATGCTATCTAGGTTGGTCATAACTTTCCTTCCAAGGAGTAAGCATCTTTTAATTTCATGGCTGCAATCACCATCTGCAGTGATTTTGGAGCCCGCCCAGAAAAATAAAGTCAGCCACTGTTTCCACTGTTTCCCTATGTATTTGCCATGAAGTGATGGGACCAGATGCCATGATGTTAGTTTTCTGAATGTTAAGCTTTAAGCCAACTTTTTCACTCTCCTCTTTCACTTTCATTAAGAGGCTCTTTATTTATTTATTTTTTTTTAATTTTATTTTATTTTTAAACTTTACATAACTGTATTAGTTTTGCCAAATATCAAAATGAATCCGCCACAGGTATACATGTGTTCCCCATCCTGAACCCTCCTCCCTCCTCCCTCCCCATTCCATCCCTCTGGGTCGTCCCAGTGCACCAGCCCCAAGCATCCAGTATCGTGCATCGAACCTGGACTGGCAACTCATTTCATACATGATATTTTACATGTTTCAATGCCATTCTCCCAAATCTTCCCACCCTCTCCCTCTCCCAGAGTCCATAAGACTGTTCTATACATCAGTGTCTCTTTTGCTGTCTCGTACACAGGGTTATTGTTACCATCTTTCTAAATTCCATATATATGCGTTAGTATACTGTATTGGTGTTTTTCTTTCTGGCTTACTTCACTCTGTATAATAGGCTCCAGTTTCATCCACCTCATTAGAACTGATTCAAATGTATTCTTTTTAATGGCTGAATAATACTCCATTGTGTATATGTACCACAGCTTTCTTATCCATTCATCTGCTGATGGACATCTAGGTTGCTTCCATGTCCTGGCTATTATAAACAGTGCTGCGATGAACATTGGGGTACACGTGTCTCTTTCCCTTCTGGTTTCCTCAGTGTGTATGCCCAGCAGTGGGATTGCTGGATCATAAGGCAGGTCTATTTCCAGTTTTTTAAGGTATCTCCACACTGTTCTCCATAGTGGCTGTACTAGTTTGCATTCCCACCAACAGTGGAAGAGGGTTCCCTTTTCTCCACACCCTCTCCAGCATTTATTACTTGTAGACTTTTGGATCGCAGCCATTCTGACTGGTGTGAAATGGTACCTCATAGTGGTTTTGATTTGCATTTCTCTGATAATGAGTGATGTTGAGCATCTTTTCATGTGTTTGTTAGCCATCTGTATGTCTTCTTTGGAGAAATGTCTATTTAGTTCTTTGGCCCATTTTTTGATTGGGTCATTTATTTTTCTGGAGTTGAGCTGGAGGAGTTGCTTGTATATTCTCGAGATTAGTTGTTTGTCAGTTGCTTCATTTGCTATTATCTTCTCCCATTCTGAAGGCTGTCTTTTCACCTTGCTAATAGTTTCCTTTGATGTGCAGAAGCTTTTAAGGTTAATTAGGTCCCATTTGTTTATTTTTGCTTTTATTTCCAATATTCTGGGAGGTGGGTCATAGAGGATCCTGCTGTGATGTATGTCAGAGAGTGTTTTGCCTATGTTCTCCTCTAGGAGTTTTATAGTTTCTGGTCTTACGTTGAGATCTTTAATCCATTTTGAGTTTATTTTTGTGTATGGTGTTAGAAAGTGTTCTAGTTTCATTCTTTTACAAGTGGTTGACCAGAGTTCCCAGCACCACTTGTTAAAGAGATTGTCTTTAATCCATTGTATATTCTTGCCTCCTTTGTCAAAGATAAGGTGCCCATATGTGCGTGGATTTATCTCTGGGCTTTCTATTTTGTTCCATTGATCTATATTTCTGTCTTTGTGCCAGTACCATACTGTCTTGATAACTGTGGCTTTGTAGTAGAGCCTGAAGTCAGGTAGGTTGATTCCTCCAGTTCCATTCTTCTTTCTCAAGATCGCTTTGGCTATTCGAGGTTTTTTGTTTTTCCATACAAATTGTGAAATTATTTGTTCTAGCTCTGTGAAGAATGCTGTTGGTAGCTTGATAGGGATTGCATTGAATCTATAAATTGCTTTGGGTAGTATACTCATTTTCACTATATTGATTCTTCCAATCCATGAACATGGTATATTTCTCCATCTGTTAGTGTCCTCTTTGATTTCTTTCACCAGTGTTTTATAGTTTTCTATATATAGGTCTTTAGATTCTTTAGGTAGATATATTCCTAAGTATTTTATTCTTTCCGTTGCAATGGTGAATGGAATTGTTTCCTTAATTTCTCTTTCTGTTTTCTCATTATTAGTGTATAGGAATGCAAGGGATTTCTGTGTGTTGATTTTATATCCTGCAACTTTACTATAGTCATTGATTAGTTCTAGTAATTTTCTGGTGGAGTCTTTAGGGTTTTCTATGTAGAGGATCATGTCATCTGCAAACAGTGAGAGCTTTACTTCTTCTTTTCCAATTTGGATTCCTTTTATTTCTTTTTCTGTTCTGATTGCTGTGGCCAAAACTTCCAAAACTATGTTGAATAGTAATGGTGAAAGTGGGCACCCTTGTCTTGTTCCTGACTTTAGAGGAAATGCTTTCAATTTTTCACCATTGAGGATAATGTTTGCTGTGGGTTTGTCATATATAGCTTTGATTATGTTGAGGTATGTTCCTTCTATTCCTGCTTTCTGGAGAGTTTTTATCATAAATGGATGTTGAATTTTGTCAAAGGCTTTCTCTGCATCTATTGAGATAATCATATGGTTTTTATTTTTCAATTTGTTAATTAAGAGGCTCTTTAGCTCTTCTTCACTTTCTGCCATAAGGGTGGTGTCATCTGCATATCTGAGAGTATTCATATTTCTGCCGGCAATCTTGATTCCAGCATGTGCTTCTTCCAGCCCAGCATTTCTCATGATGTACTCTGCATAGAAGTTAAATAAGCAAGGTGACAATATACAGCCTTGACGTACTCCTTTTCCTATTTGGAACCAGTCTGTTGTTCCATGTCCAGTTCTAACTGTTGCTTCCTGAACTGCATACAGGTTTCTCAAGAGGCAGATCAGCTGGTCTGGTATTCCCATCTCTTTCAGAATTTTCCACAGTTTATTGTGATCCACACAGTCAAAAGCTTTGGCATAGTCAATAAAGCAGAAATAGATGTTTTTCTGGAACTCTCTTGCTTTTTTGATGATCCAGCAGATGTTGGCAATTTGATCTCTGGTTCCTCTGCCCTTTCTAAAACCAGCTTGAACATCTGGAAGTTCACAGTTCACATATTGAACACTTGAATTTCAGAGAAAGTTACTTAGTCCATATAATGGTAGGACAGATATAACTCCTATAAACACTCCTATTCAAAAAGAAAGAAAATGGAGGCACACAGAAATCATTGTTCCAAAGTAATTCTGCAATCTAGTTGGGCACATTTTCCCAGTCTGAGTCCAATTCTACTTCCTGTGTAAAATTTACTATGACTCTTAACTTTACTCTCTGGGCTCCTGATTCTATATGATGAATTATCCTTGCTTTTTTAAAAACAAAAATTATCCTTACTTTAGTTTTCAATAAAATACAGCCTACATTTGTTTAAAATATTTTCTGCCAATTTTTTTTCTTTTGAAAAAATATTTACTTATTTTTATTTGTTTATTTGGCTGTGCCTGTTAGTTATGGCACTCAAACTCTTAGTTGTAGCCATGTGGGATCTAGTTCCCTGAGCAGGGATAGAACCATTGCCCTCTGCAATGGAAGCATGGTGTTTTAGGCACAGGATCACCAAGGAAGTCTCTCTTTTGTCTTTTGACTTTGCTTATTTCATTTTCTGTCAGGCAAATTTTTTCTTTTCAGGTATGCAGTCAACTGTATCCATATTTTCTTTTGATTGCAAAGAAAAACAAATGATTTTAACTGTAAATATAGGGGAAAATAGGTATATTCACAATTTGACTACACACCTTTAATAAAATATTTTGTTGTCAGTGGTCTTGGTACATCAATTGTGAAATGATTTCATATGCATACCACAGGAAAAAGCAAATGAATTACTGTATTTAAGGAGGAGGCGGGAGGAGGAGAAAGAGAAGGGAGAATGCTTTTCCTAAGGTGCTAGGTTTTCCACCGTCAGCCATGCACCTACATATAGACTGGAGATTTAAGAAAATTCTGTCTTCACTTTCACTTTGGGGAGCTGTGTTTGGGAATAAAATAAGGACTCCCAACAATGAGACAGCACTAAAACACTCTTTCCTCTCTAACAGAAATTTTTATTTACTGCTCCTCTTTGCAGAGGGGAAAGGCAAGGTAGTTAACATTTTGAGAGTATCTCTTATGTACCGTATCCACATTACCCAATGTAACCCTCAGAACAGCTTTGGGGAGAAAAAACTTTCAGCCCACCATTTTCAGTGAAAAGCTAGAAACTTAAAAAGATAACACAACTAACATACTGAGCACTTCATGTAAAGAATTGGTCCAGGTTTTCATCGTCTACTTTTTCATTTAATCCCACAATCATCCTGTGAAGTAGCCCTATCGCTATGCTCATTTTTCATATGAAGATAGTTCATATGAAAGCTGAGGTAGATAAAGGTTAAGTAACTTGCCCAAGGTTTTACAATTAAGTGATGGAGTTAGAATGCAGACCAATTACTTCAACAATCTGGCTACAGCACCGTGCATTTATCTCTTCCCTTTAAAGGGAGTCAGACAGAGGATTCAACTTGAAGGGTCTTCCTTCTGGCAAAACGGGACAACTGGGCACCAAATAAATGATAGCAAATGATTATAACCCACTGAATAAAGTTGGGATCCATGAATCCATATCCTGTTAATTAAAGTGGACATAGACACAGATAGATTTAAGGGTGTGGAGAAAAAGAATCCACCTCTCCTTGGGCAAAATGACAAAGAATTTGTAGCTGTCTTTAATCTATTACAGATGTGCTCTGTCTTATTCCATAATCCCACAACAGCCAGAGTAAAGATTAGAGTTCCAGTGTCTTAAAGCCTTGCTCTCATAACTGCATATTCTGGGTGCTCACTAAACTCTGAGGAGCCTCTTGCTAAGCATTCAAGAGCAAATCTATCCTCTGGTCACTAAAGCAGGGGATGCAATTCAAATGTCTACAGAGATCAAGCACATAACCTGGATAAGTGAAGTGGACAGGGACATTGGCAATTTGAACATGTAAGAATATTCTTCTATTCTACACACATAAAAATGTGTTCTACCATTTCTGCAAACATACAACTCCCTTTATCTTTTGTTTTCTCACTTTCACTAAAGATTGAGTATAGAAACATATTGTCCTACCATAGGGAAAAAACCCTTACAGTCACAGAGAAAAAAAAGATATTTAATTCTAGATTTTGACACAGTTGATGCCTTCTAAGGGGACAGATACAACTCAGTTCTGCCTAAGCACTGGCCAAGTGGAGTTTAAGCCCTCTGTGACCCAAATTTTCCATTTTCCAAGAAAGCTGAAAATTTGGAGTTTTGTATGAAATCCTATTTTTAAATGTTGCCTCATCTTTTTTAAAGCACTGTGAAGGTCAAACAAAACATCCTGAGGCAAGTTCAGCCAGTAGATCACTGGTTTGTGACTAAAGGTATTAAAAAGAACTTAGCATTCATTGTCAAGTATTTACATATTTTAAAAAGAAACTCATAAAATCTTTTCATTTTCCTAAGCTAATGCTTCAGAGCATAATTAAATTGAATAATTGATTAAATATTAAAGAATGTGGATTATTTCATATCTTAAACATATTTCCAGCACCAACTATACTAGATTAACGACACCCTTAAATTCTCTGATGCTCCTCCCATCTAGAGGTGCGGTCTGAGTCCCTCTCCCTTGAGTATGGGCTGGCAATGACTTGTTTGTAACCCATACAACGTGGCAGAGATGGTGCTGATGACTTCTGAGGCCAGGTCCATGAAGTCTCACAGATTCTGCCTTGGCCTCCTGAACAGTCTCTCTCTGGACACTCCCTCTCTGGATATTCTTTCTTGGAATCCAGCTGCTATGCTGTGACAAGCCCACAGCACATAGAGATACCACTTACAGACACTCTGGTCAACAGCTTGGCTGAGCTCTCAGCCCACAGCCAGCATGAGCTACCACCACGAGAGGAGTCTCCTTGGATATCCTTCCTTATTATTCAGTCACTAAGTCATGTCTGACTCTTTGCAACCCCATGGACTGCAGTACACCAGGCTTCCTTGTCCTTCACCATATCCCAGAGTTTGCTCAATTTCATGTCCATTGAGTCGGTGATGCCATCCAACGATCCCATCCTCTTTTGTCCCCTTCTCCTCCTGCCCTCAGTCTTTCCCAGCATCAGGGTCTTTTCCAGTAAGTTGGCTCTTCACATCAGGTGGCTGAAGTATGGAGCTTCAGCTTTAGCATCAGTCTTTCCAGTGAATATTCAGGGTTGATCTCCTTTAGGATTGACCAGTTTGATCTCCTTGCAGTCCAAGGGCCTCTCAAGAGTCTTCTCTTCCTAGTTGTACCTTTAGATGGCTATGACTCCAGATGGCATCTCATTGTTACTGAATGAGAGACCCAAAAAGGGAACTCCCCAGACAAATCCCTTGGGAATTTGGGATCTAAACCATTATAAACAGGATAAGGAGGCTGTGTTAGAGTGCTGAATTCTGGGATCATTTATTACCCAGCAATAGATAACAGGAACAGGCTAATGTCGTTGCTCAGGTAACTTCTGAGGCCTAAGAAAACTTGTCTGCTGTTTGCACTATTTCCACTTAGTATTTTTTCTTATTGCACTATTATGAAGGCTTATGGACTAATTTTTGAAGAATAAAATGTATGAATCTTTAGGCATTTTTAATAAATGTCTGATGTTAATGCCTGATTCTTTTTGTTTTTCTGCCCTGATTTCCTACTGTGGTGGTCAAAACACGAGAAATTGCTTTAAAAAGTCAGCAAAAGAATCACCGAAAATGTTTGTTCTCCTGTTTCGTTATGGCACGTACTATGGATTTCCAAACCACATACTTGATGCAGGGTAAGCAGGCTTTCAAGATGAAAAAGGATAAGTAAAGCTCTTCTAGAAAGATTTGGAGACTGTAATCAAAACTGCTCAAAATAAAAGGATGGCTAATTATCTCATTAGTAAAATTATGAACCAAAGATGCAATTTAAAAATAAGATAAATACGTGTTCCCAGTTAGGCATCACACATGTAGGATAAAGGAAAGTTTCATGTCTGCCTGAAGAGCAACATAAGGGAGCCCAAGTTTTTACATATGATGCCCAGAGATGGCACATTTGATAGTATGTGTTTTTAGAAGAATAATCTATATCCATTTGCTATTTTGCAATGCTGTATATAGCAAAGCCCTGCATAGGAACAAATTCTATTCCAAGAGCTCATTGTAAGTCCCAGTTGTTCACAGTTCCAACAAAGTTTGCCCAGGTACCCAGCTTAGGCAACTGGCTATATAGTACTTACTTACTATAATAGGTTTATAATGCTTTTCACACACATAATACATAAAAAACAAACACAAGAAATGAAGAAAACACTTTTAATCTTATAGTACAATACCGTGAAACTATAGGAGTACAGTATGACAGCTGGTATCAATAGGCCGGCATCAAGCAATTGGCGAGAAGAGTTACTGACTGAAGGAGGGAGAGGAGGTGGGAGATGGTAGGTGTGAAGCATCGTCAGCAATAGGAGATGGAGGGTAAGCTGAAATCTCACTCATGCCTGATGTCGATGGCATGGGTTCTCATCCTTGCTGGATGTGTGTGTGCTGTGTGTGTGTACCTGTGTGATGTGTATCTGTACTGTGGTGTGCTCAGTCATAGCCGTGTCCGACTCTGCAGCTCCACGGAGTGTAGCCCACCAGGCTTCTGTGTCCATGCAGTTTTTCAGGCAAGGATACTGGAGTTGGCTGCCATTTCCTACTCCAGGGGATCTTCCTGACCCTGGGATATCAACCTTCTTGAAAAAATGATCCAGTCATGTCTGGGTAGTAACTCTTTTTTCTTGTCATAGATGACATCCTGGGCTTGCAATAAAGATACTGTACTCATGTACAATACTGTATAGAGTACACAAAATACAACAACTTGAACAGGATGCATGTATGTGACACTGTATGCCAGACACATGAATTAACTCATGTGATTGGACATATACAGGCTTGCATCTTTGAAAGTTTGCAACTTGAATTCATATGTAGGAGACTTACTGTATCTAGTTTATCAGTTCAAACAATCTGAAGGTATGAAAAAAATCATTTATGGAACAGAAAAACACAAATGTCAATTCATCTAGTTTCATTTTTTAAGAGAATATTTATTTATACTGTTGTACTTAGGGAAATATACATATTTATTATACTGTAATTTATTTATAGTGTTTATTATACTATAATTAATTTAATTTATTTAATAAATAATTATATTAAGTAAATAATAAATAAATGTGTAGTTTACTTAATTTATTAATTTATTATACTGTAAATATTACATATACATGTAATATTTATTGTTACATGTATATGTAAATAAATATACATATTTATTTATACTGTTGTACTTAGAGAAAGATAAGATTCCAGAAATTAAAGTGTCAGTTAGAAAACTCTGACTGTTCTGCAAAATCACTATAACCAGTGAACATCTCTCTCCAGCGGGGCCCACACAATCCATTTTTATTGAGTAAAAATACCCAGTTACTGCATTTCCTTAAGAAATGCCACCTGAATGAGTCAAAATAATTCTTGTGATAGCAGGACAAGATTTTCTTTTAAAGAATAATATTTTTAAATGGGAGGGGGTTAATTAATTATCTTGCTTAGAAGTATGAAAAAGTGGGCATAAAGGGAAAGGTGTGGGTTTGGTGAGTTTTGACCTTGGCTGCTGAGGAAGCACAACCTAGAGGAAGACCAGAGGCCGCGGGAGTGCCCGCCACTGGGGCGGTAACGGGGGAGGCATCCCAGGAAAACCAGCCTTGGCCTCATAGGAAACCTCAGACTCTTGCTTTGCAGAAGGGACACTTGTCTCCCACAACCACTCATCTTATACGAGTTCCATGGGCCTTTTTCACATCTTATAGCCTTGTGAGGGTCACTGCAGAGCTAATAGCAGGCAGAGACGTGGGTTCTGTCAGTCACAGCAAAGGGAGGGAGGAAGAAAAGGCACAGATTCAGACAAAACTGACGAGTCTTGGTCTCAGTGCCTCGTTTTCAGCTTCCTGACTGGTTTGACTCTGGGGAAAACAAAACAAAGAAAAAAATCCCCCCAAAACTGCTTTGAACAAGAACATGCAGAAAGCTTATCAAGGGAAGAAAAGGCCCCACTTCATGTTAGAATGCTGTGTGCCAGTGGCCATGGAAAGACATGGAAAAGCTTTTACCTGCTCTGTAGATAGGAGGAAGTGAGGCAAGTGGATGCCTTGGCTGGCAACTTTATATTCCTCTTTCAAAGAGAAAGATTCAGTGTTCTTCATTTATGTTAATCTGAGAACAGAAAGCCGTCCTAAAAGGAGCTTAAGGTCAGAATTGCTGGGTGCATGCTACTCCTGCAAGTAATCCTCCTGATGAAAACGTCAAGAGGAGGCGCCGCATGCGCCCTGCCCCAGTGTATCCAATAACCACAACTGGCTGACTAGTGAAAAAAAAAAAAAGCAGATAAAGAACAAGCAAGGGTTCCCTGTAGGGTGCAAATGAGGACATGGGAGAGTGATGGATGGTGACAGAGCACACAACCTCCCTGGCAGGGTGCTCAGACCGCGCTGTAGCAATCCCGTCACTGTGACAGCTTCTGGGCCCCAGACCCACATGGCCAACACTGGCCTCCTAAGTGGCTTTTGCACCCTCTTTGTTCTGTTTTCTGCAGCGTCCTCCCAGCTCACCGTCTCCTGGGCCTTCATTGAACATATAGTGCAATGGTTCCTGAGTGCAGCGGTTCCCAAGGGGTCTGGAACTGCCCCATAGGAGATGTTTTGGAAATTTGTGGGGGGTGCTTTTGATTGTCAAAATAATTATAGGAGAGGAGTACCCGTGGCTCAGACAGGACAGATTCCTCCTGCAATGCAAGAGACGTGGGTTCCATCCCTGGGTCAGGAAGATCCCCTGGAAGAGGGCATGGCAACCCACTCCAGTATTCTTGCCTAGAAAATTCAATGGACAGAGAAGGCTGGCAGGCTACAGTCTATGGCATCCCAAAGAGTCAGACACGACTGAGCGATTAACACTCTCACTTTTACTGCATACACTTAATGGGCAGGGCTGAGGAGGCTGGATGTCCTGTAATGAATAAGCATTGCCAAACAGCAAGGAATCAGCCTCCCAGCCGCATCCTTCATGGCTTTTAAATGATCCACTGCACATCACATATATGAATGCCATCTCATTTGAAGCCTAGAACTTCTTCCATTTTACATGTATAATTGCACAAGATTCATTTGCACTGTGGGAAGATGGTTGGAGACTTTACCAAGAGTAGTCACTGTTTCAGGATGTCAGTTCATGACCGTAAATGCTGCTCTAAGTGTTGCAGACCCCAGCACATTAAGTTCTCTGGGGTCACCTGCTTGTGTAGCTGCCACAGGCATGGGGATTAGGTCTGGATTCTTACACAGTTGTTCACAAGCATTTACATATTAAAATCAAGACTATTTTAAGTGTCTTTTATTTCTCTTTTATATAACTTGACATTCTAGGTTTTAAAATTTTTTCATGTGTAAGTAGATTGCATTACCTACGAAAGTCATGACTGGACAGGAAAGTGTATTAACAAAATATTTTGAAGAGGATCACAAGGGTTTTCAGGGTTGAGAACCTCTGCTATAATGAGCTGGGGTGTCTAAAAGGTAGTGAATTTTCATTTACTGACTCAAGTATGCTCCTCCTCCTATCCTCAATAAACGCTAAGGAGGAAAGAATGTGGGGAAGCGAAAAGATTATCACTCACAGAGAAAAGGCCCTGAAGAAGCTTCCCTAGTTCCAGGACCCCCTATAGCAGTCTTGCTTAGCATTTTTTTCCCCCCTGTCTGGGGCCTGATTTAACTAGCATCTGCTGTCTTATCTACTAGAATCTTTCCTACCCTCTCCTTGTTCACTAATGATCATCTGTTATCTCTCTTTATTCCATTATGATGCAGTTTTGGTTAAGTTCATTTAAAGTTCTCAACCTGGTACCCAAATTCTTTGGAAGAATGATTCTGTATTTACCTCTGTCAGAAGAAAACACGTTTATATTTAACCCAAAGACAAAATATTCATAAATTCTAACTGTCCCTATTTGGAAAAGAGACTTGCAGATTATTAAATTTCTTCAACATTAGAGGCACAATTTTTTTCTGGCTGATTAACTGCCCCACCTTCTTTTTATTTTTTTGGCTACAGCACATGAGATCTTAGTTTCCCCACCAGGGCACCCGTGCTCTCTGCATTGGAAACACAGAGTTTTAACCACTGAACCATCAGGGAAGTCCCCGGTTAACCACTTTGTTGCTGCTGCTGCTGCTGCACTTTGTTAAGGTCCTGATATGATTTACTTTAGACCTAAGATATAGATGTGCCCTAAGATTCTCTTTGGGCTTCCCAGGAGGTGCTAGTGATAAAGAACCCGCTGGCCAATGCAGGAGACACAAGAGATATTCAGGTTTGATCCCTGGGTCAGGAAGATTCCCTGGAGGAGGGCATAGCAACCTACTCCAGTATTCTTGTCTGGAGAATCCCATGAACAGAGGAGTCTGGTGGGCTACGGTCCATAGGGTCACAAAGAGTTGCACACGACTGGAGGGACTTAGTGTGCGTGCATACAAGATCCTCTTTATAGTGCCTCAGACTTTCTAATTTAAAACCAGTAGATCATTTCTCAGGCATATCCAGGATCTGACCAATTCTGAATCAAGAACATTTCCAAAATCAAAATATTTCCAAATTTTAAAGAGCTTACATCTGAAACAGCATAATCAGAAAAAGATTCAAAAGATTCAGTTCAAACCCCAAAGTTATTTTTTCTTATGTAGAATAAAGAGAGGGTTACATAGTATATATTTGCAGAGTGCTATTTTGCAGAATAACAGTTTCCCATAAGAATATCAGCTATGCATCCAGAGGAGTGATACAGCCAGGATGTCCCCAACACATGTCTACATGTTGGGATTTAGACCCTGACTTCACCAACCAGCCCTCAGAAATCCAGCAGCTCAAGTGTCAGCAAACACAAAGAGAATACGGACTCAGTCCTAGGTTTTGAAATGACATGATTTTTAAAATGGGTGGCTATGAAAACTATCCTTTGTTTAGATACGTATTTGGTTTTGACTCTGAGATTAATCTTCAGTCATAATTACATTTTAAAATATAAGAAATAAAACACCAAGGAACCGAGACAAGGTCAGGAAGGCAGTTAACCTACCCCTATACCTCTGAAATCAAGCAAACACACCAGGTGAGAAACCCCAAGGCAGACAGACATTTTATTTACATATAATGGAAGAAAGTCTTGGGCATATTAATGGTTAAATTAGGAAAGAGAAGATTTTGGACTTTTTTTTTTAGAAGTAATTAAGTACTTGTCTTCAACACAAGGGCTTTCAGGTGGCATTAATGGTAAAGAACCTGCCAGCCAAGAGACATAAGAGATGTGGGTTCGATCCCTGAGTTGGGAAGATCCGCTGGAGGAGGGCAAAGCAACCCACTCCAATATTCCTGCCTGGAGAATCCCATGGACAGTGGAGCCTGACAGGCTAGAGTCCATAAAGTCAGACACAACTGAAGTGTGGGAGACTGAACTGGGAAGTCCCCTCCTCTCCACTGGTTCTGGGCCTGAGCATCCCTCCCTTGACTGTCTAAGGAGCCCAAGGAACTGGCCAAGCTGTGACTCTAGGCAGGCCCCAGGTGCTGTGGTGGGAGTGTACAGCATTATTTAAGTACCTGCTGTGGTCTAGTTTCAAAGTGTGTTGATAATTGGAGGTGGGGAGGTGGAGGAAGGGGGACAGGAACGAGGGAGAGAACAGAGACAAAGAGAAAGGACTTGCGCAGGCCGGCCACTCTTACTCATCTGAGGAGTGCCACATGCACTCTCCCCTTTGTATAACTAGACCCATGATTTATATACATGCCAATTTTGAACACAGTCCAAGTTGCTTCCTGGCAAGGCCTAATTTGAAATATTGTTCAGGCTAGTGGAGTTTCTAAAATGTACATCAGTACTTGTAAAGCACTAAAACATTAGACTATTTAAAAATAATTATCCTACTATTCTCGATTTTTTTATTTCCATGATAAACATCTTTCTGTGATTGGACAGTAGAATGGCTATAAAAACATAATTCTATTTGTAAGTGGAATATATGTATATTATTGTTGTTGTTTAGTCACTAAATTGTGTCCAACTCTTTATGATCCCATTGATTGTAGCCCACCAGGCTCCTATGTCCTTGGAATTTCCCAGGCGAGAATATTGAAGTGGGTTGCCTTTTCCTTCTCCAGGGGATCTTCCTGACCCAGGGATCAAACCCCCATCTCCTGCTTGGCAGGCAAATTCTTTACCACTGAGCCATCTGGGAAGCCCAAATATTTATATATAATATGTAGTATATATAATACACATAATATACTATGAGAATATACATTATAATTACATAATATAAACATATTACATTGTTTTGCTAAGCATAATAGACATATTATGTCTATAGATAACATAGTGTTATCTGTATGATTATATACATATATATTCCACTTATAATTAACTCATCTTCTATTCAATTATATCCTCATGCAAACCAGCATTCCTGAGTCATCATTTCTCCAGTGTAATTTTCATGTGTATTTCCTTGCTCTTGCTCTCTCAGAAAGGTTGCTTGCCTTGCCAATAGCTGACAGACCCAGTGCTTGGCAAGTGCTGGGAGATTCTATTAACCCTAAAGGATTTCATTCTAGATGATACATGGGATTTATTGTTGTGGAATTTAGTAATAGCAGTTAGTAGTAGTAGCAACAGCAATAGCATTTCAGATTGAGGCATCTGCTTCAAATTATTATAAACTCTTTGGTTAACTTGCCTTTCAAAATTCAGGTATATGGCTGCAAAGTCTAAAGTAGGTGATGCTGTGAATGATGCATTATTGTTAATTTTGGGGCAGATCCTGAAAGTCATTTCATCAAGTTTTACAGGGAATACAAAGTAAGACAGCATGTTCAAACCCAGTTAGCCAGTCAAATGTAAGCATTCTCCAGAAAATAAATTTTAAACTTCTCAGATAAAAATTAACTAACATTGAATCATGCAACTTACTATTATGACTTGTATATTTAAGGCAGCAGCACAAAATTTACATTAAGATGGTAATAACCAAAGTGACTGAAGGGAACAGATAAGAAAATGGGAAATGCAGGGGTTGCAAACCCAAATGCTTGCAGGGTGAGGCAGGTAATGGCAGTGAGGACAGGTTGGTAAAAGGCATGGTGAACGGTAGGGACGTGACAATAGGGCACGTGCCTCTTCTGATAACATCCCACGATGTACAAACACACACTGACTCCCAATATATCTCCAGGTGAAATCTGTGTCTGAGGTTTGCCTCAAAGTAACCCAGAGCAAAGCAGGAAGAGGGAGAGGGGAGGGAGAATTATAGATGAAACAAGAAGAGCTTTAAGTTGATAGTTCTTGAGGCTGGTGATGGGTCCCTAGACTTCATTTTACTATTCTCCTTATTCCAGCATAGATGCAAATATTTTCACAAATAAAAGGTAAAAACCATTTTTTTTTGATTTATTAGGCTTTACCTACTGTCTTTTTTTTTTAATTTTATTTTATTTTTAAACTTTACATAATTGTATTAGTTTTGCCAAATATCAAAATGAATCTGCCACAGGTAATGGCATTGAAACATGTAAAATATCATGTAGGGAACACATGTAAAAACCATTTTCAAATACTCAAAAAAAAAAAGTCCCTAAGGTTGCAGGCAGATTCTTTACCAGCTGAGCCACAAGGGAAGCCCAAGAATACTGGAGTGGGTAGCCTATTCCTTCTATTGAACCAGGATCTCCTGCATTGCAGGTGGATTCTTTTCCAATTGAGCTATCAGGGAAGTCCATTGCTAATTTTCAGTCTTGATTATAATTGAAAAAACACATAACAGCGACTTTAGCATCTAGTACTTAACCACAAGAATAAAAGCAAATAGTAAATTCCCTGCTGCCATTAATGATTCTCCTGTCCCAAAGCCAGGAGAATCCTGTGAGGTATGTATAGGTGGCTTTGTTTTTATGTTTTTAGTATTTATTATAATTACATATCAAATTCAAAGAGTGGGAGAACTTATCCCTAAAATGTAATGTTGAGGTACTCCCAGATGCGCGCATGCACACACACACACACACACACTCATACTCACATCTCACTTACGGAGCAGCATCAAGCAAACGCTGAGATGCTCTGATCAATGAACTACTTTTTAGCAGATGAATAGCTTTTTACTGTCCTCTTAGTATGAGAGTGTGAAGAGGAACTAAAAAGCCTCTTGATGAAAGTGAAAGTGGAGAGTGAAAAAGTTGGCTTAAATCTCAACATTCAGAAAACGAAGATCATGGCATCTGGTCCCATCACTTCATGGGAAACAGATGGGGAAACAGTGGAAACAGTGTCAGACTTTATTTTTTGGGGCTCCAAAATCACTGCAGATGGTGACTGCAGCCATTAAATTAAAAGACACTTACTCCTTGGAAGGAAAGTTATGACCAACCTAGATAGCATATTCAAAAGCAGAGACATTACTTTGCCAACAAAGGTCCATCTAGTCAAGGCTATGGTTTTTCCAGTGGTCATGTATGGATGTGAGAGTTGGACTGTGAAGAAAGCTGAGTGCTGAAGAATTGATGCTTTTGAACTGTGGTGTTGGAGAAGACTCTTGAGAGTCCCTTGGACTGCAAGGAGATCCAACCAGTCCATTCTGAAGGAGATCAGCCCTGGGATTTCTTTGGAGGGAATGATGCTAAAGCTGAAACTCCAGTACTTTGGCCACCTCATGCAAAGAGTTGACTCATTGGAAAAGACTCTGATGCTGGGAGGGATTGGGGGCAGGAGGAGAAGGGGACGACAGAGGATGAGATGGCTAGATGGTATCACCAACTCGACAGACGTGAGTTTGAGTGAACTCTGGGAGTTGGTGATGGACAGGGAGGCCTGGCATGCTGTGATTCATGGGGTCTCAAAGAGTCGGACATGACTGAGTGACTGAACTGAACTGAACTGAACTAGTATGAGAGTTGAATTTCCAAAAGTCAGAATTGGGACTTTTTCATCTCTAGACTCCTAGAACATGGTAGGTACTTAAATATTTGTTGAATTAATGAAGAAAACAGCTTTCATGTGCTGGCAACATCACCTTGACAACTCACAGCAAGTGTATTTGTTGAAAATTGTTGTTCTTCAGTCACTAAGTCGTGTCTGACTCTTTGTGACCCCATGAACTGCAGGACACCAGGGTTCCTTGTCCTTCATTATCTCCCCGAGTTTGCTCAAACTCATGTCCATTGAGTCAGTGATGATATCTAACCAACTCATCCTCTGCCATTCCTTTCTCCTATTGCCTTCAGTCTTTCCCAGCATCAGGGTCTTTTCCAGTGAAGCACTGGAGCTTCAGCTTCAGCATCAGTCCTTCCAATGAATATTCAGGGTTAAAAATTAGTCAAATGAAATTACTGGGATAATTTAGAAAAATTTTAGCAAAATGTGAAGTGCTATGAACAATGGGAAAACAACTGTATTTCGCCAGTTTAAAAATAAAATGTGGTTCTAAATATGTCTAGTAAATCATTTTTCTGGAATTGACTTAAAAACTGCCCTAATGCATTCCATCCCCCATTTCTCAAGGCCATCACAGTCTCTGGAGTTGGAATCCCAAAAGGCAATTTTCCAGTCAAGTGCCAGAGGCTTACATAACAGGCAAATCCGATGACAGAAGCACAGCTATGGGAGCTCTTTCCTCCAAGAGGGTCCTTGAGCTCACGAGTGTCGTGGAATCCTAGGCAAACTGTCCTCAAAGGATGACCTGACCATGTAGGGTGGATACATTTTGGTCACGAGCAGTATATTGCCCCACTCTCAGGGTTAGCTGGAGGTAGGCAGGTGAAGTTCCTAAGTACAGATAGAGGAAAGTGCCTGTAACATGAAGGTCACACAGCTAGCCAGAGAAGCCTGGGATCCAGTACAACTCCTGAAACTAGGCTCCTTAAATGTAGGCGGGCCAAAATAAGAGAGAGATACCACTTAAACAAAATGAAACCCAACTCAGGGTTTCATTGGCACCATCATAGCAGGTCACTTATTCATATGCTGATACATCATGCACTTCTCTCTACCCTTAGAAAATAATAAAGCCAGTCGCTGTCAGAAAACACACGTGTCACAGAGCCATTTCCCTCTGTGATTAAGAGTCACTAGAAATGCGCTTCCTTCCACTCCTTGGATCAGCCTGACTTGGTGACAGCACAATGACAGAATAATTCAGTTGTGACAGATGTACTGCAAGGGGACACATGGTCAATGGGCCCATCTGTCTGCTGTCGTTCTCCATCCCCTCAAACGCTTAAGAGATTGCCCTGCTACGGAAAATGTTACAAGCAGAAGGAGTTACAGTCACGGGGCCTCATTCTAGATGGGGTGAAGGAAGGTCGTGAATGCATGCAGTATATCTGTAGAAACAAACATCATCAGAACAGCAAGAGATGGCTCTAGAACTTCCAACTCTCTGGGCAATGGTGGCCTCTTACCTTTCTTACACTCTGGAATTGCACTAAAACAATAAGAAATTATCATGTCCTGTACTTACTTCATGGATATTCAGTGAGTGCCTACTGTGTAGACAGAAATGGGCTGGAGATTACAAGAAACACAGTGCAGTAAAATTAATGATTTCTGCCCTCAAGGAACCTAATGTGTAGTTAAGAAATGCTGCACACCTATAAAAAAGTTAAGTTCTAAAATGATACAAGTCTGAACTAGCCACACAGCCCCACAAGTTCCATTTTATATTTTAGAATCAAATGGGTAAACCAAATCCCAGATATTGCAAGTTGACTACTATAGGCATCCCAAACACTGTCTCTGTGAAACGTCGTGGAGAAGTGGCATCTCCCACTCCGGCCCTCTGTGGTTCTGTTTCTTGTGTGAATGTGGTCTCCTCAGCCAGACTGCGAGGTCTCTGGAGGCAGCTCCGTATCTCCTGCATGTTACGTACACTTCTTAACGCCCAGAGCATTGCTAAGTGACCAATAGAACCAGGTAAAAGCTCTACTCACAATCCCACTATGTTCTTATTTACTTCCTGGTATCCCCTCCCGTAAAGCTTAACACACTTCACTGTGGTCAGTTCGAGTCGTCCTTGTTAAAAGGTAAGTTCTCTGAGGGCAGGAGTTGGGTATCCAACTCATGTGTAGGCTGGTCAGTGGTCTTACCAAGCTGGTGGCCCAGCATATGTAATAGTATAAGTCTCTGCAATCCATAGAACTCTGTAGGCATTTTCCACCTTCCGCTCTTCTGGATTTTGTCTCCTGTATTTTGTCTCTTTCTTTCTTGTCACGTGTTTCCAATGGCCACCTGGGCACAGTGACTGAAAGAAAGGATTGCTCGTACAGCTTTGCTCAAACAACCATCAAGGTAACTAGGCAGTCTGAGAGTTTATGAGGTGGTACCAAGATTGTTGTTCCATTGCCAAGTCATGTCCAACTCTTCGAGACCCCATGGACTGCTGCAGTGCTCCAGGCTTCCCTGTCCCTTACCATCTCCTGGAGTTTGCCCAAGTTCACGTCCATTGAACCAGTGATGCCATCCAACCATCTCATCCTCCTTTGCCCTCTTCTCCTTCTGCCTTCAATCTATTCTTACAGAGGTATATAAAAAAAAAAAAAGCAAAAAGAAATAGATAGAAAATTATTTTTAAAAATAGGAAAAAAGCCTAACCTACCTCACAGTTTCATGGGTCATATTATTGCTCATACCTATTTCTGTCTTTGACTACCCGAGGCCATCCCTGTTTCAGTTGCCCAGTGAAAAGCCATGAGCTATAAAGTCCATCTTCCCTGTTGCTGATCAGCCTGCAGCAGCAACTGGAAGACAGGCTGATCATTGAGTGACTTGGATCACTAATCTACAAGCAGCTCCTCCACACATGCTCCAAACTGGCCCTGTTACTGGGCTCTCTGCAAATACACGGAAGCATTGCCCATGAAAACACTCAGATGCCACCCAACCTGAGATGGAGCCACAGGTATACTGGTAAAACCATGAATGTCTCAATCCTTGTGGCTCACCAAAGAGACAAAATACAAAAGCGCCGAAGACAGGAGATGCCCATATAGTTCTATGGACATGGAGAGATTTCTACTGTTACATATGCTGCGCCACCAGCCTGGTGAGACCACTGACCAGACTACAGTTGCTTTGCTTTGTCATCACTGGTTGTTTTGTGGTCTCAACATAGCCAAAGGTGTTGGGAAGGGACTAAGACAGGGCTGGGTCACATGGGGAGAAGTACATTTAGAATTCGGCTCTGCAGTGAGCAAGTGAAGAAGATAAAAGTCCACACACGGCTGCTGCCTTTGCTTCTTTTCATCACGTCACACTGTGTCTACAGACACACTGGCACATACACACGCACACAGCATGCCAAGGCAGACCTCAGAGTGCCAGGTCTGGCTTCCAAACAGCTGGAGCAGAAAGCAGCAGTTGGCAGGAGCAGACAATAACAAGAGACACAGTATTGAGTCCAGATCAACATGCAGCGTTCTTGGCATAACCACATTGCAACCCTTTTTCAGGAGAACTGGCAAACGTCCAGGCCTCCCCAGACCTTCTCCAAATGGCAAATCCTAGACCGTCTATGAAAAAGGAAAACTTACTAGGTAGAGCCATTTGCCTGTTTTCCAGCTATATCAAATTATACTTGTTAGTCGAGGTCTCAAAATGAAGGGTGTTTGCACATTAATAAGAACAATGGCATGAAAGTAATAAGGCCCATTTCCTCATATGTTATAACTTGAAGAGACCTTGGACATAATTACTCTAATGCTCTCATGTTGTCATTGAGGAAAAAGAGTCCCAGAGAAGCTATATGACTTGATGGGGTCACACTGCCCATTAGTGGCAGAGTTCCTGCACTGATTTCCAGGTAGCATTCTTGATTTTCTGCCATGATGCACTTGTGATTCATCTCACATCCATCATTAGCTCCCTGAAAGATTGTAACACCAAATCTTAATTTTGCAATGTCATATTCATAGCTAAAACAACATGCTGTGATTTCACAAGTATGGCTGCATGTTCTGACCCAGCTGCACGATAAACAAAGATTGACTGGGGTGGTGATGGGAAACTTGGTGATGACTTGAGTGATCAGAAGGCAAGACAGCAATGACTTGCTTTGTAATTTTCTTTTGCTGAAAAGCAAACACCAAGTCTCTGTTGAAAGTGGTTAGGAGTTGATGATGTTGTAGTTAAGATGACTGGGTTTAAATTCTGGGTTCACGGCTTAATAGTGTCATGACCTCAGGCAGGTTTCTTAATCTTTCTAAACCTCAGTTTCTGCTTCTGTAAAACAAGAATAAAAATAGCACCTCCTTTGCTGAGTTCTTATAAGTATTAAGTAAAACAAGACACTAAAGATATTAATATTTAGTGCATGCTGGTGCTCTTAAATACCTAATGAGCTTAATCTTTCATTTTTCTTTGATTTTGGTTTATAACACACTTATACAACCCACCTGTTCACTCATGTATCAATTCTGGACACTCTCAAAGTTGCTTTCTGGAGGTAGATTATATGAACTATCATTATTATTATTATTTGCCCACATCCTGCAGCATGCAGAACCTTAATTCCCCAACCCAGGATTAAATCTGAGCCCCATCCCCTGCACTGGAAGCTTGGAGTCTTAACCATTGAACCACCAAGGAAGTCCCTGAACTATCAATGTTCTGACAGAGTTTCTAAAATGCATTCCAGCACTTATAAGGGCATGTACAATACTAGGTTCTTTTAAAAAGAGTCTGTTACTATCTCAGTTAAAGTAACTATGTACCGCAACATCCTCACTCTCAACATCATCAGCAGCAGCATCTTCAATATCAGCATCATCTTTTTCAACATCACCATCGTCACCTTCCTCAATATCATCATCTTCTTCCTCTTCTTCTTCAACATCATCATCTATCAGGTACCCAGCAACCATCTAGAGGAAATCTACCTTGATGGTAAGGTTGGGCATTTTTACATTATGCTACATAGTATCTAGTAGTAGACAGGCAGGGACACTGAAGATTGGAGAAGTAAGTATCTTGTCTTCTAAGTTAACAAAGAGGAACCATTTTCAAATGTTAGAATTAGCTCAACTTCTACTCTCCCAGGAGATTCTGCTTGTTGCTTCTGGAGGTAGCTGATATGTACGTCGTCTCTCTGAAAACTCTGAGAGGAGACATGATCACTTCCTTTTCCTTCACCTCAAAATTCACTTATAGAATGGATGCATGTATGTATATGGCTGAGTTCCTTCCCTGTTCACCTGAAACTACCCCAATATTGTTAATTGGCTATATCCCAATACATATCGGATATAGATACCAGACCACCTGACCTGCCTCTTGAGAAATCTATATGCAGGTCAGGAAGCAACAGTTAGAAGTGGACATGGAACAACAGACTGGTTCCAAATAGGAAAAGGAGTACGTCAAGGCTGTATATTGTCACCCTGCTTATTTAACTTCTATGCAGAGTACATCATGAAAAACGCTGGGCTGGAAGAAGAACAAGCTGGAGTCAAGATTGCCAGGAGAAATATCCATAACCTCAGATATGCAGAGGACACCACCCTTATGGCAGAAAGTGAAGAGGAACTAAAAAGCCTCTTGGTGAAAATGAAAGAGGAGAGTGAAAAAGTTGGCTTAAAGCTCAACATTCAGAAAACTAAGATCATGGTATCTGGTCCCATCACTTGATGGGAAATAGATGGGGAAACAGTGGAAACAGTGTCAGACTTTATTTTGGGGGGCTCCAAAATCACTGCAGATGGTGACTGCAGCCATGAAATTAAAAGACGCTTACTCCTTGGAAGGAAAGTTATGACCAACCTAGATAGCATATTTAAAAAGCAGAGACATTACTCTGCCAACAAAGGTCCGTCTAGTCAAGGCTATGGTGTTTCCAGTGGTCATGTATGGATGTGAGAGTTGGACTGTGAAGAAAGCTGAGTGCCGAAGAATTGATGCTTTTGAACTGTGGTGTTGGAGAAGACTCTTGAGAGTCCCTTGGACTGCAAGGAGATAAGACCAGTCCATTCTAAAGAAGATCAGTCCTGGGTGTTCATTTGAAGGACTGATGCTGAAGCTGAAACTCCAATACTTTGGCCACCTCATGCAAAGAGTTGACTCATTGGAAAAGACTCTGATGCTGGGAGGGATTGGGCACAGGAAGAGAAGGGGACGACAGAGGATGAGATGGCTGGATGGCATCACTGATTCAATGGAGTGAGTTTCAGTGAACTCCGAGAGTTGATGATGGACAGGGAGGCCTGGTGTGCTGAGATTCATGGGGTCGCAAAGGTCGGACATGACTGAGCGACTGAACTGAACTGATAGCCCAGTATTCTTAATTGAGCTATATCCCAATACAAAATAAAAAGTCAAAAAACAAAAAGCTTCTCATGTGTATTTTCACACAGGAAGTATATAGTTGTAGACTGACTCTTTTCAGATCATAATTCTACCAACCACTCTGGTTCTTGAAATGGCAGATTCATAGTCAAAAGACCCAAGCCTGCCTCCCTCTCAATCTCTCTCTGTCTCTATATCTCTCTTTCCCTTTCTCTGATTCTTATCAGAGTAGCTTTCACTTCTAAAAAAAAAAATTCCTTGGTCTTTAAATATAGTAGCAATGTTTTTAAAATGTGCAAAGAGATAAATCTGGGTAAAGCGATTAAAAAGACTTTTTAATTATTAAAAAATGATAAAAAATTAAAAATTTAAAAAACCTCATGATCATTTTCTTTTCAAATTTTATTTTGCTCCTATTTAAATGATATTAGTCACGGAAAACCTAGGTTTGAAGTATCTTAGCATAATCTTGGAGAAGGAAATGGCAACCCACTCCAGTGTTCTTGCCTAAAGAATCCCAGGAACAGGGGAGCCTGGTGGGCTGCCATCTATGGGGTCACACAGAGTCGGACACGACTGAAGCGACTTAGCAGCAGCAGCAGCATAATCTTAGTAAAGGAAATATTTACACCAACCACCTTGCCTGCATAATTTATGAAATTCCATTCTTTAAAACCATAGACAAACTGCTTATTCCAAGTCAAAGTACTGTACTTTTTAATGGTACCCGTTCAGTCTGTTATCTCCAAAATGCGAATTGTTTTCTTTTCTGTTGTATAAGTTTTACGGATTCATCTTCAAACCTGATCTCAGGACATAAGCCAATTTTCCTAAATTTATCTTGTGCTTGTTAGCAATTTGGATTTATCTCTGACAGAGGCTAAATGGCTTAGAATATTAATTTACAGTCTTGTGCTAAAAATGTAATAAAAATCTTGGGTTTTGAGGGTAAGAGCCTGCAGCATGTCCATAACAATATGCAAAAGGCTCTGTTTTTACTAAATGTACCATAGTGAAATTAATCCTGAAAATAAAATTGTTTTCTCTCTCTTTAACATCTTGATACACGAACTAGTGATACTTGCTTCAAGCCCGATTCCCAGCCTACTTAGAACAAAAGCTCTGGGCAGCACACTGTGATACCAAGGCTAACAGCTGTCAGCTAGTACAGGCATTCGCCAGATGTTGGAGCCCAGAGGCGTTGAACAACAGTGATCATTACAGCCTTCCATCACCCCATTTAGAATTTACAACAAACTGAGCAGAAAGCCATTATTTCCACCTTCGGTATAAAGTTTTCCTCAGGCTGCAAGTGGAGCTCGGCAATGGACGGATGCACCATCTGCTCCGAGTTCACGGTGCTCTTTTCGTGGAACTTGCACCGAAAGAAATAAGTCCCAGATAAAGTCCAGAAAGCCGGAGACACTCTTTGTTCTTATCTGAGGGAATATCAAAATTCCTAAGGGTTCTTGATCATGCCTAGAAAAAGGACATACATTGTAATTAAATGAAATAATAACACATCATAATATAAGGCATAAAATGAACAAACATTATGAATTAATCATACTCAGACAATTACAACCCATATGGCTTGTTAAACTCAATCTGCTACCTGTAGTGACATTGAATGCATACTGTATATTCAATGCTGCAGTTTTTCTCCCTTTGGGATATAATTACCTAATTTTGTGAATGAGCAAATGAGATGTACAGGCAATGTGTTCACCATTTGGTATACTCTCTAGTCGGTCTCCCTTAATGGGTCAGAGAATGCCTGCCGTACATAGCTCAGAAGCCTTCTGCATTCCTTTCCTTAGAGACACTGGTTCCTTGGTAGACAAATGTCCATCTCACTCCCACTTCATGCCAACTTTTCCTTCTGCTCTCTGTCAAGGTACCTACCTACAGCAAGAAGTTAGAAGAGCAGTCTTTCTATACACCTTATCCAGGAAGGAAGAATGTATCTCTCCTGTGTAATTCGACACCACAGTCAAATGATACCAGTTCCCTGGAGAAAGCTTTGCTTTTTCTATAATAAAATCAAGGATGTGATTTAGAATGACTTCCCCACTTACCAAGGTCCCTGCTGGGAATAGCAGTAATATCTACCCATGCAGAACTGTTATGAGAGTGACATAAAACATGTCCATTGAAGGGCCTAAGCCCAGCAGTCAGCTTTCACTAAAGGGGTAGTGACCTTCCATCCTGGAAACACCACTGCGAGCTTGATTGTTCCAGAGAAATTTTTAAAAAACAACTAAGGAGGGACTTCTCTGGTGGTCCAGTGGCTAAGACTCTGCACTCCCAACGCAGGGGGGCTGGGTTTGATTCCTGGTCAGGGAACTAGATCCCATATCTGCAACGAAGAGTTTGCATGCCACAGCGAAAGATCCCCAGGCTGCAGCTGAGACCTGGCACAGCCAAATGAAAAAGCACAAACAAACAAACAAAAAAACCAACAACTGAGACGCTACTGAGAATGCTCTTATTCTGGAAGGACACAGACTGAAAATGACACTAGAAAAATGAGGGGTTGAACAGACTCAGGCCCAGCCTAGAGATTGGGCATATCACAAAATCACCGGGTTATCCACCAGCAGGTAAACCGAGGGAAATCCACAGGAAGCCAACGAATCTCACCAGCTCGTGGGATCAGAAACTAGGAACAAAGCCCCAACCAGCTGTACCTTCCCAAGCAACTCTTGCAGAGAGGCTGCAGAGGCAACAGATGAGAGAGGTCAGCTGTAGGTGACGCTCATCAGAAGGGTCAGAATGGGCCCTCAACCTTCTACCTCCAAGGCCAAACTTGTCCACACAACCCTCGTACCCTGAGCTGAGCAGCCAGTTCCAGCATTGGTGCCCAACTACAGATGCAAGATCTGCTGCGTGATCGAAAGAGGTAGAATGAACCTGATTCCTAAAGGGCCCGCAGAATCAGTGTCATGAATAAGCCTTAATCAGACAAATTTCACATTATCACAGAAAAGTAGACACGTGAAGCTTGTTTCAACGTTTATCCTCTTACAATCAAGCACTTTGAGTAGTGCTGTATCTCGGACAGAAAAGCGATGCCTGGGTTAGTGCTTTGCACAAACTTCAAACACAGAAACTATCTTCCCATATTCTAATTAGTTGTTTACAACTGTCAGGGAGTCCCAAGGCTTTTTTAGCTCAATGAAGCCCAGATTCTGCGCAGTTGATGATGGAGACAGGACTCCTCTTGGAAGGGAGCCACGGCCCATAGCCTTAACTCCTGTGTTCTGAGGTTCATTTGTCCCCAGAGGTCCTTGCAATTCTGGCTTCACCTCCAGCCCACCCTTTCAAGAATGCTCAGAGGCACAGCTGGGACCACTTAAACGAGAACATTTACACATAATTTTGTTAAGGACTTAGGGGAGAACAAAAAGGCAAGCGAGAGAGATTTGGTATATCAGAGCCTGAGTTTGAATTTTGGCTGCCCCTTTGTATTCAGTAAGCCGGGGACAGCCCCTTCAGTCCTCATGTATGATACACAGACAATAGTATACCTACCTCATTTTGTTGTGGGGATTAAATTTTAAAAAATGAAAATGGCTGAGCATACATCCTGGTACATGGTAGGAATTTTTTAAAAAATTAGCTTTACTCTATGGTTTTGTTTATTTTCTGCCTTATAAAGTACAGTTTTAATTCACCCTGATCCAAGCTGCCATCACGTCTCGCATGGATTATCACAGTGGCCCTTAACTATTCTCTGTCTTCTTGCTTTGCCCACCACCCGGAGTCTATGCCCGAGGCAGCAGCTATAGTGATTGGATTCATCTCCTACTGCTGTTGTTAACAAATTACCACAAATTTAGATGCTTAAAACAACACAGATGTATTATCTGACAGTTCTGGAGTTTGCCAAAATGGAGTCCACTGGCTTATTTTTTATTTAATTTTTATTTCATATTAGGATATGGTTGCTTAACAATGTTGTGTTAGCTCCAGGCGTACAACAAAGTGGATCAGTTATACACGCATTCATTCTTTTTCAGATTTTTTTCCCGTATAGGTTATTATAGAATATTTAGTATAGTTCCCCATGCTAAACAGTAAGTCCTTGTCGATCATCTATTTTATCTAGAGTAGTGTGCATGTTAATCCCAACCTCCTAATTTATCCCTCCCCTCACCTTTCCCCTTTGTAGGATTTCTTGCTTTTGGTTTTTAAACTTTTCCCATTTTTTCTTTCTCTCTCTCTTTTTTTGGTCAACCACAGAATCTTAGTTCCCTGACAAGGGATCAAAACTGAGACCTCTGCAGTGGAAATGCTGAGTCTTAACAACTGGACAATTGGGGAATTAAGTTTGTTTTTGAAGGCTATGAGTCTGTTTTGTAAATAAGTTCATTTGTATCATCCTTTTTTTTTTTTTCATTTGTATCATCCTTTTGGATTCCACATATAAGTGATATCATATATTTGTCTTTCTCTGCCTTACTTCACTGCTGCTGCTACTGCTGCTAAGTCGCTTCAGTCGTGTCCGACTCTGTGCGACCCCATAGATGGCAGCCCACCAGGCTCCCGTCCCTGGGATTCTCCAGGCAAGAACACTGGAGTGGGTTGTCATTTCCTTCTCCAATGCATGAAAGTGAAAAGTGAAAGTGAAGTTGCTCAGTCGTGTCCGATTCTTCGCGACCCCATGGACTGCAGCGCACCAGGCTCCTCCGTCCATGGGATTTTCCAGGCAAGGGTACTGGAGTGGGGTGCCATTGCCTTCTCTGTCTTACTTCACTAAGTATGATCATCTCTAGGCCCATCCATGTTGCTGCAAATGGCATTATTTAAATTTTTTATGGCGGAGTAATATATACACCACATCCTCTTCAACTATTCTTCTGTCAATGGATATTTATGTTGCTTCCATGTCTTGGCTATTGTAAAAAATGCTGCAGTTAACATTGGGGTGCATGTATGTTTTGGAATTATGGTTCTTCTGGATATATGCTCAAGAGTGGGTATGCTGGATCATATGGTAGTTCTATGGAAGGGCACCAGCCTTGAAGATCTATAAAACTTTTAGCAGAAAACATAGGCAGAACACATTTTGATATAAACTGAAGCAATATCTTTTTGGACCCACTTTCTAGAGTAATGAAAATAAAAACAAAAATAAACAAATATGACCTAATTAAACATAAAAACTTTTGCACAACAAATGAAACCATAAGCAAAGTGAAAAGACAGTCCTCAGAGTGGGAGAAAACATTTTCAAGTAAAGTAACTGATAAGGGATTACTCTCCAAAATATACAAATAGTTAATGTAGCTCAGTATCAAAAAAGTAAACCACCCAATCAAAAAATGGGCAGAAGATCTAAACAGACATTTCTCCAAAGAAGACATACAGATGCCCCAAAAGCACAGGATAATATGCTTGACATGCCTGATTATTAGAGAAATGCAAATTACAATGAGGTATCACTTCACACTGGTCAGAATGGCCATCATCAAGAAGTCTACAAGCAATGAACGCTGGAGAGGGTGTAGAGAAAAGGGAACCCTCCTACATTGTTGGTGGGGATGTAAATTGGTACAGCCACTATGGAGTATAGTATGGAGGTGACTTAAAAATCTAAAAATAGAACTCCCATTGGTTTAAAAATCGAGGTGTCCACAGAGCTGTGTTCCTTCTGGAGGCTCTCAGGAAGAGTGCATTACATTGCCTTTCCTAGCATCTAGAGTTGACCCTGGCCTCATCCTTACCCCCTGCATTCCTTGTCTCATGGCTCCCTTCCTCCATTCTCAAAGTATAAATAGTGGGCTGAGCCTTTACACTGTCACCTCTCTGGTTCTCCCTTGCCCATCTCCTTCTACCAGTAGGGGCACTGTGATTATTCTGGACCCATCTAGATAATCCAGGATAATCTCCCCATTTTAAGGTCACCTGACCCGGGAGAAAAGCTGAGTAATTGCCAATGCCACAGTCCTCACGCGGTAAAGTCAGATTTCAGTCTCAGGAACTATGACTCTGGAACCCATGACTGAAACCTCTGTGTCTTGTGGCTTTTGCCTCTGGAAGACCACAGCAATGGCAGAGGGTGTACAGGAGGTTGATGGTGGGGCTTTAGGAACGGCTGAACATTTCTGATTCCCGTTCATAGATATGGCTTAGGCTCCAGTTAGGAGCTATATTCTGCCAGGATATGTACAATAGTAATACAACAAAATATTATTTTTTCTATATTGCCATGAAAATTACAACATTTAAGTGCTCTTAAGTCTTTAAGAACACCAAGCCACATTTCTTTTCTACCTTTAAAAAAGTAAGAATGGGTACCAGAGCTAAGAATGTAGTTCGACTATCAAATTTGCAAGAAAATTAAAAACAGACAGAAGGCTAGCTACCCTTTGTTTCCCTGTCAGTATTGTGCCTTGACTTGACAAACCATAGCTTCTGTCATGACTGGTCCAAGAGAAGAGGAATACTTTTCCAGGCTGAACACATGCACCTTATTTACAATTCCCAAAGGAAAGAATGATTTCCTGTTCATTTCCCTACACTCAGGAAGAGGCCGTGACATGCTTCCCCAAAACTTCTTAGAACATGATATGGAGGGCAGGGCATAGCCCCCTGGACTTGAGCCGTCGTGTTCAATGTAAATAGCATTCCTTGAAACTAGACATGTCATGTTTGATGTCTGCTACAACCCTACTGATTAAATAGTGGCAGAGCTCTTTAATAAGCTTGATAAGAGGCAAGGTTTCACGAGAGGTCACACCTGTCATCTGCTAAGAAGGCAATTGTCAACAACATGCATGGAGGCAAATAAACTTCCTGACAAACATCTTGGAATGTAAACAGCTTTTGCCACAGGAAAATTTCCCATGAAATCTTGACTCTTGGGATCACAAAAACTGTCACATCACATCCATATAGCAAAAGACAGCGACCATTTATAAGAGGAAATGCCAAACCCTGGATGCTCCATAGGTAGCAGCTAGAAGTCTAAATAACAAGATAAGACTATTTTGTTATTATATAACTTTGACACTACACTTAATGGCTGAAGAAATGTTCTAAGTTAAACTCTCTTTCAAAGTAAAGTATTTGAAATAGTGGATTACTATGTGGCCCATTGCTTAGAGATTATTTGTTAAACTGTGAACCATTTGGGGACCAGAAAATTTTCCAAAAATTGTAATTTCCACACCCCCACTCTTCCACCTTAATTTCTGTGTCCCTTCCTTTCTATACAGGTGTTGTGTACGCTATGAATAGCATAAACTGATTTTTTTAGATCTTGTGATTTAAAAGTGGAGAGAAAAAAAATCAAATAATTATGAGTTTGCTGCTGCTCCTGCTGCTGCTAAGTCTCTTCAGTCATGTCCGACTCTGTGCGACCCCATAGACGGCAGCCCACCAGGCCCCCCCATCCCTGGATTCTCCAGGCAAGAACACTGGAGTGGGTTGCCATTTCCTTCTCCGGTGCACGAAAGTGCAAAGTGAAAGTGAAGTTGCTCAGTCGTGTCCGACTCGCAGCGACCACATGGACTGCAGCCTACCAGGCTCCTCTGCCCATGGGATTTTCCAGGCAAGAGTACTGGAGTGGGTTGCCATTGCCTTCTCCGAATTATGAGTTTAAGGGTAAAAAAAAAGAATTTTACCTCCAAAACTTTTCAAAATGAATAGCACATTCAGGCACCTACAGACAGCCCCCTCGTCTATTATTACATAGAGATGTAATCTTCATGCCAAGTCCATTCTTGATATAATGAATTTTATATCATTTTTTATAGAATTTTAATCCAGGCATTGGGTATGTCACCATTCTGTTAATGATATCACAAGTACTACTGATTAAGTAATTTCAATGACAAATGCTTAAAAACAATGGACTATTACTCTGAACAGTTTGAATTAAAGCACAATCTTAAACTTTTATCCTGTCTTCATTATATGAACTGTATTTCAGAGTAACCAGTTAGTGCTAGTTGATGAGGGAAATCTTTTTAAAGAAGAAGTCCAGTTAATGCATAGTTAAAGAAAGACGCAATGATAAAATCATCATTTTGTAACCCTTAATGTAATAATTGATTTAGGCAACAAACAGCAATCAGTACTAATAATGAAGAACTAGGTATTTGTGGCAGATTACTTCTACTTATAAGATGAAAACCACACATTATAATGGATGGGTCTGCTGACACCAGTTGAATCCACTGATCAATCTTGGCATTTTGAAATAGGCAGATATTTGTTCTCCTGAAACAATGCAACATGCAGCTGTTGTTCAGTCACTCAATTGTAGCCAACTCTTTGTGACCCCATGGAGTCCTGCTTAGCATGTCAGGCTTCCCTGTCCTTCACTATCTCTAGGAGTCTGCTCAAACTCATGTCCATTGAATCGGTGATACCATCCAACCATCCCATCCTCTGTCATCCCCTTCTCCTCCTACCTTCAATCTTTCCCAGCATCAGGGTCTTTTCCAGTGAGTTGGCTCTTCCTATTAGGTGGCCAAAGTATTGGAGCTTCAGCTTCAGTCCTTCCAATGAGTATTCAGGGTTGCTTTATGTCAGGATTGACTGGTTTGATCTCCTTGCCATCCAAGGGACTCTCAAGAGTATTCTCCAGCATCACAGTTCAAAAGCATCGATTCTTCAGTGCTCAACCTTCTGTATTGTCCAACTCTCACATCCATATATGACTACTGGAAAAACCGTAGCTTTGACTATACAAACAATATAGTAAAACTCAAAATATTGAATTGGCCAAAAAAAGTTCATTTGGGTTTTACCATAAGATGTTACAAGAAAACCCAAATGGACTTTTTGGCCAACCCAATATTTCACCCAATAATATTAAAGCTTTTAGAAATAAAAGAAAGCAAAAGACAGGAACAAACCCAATGTTGTAATGAGGAAGACATCAGACAAATTCAGAATGTGTATCATTTTACAGGACAACCAATCTCTTTAAGTCAATGGCATGAATGAAATGGTAGTGATTTGCTCTTGGTTCTTGATTTAAAGAGACTTAAAAGATGTGCAATCTAATACAACATGTGGGCTTTTTTGGATCTCTATTTGAATAAAACAACTAAACAAATTGAGAAGACAATTGGGGAAAACTGAATATGGATAGTATATGAAATGATATGAAGGAATTATTGCCGGAGAGCCTTAAGGCCTAATGTCTTATGAAGGAAAATGTTTTATTTGTATAGAGAGGCATACTTAAGTATTTGAGAGTGAAGTCACAATGTTTGGAATTTCCTGTAGACTATTTCAGCAGAAAAGTAGACTGTTAGTCAAACATGGTAAAATGTGAACAACTGTCCTTTGTACTGGTGGGAAGAAGCTCCCCATACAAATCGAAAGGAAAAATAGGACTGAAAATCAATATGAGGAATTAGGCATTCGACAAAACATTTTTTAATCAAACCACACAATCCATAGTACATGATGAAATAAATATAATTAGCCTGCTTTGCTAACTGCCACAAGTTGCTACTAGTTTTGGCTGTACAGAATTATCGGATCCATGCATAGGTAGTTATTGATATAAAGCAGAATGGAGCTTGAATCTTGGGATTGTCAGAGCAGATTTCTTTCTAATTTCAGGCTACAGGAGAGTGAAAATCTTTTTGAAAACTGACAAATGTGTATTTGATCAAGATTCTTCTGGCACAAACAATGCTCACTCAAACAAGCTAAGGCATATTGGTGAGGGAAGAGGGATTATCATAAGAAACAGTGAGATGGACCCAGGGCAGAAAATGAAGAGGCTGCACAGCAGACACGGGCCAGGAACCAGAGCGCTGTCCCGAGCCCAGGTCTACCTTCCTTCTAGAATCCGAGCCTCCAGGGAGGTAGACTGTCGTCCTGACAGCACAGTATCCCCGGGGTCTAAACAGTGCCTAACACAGAGTAGGAAACAGATGCGTCTCAGGGTGGTGGGAGGGGGAAAGGCAAACAAGTGAACTTTACTACCCCTCCCCTCTTCCTTCCGCCTCTTCCCTCTCCCTCTTCTGCCCTCCTCCCTTTCCCCCCCCTCCCCTCTCTCAGGCTAAATGGCCTTTCATCCCTGCCTCTCCCTGCACTCCTGGCATAATTAATTCTCTTTTTCTCCATAGATTGCCTTTTGATACTTCTCTATACGAAGAGCCAAGCATGGCCACACTCACAGTCCCTGAATTTACATATCTTTAATTAAAGCAATTGCAGACACAGAGTAGCTCTCTCAGGATCAATTCCAAATTTTCAGGAAAAAACATTCTGAGTGATTCAGCCTAGGCCAGGTGTCCAATCCTGTTGAATTGACTATGCCAGGTTAATGGTCAAGGTCAATATAATATAAACAGGTCACCTGGGTCCATCCTCACGGGTAGATGACAGCAGTCCATAGAAAGAGAGGTCATGGCCAGGACAATGAATCTTATTTCCAGTTGGTAGATGTTAGAGATCACGAGATGGTTAGTGTTGTCCAATCAGTGCTTCAACTTCATCAGTGCACAGGCTATAGCTGTCGCCAGGTCCCCATTCCTACAGGCCCATGTCCAGCTCTGCCCTCGCAAGGCAGGGACTTTAGCTAATCTGTTCATCGCTTATTCCCAGTGCTTAGAGGAGCGTTTGGTACATAGTAAGCAACTGATAGACATTTGTTCAGTGAATGTCGGATAGAGTCTCAGTCAGCTGGGGCTGCCATAATTCATTACTTGAGGCTCAGAGGCTCAAACAACAATTTATTTCTCACAGTTCTGGAGGCTGGGAAGTTCAAGGTCAAGTGTGTCTGGTGAGCACTCACTCCAAGGTTTGCAGGTGGTTGTCTTTTCCTTGTATCTTCACATGTTGAAGAGCAGAGAGTGAGAAGCAAGCTCTCTTTGTCTTTTCCTATAAGGGCTTTAATCCCGTGCATGACGGCTCTACTCTCAAAGTCCCACCTTCTGACACCACCGCATGGGGTTTGGTTAGGATTTCAACATGAGTTTGCAGGGAACACAAATATTCAGTACATAAGAGAGCATATAACAAGCAGATGCAATCTGCCTTAATGTACCATGCTGTGTGTACTCATATGGGCTTCCCAGGTGGCCCTAGTGGTAAAGAATCTGCCTGCTAAAGCAAGAGATGAAAGAGACATGGGTTCTATTGCTGGATGGGGTCAAGAAGATCCCCTGGAGAAGGAAATAGATCCCACTCCAGTATTCTTGCCTGGAGAAACCCATGGACAGAGGAGCCTGTCAGGCTAGTCCATGGGGTTGCAAAAGGCGGGACATGACTGAGCAGCTGAGTCTCATATGCATACCCATACACTAACATGCATGCGCAGTTCAGTGACAGCCACAGCCACCCTTCCTAGCAATCTGAAGAGTCGATCCTGCACCTGCTCAAGACCAATCCATAACTTGTCCTCACAACCCTAATCCCTTGCTCTCCTAGGTCCTGACCCTTTGTTTGTTCCCTCTCTGGCTTCTCTTCTCTTTCTTGCTCTTGATCTCTTGCTCTTCATGACTTCCTCTCAGCCTATAAAATACATTCACATCTCTCCCACCCTAAATCCACCCTGGTTGGGAGGAGTCCCAGAGCAACTTGCCCTGTAACACTCACCTCATTTCACATTTTATTTTATGCATTTATGTACTGGTCAATTGGACATTGATAATTTTCATAATTTTAAAAAACTCCCCCCCAACAAGTGTACAGGCAGAAATACTTACCACATGGGTCCTGTTCTTCTAGGAGACTTACCGGACTCATACTGGCCAGCTACGTGTCCTACGGGCCCTGGTGTACATATAGAGCTGCATTTGCCACATGATAAAAAATCATCTGCATACACATCTATCTCCCTCCAAGTTGTCAGCTCTTAGTGGACAGGGGCCATAACTTTTCAAATCTTTGATTCTTTAGGTCCTAGTACACGTGTGATGGTAGTAGAATTCCACTAAGAGTTTTTTGAAATCCATTTCAACAATTTCTGTCAAAGGAAGGAGAGATACCTTACATCATTGGCCAGTCTTAACACCGCATTGCATTGCAAAATGGAAACTGCACAAATAAATGATTACTTGCAGTAAATAAGCTCTCTCCATGTGTGGGCCCTGATTTATAAAGTAACTGACTGGTCACTTATCCCTGCAAGGAATTTGCTGATATTTATTATAGTTGCCATTTTAAGGCAGTAATTCTAGCAAAAGAATCATCAAGGACTCTTCCTTTTCAGCCCTTTCCACAGAATATGGGATGAATAACACTGAAATTCTGTACTCCTATAGAACAGAGTTTGACCACAGGCCATTCTCTTTCCTCAAAGATTGTATTTTGAAGATAGACTTCTGACATGAATCATTTTTCTTTTATCTCCTTCATTTTTCTGACTTGTTTTGTAGAGTGCCCTGAATGATGGTGTTAACAGCCCTCCATAGGAAACACCTCCAAAGAAGAAGGGTGGAATTCATCCACAGAACACCAGGGTCTGAGCGGACATTCCCCATTCATGGACGTGGACTGAAGGACAGAAAGAACGAGTGGGAACACCTGCTGATACCCAGGCTTCATAATAGTGAGATTGAATTCTCTCCCCAAATGAAAACACCACAGAACTGTGATGATTTTTATATAAAATCTTTGACTTAAAAGGAAATCAAAACATTCCTTGGAAGAAATCTACAAGTCTCTCCCTGGAGTTAGGGCAGAGCAGATTCTACTGCATGCACTTAAAAACCTTGAGCAGAAGAATGAAAGGAAAGCAGGCAGAATCCTCAATGGGAACTCTCCTTTCTAGCCTGTATGTAATTTTAGAGATGGGTAAAATAGAGTTTTGTACTTGAGAATATCTGCTCCAGATAGGTGCCCATGTTGTACAAGTTCTGTTGTTCAGTCTCTAAGTCATGTCTGACTCTTTGCAGCCCCATGGACTGCAGCATGCCAGGCTTCCCTGTCCTTCACTATCTCTCGGAGTTTGCTCAAACTCATGTCCATTGAGCCGATGATGCCATCCAAAGCATCTCATCTTCTGTTGCCCCCTTCTCCTTTTGCCCTCAATCTTTCCCACCATCAGGGTCTTTTCCAATGAGTTGGCTCTTTGCATTAGGTGGCCAAAGTATTGGAGCTTCAGTTTCAGCATCAATTTTTCCAATGAACATTTAGGGTTGATTTCTTTTAGGATTGACTGTTTTGATCTCTTTGCAGTCCAAGGGACTCTCAAGAGTCTTCTCTGGCACCACAGTTCGAAAGCATCAATTCTTCAGTGCTCAGCCTTCTTTACCATAGTTTGGCTATATGGACCTTTGTTGGCAAAGTGATGTCTCTGCTTTTAAATACATTATCTAGGTTTGTCAAAGCTTTTCTTCCAAAGAGCAAGTGTCTTTTAATTTCATGGCTGCAGTTACCATCCACAGTAATTTTGGAGATCAAGAAAATAAATTCTGTCACTGTTTCCATTTTTGGAGTTAAAGAACAAACTTGTATCATTTAGAGCAGGTTGAAGCCAATGAAACATTTGTAGGTCTATTGATTCTCGACTACTCAGAGGGCATAAGTATCAGGACTGTTCATATCAGGACTGCTCTTATCCATGTCACACATCCCTTCATCAACTTATTATCCATTTAGACTGCACACCAACTCCTTCCAAAGGACTTAGAGTAGCTCTGGACAATGGGAATGCTGTTTTCCTGTTCTCATCACTACTCGGCTCCACAGCTTCCTTATTTCATGGAAGCCACAGCCTTGGGCTTCAGAGGGGAGCCAGCTGAATTGGCAGGAGCCCATCAAAGGATGGGCACATACCACAGCCATTTGCATTTTTCCAATTTTGGATCTCTGCTTCAGTAGACACATAGGACATTCTTGAAGGTATCTTGGCAACCCACCCCCATATTCATGCCTGAAGGTACCTAGTCCCAGGTTGACTAATCCACTCATCTAAATTACACGCATTGGGTGACCACGGGATTTGCTGACTGTGTTCAACTCAGTGCAGCTCTTGGAGTTTTTCAGCATCTCAAGTTACATGAAGCATATGTTAGAATAAATCGACTGCCTTCTGCTACTGGATTTTGGCTCTGCTTCCAGAGAACTTCTGAGTGAGAAAATGGAATATGCACTCAGTATGCAAGATCCTTTTCTCTTAACTGGACTTGAAGTAGAGAAAACAAGGAATTTGAACCTGACCCTGGTCCTTTGTGATCTGGCATGCCGGAATATGAAAGAGAACAGAAGCAAAGGGGAAAGAGTAGCACTGATAGAAAATTCTCCATGGGATTGGGATGTGATTTCAAGGGCCTTTACTTTAAAAAGTAGTCTCCTGTGTGTTCTTTGATTCCTTTACTAAGGAAGGAAGCAAGCCGTTGCAATAGAAACTTGAACCTAAAACACAAGTATCTGTATAATAGTTGTCTGTTTCAGTACCGGTGAGTCAGGCAGTGTCTTGGGCTCCATCTGCCATAAAACAGTGCACCCACTGATTCACATAAAAGCTGAGAGGCTGGGGAGTTCAGGCAAATACAGCAACATCATACGGCTTCAGTGCTGGGGACCTGACTCAGGAGTAGAGGGTGGAGGAGCCACAGTGCAAGGAGAACAAGGTGCCCCCTGAAAAATGATCCAGCATAAGCGAAGAAGGTTTCTGCACCGTGAAGCTCAGCCAGTGGCCTGAGGCTGGAGAGGTCTAGCAGCCCTGAGTGCTCAGTAGAGGCTCTCATGGCCCTAGGTCTTATTCATATTCTCAGCAGCTTGTGTTAATAATTTCTCTTGGAGGAAAGCAACTCTAAATCAATTCAGTTTTCAGTTTCAGGCTCTACGAATTCTTGAGCTGTAGAGTTGTCATATTTGGGGGTCAGTTAACCTGAATTAGAATTTCTACTAAGGTGAAACACAGATGGAGCATTCTCCTTCTCTTCATAGTCTTGAAGTAGGAGTGACAGCAACCGGATCAGCTCACAGCACTGGGACCTGAGGCCATGACCCTGAGTAACAACCAGTACTGACTTTCATGAACACTTAGAGTGCCTTCTAGGAATGCCCAGAGCAATTCTCATATATAAGCAGATTTGCAAAGCACTGGAATCTCTGAATCTAGGCAGACAGGTTACATTAATGGGACTGAACTGTCTTCACCAGCTGTGCAACCCCCTGGACTAATTTGGCAGGCCAAGCTCCTCTGTCCGTGGAATTATCCAGACAAGAATACTGGAGTGGGTTGCCATTGCCTACTCCAGGGATCTTCCTGACCCAGGGACAAAATCCGCATCCCCTGCATCTCCTGCGTTGGCAGGTGGGTTCTTTACCACTACACCACCTGCTGCTGCTGCTAAGTCGCGTCAGTCATGTCCGACTCCATGTGACCCCAGAGATGGAAGCCTATCAGACTCTTCTGTCCCTGGGATTCTCCAGGCAAGAACACTGGAGTGGGTTGCCATTACCTTCTCCAATGCATGAGAGTGAAAAGTGAAAGTGAAGTCTCTCAGTCCTGTCTGACTCTTCGTGATCCCATGGACTGCAGCCCACCAGGCTCCTTCATCCATGGGATTTTCCAAGCAAGAGTACTGGAGTGGGGTGCCATTGCCTTCCCCGACACCACCTAGGAAGCCCCAGTTAAAAAGGAAACAGTTCTCCAGAATTCAGAGTGCCTTGTCTCTGGCCCTGATACCTGACTGGATGCCTGGCTTCCAGCCACGGTTCTCTCTCTGGCCTGTGGCTTTGGCCCACCCTTGATACACTCTTAGCCTCTCCTTGAGAATTGCTGTAAGGACCCTAGCTCCCACCCTGATGACTGCTTCCTTGTTAATGTGCTAACTTTGTCTTCTCTGCCTGGAAGGCAGAGAGTTATGGAAGTCTAGGGCAGGGTTCTTGACCTTCCCCAGAAGGAGAAGAATATATCACAGAGGACCAAAAGCATGCAGCCAGGTGGCTATCAAGCAACTCAAAAAAAAAAAAAAAAGAAGCCAAGAGTATTCCTGGGAGTGTCAAGGAAAGTATCACATCCAAAGGACAAAGGGTGTCAGGAAGCAAAGCCAGGAGAGGTGTAGAGCTGGATGGAATCAGGTTTGAGAGACTAGGAAGGGGAGAATTCCTGGGACGCTGCAGAGTGGCAGGAGTCCAGTGGGTCAGGGAGCCACCCAAGGCCAGACACCTCCAGGTAGCCTAGGCTGCCCAAATGACACGCTCCTCTCTGCTTTGAACGCCCCCTCTCACAAGCCCATCCGAGCACTCACATCAACACTGACTATTACCTCACACTACCACTAAACCTGACACACACTGCTAATGCGCGATTATCACTGTGCACATCTCATTTATATTCAAGTGATTTAAATTAAGAAAACAAAAGACAAAAAGAGTTCACGCATTTATTTCACCTCCCCGATTCCCACCTCCGGCAACCACCAATCCATTCCATGAGCTTGATTACATATTATTAACCTGGTCGATCCCCTCAGTGCCCATTAAACAGTGAACTACTTGGTGTCAAAGACTTTGTCTTCCCATTTTTTAAATCTTGGCACTCAATCAGATCCTGATATGTGAAGACTCTCGAGAACGAACAATTGATTGGAAATGTGATAGATGGCAAAAGCATATCTAATTTAACTCCCCCCCTTAAATCCCACAACCACAGCAAAGAGATTTAACATAAATTAATAAACAAGCAAACAAACAGATAAACCTATTTTGAACTTTCAAGGGAAACAGCAATTTCTATTGTTCATCATGCAAACTACTAGTAAGTTCTTTGGACCTCACTACCTAATAAGTAAAACTACTAGGCATTTCTTTGTCCCTAGGGATGACATGAATAAATGATTGAGACTCTAGGGGAGCCATGGATGAGAAAGCTTGGGAACCCCTACTCCAGAGGCAGTTCCCAGTTGGCAAGCCCATCTCACTGTTCAGAGTTTCCAATAAGTTTTCTCCTCTTCTTCTTAAATATGAGCAGATACCTGAGCATATCAGACAACTGAGGAGAGCTTGTAACATGAAATGCAGAGATAAGAAAACACACACACAAACAGAAAGAAAACAACACCACCAACCAGGGATCGAACCCACAGCTCTTGCATCTCCTGCATTGGCAGGAGGATTCTCTACCACTGAGCCACCTAGGAAAAGGTTCCTGTATGTCCAACGAAAAAGGTTCTAACTATCTAAGGAAGAATTCCTATGGCATAAATTCCTATAGCATATTGGGATATTTGTATCCCAATACAAATCTTGGTCTTTGGATCTTATTTAAGTCTTCAACACAGTTCCACAGGTCAAAAGACATCAGCAAACAATAACTGCAATTCATGGCTGTGGGAACACAAATAATAACAATCTGAAAATCAAATATGCCGCCTTCATGTCAAACGACAACCATCATTTTATTTTAAAATTCTATTTTTGTAGATTAAAAACTGTGTCATCAGGCAATTATGGGTATATTTTTTCTATGTTCCAAGAAAAAAATATCTATAAGAGGGTCATTTTGCTCTTTAGTTTTTTCATAGAATTGGACTAAATCATGGCAATTAGTGTAACGGAAATGTTTATAGCAATCTCTGATGGCAGTTCCACTAATGTAATGATTTAGCTCAAGCCCAGTAAAACATGAACATGTTTCATTAGGATGAATTGGAATCAAAAGCAAAGCAAGTTTTTGCTTACAGTAATTCAACATACATCATCTCATCAGCAATGCCAACTATAAAATTAAGGATATACAATTAGTCAATCAGACGGTTCCTGAATTAATTAATTAAGCAAAGAAAATCAGCAAGCAAGGACAGGACTACATCCAACAACATACTCACCCCTCTTGGAGCAATCTTTCCTGTTAATTTTTATCTAGTTATCCCAATAAATCACAGGACTAAATCTTCTCCACATGGCTTTAGCAATCAGGACACCTCCAGATCAGCTTTTGCAAAATTCTTACACAAGTAGCCACCACTTTGGTATCTCATAAACTCATCCTCCAGGAGGATAGCATAGCTTTGTTTCTACATCTGAGAATTATTTGTTTTGTTGTCTTCCTGACAAAGCCATGCCTGTAATAATCCCCAAGGGTTCATTCAACAGCTGCCAATAGATCTATGCTTAAACTCAGGGTTTAAAGTATTTCTCTATTGGTAGGAATAAGAAGAAATTCAGTTACCTTGAGGCTTTGATTTCAAGACAAAGTGTAGTACTGGAAATAGAGAAAAACATTTTATAATGATAAAAAAAAAAGAATTGTATAATGTGAGTGATGAAGTCTAGGTGCTAGGTATATGAGCATTCACTGTGAACTTCTTTTAACTTTTCTATACATTTGAAAATTTTTTAAATATAATAATGGAAAATATATGGAATTAAAATGTATGACAACAAGAGCACAAGACAAAAAAGTGGTAAATTAAGTGAAAGTGTTCTTGAGTCTGTCCACGTATTAGGAAACAGTAAGAGTAAAATTCACAGTGGCATCCAGTGTCAAAAATTCATATTGTAATTGCTAAGGTAAGCATGCTCAGTCATGTCCAACTCTGCCACCCTATGGACTGTAGCCTGCCAGGTTCCTCTCTCCATAAGATTCTCCAGGCAAGAATCCTGGTGTGGGTTACCATTTCCTCCTCCAAGGGATCTTCTCGAACCAGGGACTGAATCAGCGTCTCTTGTGTCTCCCGCATTGGCAGGCGGATTCTTTTACCACTGAGCCACCTGGGAGACCAAAATAGATTAAGCACTAACAGAATAATAGAAGCTACATAACAAACTGGTTGGTTGGCAGACAAGGGCTGGAATAATAACTTTTCAATCAATCTCAATGAAAGTAGGCTTCCCAGGTGGCGCTAGTGGTAAAGAACCTGCCTACCAATTCCGGAGACATAAGAGACTTGGGTTCGATCCCTGGATTGGGAAGATCCCCTGGAGAAGGGAATGGCAACCCACTGCAGTATTCTTGCCTGGTAAATCCCATGGACAGAGGAGCCTGGCAGGCTATGGTCCATGAAGTCGCCAAGAGTCAGACACGACTGAAGTGACTTAGCACACAATGAAAGTAAGAAGGAGAAAGAATCTAAAACAATGAGTTAAATGGTAAACAAATAGTAATATGGTAGATACAGCCCAAGTATATCAATATTTATTTTAAAATAACTAAATACTCCAAAGAAAGGAAAATGTTGATTAGACTCCATTTTTTAAAGTTCTTATGCTGGATATAAAAGACATACCTTAACTATAAGGATACATATGGTTATAAGAAAAAATGGAAAAGGGTGTACTAAATAAAAAATAATCAAAAGAATTGGTGTAGGGAATTGCATGGCAGTCCAGTGGTTGGGACTCCATGCTTTCACTGATAAGGGCATGGGTTTGAACACTGATTAGGGAATTAAGATCCCGCAAGCAGAGTGATGCAGCCAAAAAAATAAAATAACAATGTATACAGTGTTCAGAAATGAAAGATAAGATTAAGAAGTCTTTTTAAAAAACTCATTATAATCCCAATTAAAAAGAATATATGTTTACACTATGTTGTTCTTGTTCAGTTGCATAGTTGTGTTCGACTCTTTGTGACCCCATGGACTCCAGGACAGCACTCCAGGCTTCCCTGTCCCTTACCATCTCCAGGAGTTTGCCCAAGTTCATGTCCATTGCACTGGTGATACTATCCAGCCATTTCATTCTCTGTCATCCCTTTCTCCTCCTGCATTCAATTTTCCCCCACATTAGGGTCTTTCCCAGTCACTTGGCTCTTCCTATTAGGTGGCCGAAGTATTGGAGTTTCACCTTCAGCATCAGTCCTTCCAATGAATATTCAGGGTCAATTTCCTTTAAGATTGACTGGCTTAATCTTCCTGCTGTCCAAGGGACTCTCAAGAGTCTTCTCCAGCACCATAGCTTGAAAGCATCAATTCTTTGGCGCTTAGCCTTCTTTAGGGCCGAGCTCTCATAAGCATATGTGACTACAGAAAAAACTACATAGCCTTGCTTATACTATGTTACATATGTATATATATATACACTCTATGTTATATATATAACATATATACTATGTTATATATTTGCAAATAAAAAAAGATAATCACCAAAATGTGAATAGTGAGTGAGTGACAGGTATGGGTAATTTTTATTTTCTTTTTTGTATTTTTTCTGTATTTCCAATTTTCATTACCTTGACATACAATCACTCAAAATAATATTTAATTCTTGCTCTGGTCTGAATGTTGCTTTTCCCTACCCCCACCCCACAAATTCCTATGTTGAAATCCTATTGCCCAGTGTGTATTAGTAGATGGCAGTTTTAGGAGATACTTAAGTCATGAGAGTGGAGCCCTCATGAAGGGGATTAGCTCATAAAAGAGGCTCCAGAGAGATTCCTACTCCCTTCTAGCATGTGTTCATGCTTGTCCACAGAAAGAAGGCATCCTCTGTGAACCAGGAAGGGGGCCTTCACTAAATGATCATCTTGGCACCTTGATCTTGGACTTCCCAACCTCCAAAACTGTGAGAAGTGAATTTCTGTTGTTGTAAGCTAATCATCTGTGGTATTTTGTCATAACAGCCTGAACAGTCTAAGATAATCCCATCTTTAAAAAAGTAACAGTTTTACTCACTTAAAAGTATAGGGCATTAAGCTGATAAAAGAAAAATTCAGAGATGAGGATTTACTGCTAAAGGACACAGGACCAAGAAACAACAGTTTGGCATTTAGATTAGGAAACCAATCTATACAGTTGTTGTTGTTTTTTAATTAAAAAGGTTTTCAATTTTAATTTAAGAAACAAGAATCATTCTTTAACATAGTTTCCAAAGGAAATCTACATTTCATTATAAAGACAAAGCAAAACACCCATGTTTTCATCATCCAGGAAGCACCAGAATCTGGCCATGTAACACAGTGTAATGTTCCAGAGCAAGAAGTGTTCATGAAAAGTGGGGAGATCCAATTCCACTCCAGGTTCTGACTCCAACTATAAAGCCCTTAACCTGAGACCTGGTGACAGCGTTTGCTGACAGGACTGTGGTACTAGAACTGGGGCCAGAGAGAGGGGAAGAGCTTGAGGACTGAGGGAACAGAAATGTCTCTGGGGTGATCTGGGGAAAGACGGGCAAAGGAAATGCCCTCTGGCTGAAACTGGAAAAAACCAGTGAGAGCAAAGAAGGTCGGGGAATGCCAGGAAATGAATGGCATCCTGGTTCCTCACAAGGGAATATGTTGGGGGAGGGGGAGTGGGAGTGGTTTAATGCAAAACCACAGACAGCTGAAAGCAGATTTAGAGAAGGCACAGAATCTACCCAAGGTCACACAGTTGGTAAATAACTGAGCTGAGATCTGAACAAAGCCTGTGATCTCCCCACGGCCAAACACCTCCCAGGACACAGAGAAGGTCCCTCTTCCTCCACTCTACACTGCCATGACCCCAAACACAATTCTGAAGGCCCCTCACCTACAGCATTCCTCTTCCAGCACTCTGAATACCAACATCTCAGAAGAAACCATGATTGAACAATTTCCCAACCAGATGTTTGTAAAAAGAGGAGGAGAAGAAGGGAGAAAAACCAAGGCAGTGTTAGGGTGTGTAATCAATGTCATCAGAGTTGTGGTCTTGAACCGCTTAAGACTGCTCTTAATGGCGCCCCACTCCAGTACAATTGCCTGGAAAATCCCATGGATGGAGGAGCCTGGTGGGCTGCAGTCCATGGGGTCGCTAGGAGTCGGACACGACTGAGCAACTTCACTTTCACTTTTCATTTTCATGCATAGGAGAAGGAAATGGCAACCCACTCCAGTGTTCTTGCCTGGAGAATCCCAGGGATGGGGGAGCCTAGTGGGCTGCCGTCTATGGGGTGGCACAGAGTCGGACATGACTGAGCGACTTAGCAGCAGCAGTAGCAGCAGCAAGAAACCGAAGACCCCCAATTTGCACAACATAGAGTGGGGGTGGGACCTCATTCAGTGTGTCTATGTCCTTGGAAGTTGTGCAACATGCAGCCTTCTGAATGAATAAATAAGTTGAAATAACGTAAGAGTACATCACACAATATTTCTCAAACATTTGCTTATTCTCAAAACATGCAACATGCAGACAAGGGAAGAAAAAAGAAAGAAAGGATGACAATTTATCTTGTCAGAGTACCTGCTGGAGACAGGTACTCTGTGAGTTTATTGCCTAAATAGGAAAGTGACTGTGTCCCAAGTCCTTGCAGCTCACTCTCCCAGAAGCATTAAAGGAAGTCCAGAGCTAACCAGAACTCTCTGCCTTGAGGACAAATGGCCAGGATGTCTATTCTTAGATCCCTGCTGGATTCTCCTCACTTGAGGACCATGGGATGAGCGGACTGTCGGCTATCTATGTCTCAGTCCAAAATCACTGCCCTCCTCCACGTGACACAATTAAGCTTCTGGATCTTGTGTCACTACCTGGCTTTTAACACTTTTTCTTTCAACTAGATTTCATTTCAATTTTCAAACTTGTAGCTTTCTGAATTGATCAAGTAATAAAAAGTAGTTGATACTTCTCCTCATTCATTTAATTAATAAATTGGGAGGGTGTGTGGCTGGGCTGGGTCTTCGTTGAGGTCCAGGCTTTTTTATAGTTTCAGCAAGCAGGGGCTACTCCGTGGTTGTAGTGCTTGGACTTCTCAGTGCTGTGGCTTCTCTTGTTGCGTAGCAGAGTCTCCAGGCTCGTGGGCCTAGCAGTTGAGGCTCTCTGGCTCTAGAACACAGGCTCAGTAGCTGTGGAGCTGATTCTTAGTTGCTCCACAACATGTGGGATCTTCTGGGATCAGGGATCTAACTTGTGTCTCCTGCTTTGGCAGGAGGATTCTTTACCACTGAGCCACCAGGAAAGCCCTTTCCCTTGTTTTTCAAAAATAAATTATGCTTAAGTGCATGAGCAATAAGCATATTCTTGTTGAATTTATTATGCCAAATAATATACATTATAATACGCAAAATACAATGTCTTCCTTGACTACCAGCCCCATCCCACCATCACTATTAGCACTGAAGCAACATTATTCTTGGCTCCCGAGCTCATAGCTCAATCGGTAAAGAATCTACCTGCAATACAGGAGACCTGAGTTCAATTCCTGGGTCAGGAAGATCCCCTGGAGAAGGAAATGGCAACCCACTCCACTATTCTTGCCGAGAGAATCCATTGGACAGAGGAGCCTGGCAGGCTACAGTCCATGGGGTCACAAGAGTCGGACATAACTTAGCAACTAAACCACCAGAGGTAAAACACTATAATTAATCTTGGGTACCTTTCCAGACCTTTTAAAATACATCTAAAAGGTATATGTGTCCATAAACATGTAATTATATGGTGATATCTTTTACACAAATGGTGTCATGCCATGCATGTTGTTCTTCAACATGTTTCATTCACTTAAAAATCTGCCTTGGAACTCTTTCCCTGGCAGTCTACCCAGATCTACTTCATTCCTGGTAACTGCTGTGTGGGTAACTGCTATGTGCATAGCCTGTGGTATCCCAGTTTATGTAACCACTCCCCTACTGCTTACAATTTTTCACTATCACAAACAATGCAATAATGAACATTCTTATATGTAAAACTCTGGGCACATGCCCAAGTCTTTCTTTGACGCCAATGTCTTTAAGTGGAACTTCTCTAAATTGTAACAGCTTCAATAAAAATTTTTCCCCCGGAAGGCCATACCAATTCACACTCATAAATGAGTTTCCCCAGTCTTCACTACTACTGGACATTATTGGTTTTCCTGGAAACCCAATGGGTAGTTTCATTTCCCTGAGTGAAGAAGTGTAAGGGTGAGCAGTGATTTTCCACTGTCTTGTTTTCTTTGCCAGTTTCTACTTTTTTTTAGTCTCCTTCTTTGATAGCTTTGTTTTTCCAATTAAATCCATGGTCCATCTGGAGTTTATTTTCACTGCATACTTTGGTATGAGGAAAAACTCTAATTTTATTTATTTTTTTTCCAAATGGAAAGTCAGTAATCTGCCCATAATTTATTGAAGATTCCCTTTTTTTCCACAGTGATTTAAACTTCCATCCAAAATCCTATATGAATCTCCATTAATCATGGGCCAGCTTCAGAACTCCCTATTCTCTCCCACTAATCTATTACTAAGCCAGGAACTGTTTTAATTACTAAAGCTTAACTATACATTTAATGCCCAATAGGGTGACATTGGATGTTTCATACATTTTCTTTTCCAGATGAATTTCAGAACTAGCTTGACAAATTTCTCAAGAAAATTCCATTAGGGTTTATTTAGGTTTCCTTTCCTCTCATTTAGTAGAGTTTTGTAGTTTACTGCATATAAATCTTACTTAATTCTTGGTGGATTTCTAAGTTTTTTGTTTCTTTTGTTTTCTGATTGAGCACATATATTTGAAGTCACATCTGATGTGACTTTATTGCACTGCCAATTAACTACTAGTGTTAATTGCTTAGTCGTGTCCGACTCTGTGCGACCCCATGAACTGTAGCCCACCAGGCTCCTCAGCCCATGGGATTTTCTAGGCAAGAATATTGGAGTGTGTTGCCATTTCCTTCTCCAGGGGGTCTTCCCAAACCAGGGATCAAATCTGGGTATCCTGCATTGTGGGCAGACTCTTTACAGTCTGAGCCACCAGGGAAGCCCAACTACTACCCTAACCACAATGCAAATAAAACTATTATTTTTGTAATCTCCAAAATTCACCGATCTTCATTAAATTATTATAGGTCATGCCATTCGGTTTCCTGAGTCTACATTTTGCAATTAATTTGGTCTATAAACAGGTAATGGAATAATCCATGAGAAAATTACTAAAGCTTCTTGACTGTGGTGAGTGACTGGCAGAGCAGCTTTAAGAAATGTCTTGTCCCAAACCCCTTGTGTACCAGCCCTCCACCTTCTTTCAACCAAAGCATCATTGCTTTTGCTACTTCATACACGAGGTTCTACGTACCATTTCATTTGAAAGCAAACTCCTGGATGAAAAACAAAAAATTTGTTTTGAAAATCACTACATTGGGTATGAAACTCAGAAGACAATAGACTGTTTGTTCAAAGTTGGGACAAATTCAGGCTGTTTCCTAAAGGAACTGCTGGCTGGGCCTGCAGAAATCCCTGGGACCCATTTCCTTGTAGGTTTGTGGTCTACAACCTACCATGTCTTCTCAGGCTCCCAAACCAGGCTTCACCCACCATCTCTGTTCTCTTAGTTGCCAAAGTCAGAAGGTCTGCTTTCATTCAGCAATATATTCTGAATCTTTGTCATAGAGTCCAGTCTTTTCTTCAGCACCTACCAAAGGTTGACTGAGACCAGTGATATTTAGAAAAGACTGTTTAAGGACTGTATAATCTATTAATACACAGTCATCAAGGACTCTGAAGTTCTAGCCTTAGGTGGATTGGACAGATGGAAGGATAAATGTGTGGAGCTTTTGAATTCAGCTCTTAGAGAAATCACTTTTACTCACCTAAATATTTTGCTTTGGTTTTGATTTAAGGTCATTCCAAGAGTTATGAATGAATGAATCAACAAGTGAATGAACAATCAGATTTAAAGAGAATCAATTTGCAAAGCAGAAAACCATAGTTTTGTCACTGTAGGCAGCTCTATTTAAAAGTCTATTAGAAAAGGAACTAATTAAATTAGCCTCTTTTCAAATCAGTTAAATTCTGCAGTCAAAATAAAGAATAATTATCAAAAATATCTCAGTATTAGCTGGAAATTTTGTCAAGTACTGCAAAATATGCATTCAACATAGAGGCTGTTCTCAAATTAAGCATTATTTCTATCTTTAACTATCCAAGATGCTAAAACTTCAAAATGAAGTATTCATGATCAAGAACTTGCTTTGTGAGCTATTTCACCAATTTTATGATTTATCAAAAATTCTGGATTTTGTAATGTAGATGTAATGAAAATTTTAGGATAGATTTACTTTACCACTTAGATCTTTACAATGAACTGCATTTTTAAACTAAGTCATAAAATAATGGTGTGTGGTCTGATGGCTACAAGAACTGTTCATTTCTTTCACCGTAGAAATGAGCCAGAATAGATTTTATTATTCATTTAATATATATTTTTTAAGTATTTCATGACACTGCTTACTCAACTCTGATTGAAAAAATTACTTCCCTACAGACACATAAGGGAAAGAAAGCAGGGAGGGGTGGTGAGAGAAAGGAAGCAAGTCCTTTCAACAAGATAAAGATTGTATCATCCTGTGATACTCAAAGGACTATACGTTTAAAATGGATTCTAATGTCATTATCATATATATTCTGTCATTATTATAACATTCTAATAATGTTGTCTAGCAGGTCTATTTCCCAGAACTTTCTGTGGCTCAGGGAGACTCTGCTCTCTGAGTCATTCCCTGTAACCTGCAGATTGCGTCGTTCTACCCTTTCTTACAACAGCTCTGTTCCCGCCCTCTTAGGGGGAGTTTGGGGGAGAGGCCTGAATGACTGTATTTGTGCGGCTCTCCACTCCAGTACTCTTGCCTGGAATATCCCATGGACGGAGGTGCCTGGTAGGCTACAGTCCCTGGAGTCACAAAGAGTTGGATGTGACTGAGCAACTCTACTTTCACTTTTCACTTTCACACACTGGAGAAGGAAATGGCAACCCACTCCACTGTTCTTGCCTGGAGAATCCCAGGGACGGGGGAGCCTGGTGGGCTGCCGTCTATGGGGTTGCACAGAGTCAGACACGACTGAAGCGACTTAGCAGCAGCAGCAGCCAGGCACTGGATCAAGACTGGTTGATCTTTTTGGTTTGTTTTTAATGCAGAGTCCTCCAGATTATTTTCTAAGAATGATGTATAAATTCTTAATATTGCATTATTTTAGCATGAAGTTTTATCAGGGTATGAGGAAGGAATTTTTCTCTACTTTTTATGTTTTAAGTTTTATGGGGACCATTCATATTTTCCACTCAGTTTGGAGAGCTAATACCTAACCATTTCTTATATATACTTGGTCTTGACATCTTTTGGTGCACACATAACCCATCACATGCCCAAGGTCCTTGGTATCCAGCCTCTCCAGTCCCGGAAGTGAAAGTGAGTAGATCCCCTACTTGTGGTTAGGTGGAGGCAGAGCACGACAGACACATAAATCAACAGGCATGAGGGAATTCTGCTGTCTTGTAATTTTTACTTCAGTATGTGCCTGCGGGGGTGGTGGAAAGAAAGAAAATGAAATCGCTCAGTCGTTTACCATCTGAGCCACCAGGGAGGGGGAGGAATTCTGAAACATCTTAAAAACAAAACTCTTCCTAACACATGGCCAAAGGAAGGGAGACTCACCCAGTCATGAACATTCCCTGACTCTGAAGGATGACAGAAACACACACACACTCAGTTAATCATCCCGTCTGCTTCCCTAATACTTTTAGGCTCATACAAGAATGTCTGCAAAGTTTCCAGGAAAAGAAGCTGCAGATATTAATGAGAGCCCTTTGGGAAGCCTTGCTCTAACTCCTCTATGGCCAAAATATCACTGGAGCAAGACCTAGCAGATGGGTGTGAGGTCTGGAGGAGAAGTCTGCCCACATGTGGCATGAGGCATTGTGCTTTAGAGTGTATTACAATGGAAATAAGCTAACTTTGAGGCCTTGAGGAACTGAAATCAGTCATCATAGCGCTTTTTTCAAGGAATAATGATGAATCATTAACAGTCAGACTAAAGCATCTCAAAGATCTGCTGAACTGACTGGGTTATGGAGCTGAAGTGGCAAATGTATATGCTCTGTTGCCAGAATGGCATTTTTTCCAACATAATCAGATAAGCCTGACCATCAGAATAGCACTGACCATCCAGTTTTGTGTAATACAAACTGTTTATATAGGCAGGTGCCCTGCAAAACCTGAGTGGGATTCCTTTACACCCTAGCGCAGGTCTGGTCATTGAGTCCCTTAAATGTTATAAAAGCAGATGAAGTACTCCTGAAAAGGAGTCATAATTTCAGTTTATATCTTAATTTGGGCTTAAATCTACAAGCTAAAGAAGTCCTTACAGACAAGCTTAGGAACCTACCTTATACAAAATTTTTGGTATAGGGAAATGCTTTCTGGTCCTCAGACAATTTTCAAATGGAGTTTTGCAACTGAATCCATTCTGCATTGGAGACTATCTGTATCAGTCTATGTATATACTGTAGAACTCAAACGCAGTCAGTTACTCCATCAATTTCTCACTGTAAATCCTTTTGGAAACAATGCAAAGGAAACACCATGTGTACATTTCTGGGTCTTATTCATCGATTCATCATGATGCCTCGGAACACCTGATGCAATACGTCACCCATCGTAGACACTCAACAAATATTTGCTGGTGAGCATTTTTACGTAGACAATCTTCATTCTGTATTTTTCTTCAAATAACAGATGTTTATTGGCGCTTCATAGCTAATTGAGTTGAGTCCTTTTACTAAGAAAACAAAATGAGAAAGTTCTTACAAAACACATGAGAATATTTTCCTCAAGAAATTCTTCTGGCTTCATGATCTTGTCAGAACTGCCAATGTTTTCCTTGTAGCTCAACAACAATAACAAAAATAACACAGCCATTCATAGCACTAAAATATGGTTTTAAAAAATAAAAACATACAATGGGAAAATGACAACAAATCTGAAAATGATTTAAAGACTCGCTCGCTTCTTCATCTTTGTTTTTGTCTGTCTGTCTCTCTCACGTACACTCACAACATGAACACACACATACCCCAGTTCCATCTGTCAGGAATCAAGACAGTGTGGGCTGCATGATTTAGGTCAGTGTGAGCACAGTGAAAACGGTCAGCCACTTCCAAAACAGGCATGTGCTAATGAGAAAGCAGGGAGCCATTTCCTCAGCCAAACAGAAATTGAGTTGCTGGTTCACTTAACTGTGTATTTCAGTCATAAACTTAACCAGTGAGTAATTTTCATACTCAGTGTGAAAACCAACATTTAAAGGCATATTTACCATTTATGCAAGTATCTATTAAGACTGTCTAGCAGATATGTTGTATCTCCTATGTGTTAAGTGTCAATAATTATAAAACACCATTCTTGTTGTTGTTTGATCAGTAAGTCATGTCTGACTCTTTTCCCACCTCATGGGCTGTGGCCCACCAGGCTCCTCAGTCCATGGGAATTCCTAGGCAAGAATACTGAAGTTGCTGTTTCCTTCTCCAGGGTGTCTTCCCAACCCGGGGATTGAACCCATGTCTGCTGCATTGGCTGGCAGATTTCTTACCACTGAGCCACCTGGGAAGCCCATAAAAGATCATTAGAGTTAGCAATATTATGTGGTCTCCATAAAGTAAATGAGCTCTACTTTTCTTGATGAATCCTTGATTCCATCATTTAAGTAGGCTCTTTCCAAACCAACATTTGTGATCTGTTTTTATAATATATTACACATGCTGGTAACAAAAAAAAATCACCCCAAATAACTAAAGTGCATCTTCTGAAATCAACGCCTCTCCTTGGGTTTCTACAGGTCAGTGTTCTCATGGTTCAGCTGAAAAAGTGCCTACTGGCTCTTCCTCTCCACGCCACCAAATGCAGAGGCTGCCACTGTCTGCTGTCTTCACACAAAAGGTACACCTTGCCGTCCACAGAGATGAGACCTAAATGTCTGTGTGTTACCTTCATCTTTGTGGAGTATATCACATTTAAATGCACCAGGAGAACTTTTTTTCTAATTTTTATTGATGTATAGTTGATTTTCAACGCTGTTAGTTTCAGGTGTACAGTAAAGTGAATCAGTACACATATACATATATTCACCCTTTTTAGATTTTTTTTTTCCCGTACAAGTCATTACAGAGCATTCAGTAGAGTTCCCTGAGCTATACATTAGGTCCTTCAGTTCAGTTCAGTTCAGTCGCTCAGTCGTGTCCAACTCTTTGCAACACCATGAATCACAGCACGCCAGGCCTCCCTGTCCATCACCAACTCCCGTAGTCCACCCAAACTCATGTCCATCGAGTTGGTGATGCCATCCAGCCATCTCATCCTCTGTTGTCCCCTTCTCCTGCCCCCAATCCCTCCCAGCATCAGAGTCTTTTCCAATAAGTCAACTCTTCGCATGAGGTGGCCAAAGTACTGGAGTTTCAGCTTCAACATCAGTCCTTCCAATGAACACCCAGGACTGATCTCCTTTAGGATGGACTGGTTGGAGCTCCTTGCAGTCCAAGGGACTCTCAAGAGTCTTCTCCAACACCACAGTTCAAAAGCATCAATTCTTTGGCACTCAGCTTTCTTCACAGTCCAACTCTCACATCCATACATGACCACTGGAAAAACCATAGCTTTGACTAGACGGACTTTTGTTGGCAAAGTAATATCTCTGCTTTTCAATATGCTACCTAGGTTGGTCATAACTTTCCTTCCAAGAAGTAAGCATCTTGACTGTGGGCCGCCCAGGGTCGGTGAAGGATCTCAAGATGGCTGGACGGAAACTTGCTTTAAAAACCATTGACTGGGTAGCTTTTGGGGAGATCATCCCTCGAAACCAGAAGGCTGTGGCTAACTCCTTGAAGTCCTGGAATGAGACCCTAACCTCCAGGTTGGCTACTCTGCCTGAGAAGCCACATGCCATCAACTGGGCTTACTACAAGGCCAACGTGGCAAAGGCTGGCTTGGTGGATGACTTTGAGAAGAAGTTTAATGCCCTGAAGGTTCCTATACCAGAGAATAAGTATATTGCCCAGGTGGATGCGGAAGAAAAAGAAGATGTGAAAAGTTGTGCTGAGTTTTTGACTCACTCAAAGACCAGGATTGAGGAATATGAGAAAGAGCTGGAGAAGATGAGGAACATAATTCCATTTGATCAGATGACCATTGAGGACTTGAATGAAGTCTTCCCAGAAACCAAATTAGACAAGAAGAAGTACGCCTACTGGCCTCACAGGCCAATTGAGACCTTATAAGCTTGAGTCCAGGAGACAGCTCTGGCCCTGGAATTATAAACTCTGGACATTAAAAATAATTACATGGTGCAAAAAAAAAAAAAAAAGAAGTAAGCATCTTTTAATTTCATGGCTGCAGTCACCATCTGCAGTGATTTTGGAGCCCCAAAAAATAAAGTCTAACACTGTTTCCACTGTTTCCCCATCTATTTGCCATGAAGTGATGGGACCGGATGCCATGATCTTCGTTTTCTGAATGTTGAGCTTTAAGCCAACTTTTTCACTCTCCTCTTTCACTTTCATCAAGAGGCTTCTCAGTTCCTCTTCACTTTCTGCCATAAGGATGGTAAGTAGTTATCTATTTTACATCTAGTAGTGCATATATTTCAGTCTCAATCTGCCTAAATAGTATCAAGAGAACTTGCTACTGTATTTAAACATACTTTCTGCTGAATAACCTTTATTTGCTTCATATACCTTCTATATACAGAATTTAATTATCAAGTTATCCTAAAGCATATATTCTGAGAGGCCTTTCACTGTAAATCTTGGCTATCTCTAATTTTCATACGAAAGGGCAAACTGTAGGTCAGTGTTGCAGTTTTCTGGCTTGAATGATTATCAAGATCAGGCTTGTGTCTTACCTCCACTGGTGTCATTCCCTGCTGCTGCTAGGTCACTTCAGTCGTGTCCGACTCTGTGCGACCCCATAGACGGCAGCCCACCAGGCTCCCCCGTCCCTGGGATTCTCCAGGCAAGAACACTGGAGTGGGTTGCCATTTCCTTCTCCAATGCGTGAAAGTGAAGTCACTCAGTCGTGTCCGACTCTTCGCGACCCCATGGACTGCAGCCTTCCAGGCTCCTCCGTCCATGGGATTTTCCAGGCATGAGTACTGGAGTGGGGTGCCACTGCCTTCTCCGGGTGTCATTCCCAGTCTTCAATAATAGAGAGTCCTTCTCACAGATGAAAGGCGCTGAGACAAAAGCCAGAGTTGTCACTCCAGAAACGACTCCCAAATAACAGCCAGGACTAACTTGATGCCCCAGCTGGCAGAGAACACCTATTCTGAGCATCACCACCTTTCACCCATGGTAGAAAAGGAAACAGCCTTAGAGAGAATGAGGGGACCCTTGCCCAGGTGTTCACGCTCTCAGAGTAAGGTGGCAGGCCTTGTGAAGACAGCCACGTTCCTGGACAGTTCCTCCTCTTCAGCTCCTCTCAGGTTATCCCCACCTGAAATCTTACTCCAGCATTCCACCCAGTCCCTCTGGAGGACAATCCTCCCTTCAGGGTCCTCTCTTCCCTATCCTTTCTGGGTGGAAGCTTCAAAGATTCCCCTGGCCCCACCTCCAAGATTCTCATTGCATCTTCATTTTTCACTTCTGCTCTGGCATAATTTCCAAGACTCTGCTTCCAGATCCATCAGTTCTAAGCAAACAGGAACTTTCAAGAACTGACAATAATGCTCCAAAGTGGGGAGCTACAAACATGTTTCATCTTCACAAATATACAACCAACTCCAGAAAGGTAGTGAATTCTCTAAAACAAATGCTTTAATTTTATGGTAACATGAAAAAAAAAAAAAAAAAACACCAGAATGAATGATTTTATGGACTGAATTGTGTCCCCCCTCAAATTTACATGTTTGATCCTAACTGCCCCCTCCACTCCCACCATATGAGGATGCAACAAGAAAGTGCTGTGTCCAATCCAGGAAAAGAACTTGCCAGAATTCAACCATGCTGGCACCCTGATATGAGACTTCCAGCCTCCAGAGCTGTGAGAAAATAAATTTGCGTTATTTAAGCCACCCAGTTGATGGGATTTTGCTACAGCAGCCTCAGATCAGATCAGATCAGTCACTCAGTCATGTCCGACTCTTTGTGACCTCATGAATCGCAGCACGCCAGGCCTCCTTGTCCATCACCAACTCCCGGAGTTCACTCAGACTCATGTCCATCGAGTCAGTGATGCCATCCAGCCATCTCATCCTCTGTCATCTCCTTCTCCTCTTGCCCCCAATCCCTCCCAGCATCAGAGTCTTTTCCAATGAGTCAACTCTTCGCATGAGGTGGCCAAAGTACTGGAGTTTCAGCTTTAGCATCATTCCTTCCAAAGAAATCCCAGGGCTGATCTCCTTCAGAATGGACTGGTTGGATCTTCTTGCAGTCCTAGGGACTCTCAAGAGTCTTCTCCAACACCCCAGTTCAAAAGCATCAATTCTTCAGCGCTCAGCCTTCTTCACAGTCCAACTCTCACATCTATACATGACCACTGGAAAAACCATAGCCTTGACTAGATGAACCTTTGTTGGCAAAGTAATGTCTCTGCTTTTGAATATGCTATCTAGGTTGGGCATAACTTTCCTTCCAAGGAGTAAGTGTCTTTTAATTTCATGGCTGCAGTCACCATCTGTAGTGATTCTGGAGCCCAGAAAAATAAAGTCTGACACTGTTTCCACTGTTTCCCCATCTATTTCCCATGAAGTGATGGGACTGGATGCCATGATCTTCGTTTTCTGAATGTTGAGCTTTAAGCCAACTTTTTCACTCTCCTCTTTCACTTTCATCAAGAGGCTTTTTAGTTCTTCTTCACTTTCTGCCATAAGGGTGTTGTCATCTGCATATCTGAGGTTATTGATATTTCTCCCGGCAATCTTGATTCCAGCTTGTGCTTCATCCAGTCCAGCGTTTCTCATGATGTACTCTGCATATAAGTTAAATAAACAGGGTGACAATATACAGCCTTGATGTACTCCTTTTCCTATTTGGAACCAGTCTGTTGTTCCATGTCCAGTTCTAACTGTTGCTTCCTGACCTGCATACAAATTTCTCAAGAGGCAGATCAGGTGGTCTGGTATTCCCATCTCTTTCAGAATTTTCCACAGTTTACTGTGATCCACACAGTCAAAGGCTTTGGCATAGTCAATAAAGCAGAAATAGATGTTTTTCTGGAACTCTCTTGCTTTTTCCATGATCCAGTGGATGTTGGGAATTTGATCTCTGGTTCCTCTGCCTTTTTGAATACCAGCTTAAACATCTGGAAGTTCACGGTTCACATATTGCTGAAGCCTGGCTTGGAGAATTTTAAGCATTTCTTTACTAGTGTGTGAGATGAGTGCGATTGTGTGGTAGTTTGAGCATTCTTTAGCATTGCCTTTCTTTGGGATTGGAATGAAAACTGACCTTTTCCAGTCCTGTGGCCACTGCTGAGTTTTCCAAATTTGCTGGCATATTGAGTGTAGCACTTTCACAGCATCATCTTTCAGAATTTGGAATAGCTCAACTGGAATTCTATCACCTCCACTAGCTTTGTTCGTAGTGATGTTTTCTAAGGCCCACTTGACTTCACATTCCAGGATGTCTGGCTCTAGGTGAGTGATCACACCATCATGATTATCTGGGTCGTGAAGCTCTTTTTTGTACAGTTCTTCTGTGTATTCTTGCCATCTCTTCTTAATATCTTCTGCTTCTGTTAGGTCCATACCATTTATGTCCTTTATCGAGCCCATCTTTGCATGAAATGTTCCCTTGGTATCTCTGATTTTCTTGAAGAGATCTCTAGTCTTTCCCATTCTGTTGTTTTCCTCTATTTCTTTGCATTGATCACTGAAGAAGGCTTTCTTATCTCTCCTTGCTATTCTTTGGAACTCTGCATTCAGATGCTTATATCTTTCCTTTTCTCCTTTGCTTTTCACTTCTCTTCTATTCACAGCTATTTGTAAGGCCTCCCCAGACAGCCATTTTGCTTTTTTGCATTTCTTTTCCATGGGGATGGTCTTGATCCCTGTCTCCTGTACAATGTCACGAACCTCATTCCATAGTTCATCAGGCACTTTAACTATCAGATCTAGGCCCTTTAATCTATTTCTCACTTCCACTGTATAATCATAAGGAATTCAATTTAGGTCATACCTGAATGTCTAGTGGTTTTCCCTACTTTCTTCAATTTAAGTCTGAATTTGGCAATAAGGAGTTCATGGTCTGAGTCACAGTCAGCTCCTGGTCTTGTTTTTGTTGACTATATAGAGCTTCTCCATCTTTGGCTGCAAAGAATATAATCAATCTGATTTCGGTGTTGACCATCTGGTGATGTCCATGTATAGAGTCTTCTCTTGTGTTGTTGGAAGAGGATGTTTGTTATGACCAGTGCATTTTCTTGGCAAAAGTCTATTAGTCTTTGCCCTGCTTCATTCCGTATTCCAAGGCCAAATTTGCCTATTACTCCAGGTGTTTCTTGACTTCCTACTTTTGCATTCCAGTCCCCTATAATGAAAAGGACATCTTTTTTGGGTGTTAGTTCTAAAAGGTCTTGTAGGTCTTCATAGAACCGTTCAACTTCAGCTTCTTCAGTGTTACTGGTTGGGGCATAGACTTGGATTACTGTGATATTGAATGGTTTGCCTTGGAAACGAACAGAGATCGTTCTGTCATTTTTGAGATTGCATTCAAGTACTGCATTTTGGACTCTTTTGTTGACCATGATGATTATGCCATTTCTTCTGAGGGATTCCTGCCCGCAGTTGTAGATATAATGGTCATCTGAGTTAAATTCACCCATTCCAGTCCATTTCAGTTCGTTGATTCCTAGAATGTCGACATTCACTCTTGCCATCTCTTGTTTGACCACTTCCACTTTGCCTTGATTGATGGACCTGACATTCCAGGTTCCTATGCAATATTGCTCTTTACAGTATCAGATCTTACTTCTATCACCAGTCACATCCACAGCTGGGTATTGTTTTTGCTTTGGCTCCATCCCTTCATTCTTTCTGGAGTTATTTCTCCACGGATCTCCAGTAGCATATTGGGCACCTACTGACCTGGGGAGTTTCTCTTTCAGTATCCTATCATTTTGCCTTTTCATACTGTTCATGGGGTTCTCAAGGCAAGGTGACTCAAACTACCACACAATTGCACTCATCTCACATGCTACTAAAGTAATGCTCAACATTCTCCAAGCCAGACTTCAGCAATACGTGAACCGTGAACTTCCAGATGTTCAAGCTGATTTTAGAAAGGGCAGAGGACCAGAGATCAAATTGCCAACATCTGCTGGATCATCAAAAAAGCAAGAAAGTTCCAGAAAAACATCTATTTCTACTTTATTGACTATGCCAAAGCCTTTGACTGTGTGGATCACAATAAACTGTGGGAAATTCTGAAGGAGAAGGGAATACCAGACCAACTGACCTGCCTCTTGAGAAACCTGTATGCAAGTCAGGAAGCAACAGTTAGAACTGGACATGGAACAACAGACCGGTTCCAAATAGGAAAAGGAGTACGTCAAGGCTGTATATTGTCACCCTGTTTATTTAACTTATATGTAGAGTACATCATAAGAAACACTGGACTGGAGGAAGCACAAGCTGGAATGAAGATTGTTGGGAGAAATATCCATAACCTCAGATATGCAGATGACAACACCCTTATGGCAGAAAGTGAAGAAGAGCTAAAGAGCCTCTTGATGAAAGTGAAAGAGGCAGTGAAAAAGTTGGCTTAAAGCTCAACATTCAGAAAAGGAAGATCATGGCATCCGGTCCCATCACTTCATGGCAAATAGATGGGGAAACAGTAGAAACAGTGGCTCACTTTATTTTCAGGGGCTCCAAAATCACTGCAGATGGTGATTGCAGCCATGAAATTAAAAGACACTTACTCCTTGGAAGCAAAGTTATGACCAACCTGCTGCTGCTGCTGCTGTAGCTGCTAAGTCACTTCAGTCGTGTCCGACTCCGTGCGACCCCATAGATGGCAGCCCACCAGGCTCCCCCATCCCTGGGATTCTCCAGGCAAGAACACTGGAGTGGGTTGCCATCTCCTTCTCTACTGCTGCTAAGTCACTTCAGTCATGTCCGACCCTTAGCAACCCCATGGACTGCAGCCCACTAGGCTCCTCTGTCCATGGGATTTTCCAGGCAATCGTACTGGAGTGGGTTGCCATTTCCTTCTCCAATGCATGAAAGTGAAAAGTGAAAGTTAAGTCACTCAGTCATGTCTGACTCTTAGCGACCCCATGGACTACAGCCCACCAGGCTTCTCCATCCATGGGATTTTCCAGGCAAGAGTACTGGAGTGGGGTGCCATTGCCTTCTCCTATGACCAACCTAGACAGCATATTAAAAAGCAAAGACATTACTTTGCCAACAAAGGTCCATCTAGTCAAGGCTATGGTTTTTCCAGTGGTCATGTATGGATATGAGAGTTGGACTATAAAGAAAGCCAAGCACCAAAGAATTGATGCTGTTGAACTGTGGTGTTGGAGAAGACTCTTGAGAGTCCCTTGGACTTCAAGGAGATCCAACTAGTTCATCCTAAAGGAGATCAGTCCTGGGTGTTCACTGGAAGGACTGATGTTGAAGCTGAAACTCCAATACTTTGGCCACCTGATGTGAAGAGCTGACTCATTCGAAAAGACCCTGAGCTCCAAAAGATTGAGGGCAGGAGGAGAAGGGGACGACAGAGGATGAGATGGTTGGATGGTATCACTGACTCAATGGACAAGGGTTTGAGTAGACTCTGGCAGTTGGTGATGGACAGGGAGGCCTGGTGTGCTGCAGTTCATGGGGTAGCAAAGAGTTGGACATGACTGAGCAACTGAACTGAACTGAAGTAAATGACAAAATATAAAAACTTCAAAAGGTACTAAAGCCCTGTCCTGAGACTTATCAGATGCAAATTCTATCATGATCTCCTCAAATATGAGTTAACACTCTTACCACTTTAGGATTGACTGGCCAGCCTTTGATTCTTTACTTCTAAAATGTGAGTGAAACATATGCAATATTGATAAACCAAACAAAATTATGGAACCTGCTTCAGGCATGGTGTAAAATATATAATTCACTTTTCTCAATATATTCTGATTATGTAAACTATTAAGATTGACAAAGACTTAGTGATGGGTACTATATCAGCTTAGGATAAGAGTAGAAATGGATTGCTTTGATTTCAAGAGAAGACAATTAAGCTGAATGCCTTTACATGCCAGGGCTAGCTTCTCATCTATTCTGGAAGTTTTCCCTGTCCTCTCCTCTTGACCTCACCCTACGCACAGACCCACACACATACACTCTCCATCATACCCCCAAACTACTCACACATAAGAATATCTGGGTCTTCAGAGACAGAAAGTAGATTAGTGATTGCTTCAAGCCAAGGGAGGGGTGAGAAACACGAAATAATAGCTAAAGGGTGGAGGTGATGAGCTCTTCTACCGTGGAATCTGGTAACTGTTGCACATGTCTGTGAACATACTAAAAACAACTGAATTGCATTCTTTGAATGAGCAAATTGTATGGTATAAAAATACAATTCACTTAGAACTGAATTAAAGTCAATAAAGCTGTTGTTGGAATATATCTGGGTTCAAGTTGAAGGTCTACTTTTGGGGACGGTGGATGGGACAGAAAGGAGGATACAGAAGGAAGAACAGAGCTGAAGTTATGCCTTGAGGCCTGGACTTGACAGTAAGGAAACACGGGGTCATGGTCCTCAGGCTGATTTCCTCACTGAACCACTCTCTTTGGAGGGCCAGGTCACACCAGCAGGGTCATGCAAGTTTCTTCACCTCATGCAGAATAAAAATTCCTTCCCCTTCCTCCATCCCTCCCCCAGACAACTGCATCTTTGTCATAGCCTGACTTCAGAAGGGTTTGACTAGCATAAAGGATCATACAGGTGGAGGAAGAGGAGTGAATCATGTCTTAGAAACCTGGGGACATTAAACCGGCTGCAGTTCCCCGGGCTGGCCTCTCCAGCAGGAACACATTAACATGCAGATCTGACAGAACGGTTTCCCCTCGGCCTTGCAACACACCTCCTGCCTGATTCCTATCCAAAATTCTAATTAACAGAATTCATATTTTCACACAGCTCTGGCAGTTTGAATATGCAAGGGCATATTCAATGCTCCAAAGATCCCAAGCACCCTTTCAGTGCACATGTCTCTATACAAGGGCTCCTGAAATGCAGACGCTGTCTCCCTCGCTGTCACCATCCCGAGAGCATGGCAGCTGCGTTCCCCGAAGCCAGCGAAGTGGGTTCTGCACACAGAAGACATGCCTCAGCTCCCATCCACCATCTGCCTGGTTGGTGGGTGCGCAGCCTCGGCCCAGACAGGCAGCTGCCCCCGACAATGGGGGAAACAGTGGCACTTCCTCCGTGCCTTTGGCAACAAGAAAAAAAAAAATCTGCAGAAAGAATATGTAAAATTGCTGCAAATTTTGGATGCAAGTGCTATTATGCCTCCTCACAGCTAAATGATCCCACTCAGAAGGATGGGTTCTGTTTAGCAACTGTAACAATTAGGCATATTTATACAGAATAAGACACTAACAAGGCTAAAAGACTATTGTCCTGGACAAAGGGTTCCTCTCATAGGCTCTTCCATAATAAATGATACCTTAAAAAAAAAAAAAAAGACTCTTTGAAAACCCTTCTTTTAAGTAAAAAGACTGTCACTAATTACTTTGTGGTGAGCACAAATAAAAATTACTTTCTTCAAAAATTCTGACTCTAAATAAATTACTCTAGTCAAAAAGATGTACTCAATTAATTCTTTATTAAGGGTGTTGTAGAATCTAAGTGATTGTTCTCAGTGCTATGTAATAAAGTTAGACACAGCCAGGAAAACATTTATCACTTAGCTAAGTAATTAGAGTATTTACTTAGAAAAAGTTCTAAAAGTTTAAAAACAAAAAGACTCAAGGATTATTTATACAAGTCAAGTCTCTGAAGAAATGGGAAAATACACACAAATATAGCTGTAAAGAACATTTCTCTTTTAAGGAAAAAAACACCCAAATTTTCAAGAGTATCATTTGAATCCCTACACAGTGACCCATCCCAGCCCAAGCTCAGGTGTCCCCTTCTTGGTTACCCACAGTTTCATCAATGCACAGATGCTTCAGTGATGTTCTCACAGTTGTGAACTTTAGCTTTTTAGCTGAAATAACTCAGATGGGAGTTGGGGAGGCGGGGTGCAAAGCACCTCCTGGAAGAAGTGGCACATAATCCAAAATGGAAACCATCTGGGGGATTGCTAGATTACAGATCTATCCAAATCAGTTAGAATTATGTTCATCCATGAGTAAAAAGAAACTCTCTCAGATTCACAGCTAACAATGGCTTAAATAAGATAGAAGCTTATTTCTCTTCCTTGTTAAAAGGATATAGAAGCAGGAATCCAAAACTGGTTTGCTGGCTTCATGTCACTGCCAGGGAGTTGGCCTCCTCCTATTAAGCTCCTGCTATAATGTCTTCAATATATCTCACTGTATAGTGCATGATAGCTGCTCAGACTCCAGCCATCTTATCCACATTCCAGCCGGCCGAAGAAGGAAAGGAAGAAGAACATGACCACTCCTTTTAAGGCTGCTCCCTGGAAGCTGCACATAACATCCCACTCGCCAGACTGAAATGGTCCTAATAACTGCAAGAAGGGCTGGAAAATGGAGTCTTTATTCTAGGCATCCATGCACTTAGCTATTACTAAGGAAGAGGGGAAGAATGGATATTGGAGAAGCAAACAGCTGTCCCTCTCTCAGCATCTGAGAAACAACTGCTGCTAACTGTGAGGCCCCATCCCACAATAATTTAGAGTTCCAGTATTCTTTCAATATTCTTTCTGGTAAAACTTTACTAAAAATACCAACTGGTCTCCTTACAGCTATTGATCATGTACCTCTACCAAAAGATGCTTGAGCATCTCCCCATTCATTTATGTTTATTTACGAAACACTTATGTAATACTATACTAGCATATGTATGTTCTAAAACACAAAAATAGAACCAAAAGAAGAGGTTTAAAATACATAAGTAGAATTTTCTTATAATTTTCTTCCCATGCCCCAAAGGACTGACCATCTTGTGCACCCCACCCAGGGTGACCGCACTGGTCTGTCTGCCATTTGCAGACCCTGTTCACTGAGCCCATAGTTTAAGAGCTCCACCTTTCTTGCTGGACCTTAGAATACAATGACTAATTAACCACACTTCTGCCCTCAGGGAGCTGGAGTCCTAGGCAAAGGGGAGAAATATTTAGGTGAATTCTGGGATGCTCTGTCCAGATTCCCCTGACAGGAAGGGCTGTTGCAGCAAGGTTTAGGAATGCTGTGGGGAGATAGCCATCAGCTGTCTAGGGCCTGCTCAGCAGTAGAGAGCCCCACCCAAGGGTGTGCCCATGTCCAGTGACTGACTGCTGAGTGGGCATAAAGGCCACCTCCAGAGCTCCCCAGGGCTCAGCCAGGCTGTCCCTGGCTTGGCTAGGCCTGCACTCTCCCTCTGCCGCTCAAGCTTCCTCCTCCCTTCTTACCACAGACGTTGATTTCAACGGGATGCAGACATGTTAACACGTCCGTGACGACATATTACCAACAGCGTAGTGCAATCTTTCAAGGGCATTCTGTTAGAATTCAGGGAGGGCACAGATAACGGGGTGCTCCCATTGGCTTGGGGCACCTCAGTCTGCTTGCATGGGTGGGTCGAGGCGGGCAAGGAGAATGGATGTGGCAGAAGGAAGGTCATGTTTTAAAACTTCTTAGGGGAGGTTTAGCCTCAGACCAAGTCTTAATAATTCCTGGCAGTGCCAGGATGGGAAGAGAAAGAGCAGAGCATTCTTGGCGAAAGAAGAAGCATGAACACCAACCAGCAAAACCACATGGCATGTTTGGAGAACCCGCAAATTTATGTAATGTCTAGATCACAAATAACTAAAGAAGTAACAGAGACCAGTTGATGGTATTTCTAATGACATTCTAATGAGTTTGGACTGTATGTTCCAGGTTCCTGCTACTGTGAGTGTGTTCCCTGGACCAGAAACAACCCCATCACCTGAGAGCCAACAGTACAACTGCAGAAGCTCAAGCCCCACCCCCAGACTTACCGACTCAAACTCGGCATTAACAAGCTCCTGGGGAGGAGCCTGGCTGGCTACAGATCATGGCATCTCAAAGAGTCAGACACAGCTGAGCAACTAAGCACAAGCAGAATATAGTATGATTTGGGGCTTCTCAGGTGGCTCTAGGGGTAAAGAATCCTCCTGCTAACTCAGGAAATGTAGGAGACAAGGGTTCTATCCCTGGATTGGGAAGATCCTCTGCAGGAGGAAATAGCAACCCACTCCAATAGTTGCAGAGAGTCTGACACGACTGAACGTCTAAGCATGAGCAATATAATTTGAGTAGCATGATTCTAGACCACTGACACCCAAAGTGTTGTACACAAAATAGTCTGCTAGGAGTGTGGGAAGAAAATAGTGAAATATCTATTATTATTATTCATCTTATACTTTTAAAGTCTACTTCAGCATATTTATATCCATTATAGCATATCAGTACAATGCTACCTGCATATAATTTACAAATAAATGCATACATAAATTGGGTGCATGCTCAGAAACATCTGGAGACCTCTCCTCACTCTGGGCAACAGGAAGGCACTGAAGGCTTTTATGCTGAAAGGGTCATGATCAGATTTATTGCTCAACAGTTGATCTGGAAGCCAGTAGCATGGTAAGCTGATTGGAGGAGGGCAAGACAGAGGGTGGGGAGATCTGTTAGGTTTTTTGGTCAGGGAAGATTTTTTTAGACTATTATTAAAAGCAGGTTTTAGGTTCACAGCAAAATTGAGAGAAAGGTACAGATGCCTTTCCATATGTTCCTTGCCCCACATGCATAACCTTCTCCTTTATCAACATCACTCACCAGAGTAGTACACATGTTACAATGGATGAATATATCATTATCACTTATCACTAGGCTTCCCTTGTAGCTCAGTTGGTAAAGAATCTGCCTGCAGTGCAGGAAACCCAGTTTCGATCCCTGGGTTGGGTAGATCCCCTGGAGAAGGAAATGGCAACCTCCTCCAGTATCCTTGCCTGGAAAATCTCATGGACAGAGGAGCCTAGTGGGCTGCAGTCCATGGGGTCAAAAAGAGTCGGGCACGACTGAGCGACTAACACTTACTTAACACTTAACACTTTTTCATAGTTTGTTAGGATTCACTACGAGTGCTGTACTGGTTTCCTAGGTTTGGATACAAGCTGGTGACAGGACGTAACACACAGAGTACTTCCACTGTCCGAAAAGTCCTCCCACCCCACCTGCCAACACCCTGACAACCTCTGTCCCTTTTTCTGTCTCCATAATTTCACCTTTTACAGAATGTCATATAGTTGGAATCATACAATATGAAGCCTTTACAGATAGGTAATATGCATTTAAGTTTCTTTCGTGGCTGGATAACTCAGTTCTTTTTCAGTTCAGTTCAGTTCAGTCACTCAGTTGTGTCCGACACTTTGCGGCACGCCAGGACTGCCTGCATGCCAGGTCTCCCTGTCCACCACCAACTCCCAGAGCTCACTCAAACTCCTGTCCATACATTCGGTGATGCCATCCAACCATCTCATCTTCTGTCATCCCCTTCTGCCCCATCCCCTTCAATCTCTCCCAGGATCAGGGTTTTTTCCAATGAGTCAGTTTTTTGCATCAGATGGCCAAAGTATTGGAGTTTCAGCTTCAGCATCAGTCCTTCCAATGAATATTCAGGACTGATTTCCTTTAGGATGGACTGGTTGGATCTCCTTGCAATCCAAGGAAATCTCAAGAGTCCTCTCCAACACAACAGTTCAAAAGCATCAGTTCTTCAGTGCACAGCTTTCTTTACAGTCCAACTCTCACATTCATACATGACCACTGGAAAAACCATAGCCTTGACTAGATGGACCTTTGCTGGCAAAGTAATGTCTCTGCTTTTTAATATGTTGTCTAGGTTGGTCATAACCTTTTTTCCAAGGAGCAAGCGTCTTTTAATTTTATGGCTGCAGTCACCATCTTCAGTGATTTTGGAGCCCAAAAAAATAAAGTCTGACACTGTTTCCCCATCTATTTGCCATGAAGTGATGGGACTGGATGTCAGGATCTTAGTTTTCTGAATGTTGAGTTTTAAGCCAACCTTTTCACTCTCCTCTTTCACTTTCATCAAGAGGCTCTTTAGTTCTTCTTTGCTTTCTGCCATAAGGGTGGTGTCATCTGCTTATCTGAGGTTATTGATATTTCTCCCAGCAATCTTGATTCCAGCTTGTGCTTCATCCAGCCCAGTAGTTCTCATAATGTACTTTGCATCTATGTTGAATAAGCAGAGTGACAACATACAGCCTTGATGTACTCCTTTCCCAATTTGGAACCAGTCTGTTGTTCCATGTCTAGTTATAACTGTTGCTTCTTGACCTGCATACAGATTTCTCAGAAGGCAGTTCAGGTGGTCTGGTACTCCCTTCCCTTTCAGAATTTTCCACAGTTTGTTGTGATGTACATAGTCAAAGGCTTTGGTGTAGCCAATAAAGCAGAAGTAGATGTTTTTCTGGAACTTTCTTGCATTTTCAATGATCCAACAGATGTTGGCAATTTGATCTCTGGTTCCTCTGCCTTTTCTAAATTCAGCTTGAACTTCTGGAAGTTCATGGTTCACGTACTGTTGAAGCCTGGCTTGCAGAATTTTGAGCGTTACTTTGCTAGCGTGTGAGCTGAGTGCAATTGTATGGTAGTTTGAGCATTCTTTGGCATTGCCTTTCTTTGGGATTGGAATGAAAACTGACCTTTTCCAGTCCTGTGGCCACTGCTGAGTCTTCCAAATTTGCTGACATATTAAGTGCAGCACTTTCACAGCATCATCTTTTAGGATTTGAAATAGCTCAACTGGAATTCCATCACCTCTACTAGCTTTGTTCGTAGTGATGCTTCCTAAGGCCCGCTTGACTTTGCATTCCAGGATGTCTGGCTCTAGGTCAGTGATCACACCATCGTGATTATCTGTGTCATGAAGATCTTTTTTGTATAGTTCTTCTGTGTATTCTTGCCACCTCTTACTAATATCTCCTGCTTCTGTAAGGTCCATACCATTTCTGTCCTTTATTGAGCCCATCTTTGCATGAAATGTTCCCTTGGTCTCTCTAATTTTCTTGAAGAGATCTCTAGTCTTTCCCATTCTGTCGTTTTCCTCTATTTCTTTGCATTGATCACTGAGGAAGGCTTTCTTATCTCTCCTTGCTATTCTTTGGAACTCTGCATTCAAATGGGTATATCTTTCCTTTTCTCCTTTGTCTTTAGCTTCTCTTCTTTTCTAAACTATTTGTAAGGCCTCCTCTGACAACCATTTTGCTTTTATGAATTTCTTTTTCTTGGAGATGGTCTTGATCTCTGCCTCCTGTACAATGTCACAAACCTCCATCCATAGTTTTTCAGGCACTCTATCAGATCTAATCCTTGAATCTATTTCTCACTTTCACTGTATAATTGTAAGGGATTTGATTTAGGTCATGCCTGAATGGTCTGTGTGGTCTGTTGCAGCCAGCGTGCTTCTGTCTAGTCAAGGCTACAGTTTTTCCAGTGGTCCTGTATGGGTGTGAGAGTTGGACTGTGAAGAAAGCTGAGCACTGAAGAATTGATGCTTTTGAACTGTGGTGTTGGAGAAGACTCTTGAGAGTCCCTTGGACTGCAAGGACCATTCTAAAGGAGATCAATCCTGGGTGTTCATTGGAAGGACTGATGTTGAATCTGAAACTCCAATTCTTTGGCCACCTCATGCGAAGAGTTGACTCATTGGAAGAGACTCTGATGCTGGGAGGGATTAGGGGCAGGAGGAGAAGGAGACGACAGAGGATGAGATGGCTGGATGGCATCTCCGACTCGATGGACATGAGTTTGAGTGAACTCTGGGAGTTGGTGATGGACAGGGAGGCCTGGTGTGCTGCATTTCCTGGGGTCGCAAAGAGTTAGACACAACTGAGCGACTCAACTGAACTGAACTGAACTGAATGGTTTAGTGGTTTTCTCTACTTTCTCAATGTAAGTCTGAATTTGGCAATAAGGAGTTCATGATCTGAGCCACAGTCAGCTTCTGGTCTTGTTTTTGCTGCCTGTATAGAGCTTGTCCATCTTTGGCTGTAAAGAATGTAATCAATCTGATTTCAGTATTGATCGTCTGGTGATGTCCATGTGTAGTCTTCTCTTATGTTGTTGGAACGGGTGTTTGCTATGTCCAGTGCGTTCTCTTGGCAAAACTCTATTAGCCTTTGCCCTGCTTCATTCTGTACTCCAAGGCCAAATTTGCCTGTTACTTCAGGTATCTCTTGACTTCCTACTTTTGCATTCCAGTCCCTTGTCATGAAGAGGATATCTTTTTTGGATGTTAGTTCTAGAAGGTCTTGTAGGCCTTCATAGAACTGTTAGACTTCAGCTTCTTCAGCATTACTGGTCGGGGCATAGACATGGATTACTTTGAAATTGAATGATTTGCCTTAGAAATGAACAGAGATCATTTGTTTTTGAGATTGTATCCAAGTACTGCATTTTGGACTCCTTTGTTGACTATGATGGCTACTCCATTTCTTCTAAGGGATTCTTGCCCACAGTAGTAGATATAAAGGTCATCTGAGTTAAATTCACCCATTCCAGCCCATTTTAGTTTGCTGATTCCTAAAATGTTGATGTTCACTCTTGCCATCTCCTGTTTGACCACTTCCAATTTGCCTTGATTCATAGATCTAACATTCCAGGTTTCTATGCAATATTTCTCTTTACAGCATTGGACTTTACTTCCATCACCAGTACATCCACAACTGGGTGTTGTTTTCGCTCTGTCTCTTCATTCTTTCTGGAGTTACTTCTCCACTGATCTCCCATAGCATACTGGGCACCTACCGACCTGGAAAGTTCATCTTTCAGTGTCCTATCTTTTTGTCTTTTCATACTGTTCATGGGGTTCTCAAGGCAAGAATAATGAAGTGGTTTGCCATTCCCTTCACCAGTGGACCACGTTTTGTTGGAACTCTCCACCATGACCCATCTGCCTTGGGTGGCCCTACAGGGCATGGCTTATAGTTTCATTGAGTTAGACAAGGCTGTGGTCCATGTGATCAGACTACAGTTTTCTGTGATTGTGGTTTTCATTCTGTCTGCCTTCTGCTGGAGAAGGATAAGAGGCTTATGGAAGCTTCCTGATGGGAGAGACTGACTGAGGAGGAAACTGGATCTTGTATAATGGGCAGAGCAATGCTCAGTAAATCTTTAATCCAATTTTCTGTTGATGGGCAGGGCTGTGTTCCCTCCCTGTTGTTTGACCTAAGGCCAAACTATGGTGGGGGTAATGAAGATAATGGTGACCTCCTTCAAAAGATCCCGTGCACGCAGTGCCCCCAACCCTGCAGCAAGCCACCACCAACCCACGCCTCTGCTGGAGACTCCTGGACACTCACCGGCAAGTCTGGATCAGTCTCTCAGCACTAAATAATATTCCATTGTCTGGATGTATCACAGTTGATTGATCCATTCACCCACTGAAGGACATCTTGGTTGCTTCTACCTCTTGGACGTTATGGGAAAATCTGCTATAAACATCTACATTCAGGTTTCTGTATGGATATAAGTTTCCAAATCCTTTGAGGCAAGAATACTGGAGTGGGTTGTCATTGCCTTTTCCAGGGGATCATCCCAACCCAGGGATCGACCCAGGTCTTCAGCACTGCAGGCAGATTCTTTACCATCTGAGCCACCAGGTACTTAACCAATAAAGTTGGGAAGAACTGTACCTTGATAATATTGAGATTTTTCTGTTTGTGAACAGGAAATATCTCTCCACTTATTTATTTATTTCTTCTTTGATTTATTTCATCAGAGTTTTGTAGTGTTCCACATACAGATCTTATATGTATTTTGTTAAATTTATGCCTAAGTATTTTATTTTGGGGGTTACTAATGTAAATGGTGTTTCATTTTAAATTTCAAATTCCATTGTTCATTGCTGGCATATAGGAAAGTGATTGGCTTTTATATAGTAACTTTGTATTCTGTAACCTTTTTATAAACACTTATTAGTTACAGGAGATATTTTGGTCAATACTTAGGCAGAACAATCCAGTAGGTAATCATATCACCTGAGAACAAAGACTATTTTATTTCTTCCTTCCCAATAAGTACATTTTTTAATTTCCTTTTCTCACCTATTGCATTAGCAAGGACTTTCAGAATAATACTGAAAGTTGTACCTGATCTTAGTGGGGAAACTTCAGGTTTCTAACCATTAAGTATGATGTCAGCTGTAGGTTTTTTTAGTCTTTATTAAGTTGAGAAATTTCTGCTCTGTTCCTATTGTACTGAGACCTGTTGGGTTTTTACATACAATGACTAGTATTGAAAACATGTCCCATGAGGGGAAAGGAGGCTTTGGACTCTCAGTGTCCATTTGGAGAAAGATAGGAGCACCTCAGTGTCAAGACGTTCTATTATATGTCAAGAGCACCTCAGTGCTCTCTAATGGACAGCCAGCCTCCAACAGGCCCCGTGGGACTTCTTTGATGTGAGTTAGATCATAGCAAGTTATCGGGTCTCCCTCAGAAATCTGCCTCAAAATTTCAATTTGCCTGTTTAAGAGTCAAGGACAGAGCACTGACCTAATTGCTTCACCCCATCATTACTGTGTGTTTTTGCATAATCTCACCAGCTCCCTTCTTCGTTCACCTGGATTATTCCTGACCTGAGAGAGCTGTCTAATATTCCTGCCATTGAGGCATTCAATTCAATTCTAACATTCCTTGCTTGAGGCAGCGAGAAAGACCCCAAGCTGCTGTCCTGGAGCACCAATCTCTGCCCCAGATCCTCCCTCTCTTGGCAGAAGCTCAGACATGTTAAGCTTGAATGTACTCTACCTAGATTGCAACAGTCCATGGGATCAAAAAGAGGCGGACTTGGCTTTGCAGCTAAACCACTCTACCTAGATTACAGGGACCAGGGAATGGCATTTCTTACCAGTTTCTTGCCCCATACCACATGCCAGCCTCCACACATTGCTTTGAAATATTCTAAACATTCCTAGGCTAAAGCCAAAGATTCATCTAAACAGGGGTGATAACCAGTATGGCCCAGACTCCCGCCAACTGGAATGGATGCCAGCTTGGCTGGGGCAGGGCCTGGCAGCCCCCTGTTGGGGCAGGCATTAGTCCTTTGGTTGCTGGATGGCAGAGCGAGCTGGAAGGTCTCAGGGAGGGATCTGAGGGGGCTGCACAGGGCGGGGCTCCAGGAAGGACTTTTAACCTACAGGTGAGCAAATGTTGCAATGGGTACCAACCAGTGCAGCCATTCTAGTGTATACCAGTTGAAAGACCAGCCTAAATAGATGAGTAACATTTGGCTATTTTATTAAAGTTTCTCTCCATCTTCTCTCCTTTCTTATGCATGAGGCAGAGCGTGCCCCAGACCACAGCCCACTGTGTGCTTTGCTCTCTAGAAAGATTACTGAAGAAACTAAATACACACATAACTACAGAACCTTTCTTAGAAGTGTCATCTGAGCAAAATAGTGCTATTTTAAAAATCATCAGGACACCCTCACCACACTCTACAGATCTTGACTCTCCAGCTAACACTGAATAAATGTACATTCTTTTTCCATGCTAATTGTTTTCAGACCACCGACTAGAATTACAGTATGAAAAGGCCGCTGTCATGTTCAGTATACATTTTTAATAGACATCTTTAAACATTTAGACAAAATATTATTTTTAAATGGCAATTCTTTAACTGGTAAATGTAATTATCTAACTTAAAAAAAAAGAAAAAGCTGACAATCAAAATATTCTGTCAGTGCTTTACCGAAGCACCTAAAATACCTTTTCAGCAAATGAAACGATACTTTATTTTATGCTTTTAAAAATGCATTAGGGTAATTGCTCTGCAACAAATCACCTTCTCTGCTCCAAGCTCGACTGCTACATCCCTCATGTGTCCATCAACTGTGCACATTGTCAGGATCTCCTGATGATCGCCCGGGGTGAATCCCCCAACAGCATGTTTATAAGGGTATTCAGCTGAGCAATCTGCAAAATAATTATATTTCAATGGAGATATTACGCTGCAAAAAAAATCTATTATATGTCAAGTGCTAAATGAAGCAGTTTATAGCACCAAGACACATTTATTGGTGCTTTTAATCAAAGCAAATAACTTTTGCAAGCTGATCATTCCATTGTTTTCTTGCAATTTTAATTTGCTTCCTTAATAACAAAAATATGCTTTTCGACCAGCAGTTGTCACTTTACTTCTGAAAAAACAAAATGCTAGATTCTTTTAAAAAATATTCTTGGTTTACCATCTCCCTATGGTTGGAATCTATTCTCCCAAAGTCCTGTGGTTAAAAAAAAAAAAAAAAAAGATGTACAAAAAGTTAGCCTTCTTACAAAGGTGGTCCCAAAGTCCACATTTTTCCTTAAGTCCAAAGAGGGACTAAGGGACCCTTAACCCTATCTGTTGGTGGCAGAAGAGCTGAAGAACTTTTGCTCCAATGCACTTCATTTGTTCCTTTGTAAAGTTTAAGGTTCAAAGCCGAGAAGGTTCTTTGTTGGCTTCAAGTTGAACGCAACCTGCTTTCTTTCAACATACCAGTCATCACTGCTGCAACAGCAAGAGCCCTGAGCTTACCTCTTAGGACTAAATTTCAACCGTACTGTATTGTATTTCCAGAAATACTAACTGTATTGCATTTCCAGAAAATGTTGAGTACATAAAGAAATCACTCTTTTAGACTTCAAAATGTAATAAAAAGCCATAGACTTTCACCATATCTCAGCAAGCCTGCCCACAACATCGAGTATTGATGAATTTCTCATGAGAATAATAGTCCAGATTTCTCCAGAAGGCCCACTGTGTACCAGATCCCCGTTGAAGTGCTCTTGAGCCTTCTCTCCTGTAATACTCACAACAATCCTATGCGATAAAGCCTTTGTGTAGCCCAATTCACAGATGAGGAAACTGAGGCTAGAGAGATTAAGTACTTTGCCCAGTGATTTAGCCAGTTTTCCTAGCTGTCCCCTGGCAGTGCTCAACAGATGCTGACCAACAGAGTCAAACCCACTTAAGAAACCCTTCTTCACCCACATCCCAATGGTCCACTAAATCTGAGTGCTGGTCAGAGCCACGTGAACAGCCAAGTCCGACACGTGGACGTAGGGACCTGGAGGTCCCCGGATCTGTGGACATCCCTACTGCTAAGGCTCAACTAGCACCGGACCCAGAGAAAGTTCCTCCTCTTCTTCCTACCTTCAACCTTATTTTCAGAAAAGACCCATTTGAAATCCTCTCCAAACCTCACAGTAGGATTCCCTCTCTGCATCTGCCTGTTTTCTGCAGGAAGTGTGACTAATCGCAAAACTATGATGGGAAGAGCCTGTAGAGGGCTCCCAGCCTGGCTCCGATGACACCACACTCCTTCAGCGCCAGCCAGCCCTGCTCCCAGGAGGGTGTTCCGTCTCCACTTCACCCCTAAACCTGGCACCGCAGGCCCCATAAGGGGGAGAGGACACCTTCCACTTTCCAGCTGCCCCACAAATAAAGCTGCTGACTGTGCCGTGCTACTTGGTCTACCGCTCTCCCCACTGCTCCTGCCTCCAGCTTCCCCACCCTACCCACTTGTTACCATTAAGCCTGTATCGTCTAAAAGGCACTGATTATTACTGCCGACGAGCCGCTGTTTAGTGCGGATCTTAGAGAGCAGCGTGCTGACAAGACACGTTTCCAGAACAAAGAATGTCAGATGCTTAGGTCCCAAAGGAGAAAGCCATGAGGTATGCATGGTGTTTGCGTGTGGGAGAGAGGACATGTGCCCACTCGTGTGTAAGGTATATGAGCATGCACAGGCATGAAGACTGGAGACAGGGGGCTCCTGAGAACATTACCAATACTCAGGTCTCATGATCCTAAGGAAGAAAGAGGGGGGAACAACACTGAAACAGAAGACACCATCTTTTCCTTGAGAAATCACTGAAGTTTAGATCAAGAATTTTCTTTTCAGGATCACAACAGCTGGGGTTCTTCATAACTGTGATATTGAGCACTGATTATGACCAAACTCTGTGCTAAACATTTCACATGAATCCCAACATTCACCTTATGAAATATACACTGCTATTTCCATTTTACAGAAAAGGGAAACTGGGGTTCAGAGAGGCTGGATTATTTCCTCAGTGTCACACAGCTAATAAGCGGTGAACTCAGAGTCAGTTGGGGCCATGTGAAGACAAGTGTTGGTGCTCCAAACTTGTTGCTACTGGTTCACCTTCTTCCAAAAATTAAAGACATTGTTGTGAGCTAATCACCACCACTTTCAGTCCTGAATGCAAAGGCTATTTTCACCACAGCACAGTCAGGGCCAGATGCTTTCAAATAATCACTGCACAAAAAGCCCCTTAGGCAGCTTGTTAACATACTTTTCCTTAGCCACACCCTAGTGATTCTGATTCCACTTCGTCTGAGTCAGGTCCTAGGAATCTGCATTTCCAACCAGCCATTTCAGCTGATTTTAGCGCAGAGTGTAAAGACACGGGTCTCATCCAGGGCTAAGGGTCGATGTTAAGGTACGTGGATGTCTCCATCGTTGGTCAATGCACTTCGACCTACCTCATCATCACTCCTAGCACCCTCTCTCTAGGGTCTGGGATGGGAACTGCTGCTGCTGCTGCTGCTAAGTCGCTTCAGTCGTGTCCAACTCTGTGCGACCCCATAGACAGCAGCCCACCAGGCTCCCCCGTCCCTGGGATTCTCCAGGCAAGAACACTGGAGTGAGTTGCCATTTCCTTCTCCAATGCATGAAAGTGAAAAGTGAAAGTGAAGTCGTGTCTGACTCTTAGCAACCTCATGGATTGCAGCCCACCAGGCTCCTCTATCCATGGGATTTTCCAGGCAAGAGTACTGGAGTGGGGTGCCACTGGGATGGGAACGTATAGACCCAAATACAGCAAAACTTGGAGAGAGGGCTTATTCCTTGAAGAAACTTGTTTTTGCAACCCCCAGATTGAGAGAAGATTAAGCTATTTCATGGATTCTCTAAACATGCCCCAAATTAAAAGCAAGCCCGTTTACCTCAGGAGACTCTAAGTTCTGTGAGGGCCAGCACAGTGCCTGCTACTTACCAGACATGCAGTTACACATGTGTGGAATTGATGCATGGAGGAGAATGAAACCAATCTGCTTATGGTTGCTAACATCTCTAAGAAAGAAACTTGAAATCTTTACAGCAGATTTCCTCAACCACAGCACTGAGCTTTTTATTTATTTATTTTTAATCGAAAGATAATTACTTTACAATATTGAGTTGGTTTTTGCCATACATTAACATGAATTAATTAGCCATTGGTATGCATGGGGTCTGAGTTTCAGCTTCAGTGGTGGAGCAGAGTGAACTGGCACCCCCAGGCCAACTGGGAGACACCCGGATGCCTTTGGCCACAGGTGGGAGAGGGGAGAGAGCATCAGCCTGGCCAAAGCCCTTCCTACTGACTTTTTGGACCTGATAATTCTTCACTGTTGTGGGGAGGGGGCGGGCTGTCCTGCACATTGTATGGGGGTTAGCATCACCCCTAGCCTCTAGCCACTGCATGCCCGCAGCAAGCCTCCCCCATCCAAAGCCGTGACCACCAAAAGTATCTCCAGACATTGCCAAAGGTCCTCTGCGCAGCAAAATCACACCTGGTTGAGAATCGCTGTTTTAAAGGAGGCCAAAAAAGTATCGAATATTTTAATTGCTTTCAAAAGTGCCTAATTCCCTTCTGATCACCATCTCCATTAGCATCATACCCTTCTCCCAAAAGGGTTTTTGGTTATTATTGTTGTTTGTTTAATGGCCTCAGAATCTCTGGAAACTTTGCAACTCTTTTCAGGACACATTTCCAGCGTGTTTTTGAAGGACGATTAAGGTGTACAACAATCTCAAATCTCAGGAGACCAGGAATAGAATGAATATAAGAGTTTTTAAAGAAGAAAGAAACAGATTTATATGAAAACAGAGATATCAGAATGTTATAAGACTTTTTCTAAACATAGACAAATACCTTCAAAATTCCAAGGAAAAGTTATTTTCCATCTAGAATGATATACCCAGCCCAATTTTCAGTCAAATATGAGGTTTGAATAAATTTATTTTTAGACATGCAAGTAATAAAAAAATTCTTCCCATGCACCCCTTCTTAGGAAGTTCCTGGAGGATATCCTTCAGCAAATTCAGGAAATTAACCAAAAAGAAAAGAAGAATGGGATCCAGGAAAGAGGAAATCTAGCACAGGAAAGTGGATAAGAGGTATTTTCCACACCCAAAGAGCACTCCTCCAAATGGGGAAGGCTGTGGGGCAGGAGGAAGACCATAAATGAGTGTTTGGAAATGGACAAATTATTGACAGACATCAGGTGACATATCTGTTAGCAAATCTGGAAAAAATAGTAGTGATCTGTACTTAGAACTGAGCAAGTTTAAAAAAAAAAAAAAAAAAGGTGGAGGGGGGGCAATTATTTACTCCAGGGGAAATAAAAGGTTAAGATAGTTTGAGGAAAAATGATTATGTTTGTTGACTTGACAATAAACAATATTCACCCAGTCAACACCATGTAAACACTGAATATTAACTGAACAAAAATTGTGGTAAGTGTATCCAAGGGTTGGAGCTAGGAAAGGAGGGAGGTGAATCAGAGAGCTGAAGCATTCATCTATCACACAAGAAAGTCAGGAAAGGACTAAGGCGTGAGGTAACAGCGTGAGCACAGGATCTGGAAATAAAGGCGTAAACACCGGAAGCAAAGGGAAAGTCGCTCAGTCGTGTCCGACTCTTTGCAGAAGAAACAGTTCGATGCACGATACTGATGCTCGGGGCTGGTGCACTGAGACGACCCAGAGGGATGGCATTGGGAGGGAGGAGGGAGGAGGGTTCAGGATGGGGAACACATGTATACCTGTGGCGGATTCATTTCGATATTTGGCAAAACCAATACAATATTGTAAAGTTTAAAAATAAAATAAAATTAAAAAAAAAAAAGTTGAAAGTGGTTGCCTCTGAAGAAAAAGATTAGAGGCGGGAGGACCAAGCAGAGGCTTCCCACTGTTTGTTACAAGCCTTTCTCCTTGATTAACTATATGCATGCATTACCTTAATGAAAGTACAAGTCAACTTAAAGACATAATAAGACGAGATACTATTTCTAAATGACTCGGCGCCTGGAACGCGGGGAGCACACACGCCCCTCACCTGGTACGCAGCTGCTCTGGTGCTGTCCCCACCTCGCTGCCAGCCGGGGTGCAGAATCTCGTATCCATACTACGGATGTCAGCGCATTCTCAGGGCTGTCTCAGGCTTTTCCTCTGCTTCTGTCACACCTGCCTGCCTGCTGCTGCCTCAGCCTAGAAGGCCTGTCTCCCAAATGTGCGGTGAGTGGGTGACACTCACCCTTCAGTCCCTCTCGAAGTCAGCCCCCGCAGAGGCCTCCCCTGCCTTCCTAGCTAAAATAGCACCTCCGGTCCTCTTTAGTCTCTCCCGTCTTCTACTGTATCTCATTTACAGGACTTGTCACTATCTGAAGTATCCATTCACCTACCCATTTCCCCTCTCAACTGAATATCAACTTTCAAAGGGCAAGAACTGTCTTTGCTGATGAGTTGCCAGCTTAGGAACCAGGCCTAATAAATATTTAACTGGACGGAAGGATGTGAGGATGGATGAATAAATAAATGAAAGTTTGTTTGAATTGGGGGATTGCGATTACACTATTCATACTAAGTGTAAAATAGGTAACTAATGGGAACATACTCTATAGCACAGAGAACTCTACCTTAATGCACTGGGATGATCTGAATGCAAAGCAAGTTCAAAAGAGAGGGGATATATGGACACAGATGGCTGATTCATTTTGCCATACTAATATTGTAAAGCACCTATATTCCAATAAAAATTAATTAAAAAAAAAAAAAAAAAGCAAGCTAGCAGGAGCTCCCCCGATTGAGGAACGGTCCTCCTCTATCAGAAGTCATCCTCGTAGACTGAGCATGCGTGGGAGGGACACACACATGGCACCAAGGGAGGAAGGGGACACCTTCACTCTCTAGACAGTTCAGCCTAACACTGAACGAGTTAGTGAGCAAACGCTCTCGTGCTATGGAAGTGTCCCAGCCTATTGCTTGTGCAGTCTCTGGGTTAAGATGAATTCCAGGTGGTGCCATATTATTTCCAGAGATTGTTCCTCTGTTTTATCTGCTTAACCCATTAAAGTCTGCCACGCCCGCCGTTCCCCCTTCTACCTCATCATAGTTCTTCCATCTGCAGGCCTCCATCTCTCAGAAAGAAACCTTGGAGCTTCTTCAATTGATAGGTTTCAGGACATATTTTGCATAGTCAAGTAGCTTTTTAAAGTTCTGGACATCAGGTTTCCAAGAGCACAGGATCAGGACAGCTACTAGAGTGACATAATAAAGAATGCAGATGCACTTGACAGATTTAGATGGGAGGAATGTCTTATTAAAAGCAAGATTTAGGTACAGATGGTGTGAGGCATGTGCCATTGCACAGGAGGCTCTGAGAAGAATCCAGGTATAAGGCATAGACCACAGAGGAAAGGACAACCCCTGGAGACATTTTTAAGAGACAACTGGCCCAGGATTCTAAGTGAATGGGGAGACAGTACCATGTGGTGGTTAAAAGCACGGGCCACACCCAAAGGGCAAAAAGGGAGATAATTCACTGTGAGGGCCCAAGTTCAATCCCCGGTCGGGGAAAATCTTACAAGCTGTGCACTATGGGGAATAAAAAGAGCATGGGCAGGGATTTCCAGAAACTCCACCACTTGTGACTGAACGACCTTGGGCATGCTGATTAGTTCCTTCACCTGAGACATGGAACAGTGATACCTGCCTGCCAAGGAGTGTTGTGAGGATTAAAAGTCTGGAAACATGTTGGCATAGTGTCTGGGGCACAGTAAGTGTCCAATAAATGGACAATGTGTGTGAGCTAAGCCGCTTCAGTTGTGTCTGACTCTTTGCAACCTTATAGCCAGGCTCCTCTGTCCATGGGATTTTCCTGGCAAGAATACTGGAGTGAGTTTCCATTTCCTCCTCCAGGGCGTCTTCCTGATCCAGGGAACAAACCCACGTCTCCTACATTGCAGACAGAGTATTTACCTCTGAGCCACTAGAAAAGCTCCGTAAGAGAGAAGACTCACTGATAATTTCCATGTTTTAAAAAAGATTTTTCTGATGTGGACCATTTTCAAAGTCTTTATTGAATTTGCTACAATATTGCTTTTATGTTTTGGTTTTTTGCCTACAATACATGTGGAATCTTAGCTCCCTCCCTGACCAGGAAACAAACCACATTCCTACATTGGAAGGCAAAGTCTTAACCACTGGCCCACCAGGGAAGTCCCAATTTCTACATTTCTAATGGAGTAGTACTGCAGCCAGACTGAGAGAGAGGGGCTCCTTCGGGAGGCGGGCATTGAGTCCCAACAACTTGAGACTGAAGCTGAGTTCAGGTGGACGGCAAGCATTCAGGTGGCGATTCCTATGCAATTAAAAACACTGCATTTCCTATCTAAGCACACAAGTAAAATTCAGAAATGAAAGGTACTCTTCAGGAAATAAAATACTAGGGAAATTGCTAAATTTTACTTCCAAAGCCTGTTTCTTGCAAGACTTTGAGAAAAAGAAAACTAACAATTCTTTGAAAAGCGTTTATTTTGTTCAGTGATTAAAAGGAAGAAACAGAAAACAACAATTAAAAAAAAAGAAACTTGAAGGGCACTCTAGTTAAAACAAACAAACAAACAGAGAAAGAAAAGTTTCTGAAATTTGATCATGTGGTCCTGAAATTGACCATAGTTAGAATAGACAATTGAAAAGTTTCCATTTTTCCTGCATCTCTGGCCTTCTAAAATAAAAGTTTGCAATAGTCAATTCTCAATTAGCTTTGTTAATGGAGAGGAGCAGTGACACAGATAAAAACAAGCTACAGATAACACAAAAATGATTTACTGCCACTTACAGGGTCCCTTCGACCCCCAGCCTCCCACCTTCGCAAAGCCCTCCAATCAGCTCCTTCAGACCCCCAACGCGTGGTGTCAGAAGGAGACTGTGGGTCACAGAGATAATCTATTCAAGGGTAATGGATTTGACTACAATTTAGCATTGATTAATTATGGTGTCCAATTTTAATTCAGTGCCATTCACTAACTAATTAGATAAGGGTTTTCTAGGTTCTATTTTTGGCACAGAAAATTCTAAGCATAGGTACCTTAAAATTAGCAGTGCTGTTAAGATTTAATAATTATTTATCCCTAACCTCACAATGAGCACTGTACAAAGGTCAGAAGACCTACGTTCTTCCCGGTTGTACCCGTAATATGGATTTTGCAACCAGGTAATCTATTCACCTCTCTGAACTGTTTACTCCTTTATAAAGTGGAAGTCAATGAGGTGGATGTGTAAGGTTGGTTCCAGAGCCACCATTCTAGGTAATCCTCATGATGCATACCTTGTTTTTAACATGTTTGCCCTTTGACCTGTACTCACAAGTTTATGGCAGTGGTTCTTACCCAAGGCAGTTTTGTCTCCCAGGAAACTTGGCAATGTCTGGACACATTGTTATTGTCAGGACTGGGAGGCAGAGGGTGATTCTGTCATCTAGTGGGTAACAGGTCAGGGATGCTGCTGAACATTCTACAAGGTTCAGGACAGTCCTCTACAACAAAGAATTATCTGGCCCAAAATGTTAATAGTGTTGGGGTTGAAAAACCCTAATACATAGAAAGATACCTTGACATAGGTCAGTAGTCTAGGAACTGCTCTATTTTGGAAGAGGAATAGAAGTTTAGATTATAGGATAATAGTATATTAAATTGGAACTTACTACTAGGCACCATGGACATCACCAGATGGTCAACACCGAAATCAGATTAATTATATTCTTTGCAGCCAAAGATGGAGAAGCTCTAACAGTCAGCAAAAACAAGACCGGGAGCTGACTGTGGCTCAGACCATGAACTCCTTATTGCCAAATTCAGACTTAAATTGAAGAAAGTAGGGAAAACCACTAGACCATTCAGGTATGACCTAAATCGAATTCCTTATGATTATACAGTGGAAGTGAGAAATAGATTTAAGGGACTAGATCTGATAGAGTGCCTGATGAACTATGGATGGAGGTTCGTGACATTGTACAGGAGACAGGGATCAAGACCATCCCCATGGAAAAGAAATGCAAAAAAGCAAAATGGCTGCCTGGAGAGGCCTTACAAATAGCTGTGAAAAGAAGAGAAGTGAAAAGCAAAGGAGAAAAGGAAAGATATAAGCATCTGAATGCAGAGTTCCAAAGAATAGCAGGAGAGATAAGAAAGCCTTCCTCAGCGATCAATGCAAAGAAATAGAGGAAAACAACAGAATGGGAAAGACTAGAGATCTCTTCAAGAAAATTAGAGATACCAAGGGAACATTTCATGCAAAGATGGGCTCGATAAAGGACAGAAATGGTATGGACCTAACAGAAGCAGAAGATATTAAGAAGAGATGGCAAGAATACACAGAAGAACTGTACAAAAAAGAGCTTCACGACCAAGATAATTACAAGGGTGTGATCATTCACCTAGAGCCAGACATCCTGGAATGTGAAGTCAAATGGGCCTTAGAAAGCATCATTACGAACAAAGCTAGTGGAGATGATGGAATTCCAGTTAAGCTATTTCAATCCTGGAAGATGATGCTGTGAAAGTGCTGCACTCAATATGTCAGCAAATTTGGAAGACTCAGCAGTGGCCACAGGACTGGAAAAGGTCAGTTTTCATTCCAATCCCAAAGAAAGGCAATGCTAAAGAATGCTCAAACTACTGCACAATTGCACTCATCTCACACACTAGTAAAGTAATGCTCAAAAATCTCCAAGCCAGGCTTCAGCAGTACGTGTACTGTGAACTTCCAGATGTTCAAGCTGGTTTTCGAAAAGGCAGAGGAACCAGAGATCAAATTCCCAACATCCACTGGATCATCGAAAAAGCAAGAGAGTTCCAGAAAAACATCTATTTCTGCTTTACTGACTATGCCAAAGCCTTTGACTGTGTGGATCACAATAAACTGTGGAAAATTCTGAACGAGATGGGCATACCAGACCACCTGACCTGCCTCTTAAGAAACCTGTATGCAGGTCAGGAAGCAACAGTTAGAACTGGATATGGAACAACAGACTGGTTCCAAATAGGAAAAGGAGTATGTCAAGGCTGTATATTGTCACCCTGCTTATCTAACTTATATGCAGAGTACATTATGAGAAACGCTGAGCTGGAAGAAGCACAAGCTGGAATCAAGATTGTCAGGAGAAATATCAATAACCTCAGATATGCAGATGACACCACTCTTATGGCAGAAAGTGAAGAGGAACTAAAAAGCCTCTTGATGAAAGTGAAAGAGAAGAGTGAAAAAGTTGGCTTAAAGCTCAACATACAGAAAACTAAGATCATGGCATCTGGTCCCATCACTTCATGGCAAATAGATGGGGAAACAGTGGAAACAGTGTCAGACTTTATTTTCAGGGGCTCCAAAATCACTGCAGATGGTGATTGCAGACAAGAAATTAAAAGACACTTACCTCTTGGAAGGAAAGTTATGGCCAACCTAGATAGCATATTCAAAAGCAGAGACATTACTTTGCCAGCAAAGATCCGTCTAGTCAAGGCTATGGTTTTTCCAGTGGTTATGTATGGATGTGAAAGTTGGACTATGAAGAAAGCTGACACAGAAGAATTGATGCTTTTGAACTGTAGTGTTGGAGAAGACTCTTGAGAGTCCTTTGGACTGCAAGGAGATCCAACCAGTCCATCCTAAAGGAGACCAGTCCTGGGTGTTAATTGGAAGGACTGATGCTAAAGCTGAAACTCCAGTACTTCAGGCACCTCATGTGAAGAGTTGACTCATTGGAAAAGACTCTGATGCTGGGAGGGATTGGAGGCAGGAAGAAAAAGGGACAACAGAGGATGAGATGGCTGGATGGATGGCATCACCGACTAGATGGAAATGAGTCTGGGTGAACTCCGGGAGTTGGTAATGGACAGGGAGGCCTGGTGTGCTGCAATTCATGGGGTCGCAGAGTCGGACACGACTGAGCGACTGAACTGAGCTGAACTGAGGCACCAAAGGTTCCATAAATATGAAATTCCAAAGTGAGGTTCCAAATCACCTCGTGGAAATTTCAAAGAACATTATTAAAAACTGGATAAACAGCCCTAAAACCTGTAAGGAAGCCATAAAAGGGTTGCATATGTGGATACTGGGGGAGCATTTGCAAAAGGAATTTTTTTGTAGACAGCCACTACCCTGTGTGACTCTCAATCCCATCCCACAGGGAAAGAGCTGGATTGGAATCATTTTTAATTCTGCTCCCAGAGAGCATCCTGAGGAAATGAGGCTCCAAAGTCTCCGTGGAGTAGAAAGTCCAGAAAATAAGGAATAAGAAGAGAGCACAACTAGGGGATAGTATGGATGGCCCACCTCCTAGAACTATTGTTGGAGGGACCCGAGAAAAAGCTTCACCTCTAAGCATCTGCCAGGCCCAGCCTGTGCAAAGCCAGCTCACAAACATACCATTCAAGTAAGAACTTTTCTGTACCTTTTTGCTCCCAACCTTCTTGTGCTCTGACCTCAGAGGAGCCCAAAGTTTAGAAAATAGAGAAAGAGGGAAAACAGGTTAGGAAAAGAAGAACAGGTTATGGCTGAGATAACAGTAGTCTTACCTTTTAATGTATATTGATGTGCTGGGCTTCCTTTGTGGCTTAGATGGTAAAGAATCCGCCTGCAATGTGGGAGACCTGGGTTTGATACCTGGGTTGGGAAGATTCCCTGGAGAAGGGAAAGGGTACCCACTCCTGTATTCTGGCCTGGAGAATTCCATGGACTGTATAGTCCATGGATTCACAAAGAGTAAGACATGACTGAGCGACTTTCACTTCACTTCACTTGACATGCTAATTAATGCATCCAGCTGGAATTCTATTTCAAAATCAAGATGGTGTCTTTTGGCTAAGATTGAGAGTAGGTAGGACTTTCCGTTCCATATGTGACTATAACATTCCTGGAGGATGTCAGAATTTTCACCCAACATGAGAGAAAAAACACTCCATTAAATAAATTTTAAAAAGCAGTGGAGGTCAAAATTATGTTTTGTTACATTACATCTTACTGGTCACAATTGTTCATATACTAGTTATAGACTCAAACTTCCATTTTCCTCCTTTTAAAAATATAACCAAGATTCCTTTTGAACTGTGCCTACAGGGGTTGGGGGGGAAACCTTGCTAGATATTCTCTGTTTAGCTATATTAGAAATATAAAATTTTCCAAGTTCAAAAGATATAATATTTTTGGTTCCTATGAATTTTGAATCAAGTTTATTGAACTTTTCACTCTGAGGGGGAAAAAATCTTAAATCTTACCTGTGTGTCATTAGATTCAAGGTTCTCCAAAGATTATACACTGAGCTGTGAGTTCTCCCAGTACCCATAGTCTAACTTTGATGTTCTCAAATTTTCCAGATTTGAGTTTAATAATATTGTCAGATATTTTGAAAGGATGACTTTTCAGCTATTGCCATACATTAAATATGTCAACTATTAATTATGTGTCATCTTATATTTGTATGGGCTGAAGTAATTTCTCCCAGTATCCTCAAAGGCATAATAAAGAGGTTTAAAATTGGTAGAAATGTCATACACAGATGGAAACATTTAATAATTTAATTGTATTCCACAAGTAAGTCTTCACCTAGAGATTTTTTTCAAATTAAATATTATCACTTCTTTTCTTTATACTTCTCTTTATATGATCATGACTGAAGAGAAAGAAGAATAATCAAAGCCTTTAGAATATTTCCTAGGTCCCACTGATCCTCTCAAAGTGAGGTCAATAGGCCAGCAACTTCAGCAGGACCTGAAAGCTCATTAGGTACAGAATTTCAGGCCCTGCCCTTTAGCGACTGAATCTGAACCTGCATTTCATAGTATTTTTAGGTTATTCTCATAGACATTAAAATTTGAGAAGGACTGAGCTAGGCCATCATTGAGGAGGCCTGTGATGATACCAGATAACAATTTAGCTCAAGACAAATAAGTGCAAATAACCCAGTTAGGATAAATTTCTTTACACTCAAAAAAATAAATCCACAGTAGAAGCAAAGTAAATCCTTGGCAGTGAAAATTCGTTTTAATCCAAAGAGAGTGCTGCCAGAGACTTTGTACAAACCGCCATCTGTAACCATAAGCAATTGGTTCAATGGAATCAATTCAGTTTGGACTCAGTGTGTAACTCCCAAAATTGTATTGGCCAACTATTGTGTAAGACTCACAACATTCTTAATAATCCTGGCTGACTAAAAATTGTGAACATTTTTTGTGTCCTTTTACCTTTTTTTTTTTCCTTGTTTATGAGTTCCTAAACCCATAGACAAGATTGAGAAGATAGAAAGAAAATATTGTCACAATGCCTATTTTTTTTAATGCTGTTTTGGTGTAACCTGCACCACTGCTTCTCTTTGCTACACATTCTAGAATCAGCTGGAGAACGTTCAAAGATCCCCATGCCCAGGCTGCACCCCATACCAGTTAAGTCAGAATCTCTGGAGCTGGGACCCAGGCATCAGTAGTCTCTCAAAATCTCCAGGTAACTACACAGTGCAGACAATTGGAACCAAAGACCTGTACAAGTCAGACTGAAGGAGTTGACGATTACATGGTGAGGTCATCAAAGGGGATAGCTAATATTCATAATTTAGGCCCCCAGCTAGATTTGGCCGAGGTTAAGGTAAGCCTGGTGGGCTGCCGTCTATGGGGTCGCACAGAGTCGGACACGACTGAAGTGACTTAGCAGCTGCTTAGCAGCAGGGTAGTCATCTAGACCAACACATTACCCTCTCCCTCAACCACTAGCCTGACTCAGACTCTTATCATCTCTAAGCTAGACCCTGGCAGCAGCCAACTCCCTAGTCTCCTGCTCCTAGCCTTGGCCAATCATAATCTACATTGCCCATCTTGTCCTCTATCTACACTGTTCCCCCGGCCCACTGATCTGCCTAGAAAAAAAATTAGACCATACCCCCACCACCTTACAACTCATCAAAGGCTCACCATTGCCTACTTAATAAGTTCTAAGCTGCTTAACCTGGCAACCTAGGCCTTCCATACTTTATCCCATGCCAGCACCTCCAACTTCTCCTCCTGATCTCCCTACCTCTAAGCTCCAGCAACTCCGGTATCACATTTCCACATTCCCAAGCCACTCCATGCCCTTAGACCTTTGTCCATGCCTCCTTCTCATTTCTTGGACTAACTAACTCCTGCTCACCATTCAAGACCTCAGCTCAGGTGTCACTCTCTAGGAAGCCTTCATTTTCCCCACCCAACCCCTTTAAAAGTTGCTTTCAATGGGGCTCTTTTGTATGCCAAAGTGAAAGGAATAGCACAGAGGTAAAAGAGCATCTCTTTCAGTGTGTTCTGAAAAAAGCAAGGCATCTCATTAAACAGATTCAGGAGACAGATGAAGTGCAAAAGGGATGGGAGTCCTAAATAATCAACCAGCTTGTTTCCTTTACAAGGTGGATACAGCCAGGTGATGACAGGTTCTCTAAATCATGAGAGCCTGGGCGAAAAAGGAACACAAACCAGTCAAAAGGGGAGAACTTTCTCTGTTATAAATGACAAAACTGCATTCATTACAAATTTGTTTTCAAACTTACTGAAGAAAGATAAATTCCTAAGCTTTGAATGATAAATAGACTTTATATGATTCTATCTATAACGACAATCTAACCATTTTTACAAATCTCAGACTCTGATGACGTTTCAGAACCATTTGGCGTTATTTTTGGTGTGAACAGTTCAGGAACCTTCTAGCTTGTGTTATTCTCATCAGAACCTATGAATTTTTTTGAAAGAGAGCTATCATAACCATCTGCCCCCTAAAATAACAACAATAAGGCCCCAGCTAGATTACAAACGGTACCGAGACCACATGGACTGTTTCCAGTGCAATTTCTTTTGCCTTATTAGTCACAGTATTTTTTAATCTCTCTTCCAGGTGGTTCAGTTGAAGGAAAGAAAATAACTAACATTTATTCTGTACACATTTATATGCCAAACACTGTTTAAAGTATTTCTGTATGTATCTCCACATGTAACATTTACAACAAACACTGTGAAATAACCATTATTATCTATCGCTCTCAAACAAAGAAACTGAAGCTCAAGAAGCTTAAATTACCCAAGACCACACAATTAGTTATGATAGTAATACGTTCCATAAAGCTGCATCTTCACAAAATAATGATGACAATAATATAACTTAAAATGAATAACCAACAAGAACCTACTGTATATAGTGCAGAGAACTCTGGTCAATGTTATGTAGCAGCCTGAATGGTTAGGAAGTTTTGGGGAGAATATATGTAGATATAGATATTTATATGGCTGACCTTTGCTGTCCACCTGAAATTATTACAACACTGTTTATCGCTATACTCCAATTCAAAATACAAAGTTTAAAAAAAAAACAAGTTATATATGGCTGCATATATGCAGAGTACATCATGAGAAATGCTGGGCTGGAAGAAGTACAAGCTGAAATCAAGATTGCCGGGAGAAGTATCAATAACCTCAGATATGCAGATGACACCACCCTTATGGCAGAAAGTGAAGAGAAACTAAAAAGCCTCTTGATGAAAGTGAAAGAGGAGAGTGAAAAAGTTGGTTTAAAGCTCAACATTCAGAAAACTAAGATCATGGCATCTGGACCTATCACTTCATGGGAAATAAATGGGGAAACAGTGGAAACAGTGTCAGACTTTATTTTTTTGGGCTCCAAAGTCACTGCAGATGGTGATTGCAGCCATGAAATTAAAATATGCTTACTCCTTGGAAGGAAAGTTATGACCAACCTAGATAGCATATTCAAAAGCAGAGATATTACTTTGCCAATAAAGGTCCATCTAGTCAAGGCTATGGTTTTTCCAGTGGTCATGTATGGATGTGAGAGTTGGACTGTGAAGAAAGCTGAGCGCCAAAGAATTGATGCTTTTGAACTGTGGTGTTGGAGAAGACTCTTGAGAGTCCCTTGGACTGCAAGGAGATCCAACCAGTCCATCCTAAAGGAGATCAGTCCTGAGTGTTCATTGGAAGAACTGATGCTAAAGCTGAAACTCCAATACTTTGGCCACCTCATGCAAAGAGTTGACTCATTGGAAGACCCTGATGCTGGGAGGGATTGAGGGCAGGAGGAGAAGGGGACGACAGAGGATGAGATGGCTGGATAGCATCACCGACTCGATGGACATGAGTTTGAGTGAACTCCGGGAGTTGGTGATGGACAGGGAGGCCTGGCGTGCTGCGACTCATGGGGTTGCAAAGAGTCGGACACAACTGAGCGTCTGAACTGAACTGAACACATAGACTCAAACACTGTATCTCAGGGAAAAAAAAAGGAAGGAGAAAACAAAGACCCAGTTAAACTCCTCCAAAGCTTATGCCAAGTCCAAAGCAAACAGAGCAAAGTATATAAAAGTAGACTACAGTGTGGCTTCTCTGCAGAAGTACTAGAGTTCAACAAACAGCTCTTAAGGATACCAGCAAATCTTTAACTGCCAGTATTAAACAGAAGGCTCTCCTGTCTGTATTTCTTCATCAAGGAACATAAGTTCCAACATAAAGCAAAGGAAGAAATAAAGTACAAAGCCAAGAATATTCCAAGAAAATATAAAAACATAGCTGTTTATCAATGTTGTGTATGATCTCAGATATCAGACTTTTTATCCTCGTCTAAAATCATATCATTATGAGAGTAATTCTTTCCTAGAAATTGCTTTTTACTGATAAAACCCAAACTTACAAATCAGCGTTGGAAGGATATGTTAAAGATTCAGGCCACCACAGCATTCCCATAATATCCCTCCTCCATCACCCAAACACAGGTTCCAATGTAGAGGTGGAATATCTATTCAAGAGTAGATATCTCTTGCCTTTAAGCTACACTTTGAGGAATGGAAGGAAACCTCATTTGGATCCTCAAAAGAAGGAATCATTTGTAACAAATGTCTAAATAAATGTACTTCTCAACATATAGTTTCAGTGCAGGTTGACATCTCAGCGCTGATGTGGCCTGTCAGTGGTGATGATTGTATTATGTGCATGAATCCATTAATATCTTCCGGGCATAATATCATACCCCATTCATCATATTAAGGTTTAGCAGCTGAAAACTCCAGAGACACTGAGGTTGTCTGGCTAAAAAACACTGATCCTACAGTATTAAAGTGAGAATCATACTCCAGAGCCAACCAACAATAAATTCATGTTAAAAAATAACAAACTCACAGCAAGAGAAATCAGGCCCACAATTTAATAGAAGATCGATTAAGGAGCTACTAACCCCTAATCAGTGGTCTGTATCTGTTCATCAAGGTTCACTGTCATTTGTTCCAGTCTTGACCTTAAGGAAAATAAACTAATATAAAATAAAATAAAACATTCCCGAATACCTCATGATACCCAAGGAGACCACAGCACGTCCATGCTGCATTAAAGAGGCTTTTTCCAAGGTCAATCTGAGCTTTACTACATAGATTGTGTTTATATATAAGGTACGAGCACTTTTTAAACTGTCTGAAAATACTGGTAATCTGAAAACTATGACTTGCTTAAAATCATACACTCTGTGATGTCTTTTCAATAGTCCCTGTGATCTTCTAATATGGGGAAGTGGTTTTTACCAAGCTAACCACCAGCCTTGAAATACCTAATGATGCCCTGGGACTGGAGGGAATCATTCCAAATTGCTCTAAATTGAACTTCCCATGGTAAGAACAAAGGGTGGCACTTAACTCAACGCCAACAGCCATGAGCCTTGGGGGGTCCAATTTTCGACTCAGGATTCCAGTCTTGGGAACTTCAGGATTGTAAAGGACAGTATCTTAATCTGGCATGCAGACTGAACTTGTCCGTTTACCCAGAGAAAAAGCCTATGTGGTGGTTTTGTAATTTTCCTAAGATTTCCTTTCTTTGCTAGAAGCTGGAGAGCTTCAGGCTAGAGATGGAGCTAGCTGGGAAAACGACGAGGCCCTGCCCTCTGTGTTATCATGTACCCAGGCTCACCCTAAGTTTCTAAATGGTCTCCTTAAAGATAAGCTACCTCATTCTCAAAATGCATGTCAGCACTCTATGCCGTACCTACTACAGCAAATCATGAATGACAGAGCTAATCAATTTCTCTCCGGGAAGAATCACACTTTATTAGGATATTTTCTGGTTGCAAGGAATAGAAATCCCTTTGAACTAGCTTAAGCAAAGGGAATGTGTATTATAAGAACTCCCGGGTATCTTAAGGAATTCAAGGGTTGTTAAATAACCAAGCTTCAGAAAGGGCAAGAAGAAGGAATTAGAACATTTTAGGGGACCCTAAAGTCTTCTTTCCTTCTCTTAGCATTGGCTCCTTCTTTTGTTTCCCAGTCTTGGTGGTAGAAAATGTTCATCACGAGCACTTCCCTCATTGATGTGCTCTCCTCCATTCAAGGCAGCATCCAGACTGATCTATGTACTCTGCCTCTAATTCCGCTTTTCCAAGGCAGGGATCGATTGACTTACTTTGGATAAGGTGCCCAACTCAAACAATCCATGAAGGCCAAGAGGAGGGGCCCTTTGTTCAAACATGGCTGCTCCCACTGACGCAATGGGTTGGAGGAACATGAAGACAGAGTAGAGTTGACAGATATTGAAAATTATAGTACAGGATGCCCAGTCAAATTTGAGATCAGATAAATAACAAAAAAATTTTAGTATAAGTATATCCTATATAGGACATTATTAATACTGGATGTTAATGTTAATGTTATTATTCATAGAAATTAATATTAGGTATTAATTTTCAATATTGACATTAGATATTCCATAGAAATATCTAATGTGTGATATTAGTATTAGATATTCCACAGAAATAGTTTCCATAAATAATAAAGTTTGCAAAATATTGGGTAACATCTATCAATTTATTAAAAATTAGAATTAGTGTCTGCTTGAGCCAGGCACAAAGCTCAGCAGAAGATTTTTTAGAACTTTAAATATACCAGTGGGCACTGTAACTCTCCGAGAGGGGAAATGGGGTGTTCCATGTTTCCCAAACTTAATCTGACTTTGGAAAAGCCACCAGATACCTAGTGTTGCTCAGAACCCAGGCTGAGAAATGCTGACTTAAGGCAAATACATCAAGAAAGATGAATTATGCCAATTAGCAACCGATTATGTATGTCTTGATGTTAAGTCACTCAAGAGCTCCCAACAGCTCTGAAGATAGCCCAGTAGAAACCTGCAGTATCAGTTAAACACCAACAAAGACCCTGAGCCTGCAGCCAAGAGTCCCATCCCTGGTCATTTCTCCTTTTATTCTCCATTATCATGGTAACTTAAACTTATCCCTAATTTTACAGAAGTTGTTTACTGATTGAGGCCATTTCAGCCCTTTTCATAAGGCTTCTAGACCATTCCTAATACCTGCATCTCCTACCAAAAATCACTACTCTGTTTGCAAACTACATTATGATCCAGAAAATTCATGTTGCATCCAGAAAGTTCTGATTGTAGCCAGTGAAACTGCCCATAAGAAATGGCAACAAATCATACCAACAACAGTTTAGTAGCCAAGGGCTGTTTTTCCCAATCATAAAACTCACCTGCTTGAAACTGCCATGTCTCTTCAGCCTCTGTTGACCTTACCCTGAGACACGTGCTGTCTCTCCTTTTGGCATCTTCTGCACTTCCCACTCTCATTCAGAATTTTTGTCAGTCCCCTCAATCCACAACATATCCTTCCATGACAGTTCTTCCTGGGGGTTCTGACTTGCCTCCAAAGACAGAAAATACAAACATCATCCTGATTGAAATACCTCTACTATGTGTACCCTTTTGAACTTGGATGGACCAGTTTTCGAAATGTGTGTGTGTCATGAGGCAACTATGAAAAAAATTATAGCTTAAAACTTGCCCCATGTTGTAAGATCTACAAGGACTCAGTATAAGTGACTTAGCCAGGGTTAATTGGAAATTTCAATGCTGACGGAATATCTGATGATATTAAATTTTTTCAATATTTGATATTTTTAAATCAATGTTTTTAAGTGTGCTAGAGGGTTCTGTGATTTCAAGAATAAATGGGGAAAAGAAAGATGAAAAAAAAAAGGAGAGTACCTTAACTGCTATGAAAAAAATATGTCATCTGGAATTTGCTTCAAAATAGTACCATATGAGGAATTTCCCTGGTGGTCCACTGGCTAAGACTCTGCTCCCAATGCTGGGACCCAAGTTCGATCCCTGGTCAGGGAACTAGGTCCAGCATGCTGCAACTAGGACCCAGGACAGCCAAATAAATAAACCTTTACCAAAATAATAATAATAATACAGGTGAGAGGGAATGGATAAGAGTGTAGGTGGGTCAAGACTGACTGGGGGTTCTCGGTTGTTCTAGTTAAGTTATGCGCACTTGGACAGGGTGGAGGGGGCTCATTATACTATTCTTTTTATTTTTGTGTATGTTCAAAGCGATTCATAACAAAATATTTTAAATAAATAAATAGGGTTAGTTGGTGAGGAGAACCTCAGGGTAGAAAGCGGGAGTTGTGGAACAAGTCCTGTCGCAGATCCTGGGGTGGAAACTGAGAGAAAGCTTGGGAGATTATCCATGCTTCATCCTGTAGAGCATTTACAGGGCTGAGGAACTGTGGTGGCCCTCGCCCAAAACTGCAGAGGCGTTCCTGTTACGGTGAGATCCCCTTTGCTCTGGCTCCTCTCCAGCTGGGCACACACATTCACTCCCCGTGTCAGGGAACTTGCACCAGGCCTTGGTTTTTGCTTGCGTGGTCTCTCAAGGAGTAGACATCAAGCACCAAGTCTTTTGCCCTTGCTGTCTGTGGAGACCTTTGTTTCCCTCCACGGGCTTGGCAAGGCGCTGGCTGTCGCTCTGAGGCCGAGCGTTCTGCCATTCTCACGTGAGCCCTCTGGGCTGCTGATCTCTTTGCTGATCTGCTTTCTCTCGTGCTGAGATGACAAGAGATGCTCTTCAAACCCTGGCAGGAAGAGTGCCTTTCTGAGACGAGCACCAGCTCGAAGCAGAGCCACCGCTCAGAAATCAAAGACGTGACACTTCCTGTGGGACAGTTTTCAACAGCCGGCTGCAGCAGCAAGTGGGACTGCAGAGGCCCAACCTCACATGCTCCACAAAGCACAAGCTTGGAGGGGAGCAAATGGGATTATGGTGGCACCCGCCATTTTTATCCCTTTATCAAAATAAAGAAGGAACAAAAAATATTTGCTACCCTGAAAAACTGCTCAAGAGCCTAGACTATTGGAATGTGGCTTTCTGGATTTAGAGAGAGGATCCCAACACAGCCAGAGAGCAGAGCAGCAGCACCAGCTCTGGGCAGCACACCACACTCTCCCCTGCCATCCACTCCCCGGTCCTGTAGACACCATGCCCTCACACAGCCTGAACACAGTTATCATAAGTCTGTGCTCACTTTAAGTCAAGACAAAACCAAATCTAAAATCTTCCTTCGAAATATCACAGTTCTATGATATGAACAGTTCAGTTCAGAGATGGAATAATCCATGATTGTATCGTGGACTGCATCAGAATTAAACCTACAGATTTCAGATAGTGAAGCAAACCTGAACTGCCTGCTTCCAAATACCATCTTCATTCATATCAATGATCAATGCCTTCCAGGCCTGCATTTATAAATCTACATGACCCCCTGCCCGACACGTGTAATTTGCTGTGCACTATATGGCCTTGGTGCTGCTCAAGGCTGTGATGGGGTGATCTCACTTTCCTTAATTGAGGGCACTTGTTTTCCCTTCGCCAAAGAGAGCAATTGGAAATCCTGCTGAATCCACAGTTCTTACAGGCTGAGCTAGAAGTTCCAGCCACTTGCTTTTTCAAATAATGCTTTCCAGGAATAAGCCAGGTGTCTGATAATGTGAAACATGGTTCAGATGGGCCCAGGCCTGCACATTTGGTAAATAAAACATCTGATTATACCTATTGAAGACTAGTGGGGCAGGTCACGGAGAAGGCAGTGGCACCCCACTCCAGTACTCTTGCCTGGAAAATCCCATGGACGGAGGAGCCTGGTGGGCTGCAATCCATGGGGTCGATAAGAGTCGGACATGACTGAGCGACTTCACTTTCACTCTTCACTTTCATGCATTGGAGAAGGAAATGGCAACCCACTCCAGTGTTCTTGCCTGGAGAACCCCAGGGACGGGGGAGCCTGGTGGGCTGTCATCTATGGGGTCGCACAGAGTCGGACACGACTGAAGCGACTTAGCAGCAGCAGCAGCAGGAGCAGGTCAAAAGGTGGAGGAAATGGCAACCCACTCCAGTATTCTTGCCAGGATAATCCCATGGACAAAGGAGCCTGGCGGGCTACAGTCCATGGTGTTGCAAAGAGTCGGACACAACTGAGCAACTGGGCATTGAAATTATTTGTAATCCATAAATTATAATGATAGTAAAAGAAATCACCATGACTTAGTGACATTTGGAGGAGGCTAGGGAACAAAATGATTATTTTGAAAACTGATAAACAAAGGGAAAAAACTGAGCACTTTTGCCATTTTCCCCATATAAATGATAAACAGTAGACAAGGGAAGCATTCCAGCTGAAAAATAAAGGATATTAGTAGAATAAGAAAATCATTACTTTGTAACTTCTAATAGATAAATGAATCAATACAGCAATCATTGGTTGGTGCTCAAGTCACAGAAAGACAGTTATACACCATGAGCCTCCTTGGGGAGGAACCCACCACTGTCTACAAAGTAGTCTTGCCAAGAAAAAAAACAAACCTGAAATCCAAGTGGGACAACCTTCAGAGAATGGGAACACAGTGGGAAGTAGACAGTTCTTTCAAAACGTGTTCTTGCCGAAAATGGTGGACTTCAGTCCAATCAGAGCTTTAGATCTAATTTCCAGTTTCCAGGAAAGGCTGTCTGCCCAATTTGCAAGTCCTGCCTGAGGTGATCTGCACGGCACATCTCTAAGTCCACCCCAGCCATTCCTGGTACTTTTGGGATCCACAATTTCATGTACATCCTGAAAGGAGCTCCTCCGGACCACTTTTCTGCAGGAAACCATAGCCTCCAGTGCTGTGGCTAGCCTCAGGCCCACAGATGACACTCATCTTCACCCTCCTCTTACCATTTTAGATCCCACTCACCCTCAGCCTGTATCTCCACTGATCTCAGTGGTTCACCTGAGTGGTAAGTGGTGTGAGCAGGACCCTCATGCCTGACAAATCTGAGCTGCCATTCTTGCCCATTCACCATTGAAATGGGAAAAGGAGTACCCAGAGCCACCCAGTGGCCCGCCTGGTGGCAAACACATCCATCACTTTCCAGTAGCCATCTCATCGTTCTCTGCAAGTCACATTCCCTTGCCTATCCACTTTGACCTTGTCATTGACTGAAATGACAATCATTGCATCCATAAAAATTCAAGATTTGGGAGGTTGGCAGCTTCATTGTCTTCATCCTGGCAGCCAGGGTCCCATTCTTTCCTAATGGGAGCCCTGACCTTGTCAGTACAGTCTTCCTTTGGTCAAAAGATCTCATCTTCAGAGCTCAGTACTCCAATGATTATGTCTTGGATGTGGGGCACATCCCTCTCTGCCCTCCAGTCCTAGGAATTGAGAGTTCTGCTGGTGTTGGTGCAGGATAGCCTCAGACTCTTGCATCAATCAGCCACTGGCTGTGGGCTGCCCTTGGAGGGGGCATGACCTCAGTGAGGGGGGGCTCTCTACTCTTGGGGCAACGCCCAGGGGCTGACAGCTAAGGCTATCTGCCAGCAGCACTCCCAGCAGCCAGACAACAAGTCCCTTGAAAGAGGACCTGGGGCTGCCTCTCACTGCCCTCCACAGTCCTCTTCCCTTAAGCCTGTTTGGTTTTCCCCTGGTTGTAACCGTGCAGTCAAGAAATATATGCAGACTTTATTGTTTATGTTAAGTATTTGTTTCTCCAGGTGCTCAAACTCAACTTACAAATATATGCCTAAGAAATATCTTCAGAAAAATATCACTCTTTTCAGCAGTTTACTTTCCTATTTTGTCTATTGTTTCTTTGTATTGGCTGCACTGAGCATCTTGTGGGATCTTAATTCCCCAACCAGGGATTCAACCTAGGCCACTGCAGTGTAAGTGCTGAGTCCTGACCACTGGACCACCAGGGAATTCCCAGTGATTTAGTTTTTGTTACTATTTTTAAATGTTTAAAAATTTAAAAGGAATAATATATGTAATATAATGAGTGTACCTAAATGTTTACTATGATGGCCATATCCTGGGCACACCTGAGTGCTCAACTCATGTGTGAGAACAGATTTATTCGTTGGTTGTTTTTATTAGCTCTTCTGGAATTTTCTCTCACTTAAGAACTCCAACACTTTACCATTTGAAAATCGTCCTGAAAGAGCTGCTTCAGAGGATGTGGCAGCATCCTCCTCACTTGACAGCTTCAGAGCACAAACACTGTCCTTTAAATATAAAGCAATCACTGGATTCAACACATGTGCAAGGCTTGCTCTCTGATGGAGACTCTCAAGATATTGCCATGAATGACAAATCAGCCACACAATCTGTCGGAAGCCTGACCCCAAGGGCTGAGAGCAAAGCGTTTCCCCTGGGAATGTGTCTTCCAGGTCCCTAGAAGAATGCAGCCTCCTCTGCAGGGAAGTGGAGAAGGAAGAAGGTAGCTGGCAGGGGGTAGCCATTCTAGACACATCAGCAGCTTGGGTATATCACACCGAGGGGAGGCGGTTAGAGCTGGGCCAGTGTCCACTTCAGATCCAGTTGTCTCTAGCCCTGGAGAATGCATACACTGTGTGGAGCTTTAACATGACTGAAGTAGATCTTGGCGGGGTTCTAGGTGAGCAGTGCTGTTTTCAGAGAAGATGGGTGTGTCTACTTACTTTAGGTAGTCATTGAAAGCAGCAGGTTAAGTGTAGGTCACTGTCTTGATGCTTCTTTTCAGGACCCTCCCCTCCCCCTACAGCCCACGGGTCTGCTTAGCTAACTGTCGCCCTGATCATGCTGCTTGTCTCAGTAGCTTCTCACCCTCTTCCTGACATACGTAAGCATGTCAACCATCATATATCCAGGCTTCCTTCTCACAACAATCTAACCTCATCTTCCCAGAGCACTTGACTCTTTCTTGCTACCTCATGCATAAGGGTGAAAAAAAGCTGTCCACGGTGTCACTCACCTTTTCTACACTTTTGCCGCCTGTTCTTCTTGTGTGCGCTTAGTCACTCAGTCGTGTCCACCTCTTTGTGACCCCATGGACTCTTGTGCTCCCCTCTGTTTATGGGATTCTCCAGGCAAGAATACTGAAGTGGAAGCCACTTCCTACTCCAGGACATCTTCCTGACCCAGGGATCGAACCCGCATCTCTTGCGTCTCCTGCACCAACAGGCAGATTCTTTATCACTAGCGCCACCTGGGAAGCCAGTTTCCTCTTGTCTCAAGTGAAGGGGTTGGATTAAAATTATCTCTAGATTGCCTTTTAGCTCTAAAGTTCTGTGATGCTATAATTTTTAATCATTCTTTTGCCCTGACACTCTTATTATCTGAAGCTGCTACTTCCGAGTTCATGGAATCCTTCATAGTTGGGGTTATAGCATACTTCTATAATTCAAGCACAATATTTATAACAGGGTTCATTTTGCAGATACAATGTAAAATGTATAAATATGTGATTAGAAGATTGTAGGGTAATGGTGTATAATCTGATGATTTTAATGTATCATACAGCATTTTACAATATTGCCACCAATATAATGTATATTTTATGAGTTCTTGACAGCATTTTTAAAATCTTCTGACACTGCTTTTCAGGTTGTTTAAGATGTTCATTAACTCTCTACTACTTCAGAATAATCTTTACTAAGTGAAACATCTGCCCTCAAATCAGACTATTTTTATCCAAATGATGTGTTTCTGCAGCATGTTAATAGGTGCTCCACACAAAAAGATTTTATAATCAAATAAATGTTGGGAAAGGCTGGGTTAAATACAATTAAACGGGTTTTCAACTGCAGGACATCTCGGAACATTTTATGTACTTTGAAAAGAATCTCTTTCCGAACCTTTATCCCCTCAAATACTATTTAAAAGCTTGTTAAGTACTATTCAGTGAAATACATTTTAGGAAAAGCTACCCCATCCTTGGGCTTACCGAGTGGCTCAGTGGTAAAGAATCCACTGGCCAATGCAGGAGATTTAGGTCCCATCCCCCGATTGGACCCTGGATCCAATGGAGAAGGAAATGGAAACCCACTCTAGTATTTTTGCCTGGAAAATTCCATGGACTGACAAGCCTACTGGCCTGCAATCCATGGGGTCGCAAAGAGTCGGACTCGACTGAGCACACAGGCATATGCTTTTCATCCCTATTTGAGACACTTTGTGCTCTAAACTAGAATTGTATTAAAACTAAAAAAGGAGAAAAAAGATTGCTTTTAGATTTTTCTCTTTGGTTTTCTTTGCCTGATCTGAATTCAGTAGGAGTCTCATCCTGACCATGCCTCTGGATACTTCTTCCAAGTGCTGCTCTTTAATTAAATCTGTTGGAACTAAATCTATGACCAGAGGTAGGGATGTGGGGGAGAAAAGAAGGAAGGGAATATGAGAAAATGTTTCCACAAAGTTCCTTTGATTTGAAAAGTGATGTTGAAAACTAGGCTAGTATCACAAGCAAATACTTTTTATTTATGTGTTTTATAAGTCCTTTCCCCCTCTTAGAGCTTAGCTTATTAGCAAAAATGATAATAAAATGATTCTAAAGATTACTAAGTGGATTTTGAACAAGTGATGAGCTTTTTTTCTTTTTTTAAAGCTAGATGTCCTAGAAGTTTTTTCAGGACGTAATTTACTAAAGCTTTCCTTTCATGTGCTTCTTCTTTCAGCATTTCCACATGCTTTCCTACAGTCTTAATGATAGACAAGGGTTAACACTCTGCATTTCTCAGCCCACACCTCTTCTGAAATTCCAGAGGCAACTTAACTTACTTTGGAAAGAGAGGATAGTTCTCAAGACCCCAAACATCCAACTGGCTCTGAAGCTATATTTTTCTTCACAATTAGTGCCCATTTTTTCCATTTATACAATGAATAAGACAGAGTGACAATTTGGAAATGGTCCCCGCCCTCAAGGAGCTTCGAGTCTAGTCAGGCGAGTCAGTCTAGTCAGTTCCAACTTGGAACTCTAGGGAGCATTAAAGGAGGTCACCAAGCAGGCTTCTTGAGGGAGGTGAAACTTGGGCTGAATCTTTCAGTATTTGCTCAGTAGACCAAGTAAAGCAAGTGCATTCATGAGAGAGGGCACAGCTTGAGAGCTCTCATAGAAACTGTAACATACTGACACCGTTTGGGAACAGCAACTTGTTCCCATGACTGGGCATAGAGTGAGGCAGAGCTGAGAGAGAGGTAGGTGGGGCCACATGACACAGGGTTTCAACTTTATCCTGCCAGTGGTCCCCAACCTTTTTGGCAACAGGGATCGGTTTTTGTGGAAGACAGTTTCTCCACGGGCTGGGTGGTGGGGGGTGCTTTTGAGATGATTCAAACGTATTACATTTGCTATGCACTTTATTTCTGTTATTATTACATTAGCTCCACCTCAGATCATCAGGCATTAAGTCCCAGATATTGGGGACCCCTGCAAGGAGCCATCCAAGAGTGTAAAGCAGGGGGAGACAAAATAAATTTCCCTTGCAGTACAATTCATGTAGTGTTACATGGCGAACAGAATTGAGGACACCACACCCTAGAGACTGGGAGAGCAAAGGAAGGGCATGAGAACCCAGGAGAGGGATGGCCAGGGTGTGACTCACAGCTGCGGTGATGGGGCTGGAGAGGGGATGAAGGAATACCAAGGAGGTGAAACTGACAGCATGCATTCTGTTCTGATATGCATGTGGCACGAGGTCCGAGGTTTCCAGCTTCACTGACCAGAAAGATAGTGGTATCTTTCACCACATTAAGGAACAGTCCCTGGTATGGGGCAGGAGGGAAGGAAAGGATATGAGAAACTGACTTATGTATTCCTGAGTGTCAAGGGGCCTGTGAGACATCCACGTGGAAGTGACCTGAGAGGAACTGGATATGTGGAACTGACGCTTAAGAGAGATCCAGGCTGGAAATAGTACTCCTAGAATTGTGTAGCTGGGTGGTTAGGTGAGGATTCTATCCTGTTGACAGAATATTCTGACTATAATGCTATAAAGTTGGAAATAAAAAATAATGTCCAAATATTGAGACATTTAAATTTTTTTTCAAACATTTAAAAATAATTCACGGGCCAAAGACGGATAGCACAGCAGAAATTAGAACTGAAAGATAATGAACACACGATGTATCAAAAATTATGTATCAGGCTTCCCTGGTGGTCCAGTGGTTAAGAGTTCACCTTGCAATGCAGGGGACACCAGTTCAATCGCTGGCCCTAGAAGATTCCATATGCCGCAGAGCAACTAAGCTCGTGTGCCACAACTATTGAAACCCACAGACCTAAAACCTGTGCTCCACAATAAGAGAAGCCACCGCAATGAGAAGCCCATGCACTGCAACCAGAGTGTAGCCCCTACTCGCCACAACATACAGCAACATACAGCTCACATACAGCAACAAAGACCAAAGTGAAAGTGAAAGTCGCTCAGTAGCCAAAATAACTAAGTAAATAAAATAGATAAAAATTATACAAAATTATGTGCCAAAAATACAACTATGTATCAAAAATGATGCTAAAGAATTAGAGAGAAATTTTATAGTATTGGGCTTCCCTGGTGGCTCAACTTGTAAAGAATCTGCCTGCAATGCAGGAGACCTGGTGTCGATCCCTGGGTTGGGAAGATGCCCTGGAGAAGGGAAAGGCTACCCACTCCAGTATTCGGACCTAGAGAATTCCATGGACTATATAGTCCATAGGGCCACAAAGAGTCAGACACAACTGAGCAACTTTCACTTTCACTTTTATAGTATTAAATGAATATATTAGACAAAAAGAAAGATTAAAAATTATTGAGCTAAGAATCTAAATCAATAAATTAGGAGAAAAAAAAAAAAACAAAAACCTAAGGATAAGGGGACATTTCTTAAATGTAAAGCCAAACGATACATAAAGGGAGATACTGTTAGATTTTACTACATTAAAATTTAAAACTTTTACGACTGAAAAGTGCCATGAAAGATAAGCCACAGGACAGAAAAAGAGGTTTGTTTCCCAAAGTATCAATGTCCAGGATATGTACAGAATGTCTACAAATTGCTAAGAAAAATATGAAGAACCCTCTCCCACAGACACAGAAGATGAACAAGAAATGCACAAAAGAGAATGTTCAAATGCCCAATAAACATAAGAAAATATACTCAGCCTCTCCTGAAGTAAGGTGCATGCAAATTTAAAATGTCATAATAACAAACTACCATTTCAATCCATCAGATTGACAAAAATTAATAACATCATATCCAGTATGTTGGCACAGATGGGGAAACAAAGAAGTTCTTCACACTGCTTTTGATAGTATAAATTGGCCTGTGTATTTGGTAGAACAATTTGGCAATAACCAGCAAAGCTGGAGTTGTTACTACCCTGTGACCAGCGATCTCATAGAGAAAACATGAGCTCACGTGAATGTGATGATGTCCATTATATAAGAACGAATGGAAACAAGCTATCAATTGGGTAAGTGGACCAAAAAAAGTGGTTTATTCAAATACCTGAACACAAAGAGCTGCTAAAATAAATGATTTACATCTATATATTTCAACATGGATAAATCTCAAGTATATAATTTTTAGTTAAGAAAAAAGCAAGTCAAACAAACATGTTCAGTATGTTGCTATTTATTTAAAAATTTAAAATCCCATAGGACAATATGTTGGCTTTCTGATATATACAGATGTAGAAAGTATACCAGGTTGGAGAATAATACTGGCTATAGCAGATGCTGGCAGCATCTGCTGCCATATATGCCATGCATATTCCCTCCAAGCTTATTATTACTGAACCCTCCAGTTTCTCAGTGCAAACCATGTCCACTCTACCTGAAGGCTGGAGGATAATGCTCAACTCCTTTCAGGACAGGCCTGAATGCCGAGAGTCTACTACCAACAACATAGGGAGTTGATGGGTAAATACCCCAGCTTCCTTAGCCCTCAGACAGAGCAACTCTGAGGCCTTCAAAGTGCCTGGTGGGATTGAGCCTCACTTGCCCACAAGGAGAGCCTGCTCATCAGCACACTGCATTAGCTTCTTTTCATCCTAGCATCACTTTCCCAGCCCACAATTCTCAAATTAACTTGTTGTTGTTCAGTCGCTAAGTTGTGCCTAACTCTTTGCGACCTCATGGACTGCAGCACACCAGCCTCCTCTGTCTTCTGCTGTTTCCTGGAGTTTGATCAAATTCATGTCCATTGAGTTGGTGATAGTGCCTAACGATCTCATGCTCTGCTGCCTCCCTCTCCTTTTGCCTTCAATCTTTCCCAGTATTAGGGGCTTTTCCAATGAGTGGGCTCTTTGCATCAGGTGGCCAAAATGTTGAAGCTTCAGCTTCAGCATTGGTCCTTCCAAAGAATATTCAGGAATGATTTCCTTTAAGAGTGACTGGTTTGATCTCCTTGCTGTCCAAGGGACTCTCAAGAGCCTTCAGCACTACAATTCAAAAGCATCAATTCTTCAGCACTCAGCCTTCTTTACAGTCCAACTCTCTTTCATATATGCCTACTGGAAAAACCATAGCTCTGACTATACTGACCTTTGTCAGCACAGTGATGTCTCTGCTTGCATTAAGTTCCTTTCCTCTGGATTAGCTTCTGGAGGATCTCATACTAAGATGCTTACCCCCATCAGGAGAGGGGCTACCTCTGCAAAAGGAAGAAGTGGGAACAGACTGGGAGTACATTTTCATTGCATCCATCATATTCTACTTATTTAAAAAATCTGAAGCAAATATTAGCAAAATGTTAGGGTAATGGATTCATAAGTCTTATTTTATTTTATATATGTCCTAGGCTTTAAACATTTCATAATTAAAAATAAAAAAATTATAATAAAGTAAATGCTTACTAAATCCATGATAAACTGTTAGTACACTAGTTCTACATTTAATTAGACCTTGCCAGGGTCACCTTCAGATTGTTTGAGGTCCTAGGCAAATATTTTTTCTATTTTTAAATAAATAAAATAATTTATTTTGATTTAAAAATATATTATAAAACCCATGGGCCCATGTGAAGAGAAAAGTGATTTTCTCAATGATGACTTAGACTAATAGATAGACAGGAGCTATTTATGCATTTGTCATCATCTGTCAGCGCATGAGAAGATTTGATTCATCATTGAGTCAGGCACCATCTAATCCTGTTAGATACAGGCACCATCTCATTGTGCTCTTTATTGTTAATTACACTTGTACCTGGATAATTTTATGTTGTCCATGCATGAAGAAAGGTAGAAATGATGTTATTACGATGCATAGCTCTTTAGAACCTGCTTGTGGTTTGAAGTTCCCTAATATCATTTATGCCAGCAAATTTGGAAAACTCAGCAGTGGCCACAGGACTGGAAAAGGTCAGTTTTTATTCCAATCCCAAAGAAAGGCAATGCCAAAGACTGCTCAAACTACCACACAATTGCACTCATCTCACACGCTAGCAAAGTAATGTTCAAAATCCTCCAAGCCAGGCTTCAGCAATACGTGAACCGTGAACTTCCAGATGTTCAAGCTGGTTTTAGAAAAGGCAGAGGAACCAGAGATCAAATTCCCAACATCCACTGGATCATGGAAAAAGCAAGAGAGTTCCAGAAAAACATCTATTTCTGCTTTACTGACTATGCCAAAGCCTTTGACTGTGAGGATCACAATAAACTGTGGAAAACTCTGAGAGAGATGAGCATACCAGACCACCTGACCAGCCTCTTGAGAAACCTATATGCAGGTCAGGAAGCAACAGTTAGAACTGGACATGGAACAACAGACTGGTTCCAAATGGGAAAAGGAGTACATCAAGGCTGTATATTGTCACCCTGCTTATTTAACTTATATGCAGAGTACATCATGAGAAACGCTGGGCTGGAAGAAGCACAAGCTAGAATCAAGATTGCCAGGAGAAATATCCATAACCTCAGATATGCAGATGACACCACCCTTATGGCAGAAAGTAAAGAGGAACTAAAAAGCCTCTTGATGAAAGTGAAAGAGGAGAGTGAAAAAGTTGGCTTAAAGCTCAACATTCAGAAAACTAAGATCATGGCATCTGGTCCCATAACTTCATGGCAAATAGATGGGGAAACAGTGGAAACAGTGTCAGACTTTATTTTTTGGGGCTCCAAAATCACTGCAGATGGTGACTGCAGCCATGAAATTAAAAGACGCTTACTCCTTGGAAGGAAAGTTATGACCAACCTAGATAGCATATTCAAAAGCAGAGACATTACTTTGCCAACAAAGGTCTGTCTAGTCGAGGCTATGGTTTTTCCAGTGGTCATGTATGGATGTGAGAGTTGGACTGTGAAGAAAGCTGAGCACCAAAGAACTGATGCTTTTGAACTGTGGTGTTGGAGAAGACTCTTGAGAGTCCCTAGGACTGCAAGGAGATCCAACCAGTCCATTCTAAAGAAGATCAGTCCTGGGTGTTCTTTGGAAGGACTGATGCTGAAGCTGAAACTCCAGTACTTTGGCCACCTCATGCGAAGAGCTGACTCATTGGAAAAGACTCTGATGCTGGGAGGGATTGAGGGCAGGAGGAGAAGGGGACGACAGAGGATGAGATGGCTGGATGGCATCACTGACTCGATGGACGTGAGTCTGAGTGAACTCCGGGAGTTGGTGTTGGACAGGGAGGCCTGGTATGCTGCAATTCATGGGGTCATGGAGAGTCGGACCTGACTGAGCGACTGAACCTTACTGAACTGAATATCATTTATTTAATTCTGGTTACAGCATCACTCAGGAACTGATTCATTCCAGGAAGGTCCATCCCCTGGCCAGCATGACTCAAGATGGACTCAGGAAATCATGGCATTGCCACACCCATCCAAGGCAAGAGAACTAGTTTGGAGGGGCCCACTGGTACTAGGCAACAGTAGACTCAAAATCCTTGGACATAAACTGAGTCCCCCTGAGCACTGTCTGACATGTGGCACGGAGCCTGTGGAAGGTATGGGGTGCCCACCCTGGGGGCCAGCAGTGGGATCACATAGACTAAAGGATGCCTGCCACTACCCCCGCTGCCCTCAGGTGCCATGGGCCAGAGGTATTACCATGGCTGGAAGCAACTAACACAGTGCAAGTCCAGAGGGCCAGCAGTGAACCACCAGAGATCCAGAGCCCCAACCTCATTCTCACTCAGCTCCCCAGACCAGCCCCAGTTCAGCACCATTCTGGCAGCCAGTATCAGAGGATCCGATGAAAGAAATGCACTAACCAGCAGGAGCAAACTGCTGCCAGGGCACACTTGAGGAACCACAGCTGAGTCACAGGACCCACAGACACAAGGCCCAGACTTCCTTGGGGCAACGGAAAGGGCAGAGGATCAGAGAGAAGCAGAGGTCCCCCAAAGCCCTCGTCCTGAGTCACGGCAGCCCTGCCGGAACAACGCTGTCAGCCTGCTGGCCTCAGACACCACAGGGGGACTCTGAATTTTTTGAGGAGGGCACCCAAAACCCTAAGCTCCCTAAGTGTTGGGCACGGGGCAGAGGGCCAATTGTCCTTGTCTAAGGGTAGAATGGTAACTTGCCTCATGGATCTACTTATTTTGTGTGTATCCATTTAGTGTTCACCCTTGATTGGCAATTCTTTAAAGAGAAGGATTACATTACAAATATTTTCTGTATCTGTCACAGACTCCAGTACTAAATTCATCCCTGATACCCAGTGGGTAACTGCAGACCCAGAGACTGGATGAATTCTTTCCCTGGAAACAGTCTGAGAAATGCTGGCTTAGGGGTGACATTCGCAGAAACACCACACAAGAAATTGATGTTGCATCATTAAATTTCCCCTTTGCGTGAACCTTCTGGTCTGGTGTGCAGTCATCAAACAGCCTCTTGAATGACAACCAGCACTCCTGCTGTTCCATCCAAATGCTTCCACACTAATGTTCTGAAATGTCTTTCTAGCAATGCCAAAGAATACAGATGTTGTCTTGTAGTCTAGGGTCGTTTAAATACTCTGAAAAATCACTTTCTGTACCTTTGTACTGGCAATATATCTCATCATCCTTTTGCAGTGAGTGTATGTTTCTGTATGTACATGTATGCGTTTGTGTGTGTGTTTATGTATATATGTGTGTGTCTGTCTTCCCCTGGCTTTCATGGGAAAACACTGAAACAATTAATTGCTCTACCCAGGCTTCTAATTCTCTTTCTCTCGCCTGCTCTCAATCTTCTGGCCAATTTAGCCTTTCTCTCCCGTTTTGCCATTTCTCAGTGAAACGGCAGTGTTTTCACTTTTGAGTGTCATTTCATTACAGTTCGAAAGCAACCGTCCTGTATCCTCAAATTAACTCTTGTCTGGCGGGAAGTGTAAATGGCTTATCAACACATAATGTACTTCGTCAAAAAAAAAATCCTTACTGTAATGTATATTTCCTCCTTGTTGTGCTCTGGGGCATCAATTAATGTCACTCGCCTGACAATCCCCTGAACACATCCCTTTGACTACTGATGCTGGTGTGACAATTCCTGACATGTGGGCAATGTTTTCTACACGTGGCTCACTCCTCTTGCCCTTCATTTCCATGACATTCTTGTGCTTATTTCCTAGTCCCTTCTCCTTCTGGGGACAAAGAGTGTAACAAAAGTAGGTTCTTCACAGACTATAAACCACATGGTATTTCTTTCTCTGTTTCTGTCTTTTTTTCTCTCTCTCTTCTTCTCCCATAAGAAACCTACTCAAACTTGAAAAATAGAAAAACACTCCTATTTCAGCCCTTTTTATATTCGCTTAGTTGTTCCGTGATTACTTTTAAAGAAAGTCTTCAACCGCAAAGCTTCCAAAACTGACAACTTCAGAATTAGAGGCCAAGATTTACTTAGTTCTTTTTCTTTTTTTAATAGACATTATATGGAACAAAAGGGACTTCCATTTTCAAAGGGTATACATGAGACACTCTCCAAGAACGGGAAGTAAGACTAATGCAGACCCACCCTGAGTCAGTTAGACAGAGTAAGGTTGACCCCTCGGGAAATAAGCGTGATTCCCTTTCTTATAATCATAGACAGAAATTGTGCTGGGATGGAAGCAGAGAGCTGTTCAGAGACGAGTTAGAGGGGAATTATATAACCTGGGTTCACATGGGACCTCAGGTGGCATTTCCTATTCTAAAGGCCCCACCTGCCGCTAGCATTCTGGAAACCCCTTGGAGACAGCCACCTGTGTGTAGGTACTCAAGTACTCTCCCCCCGCCATGCCTGCATCCTTTCTTTTTCTTCCTAGTTGGAATGTCAGAGGTAACTTCAGTCACAAAAGCATAACTGATGCTCAGTGGGGAAATCTAACACACTCTTTCAGAACATAGAATTGTTTCCTCACTGCGAGACCCTACACATCTTGAGATGGATGGAAAACATAAACCAGACAGAAAGAAACCAAAGAGAAATGCCGCTACAAAGAAATGGAGAGATTTTTGTTGCATCCCTACAGAGTTTGTGTGAGAAAAAAAAAATTGCTTGTTTATAGGAATTTGACCTTAAAAACCTCAAAGCAAAGAAAGATGCAATTTGAAGGCAAAGCCTTTTCCTTAGATTTTTAATGTCAGTTTTGTAAATGGGTCAAGCCAAAGTGAGCTAAGAGATCAGTAAATTGATTTTTTTTTCCTCCTAGGAATCAGCTTAGTCCCACAATTCTTTATCAAGCTAGGGTCTTACCCTAGATAAAAATATTGTTGTTCTGAAAATAAACTTAAGGGAGAGAGAGGACAAGGACCTAAAAGGATTATGGTGTTAAAACTTCAAAGCTTTTGCTTTTAAGCACAAATTCTAATTATCATTTAAAGGATACTCTGGACCAACCCTTCCAAAACCAAAGCAGGAGAGACATCCAAGGTAGCAAAGGATAGTCCCGTTGACAGTCCAGGAAAGATTAGAAGCAACCCCAAGAAAAATTTACATGGCAATAAACTGATCCAGGGTCTTCACCTTTCAGCCCCGGTTAAACACTCCTGACTGCTGCGGCGGATGCTGCTGCTGCTGCTAAGTCGCTTCAGTCGTGTCCGACTCTGTGTGACCCCATAGACGGCAGCCTATGAGGCTCCCCCGTCCCTGGGATTCTCCAGGCAAGAACACTGGAGTGGGTTGCCATTTCCTCCTCCAATGCATGAAAGTGAAAAGTGAAAGTGAAGTCGCTCAGTTATGTCCGACCCTCAGCGACCCCATGGACTGCAGCCTACCAGGCTCCTCCGTCCATGGGATTTTCCAGGCAAGAGTACTGGAGTGGGGTGCCATTGCCTTCTCCGAAACACTCCTGACTAGGAAATGGCAATTTTGTAAGACAGAAACATTGTCTGAGCTCTAATGAAACATTTCGGCCCTGCTTTCCCTAAATTAATAAATCCAAGCAGAGATCTCGAAAGTTTTATCGGGGTAGTATTTCTACAAATACAACCCTGGTAACGTCCCCAGGTCCCAGGTCTGACGACGCCCAGTGTTGCCAATGCCCAGAACACTTTTCTGCTTTGATATTCCACAGCACTGAGCTACCTGGAATGCATCTACATAAATCAACAAGGGAAAAAGATTTCTGGTAACAGTAACAACCACGTCCTATGCAGTGATTGAAAACTGCAACTATATTTTCCAATCTGCTTGCAATGGTAGAGTGTCATGATGTGGAATGAAAGCACTTGGATTATAGTCCCCGTGTCCACACACTTCTGAGGCCCTGTTTGCATCAGACTTAAAGATGACTTGATGTTTAACCTGCCTTGTGAGCTGAAAGACAATGTATTTATTCAAGGAGAGTTCTGTAGAGGTGAGGCAGATGATCCTCAGAGACTCGACCATAACTTTTCCCCAACTGCCATTCATTAAACATGTTCCATCTCATGAACCATGAATCACTTCATTTTTAAGTACTCTTTTATTTCCTTTAAATTTATCTAAAACTTTATTAGATTCCACTGGCACCGTCCTGACAGACAGCCCGCATTCATTTTAAAGCTTCCCAACGGAGAAGCATAAAACATTTAAAATCTATATTTGATCTGACAACAGCAGCAGAGTGTTTGAATTAGAAACAGATTAGACATAATTGAAGATAAAGAGGACGCAAGCCCCACTCCCATTTTGGTGAAGTGGGCTTTAAATTATCAGATTCATCCAGAATACATTACAGAGAAACATTGAATTGTTATCTTTAGACAGCCTTTTCTAAGAGTTTACAATTTCTCAGTTCAGTGAAGCTTACCACCAGCTTGTTATCAGAACAAAAAACGAAAAATCATTCGGTTCAGGGCACACAACTGATCTCACCTCAAAAAGTAGACATTTCCTTCTGATAACAGACACTTCATTGGATTGCCAAGAGGTACTTCATGCACAATCTTTTCAGGTCCTTCCACTTCCTAGATAATTCCTGAGGAGGCTACAAGTTGGCACTGTTTACCCACGGGGCTCCTGCCAAGCCTGCCTCCAACTTTAATTAAACAACCCACAGGCCATGCCCACTCACTCACACCCGCATGACCACGCACACGCTTGTGCATACCCGTGTGTGTGCATGCATACAAGTGCAAGAGTGTGTACATACACGTACAACCTCGGCGTTGCGAGTCCTTCCACCATTCTCGTTAGTAGCCGAACTGCGCTTGTTCTCAGTGTCTCATTGCAGAAAGCCTTAGAAAGGAGATGGGGAGGCCAAGAAGGGAAGTAATGCGGAGAATTTACTAAGCGGCAGCACCTGCCCGAGGTGAGAGCAGACCAGGCACTCTCAGGTGAGTAGCTCCCCTGAGTTTCTTTGGGAAACTGGTTATGTGCGGCATATAAATGAAGGGATAGGATATTCACTGGGGAGGGAGGGGTTTGGGGGTTGTATTTCCTGATTTTCATCCCAGCTCCATCTTCCCAAGGGAAGCAGGGATTTTTGTCCTTTTTTAGCTTTGATCAAAAACATCATGGCATCAGTACACGATGGGTACTTCTTATCTGCAGGGCTAATTTTACTATAATAAGAGTACAAAGGAGTAAAAGGTTACATTCCTTCTCTGCGATTCCTGCATTTCCCCACCTTTCTTTGTCTAGCTCCAGGATACCAATCGCCCTAAGATGTGTGGTTTCCCGTCAGTCTGGAGGCTCCTGCTTCTCTTTATCTGCCTATGGACTGCCCCTCATGCTTACAAGTTGGATGCTTTCCTGCCATCAGGCCCCCACCCCACTTTCTCTGCTCATATCCAGCTACCTGCCTGCTGTAACATCCCAGCCCCTCAAGGAGTCTGGACCCTTTCAATCTTTTCAGAGGCAGAGGGCCAACAGTCCATCTTGTGTAACTGCTTCAAGCTGAGTGTGCAGGTCCAGATCTCCTTGCTATCTGTTGGGGTAGGAGTCTCAAGACTGCAGAGGTGGAGAGTAGGGAGTAGGAGGAGGCAACAGCCTTGTCCATGGGTGTTGATGGTCCCCTTCTTCAGGTAGGATGGATTGAATCCCTGGTGTAGCATCATTTGAAGTAGCAACTGCTGTGTTCTAGACAAGAGAATTCAACTAGGTAGTTTAAAATACAAGGACTAAAGAGAAGGATGGGAAATATAGTGGCTATGGAACCTAGAAATGGGAGAACCGAAGACCCACCCCTTAATAGTCTCGGCCCATTCTTGCTTCCTTTGATTATACCTGACTATACCAGGCTCTCAGACAGCCTGGTCATCCTGAGGCCACTGAGCCCAGTTTCTTGGAGAGATATGTCCCTGGTTGTGGAACTGGCCCCACTTTTTGGGTGCAAATTTTCAGGGTAAGCTCTGTTTTCTGAGGTAAATAAAGGGCTTATTAAGATTTGGGGTTCCTAGGACTGGGGCACTGATCAGGGCAGTCTTAATCTGACAAAATACTCTTTGTAAATTCCCTGTCCAATCTAGAGGTTCTGTGTGTCCAATCTAGAGGTTCTAGAGTCCCTTCAAGGCCTCGTACAATGGTTTTGTATGAGACCGAACTCAGGGATCAAAATCCTACAAAATTTAGCCATTCCTTAGAAGGTTCTGAGTGGTTTCTTTGTGGTGGTTTTAAGTGGAGGATTGCCTCCTTATGCTGGGTCATAAGGATGTGCTTCCCTGGGCTTAGAACACGTCCCAGGTAGATGACTCTCTGGGAGGAAATTTGGACTTCTGTGGGGATACTTTTTTAGGCTTCCCTGGTGGCTCAGCAGGTAAAGAATCTGCCTGCAATGCAGGAGACCTGGGTTTGATCCCTGGATTGGGAAGATCCCCTGCTAGACGGCATGGCAGCCCACTCCAGTACTCTTGCCTGGAGAACTCCATGGCTACAGTCCATGGGGTTGCAAAGAGTTGGACACAACTGAGAAACTAACAGCTACTTTGTATCTGAGACACTTTATATCTCCCAGAGCCCAGGAAATTAAGGACCTTAAAGTGTTTTGGTGAATCTTCCTTTGACAGGCTGCAGATAAGGATATGTCATCTACATATCATAACACTGCCCCTGTTTTAATTTTACATTGCCAAACAGGTGTGTGCTGTCCCAGGATCCCTGAGGAACGATAGTAGAGGTATACTGTTGGGTTTCATTAGTGTCTGAGTCAGTCCATTCGAAAGCCAAAAGGTACTGAGAATCAGAGTGAACAGGTAATACAGAAGAAGGCAACTTTAAGATCAAGGACTGTAATACCTAGCTTTGAGAATGGAAATATAATGTTCAGCCACAGAAGATATACACCTTCCCAAAGATAGGGACATAAGGGAAATGAATTTCCAATATTCCTCCTTTCTCCAGTGAGGGACTAGTGATCCTATTGCTGATTCTATAACATCTTTGCTTAATTTTGATTTTACACAGCTAATACAAAGTCAGACGTGAGCCAATAGTAGCCAGACACAAGATTTTCTAGAAACAAGGCCTCAGATCTGAAAGCATAACTCTATGTTCTATCTCCCTGTACATTCTCTCGGTTTCAACACAATTTTGTATGATTCTCAAGTTCTACACAGTATTTGCATACTAAGTCACTTCAGTCATGTCCGACTCTTTGCAAGCCAATGGACTGGAGCCCGCCAGGCTCCTCTGTCCATGGGATACCCCAGACAAGAATACTGGGGTGGGGTGCCATGCTGTCCTCCAGGGGATCCTCCCAACCCAGGAATCAAACCTGCATCTTCTGTGGCTCCTACATTACAGGCAGATTCTTCTTTACTTCTGAGCCACTGCGGAAGCCCCACACAGTATTTACCATTGCCTAGTTTCATTTATCGGAGAAGGCAATGGCACCCCACTCCAGTACTCTCGCTTGGAAAATCCCATGGACGGAGGAGCCTGGTGGGCTGCAGTCCATGGGGTCACTAAGAGTCGGACATGACTGAGCGACTTCACTTTCACTTTTCACTTTCATGCATTGGAGAAGGAAATGGCAACCCACTCCAGTGTTCTTGCTGGAGAATCCCAGGGACGGGGGAGCCTGGTGGGCTGCCGTCTATGGGGTCGCATAGAGTCAGACACAACTGAAGCGACTTAGCAGCAGCAGCAGTTTAATTTATAGTGAGTTATGGTTTTCAACTGGGGCATCCCAGGTGGTGCTAGTGACTTAAAAAAAAAAAAAATCAGCCTGCCAATGCAGGAGACACAAGAGACATGGGTTCAATCCCTGGGTCAGGAAGATCCCCTGGAAATGGAAATGGCAATCCATTCCAGTATTCTTGCCTGGAAATCCCTTGGACAGAGGATCCTGGCAGGCTACAGTTCATGGGGTCGCAAAGAGTCAGACACGACTGAGGGACTCAGCACACACACATAGAGTTTTTAACTAGAGTCATCTTTGGGCCATTGCAGATGAACTTCATATAAATTGGGGGGGGGAGGTCAATGTATTGAACAAGTTTGATGAAAAGACACACAGCTTGATTAAATTTTTATTTATTGGTTTTATAGCATTATTGAAGTATAATTGACATACAATAAACTGAACCTATTTAAATGTGCAATTTAATAAATTTTAATTGATGTACCTATCCATGAAACTATCACCACAATTAAGATAATAAACATGTCTATCACTCTCCCAGATTTCCTCATGTTCCTTTGTTTGACTCAATTTTTAACCAAGGAGAATATATCCACAAGGTCTTTCCTATACTCCCTGCCTCAGAAAGCCAAATTGCCAAGAAATCAATTTCTGAGCCTTATTTGGCTTTTATATGGACAAGTTGAATAAATACATGCAATTTATTGACAGTGTCTTTGTAAATAAGGGTAGAAGAAATCTGTCTTTAAATTGCATCCTCAAAGAAGACATTTCCATAGTAAACTCTATTTGTCCCAGGAAGTATTAGACTACTTGAAAGATGGAAATTGAAAAGTAAGCAATCATACTTTGAAAGGTCCCTGGTTTTCATCTCTTACAGGTCTGCAAATTTCTCAGAAGCTAAACTTGAGAAAACAGCAGATTCCTGACATGAGCACTGCAGCTTCTGCTCTGCCTCAGACTCAGTGATGGAGGTGAAAACTCAACCTTGAGTTTTATTTGGGGAGATCTAACTAACTAGCTTCTAGTTAAATGTTACTGGGTGGCTTAGATGGTAAAGAATCCGCCTGCAATGCAGGAGACCTGAGTTCAACCCCTAGGTTGGGAAGATTCCCCTGGAGGAGGGCATGGCAACCCACTCTAGTATTCTTGCCAGGAGAATCCCCATGGACAGAGGAGCCTGGCGGGCTAAAGTCCATGGGGTCATGAGGAGTTGGACATGACTGAGCAACTAAACAACACGACTGAGCAACTGAGCACATTAAGTTTAAAAAGGTTGATTTATTACACATATAATCTAACTTTGTAAAAATATATGTAATATGAGCAAGTGAAAGCTATTTTACATTAATAGAGTAGATGATTTTTTCTCTTATTTTCCAGACTTTCTATAATGTTTTCTTATTACTTTTTTTTTAACTGGCTTCCCAGATAGCTTCAAAAGAAAGGATCTTTTCTGTAGTAAAGAAAGTTGTGTGCAAGCACTTACATGATGTGTATGTTATTGTTTTATGGACATTTTTGCTTTATCATGGGTGAGTAAGGGAGTGGCTATCATGCCAGAGTTTGTCTGGTAACCAAAAAGAAATCTGGGAAGGCCATTCATTTGTAAGATATTTGTAACTGCAAATGTGGCTGTTAAATGCTATCCCAAGAAAGGGGAGCCTGGCAGATCTGGTTCTGGACAAAAATGGAGGTAGTTTAGCATGGTATAGAGAAAACAAAATGACTTTGAAATATTACAGATGTGTTTTCAATTCTATGACCTTGGAACAATCAATTTAAGCTCAAGTTGCTTAACTGATCTGAACCTCCATTTCTTCATCTGTGAAGTGTTGGTAATTATAATTATCCTACCTTAGAAAGCACTAGTGAGACTTTTAGTTTGGTTTATTTACTGTACTCATGGGGCTTCCCCGGTGGCAATAAAAAATCCTCCTGCAATGCAAGAGCCACAGGAGATGTGGATTCAATCCCTGAGTCGGAAGATCCCTTGGAGAAGAGAATGGCTACCCCCTCCAGTATTCTTGCCTGGAGAATCCCATGGACAGGGGAGCCTGGTGGCTACAGTCCACAGGATCACAAAGAGTTGGACACAACTGAAGCTAATTAGCATGCACTCACACAGTGTACCAGTTGCTGGGGATAGACTAATGAGTAAGACACCAGCCTTGCTCTCAAGGAACAGACATGAGAAGAGCATTCTAAGCAGAGGTTGAGACATAAGCAAAGGCAAGACAAGTGATATCCCTGCACAGCAGACAACTGCTAGCACATCGGTATCACAGGGTACCAGAGAGTTAGAACACTACAGAGGCAGGGAGGAGACAGACTGATAGATCCCATACCGTTAAACTTGACCCTACACATAACAGAGAACCACTGAAAGATTTTATGCAGGACTGTGAAAACCCTTTTTTTTTTTTTTTAAATATAAACACTCTGGCAGTCCTTTGAAGAATAAGGCTCTAGGCACAGAAATCAAGTCAGAGGACATTTGGTGGTCCAGTGAGAGATGATGATCAAGTATGTCCCATCTCTCCCCTACTCATTCCCACCATGACCCAACAGCTTCCGCAGCTTGGTTAGTGGTTAGTGGCAGTGACTCTTTCAGCCACTCCGTGACTATATACTGTCTATCACATCCCATGTCCTTTCTATCAGCAAATGCTCTCGTTGGTCCCACCTCTAGGTTACAGCCAGAATCCAGTGATTTCTCGCCATTTCCACTGTTAGCACTCTGGTTGACATAAGCCTATATCATCTCTTGTGTGGAATACTGCATTAGAACCCTAACCATTCTCCCTGCCCCTGCTTCTCCCCTCTCTGGGCTTCCTTCAATATAGCAGCCAGAGGGACCCTTTTAGAACCAGGCAATCATGTCACTCCTCTACCCCAAAACTCCCCAACACTCCTTTCTCTTTCCCTCGCTTCCTTTTCTTCAGTTCACCTTCAAACAACACAGTAGGTGACTACAGTAGGTAACTAGCAGACAAATACTTGTTAAAGGAATGATTAAAAGGTGAAAGTCATGATCTAAGTGGTAGACGACAGAAACAGTGGAAAGAAGACATTTTTGAGGATGACTTTGGAGGTGAAATTGACCAGATTCAGTAACTGGTGAAATGTTTAAAAGGAGGAGTCAGGACAACTCCCAGCTATCTCACCTGGGCACCTGGATGGCTTGGTGGTGCCATAAACTGAGCAAGGGAGAAAGGCAGTGAAGTAGGCTTGAGGCAGGGAACATCCTGCATGAGGCAGCCTGGCAGGAGTATATATGCAGGTATCTTCTTGACAGCTGGGGATAGAGGTCACAAGTGTCCCCTCTGCCCAACCAGACTTACCAATGCCTGGGTTCCAGATGATACTGAAGAGGGGCAAAATCCAGATCAAAAAGTCTCAAACTTCGGGATACCTAAGAATGCCCCAGATTTCCTGCCCTGTTGATTCTGATTTGGTAAGAGCTTCAGGGAACCCAGGGGATACTGATGCAGGTGATCTGCAGGTCACACTTTTGAGAAATGACAACCTTGATCTTCCCTTTCACTTCAGTCCCCTTCATTACTCCTAACTGACTGAAAAATATATTTACATTCCTATTATTTAAAAAAAAATCTGTATGGCATCAGATGAAAACACCAACACCTGAGTAACACATGAAGTGCATTATTTGCTTGCATTTGATACGGAATTTTATGATAACATTATATGTCATAATATATTATAGAATGCAATAGCATATTCCAGTGAGTTACACATAATTATATTAAAGCAGTATTTAGGGCAATTATATCATTTGTTGAATTGTTGCAATTTCACTAAGTATAGGAGCCTGTAATGGATTAAATTCAGAAAAAGTGAAGTTTTACAGTGGTCCCCCTTGAAAGGTATTAAAGAATATGGGGTTTGTATTGTTCTGTGGAGTCCCAGTTAGAGACTAAACATAATAGGAAGTTAGATTTGCCACATACAAGCCTCTTTGGCTTTTCCACCCCTATCTCCATACCTACCACTGCAGCTAGTCAGTCACTTACTCCAGTTTCCCCAGGCCTAATCCCCCAGCTCCCAGATGTCCTCAGCTTCTGCCATGTTCTCTATTCATTGAAAAATACAACATCCCATTTCCTCAGAGACTCAGGGGTTCAACTTCAGTTTGTCTTTTCATAGTATCCTAGCAGGTTCAACATTAGATGATGACCTTGGTTGGGGAAAGCAAGGCCCATGTGCCAGCAGCATCGCCAGCAGCCTGATCTGCAGCATTGGCAGCACCTCAGAGCTCTTTGGACCTGCAGACTCCCTGACCCCACCCACCGCAGACTCCCTGACCCCACCCACCGCAGGCTCCCTGGCCCCACCCACCGCAGGCTCCCTGGCCCCACCCACCGCAGACTCAATGACGCCCGCCGCCCCCCCCACCCCGCCCCGCCCCACCCACCCACCGTCCTGCAGACCTACTGAATCAGGATTTGCCTTTAAACAAGATCCCCAGCTGATTCCTCCACGCTTGCAAGTTGGAGACACTCAGAAAGTCTAGAGTAGACCAACCTGGTCTACTTTCTAGATGAGGAAACCAAGACCCAGAGAGATGAGCTCACTGGCCTAGGACCCCACAACAGGTGGTTAGCAGAGTCGTGCTAGAGCAAGAAAATTTTACTAGTTTACTAATAGCTACTACAATTAAGCACTAGCTATGTGCTTTCCGTTCGTTTTTTCTTTTAAGTCGCTCGCAACCCCGCAATGAAGTTATTAGTGCTCCTACTTTCCCAAACAGAAAGCAAGACTCAGAGATGGAAACTTACTCAAGGTTAGAGTTAACCAAGGTTTAATATCAGATCTTTCCAACTCCAGCATCTATACTCCCAAAACAGTGCGTTTTATTTCTAACCCTTCAAAAACAAATGGTTGGCATGCCAGTCGGTCGGGCTCATGGAAAAATTATTTCGCTGCATTTGGGTTCTGTTCTTGGCCTTCCCAGCCCAGGACCAAAGGGCTCATGAGCTTTTTCTCCTGAAGGAGACTGATAACCTCTTCTTACACCCACCAGTTCTCCTATTTTTCAAAGTATTTTACATTATTTCCTCCAACCTTCCAAGCCTTCATACAGGTTTGGTGGTTAATTTTATGTGTCAACTTGATTGGGACAAGGGATGCCCGCATAGCCAGTAAGACATTATTTCTGGGTGTGTCTATGAGGGTGTTCCTGGAATAGATTAGTATTGAAATAGTAGGCTGAATAAAGAAGCTTCCGCCTCACCAGGGTGGATGGGTGTCATCCAATAGTTGAGAACCCAGCAGAACAAAAAGGAAGAGTATTTTCTTCTCTTGTCTGTTGAACGAGGACATCCACCTTCAGACTCTAGGACCGATACCAGACCCTTCCTAGGTCTCCAGCTTGCAGACAGCAAATCGTGGGGCCTCTCAGCCTCCATAACTGTGGGAGCCAATTCCTACTCCAATTCCTAAATAATTTTTTATCCTTTTGATTTTGTTTCTTTGGAGAACCCTGACTGATACAACTCGACTAAGAAGTGTTCCAGTTAACTCCAAATTGACTCAGCTGCAGCTCCCATTTGAATGCACAGTTTCATCTTAGAACCAAGGGGAGCCCCCCACACCCCTCTTTCCCCCATACCCCCAGGAGGCAGAGGACCCTGTAGTGAGACTGAGATTTGCAGCGGAGGTAACTGCACTCCGTTTACCTTCCATGTTGCTCTGGCAATGTCTTCTTCCATGCAAGTTCCCACCCTGTGATTCCTTGAAGGAACCCGCACAACTTCTTCTTGAATGGGCCGTCTTATGTTTCATTTTTATACTAGCCTTTTAAATCCTTTTCTTTCTCATGCTTTCCTCTGTGTTTTCCATTAGCTTTTTTGAAATCCTTGGTATTTAAAGAGTGTCATACTGAGTAAAGTAAGCCAGACAGAGAAGGAGAAATACCATGACATCCCTTGTATCTGGAATCTAAAAAGAAATGATACAAATAAAATCCCTGGTATTCAAAGGCCCATGGCTTTCATTTTCTCCTTTTCTCTAAGTCTTTACCATAGTCCCATTTTTTGGTGATCCAAACTCACTAATATTTCTCATCTCATGTGAAACAATAAGAGAACAACCAACTTTAGGGTTTTATAAGTCCACGGCTTGTGCTTCTGTGACTCTGAGGCAAACAAACTCAGCCAATAAAAAAATTTTCAAAACCAGAAGTGAAAGAAAAAAAAAGACAAACCAGTTCCTACAAACAATTTCTGGATTCACGAACTGAGTTTGAATTCCTGAATAATCCATGACATTCTGGCAACTTGGCTTACCATTCTTTGTTAACTATGAACCTCTAACTTCCTTAGGGCATGTTTCTTCAGGATAAATATTTAATTCAATGTAATACACATAGAACAGTTATTTGAAACAAACGAAGTTAGAAAAATGTGATGGTAGAAGGACCAGCAATGTGAAGTGAATGTTTTGTTAACTATTAACAACAATTAATTAATTATCAATTATATTAAATTAAATTAATTAATTTAAAATTGCAATTAGATTTTTAAAGCTACTGTGTAAATATCACAGTTCCCCATACAGCTCTTAACAAAATCCATCTCAAACCTCCTTCAAATCATCTAGGCACAATTCAGATGCAGGTCTCACAAACATTTTTAAATCATGTATTCTAATTGATCTTAACATAAGGAGTGATTTCCTTGTTGTTTGTGATATACACAGAGTGAGGAATTGCCGAATTTGACTGCAAGATACCAAAGCAAATCTTTTAGTATTTTAGACATAAAAAAAAGATTACCCATCTAAATTCAACACTTCCTTTCTTATTCAAAACTTTACCTGTATGGAAAAGACACTAGTCTAATGAATCTTGCCAGGATAGGGCTGAAACTACCAGACAGGAAGCTCAGTTCTTTTAGCCTTTTCGTTTCACAAGGGGCAGCAATCCCTCTTCCAAAGATACCTGCTAATTCCAATACAGATTTTTGACCATTTCAGATATACAGAGGAATGTGGTTATTCAGTGTCATGGACAAACCAGTTTTCAAAGAGTAGACTGTGATGTTGGGAAAGATTGAAGGCAGGAGGAGAAGGGGACAACAGAGGATGAGATGGTTGGATGGCATTACCGACTTGATGGACATGAGTTTGAGCAAGCTCTGGGAGTTGGTGATGGACAGGGAAGCCTGGCGTGCTGCAGTCCATGGGGTCACAAAGAGTGAGACACGACTGACCAACTGAACTGAACTGAAACTGTCTTTGTGATGCTGATGGTGTTCTTCAACAGGCCCAGTCCTGAGGCATCACTTCCTCCCTGACTTGAGAATCCCTGGGACCTACTGTTCCTCTGATTACATCTGCTTAAACAGCAACCCTGATAGATCTCCCCTTCTGTATGGACAAGAGCTGAGAGATCTTTGGTTTTATTACTTACATTGACCCCTTCCAAAAGAATATAAGCATATAATGGGACAGCAATATAAGATAAAAAGTAATACAGCTATTATTAGAAAGGAGGTGCCTAGCAAATTCTTTTCATGTCATTAAAACAAAAAGTGGGGCTTTTCAAATGAAATATTCCCTGATTACTATGAATTTATCACATTAGTTTTGCTTAAGTAACCAATCTAATTCTATTATGTGGTGAAACAAGTATAATACTTAAGCAAAAATAAGAATGCATGCGTGCTAAGTCGCTTCAGTCATGTCCAACTCTTTATGACACCCTGGACTGTAGCCCACCAGGCTCCTCTGTCCATGGAATTCTCCAGGCAAGAATAATGGAGTGGGTAGCCATTCCCTTTTCCAGGGGAACTTCCTGACACAAGAATCGAACCCAGGTCTCCTGCGCTACAGGCAGGTTCGTTACCATATGAGACACTAAAATAAGAGAGGGAGTTCTTTAATTCTTTTTAGTCAGGTATCCTCACATTACTCTGTAAATGACAAAAAATAGGGTTTTAAATATTTGGTTTGAAAAGTTATCCCTATTTAAAACTCCTTTGTCTGTTTTATTGACCACCTCCTTTATGCCTTTTATTTTCTACCTTTATATGTAGAATATATATATATATATATATTTTCCTCTCCCAAAAAAAGCCAGGTGTTTAGAAGAGCATATACTGATTGCATAATTATTATATTTAAAACCCTATTATAGCCCTGTGATGAAATACACTCAAGATTAGCTCACTCATGTAATATCACAGAGCTCAAAAGTATCCAAGCAAGAATTAGAACCTCCATTTTCTCCTTCCAAATTCATAGATCCTAGTTCTACATCACCACTATCACTATCTATCTTCAAACTACTCTGAAAATACATAGAACATGCATGCCTGGTATATTGCTTCAGTCGTGTCCAACTCCATGTGATCCCATGGACTGTAGCCCACCAGGTTCCTCTGTCCATGGGATTTTCCAGGCAAGAATACTAGAATGGGTTGTCATGCCCTCCTCCAGGGAATCCTCCCCACTGAGGGATCAAACCAATGTCTCTTATGTCTCCTGCATTGGCAGGTAGGTTCTTTACCTCTGGGAGGCCCAATACATAGAACATACTTAGGAAATTGATTTTCAGTTTGGGGCCCAATTGGTGAAGATTTTCTCCCGAAGGTAGTCCTTCTTTCTTGAGTCCATATCACCTGAGCCCATGTAGGTCTCCCTGGAAGCTTTAATTCAGAAGTTAAAACAGTAGAGATTTCAAGGGCTGCCCACAGCTCCCCTAATCAGTACTGAGTGGTCTGAACCCACCCCTCCCTTCCTCTGATCAACTTTTTCCTATTTCATGAATAAATTGGCCTAACTCTGTTATATTAACATGTAATGTGAGAAATGCCAACAGTTAGATAGGAATGAACCTGTAAAAACTTGGGGGAAGCTACATGTTTCAATTATATTAATGAACACACAAATGCAATCAAATCAAATGGATAAGCATTGTGTCAAGTTTTTACAAGAAGAGAATTACATTTCACATGCATGAAAGCAACTCTCTTGTAACTTACAGAATACGAGACTAAAAATAAGCACATAGGAGAACCATTGAAATACTTATTATTTGAGTTAAATTAGAATTCTATGAAGATGGTTTCATCAAATGATATATGTTATTTTAATTTCTTTTCACAATCAACCAGATTCAAATTACTCTATCTTCAGGTTACATGGTTAAGCAGATGTGCCTGAAACATCAAACCCGTTTTTATAACTTTGTCATTGATTTTTAAAAGGTTTAATACCAACTTAAAGATAGTCGCTAAATATCTGCTGATTTTCAAAGTTGTCAACTCCTTCACATAAAATTTCATAGATGCTGATCTTAAAGAAAAAAGAGAAGATCTCTCAGAGGCAAGAGCTTTATAATCTCAAAATATTTTATAATTTAACAGCTGTCCTTGGAATTGAAAAAGATGATGCTAGACTCAGCTAAAATTCAATACCTGTTCTTTAAAGTGTGCAAACTGCAGTGTGGAGTTCTGATACTCACAGTGTGCATGAAATTTTGGTTCTTCAGCACCAAGAAATCACCCACGGAGAAGGAACTGCTTCATGAATTCAATTTTATCACCCATCTCATAAGCAGTCATATCTCTTTAAGTAGCTTTGATACTTGTGAGCATTAATAGTGACTGATTGCACCCTGCTTGGGATTCCCTGGTGCATTTCCTTCAGCACATTCATCTGAGAGCCATGTGCTTCCCTAATGGGAAAATAAAATTGAAAAAAATTAAAAAAAAGTAAATGGGGCCAATGATTTCATTTAAAACTAGGAAAAATTAGAGATAGACCAGAAGACAGACTCGCTACTATCCAAAGCCCAGCCAGTACCCCACCAAGTAAGTACAAGAGTTCATGCTACATGAGTTCTCAAAATGCTGTATGTAATTGCATTTTGGTAAAGAGAATCACACTCTCAATATAACAAAGAATCTTGTTATTTAAGGGAGTACATAGTAAATTATTTGGTAGAGAATTCTTTTGTTTTTTAATTATTTATTTTAGAGAATAATTACTTTACAATATTATGATGGTTTTTGCCATACATCAATATGAATCAGCCATAGGTACACGTGTTCCCTCCATTTTGTAGAGAATTCTTTTGGAAGGAGCAAAATGACCCACTTAATGTAGCTTTCACATGGAAATAGAATACTACAGGTATACCAGAACCTATGTTGGTTTTATTAAGACCAGAAAAATGTGCAACTAAGTCTCTGCATAAGTGGGAAGGGCCTTAATTACTCTTTGCAACCCCATGGACTGTAGCCCACCAGGTTCCTCCATCCATGGAATTTTTTAGACAAGAGTACTGGAGTGGGTTACCATTTCCTATTCCAGGGGATCTTCCCGACCCGGGATCAAACCTGGGTCTCTTGCATTGCAGGCAGATGCTTTACCATCTGAGCCACCAGGGAATCCCGTAAACATTCATAAACCATGATAATTAGGTATCAATGGCGTGGTAGACAGACAAGGGAAAGCTTCCCTCTGGCAAGAGGTAGGCGAGAGTCCCAGTTGTGACTATGTCCAAAGCCCCTCTGTCTTGCTGTAAGCAACCCAGACCCTCCTTCCCAGCAGCCAGGAGACTGGTATGAGAACAATGAAGTCAAGGGAGAGGTGATTGTCCACTGTTGAACATGGGTCTCTTTGCCTTATAGTCCTTACTTTCTCTCTTGGTTAAATATGCACTAAACCAACTAATGTTTATGGTCAATTTTATATAATCTTGGTTTTCATTTTCATGCTTGATTCAACATTATGTCCTCCTTACACAGCAACTTGGTAGGAGAAAGTGATGAGAGACTCAAATATGTTTAGGTGAATATGCTGGTTACCCTAGAAAGTGAATCTTTTGGAATGCAAAATATCAATCATTTATCAAAACTTGCACACTATATATGCAAGACACTGTGCCGACCACGGTCACATGTCCTTAGGATAAAAAGATGTATAAACAGATTAAAGATGTATAAAGAAAATTATAAAGATTCAAATAGTGCAATAAAGTGTTGAAAGACAAAGATAACCTTTAACTATCAAGATGCTCAAAGAGAGAAAGAGAGTGGGATTCACGATGACTCCACAGGGAAGGTGACACTGGAAGAATAGGTAAGATTTGAACATGCAAACATGAAGAAATGAAACCCAATGCAAATTACACTCCAGGAATTTTATAGAGTACTTTCACACATATGATTTCATTAAACTCTTAGCTTGCCTCCATGAAGAAGTTGGAGTTTTGTGGCTGATACTTGCTAGCGGTGCCTAATCACATTTTCCCCCTTGCAGTTAGGTTGGAATCATGTTACTCAGTCTGGTCAATGAACTATGGACAGACAAGAAGGATGCCACTTTCAAGCTTGATCATCAAACCTATGTAATACTCCACACTTTCTTACTACTTAGCAGCCAGCTGAATGCAAAGAATTCATCAAAGAACTCCAAGGAAGTCTCAGAATATGACAAGCACTACAAAAAAATACCCTCAAGGAAACCTGAGTCATTGCTTTTTCTAGAATTCTACTCCTAACCACACACACACATACACATAACCTTGATCCCCTTGACAACTGCTTTAGAATTTATAAGTGAAGTAAGTGAAGTCATTCAGTCGTGTCTGACTCCTTGCGACCCCATGGACTATAGCCTACTGGGCTCCTCCGTCCATGGGATTTTCCAAGCAAGAGTACTGGAGTGGGTTGCCATTTCCTTCTCCAGGAGATCTTCCTGACCCAGGGATCGAACCCAGGTCTCCCACATTGTAGGCAGATGCTTTACCATCTGAGCCACAAGGAGCAGGTAATAAACCTTTATGGTGACACGCAGTCAGGATTTGTCGACTTCTTGTTGTAGCAACCAGCATTAGGTGTCCTGATTGATACAAAAGTTATTACTACATTTTATTTTTTAATTATTATTTATTTATTCAGCTGCACCAGGTCTTAGTTATGGCATGCGGAATCATTAGTTCACATGCAGGACATGTGAACTCTTAGTTACGGCATGTGGAATCTAGTTCCCTGCCCAGGGATTGAACCCAGGCTCCCTGCATTGGGAGTGAGGAGTATTAGCCACTGGATCGCCGGGGAGTCCCTACTAACTTCATTTTATAAGGGAGAGAAAGCTAGACTCACGGAGGGGAGAGCCTGCCTAAGACTACAAGAAAGCAGAAAAGCATGGTATGAAGGCAAAGAAAGTACAGCCTCAGAGCCCTTCATAATCAGACCGCCCTCAGTTTTCCAGCAGCCCGTCTAGACTTGCCATGTTCCCAGCATGCCCTGTTGGTGCTGTACCACTTAAGCTTTTCTATCCCTTCTGGAACCCCCTTCCCATCCATCTGTGTCTTCTAAATATGTACTTATTTTTGTAAAAGTTGTCTCATTGATTGAACTCAATAATATCCTCCTTATTGCAATGTGATATGGCAGAAATAGTGACAGACTGGAGCCAGAAGAGAAGGGTGTAGATTCGGGGTTTACCTCCTGCAAACATGACCCTAAGCAAATGACCCAAACTTTCTGAGTCTTTTTCCTCCTCTCTAAAACAGATTTAACAACTGTTATTTTACAGGACCATTGTGAAGACAAGGGGAGAGAATAAATGAAAAGTTGTCCTTGGTACACATAAAATGTGAAATTAAATCTGTTTCATCTATTCTATAGCCCTTTACTATTCTATTCATTTATATCTTCCCATGAAGATGGACATCCAGAAGAGCAGAAGCCTCATTTTTTTATTCTCCTTCATAGTCTGCATCTAATAAGTAGTAGGTCTTTTAGTTAAAATTAGATAGAGCTACATTTATTTGACACCCTGCAACCGCCCCCACCCCAGCAAAAAAAGCTTAAATCCACAAGATTTTTTTCTCTTAAGTAAAAATCCAGAGAAGAGAATCCAGAGCTACTAAGGCAAATCCACAAATGGGTCAGGATCCCACAGTCCTTCCAGTTTTATCCCCCACCACTCAAAGGATGTTGTTATTGCTTAGTCCCTAAGTCGTGTCCATCTCTTGCAACCCCATGGACTATAGCCCGCCAGGCTCCTCTGTCCAAGGCTCCTCTGTTAATGGGATTCTCCAGGCAAGAATACTGGACTGGGTTGCCATTTCTTCCTCCAGGGATCAAACCCACATCTCCTGCTTGGCAGGTGGATTCTTTACCACTGAACCACCAGGGAAGCCCACCCTAAGGATGAGACCCTTGCTAACCTTGTCTAAGATGATAAATGGGCTCTAGGTAACATACTTAACCTCCAAGCAGCACAGAGGAGGAGAAAGCCATGTCTCTCCCTTGACAGACACTTTCTGAAAGTTGCACAACCACTTTTGCTTAACTACCATTGCCTCAGATTCCCTGGTGGCTCAGGCTGCAAAGAATCTGCCTGCAATCCAGGAGTCCCAGCTTCAATCCCTGGGTTGGGAAGATCTCCTGGAGAAGGGAATGGCAATCTACTTCAGTATTCTTGCCTGGAAAATCCCATGGACAGAGGAGCCTGGCAGACTACAGTCTTTGTGGTCCCAAAGAGCTGGACACAACTGAGCGACTTTCACCATTAGACAAAATGTAGTTGTCTGGCTCTGCCCAGCCATATGGGAGACTGCGAAATGTAATCTTTAGTTTGGGCCTCCATATACCCAAGCAGCGTACAAAGGTTCTGTTACTGAGAAGAAAGACAAGATTTCTTAATGGAGAGGCAACTAGCTGTAGCTGCTATACTAAACATAGGACTATGATTTGGGAAGTTTATTCTGACAGAGATGTCAAACATGGAACCTAGAGGCAAAAGCTAAGAACAGGGAGAACAGTAGGGGTACTATTACAGTGATAGATACAAAAGCGAGCCTTCACTGAGTGTTTACTGGGTTCTAGCCACTGTGATAAGCCCTTTACTCGCATTAGCTCATTGCCACTTCAGTTTTTCAAAGCGGCATTAGAGCGCAGATTTTAGCAAAACATTTATCCTAATTTGAGGTTATTGAATGACTTAAAACAGTAATCATGAAATCTCATGATTTTGTGGATTGGAAATACGGGCTGAGACAGGCAGTCTCATTTAGAAGGCTCTAGAGACTATTCTCACGGTCTCCAACCTGGAGTTAGCTGAGACTGTGGACCAGAGAGCGGTCTCTCCAGAACAGCCGTGTCAGAGCAACAGAACTTCCGGGTTCTGTTGGAAGTTCCGAGCTCCAAGAGAGAGTGCTCCAAGAGACAGGAAGCGGAAGTTGCATCTTTCTTGAGAGCTGGGCCCCGAAACTGGCACAGAAACCCTTCTGCCATATTCTATTGGTCCAAGTAGTCTCAAAGCCTGTGCAGAGTCAAGGGGAGTGGGGAAAGACCCCACTTTTCAATGGTATTTGCAGCCATTTTTAATCTTCCATAGTCCCTTCATTTAATCAATACCCAATATTTTTTATTGAATGGTTCACAGGTTTGATTCAGTTCTAGACTCTGAAAAAAATAACAGGAAGAGATACTGAGTGGAGGAGAAGGATTTCAAAAATGAACATGGATTGGGGGGCACACGATCTGATTCTGTGTTAGGCAAATTAGAGTGGAGTTTATCCAAAACATGAGGGAAGAAAGTTAACCACCACTCTTCCTCATTCCCTACACTTCACCAACAGTTTGAGTTGGTTGATTGCTTTTTGGTATTAACTGGGAATTTCTCCAAGATTCAGGCTTGATTACTCCCTTCAGTCCTAGAGACAAGGAAACAAAGGCAGACAAGAGTGAGCTATTCCCTAACTGTAAGCTTCCTTGGCAAGTCTTGGATGATGGAGGTAAAAGACAGTTGCTGGAAAATGCCCCAGGGAGAGCTCAAAAGCAGTAGCTGAGAGGTGTCTGTTCCAGGGTGTTTAGTAACTCCCTTTGCAAGTGAGGCAACACTGAAGTCTTGATGAGGGTTTCTTTCCTGTTAGTGACACTTTTATTAACAGCATGGTTCCAACAAGTTTGGAAACTTATCTCATTGTCATTCAGGAAAGGGGTGCCTCAAATAAAGGAATGGATTTAGAGTTGATCTTGAAGTTCGAACCATCAGATGCTGGTTCTAATGATACTGATACAAACCCTCAAGCGTCCTGGACAACCCACAAAGAAACAAGTAATTGCAATGACAACTCCCATTCATCAAAATCAGACTGGAGTAAGTCTTGCTTGTCCCAATAACAACTTGAAAATGATACGTTAGTGAAATAAGCACTTAGAAAGACTTTTCCTTTTCAGCCCCAGTTAACTGGCCACTTCATTTGTAAGGGAGCTTGGGCTTTGTTTTAAACTAGTTTTAAACTCCAGCTATTACCAGACTTCCTAGACCATAAATCTTTCTAGGGTGTGACTTGACCACACTACTGTTAAGACAAGTTCTTCAGAAGTAAGTTTCACTTCCATTCTTGACATGCCTTACAAGTCCTGTAAAGACCATGAAAGCAAAAACTAAACAGATCCAATCCTGTAAGAAGACTAAAAATGGGCTTAAAGGAATTCAACCTTTGATCTAATAAAAATCAGTAGTAATCTTTCCAGAAATATGATATATTGAATAATGTTTCTACTGTTTCCACTAAAGGGAAATCTCTATGGTACATTCACTAAAAGAAAATCAATACCTAATGGTTTTTGCTTAGTGAGAATGAAAGGCATGAAAAATTGCTGCATTTGTTTACAGGGATGATGAGGTGTTATAAGCACATGGGAGAAGGACTGATGCAAATTTAGCAAGTCAGATAATAACTCGGCAAATCCAACTTTTACCATAATGGCAGTATTGTTTAAGCATGTGAGAGAGAGCCTTGATTGGCTGATCTGGGAATAACCTTCTTTGACTGTGTAAACAGGATCAATCAAGTGACTTCACTGGCCCTGAATAAATGATAGAAGTAGTTATCCAGCCTAGTCATGTCCAACTCTTTTGCAATTTCATGCACTGTAGCCCACCAGTCTCTTCTGTTCATGGAATTCTCCAGCCAAGAATATTGGAGTGGGGTGCCATTTCCTCCTCCAGGGGATCTTCCCAACCCAGGGATCAACCTCAGGTCTCCTGCATTGCAGGCAGATTCTTTACTGTCTGAGCCACCAGGGTGATATCCAACCTACACCTATGTGTAATCAATTCCTTTGGGAAAAACTCCAACTTCATCCTTTCTCACTCATAGAGATGTTTCTTGACTCAAATTTTGTTCAATGGGAAGTAAAAAACTTTAGGAGACTGTCACCTAAGCTAGCTAGAAGCTGCTCAAAATCTTGAGGGATGGAGAACTCAGACAAGCACTCTTTACTAGCAAGGCAAGCAGACTGCCTACTACATCCACCTCAAGAAAAAGAAGGCATTGCTCCATCAACCTCAGTCTCACTGAAGCAGCTCTCCCATTGCCCTTGGATTTCTTGACCCGGTTGTCCTTGCTCTCAGTTGCGTCCAGATTTACAAGAGATTTTTCCACAGTGCATCAAAACCTGTCAAACCAGACCATGTTGGTCACAATGGAATGACAGTCAGGTGCATGTATTTGGCATGAAACTGCATGGGATGGAGCCCAGTTCTACTACTCTCTAGCTACTGTAACTTGGGGCAAGATACTGTCTTTTAAGGTGCTTCCTCATCTGTACAATGAACCATATAATTGTTATGAAGATGATAAGAAACTATATATCTGCCCATGGTAAGGGCTGAAGAAATATAACCTATCATTATTATTTTTAAAATTATTTTTTATTGAAGGATAATTACTTTACATAATTTTACTGTTTTCTGTCAAACCTCAACATGAATCAGCTATAGGTATACATATATCCCCTCCCTGTTGAACCTCCCTCCCATCTCCCTCCCCATCCCACCCCTCTAGGTTGATACAGAGCCCCTGTTTGAGTTTCCTGAGCCATACAGCAAATTCCCGTTGCCTATCTTACATATGGTAATGTAAGTTTCCATGTTACTCTTTTCATACATCTCGCCTTCTCCTCCCCTCTATCATTATTATTATTATCAACTGCCAGGTAATGTTCTTTACTATGGTTGCCAAAAGGGGTAGGGCAGGGAGGTCCTGATTGCAAGATGCTCTTGCACAGGGACTTACCTAGTGGTCCAGTAGCTAAGACTCCATGCTCAAAATGCTGGAGGCCTGGGTTTAACCCTTGGTGGTGGCTCAGAAAGTAAAGCGTCTGTCTACAATGTGAGAGACCTGGGTTCGATCCCTGGGTTGGGAAGGTTCCCTGGAGAAGGAAATGGCAACCCACTCCAGTACTCTTGCCTTGAAAATCCCATGGACAGAGGAGCTTGGTGCAGGCTACTATCGATGGGGTCGCAAAGAGTCGGGCACGACTGAGTGACTTCACTTTCAGGGAACTAGATTCCACACTGCAACTAAGACCCACTGCAGCCAAATAAAACAAATAAATAAATTTATTTTAAAAAGATGCTCTTTCATAGTCTAGTTCCACTCATTGACTGAATTCAGGCCTTGATATAAAAACAGCAATGTTCTGTAGACAAAAAACATGAAATACTCTCTTTTGCAATCACAATTTTTTTAACCCACTGAGATAGAAAATAATACCTTGCAAAAATAACTTAATTTTTAAAAGCATATTAAAATCTAATCATAGTAATACCTGCTGGGCATCCATGGGCTTGCTCCTATTCCCATACTTCAGTTCAGTTCAGTTCAGTCGCTCAGTCATGTCTGACTCTTTGCGACCCCATGGACTGCAGCATGCCAGGCCTCCGTGTTCATCACCAACTCCCAGAACTTGCTAAAACTCATGTCCATCAAGTCAGTGATGCCATCCAAGCATCTCATCCTCTATCATTCTCTTCTCCTCCAGCCATCAATCTTTCCCAGCATCAGGGTCTTTTCCAATGACTCAGTTCTTTGCATCAGGTGGCCAAAGTACTGGAGTTTCAGCTTCAGCATCAGTCCTTCCAATGAATATTCAGGACTGATTTCCTTTAGGATGGACTGATTGGATGTCCTTGCAGTCCAAGAGATTCTCAAGAGTCTTCTCCAGCACCAAAGTTCAAAAGCATCAATTCTTCGGCGCTCAGCTTTCTTCACAGTCCAACTCTCACACATCCATACATGACTACTGGAAAAACCATAGCATTGACTAGATGGACCTTTGTTGGTAAAGTAATGTCTCTGCTTTTTAACAAGCTGCCTAGGTTTGTCATAGCTTTTCTTCCAAGAAGCAAGTGTCTTTTAATTTCATGGCTGCAGTCACTGTCTACAGTGATTTTGGAGCTTAAGAAAATAAAGTCTGTCACTGTTTCCACTGTTTCCCCATCTATTTGCCATGAAGTGATGGGCCTGGATGCCATGATCTTAGTTTTCTGAATGTTGAGTTTTAAGCCAACTTTTTCACTCTCCTTTCACTTTCATCAAGAGGCTCTTTAGTTCTTTGTTTTCTGTCATAAGGGTGGTGTCATTTGCATATCTGAGGTTATTGATATTTCTCCTGGTAAATTTGATTCCAGCTTGTGCTTCATCCAGCTCAGCGTCTCTCATGATGTACTCTGCATATAAGTTAAATAAGCAGGGTGACAATATACAGCCTTGATGTACTCCTTTTCCTATTTGGAACCAGTCTGTTGTTCCATGTCCAGTTCTAACTGTTGCTTCCTGACCTGCATACAGATTTCACAGGAGGCAGGGCAGGTGGTATTCCCATCTCTTGAAGAATTTTCCACAGTTTGTTGTGATCCACACAGTCAAAGGCTTTGACAGAGTCAATAAAGCAGAGGTAGATGTTTTTCTGGAACTCTCTTCCTTTTTTGATGATCCAACAGATGTTGGCAATTTGATCTCTGGTTCCTCTGCCTTTTCTAAATCCAGCTTGAACATCTGGAAGTTCTTGGTTCGTGTACTGTTGAAGCCCGGCTTGGAGAATTTTCAGCATTACTTTGCTAGCTTGTGAGATGAGTACAATTGTGCAGTAGTTTGAACATTCTTTGGCATTGCCTTTCTTTGGGATTGGAATGAAAACTGACCTTTTCCAGGCCTGTGGCCACTGCTAAGTTTTCCAAATTTGCTGGCATATTGAGTGCAGCACTTTCACAGCATCATCTTTTAGGATTTGAAACAGCTCAACTGGAACTCCATCACCTCTACTAACTTTGTTCATAGTGATGCTTAGTAAGGCTTACTTGACTTCGCATTCTAGGACATCTGGCTCTAGGAGAGTGATCTCACTCTCATGGTTATCCTGGTCATGAAGATCTTTTTTTGAATAGTTTTTCTGTATATTCTTGCCACTTCTTCTTAATATCTCCTGCTTCTGTTAGGTCCATACCATTTCTATAGTACAGAAAAAACAAAACAAAACCAAAGCAATAAAATGGGGTGGGAAGGGGCCTCTTCTGGGTTTGTGTCCACTACAAACCATGATAGACAAATTAGTTCAACCAAACTGGTGTCTCCGACAAGCAATGGGGTATAGTTAACCATCCTGCTATAGGCAGGCTAAATGGGTCTTAATTAATCAGCATTCTTTGATTGGAGCTTGACTTGAATATAGATTCAAACTGATTGCTCAAGCTGGTTCAGCTCTCCTGAAGCTTTTTGTTCTCACTTACATCTGTCAGAGAAAATGGACCACATATACCTGGTGGAGAATTTCTCTTTTAGGACATAAGTGTGTCAAAACTTCAGGTATGTCAGAATCTTTCAAAATCTCTAGGTATTGCACTTCCTGGGGAAGAGCTGAAAGCTACAAACATTCACAGCCTGACTGACTTTAACCCTTCCCACTGAGAAGGTGATGTCTCGTTATAAATCAGGAGAGATTTTCCCCCTACCATCTCGCACTCTGCAAGAAATATTTACCATCCCCATCAGCTGCTGCTAGCCTTTGAGCTGCTCTGTGAAGAGTGCGTGTGTGTGTTGGGGATGAGGGGTAAGGGCGCGGGCAAGGGGAACCAAAATTCAGCTGCCAACCTCTGTAGCAGAAAAGATTTATCCCTTGGAAAATGTAGGCTATCACTGTAGAGATCCACCCCTTAATGGCTTTCAACTCTTCAGAAATTGTTGTCAGGGAGACTGAAACTGGCGCTTGTCATGCAGAGACGGTCTTGTCAGCATACTCACCCGGACGGAGGACTCGCTCTAAGTTAATGGTTTCTACATCCCATTTATCGTGGCTCCATCAGAACTGATATGCAATAGAACATACAAAAGACCCGATCCTGCCCATTAATGATAGATTCACAAAGCGGGCCAGATGAGCCTCACAATCAACTCTCAGAGAAAATGCAGACATCACTCCCTGGAAGTGGGATCGTCGGCACAAAATGCTGTGAATTGTTCCATAGTCTTCCGCTCCTTTTCTCTGAATTCCTATAGCACTCATTATCCCTACCACACAATTTAGCACTTGATTATATACTGTCTCGTATTGTTCTCTAATTGTTTCTCCACCCAGATAAGAGGTGGAGTTTCTTGAAGGCGTATTTCTTTCCTAACACGATTTCTATAATTGCCTGCAGCTACTTCCCTTAAACCTCTGTCTAGTAATTTTTCTCCCATCATGATATGTACTTCAAATCTACCGAGATGAGGGGAAATAAAAACATTGATCATCTTCCCTCAGGAAAAAAAAATAAAGCAACTAATAGAAAGATACGAAGTACCTGCACACACATAATACATACCAAGCAACAGGATACATGGAAGAGAGTATCACTAAAGGTTAAGAAATTCAATCAACACTTCTCTCATTGGCCATCAAAATACCTAGCATAGTATGAGCACAGGCTTCCCTGGTGGCTCAGACGGTAAAGAATCTGCCTGCAATGCAGGAGACCTGAGTTCCATCTCCAGGTCAGGAAGATCCTCAGGAGAAGGGAGTGGCTACCCACACCAATATTCTTGCCTGGAAAATCCCATGGACAGAGGAGCCTGGTGGGCTACAGTCTACGGGGTCACAAGGAGTCAGACACGACTGAGCGACTAACATACATAGTGTGAGCACACACTTGACAGAAGTCTCTTCGCTCGGCTGTTGTCCTCCTATCCTTTTCAACAGGGAGAGGAAAGTTTCTAAAATAATACGAATGCCAATAATTCAAATCCACCTCTGGATTAAAGTTAGCATCAGATAACCCACACCCATGATTGCCAGAACTGATTGCTTCAAATGCAATCTGCAGAAACAACTAGGCCTTCAGTTTCTAGAAAGTGAAAGTGAAAGTCGCTCAGTCGTGTCCGACTCTTTGCAACCCCATGGACTATACAGTCCATGGAATTCTCCAGGCCAGAATACTGGAGTGGGTGGCTTTTCCCTTCTCCAGGGGATCTTCCCAATCCAGGGATCAAACCCAGGTCTCCCGCATTGCAGGCAGATTTTTTAACCAGCTGAGCCACAAGGGAAGCCCTGTTTCTAGAAGGAACATATTATCTCTCCCCTTATTGTGGAAAACAAAAAAAATTATTTCAAATATTTTTGGAAAACTAGATGGTTTTCTGTATTTACCAGGACACATCTCAAAGGGCAGTCATTATAACTTCCTTTTTAAATATGCAGTGGGGCCTGTCATCAAAATGCTCTCAGCTTTTCCCAGACAACGGTTTACAGCAGCCCTGGCCAGCATTTCACGTGCCCCGAACAAACTGGCACAGTGTGCTGGGTGGGAACACTCCCTTGCATCTCCTGGATCGTTTCAGGCTCTCTCAGACAAGTTTTTGTGAAGTTCAATGCAGCCTTTAAAAAGGGGGAAATAGTTTCTTCACAAAACTTTTATGTAACAACTAGAAAAGAAAAACTCAATGCCACGTGGATGCCCTGACCCTCCTTGAAGTTCTCTGTTCTCACAAAGCATTTGTAGACAGGGAGGCAGGTTCCTCCAGAATAATGCCCATGTTGCCCGCCATTAAGCAGAGCCGCACACGTTTACGCGTGGCAGGAGAGGGAGGCTTTGTGCCATTTTTAAAACTCTTCAGAGAAAGGGGATTCTACAGCCTCCTCCAACGGCTGTATGAGAAAATGATTCTGTGCACAGACGATTCCTGCTTCAACAAGACGTGCCCAGGTAGCTCTGCCTCACTACTCCCTCTGCCCTCAGGCTGGGCCCAGGACAAGGCGAAAGGAAAATACAAGGCCCCTTGTTAGAAACATCAAGAATTGCAAGATGGTGACTTTAATGTAGAGCATTAAACCACTGGCAGTGCCCTGTGTGGTCAACCTCAGAGAAAGCCATGCAGGGGTGTGGCAATCACAAGCCTGGTTTAGTCCATCTCTGTCACATCACCTTCTTTTTTTTTCTTCAAATTTCTTTATGTGTATTTCTTTGTTTAGAGAAGAAACCCACTCCAGTACTCTTGCCTGGAAAATCCCATGGACGGAGAAGCCCGGTAGGCTGCAGTCCACGGGGTCGCCAAGAGTCGGGTACGACTGAGCGACTTCACTTTGACTTTTCTTTGTTTACTTACTTACCATTTGTCTTTCCCATTAGAAATTAAAGACCGTAGATCTTATCTGTCTTACCCAGCAGTGTATCTCCATCATCTAAGCTGGGCACATATTTAGGTATTCGATTTTCTGGAAGAGGGGGACCAAAGGAAATGGGAGGGAGAGTGAGAGAGAGGAGATAGAGAAGGGAGGGGCCACCGCCCGCCCTAGTTCGTCCTTGCTCCTCCCCTAGCAGCTCATCTATGTCTGCGTGCTTTATTTCCCCTTGTACTCCTCGGGCCCCCAGCTCTATCCTGACAGGCAGGAATCAAAAGAAAACCTGGAAGGAGGTAAGAGAATATAACTAATGGACTGAGCACTTGCTACAAGACCCCACCCCTCTGTGCCTATCCTTTACTAGTAGACTCTCCTTTGTTTCAGCTAGAATCTTCCAGTTGAGCGAAGCAGGGGCCCACTGCATCTCCTGCGAGACCTGGGCTGGGCCACACCTGCAGCAGCAGCTCCCCGACCTCCCTTCTCACCCTCCCTGTGCTTTCACTGTGGCTGTGCTCAGCACCGCAGGTTACCCACAAGGGCGCAACACCAGGCAGCTGGTAAACATTCAACAAGTGGCCATGGCTATTATTATTGTCATCACCACAGATTTTTGCTTAGAACTCACATTAATAACAAGGTTATTTCCTTTAACTTCCTAATTTAACTTGCTCAGCTATATAGAGAATATCAGTTGAACCTGAACTAGAAATCTAATGGATGGATTTGCAAGTCAATACATGCTTGTCGATCAGTCTATTAAGCAAAGATGATTCAGAAGACAACCCCTGGGCATCTGGCAACTACCAGGCATATTTTAAGATATTGGCAAAACCCTTTTCTTTCTTATGGCTGAATAATACTCCATTATATATATATATATACACGCACACATATACACCACATTTCTTTTTCCATTCATCCGCTGATGGACATTTAGGTTGTTTGCACAAACACTTTTCCGTTTACAAAATGCTTTCAAATATGTTATCACAACTGATCTTCACGAAGGCTGGCATTGCCTCCATTTCCATTTTACAAATGAGAATATAGAGTCAGGCAGTTAAGTGGGCATCTCTAAACTTAAAGCCAAGATTTTATACATATATATATATAAAATCTTCATGTTGGTACTCCACTTTCTCTTATAGTGGTAGCAAGAAAAATAGTCTCAAGAAGCCTGCAGGGTGAGGGCATCTTGGGAAAAAAGGCAAGGAAAAAGAAAGAAAGAAAAAAAATTCTACATGGGGAAAAAAAAAATAGGAGTTTCAGGAAGAGGAGAGAGGAGAGTGCATAGCTGAGCAATATGACTAAGTAGATAAGAGGTTCTTTAGAAATGGGAATCTCTGGGATTAAAATTGTTAAAGTTTTTGCATTTCTTTGATGTAAACCTCTAAATTCCTAAACGTTTACAAGGGCTCAGAAGAGAGCTCACAGAGGAGAGTGAGGTGACCCAGACACTGAAGAGTTCAGCAGATGTTGGAGCCAGGCCAGAGTGACAAGGAAAACAAGTCATGCCCCGGGCTGCCCAGAGAGCTCCTTGGAGGCAGAGGCACCGCCTGTTCTCAGGATGGCATTCTCTCTAACTTCATTTGAACTTCAGGGGACAAGGAATTACAAAACAAACTGGTACTTCGAGGAAAGATAGGGTCTAAATCCCGTGTCTCATTGTTAACTTGGGGGAGGTTTTCAGTTTGGAGTTTTATTGACTGGAGATGGGGATGAGAAGATAATTTGAACAGAATACCTCCTGGCTACACTTCAAGAAATCTTGAAAGCCCTTGGACTTCTTTGCAAGGAAAGATTAGACAGATGGCTCTCATGACCAAGTAACTCTGGACACTATTAAGTATACAACTTCTCAGGAACTCCTGTGGCCAAAAATGTTTACAAATGCACATAAACTCAGAGCTGAAAGGACTAGAGCATTAGTTTTTAAATCTCCGCTAGCAATAAATCATCTTCCTCAAAGTTTTACACATACACACAGTGCAAGGCAATGAGGCTGGAAACCAATGCACCCCCTCCATGCCCCACAACCAAAACCTGGGAAACATGTTTTAAAAATCCCAGACATTTAGAGGGAAAATCAATCTTTCCAGAAGAAGTTTCTATTATGTTAATTTTCTGTTACAACAGATAAGAAAAATTTTCTAAAATATTATTTTGACTACTCTAAATGGGAAAACATCAGATTGGGTTGGGATTGACTAGGAAAGAAGCATGAGGGAACATTCTGGGTATTACTTCTTTTTATATTTTGTTGGGAGGCTGAGTTACATTTGTCAAGTGCAACAAATATATATTTCAGATTTGTGTGTTTCATTGATGTAAATATTATATCCAATGGTAAAAAAAAATGTAAACAAATACTGAACTCTAACCATATGTATGTTGAAGCATTTAAGTGGAAATGTACAGATGAATGCAAATTATTTTGCAATAAATCAAAAACAAAACAAGATGGCTTGATGGATGGATAGAGGCATAGTTAGGTGGACAGGAATGTGCCTGAATGGGAAACTGTGAAATGTGAACAGTAGAATCAAGATGGTTGTGCATACAGTTTTAATTGTGTTGTATGCTTGAAATTTTTCCTAACAAAATGTCAGAGTGAAACAGTGCGTATCTTTTAGACAAACGTATTAAACACTTATGGATAAAGTTATATAATGTCTGATTTCCTTCAAAATAATGTAGAGAAGCAAGGGTGAGAGAGCATAGAGGAAATAAGACAGGCCAAGAGATCCTAACTGTTGAAACTGGTAGTGGGGGCAACAGAGGATGAGATGGTTGGATGGCATCACAAACTCAAGGGACATGAGTTTGGGCAAACTCCAGGAAATAGTGGAGGACAGGGAAGCCTGGCGTGCTACAGTCCATGGAGTCGCAAAGAGTCGGATGTGACTTAGCAACTGAACAATAGTGGGTACATGGAGTGGTCTCAGTTCAAGCTGCTGCAACAAAATACCACAGACAAGGTAGCTTAGGGGCTTCCCTGGTGGCTCAGATGGTGAAGAATCCGCCTGCAATGCAGGGGACCCAGGGTCAATCCCTGGGTCGGGAAGATACCCTGGGAAAGGGAATGGCAACCTTCTCCAGTTTTATTGCCAAGAGAATTGCATGGACAGTGTAGCCTGGTGGGCTACAGTCCATGGGTTTGCAGCAAGTCAGACATGACTGAGAGCGACTAACACACACACAGCATAGCTTAAACAACAAACCTTTACTCCCCAACAGTTCCGCAGGCTGGGAAGTCCAAAACTGAGGGGCTGACAGATTCAGTATCTGGGGAGAGCCATCCCCCCCCAGGTTTGTACACTCTGTCTTCTCAAAGAGGAAGCAAATTTTCTCCTGTCTCTTTCTATAAGGGCACTAATCCCCCTGTGAGGCTCCACCCTTGTGACCTAGTCACCTCCCAAAGGCCCCACCTCCAGATGCCATCACTGGGGATTACACTTTCAGCTTATGAATTTAGGAGACACAAACAACAATTAGTCCACAGCAGGAGTTCATTTTAGTATTCTATCTATTTTTGTGTATATGTGTACAATTTCCATAATTAAAAATTTTTAGAAGTGAAAAAAATAATATTGCATTATGTAGGTATCCTTTTTAAAGCTTTCTCCTAATTTCTATTTTGTAAATATGATAAGATATTGCATTAAAAAGCTTTTCATAAAGCAACAAATATTTTAGTCCTGATGTGCACTAGAATAACGGGTCCCCATTTAAAAGATCAAGGTAGCGACTGGGCTCACTCATCAAATTCATGTAACTAAAACTGTGCCTGAAGCGAGGAGTGTCGGTTTCCATTCTGAATGGACATCTCATGAAGCATCAGTAAGGGATTCCAAGTAATGAAATTATACCTGACTCTGGTTGCTGACATTGGTGTGTGTCCCTGGAAAGAGATAAGAAGCTGCTACTTTGGATGTGGCCGCTGTGCGGGCTTATGGGGTACATGACCCGGCCATCCCACCCAGGAAAGATCCCCAGGTCCGGGGAGTCCCAGGGACTTGCCCGCACAGGAGCCCAGGCTTCCTGCCTCCACAGTCACTGCTCCGACTTGTTTCCACATTCCCTGTCTAGCAAAATGCTAGAACTTTCAAACCAAAAAGAAAAGGAAAAAAAGCACACTTTTGCAATTTATCAAGCTGGAGTTCCTCCTGTATGTTCCCTTTGCAGCAAAGCTCAATTCAAAGTAACACCCACCTCGTTCTGATGTTTGGCCAAACCACCTCCGGCTTCACAATGGGGCCAGAAACATGGCAAAGCCCGGCTAGGGTCCAAGCTCTTCCATTCTTCCTGATCTTAAGAAAAGCTCTCTCTCCCCCAGCCTCAGATTTTCTTGTGGTATTTCAAAACATCTCCTTATGAACCTGGACAAAAGCTGAATAATCAAGGCCTTGGAAAACTGGAACATTGTTTCCTGAACAATTTTAAACCTGAAAAATAATTGTGCGCTTGTGTGTTTTGAGTTCTGGACGAAAGCCCAAAACGATGTTCTTTTGTACCTGAGCTGGTTTGTCCGTACTTGTGCAAGGGACCCCTTTCTTCCTTGGGTGGAAATAATGTCAGTTGTGGTGCTGAGTGTTTTAGGCTTTGGGGATGATTACAGAGCACTCCCCTGAGGACAAGAGATGCATCTGGGTGATGGAGCCCAGAGAACAAAGCAAGCATGTGGAGGGAGTGATGGGCCAGCAGAAACTGGTGGGTTCAGTGGGCACAGCCACTCAGCCTCCCAAACCTGGTCAGCACACCAGTAACAGAGCCAGGGGACGTGCCCAAAAGCTAGACAGCCATGTAGGAGCTGTGACAGAGGGCTGAAGTAGGTCAGGCCTGGGAGGTGAGCTGATACCACTTGGTGGCTAAGAGAGAAGACTCTGGAGCCAGCCTACGTTGGGCTTGGACCTCGATTCCTCCACTTCCAGCTAGGTGACCTTGAGGAAGTAACCCAGCTTCTCCATGTCTCAGTTCCCCCACCTCTAAAGAAGGTGATCTAGCACCTTCCACCAGCCAGGTCCTAACCTGAGAGCTTGATATGTAATCTTCCCAACAACCATCTATATATTTAATAACTATCTGTCGATGTACCCTCCCCACTTTGAGGGCCAAGTCAATGTCTAAAGATCACACAAATACTCCATGGTGGAGCCCAGCTACAAGCCAGGTCATCAGACTCCAGAGCCTGCTGCTTTAACCATTAGGCTCTCTTACTTCCACTTTGGGGTCATTTTACAACAATGATTATTCATAATATCCTCTGTCCCCGACCCCGCCAAGTGTTATAAAGCAATAGCTGAAGGAACAGGCCCTATCCACTTAAGGCTAGAACATGCAGGAAAATTTCTGCATGGCTCAGTTAGACTCAAACCAAACTGGGAAGAGAGGAGAGGACAGGGACCCAGGGACAATGTCCAGCACCTGGGCCACAGGGCTCACTGAGAGACACCAAGGGGGCCCCAAGTAAGAAAGCTGGAAGAGAGCCAAGATCCAGGTTAAGAAGGGCCTCTAGGACTTCCCTGGTGGTCCAGTGGTTGAGATTCCACACTTACAATGCAAGGATGCAGGTAATACAGGTTCGATCCCTGGTTGGGGAACTAAGATCCCACACGCCATGCAGTACAGCCAAAAAAAGTAAAAAGAAGTAAAATAAAATAAAAAGAAAGGCCTTCCAGGAAATGTGGCTGTTGATCCTGGAAATGACACCAACCTAAAAGCACCTAAACTCTAAGAAGTTCAGCTCAGCATCCAACCCAGAGAAGGCTGGACAGAACAGTCACTACAGACAATATCACAATGACGCCCAGAAGGAGGGTGCAGAGAAGGGGACAGGAAGAAGCCCAGACCATTTACAACTCGGGGTAAAACCCAGAACAATGCATGACTGCTACTTCACAACCTACATTTCTATCCAAATATGTGTTACTTGTATCAGCTCCCTGGAGAGACTAACAGTAAAAAAGCCCTTAAAAATGAAAGATATTGTGATTGTATTTCAATGAGAGCAAGGAAAGAGGGCTGATGGAAAAGATGCAGCTTTCTGTGAAGACAGGTCCAGGGGAGCAAGAATTCAGAAATGAGAGACAAGTGGACCAAATCCCAAGGGTTCATCAGATAAAAGAATGAAACATGTGGCAGCCACCGAGGTTGCTGAGGTGGACATGGGGTGGCTAGGAGGAGGGCTTGTGTTCTCGGGCTCACGGTCTAACCCCTAGGTGACATCTACAAAGCCCTGAAGGGTCTGCAGATAAAGCTTAGAGTCAGAGAGGAGACAGTCATGGAGCACTTCCGGCTGACCGAAAGCACCCGGGAGCCCAGGCAGGGTCTACACTCTGCTTCCGCCACCAAGTCACCTTGTTTTCCACAGTGTCACCCTCTGATAAGCCTCCATCCTCTCTCCACCTCTATCGTGTGAAGGAGATGTGAAGGAAAGAGGAACCTCTGGGTCTCCTCAAGACTAAGAGGAGGTTAGAACTGGGGCCTGGTAAAAATGAGGGGGTGGTCTGGGACTCTAGACGCTGACCCTGGAAGGGCTATGCATGAAGGGAGCCTGCAGAGAGCGGGTCACACTGACCACCTCGGGGCAGGGCAAGAGCCTCCTCGCTGGCATCCAGCGCCCCTGCCAGCAAGTTCTCCTTCAACGCATGGAGAACATGTACCTGATCAGCAGACAACCCACCACCTTCCGATCCTTCATCAGGAGGACTTGGTGCTCAAGGCTTTGTGCAGACCCATCGGCCTACGTCACATGGCCAACCTCCCTGGTGAACACCCCTAGGAATCTGTAGGGTAAGGAAAAGCTGGGAAGATTGGATGTCCCCACTGGGTTGGATGGAGCAACCCAGTTTCAGACCTTGAAGGTTATGGTTAGAGCCCCACCTGGCTATCCTGCAGTCCTCGGCGGATGCAGGCCTGAACAGTCATGACTGTCAGAGTGGAGGGAGCAACCAGGCAAATCGTCTTGCTGTATCAATCACCTCTCCCAGCCTGGCAGCAGTGCTCATTGTGAAGTCTCTGCTCCCACCGGATGAGCAAGATCCCAAACAACAGAAAGGAAGAAAGAGAAAAGAAACACATTTTGCTGCACCTAAACCAGGCATAGAAGTCAGCCATTAGTCTTCCACTTATTTAGCCAAGATCAAAAACAATGTGTTACAGGGAGTTCCCTGGCAGTTTAGTAGTTGGACTCAGCTCTTTCATTGCTGTGGGCCTGGGATCAATCTCTAGTCTGGGGAACAAGATCCTGTAAGCTATGTGGTGTGGTCAAGAAAAAAAAAAAAAAAGCAATGCTTTACAAAGAATGACAATTATGCCAAAGCTACACATTCCAATTTCTGGAATGAGGTATAAGGAAAAGGACCACATGAAGTAAAACATAAAATATGGTGTGACTTGTTTAGCACATAAAATGATCGTTTTTATGTAAGAAATACCAGTCCTAAAACTGTTTTATAGATGACTTTAAGTCACTTCACATTTCCAAAATGCTCTAGTGCAATAGAAACATTTAGAAAACATTGCCTGCTACTCTGTATTAACAGTGATGTGCTTGAGACCAATACCCTAATGAAATACTGACACACCAGAAGAAATGCAGATTTCAATGAGAGTTGAATAAGCCTTCCCTGAACCAACCAAAGGTCTATCTATAAAACTTAGTATGAGAGCTATGAGACTCAGGTTCACACAAAGCAAAACAACAAACCAACCAACATTGACTGCTGACTCTGGACCAAGGAAAAAAATCACCTGGGCAGTAAATGCCCTCTTGGGGAAAAAGGATAACAGTTCTGTGCTGACTCTATCCAGAAAATTTCTTCAATGGCAAATGTATTTTTACATAAGTTTCCATATTAATAGTGTGGTTCAAATAGAAAAAACAAATAAATAAACACCTTTGTGTGTCCTACAGAAAATAACGTTTGAGGTTGACTCTCTTTCTGTCCCCAGTCACCAGCAAAGTTCATCACCATTAATCTGCCTGGGAAAAGAAGAATACTGTTTTCTACGTAAGAACATAAGATATCCAGCTAAGCTGAAAGCAAACTGGACTCCATTTTAATAGAAGGCGATCCAGCACAAAATTCAAGGACCTGGACTTTGGAGTCAGAAAACCCTGCCTAGACCCTAGTTCCCTCTTAGATGTCAGACCTTAGACTTGTTCCTCTTCCTCCTTAGATACCCCTCCTGAAATGGGGTCTACCTAGTAATATCGCTATGAGAAATAAGAGAGATTCTTGGAGCTAATGCTTAGGGATCCTCAAGAGATAATCAGCTTGAACACATGTATTTATCTCATTTCCCTTATAAAAGAAATGAAATAAACAAAAACTCATGAGGACAAGGAGTATGAGCAAGGAGATAGTAATGTATCCAAAAAATGTCAACAAAATTCAGGAGATAGAAAGTGGATGGAGGAATTTTACCTGACTCAGCAGAGTTCCTTCAGAGAGGGATGACAGACAATGAGGAGCAAACTGAGATGCTCCCATAAAGCCCCAGGAAGACATAGAGGCTGAGCCCCAGGGCCTGGGATGGTGTGGGTGAGACATGAGCAGGGGACACGGAACTGAGCGGAAGGCTGCAGCACAGTAGGGTAGATCCCCAGACTCCCCGCTGACCCCACGCAGCAATCACCTACCATTCTCCAGATCAAAACTGTGTACTCCCTGGGAAAAGGAAGGCAGAGAGGCATGAAGGAGGGTGGAGCAAGCTCTAGAACCAGAAATGGGAATTCCATGAGTTTCTGCCTGCTGAATGGGGAGACCCCTGGCTCATGCCCCTGTCCTGCTTCCAGATGCTGGTGGCCAGCCACATATTTCCACCATCCTCCATCCAACCCCAATCCACCAAAAGACTGAAGGACTCCTTTTTAGAGAAAGTGGACAGCTTCAAAGAGTAATCCTACATTTGGGGGTCCCCCAACAAAAAAACCCAGCTAAGCCACTCAGTGACTCTATAGTGAGAAAAAGGGAAAAAACGGCTGTCGAGCATATGCATTTATTCAGAGGTTCTGATCAGCTTGTTAGTGCCTCACCTTCAACTATAAATGGAAAACCAGGGATCACCAGAGAGCCTCCAGGGATGTGCAGCCTCCAGCAGAAACAGGGAAGAGAACAAACCAAGGAGATGAATGGATAAAGAAGCCGTGGTACATAGGTAGAATGGGATACTACCCAGGCACAAAAAAGAATGAAACAGTGCCATTTATAGCAACACAGATGGACCCAGAGATTATCATATCAAGTGAGGTAAATCATAAAGAGAAAGACAAATACCATATGAACATATACACCATTCTTTTCTCTCCTGGAGGAGTTAAAGAGCCAAAGACAGTGAGATTCCAATTCGAGGTGCTGCTTAAAATATAAACTATAGTTTATATTTCCATTAATCTGGGCACTGGTAGAATAGAATAGAAGTATTAATATCATTTACCATTTACCATTAAGACAACTGGAAATGTTGGGGGCAAATATAAAATGTGAAAATTTGTTCTCTAATCTGACATTTGAGGGGCTCCCAAGAAAAAGCCAGCTAGCCACTCAATCACCCTAAGTGAGGAAAAAACTGTTGTCAAGCCTGTGCATTTACTCAGAGGCTAAATTCCTTAAATTTTCTAAATTTAAGATAAACCTGATTTTAGAAGACTTGCATATAATCTACAGGCAGGTCTTTAACTGAGCAAGAATTCAATTCAGAGCCTTCCAGTCTTGGAGTTTCCCAGAGGGATGGACTCAATGGGAAAGCCTTTATTTAGCCTAGAGAAGTAAATACTCCTCGATACTTTTTTTCTCACACCAGCCACAGGCATAAACAAACAAAAAGCAACCCAATTCAGGTGAGGTTTCTTTAGTAGTTTAAAAAGCTCCTCTACCAAATCTTTTTTGGAGCTGATGTTCACATGTAATAATCAATCATAGACTCTTTGCACTTGGAAGTCATCAAGTTCAAACTCGTCATTTTACAGAGACCATCATGGTCATCGGGTCTTCAGCCTCAGGCCTGTCACTAACTGGTAGGAGCTGGCTCTCCTCGGAGCCACAGCCCACCTGGGCCGGATGTTTGTTGGGATCTGAGAGAGACGTGACGGCACCCATGGGGGCCAAGCCAGTGTCTGCCCTCAAGCAAATGTCATGTGAAAGACAGAAAATAAACTGGTAAAGAAGTCAGATGATATCCATTTCTGACAAGCACTCTAAGGGGTAAATAAGCTAATGCAGCAGAAAATATTAATAACTGGGATTGGAGCTGAGAGGAAGAAATCTCTCAGAAGAAGCGAGAACTGAGGTGAGACCTAAGTGATGAGGGAGTCAGCCGTGGAACCATCAGGGGAAAAAGAACTGTAAACGCCTGACACGGAAACCAGCTCAGCACCTTTGAGGCCAGAGGAGACTTGGAGCCAACAGGAGAAGGCAGGAGAGAAGGCCCTCTAAGATGGCAGCTTGGGCCATGGATGACTGCGGCAGGGGACATAGCGAGAAAGACGCACTCTGGAGTGGAGCCGACAGGAACCACCACAGGAGTAGATGTGGAGACCAGAGAAAGTGAAGAAGCAAAGATAACCCCTTGATTTGTGGAGGGCAGTGCCACTTAGCAAGATGGGCCATGTCTGGGGGAAAGAACTAGCAGGTCTGTGTAGGTGGGTTACGTGTGAGGTGTCTGTTTGGCCATCAAGTAATGGCTGGATTCATTTCTACAGCCCCCTCTGTGCCCTTCGCCTTCCCTCCCCACATTCATCCTCTCTGGAAATCTTTCAGTTCCTCCAATACGCAAAATCCTGGCCTCTGAGGACTCTCACATGCGGTTCCCTCTGTAAGAGCTGTGCGTGACTTCTCTCCATCATCCTTCAGGGCCCAGCTGAAGTGTCCTCCTTTCAGTAAGGCCTCTGATAACTATCCCATCTCAATTGGAGCCCCTTCCCTTATGGTCTATTTAAGTGCTCTGTTTCCTTCAAGGGGCTTATAACCTGTAATCATTCGTTTGCCTTAATCATCTGTCTTTCTTACAGATATAAGGTGTTCTAGACCCACACCTAGCACAATGCAAGGCACATCATTAGTGCTCAATGAAGACGTGTTTAAATAAATAGAAGGAAGAATAAAAGATAGGCTTAGGGTTTACACAATTGCACAAGGGCCTTCTGGGAAGGGGCCACGCAGGCATAAAAGTGAGCCCATGAGTGTGGTGGGGAGAAAGGCAGGAAACCCACCTGGCTTCTGAGGCTGCTCTCACTACCCTGTCCAGCCCAGCCCTACCCCCAGACAATGCAGCTTCAAGACCTCAACCTGATCTCCTCTCCAGACAGCACATGCTACTCAGCTGCAAGAGTCTTAGAGACAAAGAAGGAATGAGGGGACTTCCCTGGTGGTCCAGTGGTAAAGAATCACCTGCCAATGAAGGGGACACACGTTGAATCCCTGGTCCAGGAAGATCCCACATGCCATGGAGCAACTAAGCCTGATAGACACAACTACTGAGCCTGTGCGCCTAGAGCCCGTGCCCTGCAACAAGAGAAGCCACTGCAGTGAAAAGCCCATGTCCTACAGCTAGAGAGTAGCTCCCGCACTCCACAACTAGAGAAAGGCTGCACGCAGCAACAAAAACCCAGCATAGCCAAAAATAAATAATTTTTTTTTAAAAAGAAGAAGGAATGAGGCTTAGTTTCCTGGGCCCACTTACTTCCTAGGACGCAGCTCCCTTCACCAAACCTTGGCTTGCACTCAAGGTCAGGAACAAGACTGGAGATGCAATAAACAACATCACAGAGACAATATTCCCTGTCCACATGAGGCACTGTAAATTCGTACTCAAAATATCTTGATAACAGAATGTAATCGCCTGGTTTTAAAATAGACTTTACTTTACTTTTGAGAACAGTTTCAGATTTATAGAAAAGTAAAAGAGTTATAGAGTTATGGAGTTATAGAGTTATATACCCTATAATAGGTTTTTCCTATTATTAACATTGTACACTAACATGGTACATTCACAACAATTTATGAACCAGTATTGGTATATCATTTTTAACTAAAGTCCATATTTTTATTCTGAGTTCCTGAGTTTTAACCAAACGTCCTTTTTCTGTTGCAGGATTCCACCCAGGACCCCACATGTGCAACCCCATAGACGGCAGCCCACCATCACATTTAATGTGGGGTCTCCTTAGGCTCCTCTTGGCTCTGATGGTTTTTCAGACTTTCTTTGTTTTTGAGGACTTCCACAGTTTCAAGGAGTTCTGGGAAGTTATTTTGTAGAATGCTCTTCTATCGAGATTATGTGGGTTTGGGAGAAAGACCACAATTCCAAGAGTGTGTACAAACCACATGACTTACACTGTTGATGTTGACCTTGATCATCTGGCAGAGGTGGTATGTCAGATTTTCCACTGTGAAGTTACTCTCTCTGACCCCTTCCCACCCTGTGCTCTTTGGAAAGCAGTCACTGCACACAGCCCAGAGTTAAGGACGGAGGAGCTAAAGCCACATCCTTGAGGTTGAGGAACCTACATAGATTATTTGGAATTATTCTGCATAGGACACTTGTGTCTTTCCCTCGATTTGTTTATCTACCCAATCCTTTATTTATATCAGTCTGGACTGTTGGATACTAATTTTATGCTTCGGATTATAATCCAACACTACTTTATTTTGTCACTCAAACACTTTCAGTTTTTGTCATGGAAGCTCTTTCAGTGGGCTCCAGGCTCCGTCTGACACACCCCCAGTCAATGTGGGGCTTGGTTGTTTTTGGCTTTAAGCACTTTTCTCCTCTCTGGCACTACAAGAAGCAACTTGCTTCTCAAATCACATCCTCAACAGACCATGATTTAAGGTGGCCCCAGAAGTAGGTATGGCACCCCACTCCAGTACTCTTGCCTGGAAAATCCCGTGGACGGCGGAGCCTGGTGGGCTGCAGTCCATGGGGTCGCTAGGAGTCGGACACGACTGAGCGACTTCACTTTCACTTTTCGCTTTCATGCATTGGAGAAGGAAATGGCAACCCACTCCAGTCCTCTTGCCTGGGGAATTCCAGGGACGGGGGAGCCTGGTGGGCTTCCATCTATGGGGTAGCACAGAGTCGGACACAACTGAAGCGACTTAGCAGCAGCAGCAGCAGAAGTAGGTAATTAAAAGGATGTCCCTGACTTTTATCCATGAGAAAGGATATTTGTAGACAGTGAGGCTCCCTGGAGCTCACTTTTATGAGGCTTTTGCTTTGCATCTCAACCAGAGGTCATTTGTCAAATGCCAAAAGACACAAGAAGCCATGGGACATGCACGCATGCATGCATGCTAAGTCGCTTCAGTCGTGTCCGACTCTGTGCAACCCCATAGACGGCAGCCCACCAGGCTCCCCTGTCCACAGGATTCTCTAGGCAAGAATACTGGAGTGGGTTGCCATTTGGGACATGAGAGGAGCCAACAACAGAGTTGAAAAGACAGCAATTAGCTGTGGCCTCCACACTAGCTGAGTTACCTTTGAGATATCTCTGAGCACTGGAATCCTCATCTATTCCTTGTGAGACTTTGTGAAGATGAGGGGTAATACACATGAACACCTAAGCACAGTGCTGGGCCCAAAATTGTTGCTTTAAAAATGGTTAGCCTCGTAGGAGAAAGTCCAAGAGAGCAGGTACATTCTGCAGGGATCCCAAGATTGGAAGGAAGAACAATCAGCTTGCTCCAGCCTTTCCAACCAGCCAGAGCTCCATCAGTTCAAAACCAAACAAATGACTCATGAATTCTAATCCATTCTTCTACTCTCAGCTTCCCTCTTTCATGCTGGGAGGCCAAATTACAGTATTTTATTATTTTGCTTCTTTACTGTGTATTTTATTTATCTCTTGTTGTGCTGCCTAGTTTTGGGCATCTTTTCAAAAGCCCTTCTTGTTCCTACCTGCTATTTGTATTCTTGGTTAAAACCACCAATCGCTATAACGTACCTCTCCCAACCCTTGGGAAGATCCCCATGTTGTATTCTTGCTGCACTTCTGGCTTCATTAATCTGGAACCGAATGCTGAAATCCCACTTACTGCTTTGATTTATATGTTCTCTCGGTGTGTTTGTCATTTTCCAGAATCAGAGCTTCTGCCCCTGGATAAGTGCTGCTCACGGTGGCCCTCACTAACCAACCACCAACTGAATAATAGAACAGCTCTTGATAGAATAAAGGTAGGTTGTATCAAGCCTCTAAATCGACCTGAAATCAGGGACGGCAACAGTGTGGCAGTCAGCCATCTTCTGCATACAGAACGTAGGCTGGTGTCTGGCTTTCCTTCTCTAAGCTTCAAGGGGTCAAGCTGCCTGTCCTGTTTACTGCTGTGTCCCCCACAGTGGAGCACAGCACCTGACTGATATTAGTTGTCAATGAATACTGAATGAATGAATTTAAAAAAAAAAATTAGGCACTCCAGGGCTTCCCTGGTGGCTCAGTGGTCGAGAATCTGTCTGCTAATGCAAGAGACATGAGTTCAATCCCTGTTCCAGGAAGATCCCACATGCCTCGGGACAACGAAGCCTGTGCACCGCAACTACTGAGCCTGTGTTCCAGAGCCCAGGAGGTGCAACTCCTGAAGCCCGAGTGCCCTAGAGCTTGTGCTCCACAAGAGAAGCCCTGCAACGAGAAGCCTGCACACACAGCTAGAGAGCAGCCCCCGCTTGCCGCAACTAGAGAAAAACCTGCGCAGCAACGACGACCCGGCACAGCAAATAATAATGATCATAAACTTTAAAACACTTTTTAAAAAAGTAGCCACCCCAGCTTTTCTTTCTTTTCCTAGTAGATGTAAAAAAAAAAGTGCTCTTTTCCTTACCCCAAAAGTTGGCTCCATTTTATGTAGCCTACCAAGTTCGTTGTCTTCTAAATTGTAATTTGACTTACACACTGGGAGGCAGTGCTTCCAGCCAGAGTCCTGGAAAAGAGAGAACCAAGATGAATTTGAATAAGAATGCTATTCTAAATGTCTCTGTCCCTTCAAAATTCGTATTATGTGCATGCTTAGTTGCTTCAGTCACAATCAACTCTGTGTGATCCCAAGGACTGCCGCCCTGCAGGCTCCTCTGTTCTTGAGATTCTCCAGGCAAGAATACTAGAGTGAGTTGCTAGGCCCTCCTCCAGGGGATCTTCCTGATCCAGGGACTGAATTCGAGTTTCATGTCTCTTGCATTGGCAGGCAGCACCACCTGGATATTGAAACCTAATCCCCAACAGGTTGATATGTGGAGATGGGGCCTTTGAGAGGTGATTAGGTCAGAAGGTGGATGGAGCTCTCAGGAATAAGAAGCCAGAGGGCTTATTCTCCTGAGCTATTTTTATGTAAGGGACTTGAGCATCTGCAGATTTTCAGGTTAAAGGAGGCTCCTGGAACCAATCCCCTGTGGTTACCAAAGGACCCCAGAGAGCTCCCTCGGACCTTCCGCCACATGAGGGCACAGTGAGGAGACAATGGCTCTGCTCCAGCAAGCTGGCTCTCACCAGACACTGTATTTGCCAGCACCTCCCTCTTGCCTGGAGAATCTGGTGGGCTGCCGTCTATGGGGTCACACAGAGTCGGACACGACTGAAGCAACTTAGCAGCAGCAGCAGCAGCAGCCCCTCGAGGTTCCTCCACATGACAGATATACTCTTTGAAGACACTTCTTCTCCTGTCATCGCCTCTCTTAAAATCTCATGCTTTATGACTGTCTCACTTTTCATGTGTTCCCAACTACAATGAAAATTCCCTGGCAGTGGAGGTTCTGTCTCACTTCTTTATAGTTCTCCCTGCCTTGGCACTAGTTCTGGCACATGGAAAGTTTTTTCTCGAGTCTACCTTCAAGGCACCACCTCTAATCACTTCATCCCTTCATGCAAAAGTCAGAGAAAAGAGGGTGAGAAATTCAGAGAAAAGGAAAGTGAGATGATGGGGCAAGGCAAAGAGCAGAAGATTAAAAAAACAGAAGATTGAGCCAAGACAAGTCCTGCCAGGAGGTTACGTTTCGCTGAAATAGAGAGTGGGTTAAATCCAGTACTCCTAAGTGAGAAAGGCTGAAGTATGGCAAACCACTTACTAATCCCTGCACTGCCTTCCTTGTGTGAGTTTCACCACTGAATCGTAGGACTCTTTATGCAAGCTCCAACAACCTGTCTTCTGCTGGAGCTATGCTGAATTAAATATTACTGCAAATAATAGACACTCAACACTCTGGAAATCATAGAACCACTGGTTATCCAAACTGGAAAAACTATAAGAGACCAGTCAATATTGCGATACTAAAGTCCAGTATCCCCTTTCTGAATATACATGACTCTCTGGAAATATGAAATATCTAGTATAAGCTCATGTAAACTTGTCCCAGGAGAAGATAATAAATTTTACTGTATTCTTAAAGGGGCCAGGTGCCAAAAGCTTACTTACTCCTCAAGGCTAAGTCCTCAATGTTACAGACCAAAAAAAGTTAGCAAGCAGACCCAAAACGGAGCCAGGCAGTGAAAGCAGCAAAAACCCAACCCAATTCTCCTGACTTCCAGCTGCCACCTTCCCTTCGGCGCTTACACTCCTCCTTCTTTGTTATAAAGAGATTTTCTTTGTGACACCATTTGCTCTAACAGGATTTGACCTGCGGTGTTCTGGATGCTTTGCTCTGTTACATTTTAAGCGTCTTCCATTTGCCTGCTTTCCCTCACCCTAATGATGCCCACAGAGATGTAATTTTCTCACTTCCCTTTTTCTATTATCACCTTATCTGGCCTTTGCCCACTCTCTTTTCTGCTACACGTGGCCTGTCTCTGGGTGCCCTTTTGTCCTCCCATCCTGATTTTATGAGAAGTATTTATTTCCATGTTTTCTGTATTTGCCTGGATGTATTCTCACGGAGCTGATGGTAAAACTCTTCTGTCTCAGCAGGAAACGATTGCTCACAGCAATTACGCCCGCTGTCTTCCTTTTCATTTTCCTTCAGCTCTTGATGAAATTGTGTTTCCAGAAACCCTATGAATTCTTTCTCAGACTCTTACATAACTCAGTGTATTCAGCTATTTCTTTTCCATATTTTTGTTTGTTTGGTTGGTTGGGTGTTTGACTCATTTTCTCTTCAAGTAATTTGGTAGTGATTTTACCTTCGGTCTCTCTGACACCGTAGAGGATTTTCTGCATCCAAATGAATGGCTCAAGACTCAGTCGGATTTGGTTATTTGTATCATTAACTGCAAAAATGAGTCTGTGAACCTGCCAGTTGTTTGTCAGACTGCTTTGCAATTTGTTGTTTGGAGGGGCTTTTGTTTGTTCAGTCTTTTAGGGGGAAAAGGCTTCCCTGGTGGTTCAGGTGGTAAAGAATCTATATGCAATGTGGGAGACCTGAGTTTGATCCCTGGGTTGGGAAGGTCACCTGGAGAAGGAAACAGCTACCCACTCCAGTATTTTTCTGTAGAGAATTCCATGGACAGAGAAGCCTGGCAGGCTACACTCTGTGGGGTCACAAAGAGTTGGACACCAATGAGCGACTTTCACTTTCATTTTAGGGGGTCAGTCAGTTCAGTCGCTCAGTCATGTCCGACTCTTTGCGACCCCGTGAACTGCAGCATGCCAGGCCTCCCTGTCCATCACCAACTCCTGGAATCCACCCAAACCCATGTCCATCAAGTCGGTGATGCCATCCAACCATCTCATCCTCTGATTTTAGGGGGAAAGGAGGTTTATTTGGGTCCAGTCTAGGGGCTAAAGTTTAGAATGTGTCCTTTTGCCCCAAGTTATATCCTTTATGGGCTTCCCTGGTGGCTCAGTGGTAAAGAATCCACCTGCAATGAAAGAGATGCCTGTTCTATCCCTGGGTTGGGAAGATCCCCTGGAGGAGGGCATGGCAACCCACTCCAGTATACTTGCCTGGAGAATCCCTGTGGACACAGGAGCCTGGTGGGCTACAGTTCATAGGGCTACAAAGAGTTGGACACAACTAAAGCAACCTAGCACACACATGCATATCCTTCATAAAGAGTTTGCCCCTTAGGCCAAACTCAACATGTGTGTGTTGGGGGGGGGGGGGTGGAGGGGTGGGTTTCCTGGTAATGAGTCCATAAAATATTTCACTAGGGCTAGAATATGAATTTCAATATTTTCTCTATAAATAAACCAACACTTGAGGAAAAATTCTCAGTCCCACTACCCCTACCCAACCCAGCCCCACCCCCTTGTCCCAGCCTACTCTCAAGGTTAAGACTCCAACCTTGGAGAGGAGCACAAGCAAAATTAGGGCAGAAACTGGGCCCTGAAGACCACATGGGGGTTTGGAAGAGGCCTGCTGAGTCATGGAAAGGGGTTGGGGATGAGGAGGCAGCCTGAGGTGTGGAGAAGATAGTCCACAAGCAACTAGGACACTTGAGTGTCCTCTCTTTGGGCGACAGAGTTGATGGATGTTAATGTGCCTTAAGAACAAATGAGACTATCTGATTGTGTCTGTTGGGACAGGCAGAGAGAAAACCTATCCTAAACCCCACTGACTAAGCAAAGGAGTGATGGAGAGATAATGTTGAATCTTTACTCTGTTTCTTGGCTAGTTCAGGAGACAGGGCAGGACAGATTATACAGGAATTCACATTGATCCCTCAGAAAGGAGCTGGGTGATGCAGAGGCAGTGAGACAGGGCCTGACATCCTTAGGGCTTTCACTATGGCAACCGCTTGCAGCCCACTCATTCTCTTCTGTGTTCATGGTACCTTGGTGAACCCTGAACCCTGCCAAGGGTGCCATCAAAGTTTGATCAGTGTGTAAACTGTACTTTTGCTGTAATTGAGAACACATACTAGCAATGTCTGCCAGGTGAAATCTTGAGCTGAATGGGTCACAGTAGGCAGCCTGGGGGCTGGTACAAGTTCCTGTCAGTAGAAGGAAACAGGTATAGGGTAACGTCAAGCCAGCCTGGAAGAGATCCCATGTTCAATGCAAAACTAGGCCTTTCCACCTATAAATTTAAAAGACTGTATAGACCAGCCAGCTAACAAGTCTATGCAAACAGGATTTGGTGCTAAAAGAGTAGGCAAATAATGTGATGACTGTTTAAAATTTTTTTCAATTTTTTTTTTTTTTTAACCTTCATGGGTGCTACCAGAAAATTCAAGTATTCAAAAGGTTGCCATGAATTGGAAAGAATCAGTAGAACAGATGATAGGATTTCAGAAACCTAAAAACTAAAAACATACATATACATTCTCTTCTTCCCTCTGAAGATACTCAAAATGTTACCAATAGAACTTTGAGAAATGGTATAGTGAGGCAAACAGTCAGAAAATGAAGACTTTGACCTAAGTCTGCCTTTCACGTGATGTAGGTCCCTGGGGAAGTCACCGACCTTCTTAGATTCTCATCTACCTTATCCATACAATGAAAAGGTCAACACTGATTAGTGAAAGCAGCCTCTCTCAGAAAGGGCTAATTCAAGGGACTTCCCTGGGGGTCCAGTGGTTAAGAATCTGAGCTTCCTCTACAGAGGGAACCGATTCCATCCCTGATCCAGGGACTAGGATCCTGCATGCTGCACAGTACATTCAAAAATAAACAAATAAATATACAAAAATTAATTTAAAGTCAGTCTTTGCTGAAATTAAAAGCAGCCAAAAAAAGAGAGCTCATTTCAAGAAAAACAAATACATCAATGAGCCAAATGTGTTCTTTTATTCACTCAAAATGCAAATTATTAATACTTTGCTGATTCTCCATGGCAAAAAGTGAATATTATACCAATTACTTTTGAATAGAAGAATATTAATGTAATATAATCATTGTGTTTATTAACATGCTAACATCTAAACATATTTGAGAAAAGACAACAAGAACACAATTTTCTAAACTTTCCATCTTTAAAGCTGTTTCAGTTGCATCTGAGCACTCACAAAATGCCCTCATGCCATGGCATCATTTCTTACTCCAAGACACACTGAGAGAAAAGCATATGCATCACTTTCATTTTACACATGGGAAAACTAACTGTCTAAGGACAGTAAATTGGAAGCAGAGTGGAAGCTAGAACTGGTTCTTTATGTTCAATGCACAACACAAATATGGAGGGTTTTATATCATATAACAAAATGTGTCAACATTTAGAGGATGTGCACGGCTCAGTGAACCAATATTTCCCAAACAACAATGAATAACAACATAAAATCATGGAGGGACAAGAGATCCATTCAAAGTGCAAGACAGATCAATGAATTTTAATGAATATGAAAAGTTCATTGATCTGTTTTCAGATTTCACATTGTAACTAACCTTTAAGGAACCACCCTTTGTTGAGTTTTGCTGTGCTGTGCTTTGTCACTCAATCATGTCTGACTTTTTGGGGCCTCGCAGACTGTAGCCCACCAGACTCCTCTGTCCATGGGATTTCCCAAGCAAGAATACTGGAGCAGGTTGCCATTCCTTCTCTAGGGGATCGTCCCAACCCAGGGATCAAACTTGTGTCTCCTGTGTCTCCTGCATTGGCAGGTGGATTCTTTACCACCACGCCACCTGGGAAGCCCTTGTTGAGTTTCAGAGTGGTAACAAACATGAATGTCCATGGCTGTCTTAAAAGGCTGTGGTAATGCTGTTGCCTTTTCCAACCACATATCCGTGTGAAGCTGGATTTTTTTCATATACTTTACCCACAACCAAAACAACACATTCAAACAGATTAGATGCAGAAGCAGTAATGAGAATTTAGTTATCTTTAAATAAGCCAGAATTTAAAGAGATTCACAAAAATATAAAGCAATGCCACTTTTTCCACTAATTTTTGTTTCAGAAAATAGAACTTTAAAATTTTTTAAATGTTGTGTTACATGTAATGTTTATTGTCATTTTCTAATGAATTAATAATCTTTTCTCAGTTTTAGTTTCTAACATGGTAAATATGGTTAAATATAACCCATTTAAGCATAACTCTCTGAGGTTCTCAATAATTCTTAAGAATGTCAAAGAATCCTGAGATTAACCCTGAGATTAAGAATGTTAAAGAATCCAAAAAGTATGATAAAAGATTCACTTCACTAGGAAGATAGGACAAATCTAAACTTACATGCACTTTTAAAGAAGTGCTTCCAAATACAGAAAGCATAGAACTTAGCAAGCTCACTGTCATAATGGAAGATCTCATTCCATCTCTCTCAATTATTGTTAAGTCACACAGGCAAAATGTACCCAGGATGCTATCAGTCAGATCTTAGCAGAAAAGTGATGCCACACTCACATGAGGTGAAGAGAGAGTTTAAATATTCACAAAGTGTGGCGAGGTTAAGGGACCCCAAGCAGGGATGGATGGAGAACAGCCAGGGCTAGCAGCAAGGTTGCTTATCCTGCCTAGGCCTAAAGCACTTGGTCACCAACACCACGGCCTGACAATCTCAGTGGAATTCTTCAGAGGATTGCAGGATTGCAGTCTTTGCCAAAACGGCCCAGAAGGAGAGAGCTGGATGAGTTACTGTTCTGACCTTTCTTTCCATCTCTTTCTGATCTCCTACCTACATCCCCATTTGCTGAGCCAAGGGAGCCAGGGGTGGGGAGTCCTTGGTATAGTTCACACAGGTCAGCCTCCTGCGGCACAAAGTAGGGTGAGAAAGCTTAGAAAGGGCATCTGGAGGGGCAAAGAGAGAAGAGCCAGCACAGACAGAGCTGATCTGAACAACATCCTTTTCATTTCATTTTCTTAGTTGCAGTGTGTGGGATCTAGTTCCCCAACCAGGGATTGAACCCAGGCCCCCTGCATTGGGAATGCAGAGTCCAAGCCACTGAACCACTAGGGAAGTTCCTGAACAACATCATTTTCAAGTTTAGTTCATTAGGTGCAAATAGAACCCTGGATCTGACAATGTATGTATTTTTCCCAAGTATACACATGGGACATTAATAAAAACTGACCACAATTTTAGGCCAAACAAGTCTCAGCAAATTTCAAGAAATCTATGTCAAATAGAACCTGCCCTCTGACCACAAAACAATTCAATACAGAAGAATCAGAAGTCAATTGCAAAAAGATTGCAATTGGGGTGAGGTGGGGAGGGGGTGGGGACTACATACTTGAAACTTTAAGGATCAAACTTCTAATAACTCAAAATAAAAGTCATGGATATTTAGACATACTCAGAAATTAATAATAATGAAAATACTACACATCAAACCCTGTGGATGTAGCAAAAATAGTACATAGAGAGAAATGTATAATATATCTTTAAATGCTTATGGTTAGATAATTTAAAAACCAAAAATTAATGAGTTGAGTATCCAATTTAAAACAGGAGAGAAAAAAAACAAGAAGTTGTTAAAAATATAAGTGCCCAGAAGTGAATGAAATGAAAACAAACACAAAATAGAGAGATGATCAAAGAGGCCAAGTATTGGCTCTATAAGATTAAAATAAGAAACTCTTTGTGAAATCAATTTTTAACAAAGATGAACAAGCGAAAATACACAAAGTTTCATTTCAGCTTCCTTCTTCAGGGCCTCAGTTCCTACATCTTGTGCCTCCAGTCATCATTTCTCTTGCTTTACGTGAGCTGAAAGGTTGTGTGTGAAATTATAGCCTAAATGAGCAAAGCACACAATTGATTAAGTGACCTTACAGTATCTGTCGGAATTCTTACAGTCTGCTATGTCTCTGGGCTGAATAACAGCTCCTCTGGGATCTATGCCCCTGGGTCCTGGCGAACAGGCTTTGCTACCTAAACAAAGATTAAAACAGAGAAAGGGACACTGAGACCCTGACATGGAAGAAGAGTGGAAGTGAGGCTCCTAATGGGGAAGGGGCGAGAAGAGTGCTGACCTGGGAGGTTAAACAAGCCAAAGACAAGCCAGAGACCCGCGTCACTGTTTCCTCCAGAGCAGCTCTGCACTGGGCTGTCCATGAGGCGTGTGAATAAACACCTCCATTCAGGTGGGATTTGGGTGCAGAAGGGCTATCCGTGGCTATAGAGAATCTTTTTGTTGTGCTGTTGGGGGAATTTTCTTCGCATTTTTGTATTTTCCATTTTTTTCTTCTGCCACTTTATAATACCTTTTATGCAGGGACTACAAATCCCCTCGCAGTCTTCAGTCGTCTATAAAAAGCAGGCCCATTTCCACGTGCTATCACAAGATGTGTGGACCAGAAATGAACATTCCCCCAGATCAACCAAACGCCAGGGTTTTATAGTCATCGAACACTGTGAGTGGCAAAAAGCACCAAAAACCAGGTGCAAAGAGTCCTTTCCAGCTTCATAATTACTAAGGGGAAATGGCATCTCTAAGCCATAGGTGTGGAAATGAAGCTGGCATAGGACAGAGGAGCTATTACACAGGTTAAATAATTGCCAACTACGCTACAAATTAATAATATCAACAGCTTTAACTTTGAAATCAATTTATTCTTAATGTGTCTCAAACCACAGCTGAATAAACACTTAAAATGGAAATACAGTGGTTCCTTCTCTCACATCAAAAGCTGGTTCAAGTCCGTTTGACTCTTAAAATGATTGGTCATTAATCTCTAAAATATTCCATGTAGTTGGAGAGAAATCCCTGCATTCCAGTTTATTGGAAATTCAATTCAGAATTCAATTAAAAATATCAATAAGCTTCATTTAGAGAAACAGCTCCCAAATAACTCTTTTATCTCCAACTTTAATTAAAAGAACTGTCTATGAATTACATGTTCTGTTGCTTTACATACCCATTAAAAAACAGAAATGGACTAGGAGTGATTGATACTATCCTTGTGATAATGGCTTTAAAATTCTCGCCCTGGTCACTTATAAGCATCATAAGTAAGTGAAATACAGGTCTCTATTTGTTTAACTACTAAGACACCTCATTGGTTTGCCAGTCATTGCTTCAAGATAATAAAACTCTGACTTGAAAACGAATGTTCTTCTGTTTCAATATCTGGGTATGATGGGATCTCCATGAACCATTACTATTCTTTTCTATGATATTTAATTTTATATTTGGATTATTCTTGTATATGCATAAAGCCTCATTCCATGCTTTTTAACTCTATGAACCAGGAATCAGAAACAATATAAATAATCTCTGAAATTGTCCAGTAAATATAATACATAATGATTTGACTTCTCCAAGGTTTGTATTATATTGGCATTTGTATTTCTACTATCTATCAACCTAAGACATAGATAAGGTAATTAACCTCTAGGCTAAAGCTTACTTACATAAGACCGTAATTCTTCTGAATTATTCTTAAGAATTATATAAATCTTTTCTTGTTTCAACCTATTTTTCTTCCTTTGAAACCTGAGCATTATTTTTGTTAAAAATTGTAATGTAATTCTATGATAAATTCTCACTGCAAATAGTTTAGAAATATACACACAGGCCCTGCACAGAGAGTATAAACAGCTCATCTTATTTAAATAAAAATATGGCTCCCATGCAAGAGCATACTGAATTTTCACCCAAAATTGCATGTAAATGATGTGTAAATAAAGTGCTCCCTGAATAGGCATTAAATGAGCATTAAGAAGGAAAACCATAACACTCCATCATTTCAGGGGTCCCAGCCCAAAGATGCTTGAGTCCCTTTGACACAACAGCGTGTGACAGCTTCACTGGCATTGTTTCAGGCTGCTGAGTCCAAACTCAGCACAAAAAAAATGGAATGAAGATAGGCCCAAGCAATCACTAATGGCTGGAGCCCAGGCCCTCGGCTCCAGTCCACACAGTCAATCACTTTCCCGGCTTGCACTCGCCTCCTCCTCAAGGAAAGAGGGTTCTATGTAGTTTTACTTTAAGTAAGAGATGAGCAACAGACGAGCCTATCAGTTAACTTTTTGTTTGCATCCAAATCTTGAACAGTGTTTGAGAGATGCAGAGTGGTTCCTGTCCTTCCTGGAACATCTTGGAGAGAACAACCCCTCCAGAGTTGCTGCTCCAAGCTTTGCCTCACATGCAGAGGGTGTGCAGGGTAAGTACCGGATGATTTATCTTCCACTGTGGGCCATCAGATTAAAAATGTCCTGCCTTTTGCCAGCCAAGGACTACTATTCACACCTTTTTCCTGTAAAGGAGACCCCATACAGCAATCCAAGCTCAGTAAGAATGCATCCAATCATATAAGAAAACAGACCCAATGCTGTTATGGGATTTCCACACATCTCAGTACCTGCTACCAAGCCCTGACCACAGTTCAGTTCAGTTCAGTTCACTTCAGTCACTCAGTCATGTCTGACTCTTTGCGACCCCATGAACCGCAGCACGCCAGGCCTCGCAGTCCATCATCAACTGCCAGAGTTTACCCAAACTCATGTCCACTGAGTCAGTGATGCCATCCAACTATCTGTTCCTCTGTCGTCCCCTTGTCCTCCTGCCCTCAATCTTTCCCAGCATCAGGGTCTTTGCAAATGAGTCAGCTCTCTGCATCAGATGGCTAAAGTATTGGAGTTTCAGCTTCAACATCAGTCCTTCTAATGAACACCCAGGACTGATCTCCTTTAGGATGGACTGGTTGGATCTCCTTGCAGTCCAAGGGGCTCTCAAGAGTCTTCTCCAATACCACAGTTCAAAGGCATCAATTCTTCAGCACTCAGCTTTCTTCACAGTCCAACTCTCACATCCATACATGACCACTGGAAAAACCATAGCCTTGACTAGACAGACCTTTGTTGACAAAGTACTGTCTCTGTTTTTTAATATGCTATCTAGGTTGGTCATAACTTTCCTTCCAAGAAGTAGGTGTCTTTTCATTTCATGGCTGCAATCACCATCTGCAGTGATTTTGGAGCCCAGAAAAATAAAGTCAGCCACTCTTTCCACTGTTTCCCCATCTATTTGCCATAAAGTGATGGGACCGGATGCCATGATCTTCGTTTTCTGAATGTTGAGCTTTAAGCCAACTTTTTCATTCTCCTCTTTCACTTTCATCAAGAGGCTCTTTAGTTCCTCTTCACTTTCTGCCATAAGGGTGGTGTCATCTGCATATCTGAGGTTATTGAGATTTCTCCTGGCAATCTTGATTCCAGTTTGTGCTTCTTCCAGCCCAGCATTTCTCATGATGTACTCTGCTGCTGCTGCTGCTAAGTCGCTTCAGTCATGTCCGACTCTGTGCGACCCCATAGACGGCAGCCTACCAGGCTCCCCCGTCCCTGGGATTCTCCAGGCAAGAACACTGGAGTGGGTTGCCATTTCCCTCTCCAATGCATGAAAGTGAAAGTGAAGTCACTTAGTCATATCTGACTCTTAGCGACCCCATGGACTGCAGCCCACCAGGCTCCTCCATTCATGGGACTTTCCAGGCAAGATGTACTCTGCATAGAAGTTAGATAAGCAGGGTGACAATATACAGCCTTGATGTGCTCCTTTTCCTATTTGGAACCAGTCTGTTTTTCCATGTCCAGTTCTAACTGTTGCTTCTTGACCTGCATACAGATTTCTTAAGAGGCAGGTCAGGTGGTCTGGTATTCCCATCTCCTTCAGAATTTTCCACAGTTTATTGTGATCCACACAGTCAAAGGCTTTGGTATAGTCAATAAAGCAGAAATAGATGTTTTTCTGGAACTCTCTTGCTTTCTCCATGATCCAGCAGATGTTGGCAATTTGATCTCTGGTTCCTCTGCCTTTTCTAAAACCAGCTTGAACATCTGGAAGTTCATGGTTCATGTATTGCTGAAGCCTGGCTTGGAGAATTTTGAGCATTACTTTACTAGCGTGTGAGATGAGTGCAATTGTGCAGTAGTTTGAGCATTCTTTGGCATTGTCTTTCTTTAGGATTGGAATGAAAACTGACCTTTTCCAGTCCTGTGGCCACTGCTGAGTTTTCCAAATTTGCTGGCATATTGAGTGCAGCACTTTCACAGCACCATCTTTCAGGATTTGAAATAGCTCAACTGGAATTCCATCACCTGCACTAGCTTTGTTTGTAGTGATGCTTTCTAAGGCCCACTTGACTTCACATTCCAAGATGTCTGGCTCTAGGTGAGTGTGAATGATCACACCATTGTGATTATCTGGGTCGTAAAAATCTTTTTTGTACAGTTCTTCTGTGTATTCTTGCCACCTCTTCTTAATATCTTCTGCTTCTGTTAGGTCCATGCCATTTCTGTCCTTTATCGAGCCCATCTTTGCCTGAAATGTTTCCTTGGTATTTCCAATTTTCCTGAAGAGCTCTCTAGTCTTTCCCATTCTATTGTTTTCTTCTATACTGAAAATTATGTTATAGAAGTCAACCTGAGGCATCTTGTAATTAAGGAGGTTAGATATATACCATCCATCCATGTACTTCTATCAAATCCCCTAGGCCTGCATTTGTACCATGTCCAGCTGGAGGTGGGATTGAAATCTTACAATGCCATCACCTAGTCTGTAAGAAAATTACCCATAAATTGGCCTCATTAATAATCTCCATTGGTACCCACTGATTATTCTACTTCTCAGTTAATTCGTTGAAGGAATATATATATATATATGTACATATGTCAATAGGAAATTAAATATCTAAATATTGAGATTAAAGAATACAATTCTAGGAAGTAAATAAATATGTACGTATATGCATAAACACACATGCTGTAATCATCTGACCACATAGATCAATATTAGTTTATTTTCCAAATAATTATTGCTTTTCAAAAGCAAGTCTTGATTATCATTTTTGTAACCTTTCTTTTTAATATGTGAATATAATAATGGAACTTAACCTTTTCTTAATATTTAGAGTTGACCTTAGAATGAAAGTTAATATTCTCTCCTGTAAAACAGTGGTACTGTATTACAGGATCCTGTCCACGTACATAAACCTTTCTCTTTCTTGGGTTATACTGAAAGGCTTCAGTCTCAGGGGAGAAGGTGTCTGTTTTATTTACTTCTTTGCTGTTGAGGATTTCTGTTGCCTCAACTGAGAGAACAAGAGATAATCATTACTTCTCTCTGCTGTCACGAGACTGCCTCTGTGCTCTTCTTTCCTCCTCGATCTCACTCCCTACACCACCACTGGATTTTAGACACTAAATGCTTGTTGGAACTCTTCATTCACTCATTTCTTCATCCTGCTAGTACTGAATGAGCCTCTTCTATGTGCCAGGCACCATCCTGGGGACAGAGTAGATCCCATTCTCATGGAACCCAGAGCCAATGGGTGCAGACAGAGATTAGCCAGAGAACCGCACAAATAAATTCAACAGCCTTTCTGAGGAATGAGAGACTCGGGTGCAGGGAACCCAGAACTAATCAGGGAGACCAGAGGAGGCTTCTTTGAGCAAGTGGTGTTTGAGCTGAAATCTGGAAGCATTAACTGGTGAAGAAAAGCATGGAGAACATTCCCAGCAGCAGGAAACACGTGTGCAAAACCCCTATGGTCTAAGAGGACCAAGAGAGCCCACGACACAGAAGCCCCAAGGCTGAGACCCAGGTCTTTCAGTCTCTAGTCTAAGAGCAACGGGGGCGGCTGAGGCATAAGTGTGTGAGAGACCGGTGACGACAAATTTTGCATTTGGAAACACCGCCTTAGCCACAGAGTGCAGGATGGCTTGGATGCATATGTATGTCTAATAGGAGAGCGTGGAAGAACATCTGGTGGCTTAGACTAAGGCCAGAGTTCTCAGTCTGGGCTCCACAGAATCTGTGAACTTAGATGGGAAAACGAGCACTTCTTTATTTTCACCAACTTCTGACTGAAATTTAATCTCCTTCCATGAGGACTGTGTAATAGATAATAATCGACAGTCGTATCAGCACCACCTGTGACCTTGTAACCAAGAGGAGTCACAGGTGTGTTCAGGTCACATTACAGCTGCTGCGGATACATGAAGATATCATTTACACTCAATATTGCTTGGAAATTACTACAGCTGTCAGGCCTGCCACTATATCATGTTATCATACAATCCATTAATAAAGAAGCATGTATTTGATTATAATTCCATTTTTAATATTTTGATATCTGCATTTTAACATAATTGGCTTCCTTTGTAATCGTATGTGCTTTATTTCATGAATTTAAGTCTTATTCTGAAAAGAGGCTCATAGGCTTCACCAGGCTGCCAAAGGTCTCTGTTGCACAAAATAAACGAACTCCTATGGGTGAAAGGGAGAAGACCATTTGAGAGCTACTCAGGTCAGTGCAGCATGGCCTGGATGGGTGTGCCAGGATGAAGGCAAGAGCCTTGGGATGATTATTAGAGGTCTGGGTCATGCAAGTGGAGAGACAGTATGCGCTGGTGTTCTACTCAAGTGAGAACACACTGGAAGAAAATCTCAAGCACATCTACAGATGCAGTGCAAGGGCTTTAGTTAATGGACTCAGGGGCATCCAGTTCAACCAATTTTATCTCACTTTTGGGATCATGGCAAAGTCTCAGATAACTGAGTATTAGTAAGTAAGGTGTCACCATGAAAAGACACACATATATAATAGGAAACCTCATCAAGAAAAGTACAAGCTTCTATTCACCATGTCCAGTTACAGAGTGTTTTTAATTTTCACAAATGAATCAGTTATCACAAACTCTGCCACTTTCTCTCCAAGACTGCTTTCCAGGGGATTGGATTTCTTTCCCTGGAGGAATCCAGTTTTCATTGAAGTTAAGGAGTGGATGTCATCACTCAACATCTTCTTTCCTGGGGGCGGGGCGGGGGGGGGAGGAGGGTCTAAATCTCCATTCTGGATGTTAAAGATCAAAAAATCCTACTGCGGCTCCTTCAGGAAAATCAGAAACAGCATCAACCTAAATATCCTCATTACTTCTATTTCCATCCATGAACAACATATTGACCGTGCCAAAACAATTAAACAGACTTAAATCATGAGCCACAAGCCAAACAGTTCCCTTGGTGACTTCACCCAAGCCTCCTGTCAGCTAGCCCATCAGGCATCTGCTGAATTCCAGGCAAGGGAAGGGCTGCAAACAGTTTTTTGCAGTTTAAATTCAGTATATGTCTCCATTCCGGTCTACCTTCAAATTTGCATAAACCTTCTAAATACTTCTGCATTCAGAATAAAGTTTTAAACGTGAGAGTCAGGGAATGCAAATACTGGTTTGGCCATTAGCTCTGCAGAACTCGAGAGAAATTTTCACATTTTCTGCTGGTTTTTCCTTTTGCATGTGGAAAGAACACTTCGGGCAAGAATAAGTTCAAAAACTGGTAGATGGTATTTGAGAAAAAGTGGTCTCCCTTACCCTTACCATGCCCAGGTGTCCATTCACATTGTGCCAGAATTAGACCTCCTGTAATAATTTTTTTTCTGTTGATCTTTTGTCCACTCACCAGGCCCCTACTCTCTCCTGCAGAAAAATCTCAAAGAAACCAAAGCCAGGTAGATTTTCTTTTTTTTGAAGTCTCCTCCCCTAACAAGAACTCTGTGATTGACACTCTGCTGTGCAGAATCCATTTCAGTTGTCCTGCCTCCAAAGTTCCAGAACTTAATACAAAAGGTAACATTTTATTTCATTAGTGTACCTATTCAGTGTTCTCTTATTACTTTTGATCCGGTGCTCAAGATAAAAACACTTTTTTCCCCTAGAGGTGTTATCTGTTATGAACAGGCTGCTTTCTGAGACAGCCAGTTCTTCTTTGACCTATAACACATTTCAACAAAAAACGTTTGAATCAAACTGATTAGTTTTAAAAGAAAATTTCCAGATTAATGTCTGTCTGGCAGACTCGACTGCTTGGCAGTTGCATGAGCTTAGCCAGGTGGCTAGACACATTTCTCAAGCTTTATTTTTCTGATTTCTTATTACGTAAATGATATAGAAGAAATGTCGAAGTAGGAGAGAACTTAGAGGGGGAAAAAATGTAGTGTGCTTGTACATATCTGCAGACTGTCATCTACATTCGAGGGTAAAGAAGGCATATTTGCTTAACTTGTTTATCTAACAAAGCAAAACAAAATCTGCATGTTGGAATTGTTTGGTTCTAACAAAGCGTTGGTTGGCTGCAAAGCTTCAAAACACAAACTTAAAAGAAAGAAATAGATCCCGCTAGCTGATAAAAGACCACAGAAAGAGGGGTGCCTCCTGAGCGAGAGAACCAGACTCCCACAGGCAAAGATCTCTCTCTACCCACTTCTCCTCCTCTCTGTACCTCTCTGCTACCTGCCCTCACTCCTGCTGATCACCCTTACCTGTTGGCTAAGACCAGAGCCACCTACAGTTCACCCAGTTTCATCTTCCCAGCATCTAGGCAAGAGAGTAAAGAACCACTTTCTCTCTCCTACGCGCTTCTGTTTCCGTAGAAGCCAAGGAAAGACGCTGATTGGTCTAGCTGAGGACCAATTTCTTGCCTAGTGGCAAGCACGGTGCCAGAGAGTTGAGGTCAAATTTAAAAAGTGCAACTCTAGCTTCCTGAAATACAGTCTCAGAAGGAAGGGGGAGTACTAAGCAAACAAAATAACAAATGCTTGCCCCATTTATGTGGCTATGGCACCCCACTCCAGTACTTTGCCTGGAAAATCCCATGGATGGAGGAGCCTGGTAGGCTGCAGTCCATGGGGTCGCTAAGAGTTGGACACGACTGAGCGACTTCCCTTTCACTTTTCACTTTCATACATTGGAGAAGGAAATGGCAACCCACTCCAGTGTTCTTGCCTGGAGAATCCCAGGGACGGGGAGCCTGGTGGCTGCCGTCTGTGGGATCGCACAGAGTCGGACACGACTGAAGCGACTTAGCAGCAGCAGCAGCAGCATGACACTACAGTCTTTGTAAAGTAAGATTTTGCCCTGGTTTGACATTTAAGATGCCAGAGATTAAATTATTATAAGCTATTTCATATCAGAGGACTTGCTTACCCAAAATACAATTATAATTGAGTGAATCATTAATAATGACATAACATGAAAAAAAGAGTAATTCTCTAGGGCAGAGAAATGGGGGGTCAAAGTGCACAAAGTTTCAATTATGTAATTTCAATTATGCATAGGTGCTGGAGATATAATGTGCAGCATGATGACTAACTAATAATACTGTTCTTGAAATGTGCTGAGAGATTAGATCTTAAATACTCTCATCACACACACAAAGATGGTAACTATGTGAGGTGATGGATATGTTCATTAGCTTGATTGTGGTAATCATTTCACAATGTGTATATATGTATAAAAACATCATGTTGTACATCTTAAATATATACAGTTTTTATTTGTAAGTTATACTTAAATCTGAAGAAATAAATTGATATAGTTCATTTTTAGCATTTCTTCAATTAAAGGAATAATTCTGTAATGACATAAGCTAGACTTTTTTTTTTTTCCATTTCTAGCATTCTCTTGAGGACCTTTTACTCAAGTAGGTCTTTCTGGAAATAAAACACCGAGGCATTGTCTCATTTACACTAGGCTACATTAATGTTTTTAGAGTACCATTAATAATCTTTCCACATTAAAATAAATGCTCTAGAATTGTTCTAATTCAGCTATGTCAGCAGTGCCCAAGACACTAAATGAAAACACCGTGAACACCTTTTATTAGTGGAAAGTGCTGTGTCCTCCAGCACGCAGACATAAGCAGGCAATACTAGGAGCCGATATAAAGGTGTCTTCTCTGCATAGTGTTGGGACACCATAACCGCTGACATGCAGGACTCTGAACCAGAGAGCTGGGGGTCATTACAGCAGGCAGGGGCCCTCTTTGGCTTTTAGAATGACAGCCTCGGGGTAGAGAAACTCTAAGGTGCTTTCCAGTTCTAAAATATAATTCTAATGGAAAAGAACGCAGCGTAACTGGAACACATGAAAGAGCCAGTTGCTTTAGCATTGAGAGGAAAGCTAGTCGTCAGCCTCTCATCGCTGCCCTCCGGGCTGGGCGTCTGGGACACAGAATGAGTACAGGGCAGTGTCTGTCCTCAGGGAGCACACAGGCTGGGGCTGCGGAGGGGAGACAGGTGTGTAAACAGATCATTAACAGGCCACGTGGCAAGGGCACTGGGAGGAGAGCAGATGGGCAGAGGGGAGGAAGTGAATAACTCACCCTGCGAGATGCCGAACAGAGGAGGCGCTGTCTACAATGAGCCTGAAAAGGCAAGTTCAGTAGGCCATCTATGCAGAAGGCCAAGTTTGAGGGGAAAAAACATCTGGCTGGATGGGGCAGAAAGTATATGCCAAAGGAGCCCAGGATGTTCCAAGAAAGGAAGTCTTGGTAAGAGTGGGTAGATATGAGGACTTTCTCCTGTTGGCAGGAAGAGCCGCTAAAGGGCTGCACACAGGAGTTAGGCACGCTGGGGCCTGCCTTATAGGAAGCTTCCTGGCAGCAGTGTGCAGTGTGGATCGAGGGAGATGGGGCTGAGCACAGGGACGCTCACCCTGTGGGAAGCTCCTGCATTAATAGCTGAATGAGCTGGTGAGGGTCTGGGTTAAGACAGGGGCAAAGGAGAGAGAAGACAGGTGCTACTGAAGAAAAAGAAGTTTTTCCCAGGGCCCAAGAACTGAATTACATTTATCATGTTGAGGAGGAAAACTTTTTCTTGTACTCTCTTAGGTTCATGAACTAGGGGCCTGTGAATTAAACTGAAGCAAGACAGATTAACAAGAGAAAGAGCACAGAACTTTTGTTAATGTCAACATGCATAGGAGTCCACAGAAAAGAAGTGAAACTCAAAAAAAGCAATCAGACTTAAAGGTTTATATACCATTTTAACATGGGAAAGGGGGTTGAACTTCAGAGGAGGATTAATCATGGGGAAGTGGCTAGGATATATAGGGAAACTAATGGAAGATAAGTTATTTTATTTTTATTTTACTTTTAGTTTTATTTCTGCAAGTTTATCTGGGTGTCAACTCCCCATCTTGCTCTTCCCCTCCTAGTGGTGGGGCAGGTACCTTCACAAAGGAAAATCTATGCCCTCCTTTTAGGCAGATAAAAGAAGGGCAGGAACTCTTCCTGTATCTTTTGATTCTGATTGCCTTCAGCTCAAGAGTGCCCTTATGCCAAACTGGTATACTCAGAGGTGGCATATTCTGTTGCTCTGCATGTGTGGTTTTGAGTTTAAAATCACTGAGCCTCACCTCCAAAATGAAGATAAAACTTTTCAGATTGCACTTAAAATGGCACAATCCACTTAAACCACTCAAGACAATAGTAAGCATTCAACAAATATATCAACGTCATTTCTATTATCATGAACTATCCAATCTTCCCTAAGGAGACAGAGCCAAGAGAAGATGACCATTCCGCTTGACGTTGGCATAAGGTCGGTGTAGACTGGGACTCAGTGGGCGAGGGAACCCAGAATGACTAGGAGTCAAAGAGCCAGAAAACCAGGGAATAAGTGTTGTTTGGGTATCCCTGGGTCAAAGCTAGAAAAGCCAAACTAACATCAAGGTTAAGGGGCTAGCATGGAGGCCAAAATGTAAAACAAAGGCAAGAAGGTCGGGCAGATGCAGGGACGGAGTAATAAGCCTAGAGCAAGGTTTGTAAAGAAAAAAGTTCAGAACAACTGCTATGTGGACAGGGCTGAACAGCCCAGGATAAGGATGGCCCTGTGGGTCAACTTGGTTTAAAAGACAGGATGGGCTGGCTCAGACACCATGGACCAATACCTACCGGTGACCCTGAGGACATCTCCCAAGAAAAGACCCAAGAGCCTCTCGTTGTAAAGAATCTCACCCGTTTCAAGGTAACAGCGGCAGCATTCAGTCATTCTCATTGTTTTTCCCCTCTAAGACTGGAGACACATGGGAAGAGATGGTTGCACAAAGTGAGAGCTGATCTGCCAGACCTTGTTCTAGATGGGTTCCTGCATTAACCCTTTCATCTCTGCAACCCCATCAAGTAGACACTGTCCTCATCCCCATTTTACAGGTGAGTCAGGTGAGGCTTAGAGCTACTGAGTATCCTGGGCGAGGTCGTCTAGCCTGTACAATTCCAGCTGTCTGAGGCCAGGGGCCCCCACCCCATCTGCTGTACTGCCTCGTGCCGGGGCGAGACTTGGGTAGAGGGCCAGGAGGCAGAGATGGAAGCCCAGCCTGGACAACGGATGCCTCTTCCCTTGAGGTGGAAGAGAAAGTGGGGATGGTTGAATAATTTGGAGTTTGGGGGACAGGAAGGAAGCTGCTGTTGGTGACACTTAACAGCCTATATTTTCTCTGAAATGCCTAGTTTGGTTTGTGTGAAAGAGTTGGCAGAGGGTGATGGTGGGGAAACATGTTCTAAGGGTTTCCTGGAAGGGGCCCAGGGCCCTGCAAGGCTGGGAGAAGGGCTGCCTCTGGGTTCTAACCCAAGCAAGAGTGGGCTTTCCCAGATCAAATGCAGCTTCCAAAGTCAGGAAGCCCTGGGGGCCTTTAAGAAAACCAAGCCCCAGAGCACTGGCCTTTTAAAATGCTGACCCAGAAGTCCAACACAGACAGTACTTGTGGGGGCCCACCCTCTGACGTAAGCCCCCATGCCCGTGGAGAGAATGGTCTAGACCTCGCTGTTTTGTGTTAAGCTTTTTATTTTGTATTGGGGTATAGCCCAATTAACAGTGTTGTGGGAGTTTCAGGTGAACAGCGAAGGGATTTTGCCATACATATACATGTATCCATTCTCCCCCAATTCCCCACCCATCCAGGCTGCCATTTAACATTAAGCATAGTTCCATGTGCTATACAGTAGGTCCTTGTTGGTTATCCATTTGAAATATAGCCGTATGTACATGTCCATCCCAAACTTCTTAACTATCCTTTCCCCCCCATCCTTCTACCAGGCAACCATAAATCCATTCTCTAAGTCTATGAGTTTCTTTCTGTTTTGTAAGAAGTTCATTTGTATCATTTCTTTTTAGATTCCACATAAAGGAATGTCATACGATACTTTTGGGCTTCCCCGGAGGCTCAGTGGTAAAGCATTCACCTGCAGTGCAGGAAATGCAAGTTCCACCCCTGGGTTGGGAAGATCCCCTGGAGGAGGGCATGGCAGTCCACTCCAGTATTCTTGCCTGGAGAATCCCCATGGATAGAGGAGCTTCGTGGGCTACAGTTCATGGGGTCTCAGAGAGTCAGACATGACTGAAGCAACTGAGAATGCATGATTTTTCTCCTTCTCTGTCTGACTTCACTCAGCATGACCATTTCTAGGTCCATCCATGTTGCTGCAAATGACATTATTTCACTCTTTTTAATGGCTAAGTAATATTCCATTGCATATATGTACCACATCTTCTTTATCCATTCCTCTATGGATGGACATTTAAAAAACTAGCTGTTTTTGATGCTGCCCCAATTCAGCAGCAGCACTGGAAGTTTGTTAGAAAAGTGGACTCTGGCCTCCATTCAAACGTACTGAATCAGAATCTGCATTTTTAACAAGTTGCCCAGCTTGATTCGTGTGTGCATTAGCAGGTGAGAAGCACTGCTTCTCCAGCCCCAAAGCAGCTGTTCAAGCCTCAGAGTCACTTGGGGTCAACAGTCTCATTATCGTGTTTCTCAAGACAAACCTCTAGAGAACCAGCAGTGTGCAAGCCTACATCAGTGATGCTATACAAAGTCAATGTTCAGATGAAAGAGAACACGGATGACTTCATAAATGTTCTTTGCAAGGAGAAAGAAAAAAGCCGGTCTGAAGGAGCAGCCTTGGGCAGAAGATCATTCCTATCTCCTATCCAGTGGTTTTGGGCAGTGTTCCCAGCATCATGCAGTCATAACTGAGCACCTCCAAGTGTCGGGCAGTCTCCTAGCTGCTGGGGAAACCACAGCAAACAAAACAGGCAAAAATGCCTGCCTCCAAGAAGCTTCCATTCTCATGCGGAAAGAAAATAAAGCAAATAAGTAAAAATATAGTTTGCTACACAGTATCAGTACAGAAACGTAAAGTGGGAAGGGATACAGACAATATCAGTGGGTGGTTGCAGTTTTAGATAGCATAAGCCAGGTGCACCTCCGTGAGAAGATGACAGTTAAGTCAAGCCCCAAAGAAGGTGAGGGAGCAAGCTAGACAGTTATGGTGGGAACAGCCTTGCAGACACGATAAGCAGCCAGTGCCAGGGCCCTGGGGCAGGCATGTGGCTGGCTCACTTAGGGAACAAGGAGCCTTGTATGGCTGGAGAGGATGAACAAGAGCAGAGGAGAGTTGGCTAGAGACTCAGCACAGAGCTAGTCCTGTTGGGCCTCCTAGAGCACAGTTAGACTTTTCGCTTTTACCAGGAGTGAGATGGCAGGTCAAAGGGCTTGAGCAGAGGCGTGATGAGGTCTTTCCTGGGTTGTAACAGGATCACTCTGGCTGCTGTGTGAAGGTGGAGCAGAAGCAGGGAGGATGGCTGAGAGATTCCTGAAAGGGTGCAGACAAGAGATGCTGGGGACTTGGAACTGGGTGGTGGTGGTGGTGGTAAGAGGCTGGATTCTGGATATTGAGTGAATGTGGAGCCAGAAGGATTCCCTGGCCAGTTGGATGTGAGATGACTCCAGGGCTTTTGGCCTGAGTAACTGGAAGATAAAGTTGGCATCTCTGAAATAGGGACGATTGCAGGCAGAGCAAGTGAGCCAAACTAAAGAATCTGGAGTCACAGAGCCTGGTGTGAGTGCTCAAGGGAAAACATGGCATGCTTTCATTTCAGACGTTCAGGGAGCAAGTGGTTTTTAGTTTTAGTTGGAAAAGGTAGTTAGGTGTTTCCCACTCCCCCACTTAAAAGGATGAACTAAACTATCAGATTACTAAGTCCTCGCCAAACGTCAACAATTGGCTGGCACCAAATGATGTGAGCTAATACATCGCTCTGAGCACAGACAGTGAAGATCCAGCACATTGAGATAGACATGGAGGGCTGGATTGAATCGGGAAACCAGGTCAGCACCAGGGCATACTGCCTGGCACCGCCTGGGGCCCAGCCTCATTCTCTCAGAATGAATCTTTAGTTAATGGTGCTTGGTATTTGACCTTTTCAGTCACAGCTGAAAAGAGCCTTCCTCTGCCTCGAGGGCCACCAGTGGGGCCAGGAGAGGACCTCTGCAGGGGAAAATGTGGCCAGGCTTGATCGGCAGCTGGAGACCTCTTTTCTACCCCAACTTGATTGAGAAATAATTTGATGTATCATGTTGTGTAAGTTTAAGGTGGGCTTCCCTGGTAGCTCAGTTGATTAAGAATCTGCCTGCAATGCAGGATAACCTTGTTTGATTCCTAGGTCTGGAAGATCCACTGGAGAAGGGATAGGCTACCCACTCCAGTATTCCTGGGCTTCCCTTGTGGCTCAGCTGGTAAAGAATCCACCTGCAATGCAGGAGACCTGGGTTCAGTCTTAAATACAATGTGATGATTTGATACGTGTATATAGTGTGAAGTGCTTACCGCAAGAAAGTTAGTTAATACACCCTTCACCCCATCTAATCACCATCTTGCTTTTGTTGTTATGGTGAGAACCTTAAACCACCTACTCTCACAGCAACTTTCAAACGTACAGTATAGTATTAGCGTGGGGCTTCTCAGGTGGTGCATTGGTATAGAATTCCCCTACCAAAGGAGGAGACACTGAAGTCTCGGGCTCAATCCCAAGGTCAGGAAGATCCCCTGGAGAAGGAAATGGCAACACACTCCAGTATTCTTGCCTGGGAAATCCTATGGACAGAGGAGCCTGTAGGGCTACAGTCCATGGGGTAGTAAAGAGTGGGACATGACTGAGTGACGATCACTTTCAGTTTATACATATATGGACATTCTGAGAGTTTGCCCATTGACAGACATGAGGAAGGTGTATCGGACAGACACAGAGTCAGCCTTCAAGGAGTTAGAGTCCACATCTAAACAGATGGCCCGCTCCAGAGTCAGCAGACTCTGGTCTGTGGGGGAAGTCCACGTGGCAAACAGGGAGGGAAGAAAGAATTGTGTGCACATAATACATTCCACCACAATAGTTGGTTCATTTCAAGCAGATCTGTGAAGGTTGTTCTCGCTGAGAACACCTCTTTATAAACCAGAATGTTTTAGTTGCCATCCACAGTGAAAGCCTCGTTATCAGACCCTCTTATCACTTTCATTAACATAGAATCTCTATTAATGATGCCTCTTTTTAGATAGTAGTCTAATGATTGTTACTTAGATTCTTCAAGATCCCAGTTGCTTCCTGAATTCTTTACAAGAAATTAAATAGGAACCATAACTAGGTTTTTTTTAATGTGGTATATGTATATATATATATGTATATTATATCACATTTTGTTTATCCTTTCATCTGTCAATGGAAACTTATGTTGTCTTCATGCCTTGGGTATTGTAGAAAGTGCTGCAAAGAACACAGGAGTGCAAATATCTCTTCAAGATAGTGATTTCATCTCCTTCAGATCAGATAAATTCCCAGAGGTAAAACTGCTGGATCATAGGGTAATTCAATTTTTAATTTTTTGAGGAAACTCCCTACTAGTTTTCATAGTGGCTGCACCAGTTTACATTCCAGCCAACAGTCTCTCAGGGTTCTCTTCTCCACGTTGTTGCCAAGATTCGTTATTTGTAGACTTTTGATGATAGCCATCATGACAAGTGTGAGGTGATAGTGTGTTTTTGATTTGCATTTCCCCAATGATTGGTGATATTGAGCACATTTTCATGTACTTGTTAGCCATTTGTATGTCTTATTTAGAAAAATATATTAAAAATGTCTGTTCAAGTCCTCTGCCCATCGGATTGTTTGTGTGTTGTTGGGTTCTGTTTGTTTTGCTATTCAGTTGTATGAGTTTCTTATATATTTTGGATATTAAGCCCTTGTCAGATATATCAGTTCAATTCAGTTGCTCAGTTGTGTCTGACTCTTTGTGACCCCATGGACTACAGCATGCCAGGCTTCCCTGTCATTCACCAACACCATGAGCTTGCTCAAACTCATGTCCATCAAGTCGGTGATGCATTCCAGCCATCTCATCCTCTGTGGTCCCCTTTTCCTCCTGACTTCAATCTTTTCCAGCATCAGTGCTTTTCCAGTGAGTCAGTTCTTCGCATCAGGTGGCCAGAGTATTGGAGCTTCAGTTTCAGCATCAGTCCTTTTCCCCATTCCATAGGTTGCCTTTTCAGCTGTTAGATTGTTTCTTTCCCTGTGCAGAAGCTTTTTAGTTTGATGTAGTCCCATTTGTTGATTTGTGCTTTTGTTGCCTGTGTTCTTGGGATCATATCCAAAAACCTCCTTGCCAAGACTGATGTCAGGGAGCTTTTCCTTTACATTTTCTTCTAGGAGTTTTACAGTTTCAGTTCTTACATCTAAATCCTTAATCCATTATGGAGTTAATTTTTGTGAGTGGTGTAATCTGGGATCCAATTTAATTCTTCTCCAAGTGACTGTCCAGTTTTTCCAACACCATTAGGAAAATTGATGACACTGTCCCTTCTCTGTTGAGTATTCTTGGCAGTTGGAGACCTCTTGATTGAGCCTTTATGAAAATCAACAAGGAACATGCCAAGGCCACTTGACATGTCAAATCTGTTGTCCCCCTTTAAAAATTCACATTTATACACAGCCCTGTGGAGAACATTTAGCTAATATTGTGCAGTTTCAGCACTAAGATCCTGTAAAATCTCAACCTGATAATTTCACAGATGATGCAAAACAGTCTATAGCCAAAGTTACACAGCTAGTTAGGGGCAGAGCTGAAACAGAGATTCCACCATCCTGACTCCCATCACAGCAGAATCTTCGGAGCCTGTCCACCAGCTCTTAGAACACTTTGAACCTGTTTTCTTATTTATACAGTTGAGACTATAACTGAACAGGGTTTCTGTACCCCTCCCCCTGGAAACATCCTAAATTCCTAATGATCATTTTGCCCTGTGAGACTTCAGGGTAGTGTCTCCTCCAGAGCACTGTTCAGTGCGGCCACACTTCACAGCACCCCCCACCCGCCCCCCGCCATTGTGTGGCTCAAACACCGTGGGTTTTGCCATGATGTGAAAAGGGTCGAGAACTTTTCTGTTTTTTTATATTTTATTTTTTAATACTAACCTTAATATATACCAACGTTGGTGGCCCCTCCTTTCCAGACCATCAACTCCTTGACAGTCTTTCTTACTTCTTAGAAAGCTGGGCTGAGAGTCATCTCAGACCAGTCTCTACTCAAGGGCAAAGGAAAGATGCTCAGTATGGCCAACGATGGGAGGAAAGAGGACATAACTCTCAGACGTCAGTCACAGCGGTGGGACCATGTCAGGAAACACTTGGGTGCCATAAGAAAGGTGGCAACCGAACCTCCTTTAGACTGGAATTGGTTTCCTTGTGGTAAAAGTTGTTCTGAAGCTCTGAAATACTTGCATTTTTCTTGAAGTCTTTCCTTCTTCATTCTAAGTTCATTTTTTAAAGTCTTCTAGATCCTTTTTTTTTAACCTTAGACATAAGCTGTGTGTAAGGCTGGCATGAAGGATCTGCTCAACAAATGTGTGTTGAAAGCAAATTGCAGTTAAAATATAAAGTCATATGATAAAATAAGTGATCATGCTCATTATCAGCTTTAACTGAGTGTTCCAGAGGACTTTTCTAAGTTGTAAAAAAAAAAAAAGTAAATGGGTTCATTCAGTAAAATAAAATGGCAAATACTTGCTAAAAGGTTAACTTTTTAGAAAAAATTGAGTCTAAATTCAGCAGGTGTTATCAGTGCATTATCACCAGAATAGTGTGATGTGATATATAGAAGATTAGCTTTATAACCTGCAAAAAAAAAAAAAAAACCCAAATAACCAAATGGTAGAATGTCTCAATCACCACTTTATTTTTTATCCAAGGATAATGTAAGCTACATTGAAATTACTGTAATATTTGGAATACTGGCCAAGTCTTCTAGCTAGACATACACAACTGTGAATTAGACGAGCTCACATACTTGGTTCTACTGTGCACACTCACACGATCTCAACTGCACACAGAACACTTGATTTCTTTGGAGAGTTATTTAGTTGAAGCTTTCATCTCTGTTCTTATATTTAATAAGTCCTCCTTTGCGTCTTCTTTTTTTTTTTTTTTTTTTTGGCTGCACTGCACAGCATGTGAGATCTTAGTTGCCCAACCAGGGATTGAACCAGAGCCTCCTACATTGGAAGAGTAGAGTCTTAACCACTGAACTAGCAGTAAAGTCCCCTTTGCTTCTTTTTTGGGGAAGGAGGGAACCAGAAGCCCACAGCATGTCATGTCATATGGATATACAATCAACATGAGTAGTGAAGTGTCCAGCTCAGTCATGTCCAAGTCTATCCAACATCATGGACTGTAGCTTCTGTCCATGGGATTCTCCAGGCAAGAATACTGGAGTGGGCAGCCATTCCCTTCTCCAGGGCATCTTCCCGAACCAGGGATGGAACCCGGGTCTCCGCATTGCAGGCAGATTCTTTACCATCTGAGCCACCAGGGAAGCCTCATATAATTAATATTAACCCCAAATAATTAAAATATGTTCTTCATAAAACTAAGTCTTTGTTACCCTTCATATTCTGAATAAGCATTCATACATACACACAAAGAAGCACTCTATATTATAAATCAACATATTTCAACAAATAAACATATATTAATATATGTCAAAAAAGAAAAAAACACTTATCTCCTCAAATTAACTACGTGAGTTTCCAGTATTCACCAAAACAGTACCATAGGAATTATTCCAGCCCAAATTCCTGCCCCTTTACCACACAAACACAATCAATTCATCGCACCTGCCAAATGACCAGTTTGACATCCGTCAGGGAACTTCTGAAATACTGTATTGTGTTTGTAAGTACACATTCTAATCCTTACCCATCTTCTATCTCTCTATAGTGTCGAGAATCATGCTAAACAGTCCTTGAATCCGTCACCATTCGAAACACCCAGTGATCAGTGTTTCCTCCCTGTGGAGCCTTACTGTTCCTTGACTGGAGCACACAGATGACTTCCCAAGGTGCACCCCTCATAGCTGGGCATGACCTTGTGATTATACCTGACCACTGGGCTGAAGCTGGGAGGGAGTACCCTTTCTGAGAGAAAGCACAGAAAACCCCATGAGATCCTCCAGGGTGATAAGGGACGGCTTACTCCAAAAGTGCGGCTCAGTTCAGTTCAGTTCAGTCGCTCAGTCGTGTCCAACTCTGCGACCCCATGAATCGCAGCACGCCAGGCCTCCCTGTCCATCACCAACTCCCGGAGTTCACTCAGACTCACGTCCATTGAGTCAGTGATGCCATCCAGCCATCTCATCCTCTGTCATCCCCTTCTCCTCCTGCCCCTAATCCCTCCCAGCATCAGAGTCTTTTCCAATGAGTCAGCTCTTCTCATGAGGTGGCCAAAGTACTGGAGTTTCAGCTTTAGCATCATTCCCTCCAAAGAAATCCCAGGGCTGATCTCCTTCAGAATGGACTGGTTGGATCTCCTTGCAGTCCAAGGGACTCTCAAGAGTCTTCTCCAACACCACAGTTCAAAAGCATCAATTCTTCAGCGCTCAGCCTTCTTCACAGTCCAACTCTCACATCCATACATGACCACAGGAAAAACCATAGCCTTGACTAGACGGACCTTTGTTGGCAAAGTAATGTCTCTGCTTTCGAATATGCTGTCTAGGTTGGCCATAACTTTCCTTCCAAGGAGTAAGCATCTTTTAATTTCATGGCTGCAATCACTATCTGCGGAGATTTTGGAGCCCAGAAAAATAAAGTCTGACACTGTTTCCACTGTTTCCCCATCTATTTGCCACGAAGTGATGGGACCGGATGCCATGATCTTCGTTCTCTTTTTTTTTTTTCAGTGTTACAGCTCCATTTTATTTATAAGATAGCAGGAGAATCCAAGACTCAAAGAGAAGAGAGTGGAGGAGTGCGTGGGGAGGGAGAAAGAGAGAGAGAGTGCGCGCATGCATGGGAGGGAGGGAGGGAGAGAGAGAGAGAAAGAGCGCGCTTTGGCTCCTCCTTTTATATGTTTTTTCTTCCACCTGGGCCTGCCCTATGTAAATTGGGCTTAGCCAGGAGTGCTGTTTGTTCTGCCTGAAGTCTTCACTCTGGTCCTCCGACCTTCCTTGTCTTTTAGCCACCGCCATTTTGGACTCCTTTTCCCTATTCTACCTACCTAACATTCCCCCCTCAAGAGATGGGAGGCCCAATTCTTTGGGAATAGGGGCGTCAAGGTCTTTCTGGCTACTTCCTGCTGAACTGGGACAGCGAGGGGTATTGGGCCTCCCCATCTTGCTAGTCTCAATCCTCAGAGTCCTTATAGAGGTGTCCAAGGGTGTGTGATATTTTCCATGGTCAGCTGTAGTTTTATATCTTTGTTGAACTGGCACTGCATGTTGTAGCTGGTTGACCTTAACTGGAGGTCTTCTGGAATCTGAGACTGGGCTGCGTGAGCTTTCTGCTGAGTTCGGTTTTCGTTGTCCCAGTTTCCAGCACAATGGGCCTTCCCCTGCGCTGAGTTTCTTCACCTTCTGCTTCTAGCGTGGGAGCTTCGCTGAGTTGGGCTCCTGTTGTGCTTGGCCTCTTCCACGCAGAGGTTGTTTCAGCCAGGTTATACCCGAGTCACGGCACCATAGATGTCACGCGAGTGTATGTTCCTCGGTTCTTTGTCTCGTCACAACAAAGATTTGGAGCAACGGACATTAAAGCCCTTGGCGCATCACAGCTCTCGGGTCTTGGACAAACCGTGTTACAGCTCTTAGGCAAATCAGTGTTACAGCTCCATTTTATTTATAAGATAGCAGGAGAATCCAAGACTCGAAGAGAAGAGAGTGGAGGAGTGCATGGGGAGGGAGAAAGAGAGAGAGAGAGGGAGAGAGAGAGAGGGAGAGAGAGAGAGAGCGCGCACGGGAGGGAGGGAGGAGGAGGGAGAGGGAGAGAGAGGGAGAGAGAGAGGATCTTCGTTTTCTGAATGTTGAGCTTTAAGCCAACTTTTTCACTCTCCACTTTCACTTTCATCAAGAGGCTTTTACATATTAATTAAATTAATACAAGATGGTGGCAGCTCCATTCCCACGAGCTTCTAAGCAGCTGTGTCTGCAGTGCCTCCTGCCGATGGAGGGGAACACGCAACAGGTTGCAGTGTTAGACTGCTAAGCTTCAGCTTGTTCGTTTCTACAGCATCCCAATGAATCCAATGACTTTAGCTGGTGCTGATTCTCAGCCACCTGCCCCAGGTATTGCCCCGATAAGCATTCTGCACCTTCTCCAGGAAGCTCTAGTTCCCCACCCTGGGGAAAGACATACATTTAGTTGCACGGACACCTCCAGGAGGTAACTTCTACCTGGAGAAACACCACCTTCCTCCAGTCCGCCTCAGCACACCTCTGCTGCTCTTCACAAATATTTTGTATTAAACACGTTTATGGAGAGCCTGGAAAGATAGTTGCTGGGAATCCCTATGCAACTAGAAGTCTCTGGCAGGACCCTCCTCCTGGGTAGCTCATGCCCAGACACCATCTCCCTGGGGGAAACGATCCAGTGCTCAGCTGACCTCCGCGCTCCTCACTGAATTCAATTCACAGCCCACTTCTCTACAAAGCAGATGAAGACTTGCCTCGGTGTACAGAGGAGAGAGGCTAGTTCTCCTTCAGTTCAGAAGCGAGCATCTGTAATTCTGCACTCTGCTGCTACTGCTAAGTCACTTCAGTCGTGTCCAACTCTGTGCGATCCCATAGATGGCAGCCCACCAGGCTCCCCCGTCCCTGGGATTCTCCAGGCAAGAACACTGGAGTGGGTTGCCATTTCCTTCTCCAAGGCATGAAAGTGAAAAGTGAAAATGAAGTCGCTCAGTCGTGTCTGACCCTCAGCGACCCCATGGACTGCAGCCTACCAGGCTCCTCTGACCCTGGGATTTTCCAGGCAAGAGTACTGGAGTGGGATGCCATTGCCTTCTCCATCTGCATTCCTCTATCCTCTTCCAAAGAAGGAATCAGCTGCTCTTCACTAGGAGGTCACAGGGATGACCTCACTTACCGTATCATCTGTTCCAACACAGGCAATTCCCGGCACTCGGTACCAGCTCAAACTCCTCCATACGCCACTTCTGATTTTCCAGGGTTTCGTTGTCTGCCAGTTTAAGCCTGCCCCCTCCTGTTATTTTTAGATTTGATTTTTACTCCTTATAAAGGGCCAGGGGTGGGGATGGGGAGAACTTTTTTTTTCTTTTTAATTAGAAGCAGATGACAAAGAAAAATCAGTCACAGAAAATAATAGGAGTCACACTGTCTCCGGCTCCCATGCCTGCATTTCCTCCATCAGCCACCACTGAGCAGGAAAGCAGCAATGCCGACCCAGTCTCCTCTGCCTTTTCTAGAAGCTACACATTGTCTAAGCTGATGTCTACTGAGATTCCATTAGGAAGCAGCTTGTGCTGTTCTTCCCCCTTCCTGCCCGCTGAATGACTGCACCTCAGAGCTGCTGGCAGCCCACTCCAGTATTCTTGCCTGGAGAATCCCATGGACAGAGAAGCCTGGCAGGTTATAGTCCATGGGGTCACAGAGTCAGACACGACTGAAGTGACTTAGCACAGCACAGCACAGTACAGAGCTATCAGGGAGCATCTGTGACTATCTTCACGTTACCAGGGACGAGCCCAGAGCCAAGGGTGGTCAAGGGCAGTGACCGAGAACGTCCAGCCTTTTGAGGTTTCTCCAGTCTCACTGTCCAAACACTGAGCCTGTTTGTTGAATGCATGTTTCTCCGCTGCTAAAAATAAAAATAGAGCAAAAGCTCCTTCCAGAGAGGAACCCCTGACTTGTATGCTGTGTTTCTCAGGCTTTAGAATCCTGGCCAGGCAGGCAACGGTTCAGGGCAGAGCACTGGGCTGGCTCCTTCTGCCTTGCGTCCTTGTTATTCCCCTCCTTTCCAATGATGGTATTTTCTTTCTCTGTCAACTAAATGTAGCCTTGTGCATACACCATGAGCCTGGATATTTGTTTGCTTGCCTGTTTATTAACTCAAAGGTAGTTTAATTCCAGATTTTCTTACAAGACTTCATTTAGATTCAGTTTCAAAGTCACATTATTAAATGTGCTTACAGTTAAGATGTGCTGTTATCGGATATGGGCTTCCCAGGTGGTTCTAGTGGTAAAGAACCCACCTGCCAATGCAGGAGATCTAAGAGATATGGGTTTGATCCCTTGATTGGGAAGATCCCCTGGAGGAGGGCATGGCAACCCATTCCAGTATTCTTGCCTGAAGAAGCCCCAGTGGACAGAGGAGCCTGGTGGGCTATGGTCCATAGGGTCACGAACAGTCTGACATGACTGAAGTAGGCACATACACATTATCAGATACAATAATTCAGAAGTCCTGATCTGTAATAGAGACACAAACATAGAAAACAAAGGTATGGGTACCAAGGGGGAAAGGAGAGGGTGTGATGGATTGGGAGCTTGGGATTGACATATATACAGTACTATGTATAAAATAGATAACTAATGAGAATCTACTGTGTAGCACAGGGAACTCAATGCTCTGTAGTAACCTGAATGGGAAAGAAATTGAAGGAAGTGGGGATATATGTATACACAAGGCTGATTCACTTTGCAGTACAGCAGAAACTAACACAACATTAGGAAGCAATGATCCTCCCATAAAAAAGAGCAGGGCTTCCCTGGTGGTTCAGTGGTAAAGAATCCTCTTGCCAATGCAGGAGACATGGGTTCAATCCCTGATCCGGGAACTATGCCTGGAGCAACTAAGCCCCTATAACTACTCAGCCTGTGCTCTACAACCCAAGAGCCCCAAGTACTGAGCCCACGTGTCGCAACTCCTGAAGCCCCTGTGCCCTAGGGCTGGTGCTTCTCAACAAGAGAAGTCACTGAAGGAGAAGCCCACGCACCATAACTAGAGTGTATTCTGCACAGCAATGAAGGCAGCACAGCCAAAAATAGCTAAATATTTTTTTTTTAATTTAAACAAATAAAAGGCCTGGTCTGTGCCCTCAGGTAACTCACATGGAACAAGCACAGTACTTGCTGTGGTCATAGCATGGAGTGCAGGTTGCTATCATCAGACTTCTACCTTTCTTCCTTGTTTCCCAAAATGTAAAAAGAAGACCTTGAGGTGGGTGTGACCAGATGACATCACTTACAGGGTATTGGTGAGACTGAGCCAGGGAAGGCCTGGGGAGGACCACCTTCGTTCCTGTCCTACAGCCAATGGAAAAGGCATGTGTTCTGGAATCCCTGTGCTGCTCACCAGGAAAATTAGGACTCTTGATTGAAAACGATAGAAACCCAAACTAGCTTGAGCAAAAAAGGCAAACTTATGCTGAAGCTGAAGCCCTAATACTTTGGCCACCCGATGCGAAGAGCCAACTCATTGGAAAAGACCCTGATTCTGGGAAAGATGGAAGGCAGGAGGAGAAGGGGACCACAGAGGATGAGATGGTTGGATGGCATCATGGACTCAATGGACATGAGTTTGAGCAAGCTCCGGGAGATAGTGAAGGACAGGGAAGCCTGTTGTGCTGCAGTCCATGGAGCTGCAAAGAGTTGGACACGAGTAAGCAACTGAACAACAGTTGGAAGGCTGGGAGGGGCAGGGAGGCCAATGGGTGTCAGACGGGGCGGGACCCAGGGACTCAAAGGCCCCAGTGCTCTCCTCTCCCTCCCATGATGAGTCAGCATTATTTCTCCCAGGCTGGCTCTGTTCTTAGAGTGGAACCATGAGCTCTTCCTCATCCCCAGTATAACCACCAGGGAAGAGATTAGCTCCCTGTCCCCAGTTCCAGCTGCAAAACCCCCCAAGGAATGAATCCTCCAAGCCTGGGTATTGAGGGTTTTTCTCAGAGGAGGTGAAACCACGGAGCACCCTGAAGTCACCCAGATTCACTCCTCCACCACCACGTACCATATGGGGCAGCGAGCAATTTCCTTAGTTTCTCTGAGGCTTGCTTTCTTCATTGTAAAATAAAAAATGAGTTTGGGGTGGGGGGGTCAAAAATAATCTCTTCTTCAAAGAGCTGTTGAACATTTTACATAGATAACCAATGTCAAGGGCTGGTGCAGAGTCTGGTATATATGAAGCATCAATAAATGTTCATTTTCTTCCAAGGTGAGTCTTAAAGTCGAGGAAGAAATCAGTACGTGAAGATGGAGAGGAGAATTATCTGGAGCACAGGGAACCAAATGGGAAATGCCAGACAATTCAGAGTAACAGGCACTACAGGAGTTGTTAAAAAGAGGGTAATTGAGCCTTAAATCACTCCTACCCATAAATCACACACCAGATCTGCATTTTAGAAAAAAGGGGGGCCAACATTAGCTTTTGGGAAGCAGGAATGTCAAGTGGATCAATCAATCTGTAGTTTGTGAGACATTCTGTGCTATCCAGCAGAGAATATCTGCTATCCAGGGGAAGATTATTCCAGTAAAGTAACATTTTAGGGCCAACATAAAAGGAATTGTAAAAGATTTGGATTTTGATGAACTCTGAGGAGCAGAAGCTGCCTTTGCTCACATTCCCTTTATAACTTTTTGGAGTCTGGCCAATGAACAGACCCAGCTGTGGGATAACTTGAATTTACTACTAGTTCTACAAAAATATTCCCTGTGTTGTCTTCCCTCATCCATTTCATCCTCTAGTTTTATGAGAGGAAAAATAGCCTTCATATTACACATTTCTTAGGTAAGATTACTACACCAATGAAGTGCTGAAATCAATAGATTGTAAAAACCTCCAGTTTTCCCAAAGCTTAGAGAGTTTATTACACCTAAGAATTGATGAGTTTTGCATTTGAATCAATTTAACTCACACCAACCCCTGGAGTAAGAAATGACAACCCACTCTAGCATTCTTGCCTGGAAAATCCCTGGACAAAAGAGCCTGGTGGGCTACAGTCCATGGGGTTACAAAGTGTCAGACATGACTGAGTATGCACACAACTCACACCAACATCTGCTCTGGATAAAATAATTTGAAATTTAATGTCTTCCTGGGGGCACAGATTCAAATTCTACCCTGTCTCCTGGCTCTTCATCCCCTTCTTCCATAGTCCCCACATCATCTCCTCCTCCAGTTTGTAAATGACCATGATGTCTGACAACTCACTAGAATTTACCAGCCCCAGAACACACTCATGGTGTGTGGCATCCTGCACAGTTTAACCTCAACACCTCTCAGGTTCATCCCACCCCCTTGAGCTTTGACTCGGCGCAGAGCCTGGCCCTAAGACCCAGCCCCTCAGCAAAGCATTCCTTACTGTTCCAGCACACAGGCAGGTTCTCCTCCAAACTCTCACCTACAGAATCAGTACTTTGATCTTAATCAAATGCTGCAGGGTTATTGCACGTCCATCTTTATGTGCTGTGTCTGGGTCCTTGCTGTGTTTTTGTTCCCTGGCACCCAGCACAAGGCCAATACAGGGTAGAGACTCCATAAATGCAAGCGTGCATGAGTGAGTGAGTGAATAGAATGCTGTTCTACACCGCTTGGCATTTAAGCCTTTGGGAATTGGGGTGTATGTCAGATTTAGATCTAAAGACAGCAGGTTTTGGCTCAATGCTGTCAATTTCTCTTAAAACAAATTGTCTCATGGATCTGGAAGAGCCAAGGTCAGCATATGGAGACGGGATGAAACAGCAGGCTATGAGGGATGAGCTATGGCCAGGCACAGATGTGAGGATGGGGATGCGGGGTGTGCAAATATCCCAGATTCGGGTCCAGGAACCATGTGACCTGTGTTCTGCCCCTGGTCAATCACTGAAAAGCAGGTTCTGTGATCTACAGCAAGACACTGAATCTTCCAAAGCCCGAGAAAATTCATTGTTTTTGTTTTTCTTTAGTAACCAAGTTGTATCTGACTGTTTTGTGACCCCGTGGACTATAGCCCACCAGGCTCCTCTGTTCATGGGATTTTCCAGCCAAAAATACTGGAGTGGGTTGCCAATTCTTTCTCCAGGGAATCTTCCCAACCCAGGGATCAAACTCATGTCTCCTGCATTGCAGGCAGATTCTTTATCACTGAGCCACTAGGGAAAGCCCAAGAAAATTCATAGACATCTACCAATGTGTATACAAATTCCCCCTCTCCATTAGTGGAAAAAATTCCAGCATCCATTTGAAAGCCTAATCTTGGACCCACTGTCAACCCAGCAAAAGACTTGCTCAGTTCAGTTCAGTTCAGTTTGGTTGCTCAGTCGTGTCCGACTCTTTGTGACCCCATGACCGCAGCATGCCAGGCCTCCCTGTCCATCACCAACTCCAGAAGTTTACTCAAACTCATGTCCGTTGAGTCGGTGATGCCATCCAATCATCTCATCCTGTGTCATCCCCTTCTCCTCCTGCCCTCAATCTTTCCCAGCATCAGGGTCTTTTCCAATGAGTCAACTCTTCGCATCAGGTGGCCAAAGTATTGGAGTCTCAGCTTCAATATCAGTTCTTTCAATGAACATCCAGGACTGATCTCCTTTAGGATGGACAGGTTGGATCTCCTTGCAGTCCAAGGGACTCTCAAGAGTCTTCTCCAACACCACAGTTCAAAAGCATCAATTCTTCGGCGCTCAGCTTTCTTTATAGTCCAACTCTCACATTCATACATGACTACTGGAAAAGCCATAGCCTTGACTCGACAGACCTTTGTTACCCCAGGAGAAAATCACATGCAGGCCTGAGGGCTGCCGGGATTATCATGACAATGTGGGTGGGACATCAAAGCCACCGACAGGTGATCTGCAGAATTAAGGACCAATCATTCCCTCTCTCTCTTGACACACCAGAGCCTGAGCATCCCCCTACAGAAACCAGATTGGCTAGAGGAGGAAAAAGGGGGAGAAATGTCCAACTTTTGAGCATTTACCAGTAAGAGGCTGAGTTAACTGTTTTAAACCAGAAAATAGAGGAATCGATTTTGTTTTTAGTTTAAGAACATTCCCCAGCCCCTGAATCATCTGTGGGATGGGGTTCAGAAATAAGACGAGGTAAATTATGTTCTATAAAGGAAAACCCTATGATGCTGACCCATGTTCCCCTACAGAACTGCTGCTTTAGCTAAGTCATTCCACACCACCCATTAGGAGATCCAGTACTAAGGCCCAAGGCTGAGACTGGGATGAAAAGAGGGGGAAGTCCTAAAACACTTTTAGCATTTCTTTATAAATATATTTCAACACTATATATATATATATATATACACACACACACACACACACACACACATACACATCAGGACTTCCCTGGTGGTCCAACAGTTAGGACTCTGCAATTCCACTGCAGGGCACACGAATTTGATCCCTGGTCAGAGAACTAGGATCCTGCATGCTATACAGCACAACCCAAAAAAAGTTATCAGACGACCACCAGCAACTCCAAAACTCCAACCTCAAATATTTATTTTTCTAACATAGGACTGTGGGTCTCCTTCTTCAATTCCTGTTGTTTTAAGGTCACATTTCCATATCTCCCCAAAGATAAGAACCATTAGATACATGTAACAAAACTAAGCCCAGGCCCCTCCCTGGACAGTCAGGCTCATCAGGTTAGGTGTGGACCCAAGAATCTGTTCCTTAACAGGTGCCCAAGGAAGGAAAGGAGGCGCTGCTTTATGGCAGCGCTTCTCAAAGTGTGGTCGCTGGACCGGCAGCATCACTGTTACTTGGGAACTTGCGACAGATGCAAATTCTCCACCACTCTCGCCCACCCAACACCCCCCCAACCCCCGAACCTACTGATTCAGAAGCTGTGGGCATGGCGTCAGTGATGTGGATTTGACCAAGCTCTCCAGATGATTCTGATGCACATTAAAGTCTGAGAACAGCTGCCTTCAGGAAGGGACAAACGGGAAATGATGAAAGTTTATCACAACTAGATGTCACCCATGGATCCACACTCCACCTGCACTCAAGAGCCTAACAACAACTCACCGCGTATCCCTGTGTCCGACGGGGCATGAGGTTGCAGTGACAACAGTTTCCAGACTTTGCAGTATGTTACTATCTCCAGGGAAGATTTGAGAGCTCCTGAAGAAGGAAATGGCAACCCACTCCAGTGTTCTTGCCTGGAGAATCCCAGGGACGGGGGAGCCTGTTGGACTACCGTCTATGGGGTCGCACAGAGTTGGACATGACTGAAGCGACTTAGTAGCAGCAGCAGCAGCTGCCCATGTGGCTCCCCATTTTGATTAAAACAGAACACTGGAGAGGGAACCAAGCACCAGGATTGGTTTCAGGTACTCAGATGATGCTAGTGTGCAGAGAAGTTTAAGAACCACTGGAGAAGCCCTGAACAAAGCCTCTGGGATCAGACTTTCCAGAAAGATAAAATGCAGACAAGAGGCTGGATAAAATACGGCTTTTATTTTATCCCAGCAGGGAGACTATCCTTTATGGAATAGAATGACTAGAAGATGCTTCCCAGGAGTTACTGGAGAATTGGGAACACACTCTCACCTTCTCGAATGTTCTTCCAGAGTCAGCAAGGAATGGGTAGATCAGAACAAGAAGGATGAAGCTCCCCACCCCTCCCCTTTGACCCTTTCGTGAACACACTTAAGTACTATGAGCATATATACCTATAACTGATTCATGTTGATGTTTGACAGAAAACAACAAAATTCTATAAAGCAATTATCCTTCAGTTAAAAAACAAATTAATTTTTAAAAAAAATCTGACTCCCTAGCTGGGCTTGGTAAATAGCTACTGAGCAACTGGGGCCCTGGGTACAGAATAACGGTGATGATGAGGAAGAAGAGGAGGGGGAAGGAAGGAAAAAGGCAGGAGGAGGAGGAGTGCTAATGTTCTTGAGAGGTTCCCATGTGTCAAGCTCTGGGCCCCAGTCATCTTCTTACCTCCCTTTTGCAGAGGGTGATATGAAGCCAGGGCAGGATAGGCAGTTGTCCCTGGGCACACCTGTGAGTGGCAGAAATACTCACGAGTCAAGTAGCAGAGGTGGCTGAAGGATCAAGGAAACCAAAGGACAGGAAAGAGACTCAGAAAGGGCAGACAAAGGATACTTGAGGCTCGCTGGGGTCAGATCTGTGACATGGTGACACTTTATGAATTAACCTCACCATCTGGCTGTCTGGATGTCACATTCTGGATCATGGGGGAGTGAAGGGAGGCTTCCAACGGTGTCTGGAGCAGCCAGGGTGAGGGAGGGGGCATGGCACAAGGGCCTGGGACAGGGGCATCTACCAATGGGCACAAATTTCCACATTCGAGCAACCAGTACACACATGAGTGTGGACCAGCAAAGGATGAGTCCTGATTTAATCCGGTGCAGACACAGAGCATAAGGATTTTTTGTGGTTTAAGAGATTTAAATTTTGTAAAAGCCCTCGGGCATCCTCCTTAACCCATCTTTAACGAGGTCCCAGATGTCTCAGTTGGGCCACGAGCATGAGCACATCTGACTGCATCCAAGAGGACACAGCTCCCGTCCCTCCAGGTGAAAGCCATCCTGGGGGCTCTGATTGGAACCTGAGGCAAAGTCATCACTCAGGATGACTTGGTACGTCCAGTGTTAGGGAGAGAAGGGGAGAGATTCCTGACCCAAACTGATCTCAACTTTCACATTTGAGCTGGAGAAACACACCCAAAACATAACCAACAGGAGCTTATTGCTGTGTTGCAAGTTTCCTGTCTGCTAGGCAAAGTATCACAGCTTTGGTAACTTCTGTCCTCCAGCTGTAAGGGAGGGGTGGGGATGAGACCCATGGGGAGGATAGAGGATCTGGGGATTACAGTGAAAACAGATCACGAGTTTGCTGCTTCAAAGTTGCTAGCCAAATTATGGCACAGAGGTTCCTAAAGGAAAATGTGGACTGGAATGTATTGTTTCTGTAATGCTCTGGCAATCATTTACACAGATTTAAGAATATAAGACCCTAGAAAAGGGAGCATCCAATTCCAGTGACCCTGGTTTGAATTTTAAGCCAGGTGTTAAACCATCTGTCAATGGTTACAGGGTGACGGCGAACATTGAACATTCTGGGTGTAAAATTCACCTAAAAGTTAATGTCAGTGCTTCAAAGATCCCAATTATTGACACAGCACTTACAATCATAACAAAGAGCAGCCGTGGAGAGCTTACCTCATGCAAGCACCTGTCCTGACTATAGTCTAGACCAGGGGACCCCAACCCCCGGGGTTTAATAAAGCCTGACGATCTGAGACAGAGCTGATATAATAATGATAAAGTGCACAGTGAATGTAATGCGCTTGAATCATCCTGAAACCACTGCCTAGAAGGTGTATGTTTATTCCTTTACTTACAAATTATATGCACGTAGCTGAGCGTCCCTGGCGGCTCAGATGGTAGAGTCCACCTGCAATGCAGGAGACCCAAGTTCCGTCCCTGAGTCGGACAGATCCTCCGGAGAAGGAAATGGCAACCGACTCCAGTATTCTTGCCTGGAGAATTCCATGGACAGAGGAGCTTGGCAGGCTACAGTCCATGGGGTCACAAAGAGTCAGACAGGACTTAGCGACTTTCAATACTTTCATCTGATTATATATTATTTCCTGATACTTTAAATCATAATATACACAGAGGCTGAAATTCATTGTTAATGAAAGAAGATATAAATCCATATTTCAAAGGGACTTCTAATACTTTCAGAATTGTTTTAGCCTCTTCTCTCAGCCCCGACTAGATTATATTTACTTCTAATGAGGCCAACAAAGGGCATGCCAGGCAGCACAAGTACCTTCTCTGCCTGGAGATAATACTAGCAGGACAAAACCGGCAGTTTTTCTGCAGAAATATTTTTAAGCTACTCTCCTCCTTTTGTGAGGATCTACTTAAACACAGGTAATACAAACCAGAAAGCCACTTAACTGGACACACGTGTACTGCAAGATGCCCCAGCCTGCAGCAAGCGTTGGGGGCTCCCTGGCTGTGGGGTGTCAGCCCCCTGCTCCTCGACACCTTCCAGAAGTGTCAGGGGCCCCTGAGGGACGCGCGTGACAAACACGTGTTAAATGGCACTAAATCTTCACGCCTCTCATTCTGGATTTAAACAATGTCTCCAACTAAACATTCTACTGTGTTTTCTTCCCAAATCACAATTGTTCTCATGTAAGAACATGTCTCTGGCACCAACCTGGACCTGTCTGCTTTTACATTTTCCTGGTCCTGACCCCCTACGCATGCTTTTCCTCACCCTCCCTCTGTTTTTATTTGCACTACTTGCTCCTGTGGCCTGGGTTCTCCTTAAATCCTTTATGGAATGAGAGTGTGTGTACCTTCCGCCATGCTGTGAAGAGAACAGATATGAGAAACTGCATGAGAACACTTTCCCTCGATGTCCTTATTGCTATTTTAGCTGGTCATATATTTGGGGATCTGTAAAGTCTGGGCTTATTCCATACACCCATGTCTCCAAACATGTCAAGGCCAAGTTCGGAGGAATACATGTGATCTGGCGTTGATTATCAACTGAACCGGAAATGTTCAATAGTATCTACCTACTCAGCTTTAGGTTTGGTGACAGAAATCCTGAGAAAACAGTGACTTTAACTCACTAGGTTTTATTCTTCATGTAAAAGAAGTCCAGAGGAGGGTTCTCTAGGGTTAGTCTGGCAACTGCACAGAATCATGGGAGGTGGGGCCCAGCCACTTCCCATCCCCTGCACAGTGTGGCCTCCACCCCTGAGATCTAAGCCGGTAGCTGGAGCTCCAGCCGCCTGGCCCGCTTTCCAGGCTGAAGGCACGAGGAGGAGGGGAAGGGCGTGTGCCCCTGAGATGACACCGCAGGGGGCTCCATGCCATGTCCCTCACGTCTTCTCAGCCACAACATAGTGAGATGGCAGGTGGGTGGGAAATGGAGGCACTAAAATCACGGAGAACGGATTGGGGAGAACAGCAGTCTCGGCCACATCTGCTTGAAAACTTAAGCTTTTCATTAGCAAAACACAGGATCCAATACTAGAATTGCATCCAGCAGAATTCTAATTCTAGGCCATCAACTTATAACTGATTGCAATCTTCATTTTTTTTTTTTTCTATTTGAAGACCCATTATCCATTGCCATCAGGGTAATTCAAAACAAGAATCATCCTAGGAGAGTGAAGCAAGTCAGAAAGTGAAAAACAAATACTATACATTGATGTATATATGTGGAATCTAGAAAAATGATATAGATGAACTTATTTGCAAAGCAGAAATAGAAACACATATGTGGAGAACAAACATATGGACACCAAGGGGAAAAAAGCAGGTAGGACGAACCAAGAGATTGGGATTGACACATATAAACTACTGTACATAAAATAGATAACTAATGAGAACCAACTATATTGCACAGGGAACTCTATTCAATGCTCTGTGGTGACGAAGAGGGGATATATGTATACATATGGCTGAGCCACTTCACTGGACCACAGACACTAACACAACATTGTAAAGCAACTACCCTCCAATAAAAATTAAAAAAAAAAAAAAAAGAATTATCCCAGGAAAACATTATATATTGTAGAAGCCCTGAAATATGTCTCTGTGACTGCATGGTTGGTTGATACAAACATATCAAAAGACCAACTTTTTCTGTCTAATAGAAACCACAATGAGCACCTTCCAAAGATACTGTTTTGCATCAAGTTTTGCAAACCTGCTGCTGCTGCTAAGTCACTTCAGTCGTGTCCAACTCTGTGCGACCCCATAGACGGCAGCCCACCAGGCTCCCCCGTCCCTGGGATTCTTCAGGCAAGAACGCTGGAGTGGGTTGCCATTTCCTTCTCCAATGCAGGAAAGTGAAAAGTGAGAGTGAAGTCGCTCAGTCGTGTCCGACTCCTAGCGACCCCATGAACTGCAGCCCACCAGGCTCCTCTGTCCACGGGATTTTCCAGGCAAGAGTACTGGAGTGGGGTGCCACTGCCTTCTCCTTTGCAAACCTGACCCTCCTTCAAATGCATTAGGAATGTTAGCTACTTTGTGGCATCCACAGTGAATCTGAGGCAGGGATTTGGGGGTGGGAGAGACATCCATCTTATAATATGAATAATCACACTCTAATGCATCTGTATCAAAATTTGAAATGGTCACTTATCAGATTTTCCTAAATTAATGCCATCTCATGATCCTGTCAGCAAACTAAAAAGGAGCCTTTGAAACAAACCTCAAATGTGAATCTCATCAGGGGTCCTCGTTTCCCTTCCTAAGTCTCATCTCAGCCACTGCCAGGTGTTCTCCAGTAGAGGCCCCACTGGGGAGATGCTTGGTGGGTTTTGCTACTTCTCTGTCGACCTGTCAGCTCAGGAGATGTGGGAAGATGATGAGTGGTGGTCTCGCTTCTTTTGCTGAACATGAGTTGGGAGAGGAGTCCTCATGAACCTCATACATCTCTCATCTCTCAGATGCCAAATGTTCCAAGTAGAAAAATACATTGACCAGTCACTGAATGGAATAAGATAGGTGGTGTTGCCTTCATGAGCTCACAGCTCATGGGTGACATCACACTCTAACCAGGAGGGCAGTTTTGCCTGGAGAACTCCAAACCTGGAGTGCTTGCCCGCTTGACTTTACAGGGAAAGCCCAGGAGTCTGGAGAATTCCACTGAACTGAAGACTAAATAAACATGCTGGACAAGGGTTGAATTTAACTGGTTCCTTCTCAAAGTGAAAGTCACTCAGCTGTGTTCAACTTTTTGTGACTCCATGGTCTGTATAGTCCATGGAATTCTCTGGGCCAAAATACTGGAGTGGGTAGTCTATCCCTCCTCCAGGGGATCTTCCCAATCCAGGGATCAAACCAGGGTCTCCTGCATTGCAGGCAGAGTCTTTACCAACAGACTATCAGGGAAGCTTTCAGACCAGCCCATAAGTGGTCTCTCACCAGTAATGAAAAGGCTATCACAAGAGGTGTGGCTTCCAAAAACCTGCCACTGTGACCCACCCGCTAACGTTACCTCCTACCCGTAAGGGGGAGTGGGAGGAAATCTCCTCCTCTGCTTTGCATTTTTTTTCCTCTCTGAATTTTAAGGGAAAGAGAAAAAATTGTAAAATCAGAAGGCTGCCTATCCCCCGAGACATTTAAATTTCAGCTGGACCAAGCACTACCCCTGTATCATAGGCAACAATTTCACCCTGGCGGGGAAGTGGACTAAGTGACTTAATGGGTATTTTCCATCTCTAATTTCCATGATTAAAAGAAAGAGGTTGAGAGGGGTACATGTGGAGCCTATTGCGAGTTTGCCAATGAATCCTAATTTAGATCAAAGAGAGACTATGTGACACTGAACCATAAACACCCTAGTGTGCGTTACTTCAAGGAAGTTGTTAGTGTGTCCCCGATGGCTATTATGGGATATAGTTGCGCTCTATAGGCTGCACCCTTTAATTACTAATACAGAAGAAAATCCCATATAAGAGGGAGGAATGTAAATGAGACCTCTGCTCTTTTGAACATTTTATGCACTTGCCAAATTAAAATTTGCTGTGGACTTTGGTTTTTCCCTGATCGCTGTTGGTAGTGATCATTTGGCTCGTGGGATTAAACCCTCCTTTCCAAAAACTATTTCCGATCAGTGTGCAGATTTCCAACCTTTGTGCATGCTCTGCCTGAGACATGGATCATCAGAACCAGATTGGGAACGCTCTCTTTGAAGTTTTCAAAGGTAGGGAAGAAATCCTCTTTCATCCTCAGCTTTCTTTGTGCCGGGTGCTGTTCAGGGCAGGTTGAGGGGCTGCCAGAGAGAAGGGCCCCAGGGTTCAGAGACACAATGTCACCCCACACTCATGTAGTGCCCCTCAACGCATGCATGTGCTTCTGTGCTTTGGGGACATGGATCTGGCTCTATAAGCACAACCATGGTCACCGACGTGGGCCTTGCTCACATTGAGTTCTAATGCACAATTTCAGGGTAGGATGACCACAAATGTTAACTGGAACAACACAATTTTACTGACTTCCATCTCTAGGATTCTTCTGCCCTCTGCCTTGTGTAGGGCAAAAGGACTGAGAAAAACTTTGCATTTAAATGAAGAACTGAGGCTAGAGCCAGACCCTGTGCAAAAGCTGAGATGCTTATTAGAATGACTGCTGCAGATATTAACCATTCAGGGAGATCTGCCACGCCCAACACTACATCTTGTGCAGTAAAGCAAACTCCTTCCTTGCCATCTGTCTGCTAGTACAAAGAGATAATAATAATAAAACCATTGCTTAATGAGTAAACTAAGTGGAGGATAATTCCCTACTAGATCCGTACTGTGCCCTTCTCCAAAGGATGCCATATTCTCAATGAGCCAGAGAACACGGGGGAGAGTGCGTGCTCAGGCACAAACGAGGATGCCTAAAATCAAAAACCAGTGCAGCATATGTCAGTATTTAAAGCCCCATCAAAGAAACATCCAACTTTTCAGCTGTAACCCAAATATAAATTTTCCTTACCCTGTCAATTAGCAGATTACAAAACTTCTGTAGCAGGAAGACCATTCTGCCAACAAAGCTGTAGTGTCTGGAATGGGTCCAGGTCAGCCAGATGGTGTGGAAAAGGGGTGCAATGAGATGTTCCCTATCGGGAGAGGCAACCATTCTGCTGTGCAACAAACATAACCTTCAAAGGGCGGAGCCCCAAGGTGAAGTGCATCTCCACTCACCTGGAGAAGCCTACCCACGTCTGGAATCACCAAAGTACTCAGTGACAAGAAAGATGGGCTGGCTTAAGTGAAGCATTTACAGAGGGAAAATATGCAAAATATTAAGTAATCAGAAACCTTGGTTTGGGGGCACCTAAAATACGTCTCCCCCCAACCCTAAGCCAATGGGCATAAAAAGCAGAATCGCATCTTCTCCAAGTAGGAAATGATAGTTAAGTTGGATAATAGTTCTCTCTTTGGAATGCTGACTATACTATAAGCATTTGAATGATGTAACCATGAGGGGAAAACAAAGAATACGTGTTATACTATTATTAAGTGCCACCTGTACCTGTCACAGTCTATTTGCAAAACTGGCTCACTTACAAATAGCACCTACTCAGCTGCACGGAAGAGCTTATTCAGAAGCTGATGATCAGTGAAGGTGTCATGCATAGTGAAAACAGCAATAGCTCACTGGTTTTAAAAGTGAGTTAAAAAAGCAAACACCAATTGATGACTTAAAAAAAATTTTTTTAAGAATTTAATCCCCTTCATTAAGATCAAAGAAGCAAAGTTACTTCATTAACTGAAATACTTTCAGGTCAGTAAAAGTGCCTTTGTTGCTATTTCTTTAAATTATTAGTGGCCAAGCCACCGGAGAAGGAAATGGCTACTCACTCCAGTATTCTTGCCTAGAGAATTCCATGGACAGAGGAGCCTGGCAGGCTACAGTCCACAGGGTTGCAAAAGAGTCAGACACAATTGAGAGATTAACACAAGCCACTTGTAAGCACCAACAATACATAACCTTTGACGCTTTACACGTGTCACCTTACTTAATCCACTAAACAATCCTAGAAAGTGAAATGGTTCTCATCATTTCAGAGGTATTAAATTAAAGAGCCAAGAAAGGAGCCTGGCCACACTGACAGGAACTCAAAGCACTGCTATTCCAAACCCCAGGGTCCAGTTGGAAGGCTGCTCTCTCTCCACACCACTGCCATGCCACCAAGAAGGGAGTGGCAACTTCTTGCAAGTTCTGAGTCCAACTTTTGTGTTCACAGAGAAGTACCACCTGTTGGTGTGCAGATGAATTGACCCAATACAAAACAACCAGCTTCTTTATGTCCTAATTCCCATTTTAGCTTGCTCCAGGTCTTGGCTAGTGGGACATGATTTTGCATCACAGAGTGATTAGTACCCAAGCACAGGCTGAGGTCTTACCTTGAAGCAGCGCCTCCTGAAGGTGTTCCTGTAGCACTAGGAATCTGGCTCCACCGTGATGACCATCTTTGGCCAAATGAGAGCTATGCAGCACCCAAGGAGGGCCTGGCACTGCACTTACCATCTCTTCAGTGCTCTTCCTCCTGATTCTTTTCCTTCTGTTATCGGTGTCCACTCTCTCACAGAGGCTGGGGCAGCCGGGTACTCTTGTTGACATAGGTTAGTGAGGAAGACACCAGGGCCATTACCCTGACTACACTGGCTAAATTCTTCCCAGCTGCTTTAGGGAAAGTGGACTGTGCTTTCACACAGAGGATGGGTTTTCTTCACCGTGGTCTTGATCGAACAAAATAGCACATGTCATGCTCTGTCTACAATAGCCCCCTGATTAAAGAGACTATAGACCTGGCAATGCATTTGATAGCTGTAGAGATTTCAGAACCAAAGCAAGTTTCACCTGCCAAGCCGAGAGTGAAATTTTATGACTAGTACCACTGTTTGCACTTCGCAATGACCTATAAGAATGATGATCCACTGATTAAAACAACAATTAACTTGGTCATCAGTTTAAACTTTTCAACCCAGGCCCCTGCCCTATATCCACATCCTGAGAAGAGAAGAAAAAAAGAAAGCACAAAAGCCTCATAGAAGTAACAATTGCCTACTTTAATGTTGGCAACATATAAGTGACAATTATGTTGTTAACTGATAGTTATTTCAGCAAATTGTCATCCATGTAGATTGTTCAGATTAGCAATGCTGTTTTTGCATTGTGATTAAAACACTGAGTAGCTGCAGAAAAACTTGTATTCTGTGGTAGATACACTCTAGCAACTCAGAAAAGGGGAGAAGAGATACTAGTAACTTTTAAAAGAGTTTGAGGGATACAAAGTCTTACTAAAACGTGATAGCAGCAAGGTTACCAAGTATCTCAGGAAAAACATTACCCCTGCCTGGATAGGAGGCTAACAGAGACCCACATCTGTCCCCGGAAGTCTATCTCTCAAACTGAGGACAGGGGCTGTTTTTTTTTTTTTTTAGGACTGAAAACTGGAGCAAGTAAAACCTCAAAAGAAGTCTGGCCTGAAGGAAAGATTTAGAATAAATTCACAGCCTTTGTGACCCCATGGACTATACAGTCCAAGGAATTCTCCAAGCCAGAATACTGGAGTAAATAGCCTTTCCCTTTTCCAGGGGTTCTCCGCAACCCAGGGATTGAACCCAGGTCTCCCACGTTGTAGGCGGATTCTTTACCAGCTGAGTCACAAGGGAAGCCCCCCAAGACTAAACAGCAATGGTTAACTCTACATCCTGTAAAAGAAACTCCAAAACTCTATATCTTACTTAGTTTTCTGTGGCTTTCCAGTCTTACAAAAACAGATTGAATTTAAATTTTTTTTATTGTATAGAAGTTTAAAGCTATAGACATTTGATCAGTGACATAAAAAAATGATCTCGAAATCTGAGGGCAGCAACTCAAGAAGGCCTAGTGGCCTCTCCAACCCCATGGGGCAGTCCTGGCCACAAGTGGCAGCTGTCCAAATCTTGGGTGACTTGTTGGAAATAAACAGAGTCTAGAGGCCACTTCATAGAGTTTCTCCTTTTGGTGTGAGGCCTGGTAGGTCTCTATTAAAATGTAAATGCTGTGGCCCAATCTATAAATGTTCATCCAAGTTCTATCTAGAAGAGTGATATATTATTAACCATTAGTAACTTGGCACCAATTTATTTACCAGATTAATATCTGTCCCCTGGGAGGGGTCTTGGAGAAATGGGACAGAATGTAAGTATGGCTAGGAGGAAGGCAGGATTTTAAGTCTAAGGGGAGAGACCTGAATTGTGTGCTGACTTCGGGGGTCCAGTTAAAAAGTACCAGGTGGTGAGAGGAGCAAAGAGCAGAGACAAAAAGGAATAGAGAAAAAAGAATGCCACAGTGCCGAGAACAAGATTCTTGTCTGCAGCCACCATTTGCATTAATCACATCAGCCTTGTTTAAGAAGCAGATTGATTCAGGCCACCACACACAGCTGTGCAGGACAAGACCTGGGACTGTAGGGTCTTTCAGTAGGGACTGAAATCCAGGCAAGTCCCCTGGCCAAGCCCTGAGCCCTGGAGGGATGGCATCTCCCAGGAGTCACAACCTTCTCTGCTGCTGCTGCTAAGTCACTTCAGTCGTGCCCAACTCTGTGCAACCCCATAGACAGCAGCCCACCAGGCTCCCCCGTCCCTGGGATTCTCCAGGCAAGAACACTGGAGTGGGTTGCCATTTCCTTCTCCAGTGCATGAAAGTGAAAAGTGAAAGTGAAAAGTGAAAGTGAAGTCGCTCAGTCGTGTCCGACTCTTAGTGACCCCATGGACTGCAGCCTACCAGGCTCCTCCGTCCATGGATTTTCCAGGCAAGAGTACTGGAGTGGGGTGCCATTGCCTTCTCCGACAACCTTCTCTAGTTGGTGCAAATACTTTGCAGGGCCAGGCCTGCATCACTATCAATATCACAATATCACACCATCATCAATAATTTTCAAGCTTTTCACCCATGGAGGGATGAGAGCGTGTTGATACTTCTGGCAGCACAATCTCCTCCCACCTGGGGAGTGTGACAAGGACCTCATGGCCTTCCATGGCAAGAGTGCACCCCGACCACCATCCCCCAGTTGCTCTCCTGACACTCAGGCTTACCTGGGAGGTGGCAGAAGGCAGCGGACGGGAGGCTGTGGCCCAGGAAAAAACACCGCAGCAGTTATCAATGACTGTCAATGACAGAGTTACTGGAGCCAAGTATGTACTGGAGACATCATGGACACTGATCTATTGTCAGGGTGGTCAGAGAAGGACAGTGGAGGAAGCTTCCATTTTACTAGACGCCTACTCAGTGAAAAGTGAAAGTGAAACATTTTTATCTGCTCTCTTTTCTGCTATATTATTTACTGCAACCTTCCCCCTCCCCTCCGCCCTCCAAATCCAGGATCAATGTTAGGGAGATCCCTGTTTCTCCCAGTGCTTTCAGGACATTAATTTGCAGGGTTGTTTCTATCGTATTTTGACAAGGAAGAAGTAGCCTATTAGCTCATTATTTCTTCAGAGGAGCACTAAGAGGCTCAAGAGAAAATCCTCCTGGCCTTAGAGTATCTTACCCAATGAAGATAACCAGGAAATGCTCATTTGTGTTTTGCCCACACACTTTTCTGTAGCTGAGGCTCACTTTGGACCTGTGGTCATCTGGGGTCCCCCAGGATTGCTGTCACCTCCGCAGAGCTGTGGGCATCCTTGGTGAGCCCAGATGGGAGACCAATTCCAGTCATGAAAGAAGCTTAGGCGATTGCCATTGCATTTACTTCCTTGGTTTTTCTTTCAATATTCCAATTAATGACATAATGCAGACGCCGACTATAGAGGAAGCAGCCACCTAGGAGATTTTAATCAGAGGCACCAACTGCTCTTAAGTTCTTTCCTCCCAACTGTCTGCACTACCCAAAATGTTTGCACAGGGTTAAGGCGTCGTCTCTTTCATGCATTGGAGAAGGAAATGGCAACCCACTCCAGTGTTCTTGCCTGGAGAATCCCAGGGACGGCGGGGCCTGGTGGGCTGCCGTCTATGGGGTCGCACAGAGTCGGACACGACTGAAGCGACTTAGCAGCAGCAGCAGCAGCAAGGCATCGTGTGTCTCAATGGTCCTGTTAAATGCAAGCTTGCCGCTTTGGAGGGACAGTACATTAACAGACCCTTGTTACAATCATGTAGCAGGTATTTGCTGATGACCTATTCTGCCCGATCTGGTCATATGCTAAGCCCTAGGGAGACAGTGCTAACCACATGGACCATGGAGTTGCCCACCTAATCTGCCAGTCTCGCCTATCCAGCTTTTTCATCTTCAGCTTTTGTTACTGCTCCAGGAAGCCTTCTGTGAGCCCCAACTCTGGTTTAAATGAGCCTCTGCTACTCTCCCGTATCAGTCTGCATATCTGCCTATGGCACCAGAAGGGAACTCTGAGTTCCGAGGATTTCAAATGGGGGCAAAGGTGATCGTACATCTCAAAATCTTTCATTTTCACTTCGGTTGTAAAGGACCAGATAAAACCACTCTAGAAGCATCATTCTTAAGTGCTACTCAAGGGAGGGAAAAATTGATATTCATTGCACAAAATATGGAAAAAATAAAATCTACATGGCTCAAAAAGGCAAAAGCGGTTGTGGGTCATGAATCTGATTTACATCACTAAAACCCATAAAAATAGTTACAGTGTGTTCATAAAACACCTCTTGTAAGACTTTCTGTAAGAAACTTTAGGAGGTAATGAAACACCAGACAATGGGAAGTGCTAATCAACTCCGGCAAAGCCATGCAAAGCTCGGCTTTACTGTCTTAATCAGATGCATCTGAACACTGCTCCATCAACACTGCCTCCAGCCTGGGTTCCGGTGTGTGTGTGTGCTAAGTTGACTCAGTCGTGTCCGACTCTTTCCAACCCTAGGCCTGTAGCCCGCCAGGCTCCTCTGTTCACGGGATTCTCCAGGCAAGAATACTGGAGTGGGTTGCCCCTTCTCCAGGGGATCTTCCTGACCCAGGGATTGAACCCGCATCTCTTAATGTCTCCTGCATTGGCAGGCGGGTTCTTTACAACTAGCGTCACCTGGGAAGCCCCCAGGTTCCAATACTGATGGGTAATGGGACTAGAGCTCTTCCTGCCACCAGACGTGCAGCCCAGGTTTCATTTGTGAGTTTCACAATGTACCTTGTTTTGTGTTCCTCACATTTCTGGGTCACCAGGTAGAATGCTTTCAGTAAATGGATCCTGTTATGGAGAATTAAGACTGTTAAGGACCCAGATCCCGTGTTCAAATATTGAAATTAAAAACCAGACCTATAAATCATAGTGAAAGATGTGAAACGAAAGTAGAAGAGAGAAAAATTATCAAACAAGGTAAGAAAAGTTCTTTTATGTCTAGTTTCTCTCATGGAGTATGGAGTCTTGGGGAAATCCACTGAGTTCTAGACTCAGGAAGCCCTTTTAACTCGTTCTCCTCTTTTGCATTTTTCTTTTAAATCCATAATAACCTTGGCCTGTGTCCTCAGATTTCCCAGACCCATTAGCCATTCTCTATGACCATGGTGTCTATTATCATCTTGAGCTTTTGATAAAAGTAGAGGCACTTTTCCATCATGGTGACACATTTGCTAAGTTCTGACAAATACTATTTGTACATATCCAAGAGGAGCCAATTTTGACTATTATAAAATAAGACTACAGAGTAATCTTAGCCACAATAATGTGACCCATTTGATTTCACAAAATAATTCAAAGGGAGGAAGGGAAATGCACTAATTAAAACACACGAATTAATAACTGTCAAAATATATTAAGAGGTATCATGGCAAGAGTAACGTTATTAAGCTAATCTACAGAAACTATGATTTCTCTGGATTCACCCCTCCAACAATCTTCTGTTCAATATTTCTCTGTTGACAATATCTTACAATGCTTAAGAACTGCTTTAAGATTTTTGAAACAGGAAGATCATTAGCATATATTTGTACAAAAGGTGTACAGACACCGATATTGTAATTACATATCATAATACAAGATATAATTCAATGTCCTACAAGACAGCTTGCCTGAAAACATGGAGGAGATGATTTGGGCATGTGTTCAGGGACGGAGCAATTTAGTAGTTAGAAAATAATTTAGGTGCAAGCAATGTGGTCTGCTTTTCCAAACCACAGAGCAAATGTAATTAAAAGGGGGAATGGAAAATATTGTGGGTTTGACTTTTTAAAAGTGGGTAGGGACTTATCCTGACTATAATCTTCTCTTGTTACAAATGTCAACATAAGGAAGTATGGATGCAAAGAAGATGAAACGATGGCAGACCTGTGCAAACTCTCCCTCTTAACCACCTGGTATGCAGACAAACAGTGAGAAAGACAGACATAACTCTAAATGGTAAGGCTGGTAAATTCAGATACTTCATCCCCTTGATAAAAACCTTGTACCAGCCTCCTTTCAGTCTTTTACTGAACTAACATGGAAGAGAAGAAAGAAGTCAAGAGAAGGAAAATAACGAAACTTGAGGTTAACATAAAAAGAAAAGACATGTTTCGATAAAACATGGCTATCCCCTCCCTCTTCTGCTATCAACAAGTCGCTGCAAAAGAGCCAGAAGAGATATATGACACAGTGCTAGGGAAAGCACCATGATCTTTATTATACGTTATTCTACTTGGAATTTCTTTCTTCATAAAGTTCCAATTTTACTTGAGATTTTCCAATAAGCACAAGGTCTTGAAAACATATTTAGGGCAGCATATCGTGGTTGTATTTTATGGTCTAATGCCACTAGTGCCATCCTCAGAACTAGAGAGACTGGCCATGTTTCTCTTGTTGAGATCAGGTTCCTCAAGGTGCGACAGTGAAACAGGGTGAGAGCATGAGACCCAAGAGGAGCCTAGTGCCAGCAGCTGGGGGGCTAGGGGACAGGCGCCGGCTGAGGGAGCCGGACGGTAAGCGATGACACAGATATGCAGAGATGCTCTTCGCTTTGAGCTCAGACTGACCATTGCCATCAACTCATATTTCGCCCTGGGATGGAAGCTGAGAATAAATCCACTCTCTGTCCTACTCAGTGGGCCCCATCTGCTCTACAAGGCATAGGAGATCTTCTCAATGACATTTCACAAGCTGGGGCTGCTCCTCTCCTGGTGCAATAAAGAGGCAATAGAAGCATCTCAGACAGAAGGAATAGAATTCAGCATCCACTTCAGGTCAGGCACAGCAGGGGCAGTGCCTAGGCTCACAATATGTTTAGGGGTCCATGAAAATGTTTTCAATTTCTTTTAAAATCAGGAGAACAACAAATCTAGCAATTATGGCATATACCCACCCCCCAAATTGATATGGGCATTCAAATAAATACTTGCACACAAATGTTCATAGGAGCACTATTCGCAATACTAGAAAGGTTAACAACTCAAATGCCCATCAGTGGATGAAAGGAAAAATAAAATCTGGTAAATTGTGGTGAAGGATCCACATGCCAGTGCAGGAGACATAAGAGACTCAGGGTTCCATCCTGGGGTTGAGAAGATCCCCTGGAGAAGGAAATCACAACCCCTTCCAGTATTCTTGCCTGGGAAATCTCATGGACAGAGGAGTCTAGCAGGCTACAGTCCACAGGGTTGCAAGAGTCAGATACAACTTAGCGACTGAATAACAACAATAAAAATCCATACAATGGAATATTCCGCTGTGAAAAAGAATCAATTACTGATATATGCTACAATATAGTTGAACCTCCCAGACAATATCCATGGAAAAGAAACCAGACACAAAAGGCCACATATGTATGATTCCACTTACATGAAATATCCAGAATAGGTGCATCCATGGAGACAGGAAGCTGAAGAGCGGTTCTCAGAGACTAGGAGGAAAGTAACTGCTTAATGGGTACAGGGTCTCTCTTTGTGGCAATGTTTTGGAACTAGACAGAGGGAGTGGCTGTGCAACACGGGGACTGTATTACATGCCACTGGATTGGACATGTTTAAATGGTTGTGTTATGTGAATTTCATCTTGATAGAAAACAGAAAAAGAGAAAAATCCAACCTGGATTATATTCATCTTCATACCAATGTCGTCATCAAATACATGTTTTTTTTGTTTGTTTTTTACTATTTATGAAGGAGCCTATAAAGGCAAAAGTGCCTAGAGCCTGCAAATGTCATAATGCATCCTGACAGAAGGCATGAGCCCAGAGGCAAGCTGGAAGGAAGGTAAGGTGTCTGAGGAAGTGAGAGAACGGTTGTGGCTAAAACACCCAGCGAGAGAGGGACAGACACTTCTGAGGAGGCCCAACCAGCCCAATGCAAAGACTCAGGCTGCCATTGAAGTTGGAGAAGGAAATGGCAACCCACTCCAGTGTTCTTGCCTGGAGAATCCCATGGACGGAGAAGCCTGGTAGGCTGCAGTCCATGGGGTCGCACAGAGTCGGACATGACTGAAGCGACTTGGCAGCAGCAGCAGCCATTGAAGTGCCAATAAAGTTTTAAGGAGAGAGAAATATATATTTTTAAATCATTCTGGGCTGCTATGTGGAGAGTAGATTAGTAAGGGTTCAAGAAGAGTAGTTATCACTTCAGTTCAGTCGCTCAGTCGTGTCCGATTCTTTGAGACCCCATGAATTGCAGCACGCCAGGCCTCCTTGTTCATCAACTCCCGGAGTTCACTCAGACTCACGTCCATCGAGTCAGTGATGCCATCCAGCCATCTCATCCTCTGTCGTCCCCTTCTCCTCCTTCTCCTCCTGCCCCCAATCCCTCCCAGCATCAGAGTCTTTTCCAATGAGTCAACTCTTCACATGAGGTGGCCAAAGTGCTGGCATTTCAGTTTTAGCATCAGTCCTTCCAAAGAAATCCCAGGACTGATCTCCTTTAGAATGGACTGGTTGGATCTCCTAGCAGTCCAAGGGACTCTCAAGAGTCTTCTCCAACACCACAGTTCAAAAGTATCAATTCTTCAGCACTCAGCTTTCTTCACAGTCCAACTCTCACATCCATACATGACCACAGGAAAAACCATAGCCTTGACTAGACGGACCTTTGTTGGCCAAGTTATGTCTCTGCTTTTCAATATGCTATCTAGGTTGGTCATAACTTACCTTCCAAAGAGTAAGCGTCTTTTTAATTTCATGACTGCAATCACCATCTGCAGTGATTTTGGAGCCCAGAAAAATAAAGTCTGACACTGTTTCCACTGTTTCCCCATCTATTTGCCATGAAGTGATGGGACCAGATGCCATGATCTTCGTTCTCTGAATGTTGAGCTTTAAGCTAACTTTTTCACTCTCCACTTTCACTTTCATCAAGATGCTTTTTAGTTCCTCTTCACTTTCTGCCATAAGGGTGGTGTCATCTGCATATCTGAGGTTATTGATATTTCTCCCGGCAATCTTGATTCCAGCTTGTGCTTCCTCCAGCCCAGCCTTTCTCATGATGTACTCTGCTCTGCACAGCAATGAAGATCCAGCACAGCCAAAAATAAATAAACACATAAAAATTAAAGAAAAAAAAAAAAAAAAGAACAAAGACTCCAGGGGAGAGTCCCAAAAGCCACCTTCAAGTACTGGTAAAACTCTAGACCAGCATCAGGAAGTTGACTCCTGTGAAAATTCAGTTTCTTTCTGTGTAGATGGGTCAGAGCATGCCCAGCACCAAGGCCGAAGGCCAAGTCCCTTCCTACAATTCTCCTGCTGCTCACTTCCTTTCTCCAAGCCTCTCCTTTGTCCCAATCTTAAATTCTAGGACACAAACAGTATCTCAAAGCTGTCCCTTTATCTTTTGGCAGTTGAAGAAGAAAGCAGACCAACCAAGAGGAGCCAGACATTACAAGCCCCCTGGCTTTGGGTGGCGTTGACACCTCCTGCCCCTTCCGCCTTGTGACACCCGAGTAATGATTTTACTGAGCAGGATTATTAATTTTTCCCTCTTCATCCACTGTGAAGAGAAAGTTGGTTGTGTGCATTTACTGCTGTCTTGTAGTCTCTAATTTCCACTTCAGGGGTGACTCACTGTCTCCAGTAGTGGAATAAATTTGAAAAGACTCTGGCCAAAAAGACCCCCATAAGCCACTCTTACTTTGCTCTTCCCCTACCCTGAATCTGGCCTATCAAGTAAGCCTTGAGCTTAAAAGTAGAGCCTGAGTAAGTCAGCTGCTATGCTCTTTCTTTGAATGTCATAAAAGCTTTCCTAGGTGCCCTCATGTATACAGCCCTGTGCCAAGCAGACAGAGGGCCCACATCAGGCTCTGGCATGCTTGGTGTGTGATGTTCCAGATGTCACATCTGTGGACAGTTAGCAGGGTTATGCTGTAGCTTTTAGAGGATCGTGTGTTTAAAAAAAAAAAAAAAAAAAAATTCAATCTTCCCCTAACTTTGAAATAAAGGGACTATATTGCTATACAGGAAAATGTACATGAAAACAGAGAAACCAGATAGAATTTTTTTTAAGTCAGAAAGGTAATTGTAGTCAGAATGTCATCAGCCTAACTATATCCTTCAGGACAGGAACTATGAATTGATCATTTTTTATCCCAAGTACCAAGCAGAGAACAGAAGAATCAACAGGGTTATGTGTGGGAAAGAAAAGTATTAGAACAGAAATGTATCTTACCACCAATTCTAGCTAGTATTAAGCTGCTAATGCAATAAGTTACTTAAAAAGAAGAAGAAAAAAAAAAAAAAGAGGTATCAGAATTGGAATTGAAGAGACAAATCTTTTATTATTTGAGGCCAATGTGACTGTCTCCATAAAAAACATCTTAGGGCATCTATAGGTAAACTATTAGAACTAGCAAAGGAATTATGTGGAATAATCAGACAAAATCAATTTATAAAGATCAGTAGCATTTGTATAGATCAACACTGATCAATTTAAACAATAACTTTGAAAAAGCCTATTCCCCAGGGAAAAAAAAATTACATAGGAATAAATGTAAGAAAAGATGTGTTAAGACCTTTCAAAGAGAAAACAGTCACTTATAAAAAGGACATTAAAGTAGACTTGAATAACTGGAGATAAAGAATGTCCATGGATAGGAACAGTCAGAACAACTTTGAAGGACACATAAGGGGTGGGCAAGGACAAGCCCTATAAGACATCAAGATGTGAAGGCCATGGTATTGATGGTATGGTCTCAGCACAGAACATGCAGAAAGAAATCAAGGAATAGACCCATACACAAATGAAAACTTGATAAATGAGAGGTAACATTACAATTGTGCTGGGCAAAGCAAGCACAGCACAGCGTTACGATTAGTGGGGAAATGCTGGGTCATTCAATAAACTGTGCTAAGACAACTGGTAATTCACATGGACAATATTAGGAATTGCACACGAGAAACAAAAATAATTTCAAAGTGGACTCATGAGTCAAGTTGAAAGGCAAAAATAATAAAGTTTTTAGAGAAAAAATATTTTTATGACACTAGACAGAGAATTTATTGGGAAAGACAGAAAAGCTACAACTAGAGCTTCAATAAAACTTTGGTAGAACACTACCACACATAAAAGATACCATAAACAAAGTTAGAAGATAAGATGCAGACTGGGAAAAGGTATTATTTTCCCATATATATCTAAAATAATATGTATCTGGAATATTATTATTGTTAAGAATGCTTAAAAATCAATGCAAAATAAAAATCACCAAAAAAGCAAATGGGGAAAAAGTCAAACAGATCATTTCCTTCAGAAGAAACATGGGTTAATAAAAAAAATATGCTTGCTCAACCTCACCAGAATACAGAGAAATCAGAATCAAAGTCATGATTTATTTGTCATTCATATAGGGATGGAGATATACATATGGATATATTATACATTTAAGTGGCAACACTAGGGTCTCTGCAAGAAAGGATTACCCCAGTTTGAAGCGGGCTTCTGTAGCTGGTAGGCTGATCTAACTACTTGAGTTTGAACAGGAGTGGAAGAGGAGGATAAAGAACTGGAGAAAACAGGGCAAAGAAGCCGCAGTGCAGCCGACTATACTCCCAGCCTCCTTCTGGGTGAAGCAAACACCCAGCTGGGCCTGAGCCCTCTTTCCAATATTCAATCTGAGGGTTGTATACTGTGCGAAGAGATGCCTACAGTGAGAGGCCGTGGGGAGTGCCATACCAAGGCAGGGGTTGAATGAGAGCTAAAAGCTGGAACCAGTAAGAAAAACATGCATTGTTTCTGCTATAGTTAATATTATGTTTGGTAATGCCTATCAGTACTGGTATCTTTATAAATACAGGACTGTTTTCCTGATTCCTTTTTAACTTCTTACACCTGCTTGTTTTACTCCCAGATGGATTTTAAAGCACTCTGTCAGACTGCAAAATAAAATTGCGTTTTTTTTTTTCAATTGGAAAGAAATATCTGCCGAGGCCAAGGACTTGGGAAGAGTGTGGGGAAATGTGAACTCCTAAGCACTGCCGCTAGGAATGGAATTTGGCACATACAGTGGAGATCAATTTGGCAGTACCTGGCAAATTTGAAGATAAGAATATCTTACTGGCCAGTGACTGAACTTGTAGATACGTATCTAAGAGAAACACTCACACACATGCACAAGGAAACATATCAAGTATTTCATTGCAGCATTGTTTATAATAGACAAATACTGGAAATAACTGAAATGTGCATCAACAAGAAAATGGATAAACTGTAATATACTCAATGAACTATATAGCATTGAAAATGAGTAATTTAGAGAAACATGTAACACAAATACATCTCAAAAACATGAGTGAAAAAAAACAAGTCCCCAAAGATTACGTACAGTAAGATACCATTTCATATAAAGTTTCAAAAACATAAAAACCACCCTATATATGCACACATACAGTAAGCATTTAAAATCATTCATGCTATCATTCTGGTGAACATCAAATTCAGAGCAGCAGTTACCCCTGTGGGTGAAAAGAGAGAGACGGAATGATATCGGACTATATAGATTTCAACTATAGCTACAATCATTTCTTTAAAAGCAACAAGAAACTGTGTGTAAAATGATTAAGACTGTAAAAGCTGGATACTGGATACACAGGCTATTTGTTATATGCTTTTCTATATTTTTTCTATATATTTGAACTGTTTCACCAAAAAGGCACAATACTAGCAATTTTGTTAATGTTTGCTGACAACTAAGTGGAACTAAGTGAATGAACAAATTAATATACAAGATGGGGATAATTATTTCCAAGGGTAGGAAGATTATTGATTTCTCTAAGGCTAACATTTACTAATACTTACCTATGTGCCAGGCACTGTGGGAAGTGGTTTTCATGCATTAACTTATTTAATGTCCTCCATTATCCTTATGAAGATGATGCTACTATTACCCCCACTTTACATTCTAAAAAACTGAGGCCAAGGGTGGATAGAGTGCCTGGTCACACAGCTAGTGATCAGCAGAGCCAGGACATAAACCCACGTGTGCCCAAGTCCAAAATCTGCGCACTCTATTATTCTGTGGAAGTTTTCACCTTTACTAAATGATTTAAGATGAAAAAGCTACACAAAGTTATCAACAGTAAAAACGGGAAAGACGCAAGTAACGAAGAATTTTTAAAGGATCTGCATGTGAGGAAGCTAAGCAACTGAGTAAACACAATTAAAAGCAAATTAAACTGCACCTGAGTCCAAAGACATAATGAAAATATAAAGACCATGTGGTGAGAGATGCTAACCAGAGTGCTAATGCTGGCAAGAAGGCAGTGATCCTTAAGACCAAAAACAGACACAAATAAAGATACAGCCCTTTGATAAGAGTCCTCAGATTGCAGATGGACTTCTGGGCCTTTTCATCCGTTCTCCTGGGCACATCTTATTAGCTCTTCAAGACTCACCCTTCCTGACTCTTTCAGGCTCTAGACAGTTCTTGTCTAAATCTGGTCTGGCACTAACCATGACTTTTTGTTGGTATTTTCTACAGCACTAACTCATCAACTATTTCAAGCAGTGTATTTAAGTAGAAATTGTATCTCAAGATGTTTTAGTTGGCACTATTTGGAAACCAGCCTCTCAAATTTAAGAAATACCTAAGGTAAAAGTGGGTCTCTGGAAGGTTTTGAGATTACCTCATGAGAACCCAGGAGCAGGAAATGAACAGGCGTAAAAAATTGGAATAAAAGCACAAAGTATCAGGAATCAAGGCAGCTGTTCTCTTCATCTTTTTCTTCTGGAATTGTAGTCTCTCGTCTTATTCCTTCTGCTTCACATGTAGGTTCCAAATGCAACTTCCCAAGACATTCGTTTTCCATTTCAAATTCTTGGGAGAAAACATCTAGTTGGATCAAATTTGACCAGATATCCACTCCTTGTACAATCATCTAAACAGCTAGCCCCTGAAGGTGGCAAAAAGTAGTATTCAGAAAACGGGACCTAAGTTGGGCAGATATCCTAAAAGCTATACCCTATTTTTGGAGAAATAATTTGTGCTTCATTCTTATTCCTTTCTTTCTGATGAGGCAGTCACTTCAGACACATTGTTCACTATCAATTTAGATTCTATAGCTCTCTTCAGATTTTGGCACTGAAACGTCCCCCCATTCTCAAGATGAGAATCAGTGCATGAGCCATGTTTAAACGATGGATACCCCTTCACTACAGAAAAGTGAAGTCTTCAGAGTTAAAGAAGAGATGTATGGGGGATGCAGGGAGGAGACATTTATTCTCTGCTTCCATTTTAACCCTCCCAACAATCCTATGAAGGATTACTATTGTTATCCCCTTTTTATGGGTGACGAAAATTAGGTGTTAAAGGCAAGAAACCTACCCAATATCACATCTAACATGCAGCTTAATATGGACTTAGGAGAGGCAATGTTGTTAAACAGCTGGGGGGTGGGGAGAGGAAAGCCAAAAGAAATGGAGACCTCTTTTTCAGTATATCATGTATCTTAAATTTATAATAAAATGGTATAAATGTTACATATCAGCAAATCATGCAGTTTTTTCTAAATTTCAACTCCAATTTTGATATTTTTCAAAGGAAATAAGTTATCTCTGAGTAGCTCAGAGGCTAAAATCCTTTATAGTCTTTATTTTCTTAATATTTATCAGTATGTCATTTTATATAATCAGGAACTTTTTCAAGTATTTTGTTAATTCTGACTGAGCCGTACATCTGCCCATCTTTCTCCTCTTCACCACTAACTTATGAACAGCCTATGCTTGCTGTCTCCATAGCCTCTTTTCCTGTGTCATCTTTGACCCAGTTACTCTAAACTAACAAACATCAGTTGACAACTCATCGCCGGGCCAAAATCTTTTCTTTTCTTCTGACTGAACCTCTGGCCTGCCTCTGTTTTCACCATCTTGACACTGAGTTTCTATGTCAGCCTCCTTGACAACTCCTCTTCCTCCACCAATTCCGTAAGTGTGGCCATTTTCTAAGAAGGCCTACGATCCCATAAACACTAGGAATCACTGGTAAAGATTAAACTATGAACTCCTTCTCCATGTGACAGCCCCTCCTCCAATATATTCCCACACCATCCCTCACAATTCCCCGTCATCCAAAGCAAATCGAATTGAGCCATTTCCTCCGCCTAAATTTTTCAGACTTCTACATGCAGAATTCTCCCTCTAGTTTTGAGAGCACTTTGTATCTGCCACTAGAACATATTCACAAAGTATATGATTATATACAAATCTGCCTGAACAAGACAAGGGGCCAAGTATTATCTGTCTCCCAACACTAAATAAAAAAGATGATTTTACTAAATATCTTCTTGGTGGCTCAGATGGTAAAGCGTCTGTCTGCAATGTGGGAGACCTGGGTTCGATCCCTGGGTCAGGAAGATTCCCTGGAGAAGGAAATGGCACCCCACTCCAGTACTCTTGCCTAGAAAATCCCATGAATGGAGGAGCCTGGTGTCCATGGGGTGGCAAAGAGTCGGACACGACTGAGAGACTTCACGAAATATCAAGTTTTGTTTCCAAGGTATCAACCAATTTCGTTTTGTGCTGATTATCGGACTATAAAAGACTTACTTCTTATTTACTCATGGCAAAAAGTTTTAAAAAGACTATTTAGTGAAACAAATTGTTCTTACATTGAAAACAATTCTTATCTACTTAACATAATTAAAACTGAAAACCAAATTGCCTACTAGTAGGGTAGCATGACCAACACATATATTTTAAAACAAAATGTTAGTAATAATCTCACATTTCAAACAATACTGAAATTTTTAGTAAGACAGAAATTTTCAAGTAATATGATCCTAACTACAATTAAGATACAAGGGGACACTTTTTCTAGTTATGGTTTTAACTCAGGAGTGTTTATTAGAGCCACTTGCTGCTGCTGCTGCTAAGAGCTACTTGAGGAGTTGTTAAAAATACAGTTGACCCTACAACATGGGGGTTAATCTACATATTACTTATAATTGGCCCTCTCTGACTGATGTGTAACATGTGGATTAGACCAACCAGACTGTACTGTAATATTTACAACTGAAAAATAGCCATGTATAAGCAGACCCCTACAGTTCAAACCCACCACCTTTCAATGGTCATGTATATATACGCTCCATCTCCAGATATGTAGATTTAGGTCAGGGATGAAGTTAGGCCTGTGGATTGTTAAATACTCCCAGCATTTTCTAATGAATACTAAGAACTATTTGAAATATGTTTGACATGCCTTCACCTTAAATGTATTTTTACTACTTAGAATGTGTTTTCACTATTTTGAAATAATTTAAGCATCTTCACTATTTTGCCCAAAGGTACTTACAGGGCACCTGGCTTTTTGTAATTGAGGTACTTTTCTAAAGCTTTATGTTCTTTTTTAAGTTATGTGAATTACTTCTCAAAGTCATTAAGTATCAATCTACAGAAAATAAAATTTTCTCAAGTGATACTTTCTTTAAATTGAGGTATAGTATACAGACGTCTAGTCCACTAAATGAGTATGTTCTGATAAACAGGAATTATTTGTATGTAAATATACTGAGTATGTACTAACTCTAGCCTTGACAAAAACAAAGCAATTGCTGAAAACACCTACTGAAGAGCAAGTTTACACTAAAACATTACACCCATACATAATACTAAGAGATTTTATTTAACTAGAAAAAAATTACTTTAGGGTAATTCTTCAAATATTAAGTTTCCAGAATGTATTCAACATTTTTTCTATTAAAAAAACAGAAATATTTAAAGTCACCTTGGCTGAGGTTGAATACTAACTTTCATTTTTTTGTTAGGCAAACACCCAAAATTTACTGGTATATTCCAGGCAGGCTCTCAAAAAAAATCTAAAAATTTATTTAAACAATTTTTAAGACTACTTACTTTCTTCACTGCATTCATGCTCTAAGAAGTGATAAAATTTGCTTGGAAACTCAGATTGAAAACTCTCTATAAACTTATTATAAATTTTCAGTATTAAAAACAGCCCCAGAAACTAACACAACATTGTAAACTACCCTCCAATTAAAAACAACAACAGCTATACCATCACTCTAAAAAGGTTTTTAACCTCCTGATTTAATGGGTGTTTTTCTCAAGTGAGCAACCTTCTCACGCAATCCTCTTCACACACTCAACATAATTTTTTAAATTCTAAAAATTATTTAAAGGAGTTTAAAGATTCAAATTCTAACCCTGTAACTTCAAAATAAATGTACATTCATTAATTTTCACTATTCCAAGTAATACTTATTCTGCATCACAAGCTTAAGTCTCACATTTAGAAAAACTTTGTTTTTATGTGTATCTAGTGTTGTCCTAAGCACTCAGAAATATTAGTATTACTGACAGTATCAGATTGGGCCTAGAAAACAGACAATGGAAATCTTTAACCCTACTCTATACATGTAGAGTAACTGGATATTTTAAAATATCTAAAATATTCACATTAATATCCTGTTTATTTTTCCTTCCCTCTTACCCTGCCTTTATGATTAAATATACATAAATTTAAAAACCACCTTTTCAAATAACTCTTATCATGGTTACCAAAGCTGTTTTATGTTATCATTCTTAAGAATCTTCAAGTAAACTCAAATTTTTGATAAATCAAAATATTCTGCATTGCTTTAACAGGGGAAACAAAAAACAAGGTTTGCAAAATGGATTGATAAAATTCCTATGAATCAATGTAGGCTAAGAGTTAAAAGATTTTTTTTCAGAAGTTCTATTTCATAAGCTCATTCTTAGATGAAAAAAAAAAGTAATCTCCAGGAGCCTCTACTCTTCCCTTTAAGTAAATATACATGTTTACAATAATTTCAGTGTCTGAAATCAAGAATCTGCAAATAAAATGCTAAGAAAAATAAACCATACCAATTTTCTCACCCCATACCACTGCAATTATTTTAAATGCACAGGAATACAACAAACTCAAAAGAAAAAAAATAGTGTTTTATTAACTACCACACTGTTATAATACACTTTAAACGTACAATAAGGTAGCCTTTAAATTTGAGGTGGTCTTAAGAATAACAAATGAACAGAATTCCAAATTTTTGAAATAGGTGAACTGCTGCAGTTATAGGTATACATTTAAGAAAATTGTATAGCTCTTACAAGACCAGCAATGAAACTTTATTTTGTACATTTTTAATAATTGAAAATATAAACAATAATTAAAAAATAAAAAGAAAATACAGCATAATAAAAAACATACATTTCTCAATTAAATGTACTGGATACATATAAATTTTAAGGGAAAAAGCAAAAAAAGGAAAATGGTTTATATTTAAGTGCAGACTGACTACCTAGACCAAAAAAAAAAAAAGACTTAAAAAAATATCATAAAACCTCTAGTTCTCTATGACTAATATCCATATGGTTGGAGTATCGTCACTATGGAAGTGATTTTGTTATGTTTGCATATGTTATACTTTACTGGTAATTTACATGATGGCTTTTAAGGCCCTGGCAGACATGTGGTTTTTGGAAACAAGATTGGATTTAAAAAAAAAAAAATCACTGCTAAGACGCAATAAACCTTATTTTTTTGGTCCTCCAATATTCAAGAAAAGGGATAATTCACTATAACATTTTCTTACCACCCAAATGCCTCAACCTATACATTTTAAACCTTTTTAAACATTGGTTATATTGCCCAACTTCGTTATTGAAAGGATATTAACAAGACATTATTTTGGCAAATTAAATCTTAAACATGGCTTTTCAACAGGATTTAAAAGGTGACTATCCCTAGAGTTCCATGTTAAAATGTATTTTTCAAAATCTTACAAGAGTAATGCTTAAAATATTGTACATAGTTAACCTAATTAAAATAATTAGCTTCAAAATGGCAAATTGATAAGCTAAGTAAAGCCTACACTATGTAACATTTGCTTGGAAACTTGATTTGTCAGTTATGCATAATAAAAATTCCAGTCATCAAGAAAATTACAAAAATTTTTTTTTATCATAACATGATTTCTTTCACCCACCAACTTTTTTATCTTACAATAGATAAATACCAACATGTTCTCATTTTTACACTAAACCACACAGGATTGGTGCATTTGGTTAGACTACCATTCGCATTGTTAAATTCAATTTTCTCTTTATATAACTTGGTAAAATTTCATTTCTTCTAGATTCCAAAAGTACCTACAAAACCCATGCAATTTTACCATTTTTAATATACTATGGAATATCATACAAAGTAAGGCATTTCAGTGTCATGTATAACCAAGTTACTGTCAATCCAAAAATTTTTGCACATCAATAAAAAGATATCTAAGAACTTAGGAACAATATTCTTCTCACTACTGTATAAAAATAACCACAATGAATAAGTATTTGTGTAATATTTACTCCATTGTCTCATTTCCAGAAACTGTGACAAGCTGTAAAGGTATTTCAGTGTTGGTAAGGATATCTTGATTGCTGGTGGTGGAAGTATTAACAGTTCCTATCCCTGAAACAGAACCTTGTTGAATATTTGCAAGGATAAGTGTTGTTCCTCCTGCAGTAATCAAAGTATCATCTCGTGCAGCTTCCACAGATGCCAGCACTGTACTGCTAGAGTGGATACCTTTTTTATTCTGATGTGTTTTAATATGTTTGGCAAGGTGATCACTTCTCATAAAGCGTTTTGAACATTCTGGACAAACAAATTTCTTCTCACCTGTTAAAGAAATTGAGTTACTTAGATTTTAAATTCAACATTAATAGACTCATTCTCTGAGAAAGAAAATAAGCTAAGACTGACAGTTTTAGGGACAGGGAGCAGAATGCAATTAGAATTGTATCTGATTCATGAGCTGTCCCTGCAATATTTTTTCTTCAAAATAAATTTATCATCTTTATTTTTGGATGAAAAGCAATCTTCAAACTTATTAAACTATACACTGATATCAGATAAGAATCTAATACCTCAATTATGCTAAGTTTGTTTTGAAACATGTTATAAGATACCAGCTTAAAAATGATGACCTGTAACATACTTCTTTAAAGAAAATGACAGTTTTAAGCTATACTTCAGATATTATTAATATGTCAGATCCTGATATTTAACCTTCCAACTCATAAATGCAAATTCAAGTAACTAAACAAAGTACTTCAAAATTAAAGCCAAGACACAAGCTTGAAATCTAATAAAGACTGGGTAGTCCCAAGAACTGGAGATGGTTATCTGATTTCAGTTGGAATAATCAAAAGCAAGCTTAATACATCATGATGTTAAAGTTAACAAGACTCTGATGCCTAAATTTATTTTTCAACATGAACAAAAAATATTTTTAAAGTACTTTAAAACTACATTTTTTAAACACAAAAGATAGACAAAACTTCTATTATGCTGAAGACCCACTATGTGGGAGGATTACTAGAAGGTAAGGCAAAAGGCCAAACTAAAAGGAATACACAGAGAACTTATACAATAAACAAATCCAATACTTTCTTATTTTCTTCAAAATGTCTTACCTATCTCATTTCAGCAACTTTCCTCTCAGCAGGTCCTCATCAGACCTCATGCCTGAACTATTACAGTGACATGCTAGGCTTTCCCTCTCCAATCCAACAAATCAATGCCAGAAAAATCTTCCTTAAATACCAAATTTTATTAGAGTACAGAAATTTACCATTGTACTAAGTGGTACAGGATGTAAGAGTAATTTGTAGATAACTAAATACTTTAAGGTCTCCACTACTTAACTTCCAAGGACTCTCTAACATGGCTCAATCCTACATAAAAGAAATGTATTAACAGAATCTCATCTTCACTCATGACAAATGGAGCTCTCACTTCTTCTATTTGCATACTATTCTTCTGGGAAGGTTATTTCCCAAAGTTTCCCTTGAAACATTAGTTCTGGGAGATGTTCAGTGACAAAATGGCACCATGAGAGGCTGCCAGCACCTCCCCTACCTGAAGACGCACAGTGCTCACTATCAGACTACTGAAGGTGCTCCTTGAAGGCGCGTGCATAGCAAACCTTTAACACAGTGTTTCCTACACTTTGATCACAGACCTTTCTTCCCTTCTACACTGTATCTTTTCATATCCTGCTGATCAAATTCCACTGAGGAAAATTCTAGTATAGGCCCATCTTAAGGTCTTAATGCCCAACAATGCCTTACTAGCCCAGTGATACTGATCTCTGCCTCCAGATATACTTTATCTACTTTCTTATATTGCCAGTTGCAGTTTCAAACAGGTAAAGTTCACCTGTCTACCTACCTGATGAGACAGAAATTAAAACAAGTAGAGCATATAATACACTGCTACATATTTCATGGGTTACTTTATATATTTAGATCTAAGAGATTTCAAAGTTTCACCATAATTCTCCCTTCTAAACTCTCTAGGCTTTGTAAATACATTATATATTTATCAATTCTTCAAATGTTGAGCATAGACTGATGATCATCTTGATCATTATATAGTAGTAAGAGAAAACTATCTGTGTATGTTATATTAAGTTAGAATTCAATTGGGGTCATTCCTAGGTCCATTCCATGTAACAACCATACAAACACTATGTAAACACAATTAAATGAAAATCCTGACATCAAAGATGCTGTGGTTATCACCCCTCGAAGAAAATAGTTTTCTGCTTATTTCACATATATTAAAACATGAGATTATCAGAGGAAAAGGAATTATTATTACAGTGTTAAGGAGGAAGAAAATAATGATCAAGAGTAAAAGCATACAACTAATTTAGAACATTGATGTAATTAACAATAAGATAAATGTGACTTAAGACACTGAATAAATGTGACTTAAGACACTGAATAAAATGAAAACAAAACAAAAAACTGACTGAAAAAAACAACACTAACCACAGTCTGCATAAGATAAAACATTATTTTATAAGATAAGCCATATGGCTTGTTTAGAATAAAGTGTTTTTAAACTGATGTTGCTGAAGATAGAAATGTGATGTAAACAATCATATTTTAAAAGATTCAGTTCAGTAAGCTACACTTAAAAAAAAATTCAAGGTAGTATGCAGCCATATAATTAATTTTTGTCTGTTAAAAGTAAAGATTAGTAACCTGTATGTGTTCTTCTGTGCCTCTGTAATTCATCACTTCGAGTAAATCTTTTACCACAGAACATCCAGTTACAAATAAATGGGCGCTCCCCAGAATGCCAACGAAGATGAGCTCTCAGATGTGAGGTCTTCCCATAGACTTTACCACATCCTGGTATATGACAAATGTGTTGCTTCTTTTTCCCAAGATTGGTACCTCTAAAAAACACACACAGAATAATATATACTTATATGAAAATATTCAAATGGACAATACCACTCATCATATTTAGCATGCTGAATTTCAAATAGAAGACATTATCACCATGCGGTCAATCAGAAACCAAAACCATTTAAAATCAATTTAAGTAAGAATTTGGAAGTTTTACATGTTCTTTTACTCCACAACTAATGTGAATACTGTCCAAATGTAAATATGTTCAAGAAATACATCATTTAAGAGGACATTTCATACACAGAGTGTATAATAAAGCTATTTATTATCTTGTCAGAACCATTCACAAATTCTATGCATAGACCCTATTAAATTAAATTAGTTGAACAGGAAAACTAAATGGTCTATGCAAAGTCACGTCAACTAATTTAAAAAGTAAATAAATCAACAACAGATGCATTAACTCATCACAGGTACAATTAATTAGATGCCTTAATCAGGCTTTAAATTTATATGATATATGCATTATTGATTCACATATTTGTATGGCCACATCCTGAATATACACTGACTAACAGAAAACCAGAGGAAAAAAATCTAGACAAACCTGTCATCTTAGATCCCTAGAATTGTACGAAATAAAAATTATCTTACAGTTAAAATTCCCTTACTAATAACCATGCAGATACCCCAAATTATACATCAGAGACATAAATAAAATGCAGTTTCTCCAGACTGCAAAGTTTTACATCTGTTACATTTCAGTACTTGATGGCAGGAACAAGGCTTAGAAGATATGTGCTTAGATGGGTGAACAGGTATCTTAGCCTAAGCAAGAAGGAAACATTTTTGATTCCAGAAATGATATTCAAATTGTATTAAACACTACAGAAAATGTTATTACTCAACCTCAACAACAAAAAAGGATAGTTACTGAATAAAGACAAATAAATGAGTTTATATTTTAAAAAATGACATTTTAGACTCAATTGTGGAAATTTTATTATATAAACTTCGCAGTTTCTCTGAGATTAAAAAAGATACATTTAAGACCCCCACCCAACTTCCCCTCCTCCCACAATCTCAGTCTAGGTATATAGCCTGTAAACCGTCCATAAGCCTGCAAATCCTCCTGTATATATATATTATACCTATTGTTTCTCAAATTTTACTGGAAAAATGCATATTTCCCCACATTTATATTTTAATGTACTCACACTCAGTAGCATGTGAAATTGCCATAGGACAAACAGTGCTAAACGGTGCAGTGCTGGCTGTTAGGTGCCATAGGTGTTCTGAACAGGGAGACATCAATGTGGGCTCCAGTAGTTAGAGAAGGCTTCGTGGAGAAGGTGGGTAGGATTTAGATAGAAAGGAGGGAAGGCATTCCAGGCAGAGGAATAGCATAAGTAAAGACAAGGAGGAGTCATGCTGTTGTCTCAAGGGCAAGGACGTCATAATCTAACACAATTCTAGTTTCAGCTCCAGTCCACCCCCAATTTCTACAACTCTCTTTGAAGAGCTGAGCTGAGTGAAATAGGTTTTGCTGGCTCACCTGCAATGCCAAAGTCTTAACCAAAGCCAACAGTATTTCCATTTAGTTTAGCTCTTTTAAATTTATTTTTGAATGGCCCAAAGAAAAGGAGCAATGTCTGTGGCTATTGGTGTACAAACCGATTTTACATATTGTGTTCACCATAGCAATTTCACAGAGAACCCAATTCAGTTGATTCTACACTCATAACTTCCTGCCTCTCTTCTAAGCCTGCCACTCAGGTGAATCAATGTCTTTTATAAATTCAAAAGTGCTATTATTGTACTAACTTTGCAAAATTTAGCCTGAGAGCAGGAACAAAGCACAAGACTAAAATAAATTATTGCAACAAATGAGTTTTCAAAGAACCAAAATTCCAGGGAAAGATATTTGTTCATCAATTGAATTATAAGGAAACAAGACATATTTATTGTCTGAAAATGAGACAGGCATATAAGAAAGAAAAAAATGAAGACAGGGCACACAAAAAATATACAATATAAGAGAAAAGCCCAATACCCATGTTCAAGTTTCTATTCAAAGAAAAATTTTACTCAAGATATAGCTATGCTAGATATGGACTTACGGCATGCGATATGAGGAAAGAGAACTTAAGTAAATTTCTTAACAACCTTTAAGTAATAAAAGATTACCCTAAGTTTTCTTCTTGGTTTATATATTTACACCCCTCTACCTATTACATGACCTAAAAAAACTAACAATTGTAAGTTCATATTCTTGACTTCTTAAACTTGCTCCCAAAATTTTAATAATGCAAAGACAGAATGATACAATGAAGCAAGCTAAATTCTGAGTGGAAGGATTAAGAAAAGTAAATTGAGTCTTTTGCCTGGGACAGGAGAAACAAAACACAAACTGAAACACTGACAGGGAAAGTAACAGAGTTTACAAAATAACTTATTTTTCAAATTCACACAAAGCCTATGTAACAATAATGTCCTTAGAATTTATTTTACTATCCTCTCTTCAAAGTTTCTGAAGGCTGGTTCTGCTTAATAAATATTCGCTAAATGCCCAAACGAATATAATTTTTAAATATTTAATTATATTTTACACCTTGCTCAAAAAGATAAAACAAAATTTAGTTCTTTAAAGATGCCACTTTACACACACTATTATATTCTTTTCAAGAATACTGCTGAAAGAAAAAGTCCAATATTCTAAAATGCTTAAAATGCCATCTCACCTTTGCGGAATGGGATTTACTATATGTTATGCTTCTATTAACTGGATGTAGCAACTGCCAATGTTATGATTGTGCCTATCATGAATATATTAGCTGAATTTTGTGCAAATGAGCACTAAGAAACAATACAGGTTTTTTCTTAAGAACTTCAATTTTAATTGCTCAGAATAAATTATTTTAAAATGAACTCACAGAAGTTCTAGAAAATGAGTATTTTTATAATCTTCAGTTTGAGGAAGACGTAATAGCATAGTAACAATGCATCTCAAGTAAAAAATTTGTGCTTAAAAGAAAAGTTTGCAAACTGTGAGAATTCTCCTTACTTGTATAAACAATCACATTTTGCAAACCACTGAAAAAATGGAAAGGCAATGTAAAACTGGAAAAAAAAATCTGCACATATGACAGACAAATTAACAGATGCACAGAAGACAGAAATAATTTACAAAATTTTTAAATGGTAAAATAGCAACAAAAAATGTTCAATCTCACAAAGTAACAAAAATATACTAAGTAAAACAATAGTGAGGCATTACTTTTCATCTCTCAGACTTTAAAGGTTTTAAAAAATGATAAAATTCATTGTTGGCAAGGGTGTGGGCAAAAAAGACGCTCGCATACACCACCGATGGAATATAAATTAATGCAACTTTCTAGGAGACATTTCCCTTTGATCCAACAATTCCACCACTGACAACTTATACTGATGAAATAATCAGACAAATGTGCAAAGACATATGTGTAAGAATTAATTGACAATAAACTCCCAAAAAGTTTTTAAATTCTTATACATCCACACACTAGAATACTATAGTCATAAAAAATTGATGCAAGCTTTTTGTAGACTTGGAAGTATGATCACAAAAATTTTCAAAATAAGAACAGACATGTAAAACAGAGAAGGTGATTCTACTTTAAAATATATTTAAAGTCTGGAAAGATAAATACAAATATGTTACAATAGTCATCTTCAAGTGGGGTAGAAATTAGGTATTATTTTAATACTCTTCTATAGTTCTGAATTTTTTGAGCATGTTTTAGTTTAATAAACGTAAATTTGAAACGTTCAATTTAAAGAAAAAGAATAAACAAAACACAGGCAAAGCCATGACCCTCAGATTTGACTTTCATGAACAATTTATCTTGAAAATTCTTCTAAAAATGAGAGTAAACTTCAGAAAAGTTGTTGTCTAACCAAATTCCACACTAATTTATTTAAATTGACCAAAACATTTCAAAGAATAAATCAAACAAGTGAATAATTACCATTAGTAAATACAAATGCCTAAGGATCAGATACAGAAGCAAATTTACTCAGGAGGCAGTGGTTAAGACAGGTCCAAGAGTAAGAAACTGGGTCCAAATCCCAGTTGTACATGCTCTTAAAAACCATTCATCCTCTCCATGCCTCACATATAAGACTATCTAGAACATAGTAAGCTCTCAGTATTAACAATTAGTCATTATTATTAATGGGAATGGGCTGGCCAGTGTACAGATCAACTTTTCAAAGGCAGGTAGGCTTTATTAGATCAAGTTCATTAACTCTATTAATAGATCCCCCCACCCCTGGTCTATTTAAATAGCTCATTTCTGACAGAGGTATATTAAGATATTTCACCATGACTGGAGAATTTGGTTGGTATGTCTTTAGAGTGCTATCAGTTTTTTCTCTATACACTTCAAAGTTGTGGGGAAAAGGTACCATGGCTAGTAAACTTCTTGATGAAAACTTCATGTTATTAAGAAATATATCCCTATCTATCCATTTGATTAGGTGAAAATATCAAATAGATATCAAATGATACCATGTCTGCTATGCATATTTCCTTTTTGTTAACATTTGCCTAATAAATCTCTTTCATTCCTTTATTTTCAATAGTTCTGTGCCAATTTAAGATGTTCTTTATAATCAATGTAAGGCTGGAGTTTGTTTTTTAAGGATAATCGGAGACTCAATCTCTTAATTATTAAGCTTAATCCATCCACATTTAATACAGTTACTGATAGGTTTTGAGTTTGTAATTTTTTGCTTAATGTTTATTTTTAAAAACACAGAACAGAAATATTACAGTTTCACTTTTTAAAAAATTCCACCATTAATGCTTATTATTCATTTCTGTTGAAAATGGAAAATACACTTTATCACCAATTTCTAAACTTATTTTTATATTATATAAGTTATTCTCAAGTTAAGAAGCAACTTTCTAATCAGTATTTAGGCAAATCTCATTGCTGGTTTGCAAATTATCTGATATGGGCCTGTTAAATGCCATCTTACTATACTTCTTTTTAAAGTAAACTAATTTTAGTTTTTTAAAAAAAGGCATTCAGAACTAAAAATGTGATTTCACATATTTTGTTCACTAACTTTTTCTGCCACATTCATACAGACAAACACACAAGATGATCATGTAGTGAATAATTTCCCTTAATTAGGTGACAGGGCATGCAGCATTTCAAAAATTAGGATGATGATATCAGCAGCCTAAAAAAAAAAGTATGTTGCATGTGTGCATACCTCCCACCACCTTCTTTACAGTTGGGACAGGTGCAAGCTACCCTTCGAAGTCTTTTTCCTTCTTGATGCTGTTGGTCCCCTTCTTCATCTACCACCTGTACTCTCAAGTGTGTTAGATCATTGGTATTCAATGTAGAATCACCACTGAGCTGCCACTCTTCAGGATCAGGTTCTTCTTCCTTGATCCTAATATCTAAAGAAAAAAAACAAATACAGATGAGAAGCAGCCCACTGGCCCAAAAAGATAGCAAGAGATCTGAGCCTCTCTAAGATAAAATGAGTAAATACTATGTATACGTAAAAAAATCATCTGTTGGTGGAGCATAATCATTGCTCCCTGTTGTGGATTATTCTTTTAAAAAACAATTTGTTTTATTCTAAATATCAGAGATTAAGCCAAAAAGAGAGCATGAGAGCTTGTTTTTTTAAAATTCAGTAAGAAAGCCAATTTTTTTTTTTTGAGCAAGCTAAGTCATAAAACAATCTGAAACTTAATTATAACTGTTCAAATAGTCAATATATCTAACGGTCAACTCAGATTGGAACAAATTCTAATGCCTTAAACCTCTCTCGTACAGTCTGTATCAATTATACCCATTTGTAGAAACTATGGGAATTCAAAAAGTATGTATTATGGGAATGCAATTATGCCTACCTGTAGGTACTATGAAATTATTACTCATAAACCTAACCTTCAAAGTCAACGCTTGCAAAAACATCCACAATGGCCACAACCACAGTATCACTGTGGAAGGAGGTACCTATGTATGAGACAGTTTTTATTTTCAAGGAATTTTATTATAAACCAGACTGAGAAACAAAATGAGCATGCAATGGTGAAGAAGAGTGGATATGGCAGGAGGCTACATCATTTTCTCAGCATAGTCAAACATCTTTCTTTATATCAATAATGAAATGACATCATTTTCTAAGTGAGCTAAGAGGTTTTTTCAATTCAGAAAAAAACAAATTCTTTTAAAAAACAATACATGATTTAGAATACTGAATAGAATCATCTTTGGTAAAACATAAATTTCTGCCAATTTTCATTTTGATTTATGTAAACTAAAAATCTCAATAGAAAATTATTTTAGATCTGTATTAGTCATTAATAATTGGAGCCAAAAGTAGCATGAAGAATAAAATATGCTTTATCTAATATCTCCAATTTATACTAATGAAAACTAGAATGTACAACCAAGAAGAATGCCTCACATAGTTTAAATTTATCAGAATAACTACAACTAAAAATCAAGGAGGGAAATGGGAAGAGAGAGCACTCTGGCCTGGGCAACCAGGTAGATGGTGTGCTGTTCACTGCGATAGTAAACACTAGCAAAGGTTCAAGTGGAGGTAAAGAAGGACAGTTAATGAGTTCAGTGTTGCTGGTCATGGAGTCTGAATTGTTGTCAGACAAACCAGTAAAAAAAAAAAGCTGGACCTGCACAGATGGAGTCCATCCAAAGAAGTAGGTTAGAAAATTCAAAGGCTATGAGTAGAATGAGAACAGAATTAGCCTGTGAAGAATGCAGGTATTTAAACAGATAGAAGAGGAGGAATCTGCCCAGGAAAATGTGCTGTATTACAAGAAAGGAAAGAGGAAATGGTCAACATCAGATACTGTAGAAAAATCAAGACATCAAGACAAAGAACACGGGCAAGAAGCGAAAAAGTGTTTAATAACACGTATAGGTAAGTTTTTCAAAACATCTGGGTTGAGAGGAAGACAGAAACATGACAGTATAGGCTGAAGGGACCAGAGAAGAGAGTCTGGGGAGGGAAGTGTTTTGTTCAGTTTGTGAAGACAGTAAAGACGTGAACATGTGTAAATGTTTATGAGAAAGATCCACTACAGAGGGAGAGACTGAAAACACAGAAATGAAGTCTCTAAGAAATCAGGAGGGGATGATGATCCATAGCACTTACAGGTTTAACTGAGGGAGCACAGCCACCTCTTTTTCTATTACATGAGAGAAGAAAAGACATAAGCACATTCTTTCTTTCAATAAATAATTAGCTACTATGTGCCATGAACTGTGTTAGACCTCAGAGGCAGAGAGAATTTGATGGTTGGAAGTTAAGGGGAAACTGGTTTCTATTTCCCTAGTGAAAAGATAAAAGAATTAGATACATATAAAATTCATCCAAACACACAACATAAATGAGTACTGATCACTCTATAATCAGGTGTCCACCTGCACCATTATGACAAACATTGAAATACTTGCACAAACACTTCATAGTATTAGCTTTTTTACAAGTTAATTTAAAGTCTCAGCACACAAATAGCACGTATCCCATGTTGGATAAATTTTAAGTCCATAAAATGAGGAATTTTTAATATTTTTCATTGGATGATAATTGCTTTACAATATTGTGTGGGTTTCTGCCATGCATCAACATGAATCAGCTCAAGGAATACACGTTCCGTCGCACCCATAGGGTAGCATGCGTCTCCGTGCTGCTCTCTCACTTCACCCCACCCCTCCTTCCCCCACTGTGCCCACAAGTCTGTTCTCTATGTCTGTGCCTCCACGCCCTGCAAAGAGGTTCATCAGGACCATCTTTCTAGATTTCACATGTGTGTGTTAATATACAGCATTTGCTTTTCTCTCTCAGATGGTTTTAAAGCTACTCATTTTACATTATTTGTAACAAGATAGCAAGGAAAAAGGAGGACAGAATGCTAAATATAGATAAAGGAGTCTAGAAAGACAGAAGAAAGATTTAAAGAAAATACACAGAACAAATAAAGCAACTGGTGAGATAGGGCAAGAATGAAATACAACCCGACTGAGAGGATAACAATATTAAGAGGGCATTCCTACTCCTATTGCTAATTCTCTTAATGGAACCTATAAAAAAAAACGACTGAGCAACTAACACTGACCATTACTTATCCTTCAAGATTAGTTCAGATGCCATCTCCTTTACACATGCTTATGTTAGAATTAATTCTATTTACTGGTTCACACATCCCTTTAGATAATGCTTCACTCACAAGTGCTCAGAAAATGCAATCTGACTAAAAAAACAAACCCTTCCTTAAGGAGGAATTTCCAATATAGCTAATAATCTACCTGGAAAGACTGTCCTTGGCTTCACTATGCTCTTTCTACCAATAAATAACACATATAGATAAGATTTTAAATTGTTCATTTTATCCCAAATGGATACTTAATTTTCTAGCATCACTTAGTGAAAAAAAGAAAAGTCACTTCATATGGACAGGACCACTTAGTGCTCACTAAAGACAGTAAGTTAAACTGCCCAACAGGTGTTATACCCAATTTTTTCATTTTACTTGATCATACACACACTGGGATATTTTAGAATATTAATCATAAATTTAACTAATTCTAAATAACCCCTTTGCCAACCTGCATTATCAATTTAAGACAGACAAACCTTCCAACTAAATCTTTAGTACTTGGCAGTCAAGTTTGTATCTTCCTCAGTATCCTAGTATAGATAATAGGAAAATATTTTTTACCATGCTGTTATTAGAGCCCCACATGGTATCCAGTTACTCTTAGAAATCTACTGTTTATAAAGCTCAAGAGAAGGGTAAGTAATACCCATCAAAATGGGCCACAGAAGTATGAAAGGGTATTCATCATTATTAGACACCTGAAAAATTTAAATCACAGTGAAACACACATCCACCAAGATGGCTAAAACCTTTTAAAACAGACCAGGCCAACTGTTAGCAACGTAGTACAGCAACAGCAACTCCCACACTGCAGGTGGATGTGTAAATCCGTAAGACGACTCTGGAAATCTTCTGACCATATCTCTTAAAGCTGAACCTACGTATACCCTACAACCCGCGCAATTTTACTCCAACAGAAATGTATATACACATGACACTAAAAGTACAGAAATTCACCCTTAACTGGAAGTAACTCATACATGTTAGTGTTGGAATAGGGGGAAAAAAAAATCATGATATATTCATTCATACAGTGAATATGTTAAAACAATGAAAATGAACTTACATGCAACAGGAACATCACCAACATGTAATTTTAAATAGAAGAAAACACACACACACACTCTTACATACAATGCCTGTATCTATAGACAGATATGCCATTTAAATAAAGCTCACAAAGCTCAAAGCAACAGGAAACACTACTGCACAGTGACTGCCTACCTTTACAACGAGTAATGACTGGGCACAGGGAGACTGCTGAACTGCTGGCAGTATCTTATTTCTTGATCCAGGTGGTAATTTCTCCTATGTATTTGTTTTATAAAAATTCATCAAGTTATACACATATGATTTGTACATTTTTCTGAATGTATACTATACTTTGAAAGATTCTAAATACAAAAACTTAAAGTAACCTACAGGAGATTACTTAGGGAGTCTTAAAGACAGTCAATCAATGTTTGTTGTGGTTTCAACTCTAGTTCCTAAATAACCAATGATCCCTTCTCCTACCACTGGGATTTATAAACAAAAAAACCTTAAGATGACTGTGCTCCAAAAATTAAGTCCTTAATTTGAAGTTTAGAATATAAAGTTATTCACTCTACAAATATGTGAGTGATTACAATATGCCAGTCACTGTTCTAGGTTTCAAGGATAAAAGTTAACAAGAGTTAAGCTCATGCCTCTATCAAGTTTACTTTTTAGTGGGAGACAAGAGGACAAATAAACAAGTTAGTATGGCTGACTCCTGAACAACGCACGGGTGTAACTCACTCTCCCGCTACACACGTCCGAGGATTCAACGAACGCAGATCGTGTAGTATTGTTGTATTTACTACTGAAAAAAACTGTGTATAAATGGATTTGAGCAGTTCAAACCCATGTCCAAGGATCAAATATACACAGTGCTTTGTGTGGTGGTGAATTGTTATGGTAAAAAAGTAGAGTAGGGACAGACAAAAAGCTAAAGGAATGAAGTACCTGTTTCAAATAGACTGGCCAGAAAAGGCTTTGCTAATACAATAACACCCGACCCTGAAGGAAGACAAAGAGCAAGAAGGTGGGGGCAAGAATTCCAGGTAAAAGGAAGAGCAAGATGGATGTATGTTTGTCGTGTTCAGAGAAATACAAGGAGGCCTGTGTGTCTAGATATGAAATGAATACGAAGGAAGAGTAGTAAGTGATAAGACAGCTGAGATAAATGTGGGATACCATTATATATGATGTTCTACATTGTGTATTACCTTGTAGGGCACTAAAAGCTTACATTTTATTCAGTGAGTAAAGCCACTGAGTAAGAGGGGTGATAGAGTGGCCTAAGACTAGTTAACGAGGAAGTAGTAAGGATTGGTCAGAGTCAGGAAATACTTCGTAGGGCGAGTCAAAGATATTTGTGAACAGATTTGGTAACAATTTTATGTGAGGTGTGAGAAGAAGGAGTTAAGTCCAACTCCAAGGTTTTAGCCCTGTGCAACTAGAAAGATGGAGTTGCCATTAACTGAAATAGAATAGAGGTAGAAAAAGGGCTTCCCAGGTGGCACCAGTGGTAAAGAGCCTGCCTGCCAATGCAGGAGACACAAAAGATGTGGGTTCGACCCGTGGGTTGGGAAGCTCCCCTGGAGGAGGGCATGGAAACCCACTCACTCCAGTATTCTTGTCTAAAGAATCCCCATGAACAGAGGAGCCTGGCGGGCTACAGTCCACAGGGCCCCAGAGAGTCAGACAGACTGAAGGAACTCAACAGCAGCAGCAGAGGTAGAGAAACTATGGCAAAGAGGTGCCCCTCGGGGGTCTGTTTTTGGATATGAAAGTTTTGGGGTACCTATGAAATACTCAAATGATGTTGATTAGGCAGCTAACAGACCTGGAGTTCAAACAGAACTATGGTCCACAAAAATTTGGGTATCATCAACATAAATAGCGGGTTACTTAGAGTCACCTGGAATGCAGTGTACACAGTTAAGAAACCCTGGGGCACTAAAGTGTACAGAGGAGATTAAAAACAAAAAAAAAAAAAAAAAAAAAGAACAGTGAGACAGGAGGAAACTGATGACCAAAAGCCATGTGAAGAAATCTTTTCAAGAACAACATAATCGTAAGTTCTCAAGGACATTTGTGTATACATTTAAGAACTTTATAAACTTAACAGCACTGGTTTTTTACTGTGCCTATTAATATTTTCTACCTCAAAATTTCCTCTTCATCTGGCCTGATATATGACAGACTACTGTAAGTTTATAGTTTCAACTATAGCTCTGTCCCATAGATACAGCTGTTTTCAAAGTCTACCCAAATAAAACAAGTTTGTACAAGAAATATATAAATGAAAAAAAATTTCCAGGGTGTCCCCAGTGGTCCAGTGGTTAAGAATCCATCTTGCAATGCAAAGGACACTGGTTCGATCTCTAGTTTGGGAAGATCCCACACAAGGGACAAGTAACCCCTTGTGCCACCAACTTCTGAGCCTGCGCCCTGAGCCCACAAGATGCAACTACTGAAGCCCACACTCTCTAGGGCCCGTGCTCCGCAAGAAGAGCTGCTGCGGACAGCAACACTGAAAACAGAGTAGCCCCCACTCTCTACACAGAACTAGAGAAAGCCCACAAGCAGCAACGAAGACCAACTGCAGCCAGAAATAAAAAACATTGACAAAAATATTTTTTCCAATTTCCTGCACTCCTCAGAAAGAGCTGAAGGAAAAGAAAAAGAAACAGGGACATCAAATGATGAAAAACACACACACACACATACACACAGTATGGTTACAAAGAAAGGACCAATTTTCTTGTATAGTCAATGGACAAACACAAAATTATAGGAAGATGTATTTTAACATGTCATTAGTACACTTTTAAATAAAGAAAAAATACAGGCTGTATAATCAATATTAGTTAAGCATTAATAACTCAGGGCATGTCTAGATTTCTAATAAAAATACTACCAGAAGAAATACTAAATGCTTCTTCTGAAGACTCTTTGCTAATTATTTGTCAACAGAGCTAACAGAATATTTACAGTAAGTTCTTTGCTGGTTTATCAAGTCTGAAACATGCATATTTAATTTAAATAACTAACACTAGATAAATATGAATTACAGTACTGTTGATAAAATGAGACATTCTCCTTTATCAATAGGCTATCATTAGGACTTTGTTGTTCTTATCAAAGGCTTTCATGTTCTCTGCCTTCAATTTTTAAAGTACTGATGAAATTACTTCATTTGATTCTAAAAATTTATTTATGTTTTCTCTTTAATCAGTTTCACCTGCTATAAAAATCACCTAAACAGAATTACAGGATAATCCTATAAGATCTCATATATTATTTAATTAGATTTTCACATTCATAATTATTTAAATTCCTATGAACATTTCAGGGCTACCATGTCTTTTTCTAGTTTTTCTTTCAAGGGGATAGTTCTAAACTATAGACATGGATTCATGAAAATATAACTGATCTAATCTGATCAAAAGAATTAACACTTTAGTGGAAAGTTTTAAAACCAAATTTTATTTCTTTACTAAATATAAACTATATATATATATATGTATGTATATGAAATCTCTGCTTTAACATGGAACAATCTCTTTCCCATAAACCCTATATTCTTAGCTTTGGATCATTACTCTTCTATGACTGCTCCCTTCCCCTCAAATTTAATCTTTAATCTCTATTAATCTTTTTCAAATCCAACCCTCTATTATTTATAGTCTTTTCCCAAATTATTTTCAAAGCTTTTCTACCCAATTAAAGATTATTCATTAATAAATTATTCTTCTTAGTAAATCTAAACAAAAGCTTTTATAAGATACACACACATAGATATAACTAGAAATGACTGATTTTCAAATATGCCTTATAGAAGACCTCATGTTATAGACATACCACAAATAATGAGAAGAAAACCTATGACCTGCAATTAATACACTGTGAACAGTGAAATATTTATATAATCTGCAGTACTATCCAACCAGTCCATCCTGAAAGAGATCAGCCCTGGGATTTCTTTGGAAGGAATGATGCTAAAGCTGAAACTCCAGTACTTTGGCCACCTCATGTGAAGAGTTGATTCACTGGAAAAGACTCTGATGCTGGGAGGAACTGGGGGCAGGAGGAGAAGGGGACGACAGAGGATGAGATGGCTGGATGGCATCAATGACTCGATGGACGTGAGTCTTCGTGAACGGGAGTTGGTGATGGACAGGGAGGCCTGGCATGCTGCGATTCACGGGGTTCCAAAGAGTCGGACACGACTGAGCTACTGAACTGAACTGAACTGAACTGAACTAAATATATGTTACTGTTAAAGAAACAGTGTTCTACTCTACCAAGTGATAAAATGTAAGGTTTACTATTTGTTGAACACTACTACAAATACTTAATACACATTAACTTACTTTATACTCCCAACTACCCTAAGGTTTTAGCTGTACTTTTTCCCTCCTATCTATGAGAAAACAAAGAGTTTACTAGTTTCCATTAAGTCACACAGCTGAAGCCGGGATAAAAGACAAAGAATTATGCAAAACCACATTGCAGGGACTTCCCTAGTGGTTGTGTTTAAGAATCCACTCGCCAATGCAGGGGACACGAGTTTGATCCCTGGTCCAGGAAGATGCTACTCACTGAGGGGCAACTAAACCCTTGCACAACTACTGAAGCTGGTGATATACAAGAAAAGCCATTGCAATGAAAAGGCTGTGCACCACTAGAGGAAACCCCACTCGCCGCAACTAGAGAAAACCCACACACAGCAATGAAGATGCAGCACGGTCAAAAATAAATTTAAGGAAAACATACTGCAAGTATCGCTAAAAATCAGTTCCCTCCCAGGGCTAATGTCCAGGAACAGTAGTCTAGCCTCTTTACATTTGAATATGTAGTTTTAATTTAGCTTGTTCAAATTAAATTAGTGACTTTAAAAAGGCTATTGATAAAGAAAATGTTGTATATACATACAAAGAAATATTGTGCAGCCTTAAAAAAGGAAATCTTGTCATGTGCTACAACATGGATGAATCTTGAGAACATTATCCTAAGTGAAACAAGCCAGTCACCAAAGGATTGAATGCTGTATGAGTCTACTAATATGAAGTATCAGAAATATACAAAATCTCAGAAAGAGAATACAGAACAGTGGTTGCCAAAGGCTAGAATTACAGTCCATGGCAGGTTACAGTCCATGTGGTTGCAAAAGAGTCAGATACAACTGAGCGACTCAACAGCAAAGGCGAGAGAAAGACGGGGAATGGGTACTGCTTCAGTTTCACAAGGTGGAAAGGTCTACAGCCTGCTGTACGCTAGTGTGAATATAGTTAACACTACTGAACTGTAAACCTAAAACAGTGAAAATAAGAAATTTAATGTTATGTGGTTTTTACTAACAATTTTTAAAATCTGGGGAAATTTCCCTTGTTGAGTCCCAGTCCCACAGATTACCTATTTTAGGAATCTTACAGATAAAATTTTTAATGTCACAAATAAGTTCAAGTTAACTATGAAGGACACACATCAATGTTATTGCAGGCAGTATTCTTTGCTAAGGCTTATCCCTTCCTCCATTAAGCTGAAGAGACTAGTTTTCCTCTTTAATTTCAGAATGAAAAAGACTACTTTAAAGCTATTCCAAAGTTTCTTAAAAAAAGAAAAAGGTGTTTTCCTCCACCACTCCCCTAGGTTAAAGTAATACCCAAAAGAGAGCTCCCAATAAAGCCCTGACTGCCATCTAAAAAACGGTAAGTAATCTGTTACAAGAGGTCTTACAACTGTCACTATTCAAATCCTTATAGTACCAAACATTCATCCTAAAAGGAGATTCAATTTTTAGAGACAAGATGATGATCAGAAGTTACATGTTATGAGTAATATTAGTACTTAAACTGTAAGATGTAATTTTTGTTCTTCATTCAAAACTAACCATGATCATAATATAAACTGGATCTCTATAGTAGTTTACCTCCCAATCACCGGAATAAGCAAAACATCTTCTTAGTCTAAGCAATTCAGGACTAAATACACTGGGGTTTTTTTGTCTTTTTTTTAAGTCTTCTTTAGTAAGACTAAGAAGGAAAATATACAAAAACAGCAGTAAGTTACATATGATTTTTTGTTACCTCACCTCTCACAATCTTAAGACTCTTCAGTTTTCATATCATCCTTCCAGTAAATATTAAACATATCTTCTCCCATGATCACATATATATTCTTTATGTTCCTCACCAAGGGTGTAAAAGATAGCACTACATTAATTCTACCACTAATCCATTCTAATTTCACACAGCAAGTAAATTCTCTTCCAAATTGGTTTGCACTCAGAATTCCCTGGTGGTCCAGTGGTTAGGACTTGGCCCTTTCACTGCCGGAGCGGGAGTGGGGCTGGGTTCACTCCCTGACTAGGGAACTAAGAGCCTGCAAGCCATGAAACATGGCCACCACACACACACACACACACACACACACACAAGTGTTTGCAGTCATCTTTTAAAATATTCTTTCAAAAAATAACTGACAAGATAGATACTATATATTTTTATCATAATTTGTTGAAATAACAAAGGCAATGGCATATAGCATATTACTATATGCTCATTTTCTCAAATTTAAACAACTGGGGGGGGGGGTCTCTCCTAAGTTTTAATTATCAAAAAGTCCTTTAAAAAAGTAAACATTGGAAGAGTGTGATCTACTTCAATGTTTTAATTATTTATCACAAAAAACACATAGAAAACTTCTAAAATTCAAAATGTGCAGAGCATGAGTTGTTTAGGATGGTAATTTACCAGATAAACTACAGGTCACCATATTTTGAATGGAAATCTCTCCAGACTTAATTATACATTTACCTACTTTCTTTAGCAGGAAGTTGATGACTCAAATTCATTATTAAAAATAATTTATGGTATTAACTTTGTATTAAAGACATACAGAATTCTGTTTTTACTATTATTATTTATTCTATCTACTTGTGGGTTTTGTTTTGGTTTGGTTTTTTGCCTTCTTCCCAACTCTTCCAATCCTCTATCTCCCAGGCCACACATGCATTGCCCATTCTAATGTGTATTTTCCAAGCCAGTTTTAGTTTTAAACTGGGAAATTTTTCAGAATTGTTAAAACTATATATAAAATATATTATGCCTAAGGAAAGAACTTAAGGGCTTTTCCTAAGAAACCCAAACCCTCCAAAATGAAGATGGCCACAGCAGCGATACATGCTCCAGAATAGGGATTTTCTAATTATAGTTCCTTAAAGGATACTATAAATGTCAGCAGAAAGATGACCATGTGTAAGCCTCAGGCCCTTATATAAATCAGAGCAACCCCATAAGGTCAGTTTTATACACTGGAGTTCTACCTAAGGCTTCATGAAGAAAGGTTCTACTCTAGCACTGAACTAAAACTGATGTTGCTGCCACTGACATTAGCGTTAGAAAAAAACAGTTGTTTGGGGTTTTTTCCCTACCACCTCATTTAAAAAAAATATTGCCTTTAAACAAAAAGATGCCTTCAATTGATTTCCTCAATCCTGTGTTTAAAATGCGTATTACTTTCTTCCTAAGGTTTATTCACTATACTTTCTACAGATTCAACAATCTTAACTTTAGTTGCTGCCACCAGAAACAGGAAACAGTGCTTTAAATCGGGGGCCCAGCCCCGGGTCACGGACCAGCAACTAGTCCGTGGCCTGCTCGCAAGCAACCAGGCCGCACAGCAGGAGCAAAGCCTCATTTGCATTTATGGCCACTCCCCACTGCTGGCATTACCAAATTACCACAATGTAATAATAGAAATACAGTGCACAATAAATGTAATGCGTTTGAATAATCTTGAAACCAACACCTCATTCCAAGTCCATGCAAAAATTGTCTTCCACAAAACTGGTCCCTGGTGCCAAAAAGGTTGGGGACCATAGACCCAGTAAACCATATATAGTTCAACAATTGTTTCTAGTTTTAACAATTATTTCTAGTTAAAATGTTACAAGTTTCACTGTTCTCTTAATTTTTCCTGTGTCTTCTACAATACACAATATAATCTCTTTGCCATGTTACACATGAAAGAGTCCATGGGTGGGCTTGGCTTTATAAGAAATACAAGCCAAAAAGCTGTATCTTGGCAGTTTTAAAATTGGTTCATTTTCTTATGCCCTCAAAGTTTAGTGTATTCACCATTTACTGAGCACCTACTATGACTAAAATTATAACATAACACATCAATAAGAATTAGTGAGGTGGTGCTATAGTTAACAAACAATCCAAAAATCTCAGTGGCTTGACACAACAAAAGTTTGTGTGTTCCCATTAATTTTACATGTCCAACTCTGGCTGGCAGGGGAAAAAAATCTGCTTATCACAGTCCCTCAGGACTCTACTTGACACATGCTTCCAAGACTTGTCTTCCAAGAAGGTAGAAGGTAATGTGGTAAATCATCCTGCTCACATTTTACGGCCACAGTAAGTTGGATGGCCATGCTGATTTTAAAAATGACATGAAACGGCAATCCTATCATGTGCTTAGAAAGAAGTGATAGATTTACTGAAGAATCATGACTCCCGAGTCCCCATGCTGGTCAAATATTCAATTTACTTTCCCTCCCACATTTGGATACATTTGTCCCTTTAGTTAAATCCCACGTAGTTAACAGTATCAAACTCAAAGCTCCTGGGTCCAAGTATGGCCCTTCTTTACAGAGACCTATTTTCTAAAACAAGTTATCTACCTGCTTTCACAGACACAATATACAATGACAGAGAAAGGCAAGCATAACCATTAAAAAAAAAAAAAAAAAAAAATATATATATATATATATATATATATATATATGTATATTCTTGTCCAGAAGATAAAATAGTTGGGAGCAATTCATAAACCCTGCTGAACAGGTAGTGTAAGTGTCCTCCGCTCTGGGGCAGAGGATTCTCTGATCACTGGAAGAAGCTTCTCTGTCCAGTGTTCTCTCAGCTTTCGGCTCTACCTTCCAGGAGATTTTTTTCCTTGCCTGCTATCCTCCTCCACAAGTGAAGCGGACAAAGGGAGTGAGCATCTTTAGCTAAGTCTGCTGGCAGAAGATTAGTGGACGGCAATCAGCTTGTGCAATTACACTTTCTTTCATACTTTCCACTCTTGTTTCTTGGGCTGTACAACTCTCCAAAAAAACTTAGAGGCTTCCTTACCTGTTTGATTCTAGCCATTTTCAAGTGCTGATGTCTAGAACCACAACTTTTTCTCTAGACATGTCTTTTAGATTCTACATTTTTCTTTCGTGTCCCATAAGACACGAATGTGGAGTCTATTTCTATTTAATTCTGGGTGCCTTGGAACTACTTGGCTTTAGTAGGGAAAAAACATACTTTTTTAAAAAGTCTCTTTTCCCTAGCCCAACTGAAAGGCATCACCCCCTTAAGCAGATAGACCTCTACTCTGAAACACCTTAATTCATTCAGACTTTTTAACAGTAAGTAATGGTCATAACCTTGATTGCCATAAAAGTTTTAATTATCTGCTCAAAAGATGTCTCAGTTTCATCTCTTACTGACAGTGAAAAACAATTGCTTTTTCCAATCCTACAATTCCCCGAATTTCTGGAGTCTCTTTACCGCTCTTCCTTCCTACTTACAAAGTAGCTAATTGTATGTTACAGCTCATTTCTTTCTTATATCTTTTCAGATGGAGCTAACAGCAGCAAAAATACAGTTTGTTTTCCAACCTCATCTCCTAACGCTATAAATGCATTAGATACTTTACTAGCCTTCCAAGTTATTGCAGGCAAGTTTTCCAAATGCTTCTTCCCTACGCTGCATCTTCCCAGCCTCTAGTATCCGATTCCTTGCTGCCCTGGTCCTTGACCAATGCCACATTTGAGGGGCTTTGTTAGAGTGCCCTACTGCTTATATCAACTCTGCTTTTAAGTCAAGATAGGTTACATGAATTTTGTTCAATAGAAATAGCTCTCAAGTCACATATAAAATTTTAAAGTTTTCAGTAGCCACATTTAAAAGGCAAAATGAAACAGTGAAATTAATTTTTATGTATTTCATTTAACACAATATATACAAAATAATTACATTTTAATCTGCAAACAATATAGAAATTATTGAGATATTTTACATCCTTTTCATACCAAATCTTTAAAATCCAGTTGTATTTTTACATTTAATCACATCTCAAACCAGTCTAGCCACATTTCAAGAGCTTAACAGTATCATGGAGCTGGTGGCTACCAATATTAGACCATGCGGGGCAAAATAAAACTGCAGTAGCAAGCAGCCCCTGAAACAGTGGCTTAACACAAAGGCTTATTTTTTATTCATGTCCACCATAATTTAGCCAAGAGTGTAGTGCATGCTTTCCTCACTTACGGATCAAGACTGGGAGAACAGTCGGTGTGGCATATTTCATTGACCAAAGCAAGCTACATAGCTGCACCCAACTTGGTTGTGCCCAGAAAGAAAACCAGAAATATCAGGTAGATATAGCTCTAATGACTATCATATCCAGTTTTTAAGTCACTATTTAAAACTTTCAAATTATATCATCAAGGAATTATATCTTTAAAATTTTCCTTTTTTCCCAATAGACACCTACTTCAAAAAGCAAATAAAGTAGTAAACTACAACTATTAGCTAGCTAGCTAGCTAGTTAAAATAGAGCTCTAGGACAAATGCAGTTTCTTTGCCATTAAACATAACTTTCTCGATCGAGTTTCTGGAGATTTGGTTAAAGCAATCAAAAAGATATGACTAGAGCTCAAATACTATTTCTTTTACTTCATTTTGGTTAAAAAGTACTTCAAATCCTCTTTAACTTCTCTTATCAATTATTTTCAAGTGACTACTGCCATTGAAGGCTGAAGAAAAATTAAATGGAAGAGAAAATGCCACATTTATTCCTCTAAAGTGGATAAAAGGAATATAACATTAATCAAGACTAAAGACAGTTTTACTACTTTTTTCAAAAAGACTTCCTTATCACCTTTAGAAGTTAACCTTCTGTCATTTAACACTATAACAGAACAATCAATTGCCTATTTATTCATCCAAAACAAAGGCATTATTTCAAAGCTTAAAGCTTTACTTTCACAGGTCTAAGGCTAAAACCCCTTTCTTCTAAAAATAAATGCTTACACTCTATTTTATCTTCACTTAAGCATCCAAAGAAAGAATTTTAGCCTATCAGAGGGCCCAATGTACTGGCTGGATTACATGAAGTTTTAGGAACTAAAGGGTATCCCAATGAGATAAAAATGGTAAGCAACAGAACATCACAAGGAGGGACTACTGTAAGTAACATAGGAAATTTTGGTTAGGGAATAAATGTGTGCTGGTATGTATGTGGATTGGTTTCATATAACCATTAATAGCTCCCTATAAAATCTTTGAAGTTGGGTGTTCTTATTGTGATTCAGGATAAAATAAGCATTTAAATAAAGCACAAGTGATAATATCTCAAACTGGTAATCAATATAGATGATTTTTTAAGAGAAAACAATAAGACAAAGCCAAGTCATAACCAACCAAACCAACCCAAAACTACACTGATTCCAAATTAAACTTTCTGATGCCAGCCATCAGAAGACAGAAATATCTGCTTTCATGTTACTCAAAGAACTCTACTTCTGCACTAAAACTATAACCCTACAAGAATATCTTAGAATGGTACAAATTATACACATTTTTCTGCATTTTTTATTGATGCTAACAGAGTACTTTATTAATTTGTAGTCCCCATCCCCAAAAGTCTCCCCTAAATCTTCTTTTGTAACTTTCTCCTTCGTTTACCTACTCATGACTTCATGTCTTCACCTCTGATCTACAGAATTCCAGTCCTCTGTCGCGAGCTCAATCCTCTCTCTCTACTACCAACAGTCTTCTCAACCTAGCACCACAAATTCTATTAAAACTGGTATCCTTTTCTTCCCCCACATCAGTTTCCCTTCCCAACTCTGCCAATGACATATTTTTAAAATAAAAGACTCAGCTTTTATTCCCACTAGCTTATCATTAAATCCTGTAGATTCGTCTTTTGAAATGTCTAGCATTTTTTACATTTCTTTATTCTCATATAACTGAAATAGCTTCCTACTATTCCTATCCTCTTCAGCGCCAGTTTCTTCCCATTCCAATCTATTCCTGAAGTATATTTTCCAAGGGTTGCACTTATTCATGTTATTTGTTTTAAAACCTTCAAGGGCTTAAGTTAAAAATATTCAAATCCTCACCAACAGTACTCAGAGCTTCTACTCTTACCCGAATGAGCCCTATCAGTTTCCAGTCCCCAGCACCATTGAAGCCTTCTATCGACACTGTTACAGCATTTCCCAAAGTGCTTCTCACAATGCACCCAATGAAATACTCAACTCCAGATATGTATAATCAAAAAAGGATGCTGCTTCCTTCCCTTGAAAAGTGAAAGTGAAGTCGCTCAGTCGTGTCTGACTCTTTGCGACCCCATGGACTGCAGCCTATCAGGCTCCTCCATCCATGGGATTTTCCAGGCAAGAGTGCTGGAGTGGATTGCCATTTCTTTCTCCAGGGGATCTTCCCGACCCAAGAATCGAACCCGGGTCTCCCGCATGGTAGGCAGACACTTTACCATCTGAGCCACCAGGGAAGCTCTGCTTCCTTTCCTTAGACAGGTTTATTTTCCACTATGCTAATGAGAATTTTCATAACCTATTTAATAATACCCATTTGGTATCTTTTGTTGTTTAGTCACTAAGTTCATGTCTGACTCTTTTGTGACCCCATAGACTGAAGCCCTGGCAGGCTACTCTGTCCGCGGGATTTTCCAGGCAAGAATACAGGAGTGGGTTGCCATTTTCCTCTCCAGGGGATCTTTCTGACCCAGGGATTGAACCCACATCTCCTGCATTGGCAGGCAGATTCTTTACCATTCAGCCACCAGGGAAGTCCCCATTAATATCTTTACAAGTCATTTTTTGGGGGAAAATGCTGGATTATTAAATTGTCTTCTGGATAAGCTGCCTCTATTCTCACTTACATGACTTTCTGCCCTGTAAAACACATCTTCCCCTCATTTTTCTACCTATACAAATCTATATTCATCTACTGAAGTTCTCCCTTTTCCATAAAATCTTCCCTGTCAAAACCCTCTTTGATATTAGACTCCTCTGAACTTTAATTCTTCTAAATTTCCTCATATGCAGACAAGACTAAATCAAAATTCCTTTTGCTTCTTTTTTTCCCCCAGAGATTTATAGATTCATTTCTGAAACATAATTCTCAATGTCACAAGTCTTTAAAAAGCTACACATTTAACACAATTACACAACTGGAAGTAACATACAATAAACAAGTACCAAATATTTGACACAACTGAACAAAGTTAATTATTTCAGAAACAGGTAAAATTCACATCATGTTACCACACAAACCTATGTTTATTCTGTACCTATTACTTATATATAATCTATTCTCCAAAAAAAAGCACTGAGATTGAAAGATGAATAAGAAATAATTGAAGTCCAAAAGAAGACAAATGTTAACTACAAAACACAACAAAAGAAATACAGGCTATTAAAAAAAGTAGTAATTTAAAGGAGTCAGGAAAGGCTATGGGATGAGGTAGTATCTGAGCTAAGCTTCAGAAGATGTCAACTCAAAGGTTACTCCTCTATTCTGTTCCTAAATGTGGTTCAACATTAGTATACCATTTACCACATTACATTAGACTCTTCTACCTGACTGCCTAACCCAATGGTTCTCAAAGAAAAGAGGGAATTTTGTCCTTTGGAAGACATTTGGCAATGTCTGAAGTCATTTTTATCATCACAAATGAAGGGTTAGGGGTGCAACTGGCGTCCAGTGAGATACTGCCAAACAATGGAGAGGACAACCCCCACAACAAAGAATTATTAGGTCTAAAATATCAATAATGTGGAGATTTGAGAATACCCAGGCTAATCTTTAGAGTGTGAACAATTCTGGTGTAAGAAGTATCTTATTCATCCTTGTATGCCCACCAATGGACACAGCAGGAAGTCTGTACATGGTGGTAGACTCAATACGGGCTTCCCTGACAGCTCAGCTGGTAAATAATCAACCTGCAATGCAGGGGACCTTGGTCAATTCCTGGGTCAGGAAGACCCACTGGAGAAGGGACAGGCTACCCATTCCAGTATTCGTGGGCTTCCCTGGTGGCTCAGCTGGTAAAGAATCCGCCTGCAATGCGAGAGACCTGGGTTCAACCCGGGTTCGACCCCTGGAGAAGGGAAAGGCTACCCACTCCAGTTATTTCTGGCCTGGAGAATTGCATGGACTGTATATAGTTCATGGTGTCGCAGAGTCGGACACAACTGAGCAACTTTCACTCACTCACAGGCTCAATAAGCCTCATTTTAAAGGCAATGGAATACAATTTACGTATCGATTATACCTAAATACAGATGAAATAAAAAATAAACAAAGGCAAGGGAAGAGTCGGTGAAGATTTTAGAGAAGGCAACAACATGACCCATGTTTAGGGAAGATAACTGATGTAAAGGATATGCTGAAATGATTTCCAGTATCTTCCAAAATTAAAAATACATATAATCACCAGATATGTATCTATTCCCCTAATGGGGAAAAATATGTGTATAAGGATAATCACTGCAGTATAATTTGAAGTAAGATAGAAAATGAAGACACATCAGTAAGGATATTATTAAATGACAAGATACCTGTTCAGCAGAATACTGTTACTGCAATTGCCAAGAATAAGATAGCTCTATTCTTGTAAAATTAAGAGAGGCAACATAAAAATTTTTAATGCAGAAATATGAGTACAACTTTAGGGAACGGCAGAGAATATATAGGTATGGTAGTGTTTGTAAATGTATCCTTCCAACAGAGATATTCCATACACTTAAACAAACAAACAAACCTGGTAACAATGGCTATCTCTAGGGAGAAGACCGGAGGGTTAAGATAAGGAGGGAAAGATCTTGAAATCACCCTTTAATATATTTTCTGAATGTATGTCTTGTGCAGGTATTACTTATTATCCAAGAAATAAATTTTCCAAAAAGAATTTTGAATGCACTAGAGAGAGGAAAGATTAGAGGAATGAAAAACAAATGAACTATTTTAACAGCCGGAGAACAGTAAAAGCCAGATAGTAAAATGAAAACGGACAGAAGAAAAAAAAAATCACAAAAACATGGCAGAGATAAAACCAAAAGGACATGGAACTTTCTACCAGGAAACAGATAAAGAGTTAACCCTGCATCTGCATGCAAGCAGCTAAAGGTAACAGGAGAAAGAAAACAATGGTACTAATTACTCAAGAGAGCACCCAGGAACCCCTAGCTCCCCAGATCTCGCAGATGAACATTTCATGCCTTTCTCCTTCTTAAATTTCTAACACCTGTCCTCATCCATCTCATCTCATTTCAAAAGGAAATTAGAAGCAATCCAACAAGAATTATCTTATCTTCCAAACAACTGTCCCATATGATTATTCCCAATCTTACATGTGGCCAATCTCTATACCTGTGTCCTGTATTTTATCTTGCTTGCCTTCTTAAATAACTTTCCTCTATTATACCTTCTTCCTGAGTCATCAATTTCTTACTCTTTACTGAGACATTATCAAAAAAACCCACCCTGAACTCAAACCTACCTCCAACTATTGTGTCCTATTTCAACATTTATCTTTACAGGGGAAAAAAAAAAAAACTTTTAAAATATTTGTTGTAACTACTGTTTGTAATTACCCTCTTCCCTTTACTTCCTTTTAATTAAATCACTCTATCTAGGCCTTTCTTCCTAACGTTCCACTGAAACCACCTGTTACCAACAACCAGACTCCAATTCTTTTATCTTATCTCCACAATATCTGAAAAGTTAAGAACTGCTCCTTTAAGTGGTTCATTCACTTGGCTTCCAGGATACTGCACTCTGCTCGAAGTGCCTTCTGCCTTCTGTTTGCCTTACTGGTTCCTCCTCTACTTCTAATTCTCTAAATGTTGAAAATGTCCCCGGATTCAGCCAAGGACTTCCCTCAATTTTGGTCATTTCAAGTTTCAGTTCCTAAATTTATGTTTGGTTCTTTTACAAATCTGCCATGTCATTTTCATTACAATTTCCAGATCTGTGCTAAAACTTTTTAAGCTTGGCTTTTACCTTCTCAGTTCAGTTCAGTTCAGTTGCTCAGTCGTCTCCGACTCTTTGTGACCCCATGAATCGCAGCACGCCAGGCCTCCCTGTTCATCACCAACTCCTGGAGTTCATCCAAACTCATGTCCATTGAGTTCGTGACGCCATCCAGCCATCTCGTCTTCTGTCGTCCCCTTCTCCTCCTGCCCTCAATCCCTCCCAGCTTCAGAGTATTTTCCAGTGAGTCAACTCTTCGCATGACGTGGCCAAAGTACTGGAGTTTCAGCTTTAGCATCAGTCCTTCCAAAGAAATCCCAGGACTGATCTCCTTTAGAATGGACTTAGTTGGATCTCCTTGCAGTCCAAGGGACTCTCAAGAGTCTTCTCCAACACCACAGTTCAAAAGCATCAATTCTTTGGCACTCAGCTTTCTTCCACAGTCCAGTTCTCACATCCATACATGACTACTGGGAAAACCATAGCCTTGACTAGACGGACCTTTGTTGGCAAAGTAATGTCTCTGCTTTTCAATATGCTATCTAGGTTGCTCATAACTCTCCTTCCAAGGAGTAAGCGTCTTTTCATTTCATGGCTGCAATCACCATCTGTAGTGATTTTGGAGCCCCAAAAAATAAAGTCTGACACTGTTTCCACTGTTTCCCCATCTATTTGCCATGAAGTGATGGGACCAGATGCCATGATCTTCGTTTTCTGACTGTTGAGCTTTAAGCCAACTTTTTCACTCTCCTCTTTCACTTTCATCAAGAGGCTTTTTAGTTCCTCTTCACTTTCTGCCTTAAGAGTGGTGTCATCTGCATATCTGAGGTTATTGATATTTCTCCCGGGAATCTTGATTTACCTTCTAGACCACAGTAAAAACAACTGTTTTAGTCTGTTATCTGAAGGTCCAGGAAGTCTCATTTCTGTTGGGTGATGTTTCTGCTGATTCTCACTCATGACATGTCATCTCACATGCCTGATTACCTATGATTCTATGCTAGACACTGCATTTGAAAAGTTAAGAAAATCATCTGAGGCTCAAAATGACACCATTTTCCAATCTCTTCTTTACCTGTATTCTTTCCCTAGTCCCACTTCAAAATCTCTTGGAGGCTTTTAATATATCTTTCCTAAACCTAACGTAGAGTAATTAAGAATTGGGAGGAGGGTGAACACAAGTCGACTGCATTTTTAATTCCCTGTGACAGTCTACTGTGCCACCAAATGTTAAAAATCTATGACCCAAATTTTTTCATCCAGTCACTTCTATCTACGTTAATGGCTCCCCAAACTTATCTCCGGCCCAATCTGAGCTCCAGATTCTGATAAAACAACTGCTTACTTGAACCAATCACTTGGAAATCTGATAGGTATTTCAAATTTAACAAAGCCACAACAGAACTCTTCATTCTCCCTTCACCCCACCCTTCTCCAGACTTTTCTTATTACTAGCCTAGCCAAATTCATTATCTCCTTTTGCCTATATTACTGCACTAGCCTTGTCCTTTGGAGAAGGCAATGGCAACCCACTCCAGTACTCTTGCTTGGAAAATCCCACGGGCAGAGGAGCCTGGTAGGCTCCAGTCCATGGGGTCGCTAAGAGTCGGACATGACTGAGCGACTGCACTTTCACTTTTCACTTTCATGCACTGGAGAAGGAAATGGCAACCCACTCCAGTGTTCTTGTGCCTGGAGAATCCCAGAGACAGGAGAGCCTGGTGGGCTGCCATCTATGGGGTCGCACAGAGTCGGACATGACTGAAGCGACTTAGCAGCAGCAGCAGCAGCAACAGCAGTAGTCTTGTCCTTAGGAGAAGGCAATGGCACCCCACTCCAGTACTCTTGCCTGGAGAATCCCATGGATGGAGGAGCCTGGCGGGCTACAGTCCATGGGGTTGCTAAGAGTCGGACACGACTGAGCGACTTCCCTTTCACTTTTCACTATCATGCATTGGAGAAGGAAATGGCAACCCACTCCAGTGTTCTTGCCTGGAGAACCCCAGGGATGGGGAGCGTGGTGGGCTGCTGTCTATGCGGTCGCACAGAGTCAGACACGACTGAAGCGACGCAGCAGCAGCAGCAGCAGCAGCAGCCTTGTCCTACTGTAGCCATTCCAACCTCAAACCAGCATCCCCATTGGCCACAGGATCTGCCAGTGATCGTTTTAAAACATAATGCCATCCAATGTTTTCATATTTTAAGAAAGAATCTAAGTTCCTTACCATGGTCTTTATTATCTTGCCCCTGCCTACTTCCAATCTCATCTTTTGACTCTTCTCATTCACTAAACTCCAGTATATTTACTCATTGCTTTTCTTCCAGATGTCATTAAGACAGGTTTTTCAACGTTCAAACCTGAACTTCTATTTAAAAAAAAACAAAAACAAAAACTTGAACTTCTATTTCGCCTACACATAGGGAGATATTTCCTAATCATCCTAGCTAAAATAACAACCATTCTCCACGGTTTTTCCATACTCCCTACTATTCCATAACCCTACCTTTATTTTCTTCAAACACTAATTATGTAAAATTACTGTGCATGCTCATTTGTCTTCACCCACTAAAACACAAAATTTATGAGAGTAGGGACTTTGTCTATTACACTGCTGCAAAGTACTGACTTCTCACGTTGCTGGCAAGATGATGGTACTACTCATCAAAGGAGAATTTATGAATTTATTAAGTGTTATACATTATGTACCCTCACATAAAATAAAGTTAGATATAAAATTTGTCCCCCCAAACCACTAAAATGACCAAGGAGTTTAAAGACAAGCTTTAATAAAGTTATTCTCTTAATTAAAAATAATACTGAACTACAGAGCAATGCATCAAAGAAACTATACAATGAAAATCATACATTTATTAGTGATTTCCATTCTGTTGTGTCCATTAAGAACTTTAACTTACATTATCATTATATTATGTGGTAAATTTGGTTAATCATAAACAAATATACTATTTCAGAAAGTAAAGAGAAAAGTATTTACAGACATGAGCAGCCATTTGTTAAGACGCATCTAATGAGTTAAACTAGCTGCTCTCTCTAAGATGCCATGGTTTATATCATACAGATACATAGTACTGTTATATATACCATATAATGACACTGCTATTATGCTTACCAATGTTAAATAGACGTGAGACTTAAGTATCACTGTCAAGGGATTACTCATGGATCTGTAAACATTAATTTTTCATAGAATACTAAGAAAATAATAAGGGTAACCAAAAACTTACATTAAAATAACTTACTTTAAAAGTCACATAGTATAGTCTAGGTATTTTTCTTGGCATAGGAATTATAATTTGAAATTTCCAATTTCTTGCACAGATTGTTGAATTGCATCAGATGACTTGTAAACAATACAAACTAAACTAAAAAATTATGATCAGAGTTTCTCAATTATTTTACTAAAAAAAAAAAGTCTAGTTAAGAACTTACATTTAAAAGATAAGTACATTTTTAAAAAAAGAAAAGAAAAACTTACATGTACTAAAACTCACCACTGACCAAACAGTGGCAAAAAAATGGGAGAAAATATCTCTGGTATGTGACAAGACTAAAGTCCTTAACATATAAAGATGTCTTTTTAAAAGTGTCTTACAAATCAGTAGTGGGGAAAAAGCAGCAAAAAAACATAAAAGAAAGGGAACTGACCAAACACAAATAGCCAATAAACATTCAAAACTGATCAGATTCCCCAATAATAAATGAATGTATTAGACTCTATTTATACCACCTCAAAACTCCACCTCTGCCATTTGATAAAATGATATCCCAATACAAAAAAACAAAAACCCTATACTTGCATACAATGCTGGTGAAAAAGCACTTCTGTGGTATATATAAAAGCTTTAAATACTTCTGCATAAGGAAATAATCAGAAGTGTGAGCAAATTATTTCTATGTAACAGGAAAAAAATGAAAAATAACCTAAACACCTAATAAAAGGATCCCTTAAATCATGAAACATTTGCACAAAAACACTTAGCAATGAAATCAACTAATCATGTAGAAAACTCATGATATGGGGACATGTATACAATGTATTATTTGAAAAAAAAATTATAAAGTTGCTGTGCACATGACCCCAATTTTATAAAGACATTTAAAGTACACAATATGCACAGAGAAAAGATTCAAAGATTATATGGCAGAATACTAGCCGGTAATTTACCAACTTTACTAGCTGTAGGATTAATTTTTTTTCCTGTTTTCTTTTCAGAACGGTCCTGAATTTCTGTATCTGCTATTACTCTTTGTCTTTGATTCACTTCTCCTTTTCTATTTTCTGTTGGATTGATCATTTACTCACTCCTGCCCCAGTACAGAAGTTAAAAATTGCATCTTGCAACAGAGCACAGAGGATTTTCAAGGCAGTGAAAACACTCTTACAGTACCATAATGATGGATATTATTACACGTTTGTCCAACTCCAAGGCTGTACAACAACAAGCGTGAACCACTATGTAAACTGTCACCTTTGTGTGATTATGATGAATCAATGTAGGATCATAAGTTTTAACAAACGTACCGCTACGGTGAAAGATGTCAGTGATGGAGGAGGCTATGCACGTGTAAATCAGAAGGTACATGGAAAGTCTCTGTACCTTCTCTTCAGTGTGGCTATGAATCTGAAACTACTCTAAAAAAACAAAGTCTTAATTCAGAAATATACATATATAATTGCATTTCTGTTCTCTTGATACTTATATCCAAATTATAATAGATGTAAAAAGACTAAAATTATTCTCTATAAAGATGATCCTCCTAAAAATGACAAGAATCTTTCACCAGGAACCAACCCCTACCAGTCCCACACCCCTATTTTGCTTTAGGATTAGCACTCCATTTCTTAACAATATAAACAAGCATGAACTACCAAGAATAATGAATACCATGTATTAAAATACAACTGATTAAAAAAATGAGTTCATAATGATATACTAAAAAAAAAAAAAGAGAACCTCTGATGGCTGCTAAGACACCAACTCATTCTGAAAACAGACAAATAAAAGGAATGGATTTAACAGCTTATCCTGCCTTTCTTATACAAACTGCTTTGGGGGTAACCAAACAGCTAACAAGAGAAGACTGTGTTCAGAAAAAAGAATCATAGCTTAACACAAATGTACTGAGAAAATTAGAAAAATCACTGTTTTGCAACTCTTAATGAAATAATGAATCCAAATGACAAAGAGAAAAAGCTGAGACTGGGAGGCACATAAAACAAAGACACAGTCCTTATTTGAATCCTAATTTGATCAATTCTAGAAAGATATTTTTAATCATTTGGGGAAAACTAAACATTGCAAAGATATTGCCCAAATATTATTTTTTATTTACTTAAATATTTAAAGGGTTACTATCAATTAGGGTACTGTATTTAATGGTACTATGGTTATGTTTCTTAAAATTCTTATTCATTAGCACAGCAGTTTCCAAACTTTAAGTCTTAAAAATTACTGAAAACTTTAAGGAGTTTATGTAAGTTACACCTATTTACCAGAGGGTGAAAGAGAATGACTGACTATGAAGTGGCATATTGGAACGGGGAGGAGAGACAAAATGATACTATACCTTGATTATGGTGGTGTTTATACAACCGTGTATAGTTACTGCAGAGAAGGCAATGGCACCCCACTCCAGTACTCTTGCCTGGAAAATCCCATGGATGGAGGAGCCTGGCGGGCTACAGTCCATGGGGTAGCTAAGAGTCAGACACAACTGAGCGACTTCACTTTCACTTTTCACTTTCATGCATTGGAGAAGGAAATGGCAACCCACTCCAGTGTTCTTGCCTGGAGAATCCCAGGGACAGGGGAGCCTGGTGGACTGCCGTCTATGCGGTCGCACAGAGTCGGACACGACTGAAGTGACTTAGCAGCAGCAGCAGCAGCAGCAGTACAGTTACTGACACTGCGTAACTGTGCACTAAAATTTTACAGTGAATTTTACTGTATGTAAATTATATCTTTATAAAATTGGGAAAGATTCATTTATTAAAAATTTGAAGATTTCAAAGGGTCTTTGTTTATATATCAATATTTACCATATTAGAAATCAGAACTAGGAACATTTAAAAGGTTTATTAATTAATTTTAATTTTTTTATTAATTTTAAAGTTAACAAATTCATTGGTGTTAGCATAAGTAACATCTTCTTATGGGAAATATATTAAAAAAAAAAAAAAAAAATCAGAATAGGGTTTCCCTGGTGGCTCAGTGGTAAAGAATCCGACTGCCAATCCAAGAGACATTGTCCAGGAAGATCCTAAATGCCCCAGAGCAACTAAATTTGTGTGCTACAACTTCTGAGCCTCTGCTGTAGAGGCTGGGAGCCACCACCACTGAAGCCTGTGGTTCACTCTAGCCTGAAGCGCTAGAGCACATGCTCCGAAACAAGACAAGCCACCGCAATGAGAAGCCCATGCACCGCAATGAAGAGTAGCCCTCGCTCACCACTCGGGCAGCAATGAAGACCCAGAACAGCCAAAAATAAATCAATAAATAATTTTAAAAATTAGGCTGATTTGCCTTTCTTGCAAATATCTTTAATATCTGGCTTTTAGAAAATAGCTAGATAATACTAAGTATAATAAGTCACAGAAAGACAAATATATATCACTGATACAAATTAATGTATTTACAAAACAGAAATAGACTCACATAGAAAACAAATTTATGCTTACTACTTAATGGGAAATGAGAGGGAAGGGATAAATTAGGAGTTTGGGATTAATAGATACACACTACTATATACATAATAAACAAGGACCTACTGCATAGCACAGAAAACTGTATTTAATATCCTGTAATAACCTATAAGGGAAAAGAATCTGAAAAAAGATATATTCATGTGTGTGTCGGAGAAGGCAATGGTACCCCACTCCAGTATTCTTGCCTGGAAAATCCCATGGACAGAGGAGCCTGGTGGGCAGCATGTGTGTGTATGCACTGTTATATATACGTAACTGAATTGCTTTGCTGTACACCTGAAACTAATATTGTAAATCAACTACACTTCAATTAAAAAAAACAAACAGCTAGATATTTATATCTGCTTCTGTGCTGAATCTGCTGTGTTATCACATATCATACAGCCTTTGAAATACTCCACTGTGTATCACCTGTGAGATGAAAGTGAAATAAGCAAATAGCATACTGCTATTATTAATAAAATAACTTGACCTCACAGATACCTATGGAAAGGGTCCTGGGGACTCCGAGACCACACACTGTCAATCATTTTATTAGTACTTTTGGGTAAAGTTATACACTGGAGTTTACTTTAAAATACTCGAGCAAGAGTAAAAGTTTACATAGTGACAACAGAGGAAAGAATGGCAGAATGTTGGTAAGTGTTGAAGCTGGGAGGTAGTTACATTAAGGTTCATAATACATTTCTCTGCTTTTATGCATCTTTGAAGTTTTCTGTAACTTTTAAAGTTACTAGTATTTTAGTTATTATTAATTTTTTACCCACTTTAATCACTATTATGTCCTCATTTTCTCTGGATCCATTTTTCTACTTAATCCTTCAACAGTTAGTTTTATGAGGGTCTTTGAATAATAAACTCTCAGTCCTTGATTATTTTAAACATCATTATATTCTAACTCTTGAGCAGGATTTTAACTGCATGTAGAATACTTGGCTGCCAGTTCTTTTTTCTCATACCATATTACTACACGATCTTCTGGTATGTGTGTGGCTAATGAGAAGATTGTACGTCTGTAACTTCTTTGATAGCAATCTGACTTGTTAAAATTTAAGATTATCTCTCCCCATAATTTCAAGACATGAGTGGACTTATTTTTACCTTCCTTAATATTTGAAAAATTTTCATCTGTAAACTATCTCCAACACAAGAAGATTCTCAGCTACTGTCTTATCAAATATGGCTTCTCTTGTCATTCACTTTATTCCATTTTTCTGAAATTCTTAAGTTGATGACTCTCAATCTTTCAATTCTCTTAACTACCTGTTCATTATCTCTAAGCTATATTCTGGGTAAATGTCTTAGTACACTACTATTCACTCATTTTTTCCTATGTCCAGCCTCATGTTTCTCCTGTTTGTCTCCCCAAATTTTTCTATTTCATTAAGACAACACTAACAAGCGTTGACTATGTTAAAACCTTAACTGTGGATCACAACAATCTGCAGAAAATTCTTCAAGAGATGATAATACCAGACCACCTGATCTGCCTCCTAAGAAACCTGTATGTAGGCCAAGAAGCAACAGTTAGAACTGGACGTGGAACGGATTGGTTCCAAATTGGGAAAGGAGTACATCAAGGCTGTATATTATCACCCTGCTTATTTAACTTATGTGCAGAGTACATCATGAGAAATGCTGTTCTGGACAGAGAACAAGCTGGAATCAAGACTGCCGGGAGAACTATCAATAACCTCAGATACACAGATGACACCACCCTTACAGCAGAAAACGAAGAACTAAAGAGCCTCTTGATGGAAGTGAAAGAGGCGAGTGAAAAAGCTGGCTTAAAACTCAACATTCAGAAAACTAAGATCATGGCATGCGGTCCCATCACTTCATGGCAAATAGATGAGGGAAACAGTGACAGACTTTATTTTTTGGGCTCCAAAATCACTGCAGATGGTGACTACAGCCATGAAATTAAAAGACATTTGCTCCTTTGAAGAAAAGTTATGACCAACCTAGACAGCATATTAAATAGCAGAGACATTACTTTGCAAACAAAGATCCATCTAGTCAAAGCTATGGTTTTTCCAATAATCATGTATGGAAGTGAGAGCTGGACCATAAAAAGAAGGCTGCGTGCTGAAGAATTGAAGCTTTGAACTGTGGTGTTGGAGAAGACTCTTTGAGAGTCTCTTGGACTGCAAGGAAATCAAACCAGTCAATCCTAAAGGAAATCAAGCCTCAATATTCATTGGAAGGACTGATGCTGAAGCTCCAATACTTTGGCCACCTAATGTGAAGAGCCAATTCATTAGAAAAGACCCTGATGCTGGGAAAGATTGAAGGCAGGAGAACGGGATGACAAAGGACAAGATGGTTGGATGGCATCACCTACTCAATGGACATGAATCTGAGCAAGCTCTGGGAGATGGTGAAGGACAGGGAAGCCTAGTGTGCTGCAGTCCACGGGGTTGCAAAGAGTCAGACATGACTGAGCAACTGAACAACAAAGAACACATTCTACTACCAGGAAAAAATAAAAAGTACTATAAATTAAAACGCTGACGTGTCACGGTCTGCAAGATAAACTCAAGATCTCAGAAATGTTAAAATGTTAAACATCATGTGTCTTAGAAGCAATGAAATATGTTTCTCCTTTCTAGGATTACTGGCTTTTTCTTTTCCATATCTACCCTGTCCGTTTCACAACTTTTTTCCTAAGATGCTACAGCTTCCTTTTTCTCACTGACATCTTAGCTTTTCAGATTTTTACATTACCTTTCTTCAGCTGGACATGAATTCATCTCTTAATTGTTGATTTTACAGGCTGTCATAGATTCTGCCTTCATCACTTACTTTGGAATTTTGGTTTCAGACTTATATTAAGTAAAATTTTTCTCTATGCATTAGAACTCCATTCTTCCAAGTGTCTCCATCAAGTCCTTCTAGCTCTAGTGCAGACTTAGGTCTTTTATTGGCTTCAGAGATAGTATAGGATATCATAAACCTAGACACCCAGTTTATAGCTGGATGGTTCAGATTGGTTCAGAAACCGATCACAAGACTATGCTAGGGTCCTTCTATTTCTCATGTGCTCTTCTCATCTCTAATTTGTACAGCCTCATTTAAGCTGAACCTTAGACTAACAGACCTTCCCTGATGGCTCAGCGGGTAAAGAATCCACCTGCAATCCAGGAGACATGAGGAATGCAGGTTCAGTCCCTGAGTTGGGAAGATTCCTGGAGGAGGGCATGGCAACCAACTCCAGTATTCTTGCCTGGAAAATCCCATGGACGGAGAAGGCTGGCAGGCTATAGTCCACAGGGTCAGATCCGACTGAGCTGCTTTGACTTTTAGAGTAACAGCCTGCAACTTTGTTTTTAGCTCACCGCTACAAAAAGGAAGCCTACTCCAGCCACTGGTTTTAAGTAATGAATTTGACTCTCAGCTTTTTCTCATGTGGGGTCTTTTTAACTGTACTCAATAGTATGAAAAGGTGGCAAAATGATATATGACACCAGAAGATGAGCCCCCCAGGTTGGCAGGTATCCAATATGCTACTGGGCAAGAGTGGAGAAATGGCTCCAGAAAGAATGAAGATGCCGGGCCAAAATGGAATGACACTTAGTAGTGGATGTGAGTCTAGTGGTGAAAGTAAAGTCTAAAGCTGTAAAGAACAATATTGCATAGGAACCTGCAATATTACATCCATGAATCAAAGTAAACTGGACATGGTCAAGCAGGAGATGGCAAGAATAAACATCAATATTTTAGGAATCAGTGAACTGAAATGGATGGGAATAGGTGAATTTAATTCAGATGACCATTGTATCAACTACTGCGGGCAAGAATTCCATAGAAGAAACGAAGTAGCCCTCACAGTGAAGAGTCCAAAATCCATGGTTGGGTGCAATCTCAAAAACAACAGAATGATCTCAGTTCCTCTCCAAGTCAACATCACAGTAATCCAAGTCTATGCCCCAACCATTAATGTCAAAGAAAGCTGAAACTGAATGTTTCTGTGATGACCTACAAGACCTTCTAAAACTAACACCAAAAAAAAGATGTCCTATTCATCATAGGTGACTGTAATGCAAAAGTACAAGTCGAGACATACCTGGAATAACAGGCAAGTCTGTCCTTGGAGTACAAAATGAATGGCAAATATCCCTCCTGGAACAACACAAGACACAACTCTACACATGGACATCCCACTGACACAGATGGTCAATACCGAAATCAGACTGATTCCATTTTCTGCAGCCGAAGATGAAGAAGCTTTATACGGTCAGTAAAAACAAGACCTAGAGCTGTGGTTCATATCATGAGCTCTTTATTGCAAAATTCAGGCTTAAACTGAAGAAAGTTGGGAAAACCACTAGGCCATTCAGGTATGACCTAAACCAAATCCCTTATGATTATACAGTAGAGGTGATGAATAGATTCTAGGAATTAGATCTGGTAGACAGAGCGCCTGAAGAACTATGGATGGAGGATGGTAGCTGTACAGGAGATGGTGATCAAAACTATCCCAAATAAAAAGAAATGAAAGAAAGCAAAATGATCTTCTGAGGTGGCCTCACAAGTAGTTAAGAAAAGAAGTGAAACGCAAAGGAGAAAGGGAAAGATATACTCAATTGAATACAGAATTCCAGAGAATAGCAAGAAGAAAGCCTTCCTCAGTGATCAATGCAAAGAAATAGAGGAAAATAATAGAATGGGAAAGACTAGAAATCTCAAGAAAATTGGGGATATGAAGGGGAAATTTCACACAAGGATGGGCACAATAAAGGACAGAAACGGCAAGGACCTAAAAGAAGAGATTAAAAAGAGGTGGCAAGAATACACAGAAGAATTGTACAAGAAGGGTCTTAATGATCTGTATAACCACGATGGTGTGGTCACTCACCTAGAGTCAGACATCCTGGAGTGTCAAGTGCCTTAGGAAGCATCACTACAAACAAAGCTGGTGCAGGTGATGGGATTCCAGCTGAGCTATTTCAAATCTTAAAAGATGATGCTGTGAAAGTGCTGCACTCAATATGCCAGCAAATTTGGAAAACTCAGTAGCAGCCACAGGACCGGAAAAGGTCAGTTTTCATTCCAATTCCAAAGAAGGTCAACATCAAAGAATGTTCAAACTATCATACAATTGCACTCATTTCATATACTAGTAAGGTTATGCTCAAAATCCTTCAAGTTAGGCTTCAGCAGTATGTGAATCGAAACTTCCAGATGTACAAGTGGGTTTAGAAAATGCAGAAGAACCAGAGATCAAATTGAAAACATTCACTGGACCATAGAGAAAGCAAGAGAATTCCAGAAAAACATCTACATCTGCTTCACTGACTATGCCAAAGCCTTTGATGGTGTGGATCACAACAAATTGTGGAAAATTCTTAGAGGAGTACCAGACCACCTTACCTGTCTCCTGAGAAATCTGTATGCAAGCCAAGAAGCAAGTTAGAACCAGACATGGAACAATGGACTGGTTCAAAATTGGCAAAGTAGTACATCAAGGCTGTATACTGACACCCTGCTTATTTAACTTATATGGAGAATACACCATGTGAAAAGTCCAACTGGATGAATCAAAAGCTAGAATCAAGATTGCTGGGGAAAATACCAACAACCTCAGATATGCAGATACCACTCTAAAGGCAGAAAGTAAAGAGGAACGAAAGAGCCTCTTGATGAGGGTTAAAGAGGAGAGTGAAAAAACTGGCTTGAAACTCAACATTCAAAAAACTAAGATCATGGCATCCAGTCCCATCACTTAATGGCAAACAGATGGGGAAAAAGTAGAAACAGTAACAGATTTTATTTTCTTGGGCTCCTAAATCACTGTAGATGGTGACTGCAGCCATGAAATTCAAAGACACTTGATCCTTGGAATAAAAGCTATGACAAACCTAGACAACATATTAGCAAGCAGAAATACCACTTTGCCAAAAAATGTCCAGATAGTCAATCCATGGTTTTCTCAGTAGTCATGTACACATGTGAGACGTGGACCATAAAGAAGGCTGAGCACCCAAAAATCGATGCCTTTGAACTGTGGTGCTGGAGAAGACTCTTGAGAGTTCCGTGGACAGCAAGGAGACCAAACCAGTTAATCCTAAAGGAAATCAACTCTGAGGATTCATTGGACGGACTGATGCCGAAGCATCAATACTTCGGCCACCTGACGTGAAGAGCCGACTCATTAGAAAAGACCCTGATGCTGGGAAAGATGAGAGAGTCAGAGAAGGGGGCAGGAGAGGACAAAATGGTTGGATGGCATCACCAACTCAATGGACATGAGTTTGAGCAAACTCTGGGAGATGGTAAAGGACAGGGAAGTCTGGTGTGCTGCCGTTCATGGGGTCACAAAGAGTCAGACATGACTGAGCAACTAAACAACAAAAAATAATTAAATAGGACATAATTCCTGACACAAATACTTAATGGACATGTTCACTCTACCAAAAAAAAAAATAATAACAAAAATTAAAGATAAAGAAACTGCACAAGCAGTGTAGTTATGACAATATTTTTAAATGTACGTAATACTCAGTCTTAAAGGTAAGTCAAAACCTGACAGGACTCAAATCTGAGAAACTGGATTAAGCCTTGGCTTAATTTGGGAGACATTTTCTGACTAGAAAAGATGTTGGAAAGGTAATTTCCAAAAGTAAATTCATACTTTGTCTCTTCTCATTCAGTTTCATATACATAGCAAATGGTGGAGTAAAAATTAGATTTCAAAAACATCATGCACTTCCCAGTGGGCAAGGAATAGAAATAAAGGAATGACTGGGGCTGCAGCTTGGGGCCCAGTGAGTTCTATGTTGCAAGGAAAATGGGTTTGGTTTCTAAGGGGTAAAGAGCACTAAACATATCCCTCATGAGGAGGGGCCCTGAATCAGATTCACATCTGAAAACAAATCAGAATAGAGGTCATTTCTGTTAAAGGGGATCTTTAAAAAAAAGATGATGATTAAATTCCAGAACCCTGGTTTTTAAAAAAAAAAACAAAAACTGTGGTTTCCTTTATTTGGGAAATGTGTTTCATGGTGTCCATACTAAACAAAAATAAAATGCAAACCAATGGTATCAAAGATTTAAGCAGTTCATCTGGCCATACTATGTTCTAACAGTTTTTTTTTTAACTGATTATTCACATAAGAAAACACGTCTTACAAGTTTTCTGTCAATTAAAAAGACAGTATACCAAGGAATAGTTTTATTACTAGATTATCCCCAAATTCCAATTTTTTGGTTTTTATTTTTAAATATGCTACAAGGTACTATGCAGCACTTTCATTATCATTCTCTTTGTTTTCTCATTCCTTTAAAATTGGGAGAAAATTCTAATTTAATGGCCTTCTGGAGTGCTTATTTTACTCTTCCTTGCCCAACATTCAATAAACTAAATCATCATCTTAAAAATTCAATTTTGCATTTAATTCAAACAGTGTTGCTATTCTGATACTATTTTGGAAATAAATTACTGAGCACTTATTGCTTTATATCAATCTAATTTCATGACCAATATAAATTCACAAAATCACAAATAAATTCTCTAGAGATGTTTTTCTAACATGTACAGATCTCCATAATTTTAACTTTGTGGAAGCTTTAAAAACTGGTTTTAAAAACTATGTCTTCAGAAGTCTGTCATTCTACCAGTATTTTCAAACTTTTTGGTCTCAGGACTCCTTCTAAACTCTTAAATATTACTGAGGTCCCTAAAAAGCTTTTATTCATGTATGATACATTTTTTGATATTTACTGTAGTAGAAATTAAAAGAGAAAATTTTAATGTTTCAATTCATTTGAAAACAATAAATCCATTACATATTAACACAAATTACTATTTTGTGAAAAACAACTATTTTCTCAAAATATATATAGAAGTTAATGAAAGGCCATGTTTTATATTTTTGCAAATCTCCTTAATGTCTAGGCTAAAAGAAGACAACTGGAGTTTCATATTTTCTTCTGCAGTCTGCAGCAGTATGTGGTTTGGGCTGAAGCATATGAAGAATATCAAGATACATGGCTGGAAAAGGAAGAAGTAATCTAACAGTCTTTCAGCCAAATGTGCGTATTCTTCTTTGATACTATACCAAATCTGACTAGTGATAGCTCCTTAAACATCAGTTGCAGTGCAGAATTTGAAAACATATTGATAAACTTTCCATATACTTATTTTTAGTCTATCTTTCACCCATGCATGATTTGCAACATAAGTTGGTCATTTGAAAACCACTGGTTCACTGAACTATCACAAAGATCTTGCAAATGCTGGCATATTTCATTACAATACAGTATTCAAAAAAATCCTATTTATTAATATAACACTGTCCATCTCATCAGAAAAGAATGCAATTATTAATACATTATCAAGTTCATAGTAGTAGATTCAAGTTCTCCTAAATTCTTATTTTCACTGGAAAGTCCAAATTTTATCATTGGAAGCAAATAGATTTTTTTTTCCTTTGAAGGACAGGCTCACTTATTTTTTAGAAAATATCTGTCACTTAAATACATGAGTCATTCAATAATCAGTTTGTCAGTCTTTCAAGTATTGTGTTTCCTGAAAACAGCATCTAGTTCAGCTTGCAACTCACATGATTGCTCAAGTAAAAACAATATATATGTTTTTCAAAATATAATCATCTTATTTTGGTATGCACTTTATTAAAGTACAGTTCCCATTTTATCACAAAGAATATTACAAAAACATGCAGCAGGAACTACAAACCAGAAACACAATGAGATACCACTTCACACCCATTGTCTAAAATAAAAGAGGAGGACAATGATATGTTGGTGGGGATGTAGAAAAACTGGAACCTTTTGTTGGTGAGAATGTAAAATGATACAGTCACTTTGGAAAAGCATTTTGGCAGTTCTTCAAAATGTTAAACATACAATCTAGCAATTCCACTCCTAAGTATATGCCCAAAAGAAACAAACATATGTCCACATCAAACAACTGTACACAAATGTTCATAGCAGCATTCTCTTGATAGCTAAAAAATGGAAATGCTGTCAATCAATGGATAAGTGAACAAAATGTGGTATATCCCTACAATGGAATATTATTCAACCACAAAAAGGAACAAAGTATTGGTAAAGACTACAACACAGATGAAGCCTAAAAATATGCAGAAAATCAGAAACAGAAAGCTACGTATTGTATGATTCGACTGGTAAGATATAACAGCCAAATCCAAAGAGACAGAAAGTAGATTAGTGGTTGCTGGGGGATAAGGGAATGGGGGAATGTGGAGGGACTACTAATGGGAATGGGGTTTGGGGGTGGTGGTGAAAATGCTCTAAAATTATATACTGGTGATGGTTGGGCAAGTCTGTCCCTGTATTAGAAACCACTAAATTGCATACTTTAAACAGTGACTTTAATAATATGTGAATTATATTTCAATAAAGCTATTATTTTAAAAAGGACATGCAGCATTCAAGGGTCAAGATTTAGTGAAAATAACTCTTTTGATGTGTTCATCAAGGTTATTGTTCAGTGAAACTAGCATTTTTCGTTAACTCCAAGTGGACGGTCATAAAGAATACTGCTACTATTACAGTTTATCATCACAGCTTTGATTTGTGCTAAGACACAACAGTTTTAGCAACTATCAGTGAAAATGTCAACACAACAAAAAAGGCAAGTAATTTTACTATTATTATGAAAAGCAGTTTGACATCAAGGACGTCTGAGAGGGTCTCAGGAATCCTCAGTGGTCCACAGACCACACTTTGAGAATGCAGCTTTAAACCACAGCTTCAGAAGGCTCAAATGCAATTAAAAACTTCCTAAGAACACATCAAGACTTCAGGACAATGCCAGTTTTTTGTGTGCATGTGTGTGCTCAGTTGCTCAGTTGTGTCCAACTCTTTGTGACCCTATGCCTGTCAGGATCCTCTGTCCGTGGGATTCTCCAGGCAAGAATACTGGAGTGGGGTGCCATTTCCTCCTCCAGGGGATCTTCCCAACCCAGGTTCAAACCCAGGTCTCCTGCATTGGCAGGTGGATTCTTTACCACTGAGTCACCTGGGAAACCCAATTTTCTGTGTACATATCACAAATTTCTCTAAAGAAAGAGGGCAATACCATTAATTCAGTAAATTAAATCCAAGTTCCCAGCTTGAGTTTGAAAGGCTCCAAACAACAAAATAAGAGTGAAAGTAAGAGTTTAGTGTACAACAAAACATTCAATAAAATACAAAGTAAATAACATTACTAAAGTAATGATTATACTATCTTTTCAAACTGTATTATTTCATTCTTACAAAACAAAGAGGACACTTCTGAAATTTCTACCCCTACTATCAATTATAACATATCTAGCACACCTACGTTTAGGAACTACTTCACACCTGTAAGAATAAATTATCACAGAATCGAAGAATTTTAGGTCTACAAGGTACCCTAGACATAGTTACATGGTCCAACAAGCACATTTTACATGCTGAGAAAACTGAGTTTGTACGAGCAAAAGTAACCTAGCCACAACCACCCAGCTAGCTAGTGAGTGAGACAGCATGAACACTACCTACTCCCAGTACCATAGTTTCACTATGCCAGTCTGATTGCCCAACCAAATAAAATGCATAAAACATATAATTTACATCACACCAAAGACAACCAAGACACCTTACCTGCCAAATAAAAATTCTGTGATGCTTGAGAGTGCCAATCAGATGTTAAGAAAATACATAAAACGGAGTGACAAGAAACACATGTAACTGGCATAACAGAGAAATAAATCCTTGACTTACAGAAACTATCATCGTTCAATGAAGAACAATTCAGAACACATTTTGATGTTGATTTTTTATACAGACACAGGGAAATGTATCATCATCTTTAAAGACAGCCAGATTCTGATAAACACTTAAGAGGAAAAAATTTCCCTACATATTAACACATTGGTGAACTTATCTATGGCATGACATGACTTAGAGGACTCACCTGCAGGACTGTCAGCATTCTCTCCTGGGTGTAGCTGTATACCAGTAGAATCTATAGAGTTTACTGTAACTGTCTGTAGATTTGGCAACTGACCAGTGCTTAGACTAACTGGAGTTGAAGACAAGGCTCCACCTGCTGCAACTTGACCAAGCGTGAGTGTCTGAACAGGCGTCAAAGTTATCTGTTGGGCAGCAGTATTCTGTATTTGCAAATTCTGCAAGTTCTGAACCCCTTGTACTTGAAATGTTTGCCAAGTTATCTGTCCAGAAGGGGTCACTGTCTGTGCCTGAATTAAAAAGGTTCCAGGATTCAGCTGCAACTGAAGATTTTGCAAAGCCTGTTGTGTTATATTCTGACCACTGGCTTGCACACCATGGATTGTCTGTGGTGTAATACCTTGCACAATTTGGGCTTGACTGGTTGGCTGCTGAGACTCTTGAAGTTGTAGATGTTGTACAACAGGCTGTGCTGTAGAAACCTGAATATTCTGAGCCTGTGTCTCTTCAGAAACAGGCGACTGGATATAATTTCCCTGAAGATCTGAAGAATGGACTTGCCCACTAGTAGTAGTCAAGCTATTGGTATTTTGTTGTAATATACCTGTACTATCTATAGTAACAGGCAACTGTGATGAAGAGGATGTTGGCACAAATAAATCTGTATCAGTATTAGTCTCATTAATATCAGGAGAAACCCGCTCACCAGTCCTTTCTGAATTGTCTGAACTATCCATAGCTTGTCCTGTGTTTATCAAATGTCCATCAGCATTAATGCCTGCAGTCATTGTCTGAGAACTGCCCGAGAGTCCCAAAGAATCTAGATCGACACTATTGATTGGTACAAAGGTAATATTTCCTGGAAGACCAAGAGGCACATTAGCAACTACTTGGGTTTGGCCAGGAAAAGATGAACCACCAATTGCAACTCCCTGAACCTGGACTTGACCAGTCTGTGGTATGAGATTCTGGATATTAGCAGGAGGTGTTCCAGAGGCAAGCAAGGTTTGATTAGAGCCAGGAATGATCTGAATTTGACCACTTTCTTGATTTATACCCCCATTATCTGAAGAGCCTGTGAAACCAATCTGAACCTGCTGACCATCTGATGACTGAATCTGTGGTATTACTTGATATTGAACATTGGACACTGTACCATTTGATGAATCTGATCCTGGTGCAACTGAAAATATTTGCTGATTCTGCAAATTCTGAAGGGGAAGGACATACTGCCCACTGGAAGTAGCAGCACTTGGAATCTGTACTAGATTGCCAGCTTCATCTTTTATAGTTGTAGGTGTGGCTGACAAAACCTCCCATCGGTTTGGTGCTCCTCCTAACTGTGCAGAAGCCAAATCACCTGTCTGGATGAAGAAAACAGAAAATGTTATGTGATATGTATTTGTGGTATATTTAATCCAATTCTCAAAAAACTTTAAAAACTGATAAAAAACACTTATCACCTGAAAAGTTCTCTTAGTAACACAACAGAGCTCAAATACAGAAGTACTATATAAACTACGATAATTATCATTTTCAATTTTGCTAGTTATTGCTAAGATAACCCAGGCTATTTGAGCAGGAAAAAAATTCAATTAGAATATTTTTTATTTTATGACTACAAACTGATTTTCCAATCCCTCATCTATGATCTCTCTGATGCTACACAGTTAAAAATAAAAGTAGAAATAGGTAGAAAAGATTATGAACGGCTCAAACCAAATATACCTCAAACACGGAAGAGAGTTCAAAAAGTATAAAACCCACTAAAAACGTATCACTAAACCAGGTGCATCATATTTGTGTACAAAAAAGAAACATTATTAGAGCCGTGTCATCAGTTTCTAGAATCAGAAATAAGATTTGTATATTACTGCTATCAACTTTAAATCAAACAATTAAAGCTACTCTTTCATGGCATGTAGTAAGGTACTCCAGAGTAAACACAGGATGTGGGTGATTCCTTCAGTGAGCCATCAAATTCTTTACTTTTGCATGAACTACTAAAAAAAATATATGAGACCTTAAAAATTTTTAATGAGGAAAGGTCATTGCCTTGTGACCACATTGGAAAGTCAGTCCATCTAAAAGGTTTTTTTAGAATCTAAAAGCTGGAGGATTGATACTTTGCCTACTATTTCTCTTTAAGTTTGCCGTAGAATACTAGCCATTATATTCTGCAATTCTGTTATCTGCTAGAATTTGAAGTATCATTTCTATTGTGGATTAGACAAGACTAGAAAAATATCAATGTAGGAAAGTACAAAGCAATAAAACCCAACATATCAACGTCAAAGGATAAATTTTTTAAGGGAATAGTAACAGTAGCATCTAACATTTGAGCTGTTCTTTTATACGCCAAGTACCATGATAGGGATTTGTAAGATTATATAATCTATTGCTTACAACTATCCTATGAGGTAGTATGATTATCCCCATATCACAGATGACAAAATTGAGACAAAATCAGACAGCTATCAAATGTCCAAAAGAGGATTTAAAACTAAGTCAGTCTAACTGCAGAATCCATGCCCTTAAATTCTATACCATACTTATCTCTCACTAAGACCCAAGGTAAACACACAGGGAATGAGACCTATATGAATTAATCACCATCAAAATAATGCCATCCCTACCCCATTTCCTTCTAGATCTGTAAGTGATTTCCTGTAACTCCACACATCACTAGACAATGAGAACATGAACATACCTAAACCAGAATTCTCAATGTACAATCCATGCCTGGGGTTCAAAGGATCTCTGAATCCTCTAAAACAGCATATCAACTTTTTGAGAAAGTTCAATTGGAAGGACGGGGCTGGGAGTGGAGAGAGAGTATCTAGAGTTTCTTCATATTCTCAAAGGGGCTGGCGGGGGGGAGGGGGTCTGTGACCATTAAAAACAGGTGAAGACAAATAGTATTCTCTCAAAATAAACCATTCCACAAAATTTAATACAAATATTATAGAACCAGAAGAACTTTCCATTTTTTATAGAGACTCACTACCTAATTTTCATGTGTACACACAGCTGAAATGTGTATTTCAATGGAGGAACCACAGTTTAATGACTCAATTCAAAATATTTGAGCATATCTGCCAAGATGAAATAACCATGAGTAAGCCCATGAGATACAATCTTTATCTTCAAGTGATTCACTATCTGTCCAACCAGACATACACATACATGATACTACTATGTGAACAGTGGTGTACACTATGCATAGGATCAAAACACTTTGGGGAAACAGAAAAATGAAAAAAGACAAGACTTCACAGAAGAGATTTTTTAGGTTATCGTGAATAAAATTTAAGATTTCACTGTAGGCAGTTAGGAAGCAGAGATATAGGCATTAAGGTATAGAAATAATTAACTCACAGACAAAAAGAAACTTCAAAAAAAAAAATGTATAGTATGGAGTTGAAGAGAGAATTCAGAAAAGACTCATATTCATAGAACAAAATAATGGGGAACAGGACTAGACATTTTTATCAGGTCCTGTAGTAAATGGCTCCATAGATCCATACTTAGGAGTTTGGACTTTATCCTACAGATAGTGAATGAAAGCTATAAAAGGTTTTAAGGAGAGTGAGTGGTGCAATCAGATCTGTGTTTTATAAACGTAAACTAAGACCTAGTGAAGGCGACTGAAAGGCTGAAGACAAAAAAGTCACAGAAACTGTGGGACCAAGTACAAATGTCCAGGCTTGAACTAAAATAATTATCTATCTTTTAAACACAAACATTTAAACTTCTCAAACTTAAATTGTTGAAATGAAACAGTGGACATTAAAGTCACATAGTTAAAAAGAAGCAGTGGACATTAAAGTCATGTATGATTCTTCAAATTTTACCTGGTATAGAAATTAAAAGCTTTGAGTCATCTTTCCCAGGATTAGAGTAACAATTTACATTTCATTTCAGTCTCTTGGCATTTTAAACTAAAGACATTCATACCAAAATCTAAAGTATGGTGTTTCAAATCCAACTGTTATTTTCTTAAGGTTATTCTTTGGGGAATCGAACTTGAATTTTTTCTGACCCGCATTATATATACCATTTTTCAACTTACATCAAAGAAGATACCTCACATACAAGTTAATTTTACAATACTGCTAACCCTAGATATTCACAGGGGATTGGTTCCAGGACCCTGTGGATACCAAACTCCCCCATGCTCAATTCCCTTACATACAGTGAGATACAACAGGCAGACCTCCAAGGATTCAAAACCCACAAATAAGAGGGACAACTGTGCTGACATGTTGTCCCTTTTCATCTTTAAAATTTATGGCATCCCAGTATTTCTTTTAACAAAATCTTTACAAGAACAGGTATTAAACCATCAGTGAACAGCTTTCTAGTTCAAGTAATTCCTTGAAAATAAATACAACTATTCAGATAACATACTACGAAATCACCCCCTTCTCCAGAAGCTAAGTAAACTACAGTACTTTTCCCAACAATGCAGGCCATTAATTAAAGGTAAGTCCCCAAACCTAGGCTAAAATGATGTATTTCAACTTTTGAGTAAATCTAACGTGAGTCTGAGTGAACTCCAGGAGTTGGTGATGGACAGGGAGGCCTGGCACGCTGCGATTCATGGGGTGGCAAAGAGTCGGACATGACTGAGAGACTGAACTGAACTGAAGGTTAAAACATATGTAAAAAATATTTATGAACACAGAAACAGAAAAATACTAGACTTTCATGATTTAAGCTAAGACATCAAATACTTAGAGGAAAGGAGTATATTGCACTAGGAAAGAAAAAATTCAAAACTGGGTTCTAGCCCTAGCTATTCTATAATCACTCAGAATTATAGGTGATTTAGATCAGGACTCAATTTCCTTATGGGAAAAATACTACCTTGCAGGGTCATAAGAGCCTAAAGACAGTGTTAAGCTTTAAACTGTAAAGCACTATATAATCCTAAAGTATCCTTACGATGACTACGATTACGGGACAGATTTGAAAAACATCCAACTGTGCCTAGCAGAAAGATCAATAAGTAAATTTTTTAAGTAAATAAAAATATTTTACTTAAAAATAATTGCAAAGAAAATGATAGGAAAAAATGGATCAATAAAACTCATCTTGAGATATTAGTGCCTTCAATGAAAAACTATACCAGTTTTAAATCAACTCCACAAAGAATATGCCCCAAATGTTTCAAAACCACAAAGCCTACAAAGATGATTCATCTTTAACAGAAATTTCATCAGTAGTATACCAGCAAAATAAACAAACTAGAACATCTGAGACCAAAAAAAAAAAAGTTGTAAGAATGTTTGATGTTAGACTACTAGAAACAGTATAGACAGAGAGACATAAAATACACATAACCCAGGCAAGAATTTTGGGGTCAAGATAACCCTCCACATTAAGCTTACATACTAAGAGAAAACTCGTGTTTCTCTCAGTAATTCTAATACTCTTACTGACAAAACACCAATTAACATGGACACTGGCATTATTTAAAACGTTGTAATTGAAGGTAGTCCAAGTTTCCCTCTGTATACAAACACATAATCACATGGTTAAAAAAAAAAAAGACCAAAACCAAGAGCAGCCCTGGGACATTACTACAGCAAATTCATTACAAGGGCATTCTCCACTGCAACCAGGCATAAAATGGGGGGACGGTGGAGAAGGGGGAAATCCAAGAATTTATCTTTTCAGGTAATAACTGTGTAAAGGAAAATGAAAAAAATTCATACTAACTTCTTACATCTCATTTGGAAAGGATTAATAACCCCTCAGTTCCCACAAATGGCTTTACAGAAGCCAGAAATAGGCAAGAAAAGAGTAACTGGAAACAAGTGTGAAGCTGAGGTGGAAATAAACAAGAACCATTCCAGGGCAAGTACTGAAGTTTCTTAAAATCTTCAAAGGGAACAGTGAAGAACATAGACTACAAATATAAAATCGATTACCCAATGAATTCCTTACAATGATAGTGTTAAGTCTTATCTGAAGTAACAGTCAAAATAACCTTTTTTATATAATAAGTTATTATTCACTTTGTAATTCACGAACATTTATGTAATAAATGAAACATTACAAGTTAAACTAAAATTTAGGCAATGTCTTTCATAACACTTACTTATACAGCTTATTAATACTAAAGTACAAATGAGTAATTCACAGGTTCACACAAATGTAAACTGGATGAGTTAATACCTCATAAAGTTCATCCTTTTCTATTTCTTGATTAACTACTAAAACTCACTACACAACTTTAAATAATAAAACATAAAAATCTTGCCATGAAATCAATTTTGAGAGTCTGTGCTGTGGGACATTACAGGTGAGACTGCTTTGTGATTAGACCTATTCAGCACTATACTGAGGGTGCCAAAAATTCTTGGCCAGGATCCAGGATGAACACAAATCATAACAAATTCTAAACTGAAAATATGTAAAGCAAGTCTGTAGTTCATTTATTGGCTTTTCAATGCCCCTTTAATCCTAAAATATCAAACTAGTATAAAGTTGCATTTAAAAAAGTTTTAAGTAGAAAGTTGTGTATTTCAACTTGACCTTAAACACAATAATACTATATGCAATGTGGTATCCTGAATTGGATCCTAGAACAGAAAATGGAGTGGTATCAGAAAAAAGTCTATAATTAATAACACTACCAATGTTAATTTTCTAGTTTTGACAAATGAACCATGGTTGTTGCTAAGTCGCTTCAGTCGTGTCCGACTCTGTGTGACCCCATAGATGGCAGCCCACCAGGCTCCCCCATCCCTGGGATTCTCCAGGCAAGAACACTGGAGTGGGTTGCCATTTCCTTCTCCATGATTGGTTACATCAGTTATTAGAGGAAACTGGGTGAAGGATAAAAGGTAACTTCCAGTTCTCTTTGCAACTTTTCTATAAATACAAAATAAACCCAAAATAAAATTTTTAGAGAGCACACCTACAAAAGCTCTCTGTAAACCTCTCATAATTCCTAGTAATTTGAGGGAAGTCACAATATCCAAGCACATTTTTAAAGTGCAGAAAACTTCTATGAAACCACTTAAAATTTCTCTTATCTACTGAGATGTCCATATCTAAAACTCATTTTTGAACTGGAAAAATAATTTTCCAGTTTGTTAAGGCAAACACACTCAAGACAGTCATACTAATTTTTACTCAGTGAAAAATTTTATGCACAGATACCAAACATACAAAGAAAAAGTGCTTAGAGTGACTGTGGTTCATGTTCATCTGGCGGGAAATGTGATGTCAGTAGAGATTTGGTAGTTCAGAGGAGGAGCTGAAGAGGCAGGGAAACAACTTCCCTACAACTCTATGGCCACAGTAGGCTAAGGCTGGAGACAGTATCCTATTCCTCCGGTTAGACTTACATATACATATATTCTACTCCTAACTTCCTCCTTCACTTCTCTCCTCCCCCAATCACTGAGCTGATGCCTAAACTTGGTTAAGGTGCAGTTACAAAAAGTTTTTTGTTCTATTTGAAATACTTAAAAAGATAAGTAGAAGCAACCTGCCTTGCAATTTTACTCATGTAGTGTTTTTTAACTTTTTTTTTTGGCACTGTGGGCCTAAAGGGACATAGTTCATAAAAGAGGTTTACCACTTCATAAATTTGTTTAAAAGTAACAATGCATCTCATTTACACAATTTTATGCCTTTACATTTCAACCTGATTACAAAAGAACAAAACCTAAAATCATACTTTTAAGTCAGTAAATCTATTCACATCCCTCTACAGTATAATTTCAAGCATTAAAATTACAAATACAATATTTAACAATAATTATTCAGCTTAACAACAGCTTCACGTTTAATGTCTTGGAATACTAAGAATTTCCTGCAGACTAAAACTTTTTCGTCTACAGTGACAATTCAAAATATTACAGCACAAACCAATTCCTATAATTCACATTAAAAAAAAACCACACAAACAATAATGTAAACAGTTTCAATTATTTTAATAAGTGAACACATCTACATGTTAAACTAATGCAACAACAAAAATTCAAACGAATGTAAACTTCACAATAATCTTAAAAAACTGTTTCTAGCTAATTTGTATTAAGCCCTCCTCCAACTCTGACCAGCTCCTCCCCCTGCCCCAGACGAACTAAAAACCCAAAAAGAACCCCACCACATTCCATCAGACTAGCAACCACAATAAATGAAAATATAGCTTTGCCAACCAAATTCAACTGCAAGTGTGGTTGCATTAGCATTCATGTAAATATAATTCCTTACACGTACTTGTTTCTTCTTATTCAACTTAAAAAGCCAAAATATTATCTAAATAACTTCACCGATTCCAACGATCACTTAAACTCCATTTAAGAACAATTACTGCAAATTTAAGTAGCCTGCAAAAACTAAAATTCGATCATTTGGAATGGCCATTTAAAAAGGACTCAAAAGGTGTTCATTCCTGTATACAAAAGAGTACACTTTCATTCCTTAAAAAAAAAAAAAAAATTAACATTTAAGTCAGTAAGATCTAGTAACTCCCAGCAGAAAAAGCTCCGAGTCCAAAAAACACTAAAAGCTAAAGACACTGGCTCTGCAGTTGATACTATCTATGGCCGATAGGCTGTGCTTGAAATTTTTGTAGCGTTCGGCGAAGGAGTTTTCAGCACTGATATGAATTGCTCAAACATCCATTTTGGAGGCCTCTACCCCCACCCTCTCAAGACTTCATTTTGTAGTGAATGTGGATGGAGGTGCTGCAGTGACAATTTAGAGAAAGCCTGGGCTGGCTTCTGATCCAAACCAAGCACGCCAAAGAGCAGGAAAGGTGCCCGGCCGCGCGGCCGCCCGTCTCGCGGCAGGCGCGGGCGCCGGGGAGGCCTGGAGGGCGGGCGGGCCGCCGCGGGCCCGGATGGCGGGCGCTGGGCCTCGGCGGGGGCGGGCCGCGCGCGCGAGACTTACCGCTCCGGCGGCGGCGGCGGCGGCGGGGGCCCCGGCTGCGGCGGCCGCCTCCTCCTCGTCGTCGCCCGGCGATGGCGGCCCTATCTTGCTGCAGGTAGCGGCCAGCAGAGCGAGCGGTGACGGCTGAGTGTCCTACCCCCGATGGGCGGGTTCAGAGAGGGAGACAGGGGGAGGGGGTGGCGGTTAGGGCCGGGCCGCCGCTCGCACAGGAAGTGCGACTCTGGCCTCGCAGGCAGCGCCCGGGCGAGCGCCAGCCCGCGCTCTCCTCCTCCTCCTCCTCCTCGACTCCGGCTCGCGCCCGCCCGCTCGCACGCACACCGGCCCCACCGTCCGCGGGAAGGCGGGCGGCGGACTGCGCGCCGGCCCTCCACCTTCCGCCCGGAACCCACCCCCGGGAGGGCGCACACTCTCTCACAAGCGCGCACACACACACACACACACACACACACACACTCACTCTCTCACACAAAAAGGCGGCGGGCGGGGGAGCGCGGGCGGGGTCGGAGCGTTGGCGCCTCGGGCGGGCAGCTCCCGGGGCGGGGGGAGGGGAGGAGAGAGGCGCGGAGGGAGGGGAGAGGAGAGGGGAGGAGAAAGCGGCGCGAGGGGGGAGCCGGGCCGGGGCTAAGCCGCTCCTCACCTGGGCCGCCGCCGCCGCCGCCACCGCGCCGTTTCCGTGCTGCTGCTGCTGCTGCAGATACTCGCCGTGGCCGCCGCCGCCGCCGCCGCTGTCCACGTCCAAGGCAGCCATTTCCTCTTGTTTCACGGGCTTTTCGGGAGCTGCAGGCACAGCGCGGGGGGGTGGGGGTGGGGAGGAAGGCGGGTGGAGGAGAGGGAGGGGGCCCGCGGGCCGAGGCGAAATTACTCCGAAAGCCCGGACCGAGTCCCCTTCCCCTCCCCCACCCGCCCCCCGGCGGCGGCGGCGGCGGCGGCGGCTCCCTCCTCCCCTCCTGCTGCTGCCCCCGCCCGCCGCTGCCTGTAACCCTCCTCCTCCTCCTCTTTCCCTCCTCCTCCTCCTCCCCGCGCTGCCCCTGCCCCCTCTCCTCTCCTCTCCTCCCCTTTCCCTTCGCGCCGCTCGCTCTCACTCGCGCTCGCTCCTCTCGCACCGTCAGTCACTCACACGCCCGCCCGACCGCCGCCCGCGCCCGGACACAGGGGGATGCGCTCCCGGCGGACCGGGCCGCCCGCCCCGGGCCCGGCGGGGACACTGCGCTGCTGGGGCTTGAAGGGTGGACGGTAGCTGGCGGGGAGGGGAGGGAGGCGGAGGGGATTGCGGCTTTCTGCCTCTCACAGACACTCGGTCGCACACAGGGAGCCGGGAGCCGGCGGCGGCAGCCCCCGGCTGGCTGTTGTCGGCGGCAGCGGCGGCGACGGCAGCAGCAAGGGTTGCTCTCTCTCGGTTTTACGTACCGGTCATAGTGTGTTATAGGGCACCTCAGGCGGGGCTCCCCGCCGCCTTACACATGGTGAGGAGCGAAGGCGGCGGCGGCGGGAGAGGATGCGGGAAGCGGCGGCGGACACGGCCGGAGCGGTCCGGGGATTTTTTTTTCCTATTTTGATTGACTGTGCGGGAAACACAAAAGGTGGAGCCTCCAGCCCAAAAGGGGGGAAGAGGGTGACAGCCCGCCCGGAAGTTCCGCCCCTCTTCTCCGCGCTCATTTGCCATCACGCTCTTCGTCGCCAGCTCTCATTGGCCCAGACGCCCGTCCGTCACTCTGCCTGGCGGCACGCTTCCTGTTTGCCCCTCGGGTGGAAGGGGAGAGACAATGAGCGGCCGTGGCAGCGTAGGTTCCCGAGAGCGGCCAAAGCTAGCTTGTTACCCCGCTGTGCCCGCCTCGTTCGTCGGCTGCCGCTGCCAGGGCAAAACGCAGGCCTCTTCCACCTTGTAGGCGCTCGGAGCACGCCCCGGCAAGCCGTGGGGGAGCTGAGCTGGGGAGGAGATCCCGTCCCCGAAGGCTCGGGCTCCACTCGCTGCTTCCTCCATCCTGGCAGTAGCCGGATCTCCCCAGGGCCTCAGGCTCTCCGAGCCGCCGCTTCCCTTCGCTGCCTGGAGGCCGCTGTCGCTCAGCCCCCGGGCTGCTGCTGCGGCCGCTGCTGCTACTGAGCAAACCAGGCCCGCCCCGCGAGCCCGGGGGGAGGGAGCTGGTATTGGGGGAGACACCCCCTCCGAGGCTGGAGGAGGATTTTCTCTCACACACATTCAGCTCTTAGATTCAGTCTGAGCCACCTCGTTCTCATCGCCCTTTGCCCCTGGTTTCCAAACTGCCTTCCACTTTCACGTACCCTGGAAGCAGGCATTTTAAACAGGAATCTTGGAAATTCACCTCACAGATAGAACTTTCATTCTGGCCAGTGGCACTGAAACAGACAAGTAAATTTCATTTAACATATAGTGTATATATTCAAAAGGACAGAATCCTTAAAAAAAAAATTCAGTCACATAATCATTTTGTTGCACAAACATTATTTAATCGTCTTGGTAGCAAGTGAAATATCTGAAAAAGCCCAGCAATAATTGCCAACATTTTAAAAATAGTGAATCTCAATGAAGTATCTTTTTTTTCTTGGACCATTCATTTGAAATCGCGTTTCACTTACTGGCTAGGTTAACACACCTTTGCTCTTTGGCATCCATGATACCTTGATGTCATCCTGGGTAGGAGAAATCCTGAATTTTATCTGTGTATGTTTTGCCAAGAGACATCTCTGCCTATTACACACTGGATCTAATTGCCAAGAAAGAGGTTAAACTCAAAGAGGTGGATATGCTGCCCACAATACACTTTATTAGAACTCTGGCTCCAAAAATTAGTGTTCCAATTGTGATTGTTTAGTAAATAAAGTTGTACTGGGGGCTGGAGTTGTAAAGTCCAAAGACTTCAATAAGGTTTTGTGTGCACTGAGAAGAATTTAAGAATCCTTATATGAAAGACGGAGTTTGCATCTCATTTCTTCTATTTCCGTCTTCAGCTCACTGAATCAGAAACATTGTATGATTAATGGGCACTTAATTGTGCAAAAGATAGCATTCCCAAGGAAATGACTTAAAAACCACAAACAGGCAAAAACAAAAAAAGTTCTGAATCCACGAATGAAGTTGATCTAACACAATTTTGGGTCTCATATATAAGTAGAAGAATGACTTTTTAAAAGCAAATTGTATAAACCCTGTACCATTTTACACTTAAATTCTGAAGGAAAAGTGTTATAGAATAAGCTGATAATTGAAAAAGAAAAAGGGATGGAAAGCTTGAGGGAGGACAAATGAAAACCACTGGAGTGGGAGAGGGAGGGAAGTCAACATTGTCACTTTTTCTATTTCCATGGATGTATTGGATAGAGAATAGTTCTTTGCCTAGTAGAGATCTTTCAGACATTTTCAGGTGCTTTTCTAGGAATGGGGATGTGGTTTATGAGTCTAAGCATAAGACTTCCATGCCCCTTTCACAAAGCCTTAGTCTAGCCACCAATAGGAAGCAAAGTACTTGGCCACAGAAACTCAGTTCGTTTCCTCAGTGATACAATTGACAAATGGAAATTTAAAAAAAAATTATTTTCAAACATTTTTGGTCCATAGACCATTCTGACAAGATGCAGAAACACTTCATGTAATCTAATTGAAAAAAACAGTAATAACCTACCAGAGCTAACTATTCTACTTTTATAACTGCAGTGCTTTTAAGAGACACAACTACCAAAAGTATCACTACTGCTTAATCCGATTCAGAGGACCTGCTCAGACCACACTGAAAAGAGTCCCTCATGGAATATCTTAAAGCTGGAAATGAAGGTAGTCTCTGAAAAGAACATGTTCTCTTAGCTATTTCAGTACTGTAGCCAAATCTTGAAATGCAGTTTGTGTTAATTAAAAGGTATTTTCTCTGTGGAAGATAGCCTCTCAATGGCACCCACTGTTACATTACATAGGAACTCAGAAATTGCACTTGCTTATGCTAGGCATTATTTATACTGTCTTCTTTCCAAAGATGATTTGAGGAAACCCTTGCTGGCCACTGTTTATATCACAGCAGGAGATCTGGATGTCACTTTTTCTCAATTTCCTCACTTATTTTTTTTTTTAATCTTACATGTGTTTTTATAAGTTAAATCTTTTGGAAACTGTGGTGAATGTCAGAGGGCCTCAAAGACCCACTGGCATGAACTCTTTCACCCATTTTCAGTACCCTTTTTCTTTCCAAAGAGAAGCCACTAAATACTTGATTCACATCTACAAGCGCCTACCCATTCTGTATTAAAAGCAGCGACAGCCCTGGTCAACTGCACCACACCTAAAGGATTCCCCTTTCCTTCACAGTCCCTACTACCTTTCTTCCCTTCTTAACATCTATTAAGTGAAAAATATACAATTACCAGTATTCACCCACTGTTGTCTAAAAAGGTGGCAATTTTGTGTGCTGCTGCTTCTGCTGCTAAGTCATGTCAGTTGTGTCTGACTCTCTGCGACCCCATAGACGGCAGCCCAACAGGCTCCTCTGTCCCTGGGATTCTGCAGGCAAAGATACTGGAGTGGGTTGCCATTTCCTTCTCCAATGCATGAAAGTGAAAAGTGAAAGTGGAGTCACTCAGTCGTGTCCAACTCTTAGCAACCCCATGGACTGTAGCCTACCAGGCTCCTCCGTCGTTGGGATTCTCCAGGCAAGAGTACTAGAGTGGGTTGGCATTGCCTTCTCCAGAAATTTTGTATAGTTGCACCTAAATCCATGTCTACTTAATATAACCTTTGTTCCTATGATCCTGATCCACCTTTTCAGTTCAGTTCAGTCGCTCAGTCATGTCCAACTCTTTGTGACCCCATGAATCGCAGCATGCCAGGCCTCCCTGTCCATCACCAACGCCTGGAGTTCACTGAGCCTCACGTCCATCGAGTCAGTGATGCCATCCAGCCATTTCATCCTCTGTCGTCCCCTTCTCCTCCTGCCCCCAATCCCTCCCAGCAGCAGAGTCTTTTCCAGTGAGTCAACTCTTCGCATGAGGTGGCCAAAGTACTGGAGTTTCAGCTTTAGCATCATTCCTTCCAAAGAAATCCCGGGCCTGATCTCCTTCAGAATGGACTGGTTGGATCTCCTTGCAGTCCAAGGGACTCTCAAGAGTCTTCTCCAACACCACAGTTCAAAAGCATCAATTCTTCAGCGCTCAGCCTTCTTCACAGTCCAACTCTCACATCCATACATGACCACAGGAAAAACCATAGCCTTGACTAGACAGACCTTTGTTGGCAAAGTAATGTCTCTGCTTTTCAATATGCTATCTAGGTTGGTCATAACGTTCCTTCCAAGGAGGAAGCATCTTTTAATTTCATGGCTGCAGTCACCATCTGCAGTGATTTTGGAGCCCAGAAAAATAAAGTCTGACACTGTTTCCACTGTTTCCCCATCTATTTGCCATGAAGTGGTGGGACCAGATGCCATGATCTTCGTTTTCTGAATGTTGAGCTTTAAGCCAACTTTTTCACTCTCCACTTTCACTTTCATTAAGAGGCTTTTGAGTTCCTCTTCACTTTCTGCCATAAGGGTGGTGTCATCTGCATATCTGAGGTTATTGATATTTTTCCTGGCAATCTTGATTCCGGCTTGTGTTTCTTCCAGTCGAGCATTTCTCATGATGTACTCTGCATATAAGTTAAATAAACAGGGTGACAGTATACAGCCTTGACGAACTCCTTTTCCTATTGGGAACCAGTCTGTTGTTCCATGTCCAGTTCTAACTGTTGCTTCCTGACCTGCATACAAATTTCTCAAGAGGCAGGTCAGGTGGTCTGGTATTCCCATCTCTTTCAGAATTTTCCACAGTTTATTGTGATCCATACAGTCAAAGGCTTTGGCATAGTCAATAAAGCAGAAATAGATGTTTTTCTGGAACTCTCTTGCTTTTTCCATGATCCAGCAGATGTTGGCAATTTGATCTCTGGTTCCTCTGCCTTTTCTAAAACCAGCTTGAACATCTGGAAGTTCAAGTTCAATTCTCCATTGCTGAAGCCTGGCTTGGAGAATTTTGAGCATTACTTTACTAGCATGTGAGATGAGTGCAATTGTGCAGTAGTTTGAGCATTCTTTGGCATTGCCTTTCTTCGGGATTGGAATGAAAACTGACCTTTTCCAGTCCTGTGGCCACTGCTGAGTTTTCCAAATGTGCTGGCATATTGAGTTCAGCACTTTCACAGCATCATCTTCCAGGATTTGGAAGAGCTCAACTGGAATTCTATCACCTCCACTAGCTTTGTTCGTAGTGATGCTTTCTAAGGCCCACTTGACTTCACATTCCAGGATGTCTGGCTCTAGGTCAGTGATCACACCATCGTGATTATCTGGGTCATGAAGATCTTTTTTGTACAGTTCTTCTGTGTATTCTTGCCACCTCTTCTTAATATCTTGTGCTTCTGTTAGGTCCATACCATTTATGTCCTTTATTGGGCCCATCTTTGCATGAAATGTTCCCTTGTTATCTCTGATTTTCTTGAAGAGATATCTAGTCTTTCCCATTCTGTTGTTTTCCTCTATTTCTTTGCATTGATCGCTGAAGAAGGCTTTCTTATCTCTTCTTGCTATTCTTTGGAACTCTGCATTCAGATGTTTATATCTTTCCTTTTCTCCTTTGCTTTTCGCTTCTCTTCTTTTCACAGCTATTTGTAAGGCCTCCCCAGACAGCCATTTTGCTTTTTTGGATTTCTTTTCCATGGGGATGGTCTTGATCCCTGTCTCCTGTACAATGTCACGAACCTCATTCCATAGTTCTTCAGGCACTCTATCTATCAGATCTAGGCCCTTAAATCTATTTCTCACTTCCACTATATAATCATAAGGGATTTGATTTAGGTCATACCTGAATGGTCTAGTGGTTTTCCCTACTTTCTTCAATTTAGGTCTGAATTTGGCAATAAGGAGTTCATGGTCTGAGCCTCAGTCAGCTCCTGGTCTTGTTTTTGCTGACTGTATAGAGCTTCTCCATCTTTGGCTGCAAATAATATAATCAATCTGATTTCGGTGTTGACCATCTGGTGATGTCCATGTATAGAGTCTTCTCTTGTGTTGTTGGAAGAGAGTGTTTGTTATGACCAGTGCATTTTCTTGGCAAAACTCTATTAGTCTTTGCCCTGATTCATTCTGTATTCCAAGGCCAAATTTGCCTGTTACTCCAGGTGTTTCTTGGCTTCCTACTTTTGCATTCCAGTCCCCTATAATGAAAAGGACATCTTTTTTGGGTGTTAGTTCTAAAAGATCTTGTAGGTCTTCATGGAACCGTTCAACTTCAGCTTCTTCAGCGTTACTGGTTGGGGCATAGACTTGGATTACTGTGATATTGAATGGTTTGCCTTGGAAACGAACAGAGATCATTCTGACGTTTTTGAGATTGCATCCAAGTACTGCATTTCAGACTCTTTTGTTGACCATGATGGCTACTCCATTTCTTCTGAGGGATTCCTGCCCGCAGTAGTAGATATAATGGTCATCTGAGTTAAAGTCACCCATTCCAGTCCATTTCAATTCGCTGATTCCTAGAATGTCGACATTCACTCTTGCCATCTCCCGTTTGACCACTTTCAATTTGCCTTGATTCATGGACCTGACATTCCAGGTTCCTATGCAATATTGCTCTTTACATCATTGGACCTTGCTTCTATCACCAGTCAGAATGTGGTCCATTGGAGAAGGGAATGGCAAACCACTTCAGTATTCTTGCCTTGAGAACCCCATGAACAGTATGAAAAGGCAAAATGATAGGATACTGAAAGAGAAACTCCCCAGGTCAGTAGGTGCCCAATATGCTACTGGAGATCAGTGGAGAAATAACTCCAGAAAGAATGAAGGGAAAAAGAATACCCAGCTGTGGATGTGACTGGTGATCCACCTTTTACCTACCTCTGAATCTCTTTAACCTGTGCACACTGGATTTCAAGAATCTTCAACTTGTTCACCTTAGGTAATCACTAACATATTTCAGGAGTATTCTAGTTGCGATTGACTAGGTGTACTTAACCTCTTTCATATTTCACATCTTCCCTGCTTTCTCAAAAATACACCTCAAAAGCCATATCCCTTGGAACTAACACTTTTGAGCTTTTGCTATGTGCCAACTCCTTTGCATCCTTAACCATCACAACCCTAAGAATCATGAGTATCATAAGTATCATGGGTTCATCATTTTATAGATGAGGAAACAGAGGCTAGCAAGGTTTTGAGACTCTGTCATTTTCAAATAAATAGCGGAGTCACGCTTTTAATCCACATGTCAGTCTCACAAATCAACATATCAAGTCTTAAATGATAAGCTTAAGAGACTTGCCCATTATGTAAAAAATAAAGAGATGAGAAAAAATAAAGAAAATAAAGTAGATAAAAACAATACATATTTATAATGGAGATCATTTTTAAAGCAAATCTTAGAATGTGAACTACTTGTATTCAGATCAGATCAGATCAGTCGCTCAGTCATGTCCGACTCTTCGAGACCCCATGAATCGCAGCACGCCAGGCCTCCCTGTCCATCACCAACGCCTGGAGTTCACTGAGCCTCACGTCCATCGAGTCAGTGATGCCATCCAGCCATTTCATCCTCTGTCGTCCCCTTCTCCTCCTGCCCCCAATCCCTCCCAGCAGCAGAGTCTTTTCCAGTGAGTCAACTCTTCGCATGAGGTGGCCAAAGTACTGGAGTTTCAGCTTTAGCATCATTCCTTCCAAAGAAATCCCGGGCCTGATCTCCTTCAGAATGGACTGGTTGGATCTCCTTGCAGTCCAAGGGACTCTCAAGAGTCTTCTCCAACACCACAGTTCAAAAGCATCAATTCTTCAGCGCTCAGCCTTCTTCACAGTCCAACTCTCACATCCATACATGACCACAGGAAAAACCATAGCCTTGACTAGACAGACCTTTGTTGGCAAAGTAATGTCTCTGCTTTTCAATATGCTATCTAGGTTGGTCATAACGTTCCTTCCAAGGAGGAAGCATCTTTTAATTTCATGGCTGCAGTCACCATCTGCAGTGATTTTGGAGCCCAGAAAAATAAAGTCTGACACTGTTTCCACTGTTTCCCCATCTATTTGCCATGAAGTGGTGGGACCAGATGCCATGATCTTCGTTTTCTGAATGTTGAGCTTTAAGCCAACTTTTTCACTCTCCACTTTCACTTTCATTAAGAGGCTTTTGAGTTCCTCTTCACTTTCTGCCATAAGGGTGGTGTCATCTGCATATCTGAGGTTATTGATATTTTTCCTGGCAATCTTGATTCCGGCTTGTGTTTCTTCCAGTCGAGCATTTCTCATGATGTACTCTGCATATAAGTTAAATAAACAGGGTGACAGTATACAGCCTTGACGAACTCCTTTTCCTATTGGGAACCAGTCTGTTGTTCCATGTCCAGTTCTAACTGTTGCTTCCTGACCTGCATACAAATTTCTCAAGAGGCAGGTCAGGTGGTCTGGTATTCCCATCAGGGGTCATATATTTTGAATGCTCTAACCAATACTGAACATGCTGTGGATGTTTAATTAATACTAAACCAAAAAACTGTCAAGACTATTATGGAAAAATGAATGATGAAGTAAAAAATTACAATTAACCAATAAATACTATATGATAAAATTTCTTTGACCTAATGATAGCTCACCTCTTTCAAGATCACATTTTCCAACTGAGTTAGACCCTCATTTTCATTCAAGCTCCATACCAATGATATCAGTGTGGTGCAAAAGGACAGATATTTTTATAATTCATGAAATCCCATTCTCTTTATCCAGGCTATTGACATCCCTGGTTATTCTAAATTTTCTAAATTATTTGCAATACTTCTAAAGTCATCTTCATGTCAGTCCAGGAAGCTTAGTCCACTGACATATTTCTAAGTTGTTGCAGTTTTCTAAGAAAAGATGAATTATGTATTTCAACATTTTTAATAATCTGTGTTAGAAGAATATAAAGTACAGGGAAGTATCTTGTCAGTTATCTTTCTTAGAGTAATATAAAATGCTAGAAATTCTCTTGGTTGTACTTAGGAAACTTATGGGGTAGCTTTACTTAAAAATAGACTTTAATAATAACTTACTTAAAACTAAATAAACCTGATGCCATTAAGGTGAGTTGTCCCTCAATGATGAACAGTCACTTTCAACATGAAGTGTAACATACTTTATTTCATGATTAAATCTCTATCTTATAATGGATTCCCCCCACACACACACACACCTCATGGCTTGTGGAATCTTCTGGGCCATGACAGTGAAAGCACTGAGTCCTAACCACTAGACTGCCAAGGAATTCCCTTTTTCTATCCTTTAATCCTATAAACCAGACATACCTACCAACTATTCTCAAAATAGGCAACCATACCTAAGGCCTAGTTAGAGGAGATAAAAGAAAGGGGAAAAAATAAAGAATGAAATGGCAGAGAGCAAGTTGGATAGAATTTTAGAAAATATTGAAAATATTTAGAAAATATTGAAAAGTTTTTATTTTATAATACCTTCCACAAGGAATAGAATTTTTCCAATTAACCAAAAATGGCTGAAATGCTGCACCATGTCATTACTCCATTTCAACTCTAGAGGTAAAGTAAGAAAATAAAAGCAACTATACACACACACACACACACATATTTATTATATATACAAATGTGTGTGTGTATATATATGCATATATATACATTATAATTCATAGTGGTTAATAAATTATGGTATATTCATTAAATAACAATTTAATAAAAAGATGATTCATCAAAGATAAATCTCAAAAATAATAATAAGTGAAAAAAGTTATAATAGGATAAACAGAATACCACAACTACCCAAAGTTTAAAAACACAATTATATATCTATGCCATATGTGGATACATGTGGAGAAGAACGATAAATCTTGCATGGGAATGATGAATACTAAATTTTAAATAGTGATCCCCCTTGGCATGGAGAGGAGGATGGGATCTGAATGGATTTGCCAAGGGCTTTGTTTGCATTTGCAAGTTTTACTTAAGCTAAGCTGAGTATACTATTTTATGATAGTGTTATTTATTACTACCCTGTTTGCCTAAATATTTCATAATCATTATTTTAAACAAAAAAGAATAAATTAATACACGAGTGTATGGCAGAGGTAGTAAATCAGCATGGCCAGGCAGCTGATTGACTGAAGGGGTAGAGAGGAGGGAGAGAATGATTCACATATGACTAAGTTTTCCAGCTTTAGTTACTGGAAAGATGAGCTGGAATAAAGAACATGAAAAACTGAATGAGTATGGGATGAACAATCATGAGTTTGATTTTAGATGTTTTGAGTTGGAGGTGCTAGCAGGATATCCATGAGATATCCAACAGCCTATTACGGACTTGAACCCATAGCTAAAAAGAAACGCAAATGCAGGTCAGGGAGTTGGGAGCCTATAAAATAACAGAAAATAGACATATTGCTCTCTGTCCCCCCATCCACCCCTCCTTCCTGGCACAGCGCTCCTAACATCTTGTGATTCCCTGAGTGATAAGGGCACTAGGAGCATCTTTTGTTCAAATATTTGGTCTTTTACCCTGTATCTTGACACAGAGCTCCTAAATCCCTTGGAATTTCCTGGATGATAGGAGTATCTTTTGTTCTAATGAGTGGACTTTGAGTGGGGCTCCTGGATGGGGCTGAGCATCATAGATTGTTTTACTGGACAGCATTACAAAGATATAGATAAATACTCATTTAAGAGAAAGTCGAAGGGCAGGTGACTTTTCAAGGGAGGAGAAAATTTAAGGAGGAAATGTTAACAGTGTCAAATGCTGAAAAAGAATGAGAATCAGGGTAGGGGCAATCCATGGATTTGGCAATAAGGAAGTCATTGGAATCTTTAAGATAGTATTTTGTTGACACCATCCATTATAGTAACCACTAATCACACGTGACTAGCGAGCACTTGAAATGTGGCCATGGTGACCCAAGAAATGAGTTTTTTATTGTTTTTAATTAATTTAAATTTATGGGCTTCTCAGGTGGTGTTAGTAGTAAAGCACCCACCTGCCAATGCAAGAGACAAAAGAGGTGAGGGTTCGATCCCTGGATTAGGAAGATCCCCTGGAGTAAGAAATGGCAATCCACTCCAGTATTCTTCCCTGGAAAATTCCATGAACAGAGGAGTCTGGAGGTCTGCAGTCCATGAGGCTCCAAAGAGTCAGACACAAGTGAGCAGGAGCACACATAATTTAAATTTAGATGGCCACATGTGACTACTAACTACCATACTGGTCAGTGTACATTTAGGGTTTCTTTTCCTTCTTCCAGCCCCTAAGTGATGAACGTTACTCCAGACTTGGGTTTGGATTCCCTGAGCTTTTCTTTACAAACTCATCCCCAGGAAGCACCACCATTCCTGCAACTTCAGCCATCTCTAAATTCAATCCCAAGCTCTGTATCATCTCCTGTCCCCTGAGTTCCAGTTCCATTACATCAAGCACTGTCAATTCCTCTGGAACGTCTCCCTTTAACCTCAAACTCAGAACGTTCAAAGCTAAACCCATAACTTTCTACAGAACCAGATCCCTTCTCCCTGTGACATTCCTGTCTCTGGCAGCAATTTCCTCATCCTTTTCTCAGATGCTCATACATGAAATTGCCTTGGACACATTTCTCTCTTTTCTTTTTCCCTGGCAGCCAGTTCCAAGGTGCTAACAAATTTTCCTGCAGAATCTCCTTCAGCTACCCACTGAAACCACACAATTTATTGAGCTCTATTCCATAAAGAAGGCTGAGTGCCGAAGAATTGATGCTTTCGAACTGTGGTGCTGGAGAAGATTCTTGAGAGTCCCTTGGACAGCAAGGAGATCAAACCAACCAATCCTATGGGAAATCAATCCTGACTATTTACTGGGAAGGACTGATGCTGAAGCTGAAGCTCCAATACTTTGGCTACCTGATGCAAGGAGCTGACTCATTGGAAAAGACCCTGATGCTGGGAAAGATTGAAGGCAAAAGGAGAAGAGGGTGGCAGAGGATGAGATGATTGGATAGCATCAATCCAACCAATTCAATGGACATGAACTTGGTCGAACTCCGGGAGATGACGAGGGAGGCCTGGCGTGCTGCAGTCCATGGGGTCGCGAAGAGTCAGACACAACATAGCAACTGAACAGCAACAAATTCCGTGAGATAGTGCATAGCCCCTACCTCCAAGCCACAAATTATCCATTTATGAGAAGAAAGATAAACATACACACATTCAGATAAAACAGAAGAGAAATAACAAAATCTAAAGTTGGCTATATGCATTGATAGGGGAGTATCTTCCAAATTCAGAAATCACTGAGTGTTAGTTGGCTCCTTCTGAAAGAAATCAGAGCGTGCTTTTTTTTCCCTGTCTGGACTTCTGTAGCTCTAGATAGTATTCCAGACTTTCCTGCTCCCGCCCCCAAATTAACCTTACATTGCCTCAAAAATGTTAGTGATTCCCATTATCTAACATATACAAGGGTCTCTCTCAAAACCCTTCACTGCCCTATATGTAATCACTCTGTGCTGTGTGTTAAGTTGCTCAGTCGTGTCCAATTCTGTGTGACCCCATGAACTGTTGCCCACCAGGCTTCTCCATCCATGGGATTCTCCAGGCCAGAAACTGGAGTGATTGCAATGCCCTCCTCTAGGAGATCTTCCCAATGTGGGGATTGAACCCACATCTCGTATGTCTTCTGCATTGGCAGGCAGGTTCTTTACCACTAGCACCACCTGGGAAGCCCAAAAATACTGTATGGAGTAGTTTGCATGGGATATTTCATGCATTGTAGCACTTCAAGCCAAGTCTGAGACAGAAGAAGAGACCAAGAGAGAGAGTATATGGAGAATATCAACCTTCTGTTTCCTTTCCTATATTAGTCACGCTGTCATGTCCAATTCTTTGTGACTCCATGGACTGTAGCCCACCAGGCTTCTCTGTCCATGGAATTCTCCAGACAAGAATACTGGAGTGGTTAGCCATTCCATTCTCCAGGGGATCTTCCTGACACAGGGATCAAACCTGGGTCTCCTACGTTGCAGGCAGATTCTTTACCATCTGAGCCATCAGGGAAGCCTGAACCTTTATCACCAGGCTTGTCGTGCCCTCTCCCCTGTGTTCTTGAAAATTCTAAAAAGCCTTTAAGCCTCAGTTCAAGCCTTAACCTTGTTTCCATAAAGCCACTGCTTCCAGCAATTAGTAATTCCCTCACTTTTAACTGTGTGCCCTTAATATTACACTTAATTCACAAACATGTTGTCATTACTGTTTAGATCCTACATATTTTGTGCCCAAGCATGATATCTCACCCTTTTTCTGTGACTTGTAAACAGTGATTCTCAAGGAAGGAGAGGAGTATGGTTTGAAAAGAAAACAGCTCTTCATTTGTCCCACTGGAACTTTTTTTTTCTTAAGGTATGACATCAACTTATTTGAATTTCCGATATTAAAAGAAAATGCTAGGGCTTCCCTGGTGGCTCAGTGGTAAAGAATCTGCCTGCTAATGCAGGAGATGAGTTTGATCCCTGGTGGGGGAAGATTCCACATGCCTTGGAGCAACTAAGCCAGTGCTCCACAACTATTGAGCCTGTGCTCTAGAGCCCAGGAACCACAACTACTGAGCCAATATGCTCTAGAGCCTGCTCAGACGGTAAAGCATCTGTCTGCAATGCAGGAAATATGGGTTCCATCCCTGGGTTCGGAAGGTCCTCTGGAGAAGGGAATGGCACCCCACTCCAGTACTCTTGGCTGGAAAATCCCATGGACGAAGGAGCCTGGTAGGCTATTGTCCATGGGGGTCGCAAAAGAGTCGGACACGACTGAGGGACTTCACTGTGCTCTGCAGCAGGAGAGGCCACTGCAATAAGTCCACACATCGCAGCCAGAGAATTGTGCAACTAGAGAAAAGCTCACGCAGCAACGAAGACCCAGCACAGACAAAAACAAGCAAATAAATAAAGGTGTGACCAAAAAAGAACAAGAGAGAAAATGCTAGATTTTTAAAAACTTTTTATTTTGTATTGGAGTAAGCTGATTAACAATGTGATAGTTTCAGTGAACAGCAGAGCGACTCAGTCATCCATATACATGTGTCCAATCTCTTAGAAAAGGTTAGATGTTTACACTTTATCAAAAGAGACATATTTAAGTACAAGAAACAATTATATTTGTTGTGCAAAGAAAAGAATCAACAAACATCTATTGAATGGCTCACTGATTTCAATACACCACAAATTTGGATTCTGTTAAGGTGAAAGTTTCAGACATCTTATTTTGATGGAGAAACTGCTAATAATATGACCTGCTGATTGTAAAGAGGTTACAAAACTAGTCATCAAAAATTTGTAAGGAAATCTTTAAATATTTTTATTATATACCACTTGATATATATAAAATATGTCCAATCTATATGTAAGTTATAAAGCATAATAAATAAATTAAGTGGCTCTACAACCTAATTTAATATATTTCTGGTACTGATGCACTACCCAGAATGCAAGTGATCTATCATCCTTGACAGCAAGTGTCATTATTATAATTTTTTTTTTGGCCCCACCTCACATTTGTGGCACCTTAGTTCCTGGGCCAGGGATTGAACCCAGGCCCTTGGAAGTGAGTGCTCAGAGTCCTAACCACTGGACTGCCAGGGAATTCCCAAAGCATCATTATTTTTCCTCTAATTATACATATTTCCATGAGTTATTTTCTTAGTCTACTATACTAAAGAAACAGTGTTTTTACTTAAAATGTTAATATTTAAATTCAATAGTCAATATTCCTTTCTTACTCATAGCATTTGAATTACTTTATTTATAGCATGTTTATTTACATACATAATGAGTTTTCACTCTTTTGCTCTACTTGAACATTGTGATTTCATATTACTGTGAGATAATCTTTCTACCTCATATTTCCTCCACCCTGAACTGAATAAGCCACTTATCTGCTTATGTTCCTAGGCTACTCAAGTCATTTCATTCCTGTTTTGTATCGACTGTCCCTCCCTCTGGTTTTGTATAACAAGCTTACTGCATGTTCCTTCTAAGTCACTGACAAATAAAATGAATAAAATTGGTCTTAATATTGATCCCTAGAGCTTTGTAATCCATCCATCCCAAACTATTCCACACTTTGATATCAAAGTCAATGTGTAATCTACTTAAGTAGTTCATCCCCATACCATACTTTAACTTCTAGATTAGTTGTTTATATAGTACTCTTTGCATGATCCCAAATAATTGGTTCATGGTTTCCCTGAGCTGATATCTGTCGTCAGACCCAGAGATTATTTCACATAACTGTGGCAGATAAGATGTGAATTCATGCTGACTTTTTAAATTAAATCATAACTTTCTGATACTTTCAACCATTTTTCCTACAGAATTTACGTATGTCTTGTCCTCCATGAAATTTAAACTTAATAATTCTAAACCTTGTACTCAAGAGAAAAGGGGTATTTAAGAAATAAAACTTTAATGAAGATTTTATTTATTATAACTGGTATAGACATAGTCTATCAGTATTTCAAGTCACCTTTATCTTTATTGATGAATTCAAACATCTGTGAAGAATCAAGAAGATAATATCTGAATTACAAGTTTAAAAAACCTAGTAGTCAAAAATTCATAGACTTGTGCTTTAGAAGGATGTCTCCCTATGCGCTCAGTCACTCAGTTGTGTCCGACTCTTTGCAGCCCCATGAACTGCAGCCTTCGAAGGCTTCTCGGTTCACGGAATTTTCCAGGCAAGTATACTGGAGTGGGCTGCCATTTCCTTCTCCAGGGGATCTTCCCAACTCAGAGACTGAACCCAGGTCTCCCACATTGGCAGGTGGATTCTTTTTACCACCAAGCCAGTTATACTTTGATTAAAAAAAAAAAAAATACTGATTCTGAATTATTGGAATTTCTTGTCATAAAAATATTAAAAAATGGACTTCAAAAAAATAAAAAATAAAAGCTGATTCTGTGTGTGTGTGTATGTGTGTGTGTTTTGCTGCACTGGGTCTTACTTGTGGCACATGGATCTTCATTGCCAAGTGCAGGACAAAATTCCCTGACCAGGGATGGAACCCAGGCCCCTGCACTGGGAGCACAGTCTTTAATCACTGGACCACCAGGGAAGTTCCTACCTTGATTTTTAAATGAGAGGGAAAAAAGTAAGAACCTTCACTTTAAAAAGTCTAGTAAAAAAAAAAAAATCTAGTAGAATATTGAGAGTGGAAGATTCTATAAGAATAGCATAGGGACCCATGCATAGAGGGGTTTAAGCAATCTTGGAAACTTTTTTTGAGCAGGAGATGAGAGCATGTGAACAAAGGCTTAAAAATGAATATTTTGAAAGTACGTAAAATCCAGGGATAAAGCAATGAAATGGAAAGAAGTACAAACTTTTTAAAGCTTATTTAATGCATGCTAAAAGTGAATGCACGAAAAGGCCAAATAAATAACCACACAGAATACCATGCAAACAAATATCTCTGAAAACATACACAGCAAGATAATAAAAAGACAAGCAGTGTATATCTCATATATGGAAAATCCCTCTCCAAGACAAACCAGGGTGGTTAGTCACCCTACAATGTTAACATCTTATATGACCATGGTATATCCATCAAAACTAAGAAACCAACATTGGTGAGTTATTTCCAACTCAACTCCAGACGTTATTTGGATTTCACCTGTATGTCCACTAATGTTCTTCTGTTCCAGGATATAACTCAAGATACCACACAGTGTTTCTGTCCTGTGTTCATGTCCTCTGGCCCAGGACGGTTTCTCAGTCTTCCCTTGCTTCTCACAACCTTGACTCTTTTGAGGAGTAATTGTATTCCATAGAAGGTTGCCCTCAATTTGGGTTTGTCTGATGTTTTTCTCATGTGTAGGCTGGTATAATGGGCTTTGGGGCCCTACTTTATTTTTAAACTCTGCAAATGTCAGTGCTCATTTTCATGGTTGCATTAGTCATTGTGGACTTTAATTTCCTCAGAACATCATTTTAATTTTTAAAAAGGGATTAAATCACTTGTTTTAGTTCTAGAGAGAGTTCTCACATTACAATTTCACAAAGAGAAAAATCAAATTGCTTCAAATTCAAAAAATTCTTATTTAAAATTTGAAAATGACAGAGCTCATTGCTCAAGTTACCTTTGAAGCCATAAGACTTCTTCCACTGGCACCATACACAGGGGGTAAAAATATATCAACATTTGACTAAATAAATAATGTCATGAAGGTTTATTTTTCTATTTGTGGAAAGAAAATATATTCTCTGTAGAAAATTTGTAAAAGAGATGATGACAATAAAGAAAAATTAATTACAATTCTACTATCTTAGAAAAACAACTGGCTGTAACTGTTAACCTTCTTTTATATTCTTTTAGTGGGAATAGATCTGATAGACAGAGTGCCTGATGAACTATGGATGGAGGTTCGTGACATTGTACAGGACACAGGAATCAAGACCATCCCCAAGAAAAAGAAATCCAAAAAAGCAAAATGGCTGTCTGGGGAGGCCTTACAAATAGCTGTGAAAAGAAGGGAAGCAAAAAGCAAAGGAGAAAAGGAAAGATATACCCATGTGCATGCAGAGTTCCAAAGAATAGCAAGGAGAGATAAGAAAGCCTTCTTCAGAGATCAATGCAAAGAAATAGAGGAAAACAATAGAATGGGAAAGACTAGATATCTCGTCAAGAAAATCAGAGATACCAAGGGAACATTTCATGGAAAGATAGGCTCAATAAAGGACAGAAATGGTATGGACCTAACAGAAGCAGAAGATATTAAGAAGTGGTGGCAAGAATACACAGAAGAACTGTACAAAAAAGATCTTCACAACCCAGATAATCATGATGGTGTGATCACTCACCTAGAGCCAGACATCCTGGAATGTGAAGTCAAGTCGGCCTTAGAAAGCATCACTACAAACAAAGCTAGTAGAGGTGATAGAATTCCAGTTGAGTTATTTCAAATCCTAAAACATGATACTGTGAAAGTGCTACACTCAATATGCCAGCAAATTTGGAAAACTCAGCAGTGGCCACAGGACTGGAAAAGGTCAGTTTTCATTCCAATCCCAAAGAAAGGCAATGCCAAAGAATGCTCAAACTACTGCACAATTGCACTCATTTCACATGCTAGCAAAGTAATGCTCAAAATTCTGCAAGTCAGGCTTCAAAAATATATGAACCATGAATTTCCAGATGTTCAAGCTGGTTTTAGAAAAGGCAGAGGAACCAAAGATCAAATTGCCAACATCCGCTGGATCATGGAAAAAGCAAGAGAGTTCCAGAAAAACATCTATTTCTGCTTTATTGACTATGCCAAAGCCTTTGACTGTATGGATCACAATAAACTGTGGGAAATTCTCAAAGAGATGGGACTACCAGACCACTTGACCTGCCTCTTGAGAAACCTGTATGCAGGTCAGGAAGCAACAGTTAGAACTGGACATGGAACAACAGACTGGTTCCAAATAGGAAAACAAGTACATCAAGGCTGTATATTGTCACCCTGCTTATTTAACTTACATGCAGAGTACATCATGAGAAACACTGGGCTGGAGGAAGCACAAGCTGGAATCAAGATTGCTGGGAGAAATATCAATAACCCCAGATATGCAGATGACACCACCCTTATGGCAGAAAGTGAAGAAGAACTGAAGAACCTCGTGATGAAAGTGAAAGTGGAGAGTGAAAAAGTTGGCTTAAAGCTCAACATTCAGAAAACGAAGATCATGGCATCTGGTCCCATCACTTCATGGGAAATAGATGGGGAAACAGTGGCTGACTTTATTTTTCTGGGCTCCAAAATCACTGCAGATGGTGATTGCAGCCATGAAATTAAAAGACGCTTACTCCTTGGAAGGAAAGTTATGACCAACCTAAATAGCATATTAAAAAGCAGAGACATTACTTTACCAAAAAAGGTCCATCTAGTCAAGGCTATGGTTTTTCCTGTGGTCATGTATGGATGTGAAAGTTGGACTATAAGGAAAGCTGAGCACTGAAGAATTGATGCTTTTGGACTGTGGTGTTGGAGAAGACTCCTGGGAGTCCCTTGGACTGCAAGGAGATCCAACCAGTCCATCCTAAAGGAGATCAGTCCTGGATATTCATTGGAAGGACTGATGTTGAAGCTGAAACTCCAATACTTTGGCCACCTGACGTGAAGAGCTGACTCATTTGAAAAGACCCTGATGCTGGAAAAGATTGAGGGCAGGAGGAGAAGGGGACGACAGAGGATGAGATGGCTGGATGGCATCACTGACTCGATGGACATGAGTTTGGGTGAACTCCGGAAGTTGGTGATAGCCAGGGAGGCCTGGTGCGCTGTAATTCATGGGGTCACAGAGAGTCAGACACGACTGAGTGATTGAACCGAACTGAAGTCTTTCTTTCTATTCATCAGATTTTCTTTTGTAAAACTGGATTACAGTTATATGCTAATTTTAGTTAACTTAAAATTTGATATATTATGAATATCCTTTTATACAATTAAATACCTATGACATCATTTTTAATACATGCATATTTCATAGTATGGGTATATTATTTAACATCCTTGTAGCTAAATAGCTACACAGATCTCTGATAATTTCCTAAAGATTAATTCCTTTTTCATTTTTGGCTGTACCGTGTGGCCTGTGGAATTTTAGTTCTGTGACCAGGGATAGAATTCATGTCCTTGGAAGTGCAGAATCCTAATCACAGGACTATCAGGGAATTCCCTAAAGTTAAATGCCTTTAAGTGGATCTACTGTACTAATGGGTACACACAATTTAAAGTTTTCTGATATACACTGTCACATTGCCCTCCAATTTATATGCTCACTAGCTACTCATAAAAGTACCCATTTCTCCACATACTCAACCAACCCAGTTTTTATTTTTAATCCTTGCCAATCTGATAATCAAAAATATGGCCTTTTCGTTTAAGTTGCATTTCTTTGATTACTAGGCAGGGTGAGCATTTTTATATAGTTAGTACCATTTGTATTTCCTATTCTGTGCATTATTATGCTATTATACCTTTGATCAAGATATTCACCATTTTCTTCTTGATTTGAAAGTGCATTTTTCAGAGGAGGGGGAAAGACCTTGATGCACAGCTTGCAGAATCTTGGTTCCCTGACCAGGAACAGAACCTGTGCTCCTTGCAGTGAAAGCAGGGAGTCCTAACCACTGGACCACCAGGGAATTCCTGAAGGGGCACTTTCAAATGACCTTAAACTTCTCTTATATATGTTTCAAACATACTTTTCCCCGTTTTTAATTTGTCTTTTAATTTTGATATTCAGAGGTGTGAAATGTTCTCATTTGTTTCCTGCCTTTGGTAGATGGTTTTGGTTTGGGGTTTGGTTTTGGTTTGTTTTTATTTTGAGCTCAGTCCTGAATCCTGCTTGTCCCTGCTCAGGGCACCCCAGGTGAGTCTAGGCATCCTGTCATGTAGCAGTTTCAGCACAAGTTGACACGTTCTCCTTCCTAATAAGGCAATGCCCTGAGTCCTCAGAACCCCAAGTTTTAGGAGAGAAAAAAGAAAGAAATGGAAGCAAATTCAAAAGCACACTGCCCTGAAAACTGCCAAATTCAGGCTGCCACCAACATCCAAGGAAATAAATTCCAAGGATAGTAATAACTCTCAGAAAAAAAGAAGAAAAAAAAGACTAGCTCTTAAGACAATTCAGCTCCCAAGCCTCAAGTTTATCTGTTTCAGTAGCTTTCGTGCTGTGTGGAGTAGGGCTTCCCAGCCCATTGTTTGTGAGCACCCCTGCCTTCAAGCCCTTCCCTGGGGCTCCTGGCTCCTACAGAGAGAGGAGAGCTTGGGCTCTGAAGTCAGGTTCAGGGAGGCCAGGAGTTCTCTTCCTGTTTCCCCTTCCCCTTGCCAAAGTCATGATAATTTCAAGGCAGATGTCAGGACTGAAAGTTATTACAAAGAACCAGAAAGATTCAAAAGACTTCTTCTCCCCCTCCCTTTTAAAAAAAAAAAAAATGTAAACATTTCACACAGCAAAGTTTTACATAAACTTAAGCCAAGAAAAAATAATAGGAAAGAAAAACAGGGGAGGAAGGTGGGAGTGGGGTACCGGAGAGAGGGGACATGTGTATACCTATGGCCAATTCATATTGATGTACAGCAAAAACCATCACAATATTGTTAAGTAACTATCCTCCAATTAAAATAAATAAATACATTTTTTTAAAGAAAAGAAAAACATAAGGCAAGAAGAATCCTTGGTTCACAGACAGTAGACGTTGTCGCTTTTGTGTTGTGAATCAAGGAACCTGGTCAAGGCCTCCTCCTCACACGTTTCTCAGAACATCTCCCTACCAAAAACTCACCATAAACGGTTCCTTTCTGAAGTGCCTGACCTGATACGCAGATAGAGTGGGTGTTTATGAGTAACTGTTAGAAATTCTTGGGAAGTACTGGAGTATATGATGGAGAAGGAAATGGCAACCCACTCCAGTATTCTTGCTCGGAGAATCACATGGACTGAGGAACCTGGCGGGCTGCAGTCCATGGGGTCACAAAGAGCTGGACACGACTGAAGTAATTTGGCACCAACTGGAGTATATGAACTAGGTGTTTACCTTCCGAAATACAGATTGCGCTTCCGAATATAAAGGAGTACCGCTATAGCCACCGGGCACAGTTCTTCCTGATTTGCCATTTCCAGTTGAGAAGGGGATCTGATGGGGTGAGAGTCCATACAGCTTTGATTAATGTGGGAGTAGCAACTGGGAGGGGAGAAGGCAATGGCAACCCACTCCAGTACTCTTGCCTGGAGAATCCCATGGACGGAGGAGCCTGGTAGGCTGCAGTCCATGGGGTCGCTAAGAGTCAGACACGACTGAGCGACTTCCCTTTCACTTTTAACTTTCATGTATTGGAGAAGGAAATGGCAACCCACTCCAGTGCTCTTGCCTGGAGAATCCCAGGGACAGGGGAGCCTGGTGGGCTGCCGTCTCTGGGGTCGCACAGAGTCGGACACGACTGAAGCGACTTAACAGCAGCAGCAACTAGGAGAGGGGATCGCCTTCTCCCAGAGTAAGAAATACATGCTTACTCTGCACATCCGGAATCTAGACTTGGTCCTGAGGGAGGTACCACACTGACGTTCAATGGCCTTCAAAATAGGAAAAGGGAGGTGGTTTTCACCCCAACCTACTCATGACTCCCAGAAGCCCAGTCTAATTCCAGAGCTGCAGATCAGAACAACTCAACATCCTAGGTCACATCCCTGATTCTAAAAGGCTCCAGCCCAGCTCCTGCTCAAGGAAGTTGTGATAGAGAATTATTTTAACACTTGCAAACTGCCTGCTTTCTAGAGTTTCCTTGTTGGTGACCTTACTTTGCCATCTGGCTTCAATATTAACTCAGCATGCAAGGTGAGTGGAGGGATGTCCCAGCTCAAGCCTAAGCTGGGCTCACAGCCAGGGTTCAGATTCGTTTGGGCATGTCAGATGGGTTTGCCAGGCAGGAGTCTCTCAGCACCAGGGACGCAGGAGGCTCATACATAATAACATCCTAAGGCAGTGGGTGTGGAGGGACACATCAGGCGTATCAGAGTCACCAGGGAAATGCTAAAAAAACATATGTGCACCCTGCACAAATGCATTCCCCATTCTGATTGTGTGTGTGCACGCATGTGTGTGTAGACACATAGGTGTACATTAGCAAGGAGGACTCCAGAGAACACAGTGTGGCTTTTGTACATGAGAGCTGCTCCCAGCGTGCTAACAGTCAGACCCTGCTCTGTAGCTCTGAACTCTGATGGCTTCCACACTTCAGGGACTCTCTACATCAGGAATCCTTAAACTGGAGACCATGGATTCCTGGGAGTCCAAGAAGGCTGCAAGGGTCCCCGAACTCTTGAAAACTGTGTGCAACTAACAGGGTATATACGTTTATTTCTCTGGAAATAGGTTCTATAACTTTCTCAGATGCTGAAAAGAGAATATGATTCTCAAATAGTTCAGAACTGGAAAGGCCCCCAAAAAATATTGGGGCAAGAAGACTGGGTAAGGTTTAGAAAGCCACTATAATAGATGTGGACTAAAGCCAGAAAAATACTGTTTTTTCAGTTGCCAGTTGCGATGACTTATTTTCACCTTGAGGCATCAGTGACCTGGTGAAACTTTGAAAATATGAAATCCCACCTGTGCTTCCAGCCTGCCTCAAATGTCTCCACCTCCTCTTTAGCCAAAAACTATTGCTTCCTTGGAGAAGGCAATGGCACCCCATTCCAGTACTCTTGCCTGGAAAATCCCATGGATGGAGGAGCCTGGTAGGCTGCAGTCCATGGGGTCGCTAAGAGTCGGACACGACTAAGTGACTTCACTTTCACTTTTCACTTTCATGCATTGGAGAAGGAAATGGCAACCCACTCCAGTGTTCTTGCCTGGAGAATCCCAGGGACAGGGGAGCCTGATGGGCTGCCGTCTCTGGGGTTGCACAGAGTCGGACATGACTGAAGCGACTTAGCAGCAGTAGCAGATTGCTTCCTTGCCTAAGCCTTGTTAGTGTACCTCTCCAAACACTGAACGCTTTCCCCCTTGTATTTTAGACAGGCGTGTGTACACATCATGTCTCCTCTACAAGCTACAAGCTTTGAGAGTAGGAATCGTGTCATACCCATCTTCTTTCTGTTACTGTGTCCAACATAGCGTATTTACTTAGTTATTACTGGAGGAGGGAATGAACAGATCACAAGTCTGTCCTATATGCCAGACTTTTTTCCTCTCTCTACTAAAAGCAACAAACCCTATTTTCTTGTAAATTATGCATTTTGAATGTATTCAAGCATTCCATGTATTGTCATAGTTAATTGATTTGCTTTTTTACACCTTATCCAATATTTACCTGCTTTATCTGTTTACTTGGTAGTAAATCGCTTAAAGGGTAAGGATCATGTGTAACTCAAACTAGGCAAACCCACATGCCTCTTAGGAAGAATGCATGAGGCTAATCAATGAGTTCAGTGCCCTGGCCAGCACACCCAAGAGGAAATCTTTCATCAGAAGACATAGAGTCAGAGGGAACAGAGGTTGATAGAAAAGAAAAAAAGCAACTATTAACAGAAATGAAGAAGAAGAGCAAAATCATCAAGTTGTGGAGCCGAATCCTAAAGAGGAGATAAATCAAAGAGAACAGCCGAAACCTGCATAAGGAAGCAGAGTGTGAACCAGAAACAGCCCTGCCTCCGCGGAGGCGTGGCTGGAGCGCAGCTCAGCCTTTGGCCATGGCTCCAGGCAGGTTTTTCAAGAGCTGCCAGGTTTTTCCTAGCACTGTTACCCTATTTGGATTATTCCCTATTCGTGTCAGGCTTTTCTTGTGTTCAAAAAACCCTGACTTTTTAATATGTTATTATATGTGCAGTGATGTTAATGAAATTGTTTTACAAAGTTAAGACTGTTTGCAGAGTGGAACACAAGCCAAGCAGAGAATTTCTCAACTTCTCTGAGCCCATCCCTGATTATCAGCGCAAAGCACATGCAGAGACAAAGCAGCTCTCTCCTCTTTTTCTCCTCTTCGACCTCAGTTGAATATTTACTTGCAAACATATCCACCCACATGTTACCACACCCTTAGTTCTCCACAGTCAAGTCCGGAGGGTTGTGTAGTCTTGTTGACCATATCAGTTTAATGACTGAATTGTACAGTATGATTACTCTGGGGAAGTTTATTAATTTATGATGGGCAGAGCCAAAAATGTGAGACCAACCATTGTACAGACAAGGGTCACACCAAAGAAAGTGCGAGTAGAAGGAGAAAAGGCCAACCCACTTAGTGTCTCTGTGGACAGTAGCTTAGCTAGTGAGTCATAATTATCCAGAGACCAGCCTTAGGGCACAGGGGGCATTTTGGGGGTGAATGCAGTTAGGTCAATTAGATCTTCTCACATTGTTTATTTAACTTATCACAAGTTTGAAGTATTCACTCGTCATTCAACAGCATGTATTGAGTGCCTAGGTGTGAGATTCATCACTAAGCAGAACAAAAGTCCCGGCTGCCCTGGTGTAGTTCATGTTCCAGCAGCAAAGAGTGCCATCCGGGCGTCATCTGTCAATCCTTGCCCTCGGTTCGCATCCTCTAGGTCTGAACTCTCAGGGGTCCTCATCTTGCTTGCCTCCATTATTTGCATCTCTGGGCCCCAAATGAGTTTGTATTCAGCTCCCTAAGTCTTTAGAAAAGCAGGGTCTCTACATTTCTGGGTCCCAGGTACAAGTCGACCCTCTCTTGTATACATGTTTAAATATGACATTTTCCTCACCACCTCAGCCTGGCCATTGGAAATCTGTGACTACTGAGAGAGACTTCCTGGACAAAGGCTGAGGAAAATATGGCAGATATGGGTATTTGAACCCGTGTACTTCTCAGATGAGGAAGCTGAGACGGAGGAAGGCAAAGTGACTTGCCAGCATCACCCATGGGGACCTGGTCTTACTTCCTGGCTCCTTCCTCCCTGCTTAGTGCTTTTCTATCATATGATAAATAACACAATCCTTGGAATCAAACATCACCCCAAACAGGATGAAAACAAGGCCTAGGAACTGGAGCTGGGTGTCTGTCCTGAAAGCTAACGAATCTATCAGCCAGGCTATTGTTAAGTTAGAATTTTAAAATCTGTGTTGTGTAAACTAATCCATGTATGTGTTTTCACAACTGCGTTTTCAGTTTGCTAGGATGAGCCAATTTTGAAAGGGTCCAATGTTGTCACAGCTGGGCTGGACTCCGCTAAGAGGAAAGAGAACTTTTCTAGATCTCATTCAATATTAGGATAAGGAAACACAGTTGCTTGAGCCAGCAAACCTGACAAATACGGGAGAGAGGGAGCTGAAGCCTTAGGAAGCTTGAGCTTCCTAACTCACTGAGATTTTCTTTTAAAGAACTCTCACAAAATTTAAAACTTTAATAAGAAACCATATGATGCAAGACACATATACATAATTCATTAGCTTTTAGCAATCACTACCAAACTCATCAGTTAGGGGTTAAGGAAGAACAAGGGGTTGGGATAAGAAGTCTTACATTCTTCATGTGCCAGTTTTATGAGCTGGGACAAAAATCCTTAACTTTCCTAAGCCTTGGCCTCTCTGCTCATAAACTAGAGACAGTAAAACCTACCTGGTGGCTCAGTGGTAAAGAATCCACTTGCCAGTGCGGGAGACAGGGTTCAATCCCGGTGTGGGGAAGATCCCCTGGAGAAGGAAATGGCAACCCACTCCAGGATGCTTGCCTGGAAAATCCCATGGACAGAGGAGCCTGGTGGGTTATAGTCCAGGGGTCGCAAAGAGTGGGACACAGTTTAGTGACTAAACAACAACAGAAAACAACATCTTCCTTCCTCTCTACATTGTGAAAATTAAATAAGTAAGCATGTGAATATGCTTTATAAACTGTAAAGAACTATAAGATTTTATTATTGATGAACATTCAACTTGAAAACTTTCCTAATTAAACTCAATCTTAACTTTAGCAACAATATGAACTTAAAACTGCTTGGGGGGGGGGGGGGGCAATGGTTGCGTATTACCAACATTAATATTTTAAAATTCAAAGAAACAAAAAAAAATTCCTACAGGTATAATCATATGAATAAAAATAACTTTTCCTTCTTTTTTAAATAAAAAATACAATATCTTTCCCTTGTCAATGAAAAATTTTTTTTTTTTTCTTTTAAAAAAAAGAGCTGCTAGAGGCTTCCCTGGTGGCTCAGTGGTAAAGAATCCTCCTGCCGCTGCAGGAAACACAGCTTCCATCCCTGGTCCGGAAAGATCCCACATGCCACAGAGCAACTAAGCCCATGTGCCACAACTGCCGAGCCTGTGCTCTGGAGCCTGGAATTCGCAACCACTGAGCCCATATGCCGCAACTACTAAAGCTCGTGCACCCCAGAGGCCACGCTCCGAGACAAGAGAAGCCACAGCAATGAGAAGCCAGCACACCGCAGCTAGAGAGCAGCCCCTACTTACCACAACTAGAGAAAAACCCTAGCAGCAACGAAGACCCAGCACAGCCAGAAATAAATAATTTTAGAAATACGTTTTTTAAAAAAGAGCCATTGGGGTGAATTTTTTTTAATATACACTTTATGGAGTAGATAAGATAATATTTACTCAATTGCTGTAGCTGCCTAGCCTTCAAAAGGGCTCACACTTTTGACTGCTGGGAAAATCTTGTGTTGTCACATCCTCTACTTTCATTTTACATCATAGAAACGTTTGTGACTTAGTCTCAAACTGCATGATCTCAGCAAACTTTGCTGAGATAAGCAAAGCTTTGCCATTTGAGTACTTCTGATCCCAGACTGATTCTACAGCTCCGCCCAGACAAGCCGACTGATGCGCAGGTACTTATGAGTATGCACGTGACTGAGGGATGCCCTTACAATGCAGTAATTCTTAAGCCTGCATCTGCTGACCTCCAGGACATAATTAGCATTATTTTATTTTTAAAATTGCACCCAGTGCAACACAGCCCTTGGGTACTTGTAGAGAAAATGAGCACATTATAACAAAATATTACAAAACAACAACTAATAGCTTAAACTCACTAAAAATAAGAACCCACAAAATAGCCTTATTCCTGGGCCACTGGGGAGGAGCAGAGTCCTTTAACCCCTGAGACTGGGATGCACTAGAAAGAAGAGACTTCGCTTAAGCAATGCAGGAGAAGCCAGAGTTGGTCAAGGGAAGAGGGTTGGAGGAAGAAGACAACAAGCTCTATCGGGAGCCCATGACTTCTCAGCAGGCCCACCAGAGGTCCCTGTGTGTGGCAGAGGGCCAGTACTGCCCTGGCAACCACGGGTGGGTAGGATCATGTTCGGTATCTTGAGATGTGTAGTCCAAGTTTACATCACTGACTGAAGACTTCCCTGTTTCACTGCCAGACTTAGACCCTCATATCATCTCTTTTATTTTTTCAAACAGGAAAAGCTCCATATTATTTTAAAACTTAAACAGAACTTTTCTATTTCATATACACAAATCATAAGAGTAAAAATGTGTAAATAAGTGTACACAGGCATATGCACACACACGTATACATATGCACTCCCACATGTGTATCTGTGAACTTGTCCTTCTACAGATGACAACACAGGGTAACCTAATTAATCTACTAACCAACATGCAAAGCCAGTAGGCGTTCTTGAAATAAGAGTGTACTCTAACTTTTCTTTAAGCCTCCTACAAAGTTTTGCATTGCTATCAAAATATTTTTGGAAATTCTGTAATGTTTCTCCTTTTCCCTTAGCTTCTTATTTCTGGCAAGGACTAAACCCCAAAATATCTTCCCTCTGGGACACTGAAATAACTGTCCCAAAGCAGCTGCCAGAGCTATAGCTATTCAGAATTTTAGGACTGATTTCCAAGGAAGGCCACTTGCAATTTAATTGTTAGAGTCAAAAGCCCCACCCTCTCAGAGTCTCAAAGAACAGGTGTGAGGGGTGGTGGGTGTGAAGGGTGGGGTTGGTAATGAAAGAATCTCCTGGATTCTTTCATTTTCGTTCATGACTATCTGTTGTTTCAGTTCTGCTTCTTCCCTCTTTGTCTTTGCCCTATCCCTCCTCTGGGTTTTATTTTAAATGTCAAGAAAAAACCAACGAACCACTCCCTCTCCTTCCAGTGCCCTGCTGACTTTCCAAAAGCTCTCTTACTATAATGGTGCCACAGAACTGGGTTCTTTGTAGCCAGGACCACCTCTCTCAAGCTTGGAACAAGTTAGAAGAGGTATCCGGTAGATAAAGAGAGAAAGAAAGAGGTCTTCACCACCAAGTAGAGCTGCCTGACTGGCCCAAACTGAGGGCCTCCGGCAGATGAAGCAGGTTTGGGCCCGTTACGCAGCACATAGGGACCTTGACTGTGTTCGTGTCTAGGCTACCCAGCTTTTCCATCAGTGGTTCTCAACCCTGGTTGCATCTCTGAATCACCCAGGAATGGTGACCAAAAGTACCTTTGTCATACAAAACAGAAAAACAAACCAAAAAACAAACAAAGGAAATTCTGTGCAAGTCTGATGCACTGAATCCGGACCTGGACCTGAGGGTCTCAGTTTTTTTAACAGCTCCCAGATAATTCCATTGTGCAGCAGGGTTAAGATTCTGCTCGTGGAAGTTATCCAACCCTGAGCTTACTCCCTTCCTTCCAACTATACCCCAGGAGATTCCTCTGCCTGTTCTCACACCAAGGATTTCTGGGAGCCAGGAAATAGAGTCCCACAGCCTAGAGAATGCAGTTTAGTTTCCGAAGGGAAAGGAGTTGAAAAGAGAGGTGGTGGTGCCAAGGCGTGGAGAAGGCTGGCCTTGGTGGTCCTCCCGGTCTCCCTGGATGTGACGGCACACAGCTGGTTCCTCTCCCCAGGGCCTGGTCCCCTTAAGACTCAGAGGACGAGATGTTTCAGGCATCACAACGCTCAGTTTCTTTCTTGCCTGTGTAGGAGTGGGGAGAACTAAGTTGTGGGGGATGCTGGAGACTCAGGAACTGTAACGCTGAGACTTGGGAAAAGATTACAATCCCCAGGCAGCAAAAGGACGATTTGAAAATAAAGTCACATCTATGCTGAAAAGGTTAGGATACAATAACAAGTATGATTTCACATGCAGATTGTAGCTGGAGAGACACACAGCTGCTGCCATGACTCAGCCCACTCTGATCACGGGACTCAGCTGGCCCGGGGAGGCAGCTCTAGAAGCCCCCAAACACCAAGAAGGCCACTCAGACCCTCCAGCTGCTCGCCATGCAGTTTGAAAAGAACCAGGAGGCCCCTCCTTGGAGCCCAGAGTTCTAACAAACCCCTGGGGGTTCCAACACCCCCTGGTTGCTGAGGCAACTGGAGGGTACCATCCAATTCTTCTAGGCCTGCTGGTGCTGGGAGAGGAGCCTGTCCCGCTGCTCGGCTCTCACTCACAGACTCTTGGCTCCCTGCCTGCCTCCCTCTGGCACGTTTATGCTGCTGCTGCACTCTTGGCTTCTTCTACACAGAGAAGGTCTCCCTGCCTCCACCCTCTTTCTTCCAGTCTCTCTCTCTCTCTCCTCAGATAGATCAGGGGCCATGTAGGAAAGCATGTTCTTACAGCTTACAAGACAGAGTTTCAGAGTCATGCTTGCCCTGCAGCCTCCGGAGTCCACGGTGTCTAGGTGGTGTGTGAAGGAGTATTTGCAACGACTATTTGCATTCTCTGGGTAGAGTTGCTAAATTCTCTGGGTAGAGTTTCTGGGTTTCCCCTGGCACGGTTCTGATTAGTGAGCATCCAAAACTGAGCTCCTGGTCCTCAGAGACAATTGTGCAAAGCACGAGCAGTTGGGTCGATGCAGATGTGCAACCTGAGTGAGCGAGGGAGGAGCAGGGGTATACGTTTTCTTGTTCAGTTAAAACCCTCCGCATTCACACAACCTTGGTGCTTCCAACTTCAGTTCCATTACTTCGAATGTGGGGAGATTTTTTTTTTTTTTTTTTCCAAAAGAAGTTCAAGCAATGACCAAATGAGAATGAAAGATCTCTCTTTAAGATAATGACCCTCCAGAGACCAGACTGAGCAGTGTCCCACCAAACCAGCATGTGTCAGCCCATGCTGGTCACCATCGCTCCTTCCAGAGTCATACCATGTAGCCTGACTCCTCTGGGGCTTTGGGATGGTCCCTTCTTAGAGTTTCAGCATGATATTAGTAAACATGTGTACCTCCCAACTTCACGAATAGTCTTCATTTTAATCAAATGAAACCGTATAACCTACTGTATTTGCATCTGACCCAACAGTCAGACCTGGACACCGAGTGTGATACATCTTTAAAACTTATCAGAGTGATCACATACTGAGGTAGGGGAATAGGAATGCCCAAAGGCAGGCCCTCCTACAGGAGACTGGCAGGAATGCCCTGCCTGGAACAAACACTCCTGCTGCAGGGATGTCTTGCCCTGTTTCGTTTTTAGAAACCAGAAAAACATGAAATGTAAAAAGGGTTCCAGTTCTAACCATCCACTCAGGCCTGGCCCCAGGCAAAATGAGGACATGAGCCAGCAGGGCCAGGCCAGGCTTCCGGCCCCTTCTGCCCCTGTGAAAGCCAAGAACACAGCCAGGGACATCCTACCCCCCAGCCCAGAGGAGACAGAGCAGCTTAGGGGTACACACACTCCAGAGATCTCTGTGTACAGGACAGAGAGCCAAAAAGAGAAGTGTATCAGGGAGTCAACATTGTAACCATATGATAATAACAAAATAATAATGGCTCCGAGGATTCTTATCCTACTTCTGTTACTTAGAGGCTTTATAACCTCAGACAATCATTTAATCTCTCTTTCTTCACCTGTAAAATGGTTATAATTATCTACCCTGTCCTTGTTGCAAAGTTGTCATAAGAACCAGGTGAGATCATATGAAAGTTATTTTGAAAAGTGTAAAGTTGATTTGTAACCTGTTTAGAATATTTATTCTTTTTGAGACTACTTAACCAGATATCATACCTCATAGATAATATCTTAGTTAGCTATTGTTGTTGTTGTTTAGTCGTGTCTGACTCTTTTGTGACCCCATGGACTGTAGCCCCCCAGGCTCCTCTGTCCATGGAATTTTCCAGGTAAGAATACTGGAGTGGGTTGCCATTTCCTTCTCCGGGGGGATATTCCTGACTCAGGGATTGAACCCAAGTCTTCTGCACTGGCAGGTGGATTCTCTACCACTGAGCCACCAGGGAAGCCCCTAGTTAGCTATTGATAAGGGCTAAATATGCACAATTCGGTGGGCATATCTGCTACACTGTATTTTCCTTATACTAGTCCACACTGTTACTGAAGACACGAAAATAGCCTCATTGCACAAAACCAGTTATAATGCCATTTGCAAAAGTGGGCTTCTACCAGTGACGTGGCCTGGTTTCAAGGGTCCTTACCAAGCGCTCTGCACAGCTCTGAATGGGTGGTGCACATCTTTAACTAGACCACATAAAAATGATCTCTATTCTCATTGAGCACAGCTATCTCTGTGATTTGTGAGTAGGCTGTTCAATGAGTTCAAAAAAACATTTCCCTCTAGCTCCAGCTGGCAAGATGTCAAGACTGAAAAACACATTTCCTGGTTCTCTTTCTTGCCCCAGTTGGGATGAATGACCCTAATTCTCACCACCCCATTTCCTTAAGGCATTAGTGGTGATTGAATCTCTGCCCATCGCAATGAGCCTCACACAGATAATTTTAATGCACAGCAGCACCCGTAATAGAGAGAACTATGTTGTGAAACTTCAAATTTACTTTTAATTCCATCTTTGACAGACCAAATTGCAGCCATGGGTTATACTTTGCTATGGCCACTTAACGCTAGCTGGAAATTCAGGCACCCTTCAGTTTGTAGAAGTTTCCCTCTCTCATTAGCCCCAGATCACTGGTGGCTTGCAGTCCGTGGAAAGGATTCATCTTGACAGGGAAGTGATATAGGAAGGACAGCCAGAAGCCAGCGTCCCTGAGGAATCGGGGACCCAATAGGAGAAAGACAATGAGTTAGCCAAGTGTCCTTTTAAATGTATATACATTCACTGTCCACTTGTTAAGTACTGCTGAGTGAGGACAGAGTTTCATGAAACATACAAAAGCACTGCAAGTAATAGTCACTCATTCTTAAGTGACCAAGTATCATTTATCTGCTGGAAAGTTTCAGAGAAAAGAAAGATTAATAGCAATGTCACCATTGATTATTATCTCCCTTCATTCTTTCAACTAACCTATGAGGTACTAGGATCCCCATTTTACAGATAAAGTAATAGGAGGCTTAGAAAGGCTCCCTAATAGTCAATAGATACTGAGTGATAGACCAAAAATTCGAATCCAGATTCATCTGATTCCCAAGCCTTTTATCTTATCCATTACACTCAGCTGCCTACTAAGTTGGCCAGAGAGGTCAATCAGGAAACCTTTAGGAAAGTGAGGCTTGAATTGAGACTTGAAGGCAGTGTATGGTTTGGATTACCTTGGATTAAGAGGGCATGGTCCAAATTGCAGAGTTTGTATCCCCAAGACACGAAACACTGCTTCATATACAGCTTATGCTCAATATCTATTTAATGAAGGAATGAATAAGAAACTGCACAAATAAAGACAAAGAGATGGGTTCAAGGCTGGACAGCAAGAGCTGGGAAAGGGAAAATGAGAAAGTGGAAGGGGAAAGAAGAGCAAAGAGACTGGAGCACAGTGTTCCCTGTGCCAAGAAGCTGAAGTCATCTAATCCAGGAGGGTAAGGAGTTTGGATCTAATTCTACAGATGTTTTAAAATTAATTCCTAAAGAGGGACCTGATAAAGTGAAAGTCATGATTTAGAAGAATTCATCTGGCTCTTGTGAGCAGGAGGGGCTAGAGGTGAAGGGACCAGAGACAAGTGGGACCAGCAGATGATGAACACTGGGGGACCCACTAAGAAGGATCTGGGAACTCTGATTGGTGAGCTAGGGTAAGAGTCAAGTACAGATCTATGTCGTAGTTAGACTAGAGACTGAAGTGTTTACAGCAGGAAAACATACAATCTCTCTTCATAACCAGCGTGTTCCAATATGGAGGTACTCTGAAGATATTCAGCTAAGCCTCACTGTACAATTACTTTTAAAATTCTTTGGGGCTTCCTTGGTGGCTCAGTGGTAAATAACCCACCTCCTAATTCAGGAGACACGGGTTCGATCCCTCTGGTCCAAGAAGACCCCACATGCCGCGGAGCAACTAAGTCCGTGTGCCACAGATATCCAGCCGGTGAGCTAGAGCCTGGGAGCCGCAACTGTTAAGCCCATGTGCCTCAATTACCGAAGCCCTCAGGTACTAGAGCCTGTGCTCCACAAGAAGCACCGCCGCAGGAAGAAGCCTGTGCACTGCAACGAGAGTAGCCCTGCCTGCCGAAACTAGAGAAAAGCACACACGGCAACAGACTCAGCACAGCCATAAATAAATACATGAAATTATTAAAAAAAAAAACTACCTTGGATACCAGGTCAAAGGAATTGGCTCTACTGGTCTATGCAAGAGGTTACATGTGCTTTTAATGATCTTCATTGACTTGAGTTTTTAAGTCCTCAAATTGGATCAATTCTTTGGTTTAACTTAGGTGGATCTTCTTACTAATATGAGTCATGAACCATAGGGAGCCATTTCTACAGAAACTTCCCCAGCCAGATGGCCATCTTATTGAGAACAAGGCTAGGGCTTTCTTGTTTCCAGGGACCCTCAGTGGGTTCAGCCTAGGTATATAAGAAATGAATGCTTCACAAATACATACTGTCTTGATCTTCCAGTCACTAAGAGAGCTTTGTCCTTACGTTCTATACAGACTGGCACTCAGCTGCTTCCAGTAAATGCTCAAAGAGCAGATGGAGCATCAAACGCTCGTGTCTAACATCAGTTCTCTGACTACACCTTGATCACATGCACCACAGGGGTTTTGCCTTTAAAAAATGCAGCTTAGGTTAGACTTTAGTAGTATTCTGTGAATAGAAGATGTTTTGAAAGTGCAGATATATAATGTCCATCAATCATTCAACAAACATTTGCTGTGTCCTTCTATATATATATATACACCAGGCACTGTTATATATATATATATGGTGAACAACATGGGCAATCTTGCCTTCATGAAGGCTACTTTCTAGTAGAAGGAGGAAAATGATAAACAATAAATATAATAAATAAGTAAATTAGATTGGAAAGTGATACATGCTATGGTGAAAAGAAAGAGTGTGATGGTTGTGGGTGGTATCACAATTTTAAAATAAGGTAGTCAAGGAAGTCACCACTTCCCTGGTGGTCCAGTGGTTAAGAATCCTCCTGCCAATTCAAGGGACATGGGCTCCATCCCTGGTCCGGGAGGATTCTACAGGCCACAGGGTAACTAAAGCCTACACCCCAACTACTGAAGCCTGAGTGCTCTAGAACCCGTGCTCCACAACAAGAAAAAGCCTGCTCATTGCAACGAGGAGCCCAAGCGCCGCAACAAAGGCTCAGGGCAGGCAAAATAAGTAAGGTGGTCAAAGAAATGAATAAATCAGGTGGTCAAAGTTGGCTTCACGGAGGTGGTGATATTGATCAGTGACCTGAAGGAAATCATAGTCTGTGCTGTCCCTTAGTTATAATACTTAAAGTCTTCCTTCAAACTTAAGGCAAACATTAAGCTTTTGCTTATATCAGGTATAGGAAGAACTGGGGACTGACCTGCTTATTGTGAAATTAATCAGATATGTATTTTATACGTTTGGATCTTAACAACAAAAGCAATCAGGAAAGTTAATCTTCTGAAGGAGACTGTGTTAAAATACCATCTCCAAAATCTTTCTGTGTAACCAAACTCCCCTGGTTAATACTCTGGCCTCATCAGTCAATGCTAGTCTCTCTCAGGTCCCATTATTCCTCTGAAGACTACAATAACAACTGCTCTCTTATCAAGATTAAAAACAGAAACCAAATTTTTATAGGGGATAATTAGTAGCCAACAGCAAGTTTTAGCATTAATGCAGTGGCACATGGGGTCACGAAGAGTTGGAAACAACTTAGTAACTGAACAACAATAACAACAAATATGAACACATTACAAAAATTTCCTTTGCTAGAGAAACAATCAGCTGTCTTACCGATCACCCAGCAGCCTTTATTTCCCCTTTGGTACTATATATGTGGCTTTTACAGGGGGAAGAAAGAAACTGAGAATTATGGGTTGAATAAATTTGCTATCTAACTAATGATAACAATTCACGTTTAAGTGCATCAAGTTAAGCTGTGATCTCTGTTTCAGATTCTAAGTTTGTGATATGCTTCTTTTCAAGACTTTCAGATTTCAAATGGCTCCCAAATCTAGAAAATTATCTTACTGGTCAGCTACCCAAAAGACTGACCTTGAATGAAATCAATTTAGAGAGTGTTTCCCATGGGAGATCTTTTAAGAACCCTGACACATAACGTGTATCTGAGGAATTAGCTAATCCACTACATGTGTTTCTGTTACATGATAATAACTGGGTTTGTGAGTGGTGCTCCTGGCTGCTAAGTGGTTCTGCTCAAAGATTCACCCTCCTCTGCTCAAAAATGTCTGCCTCCTGCCTGCATTTCTCTGCTTCTGCATAAATCTTCAGCCTGACTTTGCTCAGCACAGTTCATGCCTTCCCCAAATCTGGGCTTCAAAGACCACAGTGTGTGGCTGACATTTTTGAATACTCATGTGAAAGGAACCCAACTTCTGCTTTTGAGTCATTTAGTAACAGTTGTTCTATTTCCTTCTCTTCTATTAAGCAATTCTGTTTGCACAGGAAAATATAACCAACACGTGATTTTTTTTTATCCAAGTAATAAAAACAATGATAATAAATTAAACAATGCCAGATAATTACATAACCTACTCCATGCTCTCTGTTCACATCTGGCAATGTGCTGTGAGCCCTTTTCAAAGGAGAAATAACAGAGAACTTAAAAGACAAAAAAACATTTTTAAAGAGAAAAGAAAGCATGGTTTTGTTGTGACCTGACCTGATAAGAAACACTTCCTACTTCAAGCAAAAAAATCTTCAGACTATTGGACACATTATCAAACTGATGTTGAATACCCCTGTTTATTTTCTCCATCTTTTGCCAGATGCTCAATTCAACTTGGTCTAGAACCAATAAATATTTCCTGTTAAAGCACAGGCAGGAAATAGATGCTTTCTTCCACGGGAAGGCTCAACATACAAGCACTGTCCCCTTGGCCAATCCATTCTTGAGGCTCCATCCATGACTTTCTACATGCACCAAGCAACCGTGTATCTCACTATAATCTCAGCCATGCCCCTATTGTGTAGATGAATTAACTGAGACAAGATGAAGCAACCTGCCCAAGATCCAAGTGCAGGAGTCAGCACGGAGCTAGAACTCAGGTCTCACTGCCAAGGGGCTCTATTGCCCGAGGTTACACCATCAATGAAAAGTGACATCATTCCCTACTTTCCAGCTTCCAGCAACACCCAGCTCCCCCACCCTCGAGCACCCTCCCCCAACACACCTAGCCTGTGCCTCACACAGAGTGGGAATGTCTGACTGCTATAATACGCACTTGCATCCTCCTTCTTCTGTGTCATTTGGTTGAGTGCCGCCCATCTTAGATACAGGGCTGATATCCAAAATACTTAACAACTGGACTTCCCTGGTGGTACAGTGGGTAAGAATCTGCTTGCCAACGCAGGGGACATGGGATCCGTTCTTGATCCGGGAAGATTCCACATGCCGTGGAACAACTAAGCCCAGGAGCCACAGCGACTGAGCCCGTGTTCTAGAGCCTGTGAGGCACAACTGCCGCTATCCTGTGCCACAGTGACCGAAGCCCGCGTGCCCTAGAGCCCGTGCTCTGCAACGAGGAGCCACTGCAACCAGAAGTCCACGCGCCCCAACTAGAGAGTAGCCCCCACTCTGCAACTAGAGAAACCCCTCTCGCAGCAACAAAGACCCAGCGCAGCCAAAAATAAATCAGGACCTAGAGGCTCCCCTCCCCCTGAGACAGGCCCCTTTAGCTGCAAGCATGTGGGGGGATTAGAGGGACCCCAGGAAAGCCCTGCTTGGGGCAACTTCTGAAGGGAAACTTGTACAGGATCCTGTCTTCTGTAATTTGTGCACCATGTACATAATGCTTCCAATTTATTATTCATTCAACAAATATTAAGCACCTACAATGTGCAGAACCTTATAGAAAAGCAAAGGCAGTCAGACATGCCCTTGGGTCCTACCTTATTTCCTGGTTGGATAGATAAGAAATGTATCTCAATAGCTACAGTAGGAACTAGAAATTTGTCTATGTTTTAGGATAGGTCCAGAAAAATGGGCACTGGCAGGAAAAAAAAAAGGAGAGACCCTTTCTGGTTGTAGATAATGGAAGGCTTTCTGCAGGGCTCATTTTAGCTGTGGTTTTTAAGGGCTGGGGGAGGAGTGAAGATCATTTTTGTAATATACTCAAATATTAAATCACTATGTTGTCTACACGGAACTAAGACTGTAGGTCAATTATACTTCAAAATCAAACAAACAAACCAACTCGTAGATAAAGAGATCAGGCCTGTGGTTACCAGAGGCAAGGAGTAGGGGGAGTTACATGAAGGTGGTCCAGAGGTACAAACTTCCAGCTATAAGTACTTGGGATACAAAGTACAGTACGATGAATATAATTAACACTACTGAGTGCTACATGTGAAGGTTGTTAAAGAGAACAAATCCTAAGAGCTCTCATCACAAGGAAAAAAATTTTTTTTCTTTTGTATCTATATGAGATGACGGATGTTCACTAAACTTAATGTGGTGATCATTTCATGACGTGTATAAGTCAAATTATTATGTGGAACACCTTAGCCTTACACTGTACGTCAATTACATCTCCATAAAACTGGAAGAGAAAAGAAAAGAATGAATGAATGGTGGAGAGGATTTGGCAAGGAGGAACTAAAAGGGACGAGTATTCCTGACAACGGGAAGAAGAGGACGGTACACATTTCTGAGAAATGGTAGGGTAGAGGAAGGCAGCAGTGACTGGACTGAAAGGTGCTGGGGTGGCGGGGAGGGGGCACTGGTGATGGCTGGGCAGGCATCTATTCCACCTGACATGCTCAACCAGGTAACGGGACTCAGTGACAACCACGTGCTCCGGGTCAAGGCTCCCTGGGCTTCAGGACATGTCCCCTAGGGGCCCTCTCATTCCTAAACTGTCCAGGTACACCTGTCTCTGTTCTGACCATCCTAGAGAACAGACGTTTGCCAAGTGGCCTAAGGGATTACATGCCTTTGCCTGGCTCCGACCAGCCAGGGAAGAACTGGTGACTGAAGGCTGCCCCTGGGAACAGGATGCATTCTCTCAGGTTGCTTGGAGGCAGCCCAGCTCTGAATCTGGCTCCAGTTCAATCCAGGGCTAGAGCCAGGACGGAGGACATGGCGATGGACGGTGGGTGCTCCCGGTTCCTAGCACCGACTCAACTGAGGCTGGAGGTGGGAAAAGGGAGGGCTGGTCAAAGGCAGACTTAAAAGAGGAGTAGGCAGACAACACAGGTAGAAGTCATTTGAGGAAAATGATGGATTTCTCAGTCTGCTGTGGACAAACTGGAAGAGATTTAAAAGTTGTCTTTACCATCTCCTCTAGTATATAAGCGTCCCTCATAATTTTGGTTCAATGACAAAAACTAGCTACAAGTTAGTTGGAAAGAGCACAGGCTCTGGAGTTTCCTGATCTGGTCCAAGTTCCTTCCTTGCCAGGAGAAGAGCACAGTTCCTATTTACCTAGAAACGCTGCATTGACAGAGAGGCTTCATAAATTCATGGTCAAGTCCGGGAAAAGGGAAGTTATTGTTGTTTAGTCGCTGAGTCGTGTCCAACTCTTCTGCGACCCCCATGGATTATAGTCCACCAGGCTCCTCTGTCCCTGGGATTCTTCAAGCAAGAATACTGGAGTGGGTTCCCATTTCCTTCTCCAGGGCATCTTCCTGACCCAGGGCTCAAACTCTTGTCTCCTGCATTGGCAGGTGGATTTTTTTTACCTTTTTTTTTTTTTTTTTTTTGGTCAATGTCCTTTTTTTTCAAACCTTTTTTGTTGTTCTTTTTTTGGTCAATGTCCTTTTTTTTTACCTTTTTTTTTCCTTTGGTCAATCCCCATTTTCCTGAGCCACCAGGGAAGCCCAAAGGGAAGTTACTGAACAATAATTTGTCAGTGCTTTTCCATCATAAGGCAAGAAAGATGGAGCTCTGTTCTCCACGACTGGTAGAATCTTCAAACAGAAATACCTGAAGAGCAAATGCAGGTTAGGTTAACCAGCTACCTTTGTCTGAGGGCTGTGTTCCCTGAGAACAGCCAACTCCCTGTGTTCTTATTCTACACCTACCAATCTGCCTTCTGATCTGCATTCTGGTTTCCTGAGTGGACTTGCTTTAGAGTATCCTGTATACGTAACTAGCTCCAGTTTTCAAACAAAGCCTTTCTCCTATTGCATTGTTTTTCATATTGGAGTCTCAATTGTATTCTCAGAAATCTAGGAATTCTCTAGAATAATTTAAAAAATTTGTGCTTTATTTTAAAGCTAACATAAAAAAATTTAACAGAAGCATCACTTGGATTAGCATCTTTTCTAGAGTAATGCCATGTAATATCAATGTCCAGACTAGATTTATGACTGTTTTGATCAAGTGATCACCAAAAGTTCCATAATATAAATACAAATATAATGTTTCTTAAGTGGGATATATTCAAGAGTCTATAAGTTTTCAAGTTTGAGAAATATTTCCAATTATAAATAATCTAACAAGCTGGTCTATATATCAGTTTCTTATAAGTTTGGCTATAATGAATTAAGAGGTAGCAAGAATACACAAAAGAACCATACAAATAAGATCTTAATGACCCAGATAACCACGATGGTGTGGTCATTCACCTAAAGCCAGACATCCTGGAGTGTAAAGTCAAGGAAGAATTACTATGAACAAAGCTACTGGAGATGATGGGATTCCAGCTGAGCTACTTCAAATCCTAAAAGACGATGCTGTTGATGCGTTGCACTTAATATGCCAGCAAATTTGGAAAACTCAGCAGTGGCCACAGGGCTGGAAAAAGTCAGCATTTAGCCAATCCCAAAGAAGGGCAGTGTCAAAGAATATTCAAACTACTGGACAATTGCACTCATTTCCCATGCTAGTAAGGTTATGCTCAAAATCCTTCAAGCTAGGCCTTAGCATTATGTGAACCAAGAACTTCCAGATATACAAGCTGGGTTTAGAAAAGACAGAGGAACAAGAGATCAAACTGCCAACATCTATTGGATCATAGAGAAAGCAAAGGACTTTCAGAAAAACATCTACTTCTGCTTCAGAGGGTTTTTGACTATGCTAAAGCCTTTGACTATGTGGATCACAACAAACTGTGGAAAACTCTTAAAGAGATGGGAATACCAGACCACCTTACCTGTCTCCTAAGAAACCTGTATGTGGGTCAGGAAGCAATGGTCAGAACTGGACATGGAACAACTAATTGGTTACAAATTAGGAAAAGAATACGAAAAGGCTGTATATTGTCACCCTGCTTCTTTAACTTGTATGCAGAGTACATCATGAGAAATGCCATGCTAGATGAAGCACAACTGAAATCAAGATTTCTGGGAGAATTATCAACAACCTCAGATATGCAGCTGATATTACTCATGGCAGAAAGTAAAGAGGAACTAAAGAGCTTCTTGATGAAGGTTAAAGATGAGAGTGAAAAAGCTGGCTTGAAACTCAACATGAAAAAAACTGAGATCAAGGCAGTCAGTCCCATAACTTCATGGCAAACAAATGGGGAAAAAGTGGTAGCAGTGACAGATTTTATTTTCTTGAGCTCCAAAATCACTGCAGACAGTGACTGCAGCCATGAAATTAAAAGAAGCTTGGTCCTCAGAAGGAAAACTTTGACAAATCTAGAGAGCATATTAAAAAACAGAGACATCTGTTTGCCAACAAAGGTTCACACAGTCAAAGCTACTGTTTTCCCAGGAGTCATGTACAGATGTGAGAGCTGGACCATAAAGAAGGCCAAAGAATTGATGCCTTCAAATTGTGGTGCTGGAGAAGACTCTTCAGATTCCCTTGGACTTTAAGGAGATCAAACCAGTCAATCCTAAAGGAAACCAACCCTGAGTATTCATTGGAAGGACTGATGCTGAAGCTGAAGCTCCAATACTTTGGTCACCTGATGCAAACAGCCAACTCATTGGAAAAGATCCTGATGCTGGGAAAGATTCAAGGCAAAAGGAGAAGAGGGTGGCAGAGGATGAGATGGTTGGATAGCATCACCGACTCAATGGACATGAATCTGAGCAAACTCCAGGAGATAATGAAGGACCGGGACACCTGGCGTGCTACAGTACATGGGGTTGCAAAGAGTCGGACACAAGTTAGCGATTGAACAACAATGAATATTGCTATGGTTTTAAAATATACACAAATAAATCTACCAGTAGCTGAATATTACAATGAACATTAAATTCTGGACTATGCTAATTATGAAACACAAAGATAATGAGTGCAGTTATTTAGTAAGGCAGTACTTCATAGCCTCATATGAGGCAAGGAATGGGGAACACCAGGGTCTAAGGATGTTGTTAATACTCCAGAGGACCACATCTCTGGCATACCACTTCTTAAACTTGCAATATAGCCATTGAGAAATTAGATGTACTACTACTAAACAACAACAACATATAATGAATTAATCCTTTCCAGTCCAATCACTCTGAGTGAAGGGGCCAGTAGTTATTTAATCTATAAAGCTGAGGATCAGATCTGTGGTGTCTGTACCAATATACTGCCAGTCAGTGAAGCAACCAGCCAGATGGCCCCCTCCTGAAAAGCTCTACTCTCTTCTATGTGATAGATGGATTATAATTGATTAATCAGACAAACCTACCTTAGATTTGAAATAGAAGACATTCTGATCCTGGGTAAATCCCTTAATCTCTGCTCTCAATTTTATAAAATACAGATGATACTACCACCACTACCACTACCAACAACAGAAATCTTGTAACAATTTCACACTTTTCTGATGTGCCAGGTCGTGCTTTAATGGGCTTATGATTTGCCAAGAGACCAATGAGATGAGGGAGGCATGGGAAGGAATATTTGGGGAGTCATCCCCGAGGTCTGGAGACTAGCTCTGGCGGAGCTGTGAGAAGTATCTTTAGGCAAATAGTGCATCTGAAAGACATCTCAGACTCTAGGTGGGAATAGCAATAAACTTATTTTAGAGCCAAGTAACTAAGAGCTTCTCATGAGGCTCAGTGGTAAAGGATCCACCTGCCAAGGCAGGAGACTCGGGCTCAATCCCCGGGTCAGGTAGATTCCCTGAGAAGGAAATGGCCACCACTTCAGTATTCTTGCTGGGAAATCCCATGGACAGAGGAGCCTGGTGGGCTACAGTCCACGGGGTCAGACACAATTAAGCACACACAAAGACAACAAAGTTATAAAGGACCCACTGGCTCTTGTAACTGGAAGTGGAGAGGCGGATCATGCCCCAGGCTTAACACAGTCCTCAAGACCATTTCTTTCTGCCAGTCTGCCCTGCTACCCACAGGCTGACTTTCCTCATGGGCACACAATGGCTGCTATGTGCCTCATTTGGATATGCTTCTGTTCAGCATTCCAAGGAAGATCCTGAGGTTCATCTTGATTAGAGTTCTCCTTGGTATTGTGCTTCTCCAGCATTCACAACCAATCTGTCAAAATGGTTCTGCCTTCAAATCTTATCCGGCATCAACATCAGGTTTTATTCTCTCACCATCTCCACTACCATCACTACGGCCAACCACCAACATTTCACCTGGATTACTGGAGTCATCTCCTAACTGGCCCCTCCCTGCTTCTGCTGCTCACCCTCCTGCTGAAGCCTGAACGATACTTTAAAAATGTAAGTTACATCACATCACTACTCAGAGCCTTCCAGTGGCTTCCCATCTCACTGGAGTAAAAGCCGACAATCTTGCAATGCCCTGTAAGGACATGATCTGACTTCCCTGGAACCCCCGACCTCAGCCTCTGCCTCCTCCGTCCCTCTCATTACTCTACCCCGGTCACACGGGCCTCTTGGTTTTGCTAACAACAGGCCAGGTGTGCTCAGCTTCTGATCAGGGACTTTATACTGGCTGTCTCCTCTGCCTGGAACAGTCTTCTGAAAAACCACACGGCTCACCTAAGTTACATTGTCAGCGAGGTCTACCCAGGACACCCTGTTGAACCCTGTAATGCTTGCAGACCCTCTTCATTCACAACCCTTCCACACTACTTGATTTGTCTGTAGTAATGCTCACCTAGTGTATTTATTGATGTGTTGATTTCTTCCACCCAGCTAGAATGTAAGGGATTTGAGTCTCTTTGTTTTACTGATGTATCTCCAGATCCTAGAACAGTATTCACTTCATAGCAGGTGCCCAAAAAGTTCTGTTGAATGAATGAATGAATGAATTGGGCTGGCTTGGACTCCCACTCTTCTTCTGAACACTTAGGACTTAGAATACCTAAGTCCTTAAAGCTAGGAGTACAACCTACCAAGCTTGGACCAAGCTGGGTGTCTCCAGAACCTGGAATTTAGGTTATGCTCTAAGAAAGAATCAAGCAGAAATCAACAGATAATCAGTGAAGTTGACAGCACCTGTGATGCTTACTTAATATAAGTATTCTTGGGTCCTACCATAAGCTTATAAATCAAAATTTTGAGGGGCAAGGGTCACAAACTTACTTTTTTGGGGTTTGTCTCTTTTTTTAAATCAGCAGCTTCCAGCTTATTCCTTTGTTCACTAAAACAGAATAGTCTGTGGGGAACGTGTAAATGCTTGGTGGGAGCAACACAGGTGTACTGTGAGACATAACTGGAGAATGGCAAAGAAAATTGAGATATGATTAATTGCATTTGAACCCCTGGTGGTTCAGAGGGTAAAGAATCCGCCTGCAATGCAGGAGACCCAGGTTCTATCCCTAGGTAGGGAAGATCCCCTGGAGAAGGGAATGGCTACTCACTCCAGTATTCTTGCCTGGAGAATCCCACAGACAGAGGAGCCTGGTGGGCTACAGTCCATGGGGTCACCAGAGTCAGACAGGACTGAAGTGACTTAGCACAGCACAGCAAATGGCACTGACCATCAGAAAAAGAACAGGGGGCTTCCCTGGTGGCTCAGTGGTAAAGAATTTGCCTGCCAATGCAGGAAACACAGGTTCAATCCCTGATCCAGGAAGATCCCACATATCTCAAAGCAGCTAAGCCTGTACACCACAACTACTGAGCCTGTGCTCTAGAGCCCAGGAACCGCAACTACGAGCTCATGTGCTACAACTTCTGAAGCCTCCGTGCCTTGGACCCTGTGCTCTGGAACCGGAGATGACACTGCAACGAGAAGCCCGCTCACAACTAGAGAAAGCCCATGTAGCAACAAAGACCCAGCACAGCCAAAAATAAATTAAATTAAATTAAAAAAAAGAAAAAGAAGATATAAACAGAAGAAGGGAGATGTAATATGTCATCTGCAAACAGTAACCTTTTTCTTTCTTTCTTCCCAAATTGAGTTTGTCCCCTAAAGACTGGGGAATGAATGTACACAGTTTAAGTAAAAATAAAAAGTTTAAGGTGTTTTCTAAGCCTCAACCACATCTAAAAAAAAGACATATATTTTAAAATTTTGACCATTCCTTGCAATATGATGGAATAGGACTTGACCATTATAAACACACTCTGCCTATCAAGGACATAAGGAATCACAAAGCACACCCTTAATGTGTCAGAGAATGTAATAAGATGACCTAATTAGGGCAACGTATGGGGAAAAAATAAGTTTCACATCAGGAAGGACTACTATACTATACTACTACTACTATTAGCTAAAGATTTGTAATCGGCCCAAATAACTAGTTTTCTATGAAGCTTTTCCCGCCTCCTCCTTCCCACTGTCCTCTAGACCCACTAGAACTGGCTACTCCTTTGTGTCCCACTGGCTGCTGTAGGTTTGTCTACTCAGGAATCTAGCAAAGCCCCTGCAGTAATTCTCTATAACTTCATTATTTTTAAAAAAAAATATTTATTTAGCTGTGCCAGCATGTGGGATCTTGTAGTTGCAGCATGCAGACTCTCAGTTGCAGCATGTGAAATCTTGTTCCCTGACCACGGATCGAACCCTAGCCCCCTGTATTTGGAATGGAGACTCTTAGCCACTGGACCATCAGGAAAGTGCTTGTAATAACATCATTATTTATATACATGTCCATCAGTGAGACCCTAAGCTCTTGGAAGATAAGGACCAGGTCTTGACTGGCATTCACAGCATCAGCACAGGCTATGGTGTTTGGTAGGTATTCAGTAGATTTTTGATGAATGGATGAATGTGCAGATAAATCAAGCTGTTGTCCTAATTTTCAATAAAAATGGAAGGTAACTCTGAAGTAAACTGTAAATTTAAAATTAAAAAAAGGAAAAAGTATTATAGTAATACAAGCAGAAAGCCACTGGTGCATCTCTAAGCCAAAAAAGAAAATCACTGGAAAGGTCAAAATTTATTAGATTGAGCTTGATTGAAATAACCATTAAGACCATTTTGCCTTGAACTCTGGATTTAATATGAACTCTTCAGTGATTTTCGTTCCCAGCCTGGGATCTTGATCCTTCAAAGGAAATCCCTAAATAGGCAAGACAAGTATTCTGGGCACTGGAGAGGAGATGTCTTTATACTTCAAACTAATAAGTTGATTTTCTAACACAAATCAGAAAAGATTGGGTGGTCAGGAAAAAATAAAAGAAAACTGTTGCTTTAGTCTCAGGACTTTTTTCCCTTCCATCTGAGTATCCAAAATAGGATCATTTTTATCACCTAAATTATATAAAGTACTTTTCCTGAGTAACAGAGAAAAAAATACTGACTGTAGAAAAGTTGGAAAGGACCAAAAAAAATTCATAATTCTACTCCAGCAGGGCATCAACTCTATAACTGGTTGTTTTCACTTCCAACTGTTGTTTTTACAGTTTTTTTTAAAAATATAATTGTAATTACTATAATAATACCTTTTTATGGTCCTAAACTAACAAGATAATTTCATTTATTAAGGGTTTTTTCTGTTTACTCTGCCCCATGAAGAGTTTTCCCTTTCTATAACTTCAAATTTTTCTAGAAAAATCTCTTTCTAGATATCAGAGAGATTTCAATCAATCTACAAACATTTATTGAACACAAGCTACGTGAAATATATCAAACTGATGTCAGAATATACACAGACATGTATGTTTCAAGAACTTAGCATATTAAGGAAACAATCCACCTTTATGTACACAAAGAAAACATGTCATGCCACCTCCTTCTTAATGGTTTAGGTGGCAAAGTAACAGGATGTAAAAGAGGGGTTATCCAGGGTAGCTTAGGAGAAAGGGGGCTCATGGTTCTGACAGATAAGGCTAGATAAACTCTACATGAATCATTTCATTGAATCCTCCAGTCAGTCTTGTTAGGTGGGTATTACTATTATTACCTTCATGTCATAGTGTTGGAAACTGCAGTGTAGCGAGATTAAGCAATTTGCCTCAAAGCATTCAGTTAGTTGTCTGGTGGCTCAGACAGTAAAGTGTCTGCCTACAACACGGGAGACCGGGGTTCAATCCCTGGGTCGGGAAGCTCTCCTGGAGAAGGAAATGGCAACCCACTCCAGTATTCTTGCCTGGAGAATCCCATCGACGGTGGAGCCTGGTAGGCTACAGTCCATGATGTCGCAAAGAATCGGACATGACTGATCAATTTCACTTCATTGAGTTAGTCAGTAGTGGAGACGAGATTCAGTCAAGTCTTTCTCCAGAGCTGGGCTCTTGGCACTGGCTTCTATGAGATGTCCAAAAGCCCAAGGGAGTCAAAGAATAAGGGGAGACATCCAATCAAGTACTAGCAGAAACTAAAGTATGAACTTGTTACCTGGAGTTGGGAGCAGAGAATAAGGAAGGAAGGAAACAAAAGCAATAAACATCCCTATTCAATGACAGGCTTCACAGACCACATGAGCAGGACAGGAAGGAAGGCAAGGTGCCTGGACCATTCTTCAGAGATGCTCAGCACTTTGGTTCTATTGGAAGACTGGGCTTCCCAGACGGCCTCCTAGCTTTTTGAATTCGGACAAACTGCCTCGCCTTCACTCCACCACTCGGTAGAGGTTTGGGTAGAGGGGTTCCTGGTACAAAAGCATTCTTTTTCATGGATGCACAGTCCTGCTCACATAGCTCGGTTTATGCTCGCAATCACACATCTTAACCTGGAAGTTTACCCCGCACTTTTTCTGCCAGTTTCCCATATGAGGGCAACGGATATTCAGACCTCCCTCTCCGAAATGGGAGTCCCTTAAAGGGGTTGGTTGGGGAGTCAGAGGAGTCACACTGAACATCAAGCCACCATGCTCCCGCCATTCAGACCTCCGCACCAGAAGCGAGGTGCGCTTTTGGCCACTGCCTTCTAGAGAAAGCCCCTCTCGGCCACACTCCAGCCTCACACTCGCGTTTTGGGCAGCAGCACATCTGAACCGGCCTCGGGGGCGGCGGGGCCTCCTGCCGCGGCTTCGGCGCTGACTTCCGCTTCCCTGTCTGGGCCAAGACGCCCCTGCTGTTCCCCGGGCTTGCCCCGGACGCGAGAAACAGGAGCTGGCGCTCCCCTCGACGTAAGCAAGCACTCATCGGCCTGCTCACACAACTTCCCAGCGCCCCGCCTGAATTCTGGAGGCGCGGGCGGGAGGTTGAGGCCAGGACCCTCCCCGCCCCAGCCCCGCCCTCCAGCCCCTCCCCCTCCCGTGCCTGGCGTTCCCCACCCCCGTGCCGCCCCCGCCTCTGCCCTCCCCTCCCCGCTCTTCCTCTTTCCCAACCCCCAGTCTCTTTCCTCTCTTCTTCCTTCCTCTCGGGTCTTAATCTCCCCTCCCTCTCTCTTTCCCACCTCCCCTCCCCCTCCTCCTTCCCTCCTACTTTCCTCCCCCGCACCCCGCAGGTAAGGGGGCACCCGGCCAAAGGGAAGACCTTCTTCCCTCCCCAGGAAATTGGGAGCCGTGACACTTACGGCCCTGGCCACGCCGGCCGCCTGTGTCCGGGCGATTCTCGACCCGGAATCTGGAAAACCCTGAGCCAGTGACACACGCCAAACGGGTTAAAGGTGCCCAGAGGAGTTTGGAGGAGGCTCTTTCGGCAAATCTAGCTTTTCCCACGAGTGGCTCCTCCCTTAGGGCCGGGCAAGTGAGTGGCAGTTTGGAACCCCTTAGAGAAAATGTTTGGACACGCTCGGCCCGAAGGCAAGGTGAAGAGTGGGGAAGATTTTAGGTGAAGGAGCGAAAGGCCCGGGTCAGGCCCAGCCCGCCCGCCTCTTCAAGGGGATTTGAGTCCCTGGTGTCCGTGCAGGCGCCCTCAGGGCCCTCGCGATGCTGGAACCACCGTCAGTGCCCTCCCTCGGTAACCCTCGAGGCTTCACTTGAAAACTATTTCCGGTTGGGGGAGGGGATTTGGACAACCCCAAATCCTAGGAGTTTAGAGCCAGCATTCTGATTTGACCAAAAACCAAAGTGCTGTGCTCAAGGGAAAAAAAAAATTTTTTTTCAATTGGAAATACAGGAAGATTACCCGACCTGAAGTATAAAGATTGACTTAGGTCTTGACATTGCCTCAGGCTAGTTTTAGGTCTTGAATGAGTCAGTGAAGCTCTGAGACCGTTTCTTCATCCATAATATGGAATAATAATCCCTACCCACAGGGTTGTTGCAAAGAGAAACTGAGGTAATGATGTGATCATGTAAATTAGAAAAAGCCATACAAATGTGAGCTATTATATCTTCTGAGATTTATGACTCAGTCTAAGGAGAAAAGAAAACAGGATACTGTAACCCCAACTCCCAGCAAGACCACAGTGAAAGCCGGATTTCCCAATACTGTTTTAGCAATACCCTGGAGGAGACTCCGGGGACCTGTGCGACTGTCAGAAAATTCTTGCAAAATTGTTTTTAACTGGGATACTTGTATTTTATCATCATTTCTTAAAAGCTCATCATCTGAGAAGAGAGAATGTTACAATCAAAGTTGGGTGTCAAAATAGTGAAAAATGTCATTGAGGATTAGGAAACACTCATTTAAGCCAGATAAACCCCCTTGTTTCTTTGTTGTTTTACTACAGAATTCCTCAGAGCCTTTGGTGTATTATGCTCCAGAAAACAAATTATTGTTTGTATTAACTGTACTAATAGTTGTACTAATGTTGATGGGATCCAGGTGTTTGCAACTTGGCATCTTTGTCAGCCTTAAGCTTTTACCCAGAAAGACCCCATCTTCCTTTCAGTGGGCAATAACCAAACCAGAGAATAGTGCAGACTACAGAATCACTGGAATAGACTCCAGGGGACATCTCATCGTGAGCCCTTAACACAGTGTCCTCGAGATGGCTTTTCTGCCCCATGTGCCTGCCCTCCACCCTGCAGACTTCTGACTCATTCAGCAACCTTCAACCTCACTCTTCCCTGTCACCTTGCCTTCACCCTCTTGGAACTCGGGAACTCTTAGGTTTGCCAATGGTGCTTGCTGCGAGTGTTTTCTTATTTAAAGGAAACGGCCTCCGTGAAAAGAGCCCAATTTCTTCTCTAGGCCTCTGTCCGCCCTACTTCTGTTCCCAGCCAAGCCATAGTGGATTTTTCCTCATCTAGAGGGGAGACCCTGCCTAGCTTTTGGCTGAAGTCACTGACCTTATGGACATGAGAGCCCTGTGGATATTGTTGGTCAGGATGAGGCTAAATGGGCATCATGTTTTTCAAATGTGAGTTTACTAAAAGAAAGATATTAAATGATAATCCATATGGCTTGTGGATAAAACAAAATCATGAAGGTTGTTCACAAATGGCTATAGTAAGGGAACACTTACCCAGTGAACAACTCGGTGAGAGCAAAGGGGAGGGAATCCTGTGTGTCCAGCCTGAGCCAGAAGGGCCTTCCCTTATGTCGTCACACCTCCACACTCTTCCCTGAGTGGAGCTTCAGCCGCACTTTAACACTAATAGTGAGAAAATCCTAATGTTCTTGACGAGAAAACTCATGGGACTTTTCAGCAGGAGGGAAGGAGTATTAGTGACACTTTATTCCACAATTAAAACGGGGGGGATTACCCTTGGATGCTTGACTTCCTGTGCACAGAGGAGAGGGGCCACAACTGTACTCTGCAGCAATAAATTGCCAATTTAATTATCTGCTAACGTCCTGCAAACTGTAACTCATTTGATATTTCCTCCAAGAAAACATCTCCAAACTGTCAGCCGTCTCCCCTGCGTCCTAATTATTTTGTCACTATGTTGGTTCCATTTCTTTTTTCCACAAAATGGATCCTTCAGCATTGGCTGATCAGTTAGCATTCTTTAAAGTTCAAAGCCGCTGGCCATTTGAGCCAAATGCATCATCGCCAGACGAATGTGAATTGAGTAATTCCATTTCAGCCATTTGTCAATACCTCAGAGGAAAAAATGTCAGCAGCACATGACAGTGATCAAAACAGTTATGAATTTGAATTTGGCTATACTCCTTTAGGATTCTAACTGCATAATAGTAACCATCTATGTTAACCACCTTTACATTTCCTAGTTTGTCTATAGTTTAATTTTCTATCATAATTCTTGGCTTAACAACTATGGGTAGGATAACACCCAAGGAACTAGAGATTTAGAGTATATAATAATAGTAATTACAAAAACAATAATACTTAACAGTTAACAAGTATTTACTATATGCTAGGCCCTGTTTTGAGCACTTTGTATGTAATAACTCATTTAACCCAACAAAAACCCTACGAGATAGTTATTGTTATTATCCCCATTTTACAGATGAGAAACTGAGGCACAGTTTTTTTAAGGTTACAAAGCCAGGCAGTCTGCCACAAGTCCATGAAGCAGTGGAATCTTCTTATCATAAAAAAAATTTTTGAATACTTACGATAGGCAAGTGAACTGCTTCACAAGCACTCTCTCATTTAATTCACACATGAACCCTATCAGTTCAGTTCAGTTCAGTCGCTCAGTCGTGTCCGACTCTTTGCGACCCCATGAACAGCAGCACGCCAGGCCTCCCTGTCCAACACCAACTGCCAGAGTCTACCCAAATCCGTTTCCATTGAGTCAGTGATGCCAACCAACCATCTCATCCTCTGTTGTCCCCTTTTCCTCCTACCCTCAATCTTTCCCAGCATCAGGGTCTTTTCCAATGAGTCAGCTTTTCACATCAGGTGGCCAAAGTACTGGAGTTTCAGCTTCAATGTCAGTCCTTCCAATGAACACCCAGGACTGATCTCCTTTAGGATGGACTGGTAGGATCTCCTTGCAGTCCAAGGGACTCTCAAGAGTCTTCTCCAACACCACAGTTCAAAAGCATTAATTCTTCGGTGCTCAGCTTTCGTTATAGTCCAACTCTCACATCCATACATGACTACTGGAAAAACCATAGCCTTGACTAGACAGACCTTTGTTGACAAAGTAATGTCTCTGCTTTTTAATATGCTGTCTAGGCTGGTCATAACTTTCCTTCCAAGGAATAAGCATCTTTTAATTTCATGGCTGCAATCACCATCTGCAGTGATTTTGGAGCCCCCAAAAATAAAGTCTGACACTGTTTCCACTGTTTCTCCATCTATCTGCCATGAAGTGAAGAGACTGGATCCCATGATCTTAGTTTTCTGAATGTTGAGCTTTAAGCCAACTTTTTCACTCTCCTCTTTCACTTTCATCAAGAGGCTCTTTAGTTCTTCTTTACTTTCTGCCATAAGGGTGGTGTCATCTGCATATCTGAGGTTATTGATGTTTCTCCCTACAATCTTGATTCCAGCTTGTGCTTCTTCCATTCCAGTGTTTCTCATGATGTACTCTGCATATAAGTTAAATAAGCAGGGTGACAATATACAGCCTTGACATACTCCTTTTCCTATTTGGAACCAGTCTGTTGTTCCATGTCCAGTTCTAACTGTTGCTTCCTGACCTGCATACAGGTTTCTCAAGAGGCAGATCAGGTGGTCTGGTATTCCCATCTCTTTGAGAATTTTCCACAGTTTATTGTGATCCACACAGTCAAAGGCTTTGGCAGAGTCAATAAAGCAGAAATAGATGTTTTTCTGGCACTCTCTTGCTTTTTCCATGATCCAGCAGATGTTGGCAATTTGATCTCTGGTTCCTCTGCCTTTTCTAAAACCAGCTTGAACATCTGGAAGTTCACGGTTCACATATTGCTGAAGCCTGGCTTGGAGAATTTTGAGCATTACTTTACTAGCGTGTGAGATGAGTGCAATTGTGTGGTAGTTTGAGCATTCTTTGGCATTGCCTTTCTTTGGGATTGGAATGAAAACTGAGCTTTTCCAGTCCTATGGCCACTGCTGAGTCTTCCAAATTTGCTGACATATTGAGTGAAGCACTTTCACAGCATCATCTTTTAGGATTTGAAATAACTCAACTGGAATTCCATCACCTCCACTAGCTTTGTTTGTAGTGATGCTTCCTAAGGCCCACTTGACTTCACATTCTAGGATGTCTGACTCTAGGTGAGTTTGAGTGATCACACCATCGTGATTATCTGGGTCATGAAGATCTTTTTTGTACAGTTCTGTGTATTCTTGCCATCTCTTCTTAATATCTTCAGCTTCTGTTAGGTCCCTACCATTTCTGTCCTTTATTGAGCCCATCTTTGCATGAAATGTTCCCTTGGTATCTCTGATGTTCTTGAAGAGATCTCTAGTCTTTCCCATTCTGTTGGGAATGGTCCTTGTTTTCCTCTATTTCTTTGCATTGATCTCTGAGGAAGGCTTTCCTATCTCTCCTTGCTATTCTTTGGAACTCTGCATTCAAATGGGTATATCTTTCCTTTTCTCCTTTGCTTTTTGCTTCTCTTCTTTTCACAGCTATTTGTAAGGCCTCTTCACACAGCCATTTTTCTTTTTTGGATTTCTTTTTCTTGGGGATGGTCTTGATTCCTGTCTCCTGTATAATGTCACAAACCATCTATAGTTCTATAGTTCATCTATAGTTCATCAGGCACTCTATCAGATCTAGTCCCATCTATTTCTCACTTCCACTGTATAATCATAAGGAATCTGATTTAGGTCATACTTGAATGGTCTAGTGGTTTTGCCCACTTTCTTCAATTTAAGTCTGAATTTGGCAATAAGGAGTTCATGATCTGAGCTACAGTCAGCTCCCTGTCTTGTTTTTGCTGACTGTATAGAGCTTCTCCATCTTTGGCTACAAAGAATATAATCAATCTGATTTCGGTATTGACCCATCTGGTGATGTCCATATGTAGAGTCTTCTCCTGTGTTGTTGGAAGAGGGTGTTTGCAATGACCAGTGAGTTCTTTTGGCAAAACTCTATTAGCCTTTGCCCTACTTCATTCTGTACTCCAAGACTTAATTTGCCTGTTACTCCAGGTGTTTCTTGACTTCCTACTTTTGCATTCCAGTCCCCAATAATGAAAAGGACAGCTTTTTTGGGTGCTAGTTCTATAAGGTCTTGTGGGTCTTCATAAAAGCGTTCAACTTCAGCTTCTTCAGCGTTACTGTTCAGTGCATAGACTTGGATTACCGTGACATTGAATGGTTTGCATTGGAAATGAACAGAGATCATTCTGTCGTTTTTGAGATTACATCAAGTACTGCATTTTGGACTGTTGTGTTGACTATGACGGCTACTCCATTTCTTCTAAGGGGGTCCTGCCCACAGTAGTAGTAGATATAATGATCATCTGAGTTAAATTCACCCATTCCAGTCCATCTTAGTTCACTGATTCCTAGAATGTCAACGTTTACTCTTGCCATCTCCTGTTTGATCACTTCCAATTTGCCTTGGTTCACGGACCTAACATTCCAGGTTCCCATGCAATATTGCTCTTTACAGCATCGGACCTTGCTTCTATCACCAGTCACATCCACAACTGGTTATTGTTTTTGCTTTGGCTCCATCCCTTCATTCTTTCTGGAGTTATTTCTCCATTGATCTCCAGTAGTAAATTGGGCACCTACAGACCTGGGGAGTTCATCTTTCAGTGTCCTCTCTTACTGCCTTACTGTTTTGGGGTTCTCAAGGCAAGAATACTGAAGTGGTTTGCTATTCCCTTCTCCAGTGGACCACATTCTGTCAATCCTCTCCACAAGGACCCGTCCGTCTTGGGTGGCCCCACATGGCATGGCTTAGTTTCATTGAGTTAGACAAGGCTGTGGTCCGTGTGATCAGATTGGCTAGTTGTCTGATTGTGGTTTCTGTGTGTCTGCCCTCCGATGCCCTCTCAGTGCCTACCGTCTTACTGAGTTTCTCTTACCTTGGACGTATCTCTTCACGGCTGCTCCAGCAAAGCGCTGTGAACCCCATAAAGAAGTGCAAATAAGCTCCTTCCTCAGAGAAGGAGCTTAATTTCTTTCCTCTTGAGTGTGGGCTAAATTTAATGTCTTGCTGGTAACAAGGATACGGAAAAGAAAATTAGTAACTTCATAGTGGCAAAAGCTAGCAGATAACACCTTAGCCAAGTGACCAAGGTTCACATCGTCTGTAATATGTCCTGCTCGTATCATGAGCCCCTTGATACAGTGTCATGAGAAAGGCCCCTCCCCTTTGGGGTCATCTTCCCAAATATTCATAACCTCAGTCTAGTCATGAGAAAACATCAAGCCCAAGCCAAAATTGAAGGACATTCTACAAAATTCCTGACCAATGCTCTTCAGAAACATCAAGGTCATGAAAGACAAAGAAAACCTGAGAAGCTGTTACAGGTTGGACAAGACTAAGGAGACAGGACAAGTACCTGGTGTCTTGGATTGGATTCTAGAGTGGAAAAAAATCAGATGTTAGCAGGAAAATGGGTGAAATTTGAACAGAGTCCGTGGTTAATAGTCTCCTGTTGATGCTCATTTCTCAGTTTTGGTAAGTGTATCATGACATATTAGGTATTAACAGTAGGGGAAGCTAGATGAAGGGCTTAGGGGACCCCTATGTGCTGGCTTCAGGGAGGGAAGGGCCCAGAGCTTGAGGACTGGGTGGAAGCTGTTGATAATCCCTTGCCCCTGTAGGTTGCTTTGTGGTTCTTAGTGCTTCCAGATGTTCTCTCCTCAGACTGGAGCCCCCTCACCCAGTCTTGGGATTTTTTCCATCAGCTTTTGAAAGCCTGGCAGGGGCTTGTGAAAACAGGTAGCCAGATTAGGGAGTGGCAGAGTGGGCATGGAGACAACATCTTGGCTTGATGGTAAAAACTAAGAAAATCAGAATTCAACATGGACTTTAATTAATAATATATTATTACTGGTTCATTAATTGTAACAAATGTTCCATACTAACATAAGGGGAGGTATGAGGGTAGGAGAGGCTAATATGGCAACTCTGTACTATTTTCTCAACTTTTATGGGAAATTAAATTCTAAAAATATAGTCTATTTAAAATGAAAAATAGAGGACTTCCCTGGTGGCCCAGTGGTTAAGAATCCACCTTCCAATGCAGAGGACATGGATTTGATACCAGGTCAGGGAACTAAGATCCCACACACCCCAGGGCAACTAAGCCCGTCGTGTGCCACAAGCAGAGAAGTGCACGCACCGCAACTACTCAGTCCTCGTGCTCTGGAGCCCACGCTCCACAAGAGAAGCCTCCACAGGCTGCGACTAGAGAAAGCCCGCGTGCTGCAATAGAAACCCCGCACCGCCTCGAAGACCCAGCACAGCTAAATTAAAAAATCACCCTGCCTGTGCTTCTAAGGTAAACAGAGCATCCGAATTCACTGAAGGTTCAGCAGAGCTGCCCTGGTTTGGCTCCAAGGGACTTGTGATGATGCCACAGAGAGAACGCAACAAGCATCAGAAGAACCACAGAGATGATCGAAGGACATGGAAAAGGAGGGCACAATTAGTCGAAAGAACACAGGAAAGGGAGGGCAGGTGGGAGAGCAAATGAAGGACACCCTGGGCTTCAGGCCGTCTGTTGTATGTGGCTGCCCTGCCCCATTGTTCACCCCCCTTACCCGCTCCTCTTCTTCCTAAATCTGTTGCCTTTTAATAAGCTCTATGGCAATGCTACATACTCTGTCCCTGCAGATTCCCTCTCTAGTTCCTGCTCTGTGTCCCAGGATACTCCCTGCTTGTGGCTTCCCTGGGGCCTGCCCAGTGGGCAGGGAGGAGATTGGGGTCTGAATCATTAGGTGCCTCCCCTCTCTGTGTGTCTCTCCTAGCCTGGGGCCCCAGCAGAGGCCACAGCCTCTCCCTTCAGCTCTCCCTGGCTTCTGATGATCACTTCTCCTTTTGTCCCTTTAGGCCTAGTGTGTCTATGCTTCCCCACAAGGGGCAGTTCTGGGGTGCTGCACCATTCCTTGCTGGTTTCCCTAAAGTCAGCCCACACTTGTGCATCCTCCCTTTATTAATCTCTTCTCAGTTACTCAGTCAAATGCATCACCTGTTTCCTGCTGGGACCACAACCAGTATGCTCACTGTCTCTTGTTTATCTTGCCCTTTAGAACAGAAACTCCATGAAGGCAGAGATTTTGTATGCTTCCTCCACGGCTGTGGCTCTTAGAAAATATTTGTTGAATAAATGAGTGAATGTTCATAGTATCTGTACTCATACAGTAGTTACTAATCTGCATGTGGCTATGGAGCACTTGAAATGTGGCTGGTGCCACTGAAAATCAATTTTAAATTTTATTTAAGTCAGACAGCTATATATGGTTAGTGGCTACAGCGCTGGTCTAAGGAGACTGCCTGAGCTCCAGCCATTTCTCTAGCTACTGAGGTCCACTCTGCCCCAATAGGCGTTGAACAGGAATGACTCAAAGGCCTTGGCTATATCCCTCGCCCTGGGGAACTGCAGTGCTAGGCTTTCTGGCATTCTCTCTAGGCTGGCAAACTTGGGAACATGTGTCTTGCTACTATTATACATTTACATTTTTATTTCATTGCAAACTCAGTTTTCTTTGGGTGGTGGTTGTTGTTTAGTTGCTAAGTCATGTCCGATTCTTTGCGACCCGTGGACTGTAGCCCATCAAGCTCCTCTGTCCATGGGATTTTCCAGGCAAGAATACTGGAGTGGGTTGTTATTTCTTTCTCCGGGGTATATTCCCAACCCAGGGATTGAACCCACAACTCCTGCGTCTCCTGCATTGGCAGGCAGATTCTTTACCACTAAGCCACCAATAGAGTTACAGTGTGCTCACCAGGCCCTTACAAAGTTGCAGCTTACAAAAGATCTCTGGTCCCTAGCCAAGGGAGTCTCCAGCTGCTGACTGACCCTGCCTGGAAAGTCAACTTGGAAAAGACACAAATGTCCTAATCCTCTTCCAACCCACTCTAAGTAGGTTTTATCCAGTGACCTGTAAAACCAAATTAGTAAAGGGACACTTTAATTCCAGCTCATTAGAGAGCTTCTAAAATCTTTGAAAAAGCCAACACAGCAAATTTTTATGTGCTGGGGGGCTAAGAAACCCATCAGTTTTTAAAGCAAAATGTCCTTGCTTTCCCATGGTTTCTCGCACATCATGCAGCATACAGAAGATATTTCTAAGGCTTTTACAGGGGGTCCCTGGTGAAGGTGGGAAGCAGCTGTCCAGAAGGAGAAAAATACGGTTGCCCAACAAGGTCAAGAGATTTTCCCCAAGTTCTGCCAAGTTTGGTCCCCCTTCTGGTCTCCTGACTCTCATACAGGGAACATTTGCACTGTTCTGATTATTACCCCAGGAGCTGGTTTATTGCACAATATCAGGAAATAGTCCATATGAAATCCTGGCCCACAGAGTGTACATGTTCTGCTTTTTATTCTGCAGCTTTTTTATACAGTGTGTTTTCCTTTCCCATAATGTCATCTGGAAGCAATTCCTCCCAACAGCTGGATTTGCTTTCCCAATTGGTAAACACGTAAAATGGAAGGCAGGCGAAGATGCTGCGTGTCACCAGAGAGCCCTTTCCCCACCCGCTTGGCTCACGTTCTGAGGCTTATCTTGGGTCTCTGCACAATCCTCATCAAAACCGAGAATGTCTTCAAACAGGCGACCGACACTGCACTCCCTCCTTCAGAGGGGTCAGTGTGTTCTTAGGGGGACACATTTTCTGAATACTTTGCAGATAAAATGGATCAGATGCAGACCAGATTCCAGCTTGCCAGGATCTCTGCACTCCATGTGAGGGCCGACAGAGTAGCATCTCCCAAAGTTCCCACCATCCTGGTGCAGTCAGAACCTCTGGGGTCCCCTGGGGAGCCTGAGAGCAGAGCCCTCCCAGTGCCACGGTCACCAAAGCCAGTAAAGATAAGAGAGGAACCCAAAGAGCCCTAAGTGGGTCATCAAAGAAGATGAATGTCCCCCAAACACACTCTGCAGGAACATTTCCATAGGGACACAAGCAGAAGGGCCGGCCCGCGCTGTGGAACAGCCGAGGCCCTGAGCACAGCTGGCCTCTAGGTGTTGGCTCACACCTCTCGGCTCTGTTCACCAGCATACTAGCTGTGGTCCTAGAGTTCCGGGGGCACACTGATGCTGGAATACCACAGTAGAGGACAGAGCTCAGGCTCCAGGCACTTCCTGCTCTCATGTAAAAAATGTTATTCTTTAGATCAGAGTTTCAAATCTAGGGGAAATCAGCCTCACATATGGCTGAACTCTCAGAGGGAACATGAGGGTATGCCAGTGACCAGATATAGGAGAGGATGTGTACAACCTGGCACCACTGCGTGGGTGACCTCAGTGCAGTGCTGGCCAGCTTCAGGGTGGGTGTGGGAGTGGGAGGGACTTCTGTCAAGTTCCACCAGCCCTGTAGGTAGACAGGGCCCGGAACCCACGAAGGGGCTTCCCTGGGTTGTGGGCCTTTGACTGCAGAGTTCTCCCTGCAGGAAGCAATGGGCATCCCTCCCATTGGACGTATAAAAGGAGAGTTAGGGGCAGTGCTCACCAGGGGACCCTGAGGAGGGTGGCTGCATCAGCCCCTCTGCCCAGACCCAACTGCATCATACATTTCCCCAAAACTCATGGTCTTATACCTGGAATTTTGAAAACCTGTGATTCTGGTTCCATGACAGGGCTGATACCTTCAGATTGTGGTCACTTTGGTCTGGTCACCTGAACTGCTCTGGGGAGGGGGAGCCTCAGGATACACTTGGAAAGCATCACAGAGGCCTAGGACAGAGAATGGGTGGTGAGAGCAGCCCACTGGTTCACGCTGCCCAGTGATCCTCTAGATTAAAGCACCAGAAAAGACGTAGCAACCAAATGCAAGTGTGCGCCTGGCTTGGATTCCCGGTTCAGACAAGCCAATTATAAGAAGGCATTTTTGGATAATCAGGAAGATTTGCATTTGGACTATGGCCACGCCACCTTGACTGTGCCTGATCTTTCATTTGGACTGGGTATAGGAAAATGTTTAAGACTTTATTGTTAATTTTGATAGGTGTGATAATGGTTGTATGGTTATTATATAAGAAAATGTCATCATCTCTTTAAAAACATAGGCTAAAATATTTAGGGGTGAAATATGACGTCTGGCACTTATTTTTAAATACTTCAGGAAAAAAAGCTGGTGAAGCAAATTGGTTTCTTAGTCCATTTGGGCTGTTGTAACAAATACCGTAGACTGAGTGGATTACAAACAATAAGCATGTATTTCTCACAGTTCTGGAGGCTGGAGGTCCAAGATCAAGGTGCTAGCAGATTTGGTGTCTGATGAAACTCTTTCAGGTTCGTATATGTCTGCCCTCAACCTCACAAAGTGGAAGAGGTGAGAAAGCTCTCTGGGGTCTCCTTTATTGGGATCCACCCTTATGACTTGCTGCTGCTGCTGCTGCATCGCTTTAGTTGTGTCCGACTCTGTGCAACCCCATAGCGGGCAGCCCACCAGGCTTCCCGTCCCTGGGATTCTCCAGGCAAGAACACTGGAGTGGGTTGCCATTTCCTTCTCCAATGCATGAAAGTGAAAAGTGAAAGTGAAGTCACTCAGTCCTGTCCAACTCTAGCGACTCCATGGACTGCAGCCTACCAGGCTCCTCCATCCATGGGATTTTCTAGGCAAGAGTACTGGAGTAGGGTGACCCTTATGACTTACCACCTGCTAAAGGCCCAACCTCTTAACTTCACAGTGGGGATTAGGTTTTTCAACACATACATTTAGGATGGAACATAAGCATGCAGTCTATATAGCATGTGGCAAGTTGTTAATGCTTAAATTTAAAGAATGGGTATATGGGAGCCTTTTTTTTTTTAGTAAAATGATTTTTAAGTTTTTAATGGCCGCATAGTAGTCTATCATGTGGTTGAAGAAGAGTTTTTTTTAATTAATTAGTTTTTAGAATTGAGATATAACTGATATATTGTCAACACATTCTGTGTATAAGGTGTACAATTTGAGATTCTTTATACTTTGATATATGTTGAATTTTTTTATAATAAAAAGTTTAAAATACAGACTATTTTATCACAAAAACAAGAACCAAACACCATTCAATGGTGGCTGAATTCTGCACTAAGATTCTTAATCCTAATGGCTAAACCAGGGGTCAGCACTCAGGTGTAATGGGGAGGTGACCCCTACAAGCTTTGACCGGGAGTTTGACATACCTCCCAGCTCTTCTGCCTGGTCAGAAGTGGAAGGAACTAGTCTCCCAGGACAAACACAGCCTTCTTCGCTCCAGTTCCTACTGGCCTTTAGGGCTGTGGTTTCCTCCTGTGCATTAGTGCATGAGAAGTTTGGGGCCAGGAGGAGCTGAAGTAGGACACAGACCACATGCCACTGTAACTGCCAAATAAAGCTCTGGTTATTCCAGCGTCAGATGATTCTTGCTGCCCTCACCCCCAGTGTTCCACTGTCCCATCTGTGCTGACTGTCCTCCTACACTGGTTCACACACAGACTTGTAAACCAGGAAGAATCCTCTGCTAGTCCCCTCTCCTCCAGCGGCAAAGGGAAGGCCTCTACTTAGAAGAGTTAGTGCAGGCATGGCACTTCATTCTCTTCCGAGCCCTGGCTCTTGCCACCTTCCCAACTTCTGCCTTCCCATTCCAGGTTAGTCTGCAATAGTTAGCCTTAACCTGGTCTTGGGAAGGAGAGGATTCTTTGCTAGTTTCTTTCTTTTTTTCATACTTTTTTTTTTTGGCTGCACAGCATGGCACATGGAACTTCCCTGACTAGGAATCGAACCTGTGACCCCTGCAGTGGAAGCACAGAGTCTTAACCACTGGAGCACCAGAGAAGTCCCAGGTGATTCTTTGCTAGTTTCTTATCTTCTCTTTCTGGCTGAAACAGTCTTTTCTAGAAAACCATCTTTTTTCCTCCTGCTTGAAATATGTGGAGTTTTCTATTTTCCTTCAAGTCCTGAGTGAAAGGTAAGTGCATTTTCATGGTACAGGGCCATACATGGTACTTTCTCAGTCCCAGCCTGGGCACCCAGCCCTCTGGAACGGAAAAAGGCCTCCCATGTGGAGGTGGGGTCTAGAGAGTGCTATTGCCGAGAACCTGCCCAAGCTGTTGCCAGCATGTTATAAGGAAGACTGCTCTAAACAGAAAACAGAAAACAAATTTGAAAAGTCCTAATTACACTTCGTGAGACTAAAGATGTAATATTCTTACAACATTTTAAATATGTTCTCTCATTTTCCTTTTTTTCCTTCCTGTTTGTCTCAATTATAAGTTCATGAGAACTTACTTTCATTTTTTAAATTTCTGCTCATTTTTAGTAAATACTAAGGGTACCAATACTACAGAAACTGTACTGGTGTGACATCACACAATAGCTCAGACATTTTACTTGTCAGTGGATACATGAAAGTCCAAATTCAGTCCACAAAGGAAGATTGGAGAAGATCAATGGATAAAGCTGTGAGTTATTCAAAGCCAAATATACAATAGTTGAAAACGATGCCCCATTTTCAGCCCAGCCCCAACTAGAATGTAAGTGCCTTGCAGGCAGGAATGTAGTCCATTTTGTACACAGCAGTGTCCTAGTGCCTAGAACAGGGTCTGCCACATACAGATGCTTAATACTTACTGGATGTATGAATGGTCTGTGCTTTGAAATTCTTGTAGCCACTTGTCACAAGCTACCATTACTATTAGCTACTATGCTATGCTAAGTCACTTCAGTCGTGTCCGACTCTTAGCGACCCCATGGACTACAGCCTACCAGGCTCCTCCATCCATGGGATTTTCCAGGCAAGAATACTGGAGTGGGGTGCCATTGCCTTCTCCAACTATTAGCTACTATTGCATCATAATTCAAGACAGAAAGTTTCTCAGAAGCAGAAGTAAATCTTTTTGTCTCATAAGAGCTACATCATCCATAACTGGGATTCAATAACTGTCTATTGAACAGATAGAAATCCGTTCTGTTGGGAACTAGCTAGTTACTAAATAATTTAAAAACATAATCCCACATAGGTCACGAGAAAAGCCATCGGCCATGCTATAGAAATGAACAGTTGCTGGAACCCCAGAAGTTTCTAATGTACTGTGTGGCAGGGAGGTAAATTTCCTGCCCTAGAAATCTGGCAAAAGAATTCGCTTGAGGATTTAAGTCTCAGAAAAAAAGACCGCGGGAAGGAGGCAGAGAAGGGGGAGGTCTTTTCCAGGGCCAATAGATTAAGGGTATTTAGATACCACTTAAGAAAGGAACCAGATGCCAGCCAGGTTTGTGCTTCAGTTTAACCACATTCCCTGCAAAACTTGCTTACGGGAAGATCAGAAGCTTTGGCGATCATTACTGAAAAGGATTCAGAGAAATTATTGCCTACTCCCGGTTGAAGAGAGAACAAGTCCTGGTCTTTTTTCGGTGTCAACCTCTACAGAGATGTGCTGTTGTCAAATCAAAAAGGGGACAGATCTGGAATTTTACAACTCTGATGAAAGTGAAATAAAAGGAAATCTGTATCATCTTGATCAAAGCATGTGCCACCTGAGTCGGCTCCCTGTCTTGTCCCTTGGCCTTGGCGACTCTCCTGTGCTGGAGGTTAAGGATTTGTTAAAGAAGATGGGTTTTGATTAAGTGTCACATTTAGTGTGATGTGACATGCTCTTTATCATTGCAAGGGAAGCTTGGGGGCCAGGAGGAGCTTTAGAGCTAGTTCCCAATATAAATTAGGAGTCTTGGGGAATGGGTGCTTTGCAGTCAGCCTTCATCTTTCTCTGGCCCAGTGAATGTGTGTATGTGAGAATGTGCACACAGGTGTGCGTGCGTATGTGTGTGTGTTTTTGGAGAGATGGCAGAAAAGTCAGTTTTCAAGTGCCTGTGCTAATGGGCTAGTTACCCCTACTTGGAGTTTGACTTGCAATTGTAACGCAAGGCTCCAACTCTAAATTTGTCCACATTCTTGATGTGCTGGGCAAAGGTCTCTGCACCTTTTACTCTTTTGGCATTTCAGTGTTGCTTAGGGAAATCTGTAAGCATTCATTCATTCCTCTTGGGGACCACAGCACAAATTTGAAGATGGAGAAGGAGGAGGAAGCATTCCAAGTGCCACATGCCATTTCTAACCAGAGGCTGTGGGTAATGGCTCCCCTGGCTTCACCTAGAAAAAGGGGAGTAGGCGGAGCCAAAGTCACCTCCCTCCAAATCTAAGATGTGCCACACACCTTCAGATTCTGATTCTGGCTTAGCATGGGACAGTGTGGACAAAGAGAAAATGTGGGCACAGAAGAGTCCCAGGCTAATGGGACTGGGGGTCTAGGAGAATATCCCAGAAGGGACCACTCCCTTCTGGGAATATCCTCATAGGCACCCCCTTTCCAGGTTAATCTTCCTAAAATACTACTGGCATCAAGAACCTTTCCTACCCAGAACCTTCCATACGCCTTCTCTTCCCTCCCATTGTCTGTGAAAGAAAATCCACAGCCGTGACCCTGGTACTTGATGCTGCACAGCCTCCCCGGTGATTTCCTTGCCCCGTCTCTCAGCCTTTGCTCATGGTGCTCCCCTGCCTGGTTGGCCTCCCTGTTTCTCCAATGGAAAGCCTGCCCATCCTCCAAGGACTGGCCAAAGCCCTTCCTGTTTCATGAAGGAGTCATGGCTCCCTGGGAGAAGTCCTTTTTTTATTCCAAAAATATGAGTGGAGGGTGTACTGGTTGCCCACAATTGCTCCAAGCACCTGGAATAAGAGAACAAAACAGATAAAGATGCCTGCTTTCAAGGGGCTTGCACAGTCAGGGGGAAATGTGCAGTAAACCCTAAAGATAAGGCATAAGTAGTAATTAAGTAGTATTACTTAGTAGCTGATAGTTGCTATGGGGGAAAAAAGGAACAAAATAGAGCAGGGAAAGGGAGACAGGAGCCCCTGAAGTTGGAGATCAGGGGGCTGGCTGCCGTATTACAGGGTGATCACAGTAGGTCTCAGTGTTGGTGGAAGAGAGAGGCACATAGCAGCGACAGACACCAGAGGGGAGAGTTCTGGGCGGTGGGCACATCTGGGGTGCAGGCAGAGCCATTCTCCCGGACGGATGGAGGGTCCCTCCTTCCTCTTCACTTTCCAGGTGGCCCTGCAGGCGATAGAGCTCTAGAAAACCGTCTATGGACAAAGGAAACGTAAGAAAATCCATAATGTCAAATATTGAACAGAAAGGTCTGCAGTGTTAGTTATGGCCAGCTCTGCATTAAGGAGGAAGATAGCAAAGCAATGGAGAGGTGCTTCAATTTTCATTGCTATGTTCAAAGAATTTTTTTTTAACTTTTGCCCATTAAATATATATATATATATATATATTCTAATTTACTTATTTATTTGGCTGTGCTGGGTCTTTAGTTGTGGCATGTGGGCTCTTTTACTTGAGGCATTTTGGGTAGTTGTGGCATATAGGATTCAGTTCCTTGACCAGGGATTGAAACCCGGTCCCCTGCACTGGGAGTGTGGAGTCTTAGCCACTGCACCACAGGGAAGACCCAAAGGTAGTTTTTTTAATTAGAAAAAAATTATTTCTGCTCCTTTCTTACTACTGAGGAAACAGTTTTAAATATATATCTGAAACAATGTACTATCACATACTTTTTAAAGGTAAAGCACCATAGGTAAAGTTGATCAGCCATCCATGGTTCTCAGTATATGGGATCTTGCTTCCTGATTTCACATTAATTTCTGAAAATTAGAAATATCATCTCCAAAACATGTTAAGAGGGTTGTAAAAAAGATTGTTTTATTTAATCATCTAGTTGTAGAAATGGAGTATATTTTCTTTAAGAAGCAAAAAACTAAGATCATGTCACTTCACATCATTAATGTATGTCATATAGGTCAGCAGGGAAAAAAATACTGTGATAAGCTTCTCTCTTCCATATGCAGAAGGCTTTCTAGTTTGAGCTTTATATGCTTCCTATCTTTTCACAGATGCTTCTTTTTCTGCTGCTTTTCATTCTTTCCCACATTTCATGTTAGAGGATTGATACAGCCTTTAAAACTTTATTAACAGGAGCAAATCCATTATCCACTGATTTTTTCTCAGAAGGCATGTTAACATTCAGATAGCCTGGCAGTTTCATTCTCATGAATACCCTAGCCATGAAAAAACTCTATAGGACAAAAATGCAATGAACAGAACAAGAAATCTATTGAGTTTTGGAATGTCTGCTGCATTGGATCAGCCCAGGATTATGAAACCTAAGCCTCCCATTGTAAACAGGAAGCTGGCTGCGGTCCTTCATACTATACTGTCCATTTGCTCTGTAGGCCAAGAAAACTGCAGGCCTCCAAGGCCACGATCATCAGTCATGGATCCGACACTGGGAGGTTCCACAGTGACATCATCAGTCATTCCTCTGATGATGAGAATAAGACACCACCAGCAGAGTGCACACCGTCAGGGTCAGCCACCCGGGCCGCTTCTTCAGCCCAGTTTGGGACATCAGAGCACTACGTGTGGGATGTAGGGCAAAGTCTCCATGTTTTTGGCAGCAGAAGAAGCTCTCAAACCCTGCAGGCTACCCCATAACCAGCTAAGATGATTTTTAGAAGAAATTAAAATCCCAAAAGTATAAACTGGCAATTGTTTCTTGATATCAAATACATTCGTGAAATTGCAAGCGCCCCTGTACTTCATTAAACAGTCACTCACTGTCTCCTTGGCTGATTGCTGACTCACCAGTTCCCCTGCAGTTTGGCCAGGGCCCTCGTCACAGACACTGGCCTGAGGCTCTCTAATACCACCCCCTGGGGACACTCTTCCAGCCTCACTTGCACTTGGAGGTTATCTCTCTCTCGTTGTGATGGAGTCCCTGAGTCTTCACTTCCTTCCCCTACATCTTTGGGCAGCTTAGCCCATCTGTGCCTCAATTCACTCATCTATAAAAACAGGTTTATCCTAACACTGATCTGCAGCTCACCTGAGATGATCCACGCAAAGCACAGACCAGGGCCAGGCACACAGTCAACCCACTTCAGTGCTCAGGTCTCTTACCAGCCTCTCACCCAAGGTTCAAGCCTCTTGGTACAGCTTTCTTCCTCTTTCTGCTGGAACCACTCAGACCTCCCAGACCCTGCTCTCTTTATCGTGTTTTCTCCCACCCCATGAGTGCTGAGGCTTCCCAGGCTCTCTGCCTGCACTTCCTACGTGGCCTCTGCACAACCATTGCAGCGGCCCCTCACCATTTATACCGGTGGCCCCCATCTGGTTCTCTATCCCAGCCTCTCCCCCGCCCTCCAGACTGAAGTATCCACATACACCCAGCACCTGTATTTACCCAGAGGTCGCACAGTCTGCTCAACCCAACCCTGTCTCTGGCTGCCCTCAACTCCAAACCCCCACCACACCTGCCTTCTCCAAATCCTGTCTGTCTTTTCCACCCCACGCTGTCTCTCCCATCCTGTCATTCCTTCATTTAATCCCCAACACTTGGGAGCATTCACAAGGTTAAGAAAAATCTTTACAAAGTGGTCCCTACTCTCAGGGATCTCCCGGGGCCATCGGCAGATAATTACAATTCAAAGAGGTTTGATGAAAAGCAGCACAGGATTTAGGAGTGAGGGCAGGAGGGGGCCTACCTAGCCTCAGGGGTTAGGGCTGGCTTCTTTCAAGACGGTATATTCAGCAGGGACAGACTTGAATACATTTTCATCTAGTAGAAGGGCAGAAGGCAATGGCACCCCACTCCAGTACTCTCGCCTGGAGAGTCCCATGGACGGAGGGGCCTGGAGGGCTTCAGTCCATGGGGTCGCTGAGAGTCGGACACGACTGAGCAAATTCACTTTCACTTTTCACTTTTCACTTTCATGCATTGGAGAAGGAAATGGCAACCCACTCCAGTGTTCTTGCCTGGAGAATCCCAGGGACGGGGGAGCCTGGTGGGCTGCCGTCTGTGGGGTCGCACAGAGTCGGACACGACTGAAGCGACTTAGCGGTAGCAGAAGGGCAAGGTGCCGTGGGAGGCCTCTTAATCAACTGCTCATTATCTGAGGCAAGAAACAAGGAGACCTCCAAGACCCAGATACTCTCACCTGTGGAGACTCTGTCCTACCTTAGAACAGGCTTATTAATACTATTATTATTATTTTAGCCACACCCTGCGGCATGAAGGCTCTTAGTTCCCCAACCAGGGATTGAACCAGTGCCTACTGTAGCGGAAGCACGGACTTCCCTGGTGGTCTAGTAATTAGGCATTCAAATACATGTCTATCCCACAGGAAACAATTATATTGCTGTTTCAGAGAAATTTATCACTTTGCTTTTAAAAATTATATAGCTACCAAAAAAATAATTTAATATCTACTAGCTATGAATTTCTATCAAAGGTCATGAATGTCAGAAACCTGAATATGAGAGAAATTTAACCTACAAATGGATCTCCAATTTAATGACATTTTTATGAAATCAGAGGTAAGGATGAAAGAAGCTGACATAATTTACATTTTGTAACCACTGCAATAAATGTCTGTACATTTCAATTTTGTACTTTTCTTCTCATATTTTCGAGCTCCTGCTTTCCCCACCCCTCAAACCTCTGGATTTCAAGTGTTTAAGTAGGGCCTTGGCACTTTTGTAGCCCTGGTGATAAACCAGGGCTTAGAGAATTCACTGGGTCATCAGAGCCAAGCCCACATCATCCAGGATGGAGAGGACAGTTGGTTCATGTTCTCCCCCAGAGGGGCCAGCTTTCAATGCTGGTTCCATTCCACCCAGGATGGTGACATTAGACTCCTACACATGGACTGGCTGGTGTGTAGGGACCCGGGAGAAATAGAGGACAGCGCCTTCTAAAGGGAGTGGAAGGCACAAGACTGACTTTAGAGCATTCCCTCCTTTACCAAAGTAATACAGGCTCATTCAATAAAACTAGATAACATGGGAAAGTACACTAAAAAAATTCTATCCCATGTAGACCTGTTAACCAAACCACAAGCACTGCTCTTTTTTTTTTCATCTTCTGGTGATTTTCTCTGCGTAGAGTTGTTCCCCCCCCCCTTTTTTTTTAATGTAGTTGTAATTGTTGTGCCTACTAGCTCACATTCTGCTTTTCCTACGTACTGCATTGTGTTCCCTTCTCTCATTACTCGCTTCAGCTTACTGTAACATGTCCATAAAATGTCATCATGGGATTTATCAAAATTTTCTTAACTGTTGCCCTATAGTCAACCACTTATAATTGCTTTCAATGTTTTGCTATTGTTCATTTTTGGTTACTTTAATGAGATTGCAGTTTAAACCGTTTTTTGTTTTTTGTTTTTTTTTTGACATTTAGGATTGTTTCTTAAGATAGAGTCTCAGAAGTAGAACTACTGAGTTAACGAATAGGAATATTTCTAAGAGTTCAAACCCATATGGCTGAATTGTTCCCCAGAGAAGGCTGTATTCATGTACACTGCCTCTAGCAATATGTGAAAATTCCAGCTTCTTGATGACTTCAACTGCATGGCTACTATCACTAAAAAAAAAAAAAAAAAAGGTTTTTTTTTGCTGCCAGCTTAATAGGACTTTTTTTTGGTAAACCTTCTTGTGTGGTTTATCACACATACAGAGAAGTATACAGATCATGAGTGAATGGTCACAAAGTGAACACCCCCAAGTAACCAGCGCCCTCACCATGAAACTTAACATTTCCAGACCCCAGAAGCCCCTGCATTTCACCCGTTCACCCTCCTCCACCCCACCCAAGCGTAATTGCTATCCTGACGTCTCACACCATAGGTTAGTTTTGGAAAGCAGCATTATAGAGAATTTTCATTTCCTTGATGACTAGAAGAGCTAACCATTTTTCCATATATTAGTCGATGAAAACATTTTTCCATATATTAGTTGATGAAAACATTTTTCCATATATTAGTCGATGAATACATTTTTCCATATATTAGTCGATGAATACATTTTTCCATATATTAGTCGATGAATACATTTTTCCATATATTAGTCGATGAATACATTTTTCCATATATTAATAGTTCCTCTTTTGTAAATTGTCTTTTCAAGTTCTTTGTCCAGGAAATGGTTGACTCTTAAGCAATCTTTTAATTAAAGTTTGGCTACAGTTGGACCATAGTCACCATGACATTGTTCAAAAATGGAGAAGTGTGTCTATGCGGGTATGTTTACGCTCCCATGACCTCACTCTGACAATACTCCTGTCATTTGTTTATGCGTCTTTATTTCAAAGCAAGATGGCACCTCCGTAGGCCACACCTGGGCAGGAGTAACTTTCAGTGACACAGAGCTGAGCCTAAATAGACTCTGCTGTTCTTTCGGTGTCTATGAGAATTACAGAAATAGGTCACTGAACCTTTTTAAAAATAGAACTGACACATTTGGGGAAAGCATATTTTCTGCTGAGATAGCACAGTCTAAGATGAAATGATCTGTAGGGAGCAGATGAATTTAGACATCTGATATTAAAAATAAATATTCTTAATGGCAATAACTCCCAGGAAATACAGTGTCTTTCATAGGAAAGGTCTCTAAATGTTACCTGAACAACTTACATAAAGTTTTCCCACCCCGGTTCCAGTGTGGGTTCTTCTAAGGAGCAAGTAGTCACTTGCTAACCCCTGCCCAGCCACACCTGGCAATAGCTGTGCCTGGAGATCAGGCCCACATCATCAGCAGTGGTCAATGCTTGTTTCGTCACCAAAGCCGAGATCTCCGGTCTCACCCGGTTTGCCTTCTCTCTTCTTAAGTAGTACACAACCAGCTGCTCACCCTTGGATGGCTCTCCACAGCTGCAAAACAGGTGGGGACAAGGCCATCTCATCACCTTGGTGCAACTCCATTCCAGGCCTTCCCAGGGCTTGCCTGATTTGTGGAAGGCCAGCTCCAGCATCTTTGCACACCGGCTCCCCAAGAGCTGTCTAGGGGCCTCAGGCCTGCCCTGTGGGAGAGAGACATCCTCAGAAAGTTCCCTCTGGCTGTTGCCCTGCCCCTCCTCACACCCTCCACATCCTGCTGACTTCAGAAGCCCCATGTACCTCAGAGGCAGACATTTATGTCTTCTCCAGGGACTTCACTGCCTACACTGCCACGCTTGGACTCCACTAATCAGAGAGCTAGATCTGTTGACTGAAAAAGTAGGGCCTGCAGGTACTATGGGAAAGACACTTCAATTCAGCCCCCCAGATGGCAAGGAGGACTCATGAGGAGGTTGGCTGTCCCGTGAGTCGGGGGTGAGTGGGAGTAAGGGAGGACGATGCAGAGCTGGAGACCTGTGTTTCAGGGAAGTCTGGCAGCAGGGAGGTAGGTACAGGGTATCTGGGGGTTTGGAGCAGGGCAGAGACAGCACGATGCATTTCTCAGAAGTAGAGCACACAGGCAGGACCTGATGACACACACTGGCACGGAGGGAAGAAGAGTCAAAATGCTTACGCAGCACTTCCTTTCTCTTTTTTAGAAGCTGCAGGCCTCTTTTTCACCCCTCTTATTTTTCTTTTCTTTTGTTTAGTTTTGGCCACACCACTCAGCATGCAGAACTTCCCTGACCAGGGATCAAACTTCCACCCCCTGCAGAGGAAGCACAGAGTCTTAACCACTGGACCATCAGGGTAGTCTTGATGCACCACTTTCTGCCAAGAGCACGATTCCTTCTATGTAACACTTATACATTCAGTAAATATGTGTTGAGTGCTTCCCCACATCAGAATCGGATGCAGACTCTGGGGATAATATGTTACTGCCCAAATTTCATTTTCACTCTGCTGAGTGGGGGTCTGGCAGTGCAGATAAAAAACAAGATGGCTCAGCTGGTAAAGAATCAGCCTGCAATGCAGGAGACCCTGGTTCTGTTCCTGGGGTGAGAAGATTCCCTGGACAAGGAATAGGCTACCCATTCCAGTATTCTTGGGCTTCTCTAGTGGCTCAGACTGTAAAGAATCCACCTGCAATGTGGGAGACCTGGGTTTAATCGCTGGGTTGGGAAGATCCCCTGGAGGAGAGCATGGCAACCCACTCCAGTATTCTTGACTGGAGAATCTCCATGGACAGAAGAGCCTGGTGGGCTGCAGTCCGTGGGGTCACGAAGAGTCGGACACGACTGAGCGACTAAGCACAAACAAATAAAAAAGATGATTTCCCATAGTGATGGTTACTCTTGAAAGATAATTTGGGCTGGGGGACGTGTGTGATCAGGGAGGACTTTTCTGAGGAAGTAACCATACAGCTGAGACCTGGATGATATGAAAGAGCCCATCAGGAGAAGACCTGGGGCAAGAATGTTCTAGGTAATCAAACATGCCTATTCAAAAGGCCCCAAGACAGGGATGATCTTGGCATATTTCAGGAACACAGGGAAGACCACTGCAGCATGACAAGAGTTTACAAAATTGTTTTTCTAATGTATTTGCTGAGCTGCCCCTGGACCACACTGCTTCAGGGTTTCACCTTCGCTTTCTAGACACCACAGACTCCTTCTAGAGCCTTCTTTTTTTCTCTCTCTCTTTTATCCTTCTTTCCAGACCAGCTCCACTAAGAAGTGAGACTAGTAGCCAAAAGATCCAATCTGGGGCTGAGGAAGGAGCTAGAGCCAGTTCAAATCTTGCAGAGTCAAATGGGGACGGGCCCCTGGGACTGGACTGGCTTCTTTTTTCATCTGGTTCTTATTCATATTTGAATAAAGAACTCCTATAGCAATCTGATAAAAGCTGTGAAAAATGCACACATATGTAATTCTGTGCACAATTTCAGGGGGTTTAGGGATCCTTAGGAAAGCTCGTTGTGAGCCTCTTCTAGGGACTGTATTTCTGCAGTTTGTTTTAAGCTAATCTTCTAAATTTTCTCATGAAGCCTGTGTTGCTTCCACGAGAGAAAAGACACATGGAAAAATCACCTTATACAGCAAAGTAGCCTATAACTGCAAATTCTTTTGGCGATCATATTCTTCCAGTGAGACAAATTCATATCTGATAAGATGTAACCATGATGATAGTACAAATGCATTTGCACAGTGGTTTTTACTTTGCACACACATTTCCACTTACATCACTTTATTCCACTGACATCTTTGACATACAGGTAGGGAAGGCATTACTGTCCCATTTTACAGATGAGGCTACTGAGGAACAGGAGGTTAGGCATCATGCTGGTGATAATAGCACCAGTTGGCAGCGGCTTTGGGCAGGAACTAAGATCTTATCACTCCCAGGCCCAGGCTCCCAGAGAAGTAGAGGTCAGGACGGGGCCATCTTGACCTCTCTGCCCACTGCCTCACCCCAGGGCCTGGAGACACCGAGAAGGCAATCTCTGTGCACACACACTCGTGGCCCACGTAGCCTTCCTGCTAGGAAACAGAGACATAGAGGAAGTGATATTTTCTAACATGAGGAAAGAAGCACCGAGCTGCCTATAGAAGTCAAGGTTGTGTGGATGGAGGGGAACGTCCCAGTAGATGCTTCCTCTTGGCCAATGAAACCTAACCAGTCACTTCCTTCTTGTTCTAATGACTTACAGCATTTCCTCCTCCAGTCCGGCAGAAACGAATCTAGAGGAGCGCCACCTAGAGGCCGAGACCATAAGAATGGCCGCTTATTCCCCCACCGCCACCCCCGCCCCCGCACATCTCCAAGGGCCAACTGGCCTATCAGAAAATAGGCATACCTCATACTTCCTACCATCCATCAGGATAAACACCAAATGGAACAGAAATTTAAATGTAAAAGATGAAACCACACAAAAGTAAAAAATGTTAGTCGCTCAGCTGTTTCTGGCTCTTTCCGACCCACGGAGGGTAGGTAGCCCTGTGGAATTCTCCAGGCAAGAACACTCGAGTGGATTGCCATTTCCTTCTCCAGGGAATCTTACAGATCCAGGGATCAAACTCAGGTTTCCTGCATTGCAGGCAGATTCTTTACCGTCCAAGCCATCAGGGGAGCACACAAGTATTAGGAAAAAATAAGGTGGACTTATTTATACCCCGAATAGTCTTTCTCTGACTCAAAACCAGCGTGCAGTCCAAGGGCAGTTCGGGGTACCTGCTTTCCCAGCTGAGACAGAGAATTTGGGGCAGCTTTCTCTCTCAGGGTAGCATCTCTCCCAATGAGAGCTAAGCAACTGTCCCCAACCAAAGGGTCCTTGAGTCAAGGAGGGATGTGGAGCTCCCAAGAGAGAAACAAACTAACCAGACTGGCTAGGCTCACAGCTCCCATCTTCTCTGCAGAAGGGGAAAGAAGTCTCCTCACGCTGACTCACAAAAGGGAGACACAGCACTGGCAACCTGGAACACAGAAACCTGGTCCAAGCCGAATCCAACTCCCAAATAAATGCTTTCTAATGAAAACTTAAGTAGCCAGATACAAAAAAGAAAATATTAATAAATTCAATGTTTTAAAAAATCCTGCTTCATGGCAAAAAAACAAAAAGAAAGCTACAGTCCTGTCTGTAATTTTAAGGATATAGGAGACACTGAGGGGAGGGACTTCCCTGGTGGTCCAGTGGCTAAGACTCTGTGCTCCCAATGCAGGGGGCCTGGGTTTGATTCCTGGTCAGGGAACTAGATCCCACAGGCCCCATGGAAAATTGAAGATCCTTTGTGCTGTGACTAAGATCAAACACAGCAAAATAAATAAATAAATATTTTAAATAATAAATATTGAGGGGGGGAGGCTAAGATGATAGAAAATTGGGGGGAAATCATGGATAGCCAGTTCACACACACACAAAATGTGTAAATTGACCTTAGAAGTATGAAAAGATGTTCAGCTTCACACATAATGATATAGATGCATATTTGAACTACATTAAGAGACTAGTCTTTCTCGAATCGTCAAAAATTCAAAACTTTAGTAATATACTCTGTTAGTGAGGCTCTAAGGAAAAAGGGATTCTTGTAATTACTGGTGAGACTGCAAAATGATACAATGCCTATGGAGGGATTTTGGAATATCTAGCAAGACAACATGTGCATTTACCCTTTGACCCAACAATCCTAATTTCCAGGAATTCATCCTGAAAGTACACGTCCAGAAATATAAAACAACATATTTATAATGTTATTCACTGAGACATTATTTACAATAACGAAGTATTAGAAACAATTTAAATGCCAGTGATGAATTCACACAATGGACTAATATAAAGCTGAAAAAGACTGAGAAATACTTCTAATGGATTAACATGTGGTGACTTCTAAGATACAGTAAGTGAAAAAAATAAAGGTGATAGAGAATGGATACTACTTTTGGTATACTTTAAACACAGGAAGAATACATCAGGACCTAATAAAAATGGATGGCTAGGACTGGAGTGAAAGGAATAAAAGTGGGAGGGAAATTTCTCAGTATACTTTTTATGGAGAGAGTTTTGACTTTTGAAAAATATATAAAATTTTAAAAGACTTGAAGAAAGCGTTTCTTGAAACTAAATGCAAATAGAAACAAAGAAAGCTAACTGCATACCAGATTGATAATGGACTCCCCCCCCACCACCACATACACACAGTTAATTTCAATGCTTTGTGACTACTGTACTCTGTATAACTTCAGTGGGATACATTCTAAGAATAAATAGAACTGCAAAGTCTGAATTTTTCTTAGAAGTCTTCTTGTTGGAAATGATATTGGGATAGTAATTCTGAAAATATTTTGAGTATGTTGTAGGACGGAACAAATGATTAATATACAGTGTTTCTGAGAATCAAGGCTTTCACTGTGGAGAAATAGAAACACAAATACAGAGTGGGAAGATGAGGAAGAACCCTGTGGACGTGGATTTGCATTGGAAGCAATTTCTATTAGAAAATAATGCATTTCCTAGCTCTGTCCACTAAAAGGTCTATAAGCAATGATAACCCAGTGGCAATGAGCAAACTTAGTGATCAGAGCCTGGTTTCTGAATGCCATTCTCTACTAAAAGAAGCCTTGCAGAGTTGACTGACTCCAGGTCTGGGGCAGGAAAAAATATAAAGTGAGCCAGAAAGTAAGAAAGTACTCAAACATGGATGGAAATAGGTCAAAAGGCTATAGACCTCAGCCTGAAGGAACGACTACTAACGAAATTTTGGACTGTCTGGTTATCAGAAAGAAGTTATGATAGTCAATTCTATCACTTAGGTGGCAGGCCTCTGAAGATTCACTTTCCAGATCACTCCTGTGGACCTCTCCCTACGGTCACCTCAACGCGCGCGCGCACACACACACACACACACACACGAACGGCAACTGGCTTCCCCCAGGGCAAGTGATGCATATGAAGAGAGCTCCCAAAATGCAAACCACGGTCTTTCTATAACCTAATTTCAGGAGGGACATTTTATATCTCCTACCATAGGCTAATCTTCAGAAGTCACTAAATCCAGCTCACACTCAAGGGAAGGGGGACACGTGGAATGTGAACTCCCGTGGTAGGGACTATCTTAGAGGCTGCCCATCACACCAAATAATCAAACATAATAATACCACCAATAACAGGACAAACTGACATCATATGCCTCCTGATAATGCAGCAGGAGATACACAATGACACCTATGTACGTGCCAGTCTCGGGGAGAAAAATACAAGGGAGCAAATAGAGAAATCCAGAATGTGGGACACTCTATAAGAAAATTAGTCTGGACTCAAAATGTCAGTATCATGAAAAAGAAAAAAAAAAGTCAAACTGCTTTAGATTATAGGAGACCAAATAGGAGACCAATTGAGATAACTCAATTAATTAGATCTTGGATCAAAAAACAAAAATACCTATGAAAGGACATTCCTGAACCAGTTAGGGAATTTGAGTATAGACTTTCTGCTGCTGCTGCCAAGTCGCTTCAGTCGTGTCCGACTTTGTGTGACCCCATAGATGGCAGCCCATCAGGCTCCACCGTCCCTGGGATTCTGCAGGCAAGAACACTGGAGTGGGTCTATTAACCATTAATTGGCTGGGTGTGATAATGGTATTGTGATTATGGAAGAGAATCTTTCTCCTTAACAGAAGCCTGACAAAATATTTAGGAGTCTGCTAATTATTTTCAAATAGTTTAGCAAAAAACCCTGAAACATGCAGAAAACTCTAAATTCCTAATTGTAAATACATATATTAGAGTTTATTTATATGCAAATATGAAGCATATACTCATGTTTATTGTCCTACTCTTTCAACTTTTCTGCAGGTTTAAAGTTTTCCAAATAAAAGGTAATGAAGATGGGAGAAAGGGTCAGGGTGAGGTGTGATTACCAGGAGCTCACTTTAAATCTCCAGGAAGAAGACCGTTGGTATTTGCTAGGCTATCAGAAAGATTCCAAGGAACCGATAAACACCACAAAGATGTCTTGGTGGTGCCCAGGGTGTATCTTGGGGGTTCTTTGTGTCAGTCCTCACTCCATGATGTGGGTGAAAAGGTGGATTGGGGCGTCAGCAGACTTGCTCTGTCCCTTTCTGGCTGTGTAACTTGGGGCAGGTCACTAAACATCTCTGACCCTCAGTTTTCCCATTTGTACAAAGAGAGATCATGCTTACCCTGCAGGGTGATTGTTATACACTCAATAAATAAAGTTTCCTGGTCCCACCTCCCAAACTGTCAGATTATTCATTCATTCAGTAACCATTTATTGTTATTGCCTGCAATGGGCAAGGAATACAAAGATGACTCCAGTTATTTCATGATCAAATGGGGGGCACACCGCGGTAAACAGTAAAAGACAAATGCTGGGTGTGACTTCATATGTAGGGTAGATGGGGTGACGGCGTGCTCCAGGAGACCTCAGAGAGGTGGTGTGCTCTGGAATGGTGAGTTTGGGGGCCTGCATGGGTGTTGAGGAAAGACAGTGATCCGTAGGGAGGGCCCTCAGGGGAAAAGGGTTAAGAGAGTTGGGCAGAGTGGTCAGGGTCAGGTCAGCAAATGGATGGGCCCTGGTGAGCCCATGTTGGCTCTGGCTGTAGGATGATGGGGTGCCCCTATAGGATGCATTTCTAAAGATCTTTTATTATCACTGAGCATGGCAGGTCTTGATGTTTGGTTCAGAAAATATAGTCAGCAGAGCTCAGTTGTATTATATTAGTTTAAAAAATACTTGCAGGAGGATAGTTTACCAATACAGAAAAGAAATAAGATAAAATAAAAATTAAAAACACTTGACTTGGAATTCCCTGGCGGTCCAGTGGTTAAGATTTGGTGCTTTCACTGCCAGAGGCCTGGGTTCAATCCCTGGTCAGGGACCTAAGATTCTACAAGCCAAACTGTGTGTGTGTGTGTTGGTGATGGGGAGAAAGGGGGATGAGACTTGACAAACAGAAGGAAGTAATGGACCCTAACCTTTTCCCTGTTGCCCTTTGCCCAGCCCTCTTCCCAGAAGAAGAGAGAAAGTGACAGAAAGTGATTGCCGTAAGTAAAGCTCCCCTGCCACCATCTCCTTAACGAGTCTCTGTCCCCAAGCACCTAAGATGGTTAGGCCCACCCACTGCCCAAGACAGGATTTCTACTTTCTAAATTCCACATTTCTATAACGCACTAACACCCACCCCCTAGCTGGGGGAAGCACGGAAGACACTGCCCCGGCCCCGCCAGCACCCAGGGCTGAGAACTCCTGGTCTCCTGTCCCAGAGGCAGGGCGGTGGGGGCCGGGGAGCACCCAGAGTCGAGGGTGCACGTGGGGAAGGAAGCTTCTTGCTTAATTCCAAATCATTTTTCTAAGAACAAAAACTATGTACAAATGAATATTTCCATCTTTATTTCAAATTCTAGGTTTCAACTGCAATATTAATGCTACTCCACAGTGTAATTTACTTGTAATAATATATCATTATTTCCATTTTACAGTTCTCTTCTTAAAGTAGTAAAGCAAATGTTTAAAACAGCACCAATCCACAGCCCCACAATTCTCCATTCAGGCTCAGAATTTGTGCTCTCCTTTTAGAATTGCACATAATTGAAAACAATGAAAACCCCCGATGTGTTAAATGCTCTAGTCATTAAAGCATTTTTTTTTTAACTTCAGAATAAAAGACCGTTCTTGTGGTTATGGTTATTATTTATTTATTTATTTCCAGAAGCCCCAGAGAAGCTGCTTCCTGTTCCCAGACTGACATCTGCTGGGGGCATCAGGCTGACCCGCCTCCCAGTCAGGCCCGCAGCCGGCTGCCACTCAGGCTGCCCTGGGGAGGCGGGGCAGGGGGTGGATCCCAGGGGGCCAAGGGGCTTCTGCTCAGGACAGCTCTCCCCTGGGCTGAGATCCAAGCTCAGCCACTGTCCCCAGCATCCCCAGTTTCTCTACTGCTTCCAGCAGTGGGGTTAAGCCCCAGAATGGCACTGGCTTGGCACAGGGTCCCTGGTGTTGATAGCTCAGACAAGGGGCTGATGGGCAAGAAAGAATTTGAAGGCAAAAATATGCACGCAGGCTACATCGGTGTCCTCTGCATGCACACAGGCCCCCAGACTCTGCAAAGGCAAGCCCTGTTTCCTTGCTTTCTCTAGGACGTCTCCATGCACATCTTCCATTCTTTTTTTGGTATGGGTTCCTTTATCTTTGGTAGAACAGCTCCCTGCATTGGCAGTCCTGGGCATCCAGTCCTCTAGGGGAGGGTCTCCATCTTTTGCCTTTAGATCCCGATTCCACTGGCTTCATGGTTAACAACAAGGACCAAGCCTTCTTTTCCACCTAGAATGAGGATCCCTTTGCCTATTTCGCACTTTGTAGGAAGCCTGGGATCAAGGTGGGGGTAGAGGTAGGGACGTGAGGGGCCAGGGCAGTGGAGTGTTCTTGTCTCTCTCCTGCAGATATCCTCCAGCTCCAGGCCCTCCAAAGCTGCCTCTCTGGCTCCGAGCTCTAGCTTCCTGTCCTACGAAGGATTTTCTGCAAGATGCCCTTGGTCCCTTCAAAGTCAGCTCCCTGCCCAAGCAGGCCCCCTAACGCACTCTCCGACATACCCTGGCCCTGTCCCAGCATCTGGGGGCTGGGGGCTGAATCCCCACCCCTTCGATCCTCCCACCTTTCTACATGACCACCAAACTTTCCCTCCCCTGCCCAGCTCCTCCTGCTTCAGCCAAACTGTTCACCCCATCCCCAGATGAAACTCTCAAAGGTATCCCCAAACCTACTTAAACAACATTAATGTACCAGGATCACTCACAGAAAAAGCCCAAACCCTTGGCCTGACCTTCAGAGAGCATGGCTCAGCCCAGACCCAGCCAGGGTTTCCCAAGTCTGGGAGCTTGCCCTGGAAGTCATGGAATCAATCCATGGGGAAGATTATAGATGGGATGAGGAGGGAGAATTAGAAAATAAAATGACTGAATGAGAAGGTGATTCTGCTTTTTATTCTCTTTAGTTCTCAATGTTAAGAGAAAGTTAATTTTTTTAAAAAAATTAATTTTAGAATAGTTTCAACTTTCCAGAAAAGTTGCAAGAATATCACTTAGAATTTCTGTCTCCCCTCCACCCAGTTCCCCAAACTGTGCATTGTCAATGTTGCCAGGGGAGACTGAACTCCTACAGCAGGGGGTGAGCTGGACTTGAGTCACGTGGATTTCCTTTGCAATGAATATATTTTCTGTTACTTCCATCTAAAGCAAGTGATACTACTCATCCACATTCTAAAATGCAAAAAGCTCTGAAAAATGGAAAAAAAAATTTTTAAGTTTGGAGTCAAAGTTGATTTGAAGCAAGCTATGTATGTAGTGTTTGTTTTCGTTGTTGTTCGGTTGCCAAGTTGCATCCGACTCTTTGAGACCCCCATGGACTGTGGCCCACCAGGCTCCTCTGTCCATAGGATTTACCAGGCAAGAATACTGGAGTGGGTTGCCATTTCCTCCTCCAGCGGATCTTCTTTTCTTGACCCAGGGATTGGACCCAGGTCTCCTGCATTGGCAGGTGAGACCTGCCAGGTGAGACTCAGCTCTTTACCACTGAGCCATCAGGGAAGCCCTTATGAATAGTCTTTATCTTAGTGTAAATATGCATTTAGTGTAAAATTGGTGATGTAAAAATGGCATCACCAATTCAAGAGACAGGAGTTTGAGCAAATTCTGCGAGATGGTGGGGGACAGAGAGGCCTGGTGTGCTGCAGTCCATGGAGTTGCAAAGAGTCGGACTAAGCGACTGAAGAACAAAATATGCATACATTTCTCTGAAGAAATATTCATCAGTTCTTTTGCCCTCAGAGGGGGTGTTAACTAATGTTGAGTATATGCACTATATCACCTTTCTGAATCAGAAAAAATGTTAATTTCAAAACACATCTGCCATTTTGAGCTTTCCATTTACTGCTGTGATATAATTTCTTTGAAAGATCAATTTAAGCTAAAAGGACAAGTCATAAAAAAAAAAAAAACAGTAAGTAAACTATAAGCACAGATGACCTATATTTTTAAGTTTCTCTTTCACTCTTTCCCACTCTCCATATAAACATATAACTAGCACCAAAAACAAAACAAAGAATCTGCAAGGCTTTCAAGACCCAGACCAAACTCTTCACGTGCGCTCTGCCCACTCCCTCGGCCAAACCACAGAGACCTCAGTTCCCCCAACACCAGCCCTGCTTTCACACAATCGGGGGACTTCGCACAAACAGCTCCGTCTTCTCAAAACGCCTTCCACCACTGGCTGAGTCCTGGCCCTTCTTTCAAACTCTGGTTGGCTGCCACTTCTACCGAGAGTCTTCCTTGGTTACACCCAGTCTTTTTTTTACTGTTTATTTATTTATTCGGTTGCACTGGGTCTTAGCTGTGGCACTCAGGATCCTCGGTTTTCTTTGTGGCATGCAAGATCTAGTTCCCTGACCAGGGATTGAACCCCGGACCCCTGCATTGGGAGCATAGCGTCTTAGCCACTGGACCACCAGGCAGGTCCCTGCCCCAGTCTTGACCTGTGTGGTCCCGTGGCACACTATACAGCATTGCAGTAAGGAACTGGTTTGACCCCTGGCTCTGCCCCTTTTCAACTGGCTGATTTGGGTCAATTATACTCAATAAACTTTATCAGGGAGATTAGCAATGAAATGATAGCTACTATTAATTGAATTTATGTACTATTCTCAGTGTTTTACCCATGTAAACTCATTTCATACTCACAAGGTAGAAACCATTCTGCTCTCCAATTAACTCATGAAGAAACCAAGGCCAGCGAGGTTACGTTCCTTTTCCCAAGGTCACAGTAAGCAAGGACAGCTGGAATTTCTTCCTCCCTCCCTCTCACTCTTCACTACAGAGCAACTGGGGCAGTACCTGAACCATAGGGCTACTGGGAGTATATTGGGATAAGCCTGGCGAATGCTGTGTTTCAACCTCTCAGGCTCCTCCTGGCCGAGCCTGCACTGTATCCCAGGCATGGTGGGCTTTTATTTGCTACAGAGGGGAGCTCAGCAAGGGGGCTGCAATCCCGGCTCCTGCTGCTCAGAGGCAGGGGGGCTCCTGCCTCTGCTGCTCCTCTTTGCTTTATCTCCTCACTGGAATCTTCCAGCCCAAGCCCCAGCTGGGTGGGGCCTGCCCACAGTTTTATGCTGTAATCAGTATTTACAAATTTGGCCTCTCCCTCTGAGCTCAGCAGAAAGACATGTGCCAAACTCACATTTGTCTCTCATCAAGCACCCTGCACAGCATCTGAACCAAAGGAGTTTGGTAAACATGCAACGAATAAATGATGAAGCAAATGTATGGATAGATGGACGGATGGATGGATGAAATGACAAGAAATGGACACATTTTTGTCTTTAGCATATCCAACACATTTGGCACACCATGACTAAAGCAGAATGAAAAATAACATTATTCAGATAACACTCTTCCAACCAGATGTTCAGAGGCTGAAGAAGAAAGTGGGGGAAAAATCAAAACAAAACCCTTCACACTGCATTGCACTCTGTCTGCATCAAATAATGTGGTAGTGATATTCAACCCTTACAATCTCACTTGAGATGGGAAGCTGGGAAGGGAACTACTGGCGTTTGTGATAAACTTAAGACATATTAACTGGCACTGAATACATGTGATGGTATTGTTCAGTTCAGTTGCTCAGTCGTGTCCGACTCTTTGCGACCCCATGAATCGCAGCACGCCAGGCCTCCCTGTCCATCGCCAACTCCCAGAGTTCACTCAAACTCACGTCCATTGAGTCGGTGATGCCATCCAGCCATCTCATCCTCTGTTGTCCCCTTCACCTCCTGCCCCCAATTCCTCCCAGCATCAGAGTCTTTTCCAATGAGTCAACTCTTCGCATGAGGTGGCCAAAGTACTGGAGTTTCAGCTTTAGCATCATTCCTTCTAAAGAAATCCCAGGGCTGATCTCCTTCAGAATGGACTGGTTGGATCTCCTTGCAGTCCAAGGGACTCTCAAGAGTCTTCTCCAACACCACAGTTCAAAAGCATCAATTCTTTGGCGCTCAGCTTTCTTCACAGTCCAACTCTCACATCCATACATGACCACTGGAAAAATCATAGCCTTGACTAGACGAATCTTTGTTGGCAAAGTAATGTCTCTGCTTTTTAATATGCTGTCTAGGTTGGTCATAACTTTCCTTCCACAGAGTAAGCGTCTTTTAATTTCATGGCTGCAGTCACCATCTGCAGTGATTTTGGAGCCCCCCAAAATAAAGTCTGACGCTGTTTCCACTGTTTCCCCATCTATTTCCCATGAAGTGATGGGACCAGATGCCATAATCTTAGTTTTCTGAATGTTGAGCTTTAAGCCAATTTTTTCACTCTCCTCTTTCACTTTCAACAAGAGGCTTTTGAGTTCCTCTTCACTTTCTGCCATAATGGTGGTGTCATCTGCATATCTGAGGTTATTGATATTTCTCCCGGCAGTCTTGATTCCAGCTTGTGCTTCTTCCAGTCCAGCGTTTCTCATGATGTACTCTGCATATAAGTTAAATAAACAGGGTGACAATATACAGCCTTGACGTACTTCTTTTCCTATTTCGAACCAGTCTGTTGTTCCATATCCAGTTCTAACTGTTGCTTCCTGACCTGCATATAGGTTTCTCAAGAGGCAGATCAGGTGGTCTGGTATTCCCATCTCTTTCAGAATTTTCCAGTTTATTGTGATCCACGCAGTCAAAGGCTTTGGCATAGTCAATAAAGCAGAAATAGATGTTTTTCTGGAACTCTTTTGCTTTTTCCATGATCCAGCAGATGTTGGCAATTTGATCTCTGGTTCCTCTGCCTTTTTTAAAACCAGCTTGAACATCTGGAAGTTCACGGTTCACGTATTGCTGAAGCCTGGCTTGGAGAATTTAAGCATTACTTTACTAGTGTGTGAGATGAGTGCAATTGTGCGGTAGTTTGAGCATTCTTTGGCATTGCCTTTCTTTGGGATTGGAATTAAAACTGATTTCCAGTCCTGTGGCCATGGCTGAGTTTTCCAAATTTGCTGGCATATTGAGTGCAACACTTTCACAGCATCATCTTTTAGGATTTGAAATAGCTCAGCTGGAATTCCATCACCTCCACTAGCTTTGTTCATAGTGATGCTTCCTAAGGCCCACTTGACTTCACATTCCAGGATGTCTGGCTCTAGGTGAGTGATCACACCATCGTGATTATCTTGGTTGTGAAGATCTTTTTTGTACAGTTCTTCTGTGTATTCTTCTCACCTCTTCTTGATGTCTTCTGCTTCTGTTAGGTCCCTACCATTTCTGTCCTTTATTGAGCCCATCTTTGCATGAAATGTTCCCTTGGTATCTCTAATTTTCTTGAAGAGATCTCTAGTCTTTCCCATTCTGTTGTTTTCCTCTATTTCTTTGCATTGATCTCTGAGGAAGGCTTTCTTATCTCTCCTTGCTATTCTTTGGAACTCTGCATTCAGATGCTTATATCTTTCCTTTTCTCCTTTGCTTTTCACTTCTCTTCTTTTCACAGCTATTTGTAAGCCCTCCCCAGACAGCCATTTTGCTTTTTTGGATTTCTTTTCCATGGGGATGGTCTTGATCCCTGTCTCCTGTACAATGTCACAAACCTCTGTCCGTAGTTCATCAGGCACTCAATCTATCAGATCTAGTCCCTTAATCTATTTCTCACTTCCACTGTATAATCATAAGGGATTTGATTTAGGTCATACCTGAATGGTCTCAGAGAAGGCAATGGCACCCCACTCCAGTACTCCTGCCTGGAAAATCCCATGGATGGAGGAGCCAGGTGGGCTGCAGCCCATGGGATCACTAAGAGTCGGACATGACTGAGCGACTTCTCTTTCACCTTTCACTTTCATGCACTGGAGAAGGAAATGGCAACCCACTCCAGTGTTCTTGTCTGGAGAATCCCAGGGATGGGGCAGCCTGGGGGGCTGCCGTCTATGGGGTCGCACAGAGTCGGACATGACTGAAGTGACTTAGCAGCATACCTGAATGGTCTAGTGGTTTTCCCTACTTTCTTCAATTTAGGTCTGAATTTGGCAATAAGGAGTTCATGATCTGAGGCACAGTCAGCTCCTGGTCTTGTTTTTGCTGACTGTATAGAGCTTCTCCATCTTTGGCTCCAAAGAATATAATCAACCTGATTTTAGTGTTGACCATCTGGTGATGTCCATGTGTAGAGTCTTCTCTTGTGTTGTTGGAAGAGGGTGTTTGCTATGACCAGTGCGTTCTCTTGGCAGAACTCTATTAGCCTTTGCCCTGCTTCATTCTGTATTCCAAGACCAAATTTGCCTGTTACCCAAGGTGTTTATTGACTTCCTACTTTTGCATTCCAGTCCCCTATAATGAAAAGGACATCTTTTTTAGGTGTTAGTTCTAAAAGGTCTTGTAGGTCTTCATAGGACCGTTCAACTGAAGATGGTATTGTTAGATAGTTAGAATAGGGAAAAGGAGTCAAAAATGGCAGTGGCTAAAAGAAAAGGAAGGGAAAAGCCCACAAAAATAGAACAGAGGAAGGTGAAAGGAAGGTCCGAGGACTGGAGTGAGGACTTCAGGTAGAACAGCACTCTTGACTAAGCCCAATTTGCATAGGGCAGGCCCAGGAGGAAGAAAAAAACATATAAAAGAGGAGCCAAAGGGCTCTCTCTCTTTCTCTCTCCACACCCCCTCACTTGCTGGGGCGCTCTTCTCCTCCTGTCTTTGGATTGTCGTACCCTCACGCCTTGAAGATGGATTTTCCTGCTATCTTCTAAATAAAATAGAGCTGTAACACTGATTTGTCTAAGAGCTATAACACGGTCTGTCCAAGACCCAGGAGCTGTGACATGCCAAGGGGGCTTTAGTGTCCATCACTCCAAATCTTTGTTGTGACGAGACAAAGAACCGAGGAGCATACACTCACCTAACAGAATGACAATACTTTTAAGTGAATGCGAGGCAGAATCATAAATGGAAGCAGAAGGCTGCAGTGGGCCAGAAGGGCACTGAAGGGAGCCAGGCCATGCAGGACCAGAAGAGATGATCGGCACACTTCAGCACTGGGAAAGCAGCTCCTCATGGAAAAACTACATAGATGACCAGTTATGATCCAAGATAGTTTGTACTTCAGTGATACAAAAGGATGAAATGTCATTGACATTTAATATACTAGAGCGCTGTCCCTCTTATCTTTTTCCTTCTCTTCTAAATTTGGCAGAGGATACCCTATTCTTTAAGGAGTGCAGTTATTAAAGGTAGAAGTGTCTAATTATAGGGTAAGAGGAAATTATTTTGCCAGGGAGGGCAGAAGAGCTCAGGAGTCTAGGAATGGCATCCTTGGGCACTACTGTTTAATTTATAAGCTATTTATCTCCTCACTTACACCTGGCAGAAACAATTAGCACTCGGTAATTTGTTGATCCTGTCGAGGCCCTAGGAATTGTTATCATAGTTGCCACCAATATAAATGCTATCTGAAATAAACAAAGTAGAAATGGCCTGCTATTAAATCATACCTTTATCCAGGTTGGGATTTATTTTAGTCAGGTGGAGTCTTTACCTTTTGGCGTCACTTGTATTGGTAAATCAACATGCTAATTTTCCAAGAGATTTTAAGATGCTTTCGGAGTCCTATCACAGTGCGGATCAGGGTCCTTTGCAGAAGTGCCAACGGCGCCTCAGAAATCAGGGCCGGTGGAGACACAAGTGAGAAGGCGTTGAAGGTGCAGTCTTCTAAGTTTTCAAAAAGCCACCATAACAGCAGCCTCCCCCAGCTCGCCCTCTGCAGCCCGGGCGCCCAGCTCCTCCAGGCCGACCTCGGCTCCACCCTTCAGCTTCGGCGTCTACGATCCGGAAGGGCAGACAGAATCCGGGGAGGAAAACCTCCCCTCCAGTCTGTGTGGGTCCGCATACTGTGAAGGCCTGGGGCCAGCCCGGGGCCCTCCCTGGGCACCCGGCAGGCTTATCAGGGCGCCACTTGAGAAGCAGCTGGCAGACTTTCCCTGAGATATCCCCAAGTTCAAACCAGTGTGATGGAGCCAAAGGTATTTTCAGAGATGAGCTTCTTTATCCCATCTCCCCCAATTTCACTGTCTCCCCCCCAACTGAAGGAGCTAGGGGTTCAGTGCTCAGAGCCATAACGGAGGCTTTAGTTAGGACAGAAAAAACGGCCAGTCTTGCTGGCTTTTGTTATTTAAAACCAAAAATTCTTAGGAGAATTCAGCCGATTTTCCAGAGAAGACTGGTTGACTAGAGAGGGATTTCCCTTGCCGGGAAAGTAAGTATTTGAGCTGGGGAAGGGAGGAGGGAAGGAACGAGGAGAGGGGGAGCGGTGGGGGGCGGGGGAGGCGTGGAGCAAGGAAAGCGGGAGTCGGGAAAAGAGGCAGGGAGGCATTCCCCGACTGCGTGTCGCGCAGAGGCCCAGGGCGGGGGCGAAGGGAAAGGTCAGCACGACCGGACCAGGGCTTCAGCCAGGGGCTCTAGGGAGCCAGGAGAAAGGGGAGCCCAGCCCGAGGCGATAGGAGCGGTGCCGACAGGGGAGCTGGAGGGAGCGGCTCCCGCCTACAAGACAGGATTCCTTTGCTCTGAATGTCACAGAAGGACTAGCCCAGACCTCAGGTCTGGCAAGGCTGTGTGGGCGGGGATGTGGGATGTCTAAGCAGTGCCTGAGTGCACCAGCGAGCGAGAACCAGAAGAGGATCCCTGCAGCCACTTGGAAAGGAGGAGAGGGTAGTATGGTGTCCAGCCCCTCCCCGGGGGGGTGGGGGCGGGGGGCCGGATAGAGGTGGTGAGAGAACTTCAGGAAGAAGGGAGGTTATGTTTGGTTTGGTTTTCCTATCAACCTGCAAGAAAGGGATCCAAAATCAGAAATTAAATAGCTTCTTGTCAACTTGAGCCGGTGGCCTAAGATTTGTAACCAAGTCATATGTTTGGGAAATGCTTATTTCAAAAATTAAACACTTTTCCTTAATGTGGGGCTACTAAGAATTTTAATATGCTAAAATAATAGATTTTGCATCTCAGAGAAAGGATTCAGTAGATCACTTGTGTGCTGGTAAATGATCAGTAACTGACTCAGGGATCAGATCAGGGAGTAAAAACTCTGATTTGGAGCATTTGCCGGTTTCCATGGTGGAAATAATCTGAAGAGCCATCCTAGCTCCAGATCTCCCCTGGGTATTTGCCGAGGCCTTTGTTATAGTTCAACAGACCCCTGACCCCAGTCCTTCTGCTGGGACTCTCCATGGGTGAGGGCATAGTGGCTCCACAATGAACTCACATGCAAATCTGCTTTGCAGACCTGACCTAAGACTTGTCCTTTTGCATGTGTATCATTAGTTTTGATTAAAGGAAACAACGTCCTGATTCATTATAGTATTTCTGCATAATTGGGTTAAGTGATTATACCAATGCCAAGATCTATGACCTATGGGCATAACATACAGTTTGGATCCCCATGGTAGCCAGAATCCAGAATGACCATAAATGATTCTTACCTCCTGGTATTCACACCCCTCAAAAAGGGCTTCTCTGTGTAACCAGTAGGATATTTTGCAAATGAATGTGTGACTTATGAGTCTAGGTTATAAAAGCCACTGTGGCTTTTGCCTTGTCCTTTTTTGGATCACTCACTCTGGGGGAAGCCAGATACCATGTCACGCAGACTGTTGAGTAGCTCTGTGGAGGAGTCCACATGGTGAGAAACTTTGTAGCATCAATTTGCCAGGGTGAGAATTCACCGTCTCTGGAGCAGATCCTCCAGCTCCATCAAGCCTTTACTTATATGACTGCAGCCCAACTCCTAAACTTCTGAGCTGCAGAAACTATGCTAGAAAATAAATGTTTACTGTTGTTTTAAGCTGCTAAATTGGGAGGTAATTTGTTATGCTAACTTACAACTAACAGAGTACCTAATCTAAAGGAGCTTTGTAATTAGCAAGGGGGAAAAGACAGCCATGAGTATACACAAATATGGGAAACCAGTATGTGTATGATCATATACTGCCTGTTACAGGTTCTGAAAACTGGGTGGGGGGAAATGAGGTTGTACAGTTGGAGAATAAGGAGTTCCACTTGAGAAGATTTCAAGAGGTCAATTTTGGAAGAAAAGGTTTGAAGAAAGGCAGGACCAAATTTTGGGGTTTCACCTTTTTGGAGAAATCAAATTCCTGAGGAGTTGATTTAAATGTTCTTTGAAAACTGTGACATTCATTTGAAAATCCAGAATATATCTTTTGGGACTTCCTGGCGGTCCAGTGGTTAAGACTCTGCACTTCCAATGCAGGGGGCCCAGGTTTGATACCTGGTTGGAGAACTAAAATCCCACATGCTGTGTGGCAAGGCCAAATATATGTATATATATAATCTTTAGAACAACATACAAGTCAACCTGTTTTTTAAAAAGTAATTCAGTCTTATACAGTTTGTTCTTTTTTCTCTACCACCTTTTATGTTGGGTGAGAAATAACAGAGTATTTATTTATTAGGTTGACTTAAATTAAAAAGATTCAGTTCTTGGTGGGTTGGTTTCTATGCTGGAGAAATGGATATAAGCTGGATTAAAAGGAATGAGTTCTATTTAGTTGAAAGGAATAAACAAACAAAAGCCCTTCAGTCAGCCAGAGGAAATAAGTACTTTTTTCCAGTTTATTGTTTTACATTTAGCTTAGCTTTTTTTTTTTTTTTTTCTTTTTTTAAAGGGAGTTTAAAACCATAGTGGAAGTCATGATGGTGTGGAAATTCTGGCTGGGATATTATCTTGGTATCTTTTCATTTTGCTTGATTCTTATTCAAGATAGTTTCAAATGGTATGGAAAGTTTGCTTAAATCAATGAGAAAATTAAAGCACATAAATTAACCAGCTGGAAGAAAAAGTACTATAAGTATAAAGTAAATGCATAAATAGATTTAAAAAGATGCCCAGCCTCACAATAATTAAAGAAATGCAAACAAAACTGCAAGGAGATGATATTTTTAAAAGCCTATCAGGTTGCTAAAGACTAAAAAGTTGGATAATGCTCAGTAAATGGGAGTAAGGGGAATTTCAGGCAAATCACAGGCCAGGGGTAGGAATGTAAATTGGTACAACCATTTTAGACAGCAATTTGAAAACACCTAGCAAAATGTGAAATGCATATACCCTTTGGCATACCAATTTCATTCCTAGAAATTTATCCCAGATGTGAATGTATAAGTACAAGCTCAAGGAAATTCATTGTGGCCTTGTTAGAAATAATGAGAAAATTAGATATAGCAATGTACACAATAGAGGGCAGGCTAAATAAATAATAACACATGGAATGCCTGCCTGTTTTATGTTAGTACTATTTATTCTAAAAGCTCCTACATATGTGAAATCACGTGATCTCACAAGAACCCTGACACTTGGTTCCCTTTTTATGATGTCACAGTCACGTAAACACCACTCAGCCATCCAGAAGCCCAGGGGCAGGTCAGCTGTGCCGACACAAGGGCTACTCATGAAATAGAAGGGATAAAAGAGAATTTCAGAATGGGCTGTAGAGCATAATTTCATTTATGATTATAAAGCGTGTGTGTGCTCAGTCGTGTCCAACTCTTTGTGGCCCCATGGACTGTAGCCTACCAGGTTCCTCTGCCCGTGGAATTTTCCAGGCAAGAATACTGGAATAGGGTGCCATTTTCTCCTCCAGGGCATCTTCCCAATTCAGGGATTGAACCTTGCACCTCCTGTTTCTTGTGCATTGGCCGCTGGATTCTTTACCACTGGTGCCACACATATATAACGTGTGCATATGTTTATATTTGTTCAGAAAATGTCTAGAAAGATAAACCAGAAAGAAACAAAGTGGGATCCCTAGGGAACTGGAAGTAGTGAAGCCAGAGAAGGGAGGAAAACCTTCCATTTTTAAATGAATACCTTCTTTACTTTTTTTAATGTACAATGCATGTGTGTATACTGTTTGCCTGGAGTCAGACAAACTGCAATGTTTGAGGGCACAGTTCCCAGGACTGCCCTTCCCATCTGATACCAACTGCATGTTTGGGGAGAGTGATTCCCAAAATCAGCCTCAAGTTTCATAATTCACTAGAAAGAAAATGAAAGTGTTAGTTGCTCAGTTGTGTCCAACACTTTGCAACCCCATGGACTGTAGCCCACCAGGCTCCTCTGTCCATGGGATTCTCCAGGCGAGAATACTGGAGTGGGTTGCCGTTTTCTCCTCCAGGTGATCTTCCTGACCCAGGGATCGAACCCAGGTCTCCCACATTGCAGGCAGGTTCTTTGCCATCTGAGTCACCAGGGAAGCTTCCAATCTGATAATGCACTGCTGCTGCTGCTAAGTCGCTTCAGTCGTGTCTGACTCTGTGCGACCCCACAGACGGCAGCCCACCAGGCTCCCCCGTCCCTGGGATTCTCCAGGCAAGAGTACTGGAGTGGGTTGCCATTTCCTTCTCCAATACATGAAAGTGAAAAGTGAAAGTGAAGTCGCTCAGTCGTGTCCGACTGTTAGCGACCCCATGGACTGCAGCCCACCAGGCTCCTCCCATGGGATTTTCCAGGCAAGAGTACTGGAGTGGGTTGCCATTGCCTTCTCCAGATAATGCACTAGAGGGGCTCTTATGTTCATGGCGATGGTTTACTTCAGGAAAAGGAGACAAATTAAAATCAAAGGAAGAGAGGCAGCGGACAGAGTGTGGGAGGGTTCCAGATGTGCAGCTTCCCTTATCCTGTCCATGGAGTTAGGATGCCTTTCCCTGCAGGCATCTCCATGTACGTATGGAGTTCTGGCTACAGGGGAAGCTCACCTGAGCATCAGTGTCCAGAGTTTTCATTGGGGTTTCACTATGTAGGCATGAATGAGGGCCCATACGGTTGAGCTCAGCCCATAGGTTGATACTAAGCCCCATCCTAAATTACCTGGCTGGTCTTTCTGGAAACGCCAGTCCCATGCTGTATCCAGTGTGTCCATCCTGGGCCCTACTCAAAGACAGTCCTTTCAGATAGGACACAGATTAATCCCAGAAGCTGAGGACAAAGGGCAGACCTCTCTTTGGGTGAGGCCAAATTCTTTACTGAACATTTCTATAATTAAAAGCTGGAAATAACTATGTGGTTGGTTTTCCATATGTTTGTCTGTATGCAATATAGTTTCTAAGCTGTGTCTTCACGTAAGAGGATTGAGACTCACGGATCCTGTCGATTCTTCCTCTGTGCTTTCTTAGATTCTATATTTGTCTACTTGGCATCCACTGGGCTTCCCCGATGACCCAGTGGGTAAAGAAGCTGCCTGCAGTGCCGGAGACACAGGAGACATGGGTTCAATCCCTGGGTAAGGGAGATCCCCTGGAGGAAGGCATGGCAACCCACTCCAGTATTCTTGCCTCGAGAATCCCATGGCCTGAGGAGCCTGGCGGGCTACAGTCGAAAGGGTCAAAGAGTTGGACATGACTGAGCAACTAAACAAACATACATACTTGGCATCCATTTATCACAGGGCCAGATTAATGGCCACCATTGTTGACATCTTCCTGGAGAAAACAGTAGAGGTCTGGGCCACGTTTTCCCTTTGCTGCTTCTGCCTCCTGACCAAACCTGGTGCTTCCCTGTGAGGCCCTACATGGTATGGTGAGCTTTCTTCTCTTGGGAAATGTAAGTAATCACAGTCCTCTTTCAGTGGCATTATGATTAGCCTCTCCATGTTGTCATTCAGTCACCTCCATAAATTAAAGTCCTGTGGATAAAATCAAGACAACTTGAAAACCCCTCCTCCATGGGCTTATGTTTCAAGTGGGTGATAGTCTTTACTAGTTGGCACAAGCCTGGCTCATACCTGATAGCTGGATTTAATGAACAAGTTTACAGTCATTACTCCAGTGATGCAGAAGATAAATTATTCATCTTGCTTTATGTAATTAGCACTCTATGTGGAATTTGAAAATACATTCCATAAATCACTTGTGGAAATGTGCCTTGGCCTACAAATTCTGCACCGACGGAGTTGACTGGAGGTGCTATGTCCTAACTCGGTCACTGTTCTTTTTGTCAGTCTTCCCTCCCCTCCCCCCTCCTCCTCCCTAATTCATTTAGTTAGCAAATAAGCTTGTACCTACCATCAGTAACCAAATCTGCCTTGACCAACAAAAAAGCTGAAGCTTAGAATGAAGAGAAAGTGGTGCTTATTCCACCGAGGCCTGTTGCATGGTTTATTTTAGGCTCTGAGAAAATGTTACTTTATGACTGTTTTTGATTACTACAAAATGTCAGGGATTTCCTGGAGCTGGTTTTAACCCAAACACCTTAATTGTATTCTCAGGTAAAGATAAGAAAGAACAGAAAACCTGGTAAACTGAAGATGTACTTTTAGTAGTTAATTACAAATGACAATATTATCATCTTCCGTTTGACACAGTAGTTATCAAACTGAGATTCGGCCACATTTCCAGGGATACAAGGTGTAAAGATATGAATGGGTTGGAAAGGAGAAAACTGTGATAAAAATATTAAATACAGAACAAATATAAGTTTCTAGTAGTAAAAGTGAATTAAGTGCTGAAGTTATGGACAAATAAAATTTAAAATGCCAAGCCATAAAGGATGAAGACTATTTGGGGTTTTTTAATAAGACAGGTGAGCTTTCATAGCAACAATAATAAAAGAAAACCCCTAGTAATTGCCTTAGGCAATAGCAGAAGCTGTTTATGGTTGGTTTCCAATAATTCCCAAAGGCTGACTCAATTAAGAGCTCACATTCTGAACCAGAAAGGTTGAAAAACACTTTCAAGAAGAAAACTCTAAAATGGCTATTTGAGAACACTGGCATTCTCTCTTCTATATTTAGTGTAGTTTCAGTTAATGAAAAATAATTTTATTTATATTATTCCACTTAGCCAAAGTACACTAGAAAATCAGAAGAATTAAAACACTTTGCTGTTATAATTCTCTTGGATCTTTAACTATATTTAACAAGCTACTAAGAAACCATGGTTTAACAGCCAACTAGAAGATGGGGAATTGTTTTTATTGAGTCAGGATAGAAAGTGCTATAGATGCTCTTGAGCAAAGAAAGTTCTGTGAAGTCAGGTGTATCCAGAGGCTTTTAGCTGCAAGTAACAGAATACTCAGTTAGAAGCAGTTTAAACAATGAGAGCATTTAATTCTTGTAAAAAACAAGAATCTGGAAGGAGGCTGACCCAGGATTGGTTAATAGTCAGGGACCCTCCTTTGTCCATGTCTTTCTTGGCTTTCCTTTCCCACAATTCCAAACACAGTTCTTTACTAAATCTATTTTCAAATAACAAAGGAATGATGTACAGAGGAATTCACTCCAAGTCCCTCATAGCAGGAGGGAAAAGAGGGGAGCAATGTCTTGTCTTCCTCTTTACATCAGGGAGGAATTTCCACCCAAAGTTCTGCCAAGCCCCCTCCCTAGACCTTTCTACATTTCACAGGTCAGACCTGGGTCATCTGCTTATCCCTGTCCTGGCAAAGGAGAAGAGAGATTACATGATGAATTTAAACCAGTAATAATGTACTTCCTGGAGCTGGAGACCCTTACACTCTGTTGAACAAAACTGAGATTTTTTTGCAAGGAAAAAGGGGTGTGAGATGGTTATGGGTAAGTAATCAACAGTGTTTGTGATATTTAAAGGCATTCGCAGGTGCAAGGTGAGACACTGGTTCCAGGGCTTTAGCTGGCCATCACTATTCAAGGCATGCGTAAGAAAGGAAATCTACCTTTCATTTGCTACACTGTTTGAATTGGGTAAAGACCTTAGTGAAACCAGACATCAGACATGCCTTCAGAGGAATTAAGCCACAGGACAGGCTCCTTGCTTGGAAATAAAACTTGGCCAAATCTAACACAATTCTTCATTACATCTATTTTCAAGTAAAAAAGGAATGATATCCCAGAGGTCGCTGGAATTCAGCCCCAAATGATACAAATACAATAAGCCAAATGGCTGAAATCACTTAAAAAATTTGACCAAAGCAAATATGCTTGCTCTCACGCTGTGATCAGAAGGGCTGCAAACTGAAGGCTTTGTTCAAAGCAGAGAGAGCAGTGAATTCTAAAGATGAGGGTCTTCAGAGGGGGCCGAAAGATATTAGTAAACAGGCTTAGTTAATCCACTCAGGCAAGAGTCACAAGAGTCCGAGGGGTGCTCTCTGGTCTGCACTGTCATGAGATTTCAAAGGATTGAAATGAAAGACTATGAACTGTATACACACACACACACCCATAACTCCATTTATATCGTTGATAGCAGCAGGCGTGACTGCTATTCTCTACTGAGACTGAAACTTTTGAAAAGGGTAGTTACTCTAAACAGAAACTACTCAGATTGGGCAGTCTTCACGAGAGAAAGAACTGAGGAATCTTCCCACAAAAATAGAAAGAGAAAACAAAGAGCTTCCTAAGAGATGACCTTAAATGCTGGTATTTCCTATTCCCTGGAAAAAGGTAAAAAGAGCAGGCGCAGAAGGGGAAGAAGATGCCCTTCCCCCAGGACTGACACTCAGCTGGTGCCCTGTCCCTGCTGAAACTGGAATGCTCCTCCACCTCCCCACGACCCAATAGATAAAGGATTAATGAATGAAGGCTTACAGGAGTCTGTTGTAGCCCATGGAAACTTGGTTAAAAACAAAACAAATCAAAGGGGCAAGTTGAAGAGGGCTGTGGAAAAGCTTCTACTAACCCTTCAAACCTACTCTCTTCACACACCCTCTGTCATGGCTTTGATCCAAACATCATTGGGAAAACAAACTACGTCTCTCCTCAGGCTCTCACTGTCTTCTCTTCTCTGCCAGTGGGGGAAGCATTCTTGTGTCTACCAAAGGCCAGTCCCTCCGCCTGGGCTCCCCAGATCGAACCCACCCACCCCATACCCTCTTAAAACTACACCTCTTCCTCTTCTTTCTCTCTTTCCTCACCAGCCTCAAACTCTCCTTCTATCCAGGAGCATACCTATCAACACCCAGACATGCTCTAGTATTTCCCATCACACAAAACCAAAAAACCTACCAACCAACCAAAAAACCCTTATGCCTGAACATCTCCTTCCAGCCTCTATCCCATTTTTCTTGTTTCCTTTATGGAAAAACTTCTCAAAAGAGTAATCCCGACTTGCTTCAAATGAAAGAGCTTGTCAACCAACATTTGCTTTCTGGAATTTGCTTCTCCTGGATGCTCCGTCCATACTCCCCCCCCCCCCTTTTTTTTTTTTTAACTTCATTAGCTGCTTCTCTCCTTGAGCTCTGGAGAGGCTCATTCTTGGGCTCTTTCCTTTCTCTTTCTAGCCTGGTGATCTATTCTAATCCTCAGGTTTTACATGCCATCCATATAGTGATGATTTTATTGATAAATTTTTGTATCTGCACTTCAGGCTTTCTTCTGAGCTTCAGATGTAGGTAGTGGCCAACTTGAGATCTAGCCATCTTGAACTTACATTTTAAAAACTATTTATTTGACTGCACTGGATCTTAATTGTGGCCTGCAGGATCTTTAGTTATGGCATGTGAAATCTTCCCTCCTAGCTCAGTCAGTAAAAAGAATGCCTGCAATGCAGGAGACCTGGGTTCGATTCCTGGGTTGGGAACATCCCCTGGAGAAGGAAATGGCAATCCACTCCAGTATTCTTGCCTGGAGAATCCTATGGACAGAGGAGCCTGGCAGGCTACAGTCTATGGGGTTGCAAAGAGTCGGACACGACTGAGCAATAAGCACACAGCACACACGTGTGAACTCTACTTGTGGCATGCAGGATCTTATTCCCTGACCAGGGATTGAACCCAGGCCCCCTGCATTGGAAGCACAGAGTCTTTACTACTGAACTGAAAGGGAAGTCCCTTGCACCTACGTTTAAAACATTTTAAAGTTGGGTGGTTTCTTATTGTTGAGTTTTAAGAGTTCTTTGTATTTTGGGTAGCAGTTCTTTACCAGATATATCTTCTGCAAGTATTTTCTCCCAGTCTGCGGCTTGTCTTCTCATTCTCTCGACAGTGTCTCTTACAGAGCATCATTTTTGAATTTGAATGCAGTCCAGCTCATTGATGGATTGCCATCTCCAGTGTTGTATCTAAAATATCGTCACCATACCTAAGGTGATGCAGATTTTCTCTCCTATGTTATCTTCTAGGATTTTTATAGTTTTGCATTTTACATTAAGGTCTGTAATCCACTTTGAGTTATTTTTTGTGACGGGTGTAAGGTCTATGTCAGGATCCTTTTTTTTTTCAGTATGTGGATGTCAGTGGTTCCAGCACCATTTGAAAGGTTTGTTGAAAATCTTTGCTGTTGCTCCTTTTTCCTTTGTAAGTGGTCAGTCGACTGTGTCTCATGTGGGTTTATTTCTGGGCTCTCTGTTTCATTAATCTGTCTATTCTTTCACCAGTATCACCCTGTTTTGATTATTGTAGGTTTATAGTAAATCTTAAAGTTGGGCAGTATCACCTACATTCAAAAGATTCTCCATTTCCACCCTTATACATCCCATACCAGCGCCTCTCACAGGCCTTTCCCATCTCAGTAAGTGGCACCACCACGCATCTACTTGCTCAGAATAAAAACCTAGGAATCATTCTCAATTCTCCACTTCCCACCTCTCATCCATTCCATCAGTGTGTCTTGTGAATTCTTCCAATAAGCAGATCAAATCAAGCTGCAGCTTTCCATTTCTTCTTAGTTCAAGTCAAGCGTCACTCTCACTGGTACCTTCTATAACTGACCTCTCCCGTGTCCTGCTCTAAAGTCAGTGAACCCCTCACCCGCTTATCTTAAAAAAAAAAAAAGCAGGAATAAGGATTTATCATATACTTTTTTACATTCAGCCTTAAATGAAAACACAGCCAGTCTAAGCACAGTGGGTTTCTATGCGCTCTGTTGAAATCAGTTGGAGATAAAGAGTTGAGGCTAAATTCCTGAGGAGGAAGGGTAAAGCCCGAGACCTTCACTGTCCACTAGAGCAGCCACTAAGGCACATGTGGCTGCTGGGCACTGGAAATGCGTCCAGTTTAAGCTGAAGTGTTGTAGGTATAAAATACACTCCAAATTTCAAAAACTTAGTATGAAAAAAATTGAAAGTGACTTACAATTTTTAGGTTGATTAGATATTAAAATGATAAAACTAGATATATTGGGTTAAATAAAATACTGTATCAAAATGCATTTATTTAAAAATGTGGCAGTTGGAAAAATCTAAGTCACATACATGGCTCACAGTATTCTTCTACTGGTCAGTAACACATGCTGGGTGCCACTCTCTAACCTCCAACATTCCCCTTTCCTACCCCCGGGATCTCTTTGGGAATGATGGCAGATGGGTCAAGATTCTAGGTGATTTTTGAAAATATAAACCAGATTGTAGATCTGTATAGTTTAAAACTCTTTAATCTAAGAGCCAATCTGACTTTTATCTAAGTCAGAATAAGATGTCAGAACTTTCTCATGCGTGGAAGGTCCTGCATAAGCAAGAACCTTTTACTCACTACACTTCAGCCACTCCGGCCTCCGTTTCTCCCAAACTCCAGGTCCTTTCCTGCCTCCCAACCTCTGCATTTGCTCCTATTCTGCCTGGGATGCTTGTGCCCTGCTTGTTTTGACGGCTGCATATTTTTCCTTCTCCACGTCTTGGCTTAAAGGAATACATGAAAGTTCTCAGATATGATGTAATTCTAGATGCATTTTTATTCATCCACTGCCTTTAAAACATTAATTCAGTTATTTGGGTGAAAACTGCCTAACAACTGTAATCCCATTTATGTAAAACCATACTTAGATGTTGCAAAGTGTCGGACATGACTTGGCAACTGAACAACGTGATATGCAGATGTATACATATATGTAAGTACAATGATAACTATTTGCAAGAATACACACCAAACAGTTAACTGAAGGCTACCTCTGTGACCATACTATACATATCACTCTGCCACTTACTTTTTCACAAAGCAAAGTGAATAAGACATCTTCCTATGCTGCTCATATAGATTACTTTATTCTTTTTAATGGCTGAAGGTATTCTTTTCTATGGATGTTTTAGAATTCATTTCACCATTTTCCTATATGGATGAATATTTAAATTGTGTCCAATTGTTTTTGCTGTTACAATGGAATTTTATTACAGCTGATATAGATTTCAATTCTTTGGACCACAGAAAATAATTTACTTTCTCATCTATAAGAATGAGTCTTTTATCATAGTTTCTGAGATACATCCCATTCAACTGTGACTGTGTCCATCTTAAGCATTAACAATTTTTTTGTCTATAGTTTATATACTGATATCATTACTAACCAACAAATTTAAAAATTTATAAAGTTTATAAGTACTTTACAAAGACTCAACATTGCCAGTAACTCTTTGGGTATAAGGGCTGTACCAAGCAATCATTTAATGGAGGGGAGAATTTTCTTTCTAAAATTGAGGTATAACTTAGATATAGTACTCAAGTCTTGACTGTACAGCTGGATGAAAATGTACATATGTGCTGAGTGGCATGTACGACCTAGTTCCCTAAGCAGGGATGGAAACGTGCTCTCTGAAGTGAAAGTGCTGAGTCTTCGTCACTGGACCACCAGGGGAAGTGCCAAGTAGGATACTTTTCAAGCTGTTTTTTCTTCAAATTTCCATATTCTTCACTTCTTTAGGATAAATACTCCTTTATGATTCTCATGGTAATAATAATTTGAAGGAGAGAGGATAAGGTGAAGAAACAGAGGCACCACAAGGGTCTGTTGGATATTCTATTATCTCTACGCATCCCCAGTCATTTATTTTTAGAAAATGCTCATGGATATCCTAGGCTGGATTAATGGGAAAATCATGGACTGCTGAAACCTTTGGTGTTTATACGATTCAGGCCAGCAGAATTTCCATTCTACCCTCCCAAACTTGTTACTATTCATTAAGGCCCAACGGGGTCATTCAATGCAAATAATGCTCTACTGTACTGGTTTAAAAATTAAAAAAAAAATTTTGGACAAATAATGAGCTGTGTTATTTGGTTAAGGGATTTAACTTTCTTGTGTCTTTACAAAGAGAGTAATAATGAGAGAGCAACAGGCCGTGGGCAGATCGTCAGTGACCTCAACTGCCAGCTGGAGACGTCTGGATCTCCTTAGCCTTTCTTTTCCCCTTGCTGTCCAAAACCCCCTATGGTAGTTCAGTTTACATTGTGTTGAATGGGATTTTGTGGCTATTCTGAAAATGTAATAACCAATTTCTGTGTGAAAATTTCAACTTCCAAATATAGAATTTATAATCTTTGCAACACAGTTTATTATTTTATGACTTGTAATTATGGTTAGCATTATTTAATCTTCCTGCTCCTCAGTTACTTCTTATTTATAGGATAGGTAAGTTAAGCAAGATACTCTGAAATAACATTTTCAGCCTCGGAATTCCATGATTTAGATGAAGTCTTGGCATGCTATTAGCAAAATATCCACATTCATCACTCAATGCAACTATTTCCTCTTTCAGAATATTCTTTAGCAACAATAAAGAATTAATATTTCTTCTACAGGACAGGTATTTAAGAAATACACGCTCTATAGTCTTCTTGTGTGTGGTTCATAAGGCCTATTTAAGAGTGGTTACACTTTGGGGTGATGTTAAAGGTAAGGAGAAGGCAATGGCACCCTACTCCAGTACTCCTGCCTGGAGAATCCCATGGATGGAGGAGCCTGGTAGGCTGCAGTCCATGGGGTCGCTGAGGGTCAGACACGACTGAGCAACTTCACTTTCACACATTGGAGAAGGAAATGGCAACCCACTCCAGTGTTCTTGCCTGGAGAATCCCAGGGACGGGGGAGCCTGGTGGGCTGCCGTCTATGGGGTCGCACAGAGTCGGACACGACTGAGGCAACTTGGCAGGGGCAGTAAAGGTAACTATATGGTATTTACATTTATTGTGTGGTGGTTATGTATCTGGAACTCTCTTTAGTCCTTTTCCACTAGGCCAGTTAATCTATGATCTTCATTATACATGTGAAGAGTGGAAGAGAGGAGGAGTAATTTACAGAAGGCAACGCTGAAGCAGTAGCGGTGGTGCCTGATCCAGATTGGATTAGAAGCTCTTTCCACCCAATACATCTGTGCTCGTAACAGAACAGAAGGTATAAATTCCAAAGAAGGTATAATGGAGACAAGACCAGGCAATGTCTGTATGTGCCTAGGTAAAAAGCCAGCTGCTACAAAAGAAATATGGTAGCTCGAATACAGTAGCTTAAAGAACAGTACAGTTTATTTCTCTTTCACGTACCAGTCCCAAGGGAAGCAGTCAGGGCCTGTGTGCTCTGCTCACCAGAGTCCTTCAGAGATGCAGGTTCCTGCCATACCTCTGCTCTGCTGTCCACTAAGGTGCTGTCTTTGTTTGCATGATTAACAGTGGGTTTTCTGGGAGGAAAGGAGCTCCTGAGGGGAGGGGTTTCCAAGGTCTTAAGGCATTCATTCACATTCCTCTGACAAGAACTTAGTCACATGACCTCCACCTAGCTGCAGAGTCTGCCTGATAGTCTGTCTGCAGCTGGGTGGGTGCCCAGCCATTCACTATTTAAACTATAAAGAAAGAATGCCCTGTGGTAGACAACTAGCATACCCTCCTGTAAAGTCATTTTCTCACAATAAAATCCACATAGGATGGATGAGATAACCTGCAAATAACCTTCCTCAAACAAATAGTTTATATTTATGATCTAGAGAGTAAAGTTTTATAAAACAATACCAACAGGACTAGGAACATGTGATTGAAAATTAAATGGAGATTTGTTCTACTCCTTATACTCTAAGGCAACAGATGGCTTATTTCACCAGAAAAAAATGGCAATTTGCATGCAGGCCAGAAGGACCAAAGAAATTGAACATATCATATTTATCCCTCTTTTCCACCCTCCTGAGGCAAGAGACTGCACTGGATGGGCCCCATGGGCCCTCCCTGCAGGCCACAGACACAGGCCCCTGATGACAGGTTCTTCCCTCCTTGGTTGCTTGCCAAAGCATGAAAGCACCTCTACTATCTGTTAAGAAAGCAGATACAGAATGCTCCCCTGGAGTGGTATCAAAATAGGGTTTGAGCCAAGCCCAAAGTGAAGTTATAAAGGTGATATGATAAAAACGAAATGAAAATGCTATCAGGAACTTCTGGTTTTTTTGGTTTTACAGATTTATTTTCAAAGAGCAAAAACACTTAAGACAATTTAAATACAAGTCTAAACAGAATTACTCTCAAAGTCAGCAATGATGCAGAAATGTGTTCTCACTGCCAGACACTCGCCAGCATCTTCTGAGCCTTCTCTCAGTGAGGAAAAGGGGTCTGATATTTTCTTCATATACATCCTTCTTATCTGCAATGTGATCTACAATTTCTTGTGCGCACATTAACTTCTCCGCATCTATATCAGGAATTTCAAACCCAAATTCATCTGCCATGGCCATGATAATCTCCACTTGGTCCAAACTGTCTAAGCCCAGGTCTTTCATAAAATGGGAATTTACTGAAAGCTTTTCTGGGTCAATCTTGTCATAGAGTTTCAAGACGTAAAGAACACGGTCCTTGATTTCCCTCCAATGTCAAAGGTGGTGCGTCGCTATACTGGCGGCACAGCTGTGTAACTCTGCCTGGAACCTGCGTGAGCACCAAGGCCGGCAGCGGAGCCCCAGGCCTCGTCCGGGTCTCCGCCGCGAAGAGGGTAGTGCTGAGCGGCCGAGCCGCGGCTAGCGTGCGGAGCCTGGGCAGTGGCGCGAAGGCCGTGGGAACACAGGCGCCGTGCGGACACAGGCGCAAAGGACACGAGTTGCCATGGCTATGCTGACCCAGGATCTCGGGAACTTTTTAAAATCAAATTTCTCTTACCAAAAAATCTGATTAAGATGGATCTATAGATAAGTAAAAAAAAAGTCACTTATAATCCTAAAAATACATGAACTATCACCAATATTAAAAGGGGGGAACCATGAAGATATAGGTATATACCCAGTTATCTACATGCAAAAGTTCTTGGAATTCTCAACTTTTGTAGAAAATAAAAATTTGTACACACATACAGAATACTGTAGGACTTCTAACCAAATTAAACATCTCCAGCATTTCATTTCAGCCCTAATGAAGGCAGTTACTTCAAAACGAACTCCTGTCTCTTATTAAAACTTCTATTCTGCAATGTGCAAATATCACATTAGAAGTTAAGAGAAAGTAAAATTACACAATCTTGAAGCCTTTCAAATGAGATTCCAAACTTCTTTAAGACATCTATGCAGTTTATTTTGGAGAGGACTCAAAAGCAAGAGATTGGATTTCTTCTTATATTGGTGAAATCCCAAACAATCCACAAATCTCTACATTTCTCCAATTCAGAAGAATAACAGGAATTTTCACTGCAAACTTGGTCAATTGCACCTGTACCCTAGTTTCACTTATGTTTTACTTAATCCTTAAAAAAAAAAAATTTTTTTTGTTCACTTAATTTTATTATTTCCCTGCTGCAGTTCTGATTTTTATGTTAGCAAAAGAGTATCAGTATCTGATTCTCATAAAGAACATACTCAACTAAAGAGCTTCTAAACTGTATTCATTACTCAATCAAATCCTCTTTAAGCACCCTTTCCTCTTTATAGCAAGTGAAAGAAGTGAAAGTGTTAGTCACTCAGTTGCGTCTGACTCTTTGTGACCCCACCAGGGGTCCTCTGTCCTCTGTAGCCCACCAGGCTCCTCTGTCTATGAATTCTCCAGGCAAGAATACTGGACTGGGTTGCCACTCCCTTCTCCAGGGGATCTTTCTGACCCAGGGATAGAACCCAGGTCTCCTGCATTGCAGGCAGATTCTTTACCATCTGAGCCACCAGGGAAGCCCTCTTTATAGCAAACTGCCCTTAAAATCACTTCTTGCTTTTTGTGCTACATTAAGTAACTTTCAATGTTAAGTTTATGTGTATTTTTACCTTTAATGTAACAAAATAACACAGTAGAGGCAAGAGCTGGCCTACTTGGGGGTCTGCACTTAACTGAAATGATCCTCTGATCACAGAGGAGCACAAAAGGGCCATGGGTAGGGACAAGGGCAGCTTTGCAGGAGTATTAACTGGGAGAGAAAGGGAGGGTTCAGGGAGGAACCCTACGACTGTCACCATAAGAGAAGAAGGCTAAGTGGCAAACGGATCAGGTTGGAAATGATCTCCAGATAACTACTTAACCATATTTTTCTTTCAGAATTTTCTGCTACAATTTTATAAAGTGCTTAACTTGCATATGCTCAAGTTTCAACTCATCTTAAAATATTTTAATAGCAAGTATTTTAAAAGTTTTATAATTTTCAAGATCTAATCTTTTTAGTAACTAATTTTTATACTCACTACTGAATCAAAACAAAATTATAACTCATCAGATATGAATGGGTTAGTTTTCACAACAATTTCATCACAATAATTTCAAAGGAATGATTAAAAATGAACATTCTCTCCAATATGGTCAGAACAACAACAACAACAACAAGAAATCCTCTAATTTTTGAGGTAGAATTTTTCCCCAGCACTGTTTTCTTTCTGGTCATAGTCACCTAGGATATATCTTCTGTGATATCATTGCTATCATCTTTCAATAAATGTCTATCTACAAATTAATTAACTTTCTGGAGACAAATCCCTGGTAGGCTATTCTTCTGATTCCTATGAAAGACCCACTTTTAAGATACAATTGCAGCTGCCCCACACGCTAGTTACTGTGTCATACGCACGCCTTAAAATTCTGTAATCAGCAGCCGCCAGGTGCCGTATCGCATTCAGCACACCACAGTCAGTCAATACAGACATCCCCAAACACACCAAGGCTGGTTTTGTCAAATGTTTTATTGAGTGTAGACATCTGGAGTACTGTAAAACATGCATTATCTGTAGATTCAAAAAGGAGCAAGCCACATTGTCCTCACTGTCAAATGTGTCAGGCTTGGCATACATGATGGAGATTAATGAAGTATCATGAGAGTAATATGGTTCCTGAAAAGCTTCTACAATTTGGAGTAGGGTCTTAATCACGTGAAAAGCAAAGCTGTTCACATTTGGTGAACTTGCATCTCATTGGAGGTACACAGTATTTTAATTTTAAAACAAATAAAAATAATTGTTCGTAGAAGATTCCCATCATCCCAACTTTACCTGCCCTTTCAGTTTTCAGAAATTTTAATTAAAAAAAAAAAAAAAAGTATATGCCTTTTGGAAGTTGTACATTTATCTGAGCACTAATTAAAATTTATTTCTTCTTCGGTTGCTGAGGTGTATTAAATTTGAAGAAGATAATATCTCCATCTTCAACAATATAATTTCTGCCTTGTTGTCTGTACTTTCCAGCAGCCTGTAAATAAGAAATACAAAGGAAATATGTTAGTTTACAATGAAATATATAAGGTAAATGGTAGGAGCACATGCAAAAAGTGTTCCACATCTTGGGTCAGATTAAAGAAAAAAAAAAATACAGGAAGGCACACAAGTTCAAAACTAGACTTGGAGCAAAGTATTCGTGATTTGGGCAGCACTAGATTTTCCATACATACATAATCATAATGTATTCTCCACTAAATTGTTGGTACATAAATGTAATTATACCAATATCATTAAGTTTCATTACATGCTGTTTATGGTACATTTCTGATGTGTCTGCAAACATCCGGCAAGTCACTGTAACAAACAGATCAAACCAGGCAGGAAAAAAAGATTATATAGCTAGGTTAAAGCTGCAATATTTACTTAAAGATATTCTTTGGTGATACTGATGATGCCAAAGACACAGCATGCTACAAGTATCAACTGTAATTACAGATTTTAAATTGCTTCTTTGTAGTTTTTAACTTGACAATGGCCGTACACAGTGGTGTATACTAAAATTCAACACACAGAAGTTTACTGACTAATGGCACTAGTTACAAGCAGACTCTAACAGGTTGGAAATGCGAAGATAGGTATTTTTTTCCACTTGTAAATCAGTCGGCAAAGCAACTGATTCCACCTGCTGGCACGCAGATCAAGATGAGCAATCTTCTGGTGATTCTTATACAAATAAGCAGCAGTTGCACAGAGACTCAGGCTCACTGCGGGGCACAGCACACACACTTCATCCTCAGCACAACAGGTCTTCAGTATCTACGCATCCACACTGAACACTGCACACCACCAACCCTGTCCTGCGTGGCCTGACGTCAACCACTCGACACTGGGGACCTGAGGGTCTTTCAGAAAAACAAAAAATTCTCAAAAGTATTTTCCTTCTGCTAGAATTTATCGAGAACACAAAACCTTTGACCAACAAGATTAGTACTTCCCTTTGAAGCTATTGATAAGAATGTTCAAAGTCAAGTGCAATTATACTAACCAGAAACAAGACTAAGATCATACATCTGAGGTTAAAATCAACAAACCAGGTCACAGAGCCCTAGTAAGCATATTACAATTATCTAGACCACATATAAAAATCACCTACTAAGTGCTTTTAAAAATGAAGCTAATTTTTAAAAAGTCAACATACCCTAACATTTTAAAAGGCATACACACACACACACACTACTCTTATATGATTTTTTCCAAAGTTGTGATGTATGGAAGGCCGTGTGCTACTTGTCTTGAGAATCTAAAGTCCAATGTTATAAAACTATATAGACAAGTTAAATCAAATACATAATTGGCATGACATATTGAGTGTAAGTTTATATACTTTGTTATGACTCAAGTTTACTACTAATTAAAGGTGACAGTGTTCCTTTAAATTCTCTAGAGACCATTTAATCCATTTCCACTGCTATCAGAAACACTGGTTGGAAAAAAAAATCAATACCCATTTGTGAATCTTGAGTATGTATTAAACAAGACACGTCTAACCAGTTCATTTGCACTTGAAAGCAGCCATCTGTAGAAGCCAGCTTTGCCTAAGCAGATATGATTGCTAATAATGTGATATCCCTGTAGACTACAAAGCCCACACAGAGCTATTCAGTATATAGTTCACAGCACTGGCATTAAATTAGTTATGCTGCACTGATGTTTGAAATACATATACATACATACACATATACACAATCTTGCTCTCAAACCTAAAACTTATGTGATAATATGCAAGTATTTGCTGAATAAAAGAAATTCATAAATGCTTTATTTAATTTGGAGTTCAAATTTTGAAATGTTAGTTTTGGAAATTAAAAAAGAAAAAAAAAGCCTAAAATACTTAATGGTATTCTAAGCTGAAAAGCCAGAGGTCAACCTTTTCCAGTTTATTGCATAAAACTTCCTAGTTATTGTTAAGCATTTCTACAAGCAGGCAACATTTTTTTTTTTACTGTATATTATAAAATTTCTGTATTGTTAAAGGAAGTATTCAGAATTTATATAACTTTCAAGTTTATAAATTACAACATAGACATCTATTAAGGGTTGGTAAAACAGGCTTATCCCATGAGAAAATAAAAAAGCAGCATCTGATTTCTGAATTCTAGTAATAGAAAAGTATCCTTATTTTAACCTTTAGTCTATGAAAAATATACATGCCAGCATGACATAACATGTTGAAAAATAATCTGAGAGTTTTCAAATCTAATTAGTATTCTTGACAAAGTTCAATCTTAACACACTGAACTTGCATATCTAACTATCGCCACAGATGACAACACTGAGAAGTTAATGACTTTGTTTAGTATAAAGTGTAACTTCTTTCACGCCTTTAAAAAAAACAAAATGGCTCTCATTCCACATTGAACCAACTACACCAAGATTTCCTCCTTCTCTTCCTGGGCTTTCAACAATTCTATTATAGTCCTGCTGTTCCATATGATCTCTCCAATGATACCAATGAGAATAAACTTGAAATAAACTTTTTTGGATTTCTTTAAAATTAGGAAATATACAAGACTGCTCTAAAAAATTTTTTAAAACATTTTCTATACTAGTCTTCAAATAACAAATTAAAGGTAAAGACGCCTGCTTATAATGTCAGTTTACCTCCCTGACCTGTCTGTTGATTAGAGTTGACACACCTACTGGATTTTGCTAAGTAAACCTAATAAAGTCAAACAAAATCAAGTCTGTAACAGAGTTTACATTAAAAGAAATCATTCATTACGTCTGTATAACACAGCTTCACTATTAGTGGATGCAAACTAAATTATACTTATTAGCTAAAATAAAGCACAATTTTGGACCTGCCCTCTAGTGTTGAGAAAGCAAATTAAGCTCTCAGAGATCTTTTTTAAAAAAAGTACAACCATGAAGTTCAGCAAAAACAGGTTTTATTTGACTAAATTTACATTGTTTTCCTTGAATTAACCCATATACATATACATACTACTTTTATTTCAGATATTCAAGTATAATAAGTGCAAGTTTTCACGGTCATCAGTGAACAAATTCTTTGAAATTATTGATAACTACTTAAAGCCAGCTTTAAAATTTCTTTTTCAGTTTTAGAAAAACACCACAAAATTAATAACAATTTATACATTTAAAAAACTGCCTAAAAGTATGTAAATATCTATGGCTCAGTTGATAGTACATACAGTTGATAGTTAACATTAACGCTGACACAGTTTAAAAGATCGTTATCATTCATTTGAATCATGAGTATCTTCATATCAGCAAAAATTATTAAGTATGAAACTAGAAAATAATTCCTTACCTTGACTGCATTTTCAGAACCTTCCTCTTTAAAATCTTCGTATTTCATTACTTCAGCCATAATGAATCCTTTTTCAAAATCTGTGTGAATCTTTCCTGCAGCTTGAGGAGCCTTCGTCCCTTTCTTTGAAAGGAAGACCAGGGAAAACTAATTGCATTTAAGATGACTGACTGAAAGCGTAGAGTTTCTTTTGTTTTATCTGCAGTTGGGTTCAACTTAAACTTAGTTTAATAACAGTTAAGATGTCTGATATACAATTAGAACATTTTCAATATAGGGCACTATCTGTGCAGCAGATTTAGCACAGACAAATCAGTAGATGTTAAAGAAGTGTAGCTTTGTTTTTCCTAACAGTCATCCACAGATTTATCGATTTAGATGCAGTGGCCTGGTTTGGTGTAGGTTTCATTTCGATTTTCTATTCTTCACGGTGGTAAAAAAAAAAAGGATTTTAAAAGTAGCTTTCAAGCTGAATTATCAAAGGTTTTAAAAAGATAAAAAGCCTTGAAAATTTCAGCTCATCTAAAGAACATATAAAAATCAATATATAAAGGGACATTTTTAAGATATTTCCAACAAATCATACAATCTATGTTCAGCAAATAATTTTTAAATCCTCATAAAATTTTGAACACTTTACATAATGAACCCTGCATCTAACCACCATGAGAGAAAATTCAAGTTGATATAGGAAGAGAAATGTTTTATAATTACCCCATATGTTAAACTACAAGGACATACATTCCAGACACACACAACCATGGAAAGAAATTTGAGAAATAATGGTGACCTAAAGGCTGCTTAATAAAGCATGTTAAAGTGATAAGGAGTCTGACACTATAAAGCACAGTTTTTACAATAAAAGATGTATTGGGTTAATATGGCTACTCACTGATGCTTACCTGACTAAATACCCTAGCGCATCAGATCATGGGTACTTGCAATCAGTCTTAAGATAAACCAGCTTTCACATTTTCAAGCCCAGAACATGTTATCTTTCCTTCTGCACATACTTAAGTTTGGAAGTTTTAAGGCTTTAAAATATACAGTAAAAATAAATCCTAGCAATTTGTTTACCAACCCAAATTGCTTTGACATAATTTGTATGTCGATATGAAAGGACCTTAGTTGTAAGTCAATCAAATGGTTTTTTTTAACAAAGAAAAGAGGAGATCAAAGAAAAGTGGATCTCACATTCACACGACGCCTTTAACATTATGCTGAACTGACTTCATGTTCCTATCCATCTTAAATCAAAATAAATGTAATAATAAATTAATGTAGCCAGTGAAAACAGGAATGAAAGCAGCCCTAAAATTCATCATGTACCATACACTAAGAAAGCATAATAAAAGAATGAATAAGACACTGAATATTTCTGAAAGTTCAGATGTTATTTTTAGATTCTGTAACACGATTTTGGATTACATATGTTTCAAAATATTTTTCAACAGTAACTACCGTATTACAATGTATTTTCACTTAAAAGCCAGCCATTACAGTTCTGTTTCTATTGTCCTTTGGGAATAAATTAGTCATTCTTTCTGGTGGCAATCAGTTATATATCAATATTTTAAAAATATGGATCACATTATTAAAGAAGACTGAATATAAAACACTGTAAAAATAAACACTATTTCTATAAATTCAAATTTTAAAAGGCATGAATTATTACACATTGGGTTTAGCTCTTTGAGCCCAACTGTGTATCTATGAAGAGCATAATGATGTCATATTGCTTTTATTGCTGAAAATGTAATCCGAGCAAAGCAAAGGAGGAAAGAATCACCCGCAACCCAAACAAACTTAGCGAATACAAAATGAAAAGCAACATCAATTTCACTGCAGACAAACCCAGTCACACAGATTAAGCAAGCACAATACTGGTGCGTCTTATCTCTGACCACAGGAGGAGGGTAGACAGATTCTACAGGATGAAGAAATTCAGACTATGTAATAGGCAGAATCAATTGTTACCTGCCTCAATCAATGCCGCTCCACTTTCACTGTTCAGCAGCTCACAAATAATTAAAGTTATCCTGGACAAAAACCTCATCTGTAATGACTAGCTAACCGCCACCATGACAAACTTCAAAGTCAGTGATATCAATCTGAATTCAATAGTGTGGAACTGGATATAGCTGATGAATAAGTATGAATCTTACCCTGATGGTCCATGCACGCACTTCATCTGGGCCTGCAGTGAAAAAGTATTCTAGTTGGAGTGCTGCAAACCCAGCCTTAATGATCTTTGGCAAAGCGCTGAAATAAAATGAAACAAATTCACTCAACATATAAGTAGATTGTGCCAGAGATCAGTATGAACCTAAAATATTCATTTCAAGCAGAAAATGTTAGAGAGATTAGTAAATGACCATTTTTCTTTTATAATACACTTGAAGAGGTCAGAAAGCATGTAACTATTCCTAAAAAATCTCTTCAAAAATTAGTTTTAATTATATTAGTCTGAATATATCACTTTGAATTGTTTACTATAGAAAAAGAAAAATTTGATCTACCCATTTTATGGTTATTTTCCTCCAATATCAATTATTTCCCAGACGTGGGTCATGAAAGCAAAATTATTTGACTGAAATCCAATGTTTAAACAATATATTACTGTTACTCAGAAAAAAATTAAGGCAATTGATTCACTCTTTCCCCGCCCCCACTGAACATGACCAAAGAGTTTTGGCGATCATTCCTTCTCAAAAATATACATAACTAATACCTATGTTATAATTAAAACACTGTACGGAGATGACAGATGACAGTTAAAAACTTAATTTAAAATAAATCTTTTCACTCTGTCTCATGGTAAAGAAAGGAGAAGATTCCCTCTTTATAATGGTAATTACTCTGTCATTTATTATTCTATCAGCGCAAGCAATTAAATTACTGCAAGGAAATAGTTGATAATAAAGTGTAGGGAAAATGAATGCTAATTAACCTTTGTGTCATGTTCGCTTCCAGATACTTCTGTCTCTCCTCAGCACTCAATTCTTGCAACCGGAGTTCCAAGGCCCCACTAAAAGGAATGACCAAGGCACCTGGGTCATACTTGTCCACCCACTCTTTAATTTTTATCAACCTGTAGACAAAAAAGGGCACAACATTATCTTGTAGTGCATGCATGACTGTACCACATTCATTATTATCAAGTAGCGCATACATATTCATAAGAATTGCACGGTTTTATGATGCCATCTTTTTGTGTATAGCTTTCCAAGGTCAAGGCATTAACAGGCAGCAACTGCTTCAGGTACACGCCATAATATTTTACTGTAATCTAGTTTTACGTTAACATATTATCTATAGGAACTATCATACAAATATTTTAAAACTTTTTGCAGTTACACTAAATTCATTCAGTAGTAACACCTGTGACCTTGAGAATCTCAATGTTATGATTTACTATCTTCCTTTACAAAATAAATTTTTAAAAAGCAAAAAACAGAAAGTTCTGGATTTATAGGAATCACACCTAAAAGTATCAGCTAATTTTGAGGAGCTTTGACAAATAATTAATTTGTTCCCCCAGGTATCTATATGCCTGGTTCAATTCCTTCTTGGACTAACAAGGCCTTACAGTTGTCACTGGTTTTGAGATTTTTGCTAATCCGCCCCCCAAAGTCCAAATATATAGGTTTACAAACCTGGTTGATTGTGTATACATTGTTCTTATGAATCTCACTTTTGTAGAATCATGAATAACAGAACTACAGAGGAAATAAATTCCTTTAATAGAAAAGGGTTTGGAAAGCCAAATCAGTTAGGAAATTGATATCAAGTATTACCTGAAAAGACATTATTGATTCTTTTCAGAATCATTTCAGATTCTAAAGCATTATTGAGTGATTTCTTCCCAAGCATGGAATTTTTTTTCTTTGTAATTTATTTTTTATTGAAGGATAATTGCTTTACAGAATTTTGTAAGCATGGAGCAATTTAGCAAAGTGGCAGTTAGAGCATAAATGAAGTAAGTGTAGTGAGTATATGAACTAGGTTCTGATCCTACCACTATGCTAGCTTTTTACTCTTGGCAGGTTTCTAAACCTTTCTAAACTTCAGTTTCCTTATTCACAGAAATAGAGTACACATTATACTGTAGGTAAAGAACCTAGAGAAGTAAAGCTTGGCATATCATAAACAAATATTAACAGCAATTACTATTAATATTTTTATTCTCAGATAATCACAGCAGACATGCCTATGATTCTGGGATAGAGCTTAGTATGGAAATGGTATAGATTTCACAGTTCAAGGTATATCACTTATACTTGTCTCGCATATTTAGACCAAGGCTTTAATAACTATCATGATAGAAAATTGAGGCAGAAATCCTTAAAAAAAACAATGTAAAATACCACTACAGTGGATAAGAAACACAAGAACTAAATCCTAACACTCACCATCAAACAAAACGGCAGGGATCAGAGTTGTCAGAAAACTAAGAACATGGACTACTGAGTAGAATGGGATAAAGGAATGAAAAACTCACACAACAGTTCATACATGTTTGCTATATGAGGCTAACCTATAATTTATTTATTTACTATTTATCAATGGGGAACTCCCTGGTGGTCCAGTGGTTAAGATTCCATGCTTTCATTGCAGGGAGCACAAGTTCAATCCCTGGTTGGGGAATTAAGATCCCACATGCTGCATGGTGTGGCCAAAAAAAAACACAACAAACTATCAGTGATTTTTTATCTTTGTAATATTTTTTTTTCCCCTTTTGGTCATATCCTAGAAATAATGGACCAACCCCTAAGATGTATTTTGGAACCAAATATATGTCCTTTAAAAGAGGAAATCCAAACCAGTTGTTTTCTTATCCAAAATTATGAAGGAAAGAACATTATGAGATTCTAACTTATTTTACAGACTTACACTATTCAAACAAAACTGTATTTTAAAATTTTTCATTGATGGTTTAGTAACCGCAAGCCAGAATCAGAAATGTAATAAAAAAAGGAAAAATAACATACCAAATATAGATTCAATGAAAATAAAATAAAACAAGCCCATGCAAAAGAAAACAAAAATATCATACACATTTTGTTTCAAAAATATGGTCAACATAGCTAATAAAACTAGAATAGTTATGAGACAACAAGATAAGAAATAATGACTTTGGCTAAAATATCAATTCAGAATAACAATAGTTTTACCCTGTCATTTTAACAGCCTTTCCTGCAGACTCCTCAGAGGGATTATTTGCATTCCTCAGGTGTTCTATTGTACAATTCAGATGAATAAAGACTTACAAATCATTCCTCTACCGCCAATGCGAGACTTTGATCTGCTGAATACACTATTGTACCTTAACTATAATTGGCAAAAAACCTGCCAGTGTAGAGCATCACAAGCTTAATAACAAAGGAGAATATCTCAAAGTGTTGACAGATGATCTTCATAATGCAGAAGCAGAGCTGGAACATGTTAGCAATAAATGAGCACTGAGGTCTAAAGGTCTCTAAAGTGACTGACATCAGACCTGCTACAGCCTCACTAAAAGAAAAAGGTACCGTGGCACTCTCCGTAAAGTGAGTTAGGTCTTTGCCTGCGAGCTTCACTTTTGTGACTTTCCCTGTCATAGAAAACACAGGGAAGATGAAAAGTGAGTTAGGTTCTTTGGCTGTCTGCTTTACTTTTGTTACTTTTACTATCAAACAAAAGTGAGAAATGCCCCAAAGTAATTTTTAATTACATATTTGAAATAAACCTTGAGTAATTAAAAATATGACTTGATTTCAAGATTATAGACTAAAATACATATAATATATCTATTAGGTCTGATGGTTACAAAAGTGTGATAATGAGGCCAAGATCACAAGTTTGAACCCCATTGGGACCAGTTACCTTTTGCAGAAAGCTATCTATTCTGTTGCTGCAAACCGTACCCCAAACTCATCTCAAAAATGTGAGCTATGGTACATGAGGGAATACGGAAAATCAAAGTCGCACTCAGGACCACTACAAGAAAAACAATTTCAAGTACAATACACGCTGTCAAAGTGACTGAATAGTAATCTCCATACACAAATGTTCGCCAATGTCTAAAGAAAACTATCTAATAGTAAGCAAAATAATAATGATATTGTCATAGAATACCAAATTATAGGAGGGGAGAAGAAACAGTAAAGACAGGACACTCGCAAGGAGTTAAACTGTAAAGACTTTCACAACATTTATTTTATAAATTTATATAAACAGATTATTGCACAAAGCTGCAGATTGCCGATAAGGAGTCAGAGCCACACTGATTTCCCCAAAGTTTTATGAGCGACAAATGGAAAGAAGAACTGCCATTAGCGGTACTTTTCTTACTACTAATGATTCTACAGCAAGCGGACTAAGCAGGGACAATCAATTTTAAGGCTAAAGGGTTATGCTTTGAAATTCACTGGCAGGTTTTGATATGGTAGAGTCTTTGGCAAAATGACATCTTTAGTATTAAGCTAGCTTTAGATTTCTAAAAGATTATGTCTCAAATTTATTTTTGGTTTTATAATCTGACCTTCTTATCCAGTCACGAAATTTCAGATTTCATAATTTGATTTTCCTTGGGTTAATTTACATGGTTTGTATTTCTCTTCCCAGATACAAATTTTATTTCTAAAAATTACATTTGTCTGTCTTTGAAATCTACCTGTTCTTTTTTGGTAACATTTTATTCTTGTTTAATGAATTCTCATTCCCTACAATATTTTTAAAAGATTAACTGAAGGTTTCTTTCAGACTGTTCTAGTTACTTCTAGTTTCTTGTGTATAACTCTGCCTGACCCCCTTTAACATGCCATCTTCTAATCTCTCAAAACAGGTGGCTCCTGTGTATGTGCTGTTATTCTTGGATGTGTGATCATTTGGCAGGAGCTATTTCGTTCCAAGAGAATCTGTGATCAAACCCCTGGGTTGTTGAGATATATTTATGACATAGTTTTGTGGGGTTTTTTTCTTCTAGGGAAAGACCTATGGAGGATTTTGGGCTCTGGATCATTTTGAGGCTTAGAGTTTCTGCACTAGGTTATTGGTAATGTAGACAGTGAGGCCCAGTCTCTAGTTTCCTGAGAATAACCGTTTCTTCCCTTTTATAAAAGGGGTGGGAGCTGGGGGTGCATGTTTCTAGTGTCTGACATGGAAAGGACAGCTCTTTCTAGGTTTTACGAGTGTGCACTTCTGGCACCTGTAGCGTGTGTCTTGAGTCTTATTCCTATATGGACACTAAGGCCTCTAAGCCATATGAGATATTTTCCCTGAGGACCATACACTGTTGGTTCACTTTCTACCAGAGTTTCCTCTTTGTTTCTGACCCTTGAGAACCCCTTTTCTTGCTTTCAAGTCCTGCCATGTTCTAAAAATACCACATCATCAAAAATACTATCTTTCCTGGTTATTTCCTCTGATGTTTCTATATACGAGAAACAAGAAGGGAGCTTCCTGTATTGGATGAGTCCATCTCAGTGGTACTATTTGATATTCTGCATAAAACTAAATTTTTGCAACTTAAACTCCTGATATACTTTTCTCTGATATACTTTAATATGTATTTTAATTTATTCTTTTCTACACTTCACGTCCATCCAGTCATTCAACTATGCCCAGCTACTCAAATTCTAATTTTCTAAAAATTCTTTAAAGATGGCACAATTTAGCACTAAAGCCAAGTTCAGTTCAGTTCAGTTCAGTCGCTCAGTCGTGTCCGACTCTTTGCGACCCCATGAACCGCAGCACGCCAGGCCTCCTGGTCCATCACCAACTGCCAGAGTCCACCCAAATCCATGTCCACTGAGTTGGTGATGCCTTCCAACCATCTCATCCTCTGTCATCCCCTTCTCCTCCTGCCCTCAATCTTTCCCAGCATCAGGGTTTTTCCAATGAGTCAGCTCTTCGCATCAGGTGGCCAAAGTATTGGAGTTTCAGCTTCAGCATCAGTCCTTCCAATGAATGCCCAGGACTGATCTCCTTTAGAATGGACTGGTTGGATCTCCTTGTAATCCAAGAGACTCTCAAGAGTCTTCTCCAACACCACAGTTCAAAAGCATCAATTCTTCAGTGCTCAGCTTTCTTTATAGTCCAACTCTCACATCCATACATGACCACAGGAAAAACCATAGCCTTGACTAGATGGACCTTTGTTGACAAAGTAATGTCTCTGCTTTTTAATATGCTATCTAGGTTGGTCATAACTTTCCTTCCAAGTAGTAAGCGTCTTTTAATTTCATGGCTGCAGTCACCATCTGCAGTGATTTTGGAGCCCAGAAAAATAAAGTCTAACACAGTCTCTACTGTTTCCCCATCTATTTCCCATGAAGTGATGGGACCAGATGCCATGATCTTAGTTTTCTGAATGTTGAGCTTTAAGCCAACTTTTTCACTCTCCTCTTTCACTTTCATCAAGAGGCTCTTCAGTTCTTCTTCACTTTCTGCCATAAGGGTGGTGTCAGCTGCATATCTGAAGTTATTGATATTTCTCCTGGCAGTCTTGATTCCAGCTTGTGCTTCCTCCAGCCCAGAATTTCTCATGATGTACTCGGCATATAAGTTAAATAAGTAGGGTGACAATATACAGCCTTGACATACTCCTTTTCCTATTTGGAACCAGTCTGTTGTTCCATGCCCACTTCTAACTGTTGCTTCTTGACCTGCATACAGATTTCACAGGAGGCAGGTCAGGTGGTCTGGTATTCCCATCTCTTGAAGAATTTTCCAAAGTATAGATATACCATAAATCCAGGGGGCACTGATAAACACTGAGCTTATGTCTAGTCTTCTTCCTTGCAAGTTTCCTCTCATTTTTATTAAAACTGTTCAAAGTCCCAAATAATGACTTTAAGAAAATCACATTTTTCTTTTCTGTTTTCCAAACATATTCACTGCAAATTAAAGCTCATTTGCAGTGTTCTAAAAGGAACAAACATATACCCCATAAACAATATTCATTCAAGACCAAATAATTAGCTCTAGAACATTCAAAGTTCCCAAACCTTCAAAATTCTATTTGAATAAAGTTACTAGAGTGAGGTTATTAAGGAAGTCAATGGGAAAAAAAGAGCTAGAAAGAAGAAATACAAAAAACTTCTAATCTAATTATTAGTCTTGGAAATCTAATCCCTCTTCTAAAAGAGATCCCCATCTGTTATCTATGTAACTGACTTCAGGTTTCAATGTTCTTGTCTGACTTGATGGAACTGTGCAGGACAACAATTAAACTCTGCTCTACAGAGTGTGGTCTCATCGCCTGGGTGCTTTTTAGAAATGAAGAATCTCAGAATCTGCATTTTAATAAGATCATCAGGTATTTCACATGCACACTAAACTTTCAGAAGCACTGAATTAAAGGACTTTGAAAATAAAAGCACTTTAAGTGAAAACATGGAAATGTCTGCAAGAATTCTGCAGACCAACTGATAACTTAGCAGATGTTGACTACCTATCCCATTGACATGAGAGGAGTCAGAATAATAGAAAAATTTCTGCTCACATCTCCCAGGCTCAAATCCAAAAGAGAAAAAACTTACCAGAATTTCAGAAAGTATAAGGAAAATGTTTGCTCTGACACCCCTGCAGTATCAAAGACGTTTTAGATTCAGGGTAAAAATAATTAGTTTAAACAGAATTACTATGGTCAACAGTTTCTTTATAAGACATAATTACATCTCTCTTATTCTAGTAAGCCTCAATACCTGGAAAAACATCAGTAAGTTAGCTTTAGAATCTAGATTCAAATTATAAGAAATGAGCCCAGCAAAGAGGACTCTGTGAAATCTGAATTCATATCAAGTAAAAGGGATATTACCACAAATTGTTCCCTATGAGGACCTCACAGAACCACTGTCTGGAAAACCTTGTTCATTTTTGCAGTCACTGTATTAAAAGTGGCATTTGTACATATACACATTTGTGTACACACACACACACAAATGTTGCAATGAATAAACAGGAGAAAACTTAAGGAAGAATCCTAATTACTTTGAGTAAATCATAGTAATCCCATTCTCCAGCTGGCAACTTGACTGAGAGTTGCCATGTGAACCAGTTCTGGTCAATAGGGCATGAGAGGAAGCTTGCTACAGGCTTCAAGAAGATTCTGAAAGGCTCCTTTAGCTCTTAAATAGGGTAAAGAAGAGTGTCTCTGCTGGACACTATGTCTGGATTTTATCTCTAGAATTCTAACAGCTATACTTTGACCAAAAGAATGGATGTACGGAAAGATGAGAAAAACCCTTGTTCTTAAAACGATCACAGGAACACTGAATTAACCAAAGCTGGAGACAAACTACCCTGGGTTTAACTATCACATGTTGGGATTGTCTTCGTTATTTGCAGCATCCTGATACTGACTCTGACCACATTTTACGGTTCTCTTCATTTGAATATATGAACGCAGCTCCTCTTAAATGGTCTAACTCTAACTTATTTTTTAGAACAGCAGCTACTGTAGAGCTTTCCCTGAGCGTCCCTATAGATGGATGTTATTACCACACTGCATCCTATGTTATAAATTGCCTATTTGGGGGCGTTTATCTCTTGCCAGTATAATAAAAACTTTGTGAGGTCAGGCACTTGTCTTTGTTGCCTGATATATCTAAAGAACTCTACTAGCACAGCACTGGCATATAGTGAACGTTCAGACATTTTCTGAATGGATAACAAAGTGGAAAGTGTTTTGACAATAATTAGCTGAGGGACTATAGGTAGTATGTAAGTTCTCTTAGCTTTAGTTTGGAGAAGGCAATGGCACCCCACTCCAGTACTCTTGCCTGGAAAATCCCATGGACGGAGGAGCCTGGTAGGCTGCAGTCCATGGGGTCGCACAGAGTCAGACACGACTGGGCGACTTCACTTTCACTTTTCACTTTCATACATTGGAGAAGGAAATGGCAACCCACTCCAGTGTTCTTGCCTGGAGAATCCCAGGGACGGTGGGGCCTGGTGAGCTGCCGTCTATGGGGTTGCACAGAGTCGGACACGACTGAAGTGACTTAGCGGCAGCAGCCGCAGCAGCAGCTTTAGTTTACACACCTGCAAAATGCTGAGAAGTTTTCAAATGGTTCTGGGTTCCCTACAGGAACTTTCAAGGTGCTAGGAGGAGAAACCGTGGAAAAAGAAAATGAGGAACAAGAGGGAGGTTTGAAACGCTCCATTTTTGCATTTCAACCAGAGCTGCATCATTCTGCCATGATGGATTTTTGCATCAGAGTTCATCAGAAGAAAGAGTTCTGTTGTTTTCAACAGCTCTAAAATTCAATGATTAAGTGATCCTTTTAAGACTGCAAACTCTATCATTTTATGCCATATGCCAGAAGTGAATACAAGTGCTGAAATCTTAAAGCACTTCAAATTTTTGCTTAAATGTTATTTTCTACCATCTTAAAAAAAAGAAAAAGCTCTCCTTTTCCATTTTCTGTCACTCTGTTCCCTCACTTTCACTTATTTTTTCTTCATAGCACTTATTATATTATGTTCTTACTGTTTATTGTCTTCCACTCATTATTTCCTTCCCTACTCCAGGTGACCTTCCTGACCCAGGCATTGAACCTGTGTCTCTTGTGTCTCCTGCACTGGCAGGCGGATTCTTTACCACCAGTGCCACCTGGGAAGCCCCATTGGTAAACCCACTTACTCACTTATTCAGTTCAGTTCAGTTGCTCAGTTGTGTCTGACTCTTTGTGACCCCATGAACCGCAGCACGCCAGGCCTCTCGGTCCATCACCAGCTACTGAAGTCCACCCAAACCCATGTCCATTGAGTCGGTGATGCCATCCAACCATCTCATCCTCTGTCGCTCCCTTGTCCTCCTGCCCTCAATCTTTCCCAGCATCAGGGTTTTTTCAAATGAGTCAGCTCTTTGGATCAGGTGGCCAAAATATTAGAGTTTCAGTTTCAGCATCAGTCCTTCCGATGAATATTCAGGACTGATTTCCTTTAGGATGGACTGGTTGGATCTCCTTGCAGTCCAAGGGACTCTCAAGAGTCTTCTCCAACACCACAGTTCAAAAGCATCAATTCTTCGGCGCTCAGCTTTCTTTATAGTCCAACTCTCACATCAATACATGACCACTGGAAAAACCATAGCCTTAACTAGATGGACCTTTGTTGACAAAGTAATGTCTCTGCTTTTCAATATGCTGTCTTGGTTGGTCATAGCTTTCCTTCCAGGGAGTAAGCATCTTTTAATTTCATGGCTGCAATCACCATCTGCAGTGATTTTGGAGCCCAGAAAAATAAAGTCAGCCACTGTTTATTAGGGCAAAGGAATTTTTAAAAATATTTTGTTCACTGCAATATTTCCAGCACCACTTATGATAGAAAAAAATCACAATATAGTGGATTTTCATTCCCAAGGTAAATATGTGGCTTGAACTACTACACCCCACCCTACCTCACCCCCAGCCCCTGTAAACTACCATACTATGTTTTCATGAATGTGATTAATTTAGATACCTCTTACAAGTAGAATCATAACGGTTTTTGTCTTTTTTTGTGATTGGCTTATTTTACTTCACAGTGTCCTCAAGGTTCATCCACGTTATAGCAGATGACATGATTTCCTTTTTTTTTAAAGACTGAATAATATTCCATTGTCTGTATATACCACATTTTGTTTATCCTTTCATTCAATGATGGACATTTCTTAGGATAAATGTTTATTCAAGTCCTTTGCCCACTTAAAAATTGGGTTAATTACGATTTTGTTGTTGTTGTTGAGATTATGATATGATCATTCGATTTTTGAAAGGGTACTAACACAATTCAATAGGGAAATAACAGTTAACAAATGGGGCTTAGACAAGTGAATATCCACAAACAAAAGTTAAAATGGACCAAAGATCTAAATATAAGAGTTAAAACTATAAAACTCTTCAGAGAAAGCAGGTAGAAATCTTCACATTTTTAGATTAGGTAATAATAGGTTCTTAGATATGATACTTAAAACACAAACGACCAAAGAAAAAATAAATTAGAATTTATCAAAATTTAAAATTTTGTGCACCAAAAGACACTATCAAGACAGTGAAGTGACAATACATAGAATGGGAAAAAAATGTTTGGAAAGTATGTTTCCGATAAGGGCCGAGTAAAGAAACTATACTAACAAATTCAATTACAGATGTGCAACAAGCATTTACACAAGGAACTATATTCAATATCTTATAATAAACTACAATGGAAAATAATCTGAAAAAATATATAACTGAATTACTTTGCCATATACCTGAAACCAATACAATATTACATACCAAATATATACTTCAATAAAAAAGCACCACTAAATAATAATGAAAACTTACCACTCAGTAATAAAAAGACAGAAACTCAATTTTAAATGGGCAAAGGATTTGAACAGATATTTCTCCTGAAGGTGTACAAATGGCCAAGATGTATATGAAAAGATGTTCAATATCACTAATCATCAGAGAAATGTACAAATCAAAACCAAAATGAGATATCATTCTATACCCACTGAAGTGAAGTCACTCGGTCGTGTCCAACTCTTTGCGACCCCATGGACTATAGCCTACCAGGCTCCTCTGTCCATGGGATTTTCCAAGCAAGAGTACTGGAGTGGGTTGCCATTTCCTTCTCCAGGGCATCTTCCCAACCCAGGGATTGAACCCAGGTCTCCCGCATTGTAGACAGACACTTTACTGTCTGAGCCACTAGGGAAGTCCTCTATACCCACTAGGATGGTTAAAAACATAAAAAGATGGACAATAAGTGGCATATCCATACAGTGGAAAGCAATTCAGTCATAAAAAGAAATGAAGTACTGATACATGCTACAACATGGATGAACCTTAAAAAACATTATACTAAATAAAAGAAGCCACAGACAAAAGACTACATATTGTATGATTCAATTTATATGAAATATCCTCAATGGACAAATTCAAAGACACAGAAAGTAGATTAGTGGTTGCCTGGGCCTAGATAGAGGAGGCAATGGGGATTATTAATGGGCAAAGAGCTTCTTTCTGGGGTGATGAAAATGTTTTGAAACTAGTGTTGATGGTGGCACATCGTGGATATACTAAAACCCACTTTAAAAAGGAAACTTTTTTGCATATTAATTATCTGAAAAATAAAAAACCCAAAGTTAAACTGAGAATTTAAAAATAAAAGACAAAAATGCTAATACTTTGCACATTTTGATCCTACAATATCTAACCATCCTGCAGAAATAGACAGGATCAATAGAAAAAGCGAGATTTTGGAGTAAATACCAATTCAAATGTTAGTTTAATCACATACTAGCTATAAGATTCTGGGAAAGCTATTTAAGCTTCCTGAACCTCAGTTTAATCACCAACACCACAAATAATATATCCTCACAGGCTGATGTATTAAAGTGCTTGGAACATAGGAGGCCTTCAAAGGTTAGTCCCCAATCTTAGCTGTCTCCTATCAGTGTGTGGGTTTAATATAGAATTAAAAAAAATGTTAGACTGTCTGGAAGTAAAGAATGATGGTTCTTTAAAAAACTGGGTCTGTATTTCTGGGAAGAAGTCTTGCCTAACCAACTTTTTATAGACAGAAAAGTAACTGGAAAGAATGCAAGCACAATGATTGTAAACATATACAGTAAGTAACTAAGTGTACTGATAAGCATTATGTTAAACCTTGAACAATCAACTTTGAAAAACGGGATGTAAGGGATGGGGAAGGAAAAACAGATAAATGCATAATTTAAAAAAAGAATGATAAGCATTGTGATGGGAGAAGGCATGATTAAGAGGAGAAGATAAACAATCTTGATAAAGGAAGATTTTGGCTTCATTAAAATAGAGAATTTTAGGAAAAGAAACCAATACATTTAGTGGTCTTTTCAATTACGTAACTTAAAAAATAAAAACAGGAAAAGCAGAAAAGGAACGGGGTTTTTGTTCATGACAGTAAGAAAGTAAGTAAGAAAGAAAGAAACCCCCAAGGGAAAGGTCAATATGGGTATGTATGTCAGAATCAATCTGCACAGACCTCCTTTCCCATATGGATACTTCTTGCTTAAGTTGTCCTTAATTCATCCTCTGGAGGGGGCTTCCATATTCTAACAAAGGAGTCCATTCCCTCATGATCCAAATCCTCAGTCTATTTACCATGTGGGATACACATGGACTGCATAAAGGAGCTGACACAGAAGGATACAAACCCAAGGTAAATAGTCATCATAAAAAAGAGAAAGGCCACTGTTTGTGTATTTTTGGAGAACAGTGATTTGGGGACAGTGGAGAAGCAAGAAGCACTTAAAAAGACACAGGTTCTTAATGCAAACTTCAGTAGTTGCAAACAGAGACTCTGCTTCTGAAAGAAGATTATTCTGTTATAGAAGTATCTATTTCAACATAATTTGGTATGCATAGTCTTAAAGTGCCAACTGGCTTTAGTAGACTATGTTTATACAAGAAAAGGGATAACTAGGAAATGTCAGAGTAGAATCACATCTATCAAACTTTGTAGTTGGTTTCATAGCTTATAGTTTGTCCTAGCAAGTAATAATACACTGGAATCCATTATTCTATTGAAAAGACATTGTATGTAAAATGAGCTTTTGTAAATAAGACACAAAAGTTAATTTACTTTAATGAAAGGAATCCTATAATTAAAGGATACTCACACATAATCCCTGCCAAGAGAGGCAGTATAGAATATGGTTACAGAGTACTGAAGCCAGACAGAGGAGATTATCCTAGCCATGTCATGGAACCTTTCTAAAGTCTCAGTTTTCTTATCAATAAATGAGAGATCATAATAGCATCTGCATCACAGGATTGCTGTGAAGATTAAATGAGAAAGTGCATATAAGATGCTTAGCATGCTGATACAAGGTGAGCTGATCAACATATGTTATCTATTGTTAATAAAGCGAAGAATGGCTTTGCCTCTTTTGAACACCTCAATGTTCAGAACACAATTTCTTAAAAAGAAGTGTGTTGTATGTTTATCTCTGATCTGTTAACTATTAGTCAAATTTATCTGAGAAGACAGGTCTAGCATTAACCACTTCAAACTTTATTTTTAGGGATTTCTTTTCTTTCTTATTTTCTCCTTAAACTGTCCTACCTGTGGTAAAGGAAAATGGCAAGTTTTGCTACTCATTAAATTGCTGCTGAGTGATATTCTGGCAGTTTCCAAGAAGTGCAAAAATTTACCTAAAGTTCAAATATATTAAAAGAAAAACAGATTTGAAGTGAACCAGTAGGAAGTATATTTGACTTTGCTATAATTTCTAAACCAATATTCAAAGCAGTCAGTCTAGGAACCATTTGTTACTTGTCTCTGAGTACGAAAAGCAATGTCTTACTTCCTCTTTCCTGGCCATACTGGGAGACACAAAATTAATAAAACCTTTATTCCTTTGCTTGCATTCTCAGTTCAAAGGTTTCTCTCTATCACCTTTACACATTCCTGGCTATATTTATATACTGTTTTAGCTAAATTCACTTGAAAAGAAATTGCCAAAAGTAATTTTATTAATGACATATTAAACATGGCAACCCACTCCAGTATTCTTGCCTGGAGAATCCCAGGGACGGAGGAGCCTGGTGGGCTGCCGTCTATAGGGTCACACAGAGTTGGACACGACTGAAGCGACTTAGCAGTAGCAAACTATACTCTTGAATAGTTTCTCTTACTTTAAATAATATTTCTGCTCTCAGAATACACCAAAATAATAATTATAAATGAGATATCAAATTCTATACAACTGACTTAAGTCCATGTTTAATTCTGTACCTAGTGTAGATACATCTTTTCTAGTCTAAAAGTCATTAAAGTTAACCTATCTTTACATCATAATCAAGTATATAAAATTAAAATAATATACCACTTTGGGGCTATTAAATGAGAAATGATTAAAGCAAGACTAACATCCAGTATTGGCTGGGGTTAAGGAAAATGTACTTTCTTGGATGGCTACAAGGATGTTCACTGTACCTTACTCACACACACAAAAGTCAAATAACCTCAACAGAAAACAACAGTGAGGGATCTGGATAACTGAAGAGTTAATATCCAAATTATATAAAGGACTCATACAACTCAACATCAAAAAAAAAAATCTGATTTTAAAATGGACAGATAACCTGAATAGACACTTGTGCAAAAAAAAACCAAAACAAAAGGTCAAAAGACACTTGAAATGATGTCCAATATCACTAACCATCAGGGAGATGCAAATCAAAACCATAGTGACACATCACCTCAGGCCTGTCAGAATGGCACCATTAGAAAGACAACAAATAGCACCCGTTAGTAAGGATGGGGAGGAAGGGGGCACTTGGGCGCTGCTGGTGGGAATGCAAAGTGGTGCAGCCACTACAGAAAAAGTGTCAAGGTTCCTCAGAAAGTTAAAAATAACACTACTATATGATCCAGTAATTCCATTTGTAGGCACATACCCAGAGAAAAAAAGGACTAATTTGAAAAGATATATGCACCCCTATGCTCACTGTAGCATTATTTACAATAGCCAAGACACGGAAGCAACCTGAGTCCACTGATGGATGAATGGATAAAGACCATCCTTCCCCTGCACCTCCCCACTGAAGTGGTATCCAGTCATAAAGAAGAATGAAATCTTGCCATTGTGACAACATGGATAGACCTAGAAGGTATTATTATTCTAACTGAAATAAGTCAGAGAAAGACAAATTCCTATGATCTCAGTTATACGTGGAATCTAAAAAGCAAAATGAAAACAGACTCACAGATACAGAGAACAAACTGGTGGTTGCTAGAGGGGAGAGTCTTTGCTGGAGACTGAGTAAAACAGACCCAAGGATAGGAGGCACAAACTTCCAGTGAGAAAACAGTTAAGTTACGGGGATGAAATGCACAGCATAAAAGATGTTTAGCAAAGTGCTGGGTTGGTAGGATAAACGAGATAAACATTGTCATCATTTTCACACAACTTATCAAGTCAGTCTGTTGATCTCTTTAGGTATTTTAATGTATATTTGGATATACTTGACAGGGGAACAAGGACATTTTTTTTATTTTATTAAAATTATTTTTTGTTGCAATATGATTAATAAAAATAAAATGTACAGATCTTAAATGTTCAATTTAATTAATTTTGAGAATTTTATATACATATGTAACCACCACCCCCAAACAGACAACACTTTCAATGTCCCCAGAAAGTTCCCTTATGACCTTTCCCAGTCAATCCCCACTGCCTCTCCATGCTGATCTATTTATTTTATTGGTGAGATGTATGATTTCCATCATATAAATATGTCACAATTTATGTATCCATTTTTCTACTAATGTGAGTTGCTTCCAGTATGGGGCCATTATGAATAAAGCTGTTATTATTTTGTGAAACAAAAATAACATATGTATGTATGTTTTCATTTATTTTAGATAAATACTAAAAGTTGGAATTACTGGGTCAGGGGGTAGATGTCTACTTAAAATAAATGGCCAATTTTCCAAGGTGATACAACAATTTCTGTTCTTCTTCCTTGTCCACATTTGGTGTTCTTAGTTACTTTAATTTTAGCCATTTCAGTGATTATGAAATCATATCTTACTGTGGTTTTAAACTGTCTTTCCCTGATGACTTAAGAGATGCTGAGTACCTTTTCATGTTTATTCATGTATCTTCTTTTGTGAAGTGTATGTATAAGTCTTTTGCCCATTCTTTGAATTAGGTTATTGGCCTTTATACTATTCTTTTGCAGAAATTTAAAAATATATTCTGGATATAAGTCCTCTGTCAAATATATGTATAATGAATATATTTTTCCAATTTGTGGCTAATCTATTCATTTTCTTAATAGTGTTTTTTGGTGAATAGAAGTTATTCATTATAATGAAAATTTTTTTCTTTTATATATATATATTTTTTTTAATTTTGTATTTCATCCAACGGATCTTTGCCTATCCCAAATTGTGAAGATACTCTGTTTCAGAGAAGGATCATCGATTGAGAAAATGTCAGAGTCAATATGTTTAAAGCAAACAGAATGTTTATAGGAAAACAACCTACAAAGTTAAGGATGATAAGCTAGCAGGCTGTTACCCAACTTTAAAATGAATTGATATGGCTTTGGTCTAGGTTGATAAGCAGTGTAGAGGAAGAGGAAAGAACAAGGAAGGGCCAGATTTAGAAGAAAAAAGATGTAACTAAGTTATTAACTGAATCAGATGTAGGAAAGAATACATGTTAAAATGATGTGAAGAAATGAGCTTAAAAGATTCAAAGAGAGCCAGTAGTACTAACAAAAATAAAAAAGCTTGAAAGTAGTTTCTACCATGGTTGTATTATAGGAAAAAATAAGGAGTTTAGTTTTACACAGATTAAGCTTCATAATGATAATGGAAGAGCCAAATGGAGATTTCCTGTTGCCAGTCTGGAATAATGAAACTTGAAAAGGGCTAAGAGGAAAATTAAGGCTATAGATGTGCATATCATTAGCAGAGAGCAGTACATCTCAAAGTAACACACCTACGTGCCAGGAGTACCTAGGAATTTGTTGGACTTGACAATTCTCAGGCCCCATCCCCAACCTAATGAATCAGAAACTGTGGCAGTAAAGGCAGCAATCTGTGTTTTAATAAACACTCCAGAGGACTCTGGTGCACATTACACTTTGAGAACCACCAGCATACGGGTTAGAGTTGAAGGCACGAGTGCAGAGGGCAAGTGAAAAAATTTAACAAGAATCTCTCAATTTCTAATTGCTAGGGAAACCCATGGCAGGCAGAGAGGAAATGAGTACACAGGAGAGATTACAACTGGAAGGCTGATACGTTTGTCACCCAAAAGCCAAGATAGAGAATGTTATGAAGTTTCTAAGCAGTTTATTCAGAAAGAGACGAAAAGAGAAAGGTATACAGAATGGAGCCTTCTTCCCATCTGTTATTTTATATATCTCTTCTTCCCCACCCTGCCTCCCAATGGCATCTTATTATCTAGTTTTCTTTTAAATAAAGAAAATCTGCAAACAAAGTAACACAAAAAACACAATCGTACAACTTTTTTCTTTTGAAAGGAGAAAATGATAGGTATCTTAGATATTTAGGTTCATTTACTACTTGTATATAACTTTTCAGAGCAAGGCGAGAATGGGCTGCAATGTGAAAGGCAAGTGGGGTCAAAATAAGTTGTTGTTCTAAAGACTGGAGAAATGACAGCATGCTTCTATGCTGATGGGAAATATCCACTTGGGAAGGAAAAACTGATGATGCAGGAAAGAAAGGAGGAACTACTTCAGTAGATGAGTGGGGATATATAATCGTGTGCACAACTGAAAGGTTGTCTCTGGCTAAGTGCATAGAACAGGGATCAGCAAATCACTGCACATTTCTGTAATGCCAGAAGTTGAAAAGGGTGTTTACATTTTGAAGTTATTTCTAAAACACAGCAACAACAGCAACAAAGGAAGACTATTCTGTGGCAGTGAGATTATATGAAATTCAAATGTAAGTGTCCATAAATGAAATTTTATTGGCACAATGCCATGCCCATTTGTTTACATACTGTCTATAGCTGCCTTTGCAAGGGTGAGGAGCTGTTAACAGAAGCTGTGTGGGCCTCAAAGCTGAAAATATTTACTTTTTGAAATCATCCACTGCCTCCTGGCAAAGACATCTATCTACCTGTGCTCTAAACCTTTGATATATCTAACCAGAACAGACAGACTTCAAGTGATCTACATATTGCTATTAATGAAGACTAAAGTCAAAGTTGAAACATAAGGGATAAAATTAATTGATTTCATCCAGCCAGCCATTCAGTCAACAAAATTTACTGAGTCTGGTGCCAAGCACTGGAGATATAAAATAAACAAAGCAGGCATCATTCTCATTCCCATGGGAATGTAAATGCTTATGGGACAGAAAGAGAGACAAATAAGTGAGATTATATAACTTGTGATAAGTGCTCAGAAGCAAATCCACACAGTGCTGTGAACACAGGGGAGCCTGGGGATTATTCTAGACAAGGCAGTCAGGGAAAGAAGGGGTTTCTTAGGCCCGAGGAGCCAACCATGGCGGGAGCAAGGAGTGCGGTGAACAGGAGGAGTAGACAATTAAGTGTTCTTAGGTTTCCACAGACACAGAAACATGCCAGGATGGACAAATTTATACATTGTGAGGAGCACATGCATGGAATACCTTCCCTGATAAATTCTCCAATGGTATTTTTTACTACAAAGTACACACAGAATAATTATATAATGGGTTCAAATGGTTTGGGAACAAAATACAAATAAAAAAAAAAACCCACAATACTGTATAATTACCTAATTACCCGAAAGATAGGAATGGTTCCAGAAAGCCATTTATGCTTATCAGGTATATACAGTAATGGCCTTTTTTCTTTCTTTCTTTTTTTATTAATATGGGGAGGAAACATTCCACACGATATACATTTTACAGGATACTGGTAAATGCAAACATAGCAAGGAAAGTATAATGGTAGGCATTTCTTAATTGCTGAGAATAAAATTAAGCTTTTCCTACTACATCACAACCAACAAATATAAAAAATGATTATAAAAGGACAAACAGTACTAGAAACCATAGAATGTGCTCCAATTGTAATTCATACACAGCTGCTGCTGCTAAGTCGCTTCAGTCGTGTCCGACTCTGTGTGACCCCATAGACGGCAGCCCACCAGGCTCCCCCGTCCCTGGGATTCTCCAGGCAAGAACACTGGAGTGGGTTGCCATTTCCTTCTCCAATGCATGAAAGTGAAAAGTGAAAGTGAAGTTGCTCAGTCATGTCCGACTCTTAGCGACCCCATGGACTGCAGCCTACCAGGCTCCTCCATCCATGGGATTTTCCAGGCAAGAGTACTGCAGTACTGGGGTGCCATTGCCTTCTCCCATACACAGCTAATTCAGTATAATAAACCAGGGGAAGCTTCACAAATGATAAGCTATGAACTTTGGCAAAGAATTAGTGCCATTTGGTGCTAAATTTTAAATTTCTTATTTGGCATATACCAAATTAACTATTTAAAACACAACCTGTCCATTTCATGGGTTGGTTATGTAGTTTGTTCCATGTTAAAATAATCAATTTTTTCATTATCTTGATTTTCAGGCACAAATAACTTCATACTTTGAGCAGATTGAGGGAGTACAAAATAAAATGTTCAGTAATCTTTTAGATATTTATAAAATCATGCAATTCTAGTTTATTTCTTCTCATGAAAAATGATAAAACATGACTTTCAACCATTTGAAAAGCCAGACAGAGGTATATCGAAATGTAAGGTACATTCAATGTAATGATTCATAGTGTCTCTAATAGAAAGATTCAGCAGTTCTCAATCGAGACCTTTATTCCTTCTCTGAATAAATGATGCCTGAAATTTTTATTCTTGTTCTAATGGAATTTCAATGGCCTTCACTGCAAATCTACTGGAAATTTTTGCATATTAAGTGGAAAAAATTAAATGATGTTAACCACATTTTAATGTGATTAAGGCTGACAGGGTCATTATTTCTGCTAATCACTCAGTTTAAAAAGCTCAAACAAAACTTTATAACAGACAAGGTTTTTAATTTTCTGTATATCTTGTTGAATTAAAAAAAAAAAACTACAGAAGAAAAAGAAAGGAAAAAACCATACTGCAGTCTTTGACAAAAACCAATAAGTATTTCCTACAATTCGCAGATGGGTTTCATTATACTTAATCTGGTGATGTAAAAACAAAAATGCAAAACAATCTTACACTGCACATGCTTCCCTGGTTTCTTTCCCTTTAAACATGAAGATGGTAAGAAAATACACTTTGTAGAATTTTGAGTTCTGTGTTTCCTATTTGCTGCTAAATGGAAACAAATATAGTTGTTTCTTTAGATCTTAGAGCAAACTAAAAACAGAATTAACGTATAATACAGCCTCAAACAATTCTTCAGTGTTCTATTTTTTAGATTAATCTATGCCATGCAACATAAAATATTTCAATTATATGAAAAGAGTGATGCTAATTGCTGTAAGAATAATAGGAATTCTACTTACAGATAATTTGTTTTTTCTGTTTTCTGATAAGAAATTACTTTGTTCATGGTCATTCTATACTAGAAACTTAATATTAAATTAATTACTTAAGATGGCAAGTACTTTTGATGTAATTTTGGTACTCTACTTGCAAGGAATTGTTTTTAAAAGTATAATATTTTTGAAACAAAAATGACTTGGAACCTAGCCTAAAAGATTCAGCCAGTGTCTTCTCTAATTTTCTGGGCATTTCAATATTTTCCATAAATAATAAGTTAGGTACATACCCCATACAACTATATAATGAATAAGCCAAGTATCTCACTACTCCTGTTGTTGGCTGTCAGCTGCTTAACCACCATGGGTTGTTGAAAATCATTATCTTTCAGCTACTAAATGGTAATTGCTAAAAATGATTTTAGGACTGTAGTTCATTTTGACATATGAAGGAAATATGACCATTCCTAATCCAGGAGTTATAGTTTTTACAGAAACAAAATTACTTAGCTTTTATAAAAATACGACAAGCAAATGATTTTTGAAAAGAAACACACACTTGAAGTTCAGACAGTCTAATTCATATCGATTTATCCCAATTTAGTAAACTTAAACCAAATTCAATGACTAAAAACAAAACACCTCATACATAAAAAAGATTAAGTAAATATTTTTTTGCATTGTAGTTTTTCTAAAGCTGTATAAACTATGATCACTGCAAATAATAGTTAAACCAACAATTATAAAGCTCAAGCTACAGGTGCAGTATCTTTATCCAAAAAAAAAAAAAAAATCAAAACAAAAAATAAATGATCGTTCTTTTCATGGTAAATTACTCAATTGCATGCAAACAGATAAATGGGTTTACCTCACTGATCATCATCTAAGCAGCTAACAAAAGCAGAGCACCTGGCCACAAACAAGTTCTTTGAAATATAATTTAGTATGAAGTTTGAGAAATTGCTGTTCCTCTTTCATATTAAAAATCATAACCAAATTACTTTCTAGAAGAAAGCTCAGTCTTTTGTGAAAAGAAAGAGATCGGGGTCTGTTAGTACATTATATAAATATCAAGAAGTTTTAATGATGCATTGTGTTTGTAATCTTTGATGCTTGTCCAAAGAATTAATATTACTGAACTTTAAAAAAATTTTAACATGATGCTCTGCAATGGGGCATCAACTAATAACCCTCCAGAATTTCTGTGCTCATCTAAAAAGAGTCCCTGCTGAATGTTCTAATGTATCTTATTGTGAATCTTCAGCAAATAAAACTTCATGTATGAGCTCATGATGTGCTTTGCTGCCGGAAAGTCACAGACTCTGTGGGAAGCTCTTTATCTTCCCAGCAGTCAGTTCTCTGAGAACATCAGTGCAGCTACTGTAGTTACCTGTAGATTACTTGTATTTTCTCACATCTGTGTCCAGCAATCTAAACCATGATGATAAAGGGTCATTAGGTTTTGAGTGAGGAAGGGGATGGACTAGACAATTTGCTCTGATAAGCTCCTTGTTGGAAGCTCCAGTTTAGAATGTGAAATGTTGGTATGTACAGTTTTACACTAAAAAGAAAAATAATTTCACTTTTCTGCACTAACAATTAAAAATGATGCAGTTTAACCACTCACTATGGTCTTACTGATTCACATTTTATTTGGGGGGTTTATAATTAAAAGTATTTAAGAGAACTAATTTTCTGCTTGTAAAATGGACTCTACGCTCTATTAGCCACAAAGAATTCAGGTACAATTACTAAGATAACTGCTGTTGGGAGCACAGCAAAGCAATTTCCCACAGTGGGACTTACAGTTCAATTTACCAGTTGGGCAAATATTTTGTGCTCTGTAGTGGCCTGGAGAGTTAAAAGCCATAGGGAATAGTTGAGCCGTGTTATACCTGGAGAAAAGTTTCTTCAATTCAAATGGACGGTTTAGATTTCAAAGTAAAGACAATATCCCCAAAAACATTACCCCAAATTAAAATTATGCAGTTTAAAAACTAACACAAAATAGTTGTCACAGAAATCCTGAGTGACCTCTTGTCCTCCCCCAAAAAAGAGCTCGTAATTCAGAATTCGACACTGTACTTTATTTTCATATTTGTGTTGTATCCTAAACCATTCTGATACTTAATCACATTTTCCTAGTAATCAGCTGATAGAATATGGTATATTCTTGATTAGATTATAGAATGGGAATACTAATTACTCAATTTCAAAAGGCTTAGAATAACATGTCAGGTTACAGAAATATAAAAAAGGAAATTTCCTAGCAACCTTCAGTTACTATGTGACATACCACATAGAAAGGATAAAAAAGAAGTGTTTTAGTTTAGCAAAAGTAAGAAGAGTTTAAAAAATGCTTGCCTAAATATGCATTCATAACTTATTTCTTCATTTAGGTATGCTTATTTTTGTATGATAGTATATCATCCACACATCTTCCTCCAAAAAGAAATTTTAAGAGATAATGCTGCTGCTGCTGCTAAGTTGCTTCAGTCGTGTCTGACTCTGTGCGACCCCATAGACGGCGGCCCACCAGGATCCCCCGACCCTGGGATTCTCCAGGCATAGTGACTGAAATAAATAAAATACTCCTCTGCCTTAAAAAACTACATTAAAATTACAAAAGTATGGGAATTAAAAACATGTTGTTGTTGTTTAGTTGCTAAGTCATGTCCCACTCTTTTGTGACCCCATGGACTGTAGCCCATCAGGCTCCTAAATAAAATCCCAAGCAGTGATTTGGCTTTTTGGAAATAATTTGAAAACATTTGGACCATTTTGAAGGCTTTCCAATGCTGCTGGAGAAGAAAAACAAACATACTTACTTTGAAAGTTATTTGCCTGTACTAAACACAAGCAAGCAATATTTTCCAACAGATTAAAGATAAACTAAACATTTAAAAACTCCTGTTCTTCCTTTCAAATATCTGAATTATCTAAAACCCTTTTAAGGGAGTCCACAAGATGGAGATATGTCACTACCACCAATACGGAGATACCTCTTAAGATGAAAACTACCATAAAATACAACATTTGAGTAACTAACATTAACATCCTAAGGCAATATGGGAACACAAATCCTCAATCATTATTCATACACCAAGCCACTGTAAACCTAAATCATTTCTGAAGCCCTGAATGTGTCAAGAACTTTGACAATTATGACTGGAGCCAGGAAACTGTAGCAGTGCAGAATTTCTTATGAATTTCTCCAGTTACTTTTTATAAATGCTGTCTTGGATGACAGCTTAATGTGTACCACATGCAATATTTATTCTTCTTCAGTGTCAGACTGTCTAGCCATCCAAGGGAATACAAAGAATGTCACTTATTAGGATAAAAGCACAGGGAAGGTAATCAAGGACATATGTAACATCAGCCAATCATGCCCTATTTCAACATCCTATTCCATTCATAACAGTTCAACAATTATTTGCTTACTGATAACTTGCTTTCAGGCTGTTTGTGTTCACCATAATGGTGGTTTGCATTTATTTTGCTCTTTAGAATTGGACACTTGCTGTGCCATACGTGTTTGTCAAAACTTTATATCTTCTGTCAGAAATGGCTTAGCATATCAAATAATTTCTATTTGTCAGGAACTACCAATACAACAATCAGTAACCCTTGATGTCAATAGGGCACTGAAATAACCATAAGACAGCAAATGTGTAACTAAATATTTTACCAAAAAAAAACCCTCTGTAAGTGATAAATAATAAGAAAGTTCTTACTATCAGCCAAGTTATACACACATTCACCTGCATATAGCTAGGAATACTAAATAGGCACTGGTTTTTCTTTTGTTTTAGTTTTTCAAGATTGTAAAGCTGTTAAGAATGTCCCAGTGTAATCTGGAGGTCTTTAAACTATATAGCCAAAATTTCTAAGCAACACCAAGTCACATTAAAACATAAACTTTGCCAATAATATAAATTTCACTTAATAATAGATTTAAGATAATTCTCTATCATACATCATAAACATGAAATGAGTAACTGTAGAAACACAATTATTTTATCACATTTAAACATTAAATGATATGACTTCAACTATTTATTCGATTAACATTTAAAAACTTATAAAAGTACAAATTTCAAGAGATCTAGACAACAAAGATGTTTACGTCTGAACACAGGAAAGAAGGGCTTCCCTGGTGACTCAGATTGTAAAGAATTTGTCTGCAATGTGTGAGAGCCAGGTTTGATCCCTGGGTTGGGAAGATCCCTGGAGAAGGGAATGGCTAACTCCAGTATTCTTGCCTGGAGAATTCCATGGACTGAGGAGCCTGGCGGGCTACAGTCCATGGAGTCACAAAGAGTCGGACACGACTGAGTGATTAACATAGGAAAGGAAGCATGGTTGGTATTCCCCATATTCTCTCTCTTGGTCTCTTCTTCTGTCACAGATTTGGCCTAAAGTAAAGTTCTACAATGCAAGAAATATTCCATGAAAACTATTTTACACAATATTTTTTTTAAAAGACTCAGAAAAAAACCACTTTAAATAATAAAAACATTATTACAAGCTGTTCTTTTTCAGTCTACATCTATCTGAAAGTGAAAGAAAGTGAAGTGAAGTCACCCAGTCATGTCTGACTCTTTGCAACCCCATGGACACCAGGCTCCTCCGTCCATGGGATTTTCTAGGCAAGAGTACTGGAGTGAGTTGCCATTTCCTTCTCCAGGGAATCTTCCCGACTCAGGGATCGAACCCAGGTTTCCCGCACTGTAGACAGACGTTTTACCATCTGAGCCACCAGGGAAGTCCAACATCTATCTGAACTGCCTTGTAAACCACTGCTTTTCTTAGCTACATAGTACGTGTTACAGCATACCTGCTGATAAGATAAGGAAAAATCCATTAGGATAGAGATGGAAAGGTATAGAGATTAGTCTTGATTAACGACAAGGAGAAACAGCAAGATTTTCTAAGTGCTACTGTTCCATTCAAAAGTCTTGAGCATTCATGAAATAGTAAAATCTCTCCAAATATGAACTCTGATATTTATATTTCTAAATAGATTTTTAACTGGATCCCAAACCTTAAAATATATATACATATATATTTGGTAGGAGAAGGAAAGAGGAAACAAAAATGCAGTGAAAGGAAAAGAAAATGTAAGTGACCTTTATCCTTATAAATTTCAGAAGGCAGAACACTACATTATAAAAAATAAAAATATGTATATTTAGAAGAAATAGAAGAAAATGGAAAATTGCTATCCTTTATTTCTTGAGAATTAACAGGTTACAAAATGCTTTAAAGATACTTTTTAATTTGAGCTCATGAGAGAAAGTATGAAACACTTGGTTGCATTTATAGCATGCTTTTCATTCAACCAAAAGTACAAAAAAAGAGCTGTCTATGTTGGTTGTATACCAGTGAAAAATACAGAAATGCATACTCAGCTGGTAAAGAATCCACCTGCAATGAAGGAGACCCTGGTTCGATTCCTGGCAGGAAGATCCACTGGAGAAGAGATAGGCTACCCACTCTAGTATTTTTGGGCTTCTCTGGTGGCTCTGATCGTAAAGAATTCACCTGCAATGTGGGAGACCTGGGTTTGATCCCTGGGTCAGGAAGATCCCTTGGAGGAGGAAAGGCAACCCATACCAGTATTCTTGCCTGGAAAATCCAATGGACTGAGGAGCCTGGCAGCCTATAGTCCATGGGGTCACAAAGAGTTGGACATGACTCAGTGACTTTCACTTTCATACTTGCCGGGAAGCAAACCTAACTGCAGTGTTTTATTTAAGCAGCACTCAAAAAGTTAAAGAGAATTTATTGTGCAATTATAATGCCAGAGATAGATCATATATTAATACATGCTTTTTTCATCAAATTTATGAGAATTAAATTCCAAGACAAATGTACCTATCTACCACAGAATAATTTTACTTAATATGTGCAAAATATTTCATTTAATTCTCATTCTATAAGAAAGTTATTATTCTTTCTGTTTCACAGGTGAGGAAACAAAGGTTATAAGGAAACCAACCAGAGTATATTGAGTCCTGCTTATCTAAAACTCTTGCTGGTATGAGTTTCTGTGTAATTTTTAGCAAGATACAACCAAAATGTTTTCTCTCATGTGCTTGAGAGAAAGATAGATATTTGGGTAGATATTTGCCTTTTTGTGAGGGTTAAACCAAATGAGAGAACATATGTAAGGGCCCCTAAGTGCAGCATATAATAGATGTTCAACGAATGGTAGTCATTATTTTGCTCAAGACTCGGAGACATACACATAACATGAATATGCATATATAATGTTCTTTCAATTACATTGCTATGTGTTTCCATAGTATTTGAACAGAACATCATACAAATTATCTGCTTGCACTTCAGTTAACAAAAGAAAAATACACACAGTTCCCTACTCCCAGGAAGTTCTCAAAAACACATCCAAGTTACTGAAAACGCAAGGAAATAGAACAAATCACCGTGTGGTTAAAAACAAACACACGAACAACCAAGTGGTGGAAGAAAGGACTTGTCTTCAAAAAGAACTGATAACATGTATTTTCCGTGTAAAAATATATAAATTATTTTAATTATTGACCCTACAAAGGACTATTAAATTGGTACACGTTTAGAAAATAGCTTTCAGAGATAAGTTCATGAAAATAGAGTTTCAGGTAAAATGTTTATATTACTTTCAGTTAGCATTCTCTAGCCAGGTTATTGTGAATTTTCAGTCTCAAACTCTATAGTGCATGAACCATGTCTAAATGAAACGTACAGTGACAGGGAATGTGGCTGGTGTGCCACCTGGTCTCAGGCCTTGTCTACTCTCCAACATCACTAGTGCCCCAATGCTGAGATGGCACGGTGCAGAGGTAAAGAACCACAAGTCTGGACAGAAACTGCTTAGGTTTGAGTCTTGACGCCATTCTTCTCTAAGTTTCTCAGTCTTGCTATACTTGCTTAGCCTTCCTTAAAATAGTAATAGTTCTTACTCTACAAGGTTGGTGAGAGTCTTAAATGTAATGCATATAGTTACGTGTTCAGTGCTTCTTGACTGCTGCTGACTACCACTAACACAGCAACACTTCAGGTGCATGAATTATCTGCTGTTCTATTTCATGAGAGTCTCCCATTTCTCTGTTCATTTACATGTCAACTCCCTCACCTCAGCAGTGAAGAACAGTTCTTAACAAACTGCATGGTATGCTAGAAGAAAGAAAAAAGGAAAATTCTTTTTTATCATATAAATATATAAGAACTGATCCATACTTATAGCTGTTTTCTGGGGTCTTTTCTGTGGTATTATTTTAGATGTGGCAACTTGATGCAATTTTCATATGGGCTTCAATGAGAAACACTGTATTTTCTCCACTAAAATTTTCATATGTGGTATATTTAAAAATGGATGCTAAAGCAGGTGCTAAAATATTTTGCTGTAACAATATTATATAGTTAATAAAATTAAAAGGCAAGGCAAAAATGGCAGCAGCTAAAACTCATTATCCTAAGAAGGACACACAGTTTCATCTTGAGAATTGTTTCCTTTCATTAACTAAAACTCTAAACAATTTGATAGAGGTGATATTTTCTGAGATAAAACATAGCAGAACACAAAGTTAATTAAAGCAGTATTCTCAAAGATTTCTGAAGATTCACAAATATATCCTGCAGTGTCATGTGTGGGACTAGCATAAACATTCTAATCAAATGGGTCTATTTCTTCTACTACTGTAAGAAACTGGGCACGTTTTGAATCTCTCCAACTGTCTTATCTGTGAAATAGGCATGATAATATTTTTGTTTCATAAATATTCTTAAAATTTTCATATGTTTCACTGCTGCTGCTACTGCTAAGTCGCTTCAGTTGTGTCCGACTCTGCGACCCCATAGAGGGCAGCCCACCAGGCTCCCCCGTCCCTGGGATTCTCCAGGCAAGAAAACTGGAGTGGGCTGCCATTTTCTTCTCCAATGCGTGAAAGTGAAAAGTGAAAGTGAAGCCACTCAGTCGTGTCTGACTCTTCACAACCCCATGTACTGCAGCCCACCAGGCTCTTCCGCCCATGGGATTTTCCAGGCAAGAGGACTGGAGTGGGGTGCCATTCACTACTTTTCCATTACCATCTCACCGATTTCTAAACTCAGAGGGGTGCTGGCACAGAGCAGGAACTCAATAACGATGGTTTGCTATGTGTCCCCCTTTTGGTTTGGGACACGAAAAGCTAAGTCACTGTCATTTAGTGGGAGGGTGGGGACAGGACAGAGAAAAGAGAAATGGCACAATTTAAAAGGTAACAATTTTAAATATAAATTACGTATGAAAACTACTAGTGACCTTCATGTTTCATACATTCAGATAGGCTCTTTGGGGAAAACACAATTACCAGCAGACAGATGTTATCTGATCTTCTCCTTTTAAATTTCAAAATGAACTAAACTCAAAGATGTTTTTCACAGACTGTTCTTTTTAAAGAATTTCTAAGGAAATGTTGATAATGACCTAGGCATACTGATAAGTACCCCTTTACATTAATAACAAACACTTAAAGTACTGAAAAGGCACTTTTGTATCTCTTAATGGAAACACAACTTATTTATCTGTTAGCTTAACCCATTAGTAAACTAAAATGCAGATCTCTTTATCCAATTATGAAAATACTTTACTGTAATAAAACTTCAATTCAAGGCAAATGACAGTGTCTGAGGCCATTTCAAGATCTGAGCATCCAATGAAGAAACGTACATTGAAACACTGTAAAGTTCTGACAAATGCAGGTGGTTACTCTTAGTAAAGTTCAATCTACTTCTTTGAGGTCATACATCAAGCGACTTTTAAAAGTGGTTTGCCAGTAATAGTATGGGTTAGCAAGTTGCTAGACAAGCATCAAAAAGAAAAGATGAAATCTTAAACAAATCTCAGTTCAGTTCAGTCGCTCAGTCATGTCCGACTCTTTGCGACCTCATGGACTGCAGCACGCCAGGCTTCCCTGTCCATCATCAACTCCCAGAGTTTACTCAAACTCAACGTCCATCGAGTCGGTGATGCCATCCAACTATCTCATCCTCTGTCGTCCCCTTCTCCTCCCACCTTCAATCTTTCCCGGCATCAGGGTCTTTTCAAATGAGTCAGTTCTTCACATAAGGTGGCCAAAGTATTTAGTTTCAGCTTCAGCATCACTCTTTCCAATGAATATTCAGGACTGATTTTCTTTAGAATGGACTGGTTGGATCTCCTTGCAGTCCAAGGGACTCTCAAGAGTCTTCTCCAACACCACAGTTCAAAAGCATCAATTCTTTGGCACTCAGCTTTCTTTAGAGTCCAACTCTCACATCCATACATGACTACTGGAAAAACCACAGCTTTGACTAGATGGACCTTTGTTGGCAAAGTAATGTCTCTGCTTTTTAATATGCTGTCTAGGTTGGTCATAGCTTTTCTTCCAAGGAGCAAGCGTCTTAATTTCATGGTTGCAGTCACCATCTGCAGTGATTTTGGAGCCCAAAAAAATAGTCTGTCACTGTTTCCATTGTTTCCCCATCTATTTGCCAAGAAGTGATGGGACCAGATGCCATGATCTTAGTTTTCTGAATGTTGAGTTCTAAGTCAACTTTTTCACTCTCCTCTTTCACTTTTATCAAGAGGCTCTTAGTCCCTCTTTGCTTTCTTCCATAAAGGTGGTGTTATCTGTATATCTGAGGTTATTGATATTTCTCCCAGCAATCTTGATAATTGCAAATTTTTACTATATATAAATTATACTATATATAAATAATCTATATAATTGCAAATTTTACTTGCACACATTTAGGATATGTTTTAATCTTTTTAATTGCAATGTATTTGAGTAAGAATTTATTAGCTCTTATCAAATGGTTGCCTTCACATTTTACACTCTTTTTTCGATGTTCCATCACACTTGCCTTTGCATTTGCTATTCCCCCTCTCTAGACCAAGTTTTCCTCAGATCCTTCCTCTGCCATGTGTATTCCCTTACTTCCTAAGGGCCTTCCCTGACCACCCTAACTAAAATAGCACCTTGTCACCTTGATTTACTTATTTAATTCATGCATTTATTTTTTCATTCATTTGTAAACACTGAAAATTCTGTGGGAAGAATTTACTATGTACCAATTACTATCCTAAATGATCAAAGTGTATCAACTGATATAATAGTCATAATAATTTTATGAGGAAGACAGAGTTATTATTTTTATTTTACTTTTCTCATTTTATTTTTAAAATGAGAAAAGCAAAATTTCCAAAAGACAGACTTTAAAAGCCAGATATAAAATTCTAGCAGCCTAATTTTCACAACTCATAAATAACACCCCAACATTACTCATTGAGCAAATATAATCTGGCTGTTAACTAAATTTTAGTTATGTATTATGCTATATGCTAGATTTATCTGTAAAAAATAGACAGAGTGATAGTCTTAGAGCAATGAAATTATATATGATAAGGCTGTGGCAAAGGAAATGGGGGAAAAAGACATTAAAATGTGAGAGAGATGAAAAAAGTTCAAGTTAATAATTTTGAAGAAAAAGTATAAATCTTAAATATTGAGATTTCAAAGATGTAGACTAGTATAATGAAGGTATCATAAACATAGATGAAAAAATATTTTATAAAAATGATCAAGTAAAAAAAAATGATCAAGTGAAATAGTGATATAAGTTAAGCCACTGAGGTTATTTCTTCTTTCTTCTTCTTTGTTTTAAAAAAATGTTTTATTTTATTTATATTGGAGCATAGTTGATTAACAATGTTGTATTATTTCAGGTGTACAGCAAAGTGATTCTAATCATTTCTTGACATTATATTAAATATTTGTTTGTTAGTTGTCTGTTATCCCATGAGACTATAAATAACCCTTATGGGGGCAAAGGCTTTTTCTGTTTAGGCTCAATGATTATTTGCTTAGAAAAGGAAAAAGGAAGCATAGTACCTATCTCCTTGATGAGCCCACAGTGTTCATAAGAATCTATAAATTTTAAATTCATGATGACAGTTTTTATGAAGTTAACTGTGTTCTTGATAAAGCGTTAGAAAGACTGAACCAACGTGCAGCCCGCAGTTTACAGACAGAGGTGTACTCAGAGTTCCTATGTCAGTTATTCTGAAACGTATTTTTTTAGCAGAATTTTAATACTGATAATAAAAATGGTCAGATACCAAAATATGTCTCACCCAAACTGTACTATTTTTACTACATGGTGGAATAAATAGGCTTTTGAGGGCGTTTTGTAATCAAATGTTTTTGATGGCGAAATGCTTTCTAGGGCAATTTAGAATAAGGAAGTGCAATATTTTGAGTAATGTAACTAGCTTCAAATATAGACATGCCAATTCTACAAGTAAGTTTTATTTCCACTTTGTTCTCATTCTAGAGAGAGCAATAGCTGCCCACTATGAGAAAGACAAGAGCATGGTAAGATCCAAAAAACACTTATTTTCAAGGGGTAGAGGTATGGGAGTGGGAATGAGAGAAGGGAAAAAGGCCAGGTCTTATCATCAATTCAGTCCAGAAGAGTTGCTCGTGAATTGTGTACCTGTAACCTCAGGAATGCTCTGGACTGTCCCACAGTTAGAAAAAAAATCCTACCATGACAAACCTACATATGAGAGTTGAGAAGAAATCTGCATGGGCATCTCTTCTTTTGAATGACAATAAAATCCTCTAAATTGCAAATGATGAAGTCACAGGTCCTAACCTGAGTATGAGATGAGGGCAGAACCCTATAGAAGATGGTGCTGATAGGGTTTTATTGCTACCCATACTGCACAATAGAGACAGTTCTCAGTTTGTTTTGGATGACAACTGTCTCAAAGCATACATTTTTTCCATTATCTACATAATGCAAAGAAAAAAACAAGAGAATGTATCCCCAAAGACACATGTAGAAGACTTAACAAGTCCCTTTTCTATTACTTTTTGAATTATGTATTCTTTTTGAGTTATGTTACTTAAATTTGGGAAATACTGTTTATACAGAACACATTTTATGTGAACATTCTGATAAACTGTCTTCAATACGTAAAAGGCTTTCATTTGCCTGAGGTCAAAGAACCAGTTAGCATCAAAAAAGGACCACAACACTAGCATTTCAAATTCTAAAGTAGTTATATTCTTAATACACCAAACTTACTAGTAACATACTATCTAATTTATAAATAGACTTATGCTCTAAGTTTCTTAGAACTCACTTTCCTTGTAGAACCAATGTTATCAATGGTATCCAGCATTTTGGTCTAGCCTTCAGAAGTCTATTGAACTTACAATATAGTTAGCAGTATCTCCAAAGGTAGATCTAGTGACGGGGGAACACAGGAGAGACCACAGAGGGAAGGGCACAGAAAAGACTCCTCCTCTCCTCTCCTGCATAAGCACAGGGTGCTAGGCCAAACACTGAAACTGCCCCAGGGGGCCTCTTTCCTTCCCTTTTCTACAGTGTAAGTTATTGAGATCACTTACACTGCAGTGAGACTCCACTCCTCAGTCTTCACAAGGCCCTGCCCTCATCACCAACAGTCCTAAGATTTGCGGGCTTCAACATTCTCCCCTACCTTCACCAACTACTATTCAAAACTCCCATTTAATGAGTGTAGTTCACCTCAACTCATAGTTTTAGAAACAAAATCTGACTCAGCCATCCTTAACCTATGACACAGATTTTTTAGAATAACAACAGAACTTGCAGTATTCACCAAAGTGAGTCAGGTAGAGAGGCAGAGAAACGTTCTGTGCACATGAGAATCACTTGTGATCTGAGGAACATTAAACAGCTGTATGCCAAAGTTTGCTTTTTACTTCCTAGTTTATATATATGTGTGTGTGTGTGTGCATGTATGGAGAATATATGTTTTAATTTCATAAGAGAATCCTAGAGAACACTTGTTTTTTTAAAGAGCTTTAGTCTCTTAAAGCTGGAAGAAAATTTGTAAAACTTCTCCCTATTATTAATATATACAGTGAAATTCTTCAGCCACTTTATAAAAGATGAGTCCTGACACATTTGATAAAGCATATTGCTCATAAATCAATAAGTCAATGGATGGTGCTAATGCAAATAAAAACTGACTCTCCCGAAGTATCTTTCTCAAATTCAGTGAACAATCTTGTAAAGAGAAATTATCGTCTATAAACTGTACTGGGCAAAAAGGAAAATCGGCCAGGGGCAATTCCTACCATGTCTAATATGGTGGGTCAATAGCATTATATCCATATAAAAAGATGTGCTTTCTTCTATAATTACCTTTTTCAAATATGGCATCAGACGTGCGATTTGGTTTCATTATGACTATATGCTTTAGGGTAATAATATCTGTTGATAGGACTATGAAACTGCTGAACAAGTAACCCAAAACAATTTAATGAAAACCAGGCAAGTTCATAAGTATTATTACATATACATACATTTACAAATTCCAAAGGGCATTTCAAATAAAAGCACTCCTGAATGGCTAAAGGTCTTTTCCCTCCTACTTCTTTCAACCTTCCATGTTTTGTAATAAAAAGATTGTCTTGCTTTAGTATATTCTTTCCAACTCTCAAGATTTTGATCAGAGAAATTAAGAAACAGTCAACTCTACAAAATCCATTCACTAGAAATTATTTGAAATCCTAATTCATAGCACATATGATACTTTCAAAGCTTTATCATAACACAAATTAAAAAATAACTAATTGATAATTATTCAGTAGCAAAAACAAGAAAATATAAAACAGAAAGGAGTCATAAGAAAATATTTTCTTTTTAGATTCGTTTACAACTTACTTCAGTAAGATTAAGGCTATTTTTGTAGAGGATTTACCAATTTAATCAATCCCATACTGAAAAAGAGAATAGCTCAGTTTAGGCTTCCAGAATACCCTTGACCTGTCTTATCACCCTTTTCTATCTGGCAATGAAGAAAACAAGCAGTAGTCCTCATAAAGCAATCTCTAGTAAAAATTACAAATTATAGCTTTCCAAATTTAATTCAGCTAAAAAACTCCTCACATGTTAAATAGAAACTATAATCCCAAAGAAACACTATATGGATATTTCAGGGCTTTTACTTTGCCAGACTAGTGGATGATAAAGTGAAACATTTAAAAAAAATCTTATACTTGTGAATCTTGCTTTAGATACTAGGGTATATTCCTGAAAACTTTACACGAATTGAACCTAATTTTATATCTATTTGAGAAGCTTCCTGAACTAAAATGAATAATTTTTTAAGAATAATTAATCATTCCCATTTTATTTGTTTCAAGTAAATCAAATGTACAACAATGATTTTTTTTCAAAGCAGTCTATCTATGTTAAATTTCTAGCTTCGATGAATAATCTTGTCAGAAATTGCAGACTTCTTATAAGAGTTTTACAGAATACATCACAGCATTCCTGAAGTCCAAGAAAATGTTGTGTGAAGAAGGTTATATTAACCTTCTAGAAATATAATTGCGGAAGTGGACTTTTGCTCATGTAAAGCATATAGCCTGAAAATAATGGAAACCAGTGAACAAATCCTCCTATAGTGGTGAATACTGCTCCTGTTGATACGACATAATGGAAATGTACATAATATGTATTGTGGAGAACAATGTTCAAGGATGAGTTAGGTAGAACAATTTCTGTCAGACCTCCTACTGAAAGTCGGAAAATAAAACCTAAGGCTCACAGTACGGCAGATGATCATTCAGTATTACCTCCATGGAGAGCTGATAAACAACTAAATACCCATAGGAACAGCAATAATTATAGTAGCTGTGTAAAGTATGCTCATGTGTCAACATCCATACTTTTTGTGAATATATGATGAGCTTATCCAAGAAAGCCTAAGAAACCAATAGATACTACAGCTCAAACTATTCCTATATATCTGAAAGGGTTTTGTTTTTTTTTCCTGAATAGCATGTAATATACATGAATATAGTTTTGTTTTATATTATATATACATTAAAAAAAAAAAAAAACTGGGCTTCCAATGTGGCTCTGATGGTAAAGAATCCACCTGTAATGTAGAAGACCTGGGTTTGATCCCTGGGTTGGCAAGATCCCTTGAAGGAGGGCATGGCAAGCCACCCCAGTATTCTTGCCTGGAGAATACCCATGGACAGAGGAGCCTGGTAGGCTATATACTCCAAGGGGTTGCAAAGAGTTGGACGTGACTGAGCGACTAAGCACACATAAAAAATTATATGCAAAAATGTTCACACTCCCCCCTTTGTAAATAACCGCTGAGATGTAATACCTGTGATTCTTACATATAGTTCAAAAAGTCAAGAAAATATGGGGCTTATTCCATGATTCTTCCCTTGGCCAGGTACACACTGTATAGAATTGCCAAACTATGTTTAGTTGTTAGGTACAAATTTGTGGAAAACGAACAAAAACAGAAAAGCTGGGATAAGAAAGACTGAATCATAGAAAAATAAGAATTAATAGAACATTTTTCTATTCAAAATTCATTTAGTGAACTTGACAGATTGCCCTTCATTATATAATAGCTTAAAAGACTGTGCAAGTCCTGTCTACCTATCAAATCAATTTCAACAACTCAGATTAATTGATTTATGTAATATTAGAGAATAATGTTCAGTGACCACAAGCCCACCAGGGCATATGCAAATACATGTTTATAAATACATATAGGCACACAAGAAGTCTGAATGTCTTAAATTTTAGTTATACTTTACAGTTGAATATAAATATGTAGTATAATAAACAATAAAATAAAATTATCCTTTATTAACAGTTTTAATGGAGAAGGCAATGGCACCCCACTCCAGTACTCTTGGAAAATCCCATGGACGGAGGAGCATGGTAGGCTGCAGTCCATGGGGTCGCTAAGAGTCGGACGCGACTGAGCAACTTCACTTTCACGCACTGGAGAAGGAAATGGCAACCCACTCCAGTGTTCTTGCCTGGAAAACCCCTGGTGGGCTGCCATCTACAGGGTCACACAGAGTCGGACACGACTGAAGCGACTTAGCAGCAGCAGCAGCAGCAGCAAAAGTTTTAAGAAGGATGGGGACAAGAGAACACAAAAATGAAACATAATAGAAAGCTATGTAGGTGCACAAAATTAGTTTGTTGTGCAGATTTCATAATTAGATAGCATATACTAACAGAGCAACAAACGTGCAAAGACTGAAATTTACTCTCCCTAATCAAGCAACTGTTTGGCAGGACTAATGTCCTAAACCCGCTTGACACCATGACTTAGGCAGGCAATCTCAAATGAAAATTAATACTGCATGTAATAAATCTTAGTTATAAGTAACTGATCATGTTTAATATACGAAATCCTCAAGTGTTAAAAAATCACTGACATCTGCCAAAGACAACAATGACAAAAACGTAATAACAATGGTTGCATAGTTTCATTCATTCAAAGCATAATAATATATAATAATAATAATAATAAAGGTTTTGTGGATTTCCCTTACAACATCTGGCTTACTGTCATCTGATCACAACTCACCTGTCACTAACCTAGCTGCCATGTTAGCTTTTCTTCAGGGGCTAGGTCTTAATCATAAATGAATGAAATGACTAATTCAACATTGATAAAACCAGTGATGATTGGGGCCATTCTGGTGTTTACATCTTTCAAAAGGTCAATACACCTACTGAGTAGCACAATAGACTTATCTTTCAAAATGTTTACTTCTTTTCTAGGATTGAAAAATAACACATTAACATTTAAATTTAAAGTGAATTTTAGTAATTAAAATATAGTTTTAGTTTTCCTCTTGTGGCCAGAATCACACTTTTCCTCCTCTTTCCTGACCATTTAAAATAGTTTTCCAGATCTAAAAGACCCACGAAAATATTTATTACTGCTTCCTGCATTAGTTTTAATTTGCTACATTACATTATTTACTAACCTTAAAAAAATAAACCTTTTCTTCTGCTAAGGGAGCAGCTAATGCAAATGGAGCTGAGATATAAACATTACCAAAGAACAAGATGCTAACACAAATTTAAAGGATTTAGCAATTAAAATATATTTTAACTATTGACATCTGCTCGCAATGTTGTAAGTGATGAAAACCTAGTGTTCATATCCTTCATAATAAAAATTTATGCTGCACTTTAATACAAAGGATGTGTTGCATAAACAGAGGATTTAAAGCTGTAGCAGAGTGGCTGAATGAAAGGAAAATGGCAATCTTTCTGGCTCCAGTAGATGCCATTCCCTATCACACAATGTTTCCCACTCATAAATACATGACAAATACTTCCTCAATCATTTTTTACGAGCAGGGATGCACAGGGGGTAGTCAATGGCTAGCTTGAGGGAAAATAGGAACAGCAGGCGGCAGAAACTGTACAGAAAATGGCTATGTGGTAAATTCTCTTCTGGAACATCACTCAGTTACCCAGTCTTTGATCTTTCAGCTACAATTACACTAACTTCCACAAGATCTGACCCCCCACCCCCCAACAACCTCCACCAAACACACATACTCCCCAAACCAGATCATTAGTTACACATAAAATTCAAAATTTGGTTTTATAAATAGGATCATCCATACCTCTACATTTTTATAAATTAAAATTTGCTATTTAGACAAGAGTTTACTTTCAATTGGCTATAACCATATCATCATCACAACTGGTCTCACAAAAAACATGGGGTGTCTGGCGACAGCTAAATCACAGACTGGCGTCTCCCAAGCAGTCTGTCTACCATTAGGGTCTGGGAAATGGTATTTACTATACAATTAGAGCCAGGGAGTTCTACCTGTAATCATCCAAATACAGGTGTGAGAAGCCCCTTTGGGCAAGGAAACTGACTCATCCCTTTTCATGTAAACTTTGGTGTCTGTATCGTTTCACCGAGCCTCAGGAAACCTTAACATTCGCACTACAATGAGATTTATTAACTGAAGTCAAATAATACATTTTAAAATTCCTTCCCAAAGGTAACAATTTTTAACATATTAATCATGAAATCTGTAAGAATTGTATATAAGAAATAAGACAGAACTATTTATTTTAAAGTTAATTATCTATTGGAGGATACGGACCAGTCAGACCATGTCAGGTTCATGCTTTCTAGAACATTACCAATAAAGAGGCCAAATTCAGTTTCCTATCAGGAGCACAAACTGTCTTACAGTAATATCAAGAGGGCATTTTTAGTTGCAGTAATTTCACAGAATTTATTCTAATGATTTATTGGAGTTAACCATCTGACATTAATTATTGTTTTGGCTTCCAGTCTATGAATGTTTATTTTTCAGTTTAAAGCTTCTCACTCTTTGATATCATATGGAAATGAGAATTTTTAATGGAAAATTGAAACCATGTGCATCTAAGTACTTAATGAAGTACAGGGAAAAAAACGACAATATATTTTAGGAGAATTCAGATATTTTGCTTTGGATAGCTTTGGCTTGTAGGCTTAACAGCATAAAATACTGAGACTCCAGTGAGTACTATGCCAAATGTGTACATGCCCTTATATTACATGAACATATGATTTTTTGAAGCTACAAGTGAACAAAAAGGAAAACTTGCACATTTTGGTTACATGTCAAAAATGACAATCAATACATGAGTGCATCATTTTTACATTTGTATGTTTTAAACAAATACCTGATCTTTCCTTCCACCGTACAGTATTTTTAATTAAAAAAAATGTTTTTAAAGCATTCAATCTGGATTTTAAAACTTATGTCCAGCTATGATCCCAAGCAGGTATTTTAAAGTCATATAAAACATCAACAAAGTTAAAATACCCTAGATTAAAAAGTTTTATTGCTCTAACTACATTTATTCTCATTTTGCAAAGGAAAAAACATCAATGTCTATTCAATTTAAGTTTGATAATTAAATATGTATACTTCAATACTGCCTAATGTAATTCCTTTTTTTCCCCCCTTAAGTTCTCTCAGTGTAAATCATTCGGAGACTCATCTCAAAATGTTAACAGGCAAAGCTTTCCCATCCATTTTAAAGTTTTTAATAATAAGGAGAAATGTATTAAAATCAAACATAGCAGTAAGTACATATGTGTGTGTTTGTATGTGTATAGATATGATATATAAGGGTATATCTGGACAGAAAAAAACTTACCATTTGTTTTTCTTTCTAATGTAGTCTTTTTCGGAAAGATTAACCAAGTAGACCATTGGTTTTGAAGTCAGAAATAAGTGTTTATTCAATACTTCAATCTAAAGTGGGAGACAGAAAAAGAATCCTTTTTAAAAGTTGAGTAAATAAAGTCATTGAAGAACTTGAAAGAAAATTATATTTAAACAAGTAGCCATTTTTATTTTTATAGATTTTGTTTCTTAAAGATTAGTTGTCATGAAATAACAGGAGTAGAGAAAAAGAAAAACGTAACAAGTTTGGGAATAAGAAATCATTGAGAGAAATAAAAGTTTTACTAGGCAGAATAATAAGTGAAAAATAATGACAACTTTAACTTGTTCTCTAAGAAATCAAAGGTAATAATAGATGACATCATATTTATAACTTACCTCTTTGTCATTCCAATCATGATAGAATCGAACAGGTTTCTTTTGATCTATAACCCAGGATTTGACTTTGCACATTATGTCCTATATACAATTGGAAAAAAAGTAAATACAAGATGAATACTAAGCATTTAGACACTAAGTATTAAAAGTTTTCAAACCCTCAAAATAAAAACAAAGTCAACTTTTTTTATGAAAAGAGAACTGAGTCACACAAATCATTTTCAATATCTCATTAAAAAACCAAATAGCAATGAAACTATGTGGCATTAACATTTTAACATGTGAAATGTGGAGTACTAGCAAAGTCAGTAATAATCTTTAAAATTTCAAGACAATTAAAACACACCAAAGTCTACAAGAGTTAATAACATTTCAATTCTATTGAGTGATGTTAATTGCAAGATAAACATGTTATTAATTAGGAAATGGGGGGATACTGGAAAAATACTGAATCATAATTTTTCCTTAAAAAGAAAAACAAAATAGATGAAATTGAGCCCATTATTGATGATCTAGCCTCCAAAATATTAAATCAGCTGACCAAAACCCTTTTTATTCTGAATTAATTTTTTGCCGACACCTTCTCCCTGCCCACTTCTCCTGTCCCTGGCTCCAAACCCCCAGCCTCCCACAACCTGCCAAAGCCTCCATTACACAATGGCAAGAGCCCTGCACTGGTGACCTCCAACCAGCTGCATTCACTTTCAGAACATCTCTCTCTGCTGGAAATCTAAAGGCCTTTTAGTTAGCAAGCTAGTGTGCATTCAGAAGGAGTAACTGCAGGAAGAGCCCAATGTGCTTTGTTTCTCTGGCCTTTCTTCACAGAAAGATTAATCATCTGTGAAATGGAAACGGCAAACAGCAAGTGACACAAACTGAACCCTTCAAGCCTTTCCTCATCAGTTTTGTGGTTCTGAATCTAAAAGCTGCGTGTGGCAAGGTTCTCCTTACAGGCAGGTGTTAATAAAAGGCTCTTGGGTCTGAAAGGTCAAACTTAGCTCTTCCAGAAGAAGTGCGTTTGAGAGTCATCTGTTTTTTGTTGTTGTTGTTAAAGGTAACTTATGAGTATGTTTAAATATGCATTTCTCAAATTTTATTGTAATATACAATTATTAGTAATAGAGGTCTTAGATTTTCATTGATATGTTACTTTATCATAAATCAGTGAGTCTTCTATAAATATCTACTTATTAAATTACCTCAATATTTAGTACACCTTCCTTCCAAATCTTGCTGTTACCAACAGGAAAAATAAGGCAAAAGCTCTATATCCTTAGATCCTGATTTGAAACCCTCCAGGAAAAAGACTTCCCACAGACTTTAACAAGGAAGGGGCAAGCTAAAAACTTTTAATGAAATCTAACATGTTCTGCTTAAGAATAATCACTTTTACTCTTCTATAACTGAATTTCACTCATAAATGTTTAAAAGTGGCTAATGTAACACCATTTCCTACAAGAAGATCAAAGTGCTATATTACAAATGCATTATGATTAAAAAAGCCCTGTGCAGCCTTGCTATTAACTGTTCTTTAAACCCTAAAAGGCTTCCCATAGATCTCACTTGGCACTGCGTATACAACCTTTGACAAGTAATGTAGACCATTTTTATTCATTGCCTAAAATTGTAGGCAATTATGTGCGTCACACTGGCCACCTGCAAATTCTGAATGCCTGCTCCAGTTGTCAGTGCAAAAAACTAATGTCGGAGGGGATTAATCTAGGGGGAGAGAGTCCTCTTTAATGGCTCCAGCAGGTGAAATGGCCCAGCTGGTTACTATGATGAGTGGCCAGAACAGCTTATGTAGAGACATGCAACAAGATTATACAAAAGAAGGAGAAAACAGTGGTACCATCTTATATTTGGCTCTATTAGTTTTTTTTTTCAATTAAAAAAAGGAGAAGAAAACAGACAAAGGAAAGCCAAACCAAAAATAAGGAAGGAAATTAAATCTTAATCATATAAAAAGTGTAAAATACTTTCGAAACCATAAATATTTTTATGAATCCAAAGGGTCTCAATAAATGCTGATTGCTAGTGAAGGAATTTCAGAATTTCGCTTGCATTTTTAATTAACTGGACCATGACTTCAGACATAGAGATCTTATCATGAAATCTTTTTCGCACTAGTTTTTTTTCCTCCTTCTCACTAACATATCATATTATAAATAAGGAGCACTCACAGTTTAGATAAAGAAAATTAACTCATAATTTAAGTTCTAAAGCAGTATATTCACTAAAGCCACGTACAAATCTTCTTAGAAAAATTTATAGATTATAACCAAGTTTTTAAACAGTTGAATGTAAAAATACTTAAAGATTTAAAATATTTATTTTAAACTCAACACTCTCTTAAATATCCCCACAAAAGATTTAACAGCCAAGAAAAGACACCTTAGATTACTAAGATGTCAGTTTTACTTAAGACAAATCAAAAATAGATTGCTCTCAGATGAGATTATCTTATGTAAATGATCATTACATGATATAGTACCAAACTGCATAGTTCTTACAGTAAAAATTAATTTTTAGTTTTAGCAAAATTAAAGATGTTATGTTCCTTATCTGACAAACTTCTGATCAAATGAAAGAAAACATTTGGACTTCTGTGCATAAAATATTTAATGGATTGACTGAATTTTTTCTTATGCTTGAATATATACACAGATATAGTAATAATTATGTTTAGAACAATATTCCTTTAACTGAATGCAGTTAACTGAAAAAGTAATCTATAAGAATACATACTTAACCTACTTTTAACAAATTAGACCACAATAAAAACATTAAATAAAAAAACTAATGCTTGATGCATCAGAAGTTACTTTATAATTTTGTATTTCTTTAGTTAACATCGTTACATGGAAATACAGATGTAGGAAGAGGGCAGTTCTGATAACCTTAACAAATTCCTCATTTTCAAAATAAATTCTGTACATGATGAAGATTATGCAAAAATTCCTAGTCATTTGAATTTTTTTGGTTATATGGCAAAAACATGAGTATACTAACTTGAGGTAACCATTTAATGCTTAAATTCAGGAATAAATCCTAGATCCACCACTCACCCATCTATAACCTATTACTTCATTGATAAATTGCAGATAAAGATGCTATCTACCTTCTGGGGGTTGTTATAAAGTTCAAAATGCATATAAGGTGTTTAGTATATGTCTTGGCAGAGTAAGTTCTCAAGAAATGTGAGTTGTCATTGCTATTACGATTATTGAAAAATACTAATGATCTACAAAATGGCAATACAGTCTCTTGGGTACTCCTTTAAAGCAAACATCTTCTCCAACTGGAATAATTGCTCATTAGTCCTTTTCTTAAATTTCTGATGATTACCAATAATACTGGTTTTCTTAGTGAAATATCAATTCAGGGTTCTAGTCTTAACATTCTATAAGGACTAGCTTTTGCTGATCTATGCTTTAACTACCAAAAAAACAATCCAAATTCACCTTGAACATTTTGCTGTTCTGCCCTGACTCTTCTTATTAACAATAGCCTCATATTTACACTTCAGAAATGTTCTATGTTTTTGGTGTAGTTTATTACTGTCATTGTTAATAGCAGTTGTAATATATTTAGACTCGGAAAGGACGTGTGACTTGCCTAAATTCTGATTGCCAGTGAGGGGCAGACCTGAGATTCAGATTCAGGTCTAAGTGACTCAAAAACTCACTTTCTGTCCAACCACCCTAGCTTGTTGTCTTCCTTGGAAGTGGATGTGTTAGTCACTCAGTCGTGTCCGACTCTTGTGACCCCATGTATTGCAGCCCGCCAGGCTCCTCTGTCCATGGAATTCTCTGTAATTACTCCTTGGTTAGCCTAGGCATTCCAAGGCTGTTATTCAATGTCCTCATCCTCATTCCATTGTCATCAGGAAAATTCAATATTCTTACTAGTTGGTTACAATATCTGATTGTCAATCCATGTACCACAAAAATAGTATTTTCTTTGCAGACACTACCATAACCTATGGACAGAGGAGCCTGGCAGGCTATATAGTCCATGGGGTCGCAAAGAATCGGACATGACTTAGCAACTGAACACCATAACCAAGTTATGTTATATAACCCATAACTAGATTTTTCCAACTACTTGACTTCTCTATTTTGTATTCTTTAGTTCCCAAAGCAGAAATTATTAGTTCATGATCCATAAATGGAATTCAGGAATTTCCTAATATCCTGAAATTGTATTAAAGTTCTATGTTTATGTACCTTTGAAGGATAACGCCACACATCTTCCAAATGCTTTTAAAAAGGATTCACAATCCAAAAATCCAAGAACCATGGTTATGAGTGACTCCATGGCAATGTTCCAAGGCCCCAACAACAGTCAATGAAGTATATGTTCTAGGTTCATGGACTCCCAGATTTGCAGTCCGAGACACTGACCTAAAACTTGCTTCAGCCAGACTCTGCACTCAAAATTCATCTATTCTTATCAAAACCATCCTGATTAAAATTTTAGCCACTATAAAGTTTATCTAACACAATTACAATTAAAATCATAATAGGGTTGTTGGAGAACATTACAAATTAAATATATCATTATTCTAGAAAATGAACTGCTTTAGAGGTAAGTTTTGGGCTTCCCTGGTAGCTCAGATGGTAAAGAATCCGCCTGTAATGTGGGAGACCTGGGTTTGATCCCTGGGTTCTGAAGATCCCCTGGAGGAGGGCATGGCAACCCACTCCAGTTTTCTTGCCTGGAGAATCCCAAGGACAGAGGAGCCTGGCAGGCTACAGTCCATGGGATCGCAAAGAGTTGGAATGACTGAGCGACTAAGCACAGCACAGAGAAAAATAAGTATTAAAAGTTAGTTTTACTATATATTTAAATAAATCATAAAGCTACAATAATTAGAACAGTTTGATACTAGCACAAAAAGAGAGGTAAAGATTAAAAACAACCTAAAACATATTAATTGGAGATTTATTAACAAATTATGGGATATTTATAGAACAGTTTTCATGCAAGGAAAAATGTTCAAAATACACTGCTAAGTTAAAAAAAAAGGCAGATTTAGAACAAAGGAAACAAATTAAGAATATGGATATTACTGTCAAACAGATTTGGGCTCAAGTCTTGGTTCTGCCACTTTCTAGCTGTGTAGCTTAGGGACAGCTATTGAACCTGAACCTGTTTGTTTCTGTAAAATTGGGATAGTAATGCCAATTCAACATACGATGATTATGAGGATTAAATGAGAAAATGAATGTAAAGGTCAGATGTGCCCATGGGCCTCTGATATGCGAATACCCCATCTGCCTACCCAGCCCCCATGACCTGTTGGACGGCAGATCCTCACAAAGCATGTGTGTGTGTGTATGTATGTGTGTGAGTGAGAGCTCCTGAGGTGGGGGAAGGTCTGGACATCATGGAGCAGAACTGACTCAGGACAGAGAAAGGGGCCAGAGGTTAGCACAGCCGGGAGGACCCCAACTTACAAGCACGCAATAAACATTCCATAGATATTAAGTATTATTATTTATGGCAAAATGGCATAATGTGATTCCATTTGTGGTTCTGAAACTATATATAATACATATAAATAAATGTACTCATAAAATGAAACTGGATAGATGTCTTATCAAACTGGTAGCAACTGAAATCTGGAAGATTGGATTCCAGAGAGATTTTCCTTTTCTGCCTTCTTTTTAAAAACTACAGTGATATTTTATTTATTTTTAACCAATAAATGCTATCTTTAAAACTGGGGGGAAAAAATAAAGGTATATTTACAGGGTGAAGGGGAAGGGAGGACTTGATCTATTCTCTGCTCACCCTCTGTAAGCCTCAAATTTGATGGCTAACTAGATAGCTTTGGGGAGAAGGCAATGGCATCCCACTCCAGTACTCCTGCCTGGAAAATCCCATGGATGGAGGAGCCTGGTAGGCTGCAGTCCATGGGGTCGCTAAGAGTCAGACATGACTGAGCGACTTCACTTTCACTTTTCACTTTCATGCATTGGAGAAGGAAATGGCAACCCACTCCAGTGTTCTTGCCTGGAAAATCCCAGGGATGGGGGAGCCTGGTGGGCTGCCGTCTATGGGGTCGCACAGAGTCGGACACGACTGAAGACTTAGTAGCACCAGCAGCAGATAGCTTTGGCAGTTTATCAAGGTGACTCACACTTGCTGCCGCTGCTGATAAGTTATGTCAGTTGTGTCCGACTCTGTGCGACCCCAGAGACGGCAGCCCACCAGGCTCCCCTGTCCCTAGGATTCTCCAAACAAGAACACTGGAGTGGGTTGCCATTTCCTCTTTCAATATATGAAAGTGAAAAGTGAAAGTGAAGTCGTGTCCAACTCTTAGCGACCTCATGGACTGTAGCCTACCAGGCTCCTCCATCCATGGGATTTGCCAGGCAAGAGTACTGGAATGTGTTGCCATTGCCTTCTCCGGCTTTTACTCTGCAATAATTACAGCTTCCAAGCCTGGCACTTCTCTCTAGCCAAACCCAGTACCCTAAAACCTGAGGCTAATAACCAGATGAGCTGACCTATGCTGGTTTGGTGGGTTTAACACATATAGCCAACAATGCACTCAGACCAAAAGAATGGGGGGCAAGGCCTCCAGCTCAAAGTAGTCTGGCTAGAAGTCCACTAACACAGGTTCCTCCTGCTCCAATCAAGCATTCCCTTTAAACATCCCAAACTGAGGAATGTCCAATCTACACTTTCATCATGAAATAGAATGCTACCATATTCTAAGTTGAAATTTAGCATCTGCTTGAATCACAGTAATCCAAGTCCATGCCCTAACCAGTAATGCTGAAGAAGCTGAAGTTGAATGGTTCTATGAAGACCTAAAAGACCTTCTAGAACTAACACACCAAAAAGATGTCCTTCTCATTATAGGGGACTGGAAAGCAAAAGTAGGAAGTCAAGAAACACCTGGAGTAACAGGCAAATTAAGCCTTGGAGTACAGAATGAAGCAGGGCAAAGGCTAATAGAGTTCTGCCAAGAGAACACACTGGTCATAGCAAACTCCCTCTTCCAACAACACAAGAGAAGACTCTACACATAGACATCACCAGATGGTCAACACCGAAATCAGACTGATTATATTCTCTGTAGCCAAAGATGGAGAAGCTCTATACAGTCAGCAAAAACAAGACCGGGATCTGACTGTGGCTCAGATCATGAACTCCTTATTGCCAAATTCAGACTTAAATTGAAGAAAGTGGGGAAAACCACTAGACCATTCAGGTATGACCTAAATCAAATCCCTTATGACTATACAGTGGAAGTGAGAAATAAATTTGGGGGATTAGACCTGACAGAGTGCCTGATGAACTAAGGATGGAGGTTCAAGACATTGTATAGGAGAATGTATAGGAGGAATCAAGACCATCACCAAGAAAAAGAAATGAAAAAAAGCAAAAAGGCTGTCTGAGGAGGCCTTACAAATAGCTGTGAAAAGAAGAGAAGTGAAAAGCAAAGGAGAAAAGGAAAGATAAACCCATTTGAATGCAGAGTTCAAAAGAATAGCAAGGAGAGATAAGAAAAACTTCCTCAGCGATCAATGCAAAGAAATAGAGGAAAACAATAGAATAGGAAAGACTAGAGATCTCCAAGAAAATTAGAGATAGCAAGGGAACATTTCATGCAAAGATGGGCTCAATAAAGGACAGAAATGGTATGGACCTAACAGAAGCAGAAGATATTAAGAAGAGGTGGCAAGAATACACAGAAGAACTGTACAAAAAAGATCTTCACGACCCAGATAATCATGATGGTGTGATCACTCACACTCACCTAGAGCCAGACATCGTGGAATGTGAAGTCAAGTGGGCCTTAGGAAGCATCACTATGAACAGAGCTAGAGGAGGTGATGGAATTCCAGTTGAGCTATTTCAAATCCTGAAAGATGATGCTGTTAAAGTGCTACACTCAATATGTCAGCAAATTTGGAAAACTCAGCAGTGGCCACAGGACTGGAAAAGGTCAGTTTTTATTCCAATCCCAAAGAAAGGCAATGCCAAAGACTGCTCAAACTACCGCATAATTGCACTCATCTCTCACGCTAGTAAAGTAATGCTCAAAATTCTCCAAGCCAGGCTTCAGCAATACGTGAACCATGAACTTCCAGATGTTCAAGCTGGTTTTAGAAAAGGCAGAGGAACCAGAGATCAAATTGCCAACATCCACTGGATCATGGAAAAAGCAAGAGAGTTTCAGAAAAACATCTATTTCTGCTTTATTGACTATGCCAAAGCCTTTGACTGTGTGGATCACAATAAACTATGGAAAATTCTGAAGAAGATGGGAATACCAGACCACACTGATCTGCCTCTTGAGAAACCTATATGCAGATCAGGAAGCAACAGTTAGAACTGGACATGAAACAACAGACTGGTTCCAAATAGGAAAAGGAGTACATCAAGGCTGTATACTGTCACCCTGCTTATTTAACTTATATGCAGAGTACATCATGAGAAACGCTGGGCTGGATGAAGCACAAGCTGGAATCAAGATTGCGAGGAGAAATATCAATAACCTCAGATATGCAGATGACACCACCCTTATGGCTGAAAGTGAAGAAGAACTGAAGAGCCTTTTGATGAAAGTGAAAGAGGAGAGTGAAAAAGTTGGCTTAAAGCTCAACATCCAGAAAACTAAGATCATGGCAGCTGGTCCCATCATTTCAAGGCAAACAGATGGGGAAACAGTGGCTGACTTTATTTTGGGGGGCTCCAAAATCACTGCAGATGGTGACTGCAGCCATGAAATTAAAAGACGCTTACTCCTTGGAAGGAAAGTTATGACCAACCTAGACAGCATATTGAAAAGCAGAGATATTATGTTGTCAACAAAGGTCCATCTAGTCAAAGCTATGGTTTTTCCAGTAGTCATAAATGGATGTGAGAGTTGGACTATAAAGAAAGCTGAGTGCCAAAGAATTGATGCTTTTGAACTGTGGTGTTGGAGAAGACTCTTGCGAGTCCCTTGGACTGCAAGGAGATCCAACCAGTCCATTCTAAAGGAGATCAGTCCTGCGTGTTCATTGGAAGGACTGATGTTGAAGCTGAAACTCCAATACTTTGGCCACCTGATGCGAAGAGCTGACTCATTTGAAAAGACCCTGATGCTGGGAAAGATTGAGGGCAGGAGGAGAAGAGGATGACAGAGGATGAGATGGTTGGATGGCATCATCAATTCAATGGATATGGGTTTGGGTGGACTCCGGGAATTGGTGATGGACAGGAAGGGCTGGCATGCTGCAGTCCATGGGGTTGCAAATAGTCGGACAGGACTGAGCAACTGAACTGAGTCAGAATATTGAGCATTTGTTGCTCTACTAGATGAATGCTGCTAAGGGGTGCGGAATGTTCTCCAAGACTTAAAATGATAGATTAACTCTAGCAATAACCTGCTACAATGTACATTGGCAGATGTTTGTTTTCAGTTATGTGATTCACTTAAGCAAATAGTGTAAACTTAAAACAGCAATGTCCCTGAACCCTGTTGACTATATTCCTGAACCCTGTTGACTGTAAAGTGGCAACCTGGATGGAAACCAATTCATTTTTGAGGTACAGATCTCAGCAGAAGATTTGACCATTACTAGGAAGACAACATGAAGAAGGCAATGGCCACCCACTCCAGTACTCTTGCCTGGAAAATCCCATGGACGGAAGAGCCTGGTAGGCTGCAGTCCATGGGGTCGCTAAGAGTCGGACACGACTGAACGACTTCACTTTCACTTTTCCCTTTCATGCATTGGAGAGGGAAATGGCAACCCACTCCAGTGTTCTTGCCTGGAGAATCCCAGGGATGGCGGAGTCTGGTGGGCTGCTGTCTATGGGGTCGCACAGAGTCGGACACAACTGAAGTGACTTAGCAGCAGCAGCAGCACCAGGAAGACAACAGGGCTTCCCTGGTGGCTCAGATGGTAAAAGAATCTGCCTACAACACAGGAAACCTGAGTTCAATCCCTGGGTTGGGGAGATCCTCTGGAGAAAGGAACAGCTACCCAATCCAGTATTCTTGCCTGGAAAATTCCATGGACAGAGAAGCCTGGCAGGCTGCAGTACATGGGGTCGCAAAAAGTTGGACATGACTGAGCGACTAACCCTTTCACTGTTCACAAAGATGGCAACTACTCCTATGATTCCCGTAAATTAGTCGGAATGGATTTTACCATGTTCAAGGAAAGACAAAGGGAACAGGAAAAGCCTACAAATCTGATTTTAATGAAAAGGCTACTGAATAAGGAGAGTCATAAAGGAAGAGGAAAACAATCACATACCATCAATACCCTCTTAATGAATCATTTTGCATACTTGGCAGAATGCAAAAAGATAGAGCATCTATGAAATAGAAGCATGAGGCCATAAAGAGAGAATAGTGTGAGGTTAGAAAAAATGGAAAAGATGTCAAGAGTGCTGATGAACTAAGATAGATTTTTAAGGAAGCCAAAATCAAAGTAGGAAAATAAAAATCCAAATTGAAGATTCACCTTATATGGCAGAATATAATCAGTGGCTTGGAGGCCAAACTTGAACAGGGGTTATACTGAAGTATAACATAAACTCAGTGTAACATACATAAGTGTACAGCTTGATGAAGTATCACAGAATAAGCAGATGCATGTAACTACCAACTGATCAACACAGAATATTATTAGCAATGCAGTCACCATGTTCCCCTCCTCTCCAGAGATAATCACTTCCTGGCTTTTTTGCACCACAAGCTGGCTCATTATTAAAATTTATGAAAATAAAATCATACAGTAAGTATTGTTTGGGTCCAGCTTCTTTCCTTCAACATTGTTTGTGAAATTCATCCACACTGTTAAATAAGCTGTGGTGTGTTTTTTCTTTGCCACGTAATATTCCATCATAGGAATATAACCTCAATTTATCTATAGTATTGATAGACACTTCGGTTATTTATACTTTAAACCTCTTACAATAAAGCTGGTATAAACATTCTTGTAAAGGCATTTTAGTAAATTTACGCATGCATTTCTCTTGAGCATATACCTAAGACAGTTTTAGGTCACAGGTTTACTCTAACTTAGTATACATTGCTAATCAGTTTTCAGAAGCAGATGTACTAATTTACACTCACATCAACACTGTCTGAGAATTTCATTTGCTTCTCATTTCCTCCAACACTCAGACTGTCAATTTTCTTATGGTAAAAGTGTGAAAGCGTTAGTCACTCAGTTGTGTCCGACTCTTTGCAACCCCATGGACTGTATGGACTGTAGCTCACCAGGTTCCTCTGTCCATGTGATTCTCCAGGCAAGAATACTGGACTGGGTTGCCATGCCCTCCTCCAGGGGATCTTCCTGGCCCAGGGGTCTCACCCAAGTCTCTTGTATTTCCTGTAATGGCAAGCTTACCTTTTCAAATTCTGTTTAGTAAAAGTCCTAATTTTAATGTAGCCCACTTTAAAAATATTTTCCATTATGATTACTGCTTTTTGTTTCTGGTTTAAAAAAATATTTGTTTATTCCATGGTCATAAAATATTCTATGTTATATCAATATTATAGATGCTTTATTCTATAAATTTCACCTTTTACTCTGTAAACTTCACCTTTTGAGTGTAGTGTGAGGTGGGTGAGAACTTATTTTCTCTCCCACAAAGATATCCAACTGTCCTAACACTATTTCTTTTTTTCTTTTTAATTGATTTATTTTTGGCTATGCAGGGTCTTTGTTGTTGCACGGATATTTCTCTCGTTGCAGAGAGTGGGGCTAGTCTCTAATTGCAGTGCGTGGGCGTCTCTTGTTGTGGAGAACAGGCTGTCGGGTGTTTGGGCTTCAGTAGTTGTAGCCTGTGGGTTCTAGAGCACAGGTTCAATAGTTGTGGCACAAAGGCTTAGTTGTTCCACAGCATGTGGGATTCTCCAGGACTAGGGACTGGACCTGGGTATCCTGCACTGGCAGGATATTCTTTACCACTGAGCCACCAGGGGAGGCCCCCAACACCACTTCTTAGGAAAAGTATTTCTCCATTACTCTGCAGTGCCATCTCTACCACAAATTGAAGTATATTTGTGTCTGTATACCCATTCTCTTCCATTGGTCAATTTGTCTATTGTTGCCTGTCTTAATCACTGCAGATTTGTACTAGTCTTGATATAAGGTTGATGTGCACAAAGTCCTCCATCTTTGTTCTTTGAGATTGTTTTATTTGGTGACCTTTGCATTTCCATGTAAAATTTAGTTGTCAGTTTCTAAAACAACATGATATGACTTTGACTGGGATCTGTTGAATCTACAGATCAATTTTAGAGAGATATGACATCTTTAAAATATCAAGTCCTTCAATCAAAACAAAACTGGTATAACCTTCCATTCACTCATTTATTTCTCTAAATAAAGGCTTTATAGTTTTTGTGTAGAAACTTTAGTATGACTTCCATGAGATGGAGAAGTCTCTTAAGAGTCCCTTGAACTTCAGGATCAAACCAGTCAATCCTAAAGGAGATCAGTCCTGAATATTTATTGGAAGGACTGATGCTGAGGCTGAAGCTCCAATATTTTGGCCACCTAATGTGAAGAACTGACTCATTTGAAAAGATCCTGATGCTGGGAAAGATTGAGGGCAGGAGGAGAAGGGGATGACAGAGGATGAGATGGTTGGAAGGCATCACCAACTCAGTGGACATGGATTTGGGTGGACTCGGGGAGTTGGTGATGGACAGGGAGGCCTGGCGTGCAAAGAGTTGGACACTACTGAGCAACTGAACTAAACTGATCTGAATTTTTAAAATGTCACTACAACTAGCATCTTTTTAAAAACATTTCAAGTTCTGTATTATGAAATATGTCATTTTTTATATTGACCTTACATTCAACAATCCAGATGACTTCATATACTAATTCCAATGGTTTATATCCCCAATTCTGTCATGTTCTCTAAACACATGGCATGCTGTCTGTGAGTAATAATCACTTTTATCTAATACAAGACTGAATAGAAGCAGTGACTGGTTTTGTTCCCGATACAAGGGGGAAAGCTTTCAGTATTTCATCATTAAGTATAACTGGTTATGTATGTTTCTTTTTTGTAAATACCCTTTCTCAGGTTAAGGAGATTACCCTCTAGAGGTCTTTTTTTTCTTTTTTTTAAATCATGAGCAGTCAAATATTGTCAAATCCTTTTTTCAATGTTTAAAGACAATCGTGATTTTTCTCCTTTATTCTGTTAATCTTTAATATCAACCTGCTTTGGATTCCTAGAATTTGTCATATCTAATTATTGTTAATATCTATTACTAGATTCAGTCTGTTAATATTTTTATTTAAGATTGTGCATTTATATTCATGAAAGAGATTTGTCTTTAACTTTTCTTTCTTATATTGTATGGTTTGGGTATCAGGATTCTTCTGACCTCATAAAACCAGTTAGTTTTCTCTCTTTTACTATTATCTGGAAGAATGTGTGTGAGACTTCATTGTGTAGAGAAGTCACCTGGGCCAGAGTTTTCTTTAAATAGGGTTTTAAATTATGAGTTCAATTTCTTCACTAGATACAGGACTAATGAGATTTTTATTTCTCTTTACATTAACTTTGTGAAGTAGTCTTTAAAAATGCTTGCTCATTTCACATATTTTTCAAATAACTGTCATAAGCTGCTTATAATATCTTATTAGCATTTTAATGTCTGTTGGATCTATAGTAATACTTCTCTTTCATTTCTAGTACTGGTTTTGTTTCCTTTTTCACTCTTTCACCAGTCTTGCTAAGAATTTATCAATTTTATTAGTGTTTTCAAAGAAGCAACTTGACCTTTTTAAGCCTCTTTATTACATGTTTCTTTTGTATATTATTAATGTCTGCTCTCATCTTTACTGTTTCTGTCATCTACTTTCTCTGAGTTCTTTTCTAACTCCTTCAGATGGATACTTTGAGAATACTGACATTCAGTTCAGTTCAGTGCAGTTGCTCAGTTGTGTCCGACTCTTTGCGACCCCATGAATCGCAGCACGCCAGGTCTCCCTGTCCATCACCAACTCCCAGAGTTCACTCAGACTCACGTCCATCGAGTCAGTGATGCCATCCAGCCATCTCATCCTCTGTCGTCCCCTTCTCCTCCTGCTCCCAATCCCTCCCAGCATCAGAGTCTTTTCCAATAAGTCAACTCTTCGCATGAGGTGGCCAAAGTACTGGAGTTTCAGCTTTAGCATCATTCCTTCCAAAGAAATCCCAGGGCTGATCTCCTTCAGAATGGACTGGTTGGATTATCACTCTTTCTTATTTTGGATGTATACATTTGAGACTATAAATTTATAAAATCTGATTGTATATATCAGAAAAGAATACAACAAATTTTGAAATATTGTTATTTTCATTATCATAGGGTTAAAACATTTCCATTATGAGTTTTTCCTTAAAACGTAATCTTTTAGAAGTGTACTGTTTAAGGCCTCCCTGGTAGCTCAGTGGTAAAGAATCCACTTGCTGCCGATCCAAGAGACATGGGTTTGATCCCTGGTCCCGGAGAATGCCACATGCCGTGGAGCAATGAAGCCTGTGTGCCACAACTATGAAGCCTGTGCTCTAGAGTCCAGGAGCTGCAACTTCTGAAGCCCAAGCATCTTAGAGCCTGTGGTCTGCAGTAAGCGAAGCCGCTGCAATGAGAATCCCGTGCACTGCGATTAGAGCAGCTCCCCTTTGCTGCAACTAGAGGAAAGCTCACGCGGCAAAAAAGACCCATCACTACCAAAAATAAATAAATAAATAAAATTACTTTTTTGAAAAGAAGTGTACTGTTTAAGTCCCAAACATTTAGAAATTTTCCAGCAATCTTTTCATTACTGACTGCTACTTTTAATTCTATAATGATCAGATGATATATTCTTTATGATCTCAATCATCTGAAATTTGTTCATGTGCTATATGGCTAATAGTAAGGACAACTTTGGCAAACATTTCATTGGTATCTGACAAGAGGGTACACTGGTGGTTGTTAGGTGCAGTCTTCTATATGTCAATTGGGTCAAACTCCGTAATCACACTGTTTAAATCTTCTATATTCTTACTAAAATTTTGTCTGCTTGTTATATCACTTACTAAAAGAAGTGTTAAAATAGTCCATCATGATCATAGATTTGGGTCTTTTTAAAAGAAACTGAGAAGTTGCTAGAGAAGCAGGAGAGCAACTAGGAAAGCTAGGTATCGATGATAATCCACTTGAGGTTGGTGATCATGAGTTTATGGAGACAGTGATATGTCCTGTTTTTAATTCTCTCCATCTGTGTTCCACTGGCAACAGCAAGGAGAAAGTGGACAGACAGAAATTTATTCAGGAAAGTGTGCCTACGGCATGTGCACCGTAACATCAGTTCCTGTATGAGTTCATTCCCTCAGTGTATATAAACTGATGATTCTAAAGTATTCATTTGGTCTCATATGAGTTTAATCCTTGTGAGCTTTGACCCAAACACAAGACATTCTTTGTGTTATCCTGCTGGTCTTAAACAGATTTGCACTTCCCAACTGCTGTCTTCAAATAAATAAGTGACCACTGAGGACCAATAAGCCAGACACAAAAAGACTAAAATCATACAGTTTCACTTACATGAGGTACCAAGAACAGGCAAATTCACAGAGAAAGGAAGTATAACAGAGGTTACAAGGGGCTGGGAGGAGGGGGAAATGGTATGCTATTATTTAAGGGATACACAGTTTCAATTTGGGATGATGAAAAATTATGGAAATGGACAGTGGTAGATAGTCATACAACATTGCAAAATGTACTTAATGCTGCTAAATTGTACACTTAAAATGAGTAAAGTGGTTAAATTTTATTTCATGTGTAGTTTACCACAATAAAAAAAATTTTTTTTTTTTAAAAGTAAGAAATTTCTGCTTCAGGCTATGTCTAAAGGGTGACTAGGAAACGGAGTTGAAGGAACAGCAAAAGGGTAGAGCTGTTTTTGTTGTTCAGTCGCCCAGTCGTGTTCGACTCTTTGCGACCCCATGGACTGCAGCACGCCAGGCTTCCCTGTCCATCACCAACTCCTGGGGTTTGCTCAGGTTCATGTTCATTGCGTCAGTGATGCCGTCCAACCATCTCATCCTCTGACACCCTCTTCTCCCTCTGCCCTCAATCTTCCCCAGCATCGGGGACTTTTCCAACGAGTTGTCTGTTCGCATCAGATGACCAAAATACCGGATCTTCAGCTTCAGCATCAATCCTTTCAGTGAATATTTAGGGCTGATCTCCCTTAAGATTGACTGGTTTGATCTCCCTGCTGTCCAAGGGACTTTCAGGAGTCTTCTCCAGCATCAGAGTTCAAAGGCATCAATTTTGGGGCATTCTGCCTTCTTTACAGTCCAGCTCTCACAACATGACCACTGGGAAGACCATAGCCCTGACTAATGGACTTTGTCGGCAGAGTAACGTCTCTGCTTTTCAACACATTGCCTAGGTTTGCTACCGCTTTCCGGCCAAGAAGCACTCGTCCTCTGATTCCATGGCTGCAGTCACCATCTAAAGTGATTTTGGAGCCCAAGAAGAGGGAATCTGTCACTACTTCAGCCTTTTCCCCTTCTATTTGCCATGTAGTAATTAAGCCAGATGCCATGATCCTAGTTTTTTTGACATTTAGTCTTAGAACTGTAGTAAATGAGCTCAAACATTTAAAACCAAAACCTTTATTTCACTGTTAGAAGAGCTGAGAAAGTATGTCAGGCAAGGTCAGATCACAAAGAAAACTTGAAAGCCATGGACTTCATGTTGGAAGTAGTTTGCAAGAAGATGGCCAGATATCTTAATCAGCAGAGTAACAGAATAGCAGTTTCTAATTGTGGGGAACAAGAGCAAAAATGGAGGTAAAGAAATCAGTTTAAGCATAAATGAGGCCTAAACTAAAAAAGTTTTTAAAATAAGAAGGAAGAGACACAGGAAATATTCAAGAGATAAAATCAACAGGATGGATATAAATTGTATATCAGAGAGAGGAGTCAAAGATTGTTGTTATTCAGTTGCTAAGTCTTGTCTGACTCTTTGTGACCCTATGGACTGCAGTATGCCAGCCTCATCTGCCCTCCAATGTCTCCTTGAGTTTGCTCAAATTCATGTCCACTGAATTGGTGATGCTATCTAACCATCTTATCCTCTGCCATCCTCTTCTCCTTTTGCCTTCTTTCCTAGCACCAGGGTCTTTTTCAGTGAGTCGGCTCTTCGCATCAGGTAGTCAAAGCACTGGAGCTTCAGCTTCAGCATTACTCCTTCCAAAGAAAATTCAGGGTTGATTTCCTCTAGGACAGACTGGCTTGATCCCCTTGCTGTCCAAGGGACCCTCAAGAGTCTTCTCCAACACCACAGTTCAAAAGCATCAATTCTTCATTGTGCAGCCTTCTTTATGGCCTGACTTTTATATCTGTACAATGGCTATTGGAAAAACCATAGATTTGACAATCCGACTTTGTCGGCAAAGTAATGCCTCTGCTTTTTAATATGCTGCAAAGGTTTGTTATGGGTTTTCTCCCAAGAAGCAAGTGTGTCTCTTAATTTCATAGCTGCTGTCACTGTCTGCAGTGATTTTGGAGCCCAGGAAAATAAACTCTGTCCCTGTTTCCATTCTTTCCCCATCTATTTGCCATGAAGTGATGGGACCAGATGCCATGATCTTAGTTTTCTGAATGCTGCATTTTAAGCCAGCTTTTTCACTCTCCTCTTTCACTTTCATCAAGAGGCTCTTTCCTCTTTGCTTTCTGCCATAAGGATAGTGTCATCTGTGTATCTGAGGTTATTAACATTTCTCCTGGCAATTGTGATTCTAGCTTGTGCTTCATCCAGCCTGGCATCTCACTTGATCTACTCTGCACAGAAGTTAAATAAACAGGATAACAATATACAGCCTTGATATACTTTCCCAATTTTGAGCTGGTCTGTTATTCCATGTCCAGTTCTAACTGTTGCTTCTTGACCTGAATACAGGTTTCTCAGGAGGCAGTAAGGTGGTCTGGCATTTCCATTTCTGTAAGAATTCTCCACAATATGCTGTGAGCCACATAGTCAAAGGCTTTAGCATGGTCAATGAAGCAGTAGATGTTTTTCTGAAATTCTCTTCCTTTTTGGATGATCCAACATATGTTGGCAATTTGATCTTTGGTGTCTCTGCCTTTTCTAAATCCAGTTTATACATCTGGAAGTTCTCAGTTCATGTACTGTTGAAGCCTAGCTCGAAGGATTTTGAGCATTACCTTGTAGCATGTGAATTGAGCGCAACTGTGCAGCAGTTTCAACGTTCTTTGGCATTGCCTTTCTTTGGGATTGGAATGAAAACTGAACATTTCCAGTCCTGTGGCCACTGTTGAGTTTACCAAATTTGCTGGCATATTGAGTATAGCACTTTAACAGCATAGTCTTTTAGGATTTTTAACAGCTTAGCTGGAATTCTATAACCTCCACTAGCTTTGTTTGTAGTAATGCTTCCTAAGGCCCACTTGACTTCACACTCCAGGATGTCTGCCTCTAGGTTTGTGACCACACCATCGTGGTTATCTGGGTCATTAAGACCTTTTTTGTATAGTTCTTCTGTGTATTCTTGCCACGTCTTCTTAATCTCTTCTGCTTCTGTCAGGTCCTTACCATTTCTGTCCTTTATTGTGCCCATCTTTGCATGAAATGTTCCGTTGGTATCTCTAATTTTCTTGAAGAGATCTCTAATCTTTCCCATTTAATGTTTTTTAAGTTAGGTAAAAATTAACTTTAAAAACTGCCTTAAGAATAATGAGAAGAAATCTGCTAATAGCTATATGTTTGGGGGACATTAATTATTTAATTCAGAGAGACTGACAAGAAAAACAGATCTATTATTTACAATTCCTGGTTGCCTTATTTAGTGGTTTAATCAGATAACTGTTAGTTTTATAAATATCTTTTAAGTATGATGATTTCCAAATAATTAGTTAATACAAAATAAAAATGATCCTTAAAGCTTTTTACCTTCATTTCCAAATTTTGTCTTTCCAAACAGAATGTGTGTGCTGCGCTGTGCTTAGCTGCTCAGTCATGTCCGACTCTTTGTGACCCCATGGACTGTAGCCCACCATGCTCCCCTGTCCATGGAATTTTCCAGGCAAGAATACTGGAGTCGGTTGCCACGCTTTCCTCTAGGGGATCTTCCGAACCCAGGGATTGAACCCAGGTCTCCCACATTGCAGGCAGATTCTTTATCATCTGAGCCACCAGGGACCAAGAATACTGGAGTAGGTAGCCTATCCCTTCTCCAGTGGATCTTCCTGACCCAGGAATCAAACCAGGGTCTCCTGCATTGCAGGTGGAATCTTTACCACTTGAGCTACCAGGGAAGCCCAGTAGAATGTATATACACTTTAAAATCAATCTTGATCTTGATGTCTCTGGTGTTAAAGTTAAGGTTTTAATGTATCCTCAAAAGATAGGTTGAAATCTGTATCCCTCAGAGTGTAGTCTTATGGGAATTAGGTAAAGATGCCTATCTGGTATACAGTGGGCTCTTAAACTGATTATAACTGGTATCCTTATAAGAAGCTTCCCTGGTGGCTCATAAGATAAAAGAATCTGCCTATAATGCAGGAAACCTGGGTTCAATCTCTGGGTAAGGAAGGTCCCATGGAGAAGGGAATGGCTACCCACTCCAGTATTCTTCCCTAGGAAACCCCATGGACAGAGAAGCCTGGCAGGCTACAGTCCATTGGGTCACAAAGAATCAGACATGACTGAGTGACTAACACCTTCATTTATAAGAAGACGGAAACCTGGACGGAGACACAGGGGAAGGTGGCCATGTGAAGATGGAGGCAGAGACTGAACTTATACCGCCACATGCCAAGGAATGCTTGGGGCTACCAAAAACTGAAAAAGCAAGAAAGGACTCTCCCGTGGAGGCTTTCAAGGGAACATGGCCCTGCTGGCACCTTGATTTCAGACTTCTAGCCTCTTGAACTGTGAGAGAATACATTTCTATCATTTTAAGCCATCTAGCTTGTGATAACTGTTATGGCAGCTCTAGGAAACTACTGAAGCTTCTTTGGCGGTTCAGTGATAAAGAACCCACCTGCTAATGAATGAGACTCAGCTTCAATCCCTGGGGTGAAAAGATCCTTTGGAGAAGGAAATGGCAACCCACTCCAGTATTCTTGCTTGAGAAATCCCAAGGACAGAGGAGCCTTGTGGGCTACAGTCCATGGGGTCACAGAAGACTCAGACATGACTTAAAGACCAAATCACAAGAGACTTATTATCTTATTTAGTACTCTCTTGGCTCTCATATTTCTTGGGTTACAGAAAATAATTATGTATTAGAATTTCTAAGGATCTTGTTGCAGCGAGTTCCTTACCACTAAGCCACCAGGGAAGCCCCATAAATGCACAATAGAGGTAATATTACTCCTAGAGAGGCAAAAATTGACTCTAGGGAGTGGAAAAAAAAAAAAGCCTAGTTATTAAAATACTTTGTGGCCCTCCAATGCTCAACTCTATCCAACAAATTCTTACTCATTAGTACTTAATTTCTCTCATTAGGGAGAAATTTAATTAACTTAAATTTTCCTTAGGGACAATGATAATCAGAAAGAAAGCTGAGAAACACAAATCTATACTTTATTCTGAAGCAGCTAAATCTGAGGAAAGAAAATGACGAAATAATCTCAGTGTTTGGAAATAAGAAGTAATAGGTGTTCTAATTTTCTTCAAGAAGAAAGGCCAGGAAATGGTAGCCCAAGAATTTCAGAAGAATCTAATGTCTCTTTTCCCCACGTATAAGTAAAAGCAAGGTCAACAAATTTTATTTTTAAGACAGTTAATGCTTCTGAAACAGATAAGAATGTCAGTAAGCATCAGTTAACTAAAGGATGACTGCTCAGCTTTATTCTAATCAGAAAACCATGTTGTTTGGGGCAAAGGAATTGCCTTCAATCCCAAAATCTTTCTCACGATTTTTCCCCTTTTCAGAAAGGAATATCTTTATCCATATGTGAAATCCCCTTTTCTGTTCTAAATCTTTTATAATTTACACAGACAAATTGCTTTCCTTTCTCCACTCTATTTGCATAGGGAAAAAGTGAAATAACCATGATGTAAAGAAAAGTCAAATGACTTGGGCTCGCTCCAAACTATCAAGAAATGAGTAGCACAACACAGGTCTCTCTGCTTTAGGACCAGGCACTTTCAACCATAATTAATTGGTAGTGTGCCTATGTTTAGATTCTGTAATTGATTTCTTCCTATTAGAGTTCCCTAATCAACTGTGTTTGCCAAACTTATTAAAAATAAATGAGAAAACAAAAAGAAAAGATAATCAGCTTCTAAAAATGAGAAAATAAAAAATAAGCATATTAAAATCTCATGAGAAGTTAAAAAGAAAGAAAATTTCCTATAATAAAAAAGCCATAAAAAGCAAGAACAGTTTATGGAAGATGTTAATAAATGAGAAAATATATAATCAAGCTGCTTTTTTATGGTAAAAGACTATTTTTTTTAATTTAAACTAAAAGCTTCAAAACCAATTTTGAAACATTGATTAGAATATTATTAAAGAGTATTCACAATAATGTGATAGAAAACATATTTGAATATTAAAGACAATGACGTGTTTTCACCGCATAAAACGTTAAAATTATTTGTCTACTTTAATAATGCATTCATTCAGTCAATTGCTATGCAAGACCAATTCCTTATATAAATCACTTCTTCAAATCCACAAAACTCATATTCAGTCATTTAGTTAAATTTGGCAAGTTTTCATCAGAAAACTCCACATCTCCAACATTAAAGGTTTTCCCTGGTGGCTCAGATGGTAAAGCATCTGCCTACAATGAGGGAGACCTGGGTTCGATCCCTAGGTTGGGAAGATCCCCTGGAGAAGGAAATGGCAACCCACTACAGTATTCTTGTCTGGAAAATCCCATGGACGGAGGAGCCTGGTAGGCTACAGTCCACAGGGTCACAAAGAGTCGGACACAACTGAGTGACTTCACTTTCCAACATTAAAACTTGAGGCTACTAATAGTAACCATATAAATACTCAATATTAGTGCTAAATATGGCTTGCTAAGAATACTTAACCAGCGTATCACAACAATCCTTTGTTGCCAAGAGAAAACAAAGTTTTTCAACAATGTTTTAACAGAAATGATCCTTGAACCATTCTGACAGAGGGGACATATGTACACTTATGACTGGTTCATGTTGATATTTGACAGAAAACAACAAAATTCTGTGAAGCAATTGTTCTTCAATTAAAAAAATAAATTTTTTAAAAATTAAAGAAAAAAAGGCAATGGGGAACTATAAATACCAATTATAAATAATGACAGGGAATTATAAATAATAGGGAAAAATGCTTGTTTCTATTTTTCTCTTTAAAAGTATTTGCTGCTTTAGTAAAAGTTAAAAAAAAAAGAGAAATGATTCTTGAATCCTAAAATTCCATAACAATATTAGATGTTATATGTGTTTTATTTTAAAAAAATTAATCAAAGAAAATGAACTCAAATATCTAAAGAAGCTATAAATTTTACTTACATATTCAGGTTTTAGTTTTTTATCTCCACCTCTCACAGCCACTTTCTCTAGTTTATCTATAATGGGCCCAATCATTTCCTCATCTTTAAGCTGAAGCTCTTCATGTATTATTTCTATATCTCGAACAGGATCTACACTTCCTTCAACATGTGTGATATCATCATCTTCAAAAGCACCTAAAATAAATTAAAGCAAAGCAATTCAATAAACAAATAACACAAAGGTCATTATTAGAGTGAGTCAAGATTCCTAGAAGGTTAACAATTTACTCAAATTATTCTAAATTCTTACAAGTAAGACCGAGTATTTTTTCCTTCTGATTTCATACTACTTAGGGCACTATCAGTAAAATAATAATTCAAAAGCTTCAACATTTCAAAAACTGATTGAAATAAATAAAATTATGATTTTTACAGAAAGAAAATTATGCTCCAGAACTACCGGTATTTTCAGGTTTGGTACATTAAAAGATACTGTTTTCCAGGCATGAGAGTCTGAAGTTCTAAACTGCACTATTAGGGTTTCCAAGGGAAACCGGATTTGGGGGGGCGGTGTGTGTGAAATCATCTGGCAGACCTCTTCCCTGCTTCAATCTACTTTATCACTGTGGTTCTGACGGTGATTAGATAATGAACCACTCAGACACACAATTTACACAGCAGCTAATTTCATCGGCCTGATTTGAGGGTATGGTTTTTAGGGGGCTATCAAAGAAGCAGATGAAGGTGCATTTGTCATATATGAGTGACAACCATTCACACTATCTGAACAAAATGGTGCTGGCCCTTATTAGAAACACATGCTATTATCACATATTTAAAGTGCAGTTGAAGCCATAATTTCAAATTGCCAACTGGAAACATAAGGGTAAAACAACCAGATATTACTGAAGCATGTGTACTGACTTTATGCCCTTTTGAAGACATAATGTGGCAACATAATTCAGCTAGGATTTACTCAAATTATCAGATAACAGTATCACAAAAATGAACAAATACTAAGAAATATTATAAACAGAAAGCAATGGTATACCCACAGAACAATAAACACATTTATAACAAATTAATTTAATTAAAATTACCAATTAGATTGTATTCCCAAAATGAGATGTTTTCAAACATAAAGGATCAGTTATTTTAGATAGAAGGTATCACAGGAATCATGAAAGACAGTTAGATTGAGTTTGATAAGAGAAAAACAATGACTATAGCTCATTCTTACATACTAGAAGACCAAGACATTCACACTGCAGGTTGCAAAGTTTTTAAATACAATTTCCCAAAATTAGAAATAATTGATCTGTTCATATCTTAATGTGGAATTATTTGGTAATAATAAATTTAAAGTAAATTATTACAATTAAGTGTAAGTATTTAAATTAATACTTCAGTATTATTGGCAAACAATGTTATATATGTTATATATTGAATGTTATACAAACAATCAATATATATCTGATTCATATGAACAAAATTAAGTTCAAAATGAGGAGGTACATTATATCCTACTAATAAACACACCAGACAATGGTTTAGGTAAATTTTCTGAATATCCAAAAAGTATGAAAAAAGTCTCCCTGGAAGCATAATATTAACTTCTTATTATCTTATACAAATAACAAAATAAAAAAGGAAAACTGAAAATAAAAGTTAGATCAGATATGGCAGTCAGATCAACAAAGGAAACATGGTCAGTTCAGTTACAGAAATAAAAAACTTATGACACTCAGAACGAAATATTTCTTACAAAGCCATCTTGATGTAGGGGCTAATGAGTAATTATAGTGATATCCTCAACAACATTCCTAAAATAAATGCATCAGCAGATTTTAAATGGCAATCTATTCATCTCAGCCCTCAATTTTAACCAGATAGACAATAGAAATTGAACTGCATTGTTGTTCCCATGCTTGACAGTATCACTATTTTATTCATTTATATATGAGGTGGAAACATATTATGCAAATAACAAGTTTATTTTTGAAAATATTGACCAAAAATTAAGATAAAAATTAAGTGAAAGGAACATTAAATTTATCCTTCAAAACTGAATAGCCCTGGGATCAACTGAGGTCTAAAAGACCTGTAAAATACAAGCTTACAGACAGTTTGGTGGCCATTTGGACAACTTTCCATTCTTTTTTTTTTTTTTACAGCCAGATAGATATATTTTATTTTTCTTTTTTAATTTATTTTAATTGGAGGCTAATTACTTTACAATATTGTAGTGGTTTTTGCCATACATTGACATGAATCAGCCATGGGTATACATGTGTTCCCCATCCTGAACCCCCCTCCCTCATCCTTCCCCATCCCATCCCTCTGGGTCATCCCAGTGCACCAGCCCTGAGCACCCTGTCTCATGCATCAAACCTGGACTGGCAATCTATTTCACATATGGTAATATACATGTTTCAATGCTATTCTCTCAAATCATCCCACCTTTGCCTTCTCACACAGAGTCCAAAAGTCTGTTCTTTACATCTGTGTCTCTTTTGATGTCTTGCATATAGGGTCATCATTACCATCCTTCTAAATTCCATATATATGTGTTAGTATACTGTATTGGTGTTTTTCTTTCTGACTTACTTCACTCTATATAATAGGCCCCAGTTTCATCCACCTCATTGGAACTGATTCAAATGCATTCTTTTTAATGGTGGAGTAATATTCCATTGTGTATATGTACCACAGCTAGACGAATGGACATCTAGGTTGCTTTCATGTTCTGGCTATTGTAAACAGTGCTGCAATGAACACTGGGGTACACGTCTCCTTCAATTCTGGTTTCCTCAGTGTATATGCCCAGCAGTGGGATTGCTGGGTCGTATGGCAGTTCCATTTCCAATTTTTTAAGGAATCTCCACACTGTTCTCCATAGTGGCTGTATTACTTGGCATTCTCACCAACAGTGTAAGAGCTTTCCCATTTCTCCACACCCTCTCCAGCAAAACTACAAAAAGTGTTTGTAGACTTTTTGATAGCAGCCATTATGACTGGCATGAGATGGTACTTCATTGTGGTTTTGATTTGCATTTCTCTGATCATAAGTGATGTTGAGCATCTTTTCATGTGTTTGTTGAGTTCAGTTCAGTTCAGTCGCTCAGTCGTGTCCGACTCTTTGTGACCCCATGAATTGCAGCATGCCAGGCCTCCCTATCCATCACCAACTCCCGGAGTTCACACAAACTCATGTCCATCGAGTTGGTGATGCCATCCAGCCATCTCATCCTCTGTTGTTCCCTTCTCTTCCTGCCCCAGATCCCTCCCAGCATCAGAGTCTTTTCCAATGAGTCAACTCTTCGCATCAGGTGGCCAAAGTACTGGAGTTTCAGCTTCAACATCAGTCCTTCCAAAGAACACCCAGGACTGATCTCCTTTAGAATGGACTGGTTGGATCTCCTTGCAGTCCAAGAGACTCTCAAGAGTCTTCTCCAACACCACACTTCAAAAGCATCAATTCTTCCACACCCAGCTTTCTTCATAGTCCAACTCTCACATACATGACCACTGGAAAAACCATAGCCTTGACTAGACGGACCTTTGTTGGCAAAGTAATGTCTCTGCTTTTGAATATGCTGTCTAGGTTGGTCATAACTTTCCTTCCAAGGAATAAGCATCTTTTCATTTCATGGCTGCAGTCACCATCTGCAGTGATTTTGGAGCCCCCAAAAATAAAGTGAGCCACTGTTTCCACTGTTTCCCCATCTATTTGCCATGAAGTGATGGGACCAGATGCCATGATCTTAGTTTTCTGAATGTTGAGCTTTAAGCCAACTTTTTCACTCTCCTCTTTCACTTTCATCAAGAGGCTTTTTAGTTTCTCTTCACTTTCTGCCATAAGGGTGGTGTCATCTGCATATCTGATCATCTGTGACTTTGCAACACATCTATTGATGTGTTTGTTATCCATCTATATGTCTTCTTTGGAGAAATGTCTGTTTAGTTCTTTGGCCCATTTTTTGATTGGGTCGTTTATATTTCTGGAATTGAGCTGCAGGAGCTCCTTGTATATTTTTGAGATGAATTCTTTGTCAGTTGCTTCATTTGCTATTATTTTCTCCCATTCTGAAGGCTGTCTTTTCACCTTGCTTATAGTTTCCTTCATTGTGCAAAAGCTTTTAATTAGGTCCCATTTGTTTATTTTTGCTTTTATTTCCCTTACTCTGGGAGGTGGGTCATAGAGGATCCTGCTGTGGTTTATGTCGGAGAGTGTTTTGCCTATGTTTTCCTCTAGGAGTTTTATAGTTTCTGGTCTTATGTTTAGATCTTTAATCCATTTTATTTTTGTGTACAGTGTTAGAAAGTGTTCTAGTTTCATTCTTTTACAAATGGCTGACCAGTTTTCCCAGCACCACTTGTTAAAGAGATTGTCTTTTCTCCATTGTATATTCTTGCCTCCTTTGTCAAAGATAAGGTGCCCATAGGTGCATGGATTTATCTCTGGGCTTTCTATTTTGTTCCACTGATCTATATTTGTCTTTGTGCCAGTACTATACTGTCTTGCTGACTGTAGCTTTGTAGTATAGTCTAAAGTCAGGCAGGTTGATTCCTCTAGTTCTTCTTTCTCAAGATTGCTTTGGCTATTTGACGTTCTTTGTATTTCCATAAAAATTATGAAATGATTTGTTCTAGTTCTGTGAAAAATACCATTGGTAGCTTGATAGGGATTGCACTAAATCTATAGATTGCTTTGGGTAGTATACTCATTTTCACTATACTGATTCTTCTGATCCATGAACATGGTATATTTCTCCATCTATTTGTGTCATCTTTAATTTCTTTCATCAGTGTTTTATAGTTTTCTATATATAGGTCTTTTGTTTCTTTAGGTAGATTTATTCCTAAGTATTTTATTCTTTTTGTTGCAATGGCAAATGGAATTGTTTCCTTAATTTCTCTGTTTTCTCATTGTTAGTGTATAGGAATATAAGGGATTTCTGTGTTAATTTTATATCCTGAAACTTTTCTATATTCATTGATTAGCTCTAGTAATTTTCTGGTGGAGTCTTTAGGGTTTCCTATGTAGAGGATCATGTCATCTGCAAACAGTGAGAATTTTACTTCTTTTCCAATCTGGACTCTTTTTATTTCTTTTTCTTCTCTGATTGCTGTGGCTAAAAATTCCAAAACCATGTTGAATAGTAGTGGTGAGAATGGGCACCCTTGTCTTGTTTCTGATTTAAGGGGAAATGCTTTCAATTTTTCACCATTGAGGATAATGTTTGCTGTGGGTTTATCATATATGGATTTTATTATGTTGAGGTATGTTCCTTCTGTGCCTGCTTTCTGGAGGGTTTTTATCATAAATGGATGTTGAATTTTGTCAAAAGCTTTCTCTGCATCTCCATCATAGTCATATGGTTTTTATCTTTCAATTTGTTAATGTGGTATATCACATTGATTGATTTGCAAATACTGAATCCTTGCATCCCTGGGATAAAGCCCACTTGGTCATGGTGTATGATCTTTTTAATAGATTCTGTTTGCTAGAATTTTGTTAAGGATTTTTGCATCTATGTTCATCAGTGATATTGGCCTGTAGTTTTCTTTTTTTGTGGCATCTTTGTCTGGTTTTGGTACTAGGGTAATGGTGCCCTCATAGAATGAGTTTGAAAGTTATACCTTCCTCCGCAATTTTCTGGAAGAGTTTGAGTAGGCTAGGTGTTAGCTCTTCTCTAAATATTTGGTAGAATTCAGCTGTGAAGTTGTCTGGTCCTGGGCTTTTGTTTGCTGGAAGATTTCTGATTATAGTTTCAATTTCTGTGCTTGTGATGGGTCTGTTAAGATTTTCTATTTCTTCCTGGTTCAGTTTTGGAAAGTTGTACTTTTCTAAGAATTTGTCCATTTCTTCCATGTTGTCCATATTATTGGCATATAGTTGCTGATAGTAGTCTTTTATGATCCTTTGTATTTCTGTGTTGTCTGTTGTGATTTCTCCATTTTCATCTCTAATTCTGTTGCTTTGATTCTTTTTCCTTTTTTTCTTGATGAGTCTGGCTAATGGTTTGTCTACTTTATTTATCTTCTCAAAGAACCAGCTTTTAGCTTTGTTTCTTTTTCATTTATTTCTGCCCTAATTTTTATGATTTCTTTCCTTCTACTAACCCTAGGGTTCTTCATTTCTTCTTTTTCTAGTTGCTTTAGGTGTAGAGTTAGGTTATTTATTTGATTTTTCTCTTGTTTCTTGAGGTAAGCTTGTATTGCTATGAACCTTCCCCTTAGCACTGCTGATGCTTACTCCTTGGAAGGAAAGTTATGACCAACCTAGATAGCATATTCAAAAGCAGACACAGTACTTTGCCTACAAAGGTCTGTCTAGTCAAGGCTATGGTTTTTCTAGTAGTCATGTATGGATGTGAGAGTTGGACTATAAAGAAAGCTGAGTGCCGAAGAATTGATGCTTTTGAACTGTGGTATTGGAGAAGACTCTTGAGAGTCTCTTGGACTGCAAGGAGATCCAACCAGTCCATCCTAAAGGAGATGAGTCCTGGGTGTTCATTGGTAGGACTGATTTTGAAGCTGAAACTCCAATACTTTGGCCACCTGATGCGAAGAGCTGACTCACTGGAAAAGACCCTGATGCTGGGAAAGATTGAGGGCAGGAAGAGAAGGGGACAACAGAGGATGAGATGGTTGGATGGCATCACCGACTCAATGGACATGGGTTTGGGTGGACTCTGGGAGTTGGTGATGGACAGGGAGGCCTGGCCTGCTGTGGTTCATGGGGTCGCAAAGAGTCGGACATAACTGAGTGACTGAACTGATAAGTTTTGGGTTGCAACTTCCCATTCTTAAAACCAAAAAATTAGAGATTACTTTCCAAAGGCATGCTCCTGGGTCAACAGACATCACCATATACTCACATTATAGTGATCTTTCATATCTTTATTTAGTACAAGGTCTACTGGTTAAGAACAAGGGCTTTAATGGGCCTGCGGTCATAAAATCCTAGACAAATCACTGAACCTCTAAGGATCTCAGTATCATATCTTTAAAATGAAGATATCTCTACCTTTCAGAGGATGGGTATGATTAAACTAGATAATATATGTAAAGTACTTAGCAGAGAATCCAGTACTTAGAACTCTTTCAGTAACCGAGGCATACACTATTTTCTTAGGATATAGGAATTAGTACTTTAGAAGAAATTTCATAGTAATGTATTCAAATATTAATTTTGAGAAATATCATTTCATGTCACTCAATTCACCTGAAAACAGGGCAAAATAAACTTTGTAGTTTTCAGGTTTCCACTCCCACCCCCACTAATTCTTACTTTGACCAGAATGTTTTTTACCCCAGTCCACGTCTAGTCAAGACTATGGTTTTTCCAGTGGTAAGGTATGGATGAGAGAGTTGGACTATAAAGAAAGCTGAGCACCAAAGAATTGATGCTTTTGAACTGTGGTGTTGGAGAAGACTCTTGAGAGTCCCTTGGACTGCAAGGAGATCCAACCAGCCCATTCTAAAGGAGATCAGCCCTGGGTGTTCTTTGGAAGGAATGATGCTAAAGCTGAAACTCCAGTACTTTGGCCACCTGATGCACAGAGTTGACTCATTGGAAAAGACCCTGATGCTGGGAGGGATTGGGGGCAGGAGGAGAAGGGGACAACAGAGGATGAGATGGCTGGATGGCATCACCGACTCGATGGAGGTGAGTTTGAGTGAACTCCGGGAGTTGGTGATGGACAGGGAGGCCTGGCGTGCTGCGATTCATGGGGTCGCAAAGACTCGGACACGACTGAGTGACTGATCTGAACTGATCTGATATGATGGTGAAAGTTATTTCAACTTCACATTAACTAAAACAATTATTATAAAAAAATGTTACAATTACTATCACAATTCTCTTTTGGGGAAATACTTTACCAGTAAAGAAGTCATCATAAAGATTATACTATATCATATTGAATTGTTTGATAAGCAAATTATTTCTCTTTTAATTCTGTTTTAGTCCTTCTGATTATGCCAAGGAGAAAATGTCAGTTTGATGTTGCTGATCTTTAATGTTTAACATTTGTAAATTTAACTTTTTATCAACAGAGCACACCTCACCTCAGAGCTTTTGCCTCACCTCAGAGCTTATAAAGGCTAGAAAATTCAATAAATATATAGTTTTCACTGTATTTATTATTATCTTCAATTTTGGCAAGTAATACCAATTTTCCGCTTAAATTACAAAGTTTCCTATTTAAAACTGTTTAAATAGGAAACTGTGACAAAACTTCCTTTTTAAATAAATTAAAAATGTGAGATCACTTTTTTTTGGTAAAATCAAGAAATGTCTGAAAATATTAACTATGGTCATTTTAGTGGTGGGATGTCATCTGATTTTTAAAAACTATTTTAGTACTGCTGCTGCTGCTGCATTGCTTCAGTCGTGTCTGACTCTGTGCGACCCCACAGACAGCAGCCCACCAGGCTCCCCTGTCCCTGGGATTCTCCAGGCAAGAACACTGGAGTGGGTTGCCATTTCCTTCTCCAATGTGTGAAAATGAAAGTGAAGTCACTCAGTCATGTCTGACTCTTTGCGACCCCATGGACTGCAGCCTACCGGGTTCCTCCGTCCATGGGATTTTCCAGGCAAGAGTACTGGAGTGGGTTGCCATTGCATATTAGTACTATTCTATATAAAATAGGGTAATGTGATAGAGCATGTGTGTGTGGAGGGGAGGGGGCAGCACTGCTGGGCAATACTTGAACTAGGACAGTCAGAGACTCCTCGCCAAGGAGATGATACTGGAGCTGAGATTGGGCTGGACAGAATGAGGGAGTAATGTGAAGACCTACAGGAAGAGAATTCTAAGAAGTAGGAATAAGGTCAGTGTGGGTGAACCACAGCAGACAATGGTGAATCAAATTGATGTTGGAGAAGCAGAGCAGTTCACCAACATTTGTAACCATGGCTGTTTGGGTTTTATTCTAGCTATAATGGGAAGCCATTGATTAGGGCTTTAAATAAAGGGAAAGTAGCATGATGATATATGATTTATGAGCTAAATAAGCCACTGTGGTTACTCCAAGAGGAACAGATTCTAAGGGAGAGGATAAGAATGAGGGCAGAAAGATTAAGTTAGGGGGTAATTGCAGTGGTGCAGATAAATGGTAATGTGAGATGAAACTGCTGCTGTAGAGAAGATGAGAAAGTTTGTACTGGGCATGTACTACAGAATAGACTACAGGTACGATGGAAGGTCATGACAGGAGATATAAAATTAGAAATTATCAGATGTGTTTAAAGTTATGGGTCTGGACAACATCATATAGAGAGACCACTCAAAAACTCAGGTGTCTGATAGGAAAGGATCTGGCAAAAGAGAGTACAAAGTGGTGACAAAGTCAGAGACAAAGTAGGAGTAAGGAAAGAAAATGTTTCAAGAAGAAAGTATTTAACTGCGTCAGATGCTGTTTAGTGGTCAAGAAAGCAAGCAGAGAAGGCTGATCATTGCTTCTGACAAACAGTGGTTCTTGGAGAAACATTTTGATAGTTATATCCCTTTCCACAAGAGTCTATTACCTCCATATATCAGAGATGAGAATAACATGACTAAAGGATGTAAACATGGACCTATCCTCTTACTTCTTGCAACTGAGGAGTACTAAAGAAAGCTAAGTCTGAGCATTGTTCAGTTCATTTGGTTTTGAAAATATTCTTCTCTGTATATACTCTAAGTGGATTATATACACAAGGTAAAATACCATAAGATTTCTCAGTCTTTGAAAGAGATCCTACCTGTCAGCAAGGTGGCCCACTTTGAAATTACAGCCACTTTCAAAGTTTCACATTCTAAGCATGCTGGCACAAACAAACACTGAAACAAAAATGGACTAACTGCATGCTGGTCACCCAACTGGTACAGAAATACTAATTTCTTCTGTATTACTTTATAATGAACATGCATTGTTCATACAAAATAAGTCATTTTTAAAAGTCATTCATTTTTAAAACAATAAACAAGCTTAACTTGCAGAAAAACTTTAAACAAGTTTTACTTAAAATTTTGGTTTTGCAGTGACTAGCCACAGGGAGAAAATCATTATTACCATGGAAATTATTTTATATCTGTACATTTGTTTATATACACATAAAATGAGTGACTGAAAATAATACCAACCATAGTGTAGTCTCATTATTAAATGATGTGTTATAAGAGAAATTTAACCATAAGCTAGGCTCAGATTGGATTCCATCACAAAAAGCTTTCCCCCAGCAATCCTGCAATGTTTCCTTTCCCAACAAACGATCTTTTTCAAACCATCTTGACTTCTCTCACATCTCCAATGCTTTCCTCTTCTCTCCTGCTACCTAGTAAATGATCCAATCTTTCTTACTTCACAGAGAAAATGCAAGTCATCCTGGGGATTTTCCGCAATTTTTCTTTCTTTCTAGAAGCAAAATGGAAAGCATTACCTTCTACTACCTCTGCTCTGGATCTTATCCTCTTCCAATGAAGTTTGTTCACAGACTGTTCTTTGTATTTCCTGAGACCTCAACCTATCATGCCTCTCTCTCCCTTATATTTGAAACATCTCCATTTTCACTAATACTTCCCCATCAATATTTAAGTGGCCTTGAGAATCTATCAGGCTGGTGCAAAAGTAACAGCAGTTTTGCACTGATGAACTTTTCAGTTTGATATGGAACACATTCTTAAATAGATGTGATTATGTTATACATCATTTTAATATGCATCTCTTGCTTTGTTTTTTGCTAATGACATTACTTGCAGTTTATTTTATACTTATTTTAAACTACAGAAATGGTGTTAGACAAAAAGCAAATTCAAGCTTTTTTTTTTTAGTTCAAAATGAGTCATAAAGCAGTTGAGAAAACTTGTAACATCAACAATGCACCTGGCCCAGGAACTGCTAACGAATGTACAATGCAGTGGTGGTTCAAGAAGTTTTGCAAAGGAGATGAGAGCCTTGAAGATGAGGAGCACAGTGGCCAGCCATCGGAAGCTGACAACAACCAATTGAGAGCAATCATTGAAGCTGATACTGTTACAACTACATGAGAAGGTGCTGAAGAACTCAATGTCAACCATTCTACAGTCATTCAGCATTTGAAGCAAATTAGAAAGGTGAAATGGAGAAGGCAATGGCACCCCACTCCAGTACTCTTGCCTGGAAAATCCCATGGATGGAGGAGCCTGGTAGGCTGCAGTCCATGGGGTCGCTGAGGGTTGGACACGACTGAGCGACTTCCCTTTCACTTTTCACTTTCATGCATTGGAGAAGGAAATGGGAACCCACTCCAGTGTTCTTGCCTGGAGAATCCCAGGGACAGGGGAGCCTGGTGGGCTTGTCTATGGGGTCGCACAAAGTCAGACACGACTGAAGCGACTTATCAGCAGTAGCAGCAGCAGAAAGGTGAAAAAGCTCCATAAGTGGGTGCCTCATGAGCTAACCAAAAATCAAGGTAGTCATCATTTTGAAGTGTCACCTTCTCTTATTCCACACTCAATGGCAAACCATTTCTTGATTAGATTGTGACATGCGACAAAAAATGGATTTTATACAACTGGTGACAACCAGCTCAGTGCTTGGACTGAGAAGAAGCTCCAAAGCTAAACTTATACCAAAAAAGGTCATGGTCACTGTTCAGCACTCTGCTGACAGTCTGATAAACTACAGCTCTCTGAATCTTGGCAAAACCATTACATCTGAGGATTATGCTCAGCAAATCAATGAGATGCACTGAAAACTGCAACCCCTGTAGCCAGTACTGGTCAACAAAATGGGCCTGATTCTTCTCCATGACAATGCCTGACCACACGTTGCACAACCAATGATACAAATGTTGAACCAACTGGGCCACAAACTGTTGCCTCATCTGCCACGTTCACCTGACCTCTTGCCAGCAGACTACCACTTCTTTAAGCATCTTGACAACTGTTTGCAGGGAAAACGCTTCCATAACCAGCAAGACGCAGAAAATGCTTTCCAAGGGTTAGTCATATCCTGAATCATGAAATTTTTTTTAATTTTTATTTTCTATTGGAATATAGTTGATTTATAATTGACTCTATTTTTTAAAAACCCTTATACAACTTAACAGAAAAGCAAAAAAACCCAATTTAAAAATGAGGAGAGGCTCTGAATAGACATTTTTCCAAAGACAACAAACAAATGGCCAATAAATACAGGAAAAGGTGCTCAACATCACTAATCATCAGGGAAATACAAATCAAAGTTACAATAAAAGATCACCTCACACCTGTAAGAATGGCTATTACCAAAAAAAAAAAAAAAAAAAACCCAAGAAATAACAAATGCTGGCAAGAATGTGGAGAAAAGGGAGCCCTTATGTACTGCTGGTGTGTCTGTGTGTCCAACTCTTTGAAACCCCACAGACTGTAGCCCACCAGGCTGCTTTGTCCATGGAATTCTCCAGGTAAGAATACTGGACTGGGTAGCCATTCCCTTCTCCAGGGGATCTTGCCGACCCAGGGATCGAACCGAGGTCTCCCGCACTACAGGCAGATTCTTTACCATCTGAGAGCCACCTGGGAAGCCCTGCACTGCTGGAGGGAATATCAACTAGTGCAGATATTATGAAAAACAGTATGGAGATTGCTCAAAAAATTAAAACTAGAAACTACCATATAACCCAACAGTTCCACTTCTTGGTATTTACCCAAAGGAACCAAAATCACTATTTTGAAAATATATCTGCACTCCAGTGTTCAACGAAGCATTTTTTACAATTGCCAAGACATGGAAACAAGAGATCATCAAGAGATTTTTTTTTTTTTTAATGTGGCGTGTATACAATTGAATATTAGTAAATAATAAAAAGACAGAAATCCTGCCATTTGTGACAACATGGATGGATCTTGAGGGCATTATACTAAGTGAAGTCAGACAGAGAAAGATATATACCAATATTGTATGATATCACTTTTATGTGGACTAGGGGGAAAAAAAAAATCAAGAACAAAAAGATAAAAGCGAAGCCACAGATACAGAGAAGAAACTAATGGCTGCCAGAAGCAGTGGCTGAAATGTGTGAAGGAGGCCAAAAGCCACAAATTTCCAACTATAAAGTAAATAACTCATGGGGATGTAATATACAGAATGGTGATTATAGTTCATATTACTTGATTTGAAAGTTACTAAGAGAGATTTTTTTTTTTAACCAGTCATCTTTTTTTGCGTGTTAATTCTCCATTAGGCTATGAAAGGATTCAGGGGTGCCTGGCAAAGGTCATGGCCGGGAATGTTGAACGTGCCCTCTTCAGTGGTATTCGCTTGGCTGCTCTTGTTTAAGTTCCTTGTAAGAACGGCAACAGTTGAAAAGCATGTAACCTGCCGGCACCATAGAAAGCCCAGCGACACTCCCTTTCTTCATGTTTAACTTGTTGTAATATTGGCAATAAGCGCTTTGAAATGCTCCAGAATGCCTTTAGGGATGAAATCTCACATTAGTATCCAGCTTGGCAGCTCCCTTAATTTGACTTCCAGGAGTTTCTTTTCCTTCAGTGGTACAACTGACGCCATCTTGGAGTCCTGGAAGTCTGCTCCAGTAAGAACTCTTCTGTGTTGAGCAAAGTTTGAGGCACAACAAAAAGCCTTCCCACATTTTTCATAGGGTTTCCTCACCACCATGAATGATCTGATGCAAAAAAAGAGATGAATGTTTCCCAGAAATAAATGTTTTTCTGTCACTGATTATTTTATAACTTGAATCCAAATCTGTATTCCAGCTTCTTGCTTCTTCCCTCGCAACCATCCAGGGTCTCTTCCTTCCTCCAATAACACAATTATGTCTGGCTTAGAAATGGAATGGCCCAATGAGATCAAGTTACTATAGTTCTCCATCATCACGTTGCGTGAATCAAGGATCTTTTACACTACAAGAATAAACAAACTTACTTCTCATTGGCAAATATGTGTTGATTGTAATGGCTCCTATTTTGATTAACAAAAATGTGTTTGAGCCTAGTTATAATGATTTAAAACTCACAGTCCAAAACTACAATTACTTTTTTGCCAACCTAATATATTAAATCAGTCAAGTCAGTCACCCTCAGACATTAATTCCCTTTCCACCCATTGCTTTCTTTCCTCCTGTTCAGACCCAAACTTCTTGGCTCCGAGCTGTACCTGTCCTCTCCACTTCTTTACTTCCTATACAAAACACAGCAGTTTGGAATGTGCCTCCACCATGCTATGAGAAATCAGTCTCAAAAAGGGACACCAATGATTTGTCTTCATGATGCTCAATCTAACAGCCATTCTTCAGGAATCTTATATCACCTCTCACTAGCATCTAACTTCAGAGCACTGACGAAGTCTCTTTCGTTGCTTCTTTTCAACTGTATTCTCCTCATTTTCTTCTGTTCTCTCTAGCCATTTCTTCTCAGGCTACACCTTTCCTTGCTATAACCACACTATAAATACTGGTGTCTCTCTTAGCTCTCTTCTCTTAACCCTCTATTACACATTCATTAACAGAATTTCCAGTCCCAAACTCCCTTGTTTAACTCCAGTATACTTTAAGTTAATAGCCAATAAAATAAACAAAAAAAAAATTGTAGTTATTAAGTGTGCTCAGTTGCTCAGTCATGTCCAACTTTCTATGACCCCATGGACTCATAAAGAGTCCTCTGGGCTCCTCTGTCCATGGGATTGTCCAGGCAAGAATATTGGACTGTGTTGCCATTTCCTTCTCTAAGTTATTAAATGAATTATTTCTATTACAAAATTTATTCACTAAGTGAATAAATGCAAAATGTCAATGCTCATATTAAAACTGACTTTTAAAAACTGTGTACCTCTTTACTAAGAGCCAGACAAAAACACAAAATATTTAACTTGGTGAGATACACCTGACTATCCACATGGTATTGGACACTGCACATCACATTTATTTCTTGGTATAATATGTCATAAATGACTTGGCTATCTTCAATTATAAGTGGATTGAAGACTGATTACTCGTTAATTCATTCAAAGCCTGTCTTATTTCACAAAGATTTGAGTAAGATGGATAAATCCATACTTTTAGGACGCTAGATCTAACTAGGAAGGACTTCAGAAATAAAAATATACTTTGAATATTCAGCACTTCAGTATACTGTTTTGCTATATTATTACTTATATCTGGGTTATATTCAATTTTCAGAAGCAAAACATCCCTAGCTAGATGCAGAAATAGATTTTAGAACACATAGATGTGTTTAAGGATTCACTGCAGTACTTTACTGCTACCTGTCATGGAAACCTTGATAATCTAAATTTTCTACAATCAGTAACGACTGGAGAGGGTGTGAGGAAAAGGGAGCCATGCAACACCGCTGGTAGGAGTGTAAACTGGTACAGCCACTACGGAGAACAGTACTGAGGTTCCTTAAAAAACAAAAATAGATACCATATGATCCAGCAGTCCCACTCCTGGGCAAATATCCGGGGAAGACCATAATTTGAAAAAATACATGCACTCCGATGTTCACTGCTGACTATTTACAATAGCCAGGGCATGGAAGCAACCTAAATGTCCATCAACAGAGGAAGTACGTCAGACAGAGAAAGACAAATATCATGTATCGCTTGTAAGTAGAATCTTAACAATGGTACACATGAACTTATTTATAGAACAGAAATAGAGTCAAAGAGATAAAAAACAAACTTATGGTTACCAGGAGGTAAGAGAGTAAGGGAAGGGATAAGTTGAGTGATTTCGAGAGACATATACACACTACCATATATAAAGCAGATAACTAATAAGAACCTACTGTATAGCACAATGAACTCTACTCAATACTCTGTAATGGCTTATATGGAAAAAGAATCTTTAAAAAAGTGGAAATATATGTATGTATATCTGAATCACTTTACTGTATACATGAAACTAACATAACACTGTAAATCAACTATACCCCAATAAAAAAATTTTTAGAAAAAGACTGTAGAAAAAAACAGTTACTACTCAAATATATTAAATCTTAGTCACAGCACCAAAATATCCTGTGTCCTACATGGCAAATAATGTTATGATCATCTATATTCTAATCCAGAGTCCCACCAAAATCACTGAAAGGCTAAGGGCCACATTCTTAAACCAGTAAAAAATAAACTATTAAATAAAATGTTAGAAATCAAGACAAGGATATCTTGCTCAAAAAAATCTTTATCTTATCAAATTTCTAATCCATTCTCCAAAGCAAAGTCCTTTTTTGTGTCAGAACTATGATGTCCAACTTCCTCATAATTCTACAGCTCATTAATATTTAAAGAGAAGGGAAGAGAGCTAAGTTTGCATTGGCAATTCACTTAATATCTACAGCTTTATTCATAAAAACTGAAAAATACCAGTGCCTATTTATTTTTTTATACATGACAACAATTCTTTATTGTATGGAGGAAGAGGTTAAAGGAGTAGCTACAGCCATAAATAAATAAAATCTTGCCATCTGTGATAACATGGAAGAATATAGAGAGTATAATGATAGGTGAGACACAAAGACAAGTATCAAATGGCCTCATTTATGAGGTCTAAAACACAAAACAAACGAACCAACAAAACAAAATGTAAATAGAGTCTTAGATACAGAGACTAAACTGGGGCTGCCAGAGGATGGGGCTGACTGGGTGAAACAGGCGATGGAGATTAAGAAGTATGAATTTACAGTTATAAAATAAATAAGTCATGAGAATGTAATATACAGAATAAGGAATATGGTCAACAATATTTTAATAATTTCATATGGAAATGGTTACTTGACTTACGGTGATTTTCTAATGTATCTAAACACTGACTATGTTGTATACCTTAAACTAACATAATATTGTCAACTATAGTTCAATTAAAAAAAGAGAACATATCTATCACTAGAAAGTTCACTTATGTTCCTTTTTCAGTTAAATTGCTCCTCTCCTCCAAAATAACCACCATTCTGATGCCTATCACTTAGATTAGTTTGCTGATTCTTGAACTTCATAAAAATTATGCAGTTAAAAAGGGAGAGGGGGTTAAAGCTGTTTATTGCACACTTCAAATGCTATGATTTAGTTTAGTCTAGTTTAAGCCCAGGTTTATAGATGCACTTTAAAATTCTAGTCTAAACCTAGATAAAGCTCCTTCTCATCTTGATAATAAAAGCAGTTTGAGCAAAACCAGAATCTAATTCATCGCTGGATCTCAAACTTGTAATATTTATCTCTGTTAAACAAGATATGTAGTTTTAATTACCTTCCTCAAGTAAGAATGTGGGAGAAGAGCATCTCAACTTATTATATTTACTTCAAAAATAAATAGTCTCCTTAAACCTATCAGTGAAGAAGACACATGGAAATGGGCTTCCCTGGTGGCTCAGGTGGTAAAGAATCTGCCTGCAATGCAGGAGACCCAGTTTCAATCCCTGGGTTGGGAAGATCCCCTGGAGGAGGGCATGACTACCCACTCCAGTCTTCTTGCCTGGAGAATCCCCATGGACAGAGGAGCCTGGTGGGCTACAGTCCATGGGATCACAGAGTCAGACATGACTGAGCAGCTAACACACACAAACATGGAATTAGTTGGTCCAGTAATATAAACTGTCAATTACTTGATGGAGTAGCATAAATGGAACAAGCAAAACTAGACTTGGTGGATTGCTGTTATTTACAATAACAAATCATTTTAAAGTAGCCTTTTAAAGTCTTTGACCTTTATTTTCCAGGAGAAAACCTATTGTATTAGATATAGAAAAGGCCCTAGAACAGTTCAGTCTATGTTACAGGCTAACAGCTTAATGCTGAAACTATGAGCTGGTATAGCCAAAAATATTTGCTTTTGCTTTGCTTCTTTTCCATCCCCTCTCTGTTCCCACTCTCTTATTATAGGAAAAGGCTCACACCCCAAATCCTGGCCAAGAGGAAAAAAACTTCCATCCCTCTGACATTCATAAGTTGATCAAGGTTTTCAAAAAGTTTAATTAAAAAAAAAACCACATATGGCTGACTCTGAGGGGCCAATCTAAAATTAAACAAATTACAGATGATTCATTTAGGAGTTTAACACAAAGTTGTTACCTTAAATGGAAGCAATCAAACAAAATGCTAGAAGTAAAGAATCATTCCCAATACTGAGACAAATAGATATATCTATTATAGGAAAATATAATAAAGTGGGTCAGTTAAGTTTAGAAACCTTAATTTTTTTCATTTACTATTTTATCCTAAGAGTTCATATAAAGTAAAAAAGAATACGCTTTTAAGTAATGAATAAAAAACAAAACATTATGGTGAATATATTAAAAAAAAAAAAAAGAAGAAACAGACTTGCGAATAAAGAGAACAAACTAGAGGTTACCAGTGGGGAGATGAGAAAGACATGGGTAGGGAATTAAGAGATACAGGCTGCCAAATATATAATAAATAAGCTACAAGGATCTATATTATACAGTACAGGGAAATAGAGTCAGTATTGTGTAGTATAACCCTTAAAAATTCTGAATCACTAAGCCTTTGACTGTGTGGATCACAATAAACTGCGGAAAATTCTGAAAGAGATGGGAATACCAGACCACCTGATCTCCCTCTTAAGAAATTTGTATGCAGGTCAGGAAGCAACAGTTAGAACTGGACATGGAACAACAGACTGGTTCTAAATAGCAAAAGGAGTACGTCAAGGCTGTATATTGTCACCCTGCTTATTTAACTTACATGCAGAGTACATCATGAGAAACGCTGGACTGGATGAAGCACAAGCTGGAATCAAGATTGCCGGGAGAAATATCAATAACCTCAGATATGCAGATGACACCACCCTTACGGCAGAAAGTGAAGAGGAACTAAAGAGCCTCTTGATGAAAGTGAAAGAGGAGAGTGAAAAAGTTGGCTTAAAGCTCAACATTCAGAAAATGAAGATTATGGCATCTGGTCCCATCACTTCATGGGAAATAGATGGGGAAACAGTGTCAGACTTTATTTTTGGGGGCTCCAAAATCACTGCAGATGGTGACTGCAGCCATGAAATTAAAAGACGCTTACTCCTTGGAAGGAAAGTTATGACCAACCTAGATAGCATATTCAAAAGCAGAGACATTACTTTGCCAACAAAGGTCCGTCTAGTCAAAGCTACGGTTTTTCCAGTAGTCATGTATGGATGTGAGAGTTGGACTGTGAAGAAAGCTGAGCGCCGAAGAATTGATGCTTTTGAACTGGGGTGTTGGAGAAGACTCTTGAGAGTCCCTTGGACTGCAAGGAGATCCAACCAGTCCATTCTAAAGGAGATCAGTCCTGGGTGTTCTTTGGAAGGAATGATGCTAAAGCTGAAACTCCAGGACTTTTGCATGAGGTGATGCAGAGAGTTGACTCATTGGAAAAGACTCTGATGCTGGGAGGGATTGGGGGCAGGAGGAGAAGGGGACGACAGAGGATGAGATGGCTAGATGGTATTACCGACTCAATGGACATGAGTTTGAGTGAACTCCAGGAGTTGGTGATGGACAGGGAGGCCTGGTGTGTTGCAATTCATGGGGTCGCAAAGAGTTGGACACGACTGAGCGACTGACCTGAACTGAAATGAACATAAGTAGGAAGGATGAGGTGGAAGAAAAGACACAGGCATAAAAACACGAAAAATATTAAAAACTGGAGCTTACATTAGTGTAGTAGCAAGCAAAAAAGACTTTGATTATTAATTATACCACTTAACTGATCAGAAGCAACACATTACAATATTATACAATATAATTCTTTTAAATGTACAGAACACCAGAAAATTCTACCTAATAGTTACTGGTATTGTACTTATACTGTAAATAATTAAGACATTCACATCATTAAGGAATCCTTAAAGTCACTTGAAAGTTATGAATTATAACCCAGAGTCAACACCTGTATTTAATTATATTTAGTTGCTCAAGGGTTTTACATTTTTAGTTGCTGCAACATATCAACTCTCTCCAAAGAAGCAGGCAGAAAAGAAGTACTTTAATGAGAACTAACATTCATCTCTCAACAAGATTTTCATTTCTTATTCTATATAATAGATTCTTAGATGTATAAAACATAAATTCAATCAATGGTACTTTGAATTAATATTTATTGAGATTCTGCTCTACTTCCAATGTTGAGCAAACTGCTTCTGCTGTATTTAATCTTCCCAATAACTATCTTACTAATTTTTTAATTTCTAAAGTATCACTTAGCCTTTTGCCACTAGAAAACGCACTCTATAAACTGACCTTGCTACACCCTCACTCTCCACAAACCCTCATCTCAAGTCAAGTCTCATGCTGACTTCCTAAGCCCTGAAAAGTTCTTAATACTCAACTGTCAGTAAATTTTTGCCCACTCTCTTCCCTGGGCCTCAGAGATACATATCCTTTCTTTTTATTAAAAGTCACACCTATCCCTAAAATGCATAGCACGACCTCCCCTCATCAGCACAGCAGTTCTGGAGAGTCCAGGTCTAAGAGATCTCTACCATCCCTGGGTCACAAGCAGAATTGGAGATACTTGTTTGGAGTAAGGCGTGGTAAAACCGATGGTTTAATATCTTACCCTAAATATGACTCCTGAGAAAATCCATTTTTATACCTTTTTAAAGAATCACGTTATAATGAGGGAAGACACAAACGGAATAATTAACAAAACTAAAATTTTATCTTTATTACCAGTTGTTATTTAGTTGCTAAGTCGTGTCTGATTCTTTGCAGCTCCATGGACTGTAGACTGCTAGGCTCCTCTGTCCATGGGATTTCCCAGGCAAGAATACTGGACTGGGTTGTCATTTCCTTCTCCAGGGGGTCTTCCCAAACAAGGGATCGAACCCAGGTCTCCTGCACTGGCAGGCAGATTCTTTACCACTGAGCCACCAGGGAAGCCCTTATTACCAAGTACTGTAAGCAACGAATAAAACGAGTTATGTGAACTCTCTGCCATTCAAGAAATAAACTAAATGAATAATCAGAGCTTTAATTTTTCTAATGTTGGTGCCCATTAATATCCCACATCTTTCAATCAAATTGACCTACATTCAACCCTTTCATTTTACATTTGCAATGCTGTACTCATCATTCTGCATGGAGTAGTCCTCCTCCCCATTTCTGCCTTTCAAAAAAAGTTATTAATACATATCCTTCATGACCTTAATTCAATATCACTGAAATTTATCTCGATGACACCTTCTCTAACCATATCCTTACCTGTAACATGTATATCTAATATTAGACTATGTGATTCTATCTCCTAGTTATTTAAGCTCAAGGATTCTGTCTTATATGCCTTTCTAGTTCCCTCCAGTGCCTTAATCAGAGCTGATAGGTACAAGGTGAAGAATAAAGGAATCAATGAATGTCTCAAGGACTTATTAAGCACTCAGAATGAAAAACTGTAAGAAGAGAACTATGGTGGCTCAACGGTAAAGAATCTGCCTGTCAATGTAGGAGATGCAGGCTCAGTCTCTGGATCGGGAAGATCCTTTGGAGAATAAAATGGCAACCCATTCCAGTATTCTTGCCTGGGAAATCCCATGGATAGAGGAGCCTGGCGGGCTATAGTCTATGGGGTTGCAAAAGACTCAGACAGGATTTGGTGACTAAACAACAACACAACAGATTCTAGATGAATCCAGACAAGCAGCACAACAGCAAAGGATCAATTTTATAGTATACAACAAGACACTGAGGAAGTATTTCAAAGAAACCAGTGCTAAGCATGTCAACCACATAAAGTAACAGAGTGTAAGTAAAGCACAAAACAGCAAACCAAAATAACAGATGTGAGAAGTTTCTTCTGTTTCATCTCTTCACCTTTGAACTGCTTGGCTATTAGTGATGATTGATATTCACTTAATTATTTTCTGAGGGCTTCTTGGGCATACTGCACTGAATTACACGTTATAGTGTAATTTTTAAAGTGAATAAGTCAAATTAAGAAGAAGGCAAACATACCTATCCACTATAAGACCAATAAATGCAACCATAAAAGAAAAAGAGAGAAGGGACTGATCAGCATGAATCAAGATTAAGGATGGAAGGCTTGAATACACATGAAGACTTTTAGGGACAGATAATAGCAAAGCAAAGCAGACAGTCGAAAGAAAATTACAGGCAGGATAGAAGTATAAATAGAGTAGAGACGATGAAGGGCACAGACTCTGAAATCAGGTTATCTGGATTCAAATCTGTATTTCAGACTGTTTGATTCATTAGCTCTGTGACTATTTAATTTCTCTGTGTCTTAAGTTTCCTTGTCTGTAAAAACTAGAGAATAATGCCAACCTCCTAAGACTGTTCTGAAGATTAAAAGTGATAATATATGTCAAGATCTTAGGATGTAAACACAAAATAAGCTAACTATACTTACAAATGGAAATCTAAAGAAAAGGTATATACCAGGGTTTCTCAACCTTGGTATTACTAACATTTGGGACAAGATAATTCCTTGTTGTGGGGGCTGACCTGGGCAATGCAGGATGTTCAACAGCGCCCCTGGCCTCTACAAACCAGATGCTGGTAACACACACACATATACTGGGCACAAGGCTGTGCACAAGCACACAGGCAGGCCTCCAGCTGTGGAGTCAAAAATGTCTTCAGACACTAAGGCATAGTTCAGAACACCAGTGTACACCAAAAGACAAAGGCTGTGCCACAGACCAACCATAAGATGGTGCCTTATTATTATTACTATTGGCTTTACTAAGTCTTCGTTGCAGTGTGCAGGATTCAATCTCTAGCTACGGTGCATGCAGGGGCTTCTCTTGTGGAGCATGGGCTCGGTAATTGCGGCACCAGCTCTCTAGTTGTGGCACGTGGGTTCAGTTGCTCCACAGCATGCGGTCTTAGTTCCACGACCAGGAATCAAACCTGTGTCCCTTGCACTGGAAAGTGGATTCTTAATCACTGGGCCACCAGGGAAGTTCCAATGAAAAGGTTCTAACACTAAGCTCAGGAGTTGAAATTTAATCTCCTCAATTATAAAATTCCTAATGTAGATTTTCAGAGAAGTGCTCTTGTAATCTTGCCCTGGTTTGGTTACTCACTCACACTGTCTTTAAATGATTCCATTAGTTATATACAAGATCTAATAGCAGCTTGGAGAGAGACTACTGGTCAAAAACAGAGCAGCTGACTGCTGGGTACTGGTTACAGAAATAACATAAATGTGGTTAAATCTAAAAAATAAATTAAAATCTTTATAAAGATTTTTTTTGGTCTAGTGGGTAGGAAGAATTATATTAAATTGAGAAGAAATGAAATGTGACCAGTCATAAAACTGGAGATATATAACAGCTAGTTAAAGACACATATTTTAAGTGACATATTTAACAAATGTATACTGAATGTCAATCACGAACAGAATGGGGCCAGGAGCTGGAAGGCAAGTTTCAGAGATGAGAAAAAGCTGAATAACATCTTCAAAGATGTTTACAATCTAAAAGGAGAGAGACAGATTAGCATATAATAAATACAAGAAAGTAAATCCAGGATGAAAGCAAGCAGGGAAATGGTTAGTATTCAGTACAAGCTGATAGAAAGTCAGCCTCAAGGCTTCAAACTGGAATACTGGTGTTACACAGATGTCATTTAAACTTTGGATTAAGATTTGTGTGCAGGTTTTGATGGAGGCATAAATTATTTTTTAGTCCCACACTTAGGTACACTGATGTTCTGCTAAGAGATAATATTTTCTCTGTTAGAGTCTGAAACTGGTGTTTAAATGCTTGAAAAATGTAAACATGTGACAGGTATTAATCAGTCAAAGAAATGGCTGGCTATTAATCTTTAAAATAACTATTTTTAGCTTTGTTTGTAATATCAATGGATTATTACTTTTACCTAGTTTTTAAAAAATATGGTGGAGTAGGGGGTGAGGATAGAAGGAAAAGGAAGGACTCACCAAGAATATTTGGTGTTAGAATAGGAAAATAATGGTTTGACTAAATCTACGTTACACAATAGGGATCATTCTTGGGTCCAAACTGCAAAGGTAGATGTCACAAAACCAGATACATACCTCACAAAATAATTATGCCCTTAAATACAACAATCCACAGTTCTGAAATGAGAGCAGAAACACAGAAGGAAGGGGAGGGCCTAGAAAGATTAAGGACAGGCAAGTGACTGAACCTCTGGGAGCAGACTGCGTAAAGCAGGCCACTGCATACCCAGTAGTCTTCCAACCCAACCCACCATAATTGGCTTAACAAAATGGGGACCAGCCTACCTGAGAGACTCCTAGAATTCTGCTGCTACCCTAAAGCCCTAGTCATCACCAACACCAGCCGAGTCAGAGCAAACCACCACCAGCAGGTGGTGCCAAACCAAAGCCAGTATCAGGCTGGACTGGGCTGGGCCGGCACCTTGCCACACCCCTCACCCCTGCAACTGAGGCTGCAGGTCTACCCAGGCCATTCCATCCGCCTAGCAATGCCCTGACCTCATATTCTACGCAACCGAAACTCTTGGACACAAGTAGCACATTACGGCAGAGGAGGGGTGGTTACTGTAATACCTTCTTTGGGTGGGGGGAGGGGAAAGATGAGAACTAGGGCTTACGAAATCCAGTTACAAAGAAATAAATTTTTAAAAAACTTTCTTGCTTTATGCCAGTTCTCATTAATACAGACTCAGATAGAGCCTTAAAAATAATCAGAAAATCATAAAATAATGCCATCCTCAAAAAGGTCTGACTAATCAAGAGTTTAAACAGTTATATATGAACACAATTAATGCTTCTCAGCTTTCCCACATGGCTCTACTAATGAATCATGATCTTCAACAAGAATAAAAGGATGTAATATTGCTGATCTCCCTAAATAAAGTTAAATGATCCTACAGCTCTTTTGTCTTTAGAGCATAAAACATGGGAACTACAGTATCTCCCCACCCCTTTCCTAATGTTAAAAAAAAATATGGAAGTTCCTCTCAATTACTTTAAGAATCACCTCAAAATTTCTCACAAAAGACTTCATGGCAAACTTATTTCCCTCCATTTCCATCTTATCCCCACTACTACCAGATTTTAGCACTGCTTATATGTTATACCTGTCAAGATCTGATGACTGTATGTTATGTATTCATCTGAACAGAACCACTACACTTAGTTACAGGCTATCATCAACCAATTCATTCTCTTGCTAAAATCAAGTCATCCAATTACTCCTTGACTAATCAAGGCTGTTTTGGCTTTTTCTTTTTTCAAAAGGTACTCAACAGCATAAACAGTTCACTTACAAGAAATGGAAAGGGGCTAATCAGCAGAATTATTGTTTTGCTGCTACAATTTGCAGTATTTAAATTTAGTTGCTGATTGGACTGAAAGTTTTATGATATAGCATATGAAACTAGTTTAATACAACTGTGAAGCTGTGTAGCTGTATTGTCTTGCCTTGGATATATTGGTCTACTTTGTGGGATAGACTGCTTTCTTTAAAATAAAGATATTTTAAAGAAATAAGTTTCAGTATACTTTCACACATATATTGCTTCTACAAAGGCAACAAGCTATTAATTCCTGAGCATTATTTTTAAAGTTAACAACTCTGTGCACGCATGTATACTATGTTTGTTATGTGTGTATAAAGCCCACAATGGCTTAGGTGTTTCAACTACATTTATTTTGGCTTCTACGCAACAATAAACTAAAGGGACATTATTTGATTATTAGTTTAGAAAATAAGGATTATCTACAATATGTGTATGTTTTAAATAAACACATGCTACCCCTTGTGTAATAAAAGAGTGGATGCTACATTTCTAAAATAGAATTATTTCAATTACATGAATAATTCTGGGTGCACAAAAGCTGTGGAAAGATACTATCATTCATCAGCTTTGTTACTCTTTTATCTATAAGAATTTCTGAGAGAATATTTAACATAATGACTAAAGAATAAAATCTAAATAATAAACTATAACTTTGAATTTTATTTACTCATTAAAAAATAAAAAAAGATATATATGTCAAAACCTGGACTAAAAATTTTGAAGAGGGATGCAATCAAACTGTTTAGCTCAGACTTACCTTGCTAAATGTGGAAAAACATTAACAAAAAGGACACATTTTATTTTGCAGGAGAAAGACATACTTTTACAATAAGATGAACAGTCTGGCTTCTTTTAAAACTTTAAAACATAACCAAATTCTTTATACACTAAAATAATGCTGTGCAGTAACCATCAACAGGAAGTTATATAGAGAGAAGAAAACAACACCCACACATAAAAGGGATTACCATGATTTCTGAATCTTTTATATATGCGTAGATATATTATACAAGTAATACTCTAAGCATATCTTTTGCATGCTAAGGTCCAACCAGAAATGAAATTCTATACAGAACTGTAAATATATACTTCTATCATATGTCTCATAGGACCATTCAACACATACATAAACATTTCAGAAAAGTCTTAATTTCACAAATGCACTGACAAGGTATAAAATGCCAGTACATTTCAAACCAATTCTGCTCAATATAAAAAAATATGCTATCTTAATATTTTTAAAAGATTCAATCTGGTTATCTATGCCAAAATTCAAAGAAGAAAATAAAAACTAAAATACATTAATTAACAACAGAGAACTAATATTCATTAAAGCCGAACATTTCTCAGAGTACGCACACCTGCCAATATATTAAAAATAAGTAAAATCAACTACAAAAGTAATAAATCAAATGCTGTGGTAGACCTGACTTCTCGAGACAGCATTTTCAGCCGTCTTTTGTGGCTTTGTTTGGCGCCATAGTCCTTTAAGTTTTGTCTTCATAAAGCCCTAACTAGTTGTAATCATTTGCAGCCTAATTGTGGACATTTATCTGCTTTTCTTATGCATAGAACATAGCTATTAAAGCTGAATGGTGATGGTGTGAAGTATAGGTTAAATTGGGTGAAATTAAAGCAAATTACTCCGGGATGTGGAAATCTGAAAATAGAAACCACCAATGATTTGCAACCCTCTTGATGATCAGCTTCACAGAACCCTAAACGACAAGAAAACTTACATATTTTAAAGTTAACTAGGTTTTTTTAAATAATATGTATAAATGTATTTTTAACTACATGCACTTCATAGAAATGATGGAAAGATTATTTGTTCAACTCAGCTGCAATGCAAAAAAGATCTCAGGTTTCTATTTTAAATGGTCGGTTTGTTTCTTAAATAAGATTTCCTTCTATCATATAAATTTTTACCTATAAGAATTCATCCAACTATATCAAACACAAGCTATACATATTATATAAATCACTTTGCTAAGTTTTAACCCTGAATAAAAATATTAATACTAGAGATAACATAACACAGAATTACAATAATAAAAGCAAATTTTATATAGAAAAATGTATTATATATAAGCTTATTTATACATATGCCATATATAAATCCACATGTGTGACTAGCATTACAGAAAAAAATATACAGAGGCTTAGCAGTAAAGGTAAACACTAAAATACAAGAATTTGATTTTATCTAAAATCTTATTGCTTGATCCACAATTTGGATAAAACAATAAAAACATATCCATTTGCACTCTGCATTATTTTCTTAGGCAAGCAAGCAGAGTAGTATAAAAAATTTTACTAGATCACAACTTAGTCCAGCTATAGCTAGGAAAGAATTCTAGTAACAAAAATGACACCCAAGAGCTTCCCTGGTAGCTCAGTGGTAAATCCATCTGACAATGCAGGAGACGCGAGTTTGATCCTTGCGTTGGGAAAATGCACTAGAGAAGGAAATGACAACCCACTCCAGTATTCTTGCCTGGGAAAGTCCATGGACAGAGGAGCCTGGAGGGCTACAGTCCATGGCGTTGCAAAGTTGGGACACAGTTTAGTGACTAAACAACAACAAAAATGATATCCATCTTCTATTTTACACAGAAGGGAAGTGAAAGTCACTCAGTCATGTCCAACTCTTTGTGACCCCGTGGACTGTAGCCTCCCAGGCTCCTCTGTCCATGGAATTCTCCAGGTCAGAATACTCAAGTGGGTAGTCATTCCCTTCTCCAGGGGATCTTCCCAACACAGGGATCGAACCCAGATCTCCCACATTGCAGGCGGATTCTTTACCATCTGAGCCACCAAGCACATTTAAATACCTGAGGAGAAGTGAAATTACATGGTATGGCTCACAACTTCAAGGTGCTTACAATCCAGTTGAAGAAATAAGATAAGCACATGAAACTAAATCATGGCTGCATGAAGTGGTGCCTATCACATTAAACGAGCTACTGACCTCAAAGATAAGATGCTCAACATCACTCATTATCAGAGAAATGCAAATCAAAACCACTATGAGGTACCATTTCACACCAGTCAGAATGGCTGTGATCCAAAAGTCTACAAGCAATAAATGCTGGAGAGGGTGTGGAGAAAAGGGAACCCTCTTACACTGTTGGTGGGAATGCAAACTAGTACAGCCACTATGGAGAACAGTGTGGAGATTCCTTAAAAAACTGGAAATAGAACTGCCTTATGATCCAGCAATCCCACTGCTGGGCATACACACTGAGGAAACCAGAATTGAAAGAGACACGTGTACCCCAATGTTCATCGCAGCACTGTTTATAATAGCCAGGACATGGAAGCAACCTAGATGTCCATCAGCAGATGAATGGATAAGAAAACTGTGGTACATATACACAATGGAGTATTACTCAGCCATTAAAAAGAATACATTTGAATCAGTTCTAATGAGGTGGATGAAACTGGAGCCTATTATACACAGTGAAGTAAGCCAGAAAGAAAAACACCAATACAGTATACTAACGCATATATATGGAATTTAGAAAGATGGTAACGATAACCCTGTATACGAGACAGCAAAAGAGACACTGATGTATAGAACAGTCTTTTGGACTCTGTGGGAGAGGGAGAGGGTGGGATGATTTGGGAGAATGGCATTGAAATATGTATAATATCATATATGAAACGAGTCGCCAGTCCAGGTTCGATGCATGATACTGGATGCTTGGGGCTGGTGCACCGGGACGACCCAGAGGGATGGTGTGGGGAGGGAGGAGGGAGGAGGGTTCAGGATGGGGAACACATGTATACCTGTGGCAGATTCATTTTGATATATGGCAAAACCAATACAATATTGTAAAGTTAAATAAAATAAAATTTTTAAAAAATCTTATAAAAAAAAGATAAGAAAGAAAGAGCAAAAGGGGGTTGGGAAAGGTAGATCATCGAGGATATGATCTTAAGAGAATAAACTTAGCTAGGGGAACAGCATAGACAAGGATGAGATGCAGAAGAAATATTCAGAGCACAAACAGCAAATCTGTCTGAAGACAATTTGGAACAGAAAAAAGAGCACCGAAAAAAAAATACTAATGCTTGACAAAAAAGAGATCTGGGTACTAGACAGAAAATGGAATTCCCAGCAAGGCACAAATGTCTTACAAGAGACAGTGACATAATCAAATACAGTGATTCACAATCAGCAGTACATCTGATTTTTCAATGGCTATATCACAAGTAAAAAAAGTGGTATGCCAGAGATGTGGTCCTCTGGAGTATTAACAACATCCCTAGACCCTTGGTGTTCCCCATTCCTTGCCTCATATAGGCTACGAAGTACTGCCTTACTTAATAACTATATCCCTATGTACTCATTATCTTTGTCTTTCAGAATTAGCATAGTACAAAATTTAACATTCACTGTACTAGTAGATTTATTTGTGTGTATTTTAAAACCACAGCAATTGTTGTTCAGTTGCTAAGTTGTATCTGACTCTTTGCAACCCCATGGACTACAGCACACCAAGCTTCCCTGTCCTTCACTATATCCTGAAGTTTGCTCAAACTCATGTCCATTGAGTCGGTGATGCCATCCAACCATCTCATCCTCTGCCACTCTTCTTCTTTGGCCCTCAATCTTTCCCAGCATCAGGGTCTTTTCCAAGAGCTGGCTCTTCGCATTAGGTGGCCAAAGTACTGGAGCTTCAGCATCAGCATCAGAGCTTCCAATGAGTATTCAGGGTTGATTTCCTTTAGGATTTGATTTCCTTTAGGTTTGATCTCCTTGCAATCCAAGGGACTCTCAAGAGGCTTCTCCAACACCACAGTTCAAAGGCATCAATTCTTCAGCACTCAGTCTTCTTTACGGTCCAACTCTCACATCTGTACATGATTACTGGAAAAGCCATAGCTAGACTGTACAGACCTTTCTTGGCAAAGTGATGTCTCTGCTTTTTAATACACTATAAGTTTGTCATAGCTTTTCTTCCAAGGAGCAAGTTTTAATTTCATGGCTGCAGTCACCATCTGCAATGATTTTGGAGCCCAAGAAAATAATATCTGTCACTGCTTCCGCTTTTTACTCTTCTATTTGCCATGAAGTGATGGGACCGGATTCCATGATCTTAGTTTTTTGAATGTTGAGTTGTAAGCCAGCTTTTTCACTCTCCTCTTTTCACTCTCATCAAGAGGCTCTTTAGTTCTTCTCCTCTTTCTGCCAATAGAATGGTATCATCTGCATTATCGGAGGTTGCTGACATTTCTTCCAGCAATCATGATTTCAGCTTGTGAGCCATCCACCTCAGCATTTCGCATGATCCACTCTGCTTATAAGTTAAATAAACAGGGGTGACAATATACAGCCTTGTTGTACTCCTTTCCCTATTCTGATCCAGCCTGTTGTTCCATATAAGGTTCCAACTGTTGCTTCTTGACCTGCATACAGGTTTCTCAGGAGACAAGTAAGGTGGTCTGGTATTCCCATCTCTTGAAGAATTTTCCACAGTGTCTTGTGATCCACACAGTCAAAGGCTTTAAAGTAGTCAATGAAGCAGAAGTTTCTCTGGGATTCCCTTGCTTTTTCTACAATCCAGAGGATGTTGGCAATTTGATCTCTGGTTCCTCTGCCCTTTCTAAATCCAGTTTGTACATCTGGAAAACTTGGTTCATGTACTGCTGAAGCCTAGGTTGAAGGATTTTGAGCGTTACCTTGCTAGCATATGAAATGATGGCAATTGTATGTTGGTTGAAACATTCTTTAGCATTGCCCTTCTTTGAGACTGAAAACTGACCTTTTCCAGTCCTGTGGCCACCACTGAGTTTTCCAAATTTGTTGGCATATTGAGTGCAGCAGTTTCACAGCATCATCTTTTAGGATTTGAAATAGCTCAGCTGGAATTCCTTCACCTCACTAGTTTTGTTCATAGTAATGCTTCCTAAGGTCCATTTTTCACACTCTAGGATATCTGGCTTTAGGTGAGTGATCACATCATGTTGGTTGTCCAGGTCATTAAGACCTTTTTTGTGTATTCTGTGTATTCTTTCTGTGTATTCTTGCCACCTCTTCTTAATTTCTTCTGCATCTTTTAGGTCCTTTACCTTTCCTGACCTTATCGTGCCCATCCTTACATGAAATGTTCCCTTGATATCTCTAATTTTCTTGATGAGATCTTGAGTCTTTCCCATTGTATTGTTTCCTCTACTTCTTTGCACTGTTCATTTAATAAGGCCTTCATATCTCTCCTTGCTATTTTCTGGTACTCTATATTCAATTTGGTATCCTTCTTTACCAGTCCTGGGCGTTCACTGGAAGGACTGATTTTGAAGCTGAAACTTCAATATCTTGGCCACCTGATGCAAAGAGCTGACTCATTTGAAAAGACCCTGGTGCTGGGAAAGATTGAGGGCAGGAGAAGAAGGGGACGACAGAGGATGAGATGGTTGGATGGCATCACCAACTCAATGGACATAGGCTTGGGTGGACTCCAGGAGTTGGTGATGGACAGGCAGACCTGACGTGCTGTGGTTCATGGGGTCACAAAGAGCTGGACATGACTGAGTGACTGAACTGAATTGAGCTTTTCTCCCTTGCTTTTTGTTTCCTTTTTCCTCAGCTATTTGTAAAGTCTCCTCAGACAAACACTTTGCCTTCTTGCATTTCTTTTTCTTTGGGTTGGTTTCAGTCACTGCCTCCTATACATGTTATACACCTCCGTCCATAGTTCTTCAGGCACTCTGTCTACCAGATCTAATCCCTTGAATCTATTTGTCACCTCCACTATATAATCATAATGGATTTGATTTAGGTCATACCTGAATGGCCTAGTGGTTTTCCCTACTTTTGTCAACTTAACCCTGAATTTTGCAATAAGGAGCTCATGATCCGAGCTGCAATCAGCTCCCAGTCTTGTTTTTATAGAGCTTCTCCATCTTCAACTGCAAATAATATAATCAATCTGATTTCGGTATTGACCATGTGGTAATGTCCATGTGTAGAGACTTCTCTTGCATTGTTGGAAGAGGGTTATTTGCTACAACCAGTAGGTTCTCTTGGCAAAACTGTTAGTCTTTGCTCTGCTTCATTTTGTATTCCAAGGTCAAACTTGCCTGTTACTCCAGGTATCCCTTGACTTCCTACTTTTGCATTCCAATCCCCTATGATGAAAAGGACATCCTTTTTTTGGTGTTAGTTCTAGAAGGTCTTTTAGATCTTCATAAAACTGCTCAACTTCAGTTTCTTCAACTTTAGGGGTTGGGCATAGACCTAGATTACTGTGATGTTGAATGGTTTGCCTCGGAAATGAACCAAGATATTCTGCTGTCTTCCAAACTGCACCCAAATACTTCATTTCAGACTTTTTTGTTGACTATGAGGGTTACTCCATTTCTTCTCAGAGATTCCTGGTCACAGTAGTGGATACAATGTTCAGCTGAATTCAATTAGCCCATTCCCATCCATTTTAGTTCACTGATTCCTAAGATGTTCATGTTCACCTCTTGCCATCTCCTGCTTGATCATGTCCAATTTACCTTGATTCATGGACCTAACATTCTAGGTTCCTATGCAATACTATTCTTTATAGCACTGGACTTTACTTTCAGCACCAGACATATCCACAACTGAATGTCATTTCTGCTTTGGCCCAGTTGCTTAATTCTTTCTGGAGCTATTAGTAATTGTCCTCTGCTCTCCCCCAGTAGGATACTGGACACTTTTCGACATGGGCACTCATCTTCCAATGTCATATCTTTTTGCCTTATCATACTGTTCATGGGGTCCAGCAAGAATACTGGAATAGTTTGCCATTCCCTCCTCCAGTAGACCACGTTTTGTCAGAACTCTCCACTATGACCTGTATGTCTTGGGTGGCTCTGCATGGCATGGCTCGTAGCTTCATTGAGTTACGCAAGCCCCTTCACCACAACAAGGCTATGACCCCAAGGATTGTAGCCTACAAGACTTAATTCTCCAGGCAAGAATACTGGAGTGGTTAGTCATTCCCTTCTCCAGAGGATCTTCACGAGCCAGGGATCAAATGGTATATCCTGCATTACAGGCAGATTCTTTACTATCTGAGCCACCAGGGAAGCCCCCACAGCAATATGTACTGCTAACTAATGCTGCAAAGTTAATATAACTTAAGTTTAGAGTTAAAAAAAAATGTACAATTATTTTCTGCTTTGTGAAAAAAATTGGCATTTTTTTTCCCTTCATGATATAGAACCAAAATTCTTGGATACAGTGGGAACAATTATTGAGAACAATAGTTGAGAACCACTGTTCTTGAAGGAAGAAACTGGAGGAAGGAAAGACTAGAACAGTGATTTTTTTAAATCTCCTAGGATGCAGCTGATGCCCAGCCTTCTCCCTGGATCTGACTCTGGATCACCAGTCTCACCTAGGATTCTGCATTTTAAACAAAATGCGTCTGACACAAATGGTCAGTTGCAGGGTCACACTGATCAGAAAAAGAGAGGCTCAGTAGGAATTTATTACAAAGGTCAGTTATAATGCATAAGAGCCTGAACTAAGAAGTGGAAACAGAATAAGTAAATAAAGAAGAACATCCAGAAAAGACCAACAGAAATGATACTGATTATAGGAGTAATATAAAATAAAATATTACCTCTAAACAAAAGTATGGGTGACTACTTAGAAAACTGATCAAAAATTTAAATCAAAAGAAAAAATTTAACCTAAAAACATGAAAAAAAGACTCTTACATTTGGAGAACAAAACCCTTTATTTAACCAAAGACTGTTTGAAAATGAACAAAAACAAGTTTTAAAAACATGCCATTAAATAAAATTTGCACTAACCAATATGGAGCACTATGAGGAGGCTCAAATACCATTTCTGTTTTATGTTTGGTGACCTCACAAGGTAACTTGTCAGTTTCATTTTCATGAATAATAAACTTCACCACATATTTAATGAAGAGGAAACATTTTATTACAACTATAGTAATGAAATTTCATCAGAATTATACTGCTTTAACTCATAATAATGGGATGTTTTAAACCAGTATTATGAGGTATTACCCTGAAAAGAAAGATGATATGTGCCAGTCAAGAATCAAAGTATGGAAGTAAATTAGTTCCTAAAAAATTTTTAACTTAAAATTTAATAGGCATTTTCTCTCCTCTCCAGTTAACAAAACTGCAAATAATAATGTTCAAGTTTGATATTGGAACATATAGATTTATTGTCAACTCCCCAAATCTATCTACGTCCCCTCTCTCACCTCCCATCACTGCTTTGGAGTTTAGGGAGTTTAGATGGTTCTATCTACCCACAGTGAACAGTCAAAGATTGGGCCTCTCCAGAGCAGGTCCAAGTGGAGTAAACCTCAAAGCTTTTTATTGGAAGGGTGGGCCAGCGTCACTCTTTTTCCCTGACAGATGTGAACTAGAAGCCAAGTGGCCAGTGAGATGCTGGAAGCCATCTTCAGATCACAAGAGTAATCAGCCTTAGGATAAAGTTGTTCAATTCAGAGAGGAAAGACAGAAAGAGATTAAGTCTTTAGGGTCAGTTTTGAATCAATGGATCAAACACTTCCTGAAACCATCTCACCTGCTTAATAGAAAAAGCTGACAAATAACCCTCATTTTTAAGCCATTTTGAAATGGAATTCTATTGCAATTGGAAATATTGAAACTCAGATATTATGTTTCCTCTCATATGTTAAACAATATAATTATGAGTATCTAATACCCCATATTTAAAAATGGATGCATCCACTTGGTATAAAGTGTCATCAGGTCAATAGTTCTGGCTTCAGAAATTATGAGTTCTGCCATTAACTCGCCTAAGGTAACACAGTTAACAATCAATTTCTGACTCCTGGTTTCCTCATCTCTAAACAGAGATGTTATCTACTGAAAAAAAAAAAAAAAAAATCCAAAAAAAAATTTTGTGTGGCAAAATCTTTGATGCACAGAACAATTGTTTGTACTATTTTTTCTGGAGAGTCCACATCAAGGAAATTCTTGTTCCCTTTTATCTAGCCAAAATCTATCCAGTTCAAGTTTAACTTCTTCCTTAGGCAGAAAATGACTCAGTAAATGATTTTAAGGCCTCATCAATTGTATGCAAGATTACCACCTATCAAAGAAATTGGATTAGCTTTGTCAAACTCATTAATTTCAGTAAAAATGCACCTTATAAGATACTCAGAATGCCTTTCATCTTTTCATTGTCTAGCAAATAACTTATCACTAATGGCTTAAATGTTGCCTCCTATTACTTATCAGAAGATAATATCCGACAAGTTTTTTAATTACCTGATGAACACTTGACTGCTGACCTAGCTTTAAGAATTTCAATGCACGTAATAAAAATAAGCCAATGTGCTCACAGAAGTAGAACCTAAATTTCCCTCTTGCTGAAGAGGAAGATATAACAAAGCTGTTGAAAAGCAGTTCCCTAGGCAGAATGAAGACAGCCACCACTGCATCACTTTTAAGTACGCACACACAAAAGAAGCCTAGGGAGCCCTGGCAAGAACCCAACTGTGGAGTGGTGGTGCCAGCTCATATGCCGTGGAACTATGATCTGAACATGAGCTATGAAACCTCAAACCAACCAACCAGCCAGAAGAATAGCTTACCTGAACTGTGGAGTGGTGGTGCCAGCTCATATGCCGTGGAACTATGATCTGAACATGAGCTATGAAACCTCAAACCAACCAACCAGCCAGAAGAATAGCTTACCTGAACGGGGCTCTGGTCCCCACGAGGAAGGCTGTTTTTATTGCTACTATTGCAGAGTACAATAGCAGTTCTTTTTTATTTTGGGAAGTAAATACATGCAAAATTCTGTTCTGTACAGTTTGCTGCAAATTTCTGTTAGTAATCACCAACAGTAGCACATTTAAAATAAAGGGGCACAAAGAAGTGGTAAAATACATTTCTTGCACTGTTGATATATCTACCAATGAACTCTAGTGTTTGGCCCAAATTTACCATTCTAAGAGATATTAATTTAGACTTTCTTGAAGGGAAAAATATTTTAAGGTTCTCTTCTCTTTTCTACTGTGAATATTTAGTTAAAAATTCACTTAATACGCCTCCTTTCATAATACTGTCATTATAATTGTTGTATAAGATAAACTCACATTAAAAGGTATCAATAATGATGTCTCAAAGAATCTTGAGTAAATTTTTTTTTAAAAGGGAAAGAACCCGTAAGTCAATACAATGTTTAGCTTATCCCCAAAAAAATATTCCCACAGTAAATATAAACCAGTTACAATTTAGTCACTAAAACACTGAACTGAATCTTCTCTATCTTCTTCAATTAATCCCAAAAAGACACATGAGAGATAATACTGCAGCACAAGTACATTCAGAACCCTCAGAAATGTAATACTTACCACGATCAATTCTTCACTCAAATGAATATTATTACATAATAAAGCATAACAATGATATATTATTACTAAGGATAAATACTAAACAATGATAAATTCAGAAAAGTATTTTGGCAAGAAGTTGAATTTAACTATAAATCTCAAATATATTCTTCTTAAGGTTCAAAACTCACTGCCTTAAGATGCAGGCTATCACTTTAAGAAGTGCTGGTGTGCAAATCTGAAAAGAAATGTATTCCACTTTTGGCATGCCACTGAGTTATTAACTAGCCGAAAATTCTATCCAAAGGGTTTTCATTTTCAACAACAGTATACTAAAATCCCCCTGGAAAACTACCATTCCCACTCAAGAGAAGAAGCACTATGCCATTAGAACAAGATACAGAAAAAAAAAAAAAAAAAAAGCAGCAACCTAAAGGCACTAAAGAACAAAGACTGGTTAAGAATACATGCATAAAGGAGGGGAGTTGTATGACGTGAGTTCCCATTTTCAAGACATTCAGGCTGGGGCCAAGCATAAGCAGCACAGCACAGAAGCAGATAAACTGTCTGGTCTGGGCAACCAGAAAGATAAAGCCAGGGAAACTATGGCAATGGAAGAATACATCAGGACAGGAGAGAGCAAGGGAAACTAGAGGGAACCCCCAAATTCTGTACACACCTCTTTTTGACTGACACCAGAACTGCATTGGCAAGGCACTTGAAGCAGACTAAAGACAAAATATCTGAAGTGACAGGGAAGCTACCGACTAAGAAATGGAGTTTGTAGTTCAAGTCCAATTGCCTACTAACACAAAGGAAACAACACACAGCAGAGAAAAACAATGGAATCCAGAATCACAACATAACATTCACAATGTCCAAGATATCATCTAAAATTACCTAAGGAAAATCAAACACATTGTTAAAAGAAAAGAAAGCAAATAAAAAACTGAACTTGAGATGATCCAGCTACTGGAAGTAGCTAAGAAAAATTTAAGTTCCTATTAAAATTATCTTCAATAAACAAAAACAAACATGCGAAAGATAAACAAAAGGTCAGGCATTCCCAGCAGAGAAATAAAAATGATCTTTTAAAAAATCAGAACCAGACTTCCCTGACGGCACAGTGGGTAAGAATCGGCCTGCCACAGTGGGTAAGAATCAGGGAAATGGGTTTGACCCCTGGTCCAGGAAGATTCCGCATCCGCAGAATCTTCTAAGACCATGCACCACAACTACTGAGCCTGCACTCTAGAGCCCACGAGCAGCAGCCACCGAGCCTGCACAGTGCAACTCAGAAGCCTGCACACTCTAGGGTCCACAAGTCACAACCACTGAGCTTGTGTGCCGTGACTACCGAACTTGGTATGCCCTAGAGCTCGCATGCCGCAACTAATAAGCCCATACTTCTAGAGCCGGTGCTCGGCAACAAGAGAAACCATGGCAATGAGAAGCACGTACGCTGCAACAAAGACTAACCCTCATTCACCACGACTAGAGAAAACCCATGCAAAGCAATGAAGATCTAGTACAGCCAGAAAAAAATTTTTTTTAAAAAAAGCAGAACTGATAAACATAATACTTAAAAAAAGACCCTGCATGGACGTAACAGCCAAACTGAGATGACTGAGCAAAGAGTAAGTTAACTTCTAGATTGTGAAATGAAGTGAAAGTTGCTCAGTCATGTCCAGCTCTTTGTGACCCCATGGACTGTAGCCTGCCAGGCTCCTCTGTCCATGGAATTCTCCAGGCCAGAATACTGGAATGGGTAGCTGTTCCCTTCTCCAGGGGATCTTCCCAATCCAGGGATCAAAACCAGGTTTCCTGCATTGCAGGCAGAGTCTTTACCATCTGAGTCACCAGGGAAGCCCAAGAATACTGGAGACAGTAGCCTATCCCTTCTCCAGTGGATATTCTGGACCCAAAAATTGAACCAAGGTCTCCTGCATTGTAGGTGGATTCTTTACCAGCTGAGCTACCAGGGAAGCAATCAATACAAACCATCTGGTCTGATAACACAGAAAAAAAAGATTAAGCAAAAATGAACAGAGCTTCAGGGACGTATTAGGTTATTTAAAAATGGCCCAGCATATATGTAATTAGAGTCCTAGGAGGAGAGGGAAAAACTGGACAGAAAAGATATTTGAAGAATTAGTAAGTAAGAATGTATCTAAATTTGTTGAAAGACAGAAATTTACAGACTGAAGAAGCTCAATGACTAACAGAAAGAATGAACTCAAAGAAGCCCATGAACAGACAGGCTCAACAGAAGACACAATAGCAGGGGTATGATGCAAATGTCAAAAGTAAAGGGCAAATCTTGAAAGTAGAAAAAGAAAATGCTTCAGTACCAAGGGATTTCCCTGGTAGTCCAGTGGCTAAGACCACATTCCCAGTACAGGGGGCCTAGGTTCAATCCATAGCCAGAGAACTAAATACCACATGCTGCAACCAGGGTGCCGCAGGCTGCAACGAAAACTGAAGGTCTGAGTGCTGCAACGAAGACCTGGCACAGACAAATAAATAATCAAAATTTTTTAAAAGGAACATAGAATATTTTTCTTAAAAATTTAAAAAAAAGCCAAAATACCTATCAACTTAGAATTTTATATCCAGCAATAATATTTGTAAAGAATGAAGCCCAAATAGACATTTTCAGATGAAAGAAAGCCAAGAGAATACATTGTCAATGGCCCTACACTTAAATATTTGAAAAATGTCTTCAAGCTAAAGGGAAATGATAATAGAACCTCAGGTTCTCAAAAAATAAAAGATAAAACAAAATAAAGAGCATTGAAATGGCAAATATTTGAGTAAATGCAAAAGACTTATTTTTGCTGTTGCATTTTTCCCCTTCATCTATTTATGTTAAAGTGTTAGTCGTGTCCGACTCTACGTGACCCCATGGACTGTAACCTGCCAGGCTTTTCTGTCCTTGGGATTTCCGAGGCAAGAATACTGGAGAGGGTTGCCATTCCCTTCTCCACAGGGTCTTCCTGACCCAGGGATTGAACCTGGGTCTCCTGCATTGCAGGCAGATTCTTTACAGACTGAGCCACCAGGGAAGCCCTATATAGATATATATTTAAATTTATAATAAAAACATATGTTTAAAGCAAAAGTTACTTCGGTGATGTATTAATACTAAAGGCCACTAAAATGTACACTTTTAAATGACTAATTTTATGTTGCTGCTGCTAAGTCGCTTCAGTCGTGTCCAACTCTGTGCGACCCCATGGACTGCAGCCTACCAGGCTTCTCCATCCATGTTACATGAACTTTATCTCATTTTTTTAAATTGCTGCATTTATATATGCATAATATTACAAACAATAACTATGGCACAAAGGACTGGAAAGGGATATGGGCTTACATACTTGCGAGGTTTTTATATTTTACATGAAATGATTCAATATAAACTATGTAAACTGTAAGAAAGACACCTTTACACTATCTGTGAAAAGTTAAAAAAGTGTATTATAATCGCCAAAGCAACCACTAGAGAAAAAGGTAAAGAAGTCTAGTTAAAAACCAAGATGAATATTAAAATGAATCCCTAAGAAATCTTCAAATAATAAAATAATGCACAGAGAAAGAGAGGAACAAAACAGAAGCGACAAACAGAACACAAAGAAATACACACAAATCTAAACTTATCAGTAAGTACATTAAACAATACATTTTAAGTTGCTGATTATCAAAGTTAATAAAACAGGACACAACTATATGCTCTGTACATGAGTTGCACTTTAAAATATAAAGACATTGATAGACTGAAAGTAAATGAATAGAAAACAATAAGCATAATATAGTTACACTGGCTCTATCTTATGATTTCAAAATTAAAAGTAGTCTTAAAGATAAAAGGATATTTTATAAAGAGAAAAGGTGAATTCATCAGGAAGGCATACATATATATATATGTATATGCTTTATAACAAAACTTCAAAATATAGGAAGTCAAAATTGAAGACAAAATAGACTATTTCACAATCAAGAATTGGAGATTTTTTACACCCCTCTCTTAAGTGACAGAATCAGACCAAAAAAAATGATACATATAAAATATGAAAATGCTGATCAACTTCACATAAGTGATATTTATCCAACATTACACCTAATAAAAACAAAGTATACATTCAAGAGCACATAGTTCTTTTGGCCCACACTACACACTGAGTCAAAAAATAAGTCTCAGTAAACTTTAAAAAGACAAAAAATCACACAGAATATGATCCTTGACCACAAAGAAATTAGACATCAATAACAATAGGAACAGGTAAACCCTATAAATTCATAAATATACATACTTCTTAAGAATTAAGAAGAAATTACAAATAAGAAAATACTTTAAAATGATAAGAAATATACAACGTATCAAAATATGTGGAATAAAGTAAAAGCAGTACTTAGAAGAAAGTTTGCAACTTTAAATGATTACATTAGCAAAGAAGTTCTAAAATCAATTATCTAAGTTCTCAGTTTAAGAAATTACAGGGGAAAAGTAGATTTAAACCAAATAGGTAGAAAGAAGCAAATCCGACAGTCTAGACAGCAGTCTAGATAATATGACCGTCTAGCATCAAGATGCTAAAAACATACAAATTACCAAAACAGAACAAAGGAAAAAAATAAAATATAAATAGCCCTATATCAATTAAAGAAACTAAATTTGCAAATAAAATTCTTCCCACAAAGAAAACTCCAGCCCAAAATGGCTTTATTATTAAATTCTATCAAACATTAAGGGTAGAAATAACACTAATTATCCACAAACTCTTTCAGAAAATCAAGGAAGAAACACTTTCCAACTCAATTTATAAGGCCTCATATCCAAATCAGACAAAGATATGGAGGAAAAAAACCACACACACACACACACACAGAACTGATCATCCCTCATTAACACAGATGCAAAAACCCTTTTTAAAATTATCTTAGCAAATCAAATCAAACATAATGTAAAAAGGATTATTCATCACGAAAAAGTGAGATTATCGTGGGAATATGAGCAGCTTATTATCCAAAAATCAGTCTCATGTAAGTCATATTAAAACAATAAAAAAGAAACTCTATGATCATTTTACTAGCTAAAAGAAATACAGTTGATAAAATCTAATACTCATTTAGGATCAAAGTCTTCAGTCAACTAGGAATAGAAGAGAACTTCCTCAAACTTATTAAGGGCATATTCAAATAACCTACAATATAATTTACAATAGCAAAAAAAATTAAATACTTCAGGATAAATTTAACAAAATATGTACAAAATATATACTATAAGCTATAAAATACTTTGATGGAAGATTTACATAAATTAACAGATTTACCATGTTCACAGATTGGCAGTCTTCATTCACAGTTTCATTACAAAGTCAAAAATCAATAAAAACCCAGCAGCCTTTTTTTTTAATTTGCAGAAATTAATGCTGATTCTAAAGTTTATACAGAGAACCTAGAAAAACCAAAACAATCTTGAAAAAGAACAAAGTTGGAAGAGCTATACTATCTGATTTTAAAACTTAACTAAAGTTACAGTAATCAAGACAGTGTGGTACTGGCAGAAGAATAAAAAAACAGACCAATGGAACAGAATAGAGTCCAGAAACAGATCCTGCTTTTGAACCAAAAATGTAGGGTCAACTGATTTCTAATAAGGTGTCAAATTAATTCACTGAGAGAAAGTATTAGATGATTCTGGAATGACTAGCTATCTGTATGGGGGAAAAAATTAATCCTTTAACTCATGAAAAATTAAAATTGATAAACCTAAATGTACTAACATTGCAAAACTTCAATTAAAAGAAAACCTCTGTGACATTGAGTTGGGTAAGGATTTCTTCAACAGGGCACAGAAAGCATTGAAACACTGGAGAGAAAAAATCATAAAATGAACATCATAATAAAAAATTTTGCTCTGTGGGTTTTTTTTTTTAGCAAATATTTATTTGAATCCACTGGCTCTTAGCTACAGCATATGAGATCCAGTTCCCAGACCAGTGACTGAACCCCGGCCCCCTGAACTGGAAGCCTGGAGTCTTAGCCAGTGGACTACCAGGGAAGTCCCAAACTTTTGCTCTTTGAAAGACAAATTCAAGAAAACAAAAAAGCAAGCCACATTCTGAGAGAAAATTTCACACAACATATATATGAAAAAGAACTTATAGCCAGAATATATAAAGAACTCTTTCAGCTGAAAACAATACAAACACTTCAAGTTTAATATAGGCAAAAGGTCTGAACAGATATTTCATCCAGAGAAACAGATGAGCATGAAAAGATGCTTATCAGTAACCATCTGGAAAACATAATTTAAAGCCACAGTGAGAAACCCTTTAGAATGACTAAGCTTAAATGACTGACAACATGAAGTTTGAAGAGAATCAGAAGTATCTGGAACTCACATACTGCTGGTGAGAAATCAAAATTGCAGCCGCTTGGTTTTGTTTGTTTGGCTGTACCTCGCAGCTTGCAAGATTTCAGATCCCAGACCAGAGACTGAAACCATGCCCTCAGCAGCAAAAGCACACAGTCCTAACCACTGGACTGCCGGGGAATTCCCAACAGCCACTTTGGAAAACAGTATATGGCAGTATTTTACTAAGCTAAACATATACTTCCCATATGCTTCAGCAATCCCACTTCTCGGTATTTGTCCAAAAGAAACAAACGTATCTTCACACACAGACTTGAATATATTCATAATAGTAAAACTAGAAATTTGAAATTCAAATAGCCATCAACTAATGAATGGATAAGCAAAGTGTGATATATCCATACTATTATTACTATGGCAAGAGTGTTAGTCGCTCAGTTGTGTCCAACTCTTTGCGACCCCATGGACTGTAGCTCACCAGGCTCCTCTGTCCATGGAGTTCTCCAGGCAAGAATACTGGAGTGGGTGGCCATTCCCTTCTCCAAATAAGAAAGAACAAAACATTAACGCATACAATATGTATAAATCTCAAAAACATTATGCTTGTTTAAAAAAGTAACACAAACTTACCAGATGATACTACATGAAATTCTAAAAATGACAAAACTATAACAATAGAAAGTAGATTAGTAGTTGCTAGAGCAAGAGTTGGAGGAACTGCAAAAAAATGTGAGGACACATTTTAGGAGGAAAACGTATTTTCCAATTGTGATGGTGGAAACACAACTGTATACAGTAAACAAAATTCATCAAACTGTACAGTAAGAATGGGTGATTTTATTATATGTAAAACATACCTCAATAATGTTTGGGGGAACTTATCTAGAGAAATGAGACATTAAATTATTTTTTATAAGATTTCATACTTGATTACAGAAGCTCAACATTATAAGCACTTAGGAAACTAAGACTGAATTTCATCTATTTTGAAATCTTAATATAGGAGAAAAGCAGATTACAATGGCTTGCTGTCAAACAAATTTCAAAAATTATTCTGGTCTCAGGTATATAGAAAAAAAAGCGAAAGGTGAGAGGGACTTCCCTGGTGTTCCGGTGGTTAGAAATCCGCCTTCCAATGCAGGGGATGCAAGTTCGATTTCTGGTCCGGGAACTAAGATCCCATATGCCATCTGGCAACTAAGACTGAACACCACAACTACTGAGCCCACACACTCTGGAACCTGTACACTTCAACTAAGACCCGATGCTGCAACTAAGACTCAAGATAGCCAAATAAATAAATAAATAAATAATTCTTTCAAAAGTAGAGGTGATAAAAAAATTTTTAGTAAAAATAGAAGAAAAAATTGTAAACAATATCAATTTAAAATACACTTGACAAATAATGAATAATAAAAGAATTGAGGGGAACAATTTGCTATAGAGGGATTAATTGCATTCTACTCCTAATAATTTAGGGGCTCTCCTAGACTCATTGACTATGATTTGGGGGCTTTTTAAAAGTCCTTCTCCTGTGACCATATGGCTATGCGAAGAGGCTCTTAACATAGCACTTAGGATATTAAAAGCCGAACATTTCACCATGGCCTGGACCCAGAGAAATAAAGAGCACTTTATCATGAAAGGTGGGGGTTGAGGTGAATTAAAACAGAACAAAGTATGTTTATACAAAAACTTTATTTTAAAAAGTAACTATTTTCTTTTAGATATCAAACTCATCACGGCAAAATTTTGTTTCAAAAAATGTCCTCAATGAAGCAGTTCCTTTCTGTGCTATTTAGTTCACTGTATTTTCATAAGCTCCAGGCTGAGCAAACTATGACTGAGAGAAGCCATCTTATGCACATTGCTGTTGTCCCACATCATTCAGAACAAACCTTTTTAGATCGTTAACTACCACAGGAGTGCTGATTACACAGGCACCAGCAATTTCCTAACCAATGACCACCTGAACAATGATGTGTTCAGCTTCTCAGACCCTGCAGCCTTTCAAAGGTGAATCATTTCAGTTTGGAACTAGATCTCCATAGCAACTTCCCTTTGAGGGTTTTAGAATCACCATCCAGTAATTCTATGATCATCAAGCTCAACCATTCCCAATGGTTCTTTTCACAGCAGATGGAAAAGGAAGCCTTGAAATTTTACAGTCTATTTCAAGCAATTCATCTGGCAGCCTATTAGAATTCAAAATATTTCGACCTTCAATCACAAAGCATGTTATCTGAAGCTGTGGTGATCTCAAGTCAAGACAAGCAGACGTTTTAGTCTAATCATCCATGATGAGAAGAGACTGACAAAAACTCTTAATTCAACCACCATCAAAATGCTTATTTTAACTGCATGAAAGTCTTTCAACAGGCAATGAAAACACACCATGTACCATTTTATCACAACCTTCTGTTCAAGGAAAATATGAATTCTGAATATTGACATGGATCTCTGTGCTTCTTAGACTGCTTGGAACAAATATGTTTCTTAAAAGTCAGCATAAATCCAATTTAAGAGCACTATTATTCTCCACTTGAAAAAGCCAGAAACCATAAGCAAATGGCAATGGATTTTTGATAAAGTCATCCAGTTTGATAATTTAAAATTTTTTCAGGCAAACCCTGACATGCTTAATCAGAAAATAGCAATTTCTCAGGAAATTAATACCAACTAAGAGAAAGACAGATCTTAAAAAATATCTTGATTTACAAAAAGTTGTTGACTTATCCCAATTCAACCAATTCTCTAACAGGTTCAAAATATACTAACCCTACTTCTTTAAAAGTAAAAAGTTGTACATTTCAAATTGCAGTAAATTCAGTTAAGTTTTTATCCAAGCCTCTTTATACTTGAAATATCAACTATATGTAATCATTTTATTAAATAATTTTCAAATTTTATTATACATATAAACCTAATGTTGATATTTTTCAGTATTCTTAGAGATATTTAGTAGCATTTCAGAAGTCTATGAAAAAAATTTAAATGCCTATTTTCTAGTTACTGATCAAATCAAAACACAGTTCCCTATGAAGAACTAAACTAACTTTAAGGATAAACTATGGTGTAAAAAAAAACTCTAATCTACAAGTCACTACATCAATTCAAAGCAGATTTTTTTTTTAAATAACAGAATATAAATATTAACTACTTCTGTACAACCTAAAATATAAAATAGATCATGGAAATATACATGGTTTTCCAGATGACCATTATTGAATTAATAAGCCAATTTCAATTTAGGAATTCACCTCCACAAATGAAAACTATAAACAAACACCAGTTCCAAAGCCTCAGTGCTTTGGAAAAAGATCCAAATTTAATTATGTAAATTTAGGAAGCAAGAAAAAATTTTATAGACTTCACTTTCTTAAGACAAACACAAGCACATACATCATACTTTATATGATCCAACTTTTATTACTTTCTGCATAAATTGTGCCAGTTAATTTAGTTTCCCAAAACTTGTACAAGCTAAACTCCTGACTTCCGAAAACAAGCATAAATTTTTCAAGGAAAAGCAAGCAGCTTAACAATTATTTTAAATAACAGCAATATTAAACTCTCCTTCTAAGGAGTATACCTTCTTATCTTCAAAATTTTCACTTTTACCAGAAGATCTAGAAGTATAAGGAAGATGTTAGAATATTATGCCTTCCTTGCCTTATTTTTTTGCTTTTTAATATTTTTTTCTTGATGTGGACCATTTTTAAAATTTTTATTGACTGTGTTACAATACTGTTTCTGTTGTTTATGTTCTGGTTTTTTGGCTGTGAGACATGTGGGCTCTTAGTTCCCCAACCAAGGGTCAAATCTACACTCCCTGCAATGGAAGGTGAAGCCCTAATGACTGGACCACCAAGGAAGTCCCTACTTGGCGCTTTATTTTGGTTTGGTTTAGTTTAGGATCTGAAAGTGAAAGTGAAGTCGCTCAGTCGTGTCTGACTCTTTGCGACCCCATGGGCAGTAGCCTGCACCAGGCTCCTCCGTCCATGGGATTTTCTAGGCAAGAGTACTGGAGTGGGTTGCCATTTCTCCAGGGAATCTTCCCAACCCAGGGATCGAACCCAGGTCTCCCGCATTGTAGACAGATGCTTTACCATCTGAGCCACCAGTGAAGTCCTTAGGATCTGAGGGATATGACAAATTTAGACCAAGGATAATGCTATAAGGAGCAAAAGATTATATGTATATGTTCATGCATTTTCTATTTTTAACTGTCAGTAGTTTATTTTACTCCTATCAGGGATGGAGGGTAAAATACAACCAAGAGGCTCATTAAAAAGTTACTAGTAAAATTCTAACACCCCAAATCCTCAAAGTGCAATTTAATGGCTACAGTATGACAATAACATGATAAATTGTAAACTATTAGTATAATACATCAACAACACTATCAATATTCTTATCAAACACCTCCATTTTAACAACAAAATACTAAGAACACATAGGCAAAATCAAATTATTCAACTTTCAGTCCATAATCAGAAATCTACTCATATAATCAGAGTATAAATTTGGGGGGTGTGTGTGCACGTGTATTCTTTCGTGCTGTATTGCTTCAGCATTCCTGCTACAATCAATATAGCAAAAGAGTAGTTACCACAGTACTTGACCTCTGACTAGGGCAGAAATCTAAAGGCAAATACCTCTAGCAAATGTGTTACTCCTCAGATAAGACAGCAGGACACAGCATAATGGGTAAAGCTCCTTTCCTAAAGACAGTCACACAGCTCCAGTGACACTCTAAGGCTCCAACACTCTCTGAACACACAACTTCAGGACACTTTTTCCTATTAGACTATCTAGCCCTGACAGAACATTAAAGTATGAAACTGTGAGTTACACTGGGATTTTGGCAATCTGGGAAAAGATACAAATCTAAAAAAGTAAAAACATTTAAGAGGTGTTCATAATGAATGCTAAAGCCTTAAAAATAAACAGATACTAACAGTACATTCTGGTTAAGGAGGCAGCTTACGAACAAGTAACAAAGCCTTTACAATGTGTATACTCTTTGGCTCAGTAATTTCTACTTCTAGCAATTTACCCCAAGGAAAAAAACTCAGGCAAGTGAACAGTGGTGCACGTAAGGTATGTACAAGGACATGTGTAGTCTCACTTACCCACGCAGCCAAAAATATCACATGCATCCATGTGCATGCTGTCATGGAACTTACATACTAGTAAGGAGAAACATAATAAACAAGTAAATGGATAACTGGCTAGAATTTAATCAGAGAGAATGAGGAGAAGCGAGCATTTGGCAACATGGAAGTCACTGGTGACCTAGACAAGAGCTCTTTAAATGCTCTTTTGAGGGCAAAAGCTCATTGGAGTAGATTTTTTTAAAAAAACTGAATGGAATCCAAAGAACAGTAAAAACAACCTCTTGTCAGTTTCACTGTGAAAGAGAACAGAGAGTAGTTGCTGGCGGGGGTCACTGCACCACGTTTGCACGGTCATGGGAGCAAATCAATAGACAGGAAACATGACACAGGAAAGAGGGCATGGGCAGCAGAATCACAATCATATGTCAGAGAGAGGGAAGCAGATACCAGGTACGATTTGGCCTTGGCAGGGACAACTCACCTGTTATACTAAAACTTTGAAAAGCAGAGTATAAGGTGGATGTAGAATAACAGAACTCAAAAACACCAGGCCCGACTCTGCTTCCAGGCCCTTTCATTTTCTACTGTGCCCTGAATATTTCCATAGTTTCATCCCTTACCTCCCTTAGTTCTTTACTCAAATGCCAACTTCTCAGTGACGCCTTCCTTTGAGGTGTTTAAAATTGCAACCCCGCCTCCCACCTAAACACTTCCTAACTTCCTTCCATACTTTATTTCCCTTAGCATTTATTACCATCAAATATACAATATAATTTCACTTTTTAAACATTTCATTTACTATCTATAACAAATCTCTGAAGATACCATTAAAGAAAACTCTGACCTCTCTTTAATAAAATGGGACACCACATCAACAACAACAACAAAAGGTCAATCTTTCCTAGTTTGACTACTATATGTGCATATAATACACTCTCAGAAAAAACTATACATTTACTTCTTCATCATCAACATCAGTTCTGGGGGGAGATATCAGTTAAGTAAGCCACTGGCATCAGAATGAACTCGCCAGTGGCAAAGTCAGACTACTGCTAATCCAAACATCAGCTGTGCAGCAATGAGCTGGAACTGAGACCAGGAGACTCCCTGTCTCTTTGTGGGTTTCTTCAGGTATTCAGGTACACACTAGGGCAGAGAAAACAGGGCAGCACAAAATCTGTATTGGGTAAAAGAGAATCCTAACTTGAAAATCTGATTACATCACATAGCATTAATAATGTTTATCTTTTCACACTACTTGTTAACTATACCAAATAGCTATCATAGCCCTCTATCTAATGATAACTAGGCTTTTCTCACTGAGAGACAAGAGAACTGGTGGCCCTGTGATGTGTAAGAGAAAAAAAAGGGGGAAGGAAGGTAGGGAAGAAATAGTTTTGATCCGGGTATTACCACTTATAAACTGAATGATGTTAGGGAAGTCAAAATCTAGTCCCAGTTTCTTTGTGATAAGATGCACTTTCCTCTCAAGATTGTTCTAAAGATAAAATATGATTCATATAAAAAACCCAGCACAGTACTGGCCCCAAATGTAACTCAATAAATGGTACTCAGTTAAATCTTCTTCCCATTAAAGTACCAGAAATGCTCAAATCTCCAGAGACAGGGATTTTAACTCTGATTTCCACCAGATGAAGATGATAAACAGAAAAAAACGAGGCATCCGGGGAGGGATACAAGTACATTCTCTAATCCCACTTACTATTCTCTTGTTCCCAACTAGTAGGCTAAATTCTGTGCAATTAAAGAAGGAAATCCCAGCCTGGTTCCATGCTGACTAGTCAGCTGCCCACAGTATCAAAGCAGAAAATTTCAAGTATCTAAAGTTAGTCTGGTGGACATCAAGTTTGATATCTAGCAGATTAAATCTAGCCTTCAAAAATAGGTATTTTCCCCTTTCCCTTTCATTGGGGGCTATATTTGGTTTGCTTCCAAAGAAAAGGGAAAATGTGAAAAGGAAAAAATAGAACTTTACAGGTAAAAAAGGATGGGAAACACCACCTTCATCAAGTGATAATGGTTTACATATCCCTGATGTCATGTAGATATTATGTCATGTAGACACCTGGATACAATGTGAACGGCATTTCATCTCTGTGGTTCGTGAGAAAAAAATCAGGATAACACAATTTGAGGGTACAACAGAACATTCCAACAGTAAAAACTGTCAAGGAAAAGAAGGAAAGACTAACAAACTATCAGAGGAGGCCAGAGAAGACTAAGGAAACATTACACAAATAAAATGTGGTCTCCTGAACTGGATTCTAGAACAGAAAACAGCAGCAGTAAATAAAATGGTGCAATCCAAATAAAATCCAGTTTAATTAACAGTAATGTACCAATGTTGGTTTAATAAAGGTACCATGTTTTACATACTTAGTTTTGACAAATCTACCACTGTAAAATAAGGGGATATTAAAACAAAGATAACGTAAGAGGAAACTGAAACTGGGTATATATATGAGAACTCCCGATGCCATCTCTGAAACTTTCCTGTGAATCTATAATTATTCCAAATAAAAAGTTTACTTAAACAAAAGTGGGCACTGATGGCATGGAAAGATATTCAGGATATTTTAAATGAGAAAATTAAGTTTCAGTAAAATAAGCATAATATGATCTTACATTCTTTGAAAATGGATTTTTATTATAAAAGTAATGTGTTCACACATCTAGTCAAGGCTATGGTTTTTCCAGTGGTCATGTATGGATGTGAGAGTTGGACTGTGAAGAAGGCTGAGCACCAAAGAATTGATGCTTTTGAACTGTGGTGTTGGAGAAGACTCTTGAGAGTCCCTTGGACTGCAAGGAGATCCGACCAGTCCATTCTAAGGGAGATCAGTCCTGGGTGTTCTTTGGGAGGAATCAGGCTAAAGCTGAAACTCCAGTACTTTGGCCACCTCAGGCGAAGGGTTGACTCTTTGGAAAAGACTCTGATGCTGGGAGGGATTGGGGGCAGGAGGAGAAGGGGACGACAGAGGGTTAGATAGCTGGATGGCATCACAGACTCGATGGACATGAGTTTGGGTGAACTCCAGGAGTTGGTGATGGACAGGGAGGCCTGGAGTGCTGCAATTCATGGGGTCGCAAAGAGTCGGACACGACTGAGTGACTGAACTGAACTAAACTGAATGTGTTCACATATTTAGAATACTCAAGTATATTAGCCAAAGTAAAACTAGAGCATAAAAGAGAACCAAAAATCAGGTGAACTTATAAACAAATAGTTTATTTCGCTTTAATTTCAATCTTGAAACAAATGATCCAACTTAGTGAGGCAGCTCTGGTCCTTGCAGTCAACTATCCTCTAAGGCACCGCCACCATCTGCATGATCTAAGCACTTCAGTTAAATTGGCATAAAAGGAGAAAGGTCCCAGGTGGCTCAGACAGTAAAGCATCTGTCTGCAATGCAGGAGACTGGGGTTCAATCCCTGGGTGGGGAAGATCCCCTGGAGGAGGACATGGCAACCTACTCCTGTATTCTTGCCTGGAGAATCCCATGGACAGAGGAGCCTCGCAAGCTACAGTCTATCGGGTCGCAAAGACTCGGATGTGACTGAAGCTAGTTAGCAAGCACACAAAAGGAGAAAAAGCAACTGCTAGCGGAGACATGGGCAATGCCTTAAAATCTAGGATAAGCGTCACTTCTTTTCACAATCCACGGCTGAAAATGTAGATACATGTCCATTCTCACTGCAGGTTTGGAAATCTAGTAAAGATGAATGGACATGTGCAAGGAAGGAAAACATGTCCACTTCTGTGGACAGCTAGTAATTGCCAGAAAAGGTAGACAAAAAGTTAAAATTATCTCACAATCTCCAAATAACTATTGCTAACATTTGAATATGAGACTTTTTTCTCTAGGGCTTAAACGAAACCAAATACCTGCTTTTTTACTTCATGTGTCACAGGGACCTGTCCATTTTAATATAAACTGCATAGTATTCCACTGAATTAATGTACTATATTTAATTTCACTTAATCTATATTTTATCCATTTTTATGACTTTCCTATAGTACCTAACAAAGAATCAGATGAACAGGCTGATTTTTTTTAATATTCTTAACATACAGACAACAATAGAAAACAATGAAAAAGAAGACCACATTTACAATACCAAATGCAACAGAAAAAGATTAAAAACCTGGAAATTAATTTTACAAGAAATGTGCAAAACCAACACAAGGAGGAACTTTCCAAACACTTCAAAAGTAGACCTGAACAAGTAAAAGAATACATGTTTCTGAATGTAAAGATTAAAAATTCTTTTTAGACTAACTTATAAATTTGTTATAATAACAATGCCAGTAAGATTTTTCTGTGATGAAGAAAGTTGATTATTAAGTTTATACAGGAAAAATAAATAACGAGACTAGCCAGGAACAGTATGAAAATGAGGGGAACAGCCCTACCGGATACTACAATATATACTGTCTTTTAATATGAAATACGTTAATGTCATTAAAATACTTTTAATGATTTTAAAAGTGTCACATTAGCAAATGAATAAACTAACATGCTGGTGAAACACAGTAAGATTAGAAACAGACCCAAGAATTTATAGGAGGGACTTACCTGGTGGCCCAGAGGCTAAGACTCCTGCTCCCAATCCAAGGGAGCCTGGGTTCCATCCCTGGTCAGGGAACTAGATCCCATATGCTGCAACTGAAGATTCCACATGCCACAACTAATGACCCAGCACAGCCAAATAAATAAATAAAAGGATTTCTAGGAATCTAGCATATGACAGAGGTGGCATCTCAAGTTAGCAAAGGATAGACTTTAATAAATATTATTTGAAAATCAAAGAGCTATTCTCAAAATATACATATATATATATACAGTAGAATGGATGTGTTACAGTTTACACAAAGATAGAACTCGAAATGAATTAGAGATTTACAAGTAAAAAATGAAACCATAAACATACTTAAAGAAAATATAGATGAATTATTTTATAACCCTCAAGACAAAGACAAATGATCAATTAAAAAATATTTGCAATGCATAGATCTAATATTCCCCACATATAAAGAATTCTTAGTTATTACAGGGGAAAATAAAGAAAACACCCAATAGAAAAACAGGCAAGCAACATAAATAGGCAATCTGAAGAAAAACACAAATAGCTATTAAACATATGAAGAGTTGCCCAACTTCATTTATAATTGAAAAAGCAAATTAAAACTAACCCACAGGTTTGATCCCTGGGTCAGGAAGATCCCCTGGAGAAGAGAATGGCAACACACTCCAGTCTTCTTGCCTGGAGAATCCCATGGACAGAGCCCGAAGGGCTACACAGTCCCTAAGCTGGCAAAGAGTCAGACACGACTGAGTTGCTGGAAGTGGTATAAAAACGGCACACTCCTAGGAAGGAAATCTGCATTATCTGCCATAATTTTTCCCTCTAACTCAACAACTCCATTTCTGTGAATCTCTCATAAACTTTCACATATATGAAATAACACATGTACTAGATTATTCATTGTGGCATTATAACATAATCAGAGTAAAAAACTGGAAATAAACCAAGCATCCAGCACTACCAAACTTGTTGAATAAATGATCACGTTAGTCACACAAGGAAATAATGTGTCTGTAAAGAAAAATGAAAACAAGCTCTGTGCACTGATATGGAGAGCTGTTGAGGACACTTTAAATGTCAAAAGCAAAGTGTATCACAGTTTATATGGTTGCTATTTTGTTTAGGAAACGGAAAGGAAAAATACTTAACTGTGTTAGCTTGTATTTGTATAAAAAATACTATGGAAGAATAAGCAATAGTAATAAAAAATACTAGAGTCAGGGGGGCACGGTAGGACAAGGGAAGACTTTTCAGTGTATATCTTTAGAAATCATTTTACTTTTGAGCCACAGAAGTTAGTCAGGTTCTTTCTCACTGTAAGGGAGTAGTAACAACTCTCCAGCTCTCTACATCCCAGGGCAGAAACTAAAAGTTCTGATAACGTTTTTTATACCCTCTTTTGGAATAAAAATATTTCCTGATGACTATTTTCTGCTTCCAAGATTTAAAAATCCCAGTGTCTAAAATAACATGTGCCCAATTCTTATTCAAACCCCCTGCTCTAAATACATTCATTTTTCTCTTGTTAAAAGACTAACTACTTTAGATTGCAACCTTTAGTAAAATTAAATACGATCATAAGAATTTGTCTTCTGTGGCTTGTTGATTATAAGAATAAAACAAACATACGTATACCGCAATTCTCTGCATGTCATTATTATCATCTGGTATTCTACAATGTGTCTGGTTAGAAGTTTTTACTTCATGTGAAACACATCAATGTGCTCATACACTTTCCCTCCTTTGCCTACCCTTCCTCTCCCTCTCCCCCACCCTCAGCTCTCTCTGGTGGCAATTTTAAAACTATAGGAACACTCCGGCTCAGAAGGGATCCAAAACACAGGCTTCTGTTCTAGTTAAATATCCTATCTGAATCCTGCTGTGCTTCATGTTCCATCTGGATTTCTCTCCTGTTGTAACATCAGTATTTGCAAGAAAATTTCCTGCAGGAAGCATTTGTAGGTCTGCAATGTAAAATCCTATCATAAATAACCACTTTAAGGTAGGTAGAAGTTTGTATGTTCAACCATGCCTTAATTATTACTATGCTAAAAAGAAAAATCATTGCTAATTTTTTATTCAGATATCACAGGCATAAACTTTCCAGTTGCATTCATGAAAAAAAAAATCTGTTAATATACTGTCTTCATATAGTAACTAATCCAAAATAGAAAACTATCCTCACACCCACTGAAGTCTCAGGGACAGATGCACTGATTAGACACTTCAACGGCATAGCACGGCATAGCATATGATGTCTGAAAGGGCTTTCTGAGGCAGATGTTCCATCGCATGACTCATCTGATCATTTACTTATATACTAATGTCCACTCTATTATATCAGTTACATCAGAGTAACCATGCAGTGAAAAAGAAACCAAATTTTATTCCTGCAAATATAAAGTTACCTTTTACTTTCAGTTTCTGAAAAGAACAAAAAATTCTTACTTGTGAGTTTTCTGCTTCTGAATCATTGAACCCATGTAGAGTTTCTATATACAAAGTATTGTCAAGGGTAGGAACTCAATTATTGCAGAGATATACCACTGGCTACCTTGGAAAATGTACTTATACTACACTTTACCTTTATAATATAACTGAATAGTGGCATTCCTAAAGCTTTTTACAAAATATAAAATAAATTTGCTTTAAGTGAGTAATTTTATTCCATTAGTTCTGAAATCTGCTCACTGAAAAAGTTATCTGAAGAAAATACTTGTCATTTTAAATAATGTCAATATATTAGAGCTCTTAACTTATTTTTAAAAATTATAACCAGGACTATTTAACAAGACAACAAAGGGGAAATATTCAGATTACTTCAAATCCACTGGTAAAGTTATCTAAGCTTCCAGATTGCTGTGTAGAGTTAATGTTACTGTAAGTATAAAAGAAGTTACATAACTATCTAAATATTTATTCTAGTATCAATCTTAAGTCTTAATCAAACAGCTATACTTTGTTCTTTTTTAACAGAAGAAAATGAATAAAAATGACTGCAATACAGTTTCAACTGGGAGTTTAAAAATTAGAATACTGTTAAAGTGATCATGAATATATCGTAAGTATTACACTTCATTTGAAAATCAAATCGTATGAAGATTATCCACACACACAAGGTTTTCAACATTTATCTCTTTATGTAATATTTATTGAAGGCAAATTTTTAAATTGAGAAACACCTTTAATAATATAACCACCTTCTTATCTGCTACCAAAATAAGGGGGAAATTTTTATGAATCTGTCATGTAAAATAGTAGTCAATAGCTGCATACAATCAGTAAACAAATTTAGTTCAAGGCAAGAATTAAATCACCATTTAGTGGTTGCAATTTAGATTATTCTAGCGTGTAATAGTTTAATTGTATAAAACAAAGCTGATGTCACAAATACAAAAGAACTTCTTGCAAAGCAAGTACTACAAGTAATTTCTATGTTGCCACTGATGGCTGACAAGTGATGAGCACTTTGTTCAAAAGTATACACCATGCACATAAGACAACAGGTGGTTTATAAAAAGAAAATACTGAAGTTCTTAAATTGTTCATAATCAACATTTTTATGTTTTGCCAGAATATCTGCTTTAATCTTTGAATAGTCAAAAGGTTTATTACACAGGGAAATGCAGTATTCCCAACATAAAAAAGAATAAACTGAACCAGACAAACTAGGATTAATACTGGGCTAAAAGGCTTCCCAGGTGGTGCAGCGGTAAAAGAACCCACCTGCCAATGCAGGAGACACAGACTCTACCCCTGGGTCCAGAAAATCCCCTGGAGAAGGAAATGGCAACCCATTCCAATGTTTTTGCCTGGAAAATTCCAATGGCCAGAGGAGCCTGGTGGGCTGCAGTCCATGGGGTTGCAAAGAGTCAGATACTACTGAGCATGCACGCAGAAAGTATTTATATGAAACAACATATTAATATATTGCCAATGTGTTGATACATTGCCAATGTACTTCATAGTTTAATAATTTAGGTTAAAATATTTTCAAAAAATTTTAATCTATTCTTATTAACTGATATCTGAGTACTGTTATTCAGTGCTAGAGAAAAGTCTCCCCATAAAAATAAGAAACAAACACCAAACTCTTTAGGCCTATTTAGCTACCAGTGTAAGAGGTGTTTTCTCATTGATGGAAAAAAGTGTAACAGATGCCAGTGTCCCAAATGACTAGCACTCCTCACTACCACCACCACTCAACCCAAGAATCTAAAAGCTTTTATGGGAGCACTAGAAGCTATGTTATTTTTGATACTGCTCTTTAAAAGAGAATAATGTAAAGCAGAATGAAATAAAATTTCAAGTTTAAGATATAGGTATTCACTGTCCCAATCCTCCCACTGCAATGAATTAATCACAAAAAATTTGATTTGGAATGGATTATGATTAAAAGATTTTTCCCATTCCTAAATATTCCTATACACAAAAGATCCTTATTTGTGATAAATGATTTTCACTGTTTTAGTTTAAAGAGCAGTGACTAGGGATGGAGAAGGGTAGACTTAAGTCACTAAAAAATGAGGAAAAAAATAAACAGGCAAGTGTGATTACAACTTCCCTTACTGTCACATTAATACAGCCAATAAATACTTAAATCTCTCTAAAACTCATATTACAACTGTTTAATTCTGGGATATATATGTAACATCCAATTTATTTACACATGCTAGCCAAATATTCATTTGCAGACAAAGCGCCTAACACAGGCAATGTCTATTATTCAAAGGCTTTTCAAATGACCATGTAGCTGAAAGCTCTGCACATTAGAAGTAAAAAATTTTATACAATGCTTGCAAAACAAAAATGGTAAAGTCAAGTGATAAATTATTTTCATTTACCTGGAATAGTGGAACCTGAAGAAATCCGGGTTGTATTAATGAGAAGAATATAGGCAAATTCATAAAGAATAACAAAGACTTTGGGGCATATTCAAAGAATTTAGAACAGTGGTTCTCAAAGTGTGGTCACAGAGCCCTGAGGGGTCTGCAAGTTCAAACCGTTCTGCCATAATAATAACAAGATGCTGTCTGTCTTCCTCACTGAGTTGACGTTTGCAGTCATAGTGCAAAATCAATAGTGAGAAAACCACCAGGAACTCAGCATGAATCAAGGTAGTGATCTCAAACTGTACTAGTAATCACTGTATTCTTCACATACACAACAACCAAGTTTCAGTTAAGAATGACCTTAATAAAAGTAAAAATTATTAACTTTACAAAATCTCAACCTGGGGTATACATCTTTTTAATATGCTGGGTGAAGACACAGAAGTACACATAAAACACTTCTGCTACATACCAAAATACAATGGTTATCAAGGAAAAACATTTGAATTGCAAACTGAACTAGTCACTTTTTCTGTGGAACATCATTTCTACTTGAAAGAACAACTGACATCCAAACCATGGTTATATCTGGCAGCCATTTTATTGTAAATGATAAAATTTAGGCTCTCAATTGAAAATTAAAATTTTGGAAAACTTGTACGTGCTACCATGACACTGACAGCTTCCCCATATGTAAAGACTTTTCTTATGAGATCTGTGGTGATATTAACAGATGTGATTTTGTGCTACAGTATAATGAAATATGTTATAATTTAAAAGATCTGCAGAATACTCACTGAGAATTGGTATTTTCCAAATGACTAAAGGTATGCATGGGTAGAAGAGTCATTCAAAATACAAAATAGACCAATGGATTTTAATGTAAGAGAAAAAGAGTCCATTGCTATATTGCAGACTTTATATTTCAATTAACTTTTAAGAAACTATTTATAAACTATTTAAGAAACTATTTATCAACTATTTTTGATGCAGTATCAAAGAATAATATTCACAATTATCTAAAATGATTACTAAAATCGTCTTCCTTTTTCCAATCACATATCTGTATAGGGCCAGATTTTCTTTATTTATCTCACTCAAATAAACATTGCAAAAAACTAAATGTACAAGCAAATATAATCCAGCAATCTCCTATAATGTCAGACATTAGCAATTTGCAAAATATAAAACACTCCCACTCTTATTAAATGTTTTTGTTTTCGAAAATAAAATTATTTTTCAAAAAATGTTAACGTATACTGGGTTTACCACTGTTATTTTAAAGAACATTAAGAAAGAAAGACATTTTTAGTTTTAGTTTTAATTTCTAATATGGTAAATATGGATTGATATTAACCTATATAAATACAAGCTTTTGGTATATTTAATAATTTTAAGACTATAAAAGAGTCTTAAGGCCAAAAAATTTGAGAAATGCTGCCTTAGAGGTTATTAATTCAAACTTAATTTTAAGATATCTGTCCACCTTTCCATATAGACAAGTGGCTGGAAAAATTGCATTCTTTTTTTTTAAATGAATTTCTCTAGGGGATATAAAGAATGATAGCTGAGTGAGAAGCTATAGCAGTTAGAAAAAAAAGAACAAGTGCTCTTTTAGACACTTTGCTATTTTCAGACCTGGGGCAGAGAATAAAAGAGATAAGCCAGGAACATCCTGCACATCATCCCAGATAGCATAAAACCATCAAAGACTACTAGTGTGGCATCAAAGAGATTGAAAATTTTTTCGTTAATCACCTTCAGAGGATGCTAATGAATCAACTCATCATCGTGCCAACTTTATCCTAGGAAAAATGCCAACATATCCCTTTTTTTTGTGTATCACCCAAATAACCAAGGGAGAGGGTGGAGACCGCAGTAAAGTATTTCAATGGGACCCTAATTTAGTGAAAATAAGATCCTATAACCTTTAAATGTATTTTTTAATTCCAGATAAAATACTGATACATTGATGCTAATTAACAGTAAGCATCCACATTCTAAAGTAAGCTGTATTTTGCTTACCATACATAAATTACTTTGAAAGAAACCCACACAAAACATCTATCTATGAACCAAGAAAAACTACAACCTCTCTAAATGTGATCTTTCTTTCTCTCTGAACTCTATCCCCAGAAGTGCTTGTGAACATCAAAGTAATTACTATGAGTACTTTAGGCTCAAAAACAGAATGTGAAGATTTTCTTGAAGTAACTAGGTTCTAAGGTAAAGGAAACTAAAGAATTGAAACGTGGGACCAAGAATGTTAAAGTCAATTAACTAAAAATGTACACAACACATGAGAGATAATGGTTAACAGGAAGGGTTTTAGATCAAAGAGCCCCAATTCTACTTCCAGTTCTGCCATTTACTAACCTGAGTGAGCTACTTGCCCTCTTTAATTGTTGCTTTAGCATGTAAAATGGGAATAGCAGTGCATACTTCAAGTAAACCTTGTGAAAACTTAAATGAGGCCACAGATGTAATAATAAAGCTTTAAGCTATTGCCTATAACATATTGTGTGCTAAGTCGCTTCAGTTGAGTACAACTCTTTGCAACCCCATGGACTGTAGCCCACCAGGCTCCTCTGTCCATGGAGTTCTCCAGGCAAGAATACTGGAGTGGGTTACCAGACCCTCCTTCACATATTAATCCTCAGTAAACAAATCTTCTGGTACCAGTATCTGTCATTCTTCATGTCATGTAAAGGAAAAGAAAGGCGATGATGAGAAATGTTGGGAAGAACAATTTTTTTCACCAACTATCAAGAGATATCATTATCAGTCCAGTAAAGACTAGCTGCCACTCTGCCTTAGCTGGTATAGGGCAGTTAAAAAAATTAAAGGAAAATACAACATATAAACATCAGGGTTAAGTATACCACGTAAAATAATATTAACTTTCTCTCCTTCATTAGATTTCCTAACATAGTATTACCTAGTAAGTCATTTAGTGAAAAAACAGACATTTATAACATATGTATGCAATACTTGTATGCAAATACTCAGTATAAATCTATTTGCAAGTAAAGTAATTAAGTTTCCTAATGCCTCTCAAATGAAATAAAGCAAAGTTTAGAATTCTCATCCACGAATTACAATGTCAGCAAAGAAAGGCTGACAACAAGAACTGAAAGAGATTATAACAAAGAAGGATTAAAATTCAAATTCAAATTATAGTCTGGTCTTAATTTACATCAAATTTAACTCAGAGATTAACCACAAAGCCCTGCCAAGAACGGCAAACCAGGTAAACAGCAACCCCCTAGTAAATTCCAGTGCATTCAGACTCCTCCATTCTCTCTCTTCCAACAACTGTTCTTCAGGAACAGTTCTACTCTTGGGGCTCTGCCAGCTGTTTCCTTATCAAAGTCACTTAGCTTTTCCCCTTTACTCTCAATAGGGTAAAGAGTTAACATGTAATCTTATTTCACTGATTTATGTATACTTTAAGTTGTTCCCAATATACACTGTACAACTGGTATTTACAGCTGATTAAATGCAGTATGATAATTTCTACAAAAAAGCAAATTCAAGAAACCCTATTGAAAATCAACATGGCAATGGCTAGCAAGTAATGAAATGTAAAAGAATGTACCCTTTGATTAATTAATTTCTCTCCAATAATTATTTCTTAAGCAAATAATGGCTTCCCCAGTGGCTTAGTGGTAAAGAATCCACTTGCAATGCAGGAGATGCAGGCTTGATCCCTGGATCAAGAAAATCCCCTGGAGAAAATGACAACCTATTCCAGTATTCTTGTCTGGGAAATCCCATGGATCCTGGAGGGCTGCAGCCCATCGGGTCCACAAAAAGGTCAGACATGACTGGGCAACTAAACAACAAAAAGAGCGAACAATACAATAAAGGCAAAAAGGTATGTGAGTAAAGTCACTCGCAGAAGAGTCATCTATCACAGCAGAATAACTAAAAACATACTCTAGTATCTAGGAAATGATAAATTGTAGATCACTGGCAATGAAATATTATCCTCTCATTAAAAATTATTATTACTATTAAAGCTACCCTAAAATAAGAAAAATGTTTTATGATTTTAAGCAATAAAATAGCTCCAGGAAGTAAACAGAGTAAACACAGGGTAGCAATTAAAGGATGAGTTTTGCTAAAAAATCTTGACTCTGTCAACTCAGTAGCTGTGTGGTTTTTGGGAGTTATTTAAACTCCCTGAGATCCAGTTTCCTCATTTCTAAAATGGGCTAATAAGATCTCATTCACAGGAGTATCATATGAGAGCACCAAAAAGTGCCTGCTCCTAACTCAGTAAATTCCTTTCCCTATTACTCATTCATCTGATTCCTTCCTATTACTACAACCATGAGTTTATAAATAGCAGATCATATTTAAAATGGTGATATATAATAAGACTGTGGTTCTGTATTTAAAATCATAACCTACAGTAAATTTCCTTTATGGGACTTTATTTTCTTAAGTTCTTTAAAGTAAAATATCAATCCTTGATCTGACTAAATCCCCAAATATAACACTTCCAATTGGTTTTAAAAACCATATTCAAAATAATTTTAATTAGAGTTCTTTCTCAAACTTTTTATACACAATACACAAATCAGAATTCAGCCTGAATATACAAAGATGGAAAAAAACAAGCTAGGAAATGAGTGGGGTACATGTAATCCCCTGCATTTTCATTTTCACAAAGGATTTAACAAAATTTGAATAGTAAACTTAGTTGGGGAATGAGGGAGAACACTATTCTCAGAAAGCTATAATGTATAAACACCATTTCAGTTCTATCGGCCTAACAATTGGCGTACAAGAGAAGATCTTCACAGAGGACTTACGGAGAAGGTGGATACAGTCGTCCCTTTCCACTCAGGGAAGAGCAAAGCGGAACAAAACCACCTTCCCCTGACCCAACTCTTTACCTATATGATGGGTAAAGTATCTAGAGGTCTGGTGAAACAGTGGGGTCTTCTTTAGTTTCCAACAGCAAGAACTCAGTCAGTCAAATCCAAGCCAGCCAGGCAACGCACCTTCCTCCCTCCTGCACTGGGAGCAAAGACAGCAAGACAAAGGGAAGATGGAGCAGAAGGAGACATCACAGACCTGGATGAGATCATTCCAGGCTCTTGAGCAATCTGCGGGTTGCAGAGGGACACCCTGACCTCAGCAGGGGAGAGGAGAGGAATCTTTTGGTTCTAAAGGACTAGCGCTGCTACACAGCCTGCAGCCCTTAAAGGAAGCCCCGCCATTCCCTCAACTGCCTAGGCTGGCAACCCACAAGCTCAATATTTTGAGTCACTGATGCAGGAAAATGATACTGGGCCTACAATGGGTGGTTCACGGGTGTCAATGTAAAATTTGCAAAGGGACAAGTTATAGTAAAACTGAAGACTTACATTGTAGTAAAACACAAGTGTTATGATTTCATTCAAGTCAAGTATAACAATGAATACACTGGTTTTCAAAACCAAATCAGTCTCAAACTTACATTTTTAACTTAACATAATGACAGTGTTCTGACAACTAAGAAAAACGTAGTTCAAACATTAATGTTTAAAAGATCAAGAGACTCTCCAGGACCTTAGAAGTTGCCCTTCCATCCCTGAGTAATTTCAACTCTTAGTGAGAGAAGAGCTTTTTAAAGAATCCATATAGTTGCTATTTTGAGCAGAGAGGACAGGAAAGGAGAGCTCTAAAATGAGATCTCTAAAATGTGTCAGAAAAGACAATTAAGAAAAAAAAAATGAGAATGCCTCAAGCACCTAAGTAAATATAAGACCACCATGAATATGAGGATACGTTTAAGCAATTAAACTGTAAACAGCTAGCAGATTAAATAACTTCATACACTATTACAGTGTAAACTAGAAGGAACTGTTTCCTACCGCTGCAATATTTTCCACAGTAAACAGAAGTTCATTATTAGAATGCGTTGTATATGTAGATGAGAACCACTGCATGATTACTTAACCCATTGAATTTGTACCAAGGAAACAAAGAAAACATATGTTTTTTGGTCAGATTGTTTACTGCAATCCAATACTAGATTAATTTAATAAATACTGCTGAAAAAGAAAATTACAGGACCCAAAGAAAAAAAATCTCCATTATTTTAGGATACAATCAAAGACAGCTTTATATTGACAATTTGTGCTAGGCAAAAATGTGTGACTCATTTTAAACTCTTAAATGAGGTGCTTATGAGGAAGGGGGGAGGTGGTCTCTTGAAAAACAGCAATTTATGTTCGTGGTAATTAAAGGTGATTTACAAAACATATAAACACCTAACTTAACCTAAAGGGGGGGGGTGGCAATTAAATGAAAGCATTTTTACCTTCTCATTTAGCAGTTCAATAAAGTTGTAGTGCCTTGAGGGCTAACATTCTATATAAACTAGAAAGGCAACTTAAAATCTCTTTCTTCCATCAGTGCTACTTTTTAGCAAACACAGGCAACAAAACTAAAGGAACTCTCTGGAATCTTACTGTTAAAACTCTAACTGAGCAATTTAGACATATGAAATTCAAACAAGACACAGAGGAATAGTAATACAAAACAGAATGAAGAGGCATCTGTCATTAATAACAAAAGAGAAAGGATCAGGGCTTTTATTTTTCCTGGCCAAAAATTCTAACCATCTGCACAGAAATCATCTACATAGATTAATTTTAATTCTATCTCATATGAACTTGTCTGCCCAGTTTAAGAGACGTAAGCCCAAAAGAGAAGTAAAATCAGTCAAGGGCTTAAAATCATATTGCAGAGTGGGAGCAAGGGGGGCAACAGACATTTTTTTAAGAATTATAAAACTTCATAGATCTTTCAAAATAAAAAGAAATGACATAAAAATCAAGCTACAATTAACAGTTATTCTGAAAACTGAAATGCTCTACTTACTAGATTATTTTTTTTAAGGAAAATAAACATTGGAAAATAAATTCAAATAGAAACTAAACTCCTCCACGTAATCAGGAGAGGAAAATAAGCACATATCCTTTCAGATTTTAAAGAAAAGGCAGTTACTTCTGAAGACTGGAAACAAGGGACAGACATGAAATTTATTGTGAACACCTTCATTATTTCCTATTTTGTTTATAATAACCATGTATCATTCAGAATTTTTAAACATTATGAATATTTTTTAAAGTATCAACATTTATTTAGCCATTTATAATGAAGAGGTAGGGTGAAATCTGATAAAACCAAAACTGCCCACTCATTAGATATGATGGGGGGGGGGGCGGGGATAAACAAATAACCAACTACTGGAGAACACTACCTAAATTATGCATAATCCAACCTATTATAAGGGATACTTTTTGATATCACATAGATGGCTACTGATTATATCACAAAGCTACAGTGGGCTGGCATGGCTAGCAAGCCTTTCCCTTCACTTTGACAAACCAACAAGGAATTTTCTTCAGATGACTCTGCACTGGGGATATTAAAACAACTGGTGTAAATACAATAAGAATGTTAAGAATCCATTTAGAAGACTCCGCTTCCTTTCCTATTATCATTCTTCCTCTTGGGGTGGGAAAAAAAAAGCCAGATGAAATGAAATACTGAGTTCTTAATGACCTTAACTCAATCTTTTCATCTCTCAAAGCCCAGCTCAGGTTGGGTGGCCAGTTCTAGGCTGTGTCTGTCAAGGGCACAGATAAGGTTCCTGCGGTGGAAGGAGGAAACTGGATAATATCCCCTTACCAAGAATACATAAAATGAGGAAGAGATAACTGTACTAAAAGGAATTAGTTATTAGAACAAGGAGGTATAAAGGCAATCTGCCTTACATACACATACACTCAACCACACACCACTAAGGTACCTTAGAAATTCCAGTATCATTTAATGGCAGAACAGAACATACAAATATAATGCTGTGGGAGCTCTCAAGGAAGTAACTTCTTTAACAACAGAACCCACTAATTTCATTATCTGAGAATAAAATCTTTAAGTAAATCATCCTGGCAGAACTGTCCTGATTAGCCCCGTTTAAAAACCAAACATTTTTACAGATAGCAGTAGATCACTGACAACTCCTGAATCACAACATTCTAAGCAAAGCCATCTTCTCACTGATTTAATACAGAACTCCTTAGAATTTTACTTGAATCATTTGTACATACCTTACATCGGACTTCTCTGGTGGCTCAGACAGTAAAGCGTCTGCCTACAACGTGGGAGACCCAGGTTCAATCCCTGGGTCAGGAAGATTTCCTGGAGAAGGAGATGGCAACCCACTCCAGTATTCTTGTCTGGAAAATCCCATAGATGGAGGAGCCTGGTAGGCTACAGTCCATGGGGTCACAAAGAGTCGGACACGACTGGGTGACTTCATTCACTCACTACATTGGTATTTAAATAAGAAAACTTCTCATGTTTTAAAAATCAGAATAATACATGTTCACTTTTTAAAAAGCTAGCCAAGGGTATAACATAAGAAAGGAAAGTCACCCACCTCTCTCTCCATCCCAATTCTATTCTCCAAAGAATCTATTAATAATTTGATGTCTCTCTTCAAATGTCTTTCTATGAATATAAGCTAACTAATATTGTAGCCATTAGCCATATATGGCTACGCTGCTGCTGCTGCTAAGTCGCATCAGTCATGTCCGACTCTGTGTGACCCCATAGATGGCAGCCCACCAGGCTCCCCCATAGATGGCAGCCCACCAGGCTCCCCCATCCATGGGATTCTCCAGGCAAGAGTACTAGAGTGGGTTGCCGTTGCCTTCTCCGACATAGGCTATAAAGTACTTGAAATGCGGCTAGTCCAAATGAAGATGTGCTCTAAGTAAAAATTACACACCAGATTTCAAAAACATGGCACCAAAAAATATATCAATAAATTTTCATATTGACTAACACTGAAATAATATTTTTGATAGATTAAATGTTATTAATTTCATTTGTTACTTTTTGAATGTGACTATCAGAAAACTTTTAGCTACACAGGTAGCTCACATTATATTTCTATTGGTCACCACTGGTACAAAGGCTAACAGTGCAGGTTTTGCAGTCAGACTGGCCTTACTGAGTACTACTCCCAACTATACCACCTACCAGCTATTAACCTCGGACACATGTTCTAACCTCTCTGTACCTACATCTGACTTACTCTGGGAATGGAATGAAATTCCTCACATAAAGCACTTACCACATAGCCTGGCACATAGTAAGTACTTAATAAATATTTGATGGCAACAAAAGAATAAAACTATAACCCAATTCTTTTAAAATCACTATACAGCATCTGTCTCTTCAGAAAAGTCTCCAGATATGTCTATAGGTCACTACTGTGAAGAGCAGGTAGTCTCTGGAAAACAGCATACACCGAGCACTTAACTTCTCTTTTTCTTTCCCCCCACCCACCACACACACAAATCATGGATCTTTTAACATGTTTACTATATAGATCCTAAACATTCAGATCTAAAAGTGAAGAAAACAGTGTGGTATGGTGAAAAAAAAAGAGCTTAAAGAAGAGAGATGGGGAAATTCCCTAGTAGTCCAGCGGTTAGGACTCTGGCACATTCACTGCCCAGGGCACAGATTCGATCTCTGGTTAGAAAACTAAGATCCTACAAGCTGCATGGTGTGGCCAGAAAAAGAAAGAAGAAAGATGGGCTCAAGGCCAAATTTACATTTACTATGTACTTAATCAAAACTACTTAGCCTTTTTCCCTCAATACCCTCACCTATACAGCTGGGATAACACCAATCCTGCAGAATTGTTAAGATTAAATAGAATATGTTAGGGAAAAAAATCTACCATAGTACCTAATATTTGGAGAAGGAAATGGCAACCCACTCCAGTACTCTTGCCTGGAAAATCCCATGGACAGAGGATCCTGGTAGGCTACAGTCCAAGGGGTCACAAAGAGTCGGACATGACTGAGCGACTTCACTTTCACTTTCACTTTCACCTAATACTAGGTGCTTAGTAATCATTTCCCTTCTTCTGGAAATCAAAATAAAATGCCAACAACTCAGACACATGCTAATATTGTTAGTAATGAACTGCTTGCCAGGCCATAACTGCCAGAGTCTGTTCATACCCTAAAGTGAAAGTGAAAGTGAAGTTGCTCAGTCATGTCCGACTCTTTGCAACCCCATGGACACCAGGCTCCTCCATCCATGGGATTTTCTAGGCAAGAATACTGGAGTGGGTTGTCATCTCCTTCTCCAGGGAATCTTCCTGACCCAGGGATCGAACTCAGGTCTCCCACACTATAGACAGACGCTTTACCATCTGAGCCACCAGGGAAGTCCTAAAGAGGTGTTTAAAAACATGCTAACTCTACAGTCATCCCAGGTTCCTACATTTTGTCCCTTTAACAAGCAACTGGGGAACAGAACTCTGGAAAGAAGAGGGTACCACACATCCCATCTTCCCACCATTACCACCAACTACACACACATGCAAACACACAACAATTTAGGTGAAAATAATCAACTGTATTTGAAATTTTGTTTTCTATAACTATAAATGAGTACATACTTCACAATTAACAGTTCTATAAATCTGAACCTCCTATATGTTTCTAAATTGGGAACAAAACTGCCTCATACCTCAAAAAGCAGAACTCTTATTTCCAGGCTACAAGGTCATATCTCTAAGTGGCTGCTGAGAAACTAACAAGTTTCAACTATAAACAGCTTGACAGTAGGTGCAATGATACAGCCAAAGGTGCTGTCCTTCAGATAACACACAAGCACTTTAGCTTTCTGTTGAAAAATCACTTCAAAACTTCAAATGCCAGCTTTAAAAAGCTAAGGATTCCATGAAATCAACAGTCTTGTCATGTTCAAAGCTTTAAATATCTAACAATAGGAAGTTATATTGCTTCTAAAAATTGGTAAAAGCCAATTATATTGGCTCACTGAACTCTAGAGAAAAAAATTATTTTTCTAAATAAAACATCTATGAGAAGGTACCACATATATAAATTCTAAAAGAATTTGCTTCCCATAATGTGGTTACTATTTCCCTATTCTGTATTGTGTCACTTTTCTTTAACATGATCAAGGAAAACTAAAAGCACACAAAAAAGGAAAATTATGAATTCATAAAGAAATTTTGTTCTACAGTTAATACATACAACTCATCATAGAGTATACCCATAGCTCGTCAGAGTTGTTTATTCAAAATTATAGATGCCATTTATGGCAAAAATATGGAGAAATTCCCACTTTTTAAAAGTTTTTCAATTTTTTAAACCTTTATTTCTTTACTTATTTTTGGCTGTGATGTGTCTTCGTTGCTGCACAGGGTTTCTCTAGTTGCGGCGAGCAGGGGCTACACTTTAGTTGCGGTGCACAGGCTTCCCATAGCAGTGGCTTCTCTTCGTGCAGAGTGCTGGCTCTGGGTGTGTGGGCTTCAGGAGTGCGGCACCTGGGCTTCATAGTTGCAGTTCCCAGGCTCCAGAGCACAAGCTCAACAGCTGTGGCACAGGGGCTTAGCTGCTTCGGGGCATGTGGGATCTTCCCGGATCAGAGATCGAATTCATTATCTCTTGCATTGGCAGGAGGATTCTTTACCACTGAGCCGCCAGGGAAGCCCAGTTTTTCATTTTTTTTTTAAACTCATGCAAACCATTAAAAAAAAAGTTAATGGTTCCAAAAAAACCTGTCTCTCTTCTCTGTACACAATTAGAGAATGACATCTGGCATTTACAAGACCATTTACTCAATGTCTGTTTCCTCCACTGGATTGTAAGCACCATGAGGGAGGGTCATTTCTGTTTCCACTCACCATCATATCCCTTAGCACAACAGGAAGAGGTGCTCCACAAATAATGTGTCAAATAAGACAGGGTGGTCTAAAGATTTAAAGCCCCTCCATACTCACAAACCTACAATCTTATTCTCTGCCTACATTACAATCTCGTCCATAAAGTGTCTTTATATCTTCATCCAAGTAAAGCTACCTAGAACAGTGCTTCTCAAACTATCTGTTATGAGCTTTTGTGGAATAAAATAAAAATGAATTACTAAGCAAAACTTTCTAAATGCTCATTCTCAGTTGCTTATAGCTACCTGTCTGGGACCAGTAACACAGAAAAACACTAAATCAGACCCCACCTCTGATTTATATTTCCTTCATTTGCATTAATTTGTTCATTACAATATTATTACCATAAAGTAGTGTTGACCTGAGCCTTAACCTAAAACTTTCTATTTTTTCAGAGGATTACTATATTCGTGGGTCACTTCTGTAGAACTCAAACCAACACATAATTCCACCTATTTTCTCTCTTTGCTTTATATCCCTCTCCTCATTAACAACTAGCTGATCTATAGTTTCTCCTTAATCCTGTCATCTCTAATATATAACCCAGATGCTTTTCTCTCCTCTAGAATAATGGAATCCCCTCCTTTATCAATTCTGTCTTCTCAACACATGGAAAGCAAAAATGAAGGAAAATTCCACAAGTTAAGAAAATTTCAAAATGCCTTTTATAATCAACAAAATTACTTCTGCACAGAAACACTTCTCAATGAGTCTAATCCAAAATGGGATAAAATTCAATTAGAAACTGACAACAACACAGCATATACTGTGGAATAAGCCTTTTCATGTGGAGATGATACCTAATCACATTAAGTCGTAATTAACACACAAACCACGATTCACCCTGTGAAACTAAGCAAATCTTATTTTACTAGTTATTTATTATTTTATTTGCACAATGGAAAGAAAGTATGAATCATAATGGAATCAATCAACTAAATAAACAACTGTACTTACGTGTTAAATGAAAGATTCCATCACAGGCACTAATATGAGATAAAAAGGCATTCCCCAGGCCTTGCCCATTGTGAGCTCCTTTCACAAGGCCAGCAATATCCACTACATTTAGAAAAGCAGGAATTTTGCTGAAAAACAAAAGATGACTTTAGTAGAAGACAGTACTAAGAACCTGTGTATTAGCCAAATGGCTCTTCCAAACACATTATATAAATTAATTTTTTCCTTTCTAGAACAATGTCTATTACACTCTCAAATGAATTAAAAAATGCAAGCAAGAAATAATCTTTCTTACCTAGGAAAATGAAGGGAAAACATTTTAAAACAGGATAGATGTTTTTATTATGTCCCTAAAAACGAAAACTCACTTCCTTAATTTTATTACAGTGCTCCACTGGCACATGCACACATACACAAAAGCAGAGGGGGATGTTTCAGAGCACACCACACAAGGCAAGGCGACCACCACACAAGGAGCCAACACACAGCTGAGGCTGTGTGCCAGCAACTGGACTAAGTGACACGGACTAGCGACAGGCATTATCATTTCAAAGTTCAAAACAACTCTATAAGGTGGATGTTATTTATTAAACCCACTTTACAGATGAGGAAATTGAGCCTTTGAGGAGTTAAGAAATCTACTGCACACAGGATCATTCAGCTTAATAGTAATGAAACTGGGATACAGGATGTCTAGGTTTGCATTTTTTTAATTTAAATATAAATGACTTTATTAATCCCTCTTATTTTTATTTATTAATTTATTTTAATTGAAGGATAATTGCTTTACAGATTTTTGTTGTTTTCTGCTAAATATCAATGAATCAGCCATAGGTATACGGATGTCCTCTCCCTCGTGCATTTAATCGCCATACGGGTTTTACAGCCCCAAAGTGCATGTAACGATGTGAACCAATTAACAGAATAGTAACAACCTAGTTGTTAACAACTGCAACAGAATGAGACAAGGTCAAGCAACAGTTAACACAAACTAGAAAACAAGTTAACAAAACCAGTCAGCCATGTAAAAAGGGAGATTAAAGCATGAGTAAATAAAGCTCAACGTCATATGACAAAGGTGTATGGCCTACATATGTATCCTTTGTCAATTTTCAGAATATTCTCTTTTCAGAATGTCAGTTTTACTACATGATAAAACACAACATAAAGTTCCATAAAATACTTCTCTATTATCTACATGGAAAATGAGTATTTTAAAAATAACTTCCATAATTTTTTTTTTATAGAAATAGAAATAGCTGATAGCTCTTATCAGCAAATCCACAGAAAACATACATGAGATATGGTTCAGTTTTTGGTGGATACTGTGGTTGCCTCACCAGTGGTGTCCTCTGCCCTTCCCCTGGGGACTACACTGACTGTCACTTGGCTAGCCATCCCTCCCCAGTGTAGCCCAGAGCTTTGGAGAAGTTGGCTCTATACCTAATTCTAGAAGGGGCATGTACTTGGACCTAAATAAGCAGTTTAATCTCATCCCCTAGGCACAACCAATGACTCCAGGACCTCTGCTTTGCCCCACTTGCCTAGAAAGACTTAAGGAGAGGTTTGCCAGAGAAGGTAAGAGCATTCTTAAACAGAAGCTCATCAGTGCTCTGACAGAGCTTCTAGAAGTAAAACCCTCATTCCTCACTCTGAACATGGACGACAAAGTATACAATTCCAAGACTGGAGAGGCATCCTATGAATAAAAGGGAAGGCAATCTCAGGATCCAGCTGAGGAAGAAAGTAAAATGGAGAGGCGAACAAACCCAGGTCCTTGCTGACACAACCTAAGTGCTGACACCAAGACTAAAATACCAGCCACCTGTTGCTATCTCAGTAAATGAATTTTCACAGCAGTACGTTAAGTGCAACCAAACTCATCTACATAATGTCTTATACCTAAAACTATCACCCATATGATAAATATAAAGTACAGTAGCATAGATATGAGTGGAAAGGCCTTGAATTTGAAGTAAGAAGCCTTCAGCTCTAGTCCTGGTTGACATTAACTATCTGTGTGACCTTGGACAAATCATTTTACCTTCTTAGATTTTCATTTCCTTTTACGAGGAAACAAGACAGGTCAATCTATAGTTCTGAGACTCAGTTTTCTAATGGGAATGAGTTTAATTCTGATTCTTGATTTAAGGCCATGATAAAGGTTTAAACCATTAATACCATATATCAAAAAACAAAAACTTGAGCCCTTATTCAAGGATTTTTTATACACGCACCAGTGATTTTTAAGACTACTTTATGTTTTTAGATCGTACGAAATTTAGATCATTGTCAATGTCCTGATTATAATGGTTTACTCTGGCAATGCAGGAGAGTGTCTATATTCAGCAAATAAAAATTGAAGAATTAAAGTGCAGTGTGGCATCATGTCTGCAACTTACTTTCAAGAGTTCAGAGAAATTTGAGTGAAACCATACAAGCATTCTACATATGATTTTTTAGCTTATATATAAAATTGAAATCATTTAAAAATAAAATGTTTTTTAAAAGGATACAGAAGTCAGCTTGAGGAGTCAATCTGAGGGATATAATTTGAGCTACGTCCAATGATTATAATAGATTATAACAAAGTGAGTAACAGTGATAGGAATAAATACATGAATGAATAAATGAAAACAAGAAAGCTCTTCTTACAGCAGAATGCCATCTAATAAATAAAAAAAAATGATGAAATTACAAAATCATCATGTGACAATCATCACAGTAATAATTAATTTGTCAAAAATGAACAGATGCTAAAACTAGAGGATGAAAGTAGGAGAAGAAAATGAATTTGGTATATATTTTATAGTTAGAACTCAGGAATTTCTGACAGATTGGATGTAGGGGTGAGGAAAGAAAAGAATCCAGAATAAATCTTGGGCTTTAACTTAAGCAACTAGAGAAATAATAGGGGTATTAACTGAATTATAAATGTCTTGAGGAAGCACAATATTGACACAGGCAGAGTGGAACCAAGAAGCTCATTTTGGACATGTCAGGTCAGAGGCACTTGCTTAGTCATCTAAGTGTCAGCATCAAAGATGCAGTTAAGAGACATGTCTGGAGTTCAACAGAGTTCAGGACTGGAGATGAAATCTTGGGATTTATCACCACGTTCAAAATAGTGAAAAACTAAATGCACACAAAATCTCAATAGTAGGAAAATAGCAAATAAACTGTACGCACATTCATATAACGTAGTATGAAGCATAAGTATTACATTAAAAATCATTTAAGTCTATATTTTTACTCTAGAAAAATATTAATAATACCTCAAAAGTATGGAAGTTTCTACCTTCAAAGTACTTATATTTATTATATCAAGACAGAAGTATACATGATTTTTACTCCTCTCTTTATACATTTCCATACTGTGAATTTCCTACAATAAAACTGTATTATTTTTTTTTCTAATTAAAAATATACCATTTAGGTTTGTGCAAAAGCAACTGTAGTTTTGCATTGGAATTGCAATTGATATTGGAATACATTCTTAAATAAATGTGGTTATGCTATACATCATTTTAATGTGCAATTCTTGCTTTATGATTTTTGCTAATGAATTGTTACTTGCTGTTTATTTTATATGTACTTTAGACTATAGAAATGATGTGAGACAAAAAACAAATCCAAGCGTTTTTCTTACTCAGGTTCAAAATGGGCCATGAAGCAGCAGAGACAGCTCACATCAACAGTGCATTTGGACCAGAAACTGCTAATGAATGTACAGTGCGGTGGTGGTATAAGAAGTTTTGCAAAGGAGACGAGAGCCTTGAAGATGAGGAGCACAGTGGCCGCCATGGGAAGGTGACAACGGCCAACTGAGAGCCATCATCGAAGTTGATCTTCTGACAACTGCACAAGGAGGTGCCGAAGAACTCAACGTCAACCATCCTACAGTCATTCAGCATTTGAAGCAAATTAGAAAGGTGCAAAAGCTTGACAAGTGGGTGCTTCGAGAACTATCCGAAGATCAAAAACATCAACGTTCTGAAGCGTCATCTTCTCTCATTCTACACAACAATGAACCATTTCTCTATCAGACTGTGACAAGCAATGAAAAGCGGATTTTATACAACAACCAGCAACGACCAGCTCAGTGGCTGGACCAAGAAGAAGCTCCAAAGCACTTCCTAAAGCCAAACTTGAACCAAGAAAAGGGTCATGGTCACTGTTTGGTGGTCTGCTGCCAGTCTGATCCACTACAGCTTTCTGAATCTCAGCAAAACCATTACACCTAAGAGGTATGCTCAGCAAATCAACGAGATGCACAGAAAACTGCAATGCCTGCAGCAGGCACTGGTCAAGTAAATGGGCCCAATTCTTCATGACAATGCCCCCTGAACATCGCACAACCAATGCTTCAAAAGTTGAACGAACTGTTCTACAAGGTTGGCCTCATCTGTCACATTCACCTGACCTCTTGCCGACCAACTACCACTGCTTCAAGCCATCTCGGCAACTTTTTGCAAGGAAAATGCTTCCACAACCAGCAGGACGCAGAAAACGCTTTCCACGGGTTCGCTGAATCCCAAAGCACAGATTTTTATGCTACAGGAATAAACAAACTTATTTCTCATTGGCAAAAATGTGTTGACTGTAATGGTTCCTATTTTGATTAATAAAGATATGTCTGAACCCAATTGTAATTATTTAAAATTCAGGGTCTGAAACCGCAATTACTGTTGCACCAGCCTAATAACATGTTTGTTATAAAAACTTTAAACAACATAGAGAAACACAAGAAATAAATGAAATTCCACTCTAAAAATTACATTCCTTAGAGATAACCATCGATTAATTTGTGATCTTCACTTCATACATTTTCCTATGAATACACACATACATGTATACTTTTACATGAGTGGAATCACATAATACAGACTAATTACTCCCTTTACTTAACACTCCCCAGAAAAAAATAACTGCAAGGTTAACAACGGATATATCCTTCCTTACCCTTCTCCAGGCTCTACATTACTTTAATAATCACCCCAAATAATGGCAACCCACTCTAATGTTCTTGCCTGGAGAATCCCATGGACAGAGGAGCCTGGGGGGCTCCAGTTCATGGGGTTGCAAAGAGTCAGACACCACTGAGTGACTGAGCACTCACAAAATAACAATTCCGAATTAATTTTGAAAAAAAATTAAAACACATGATTTTAAATACATCACTAATATATATGTACTTAATCTATACAGGGCTACCACATGAACAATACCATAAAGATTTTTCTTACCTTGCTGGTTTGTGGTACTGGCAAAGAAAGTCAAATCTTTCATCAGGCACAGGTACTCTGCTCTCATTCGGATCAATAGTGCAGAATGGGAAGTTTTCTGCTGAAGCTTGACTATTGGTTAGTACATTGAAGAAGGTAGATTTCCTAAAAGGAATAAAAACAATTTCAATCAATTTTTAGGCTAGCACAGAAAAATTTATCCTACTCTCATTTCAATGCTCAAATAAAATCCATGAGGGTTATAAAAACAATCTGGGGAAAGAGGAGGATACATTCTTACTAAGAGAAATGAATTAAATTTACAACAGTGCAGCTCATGATTTACAATTAAGTTATGCTCCTATCTCAGTCTACTTAGACTGTGAAAAACATTTCCCCAAAGAATCTTTGTTATAAGTAACTAGTTTCACATCATACTACAAAGCCTATATATTTCATTCCTAAGTTGCAGAAACACCAGTATCATTTCACCTGTATCTAGTATGATTTCCTCTGGCAAAAATGTAGAGACGTATGTATTTAGTTAGGTCAATTACTTCCCAAGCATTCTGAATTGGGAAACAGATGCTAACTGCCTCGTAGGAAATGGAAGTTTGGAGCTCAGACTCCCTTCTACTTGTTAATGCATAAGGATTATTGGTAGTCTAGAACTGTGATCTGTGGATTATGAAGGTAAAAATGGGAATTTTTTCCAAAGTACAACTTTAATCAAGAAAAAAGCTATTAATAATAAATAACACACACTCAGAGAATGCCAACTCCTACTACTATTCTCTCTTTTGTACCTGTCCATCAGTCTTTAAAATACAGCTCTTATATCCCATTCAAATTAAATATTTTAGATTAAAGTAGAGAAGTTTCCCAAAACAGCCATTTAAATCATTACTGGTTGCTTAGAGCATCACTGGTCAAATCTGCTTGCCTATAATAACAGACTCAGCTGAGAATTTAAAGGCGTGCGTACTACCAGGCCTCTTTCCAGATTTGGTATAGGTTACTAGAATAATCTACAAGTTCATATTTATCAAAAAAGTAATTAAAGGGAATTCCCTGGCAGTCCTGTAGTTAGAACTCTGCACTTTCACTGCTGAGGGCATGGATTTGATCCCTGGGCAGAGAACTAAGATCCTGCAAGCTGTATGGTGCAGCCGAAAAGTGAAAAATAAATAAAAGGAAACTGAAATATTGTACACCTGCAATAAAAATAATAGCAAAATAATGGTACAATAAAAATATTTTAACCAAAATTTAAATATATTAATTAATCCACTTATAAGACATTTGTGCCTTTCTTGGGGGACAAAAAAAACCGCAGCTGTATTTCTGGATACTGTAGATAAAAAACTGCTTGTTGCTATTACCACAGGTTCAGTAACTGCAACATAAAAAGGCCATAGGGAGTTCATGGAGTTATTTTCAAATTTATTGGTATTAATAACTATTGCATTTTGACTGCCTACCTGGACAAAAATATGTTTCATAATAAAGAAATAAACTTAAAATTAAAACATATTACATAACAACAACATAGAAAAGAAAGTCCCAGTATCTCTTAGGCCAAAAGAATTCTTACATGCATCAACTAAACTTGGAAGACAGCTCCATTTTCACAGGTCACCTCCTCTTGGCCAGGATTTTAAATTTCACAAAGCCCAAGTCATCTATATTTTCCAATAGCTTTGTAAGTACAAAAAAAGAAAAAGAAATTTTCTAAGGATTATTAGTACAGGCTTTGGTGGCAAGCTAAGACATTTTGATCAATTCAAATCTACTAAAGAAAAGCCTTGCAAAAGCAAAGAATTTTAAAGTTTTGGCTTAAATTGGAGTGGTAAAGCCTATAAGACTTTTTGGTGAAATGAGGATTTTATACACACACACGCACACATGCACACACACACACACACACACACATTCAGATCCCTTAAGGTTATTATTGAAGCTTGAAGATATAGGAAAGATTCAAAATTGTAGGGATCTCTCTCTAATGCAAGAAGAGGTTTACATAAACATTACTTCAGCAATGAAATGAAATATTATTTCTTTTCTCATAAGAGTAGCTAGACTTAATGTATGCTTCCTCCACTTAAAATCTATTTTATTTCTGAAGCTATATATTTTATTGTAATAGGTAAATCTGACTGAATATGTTTAACCTAAAATCTTATGCAAAATTATATTATGTATAGGGAAGTTAGGATACCAATGTAAACTCCGCCATTATTCTGAATTAACTATTTATAAAATACACATTCAAAAACATGGAAAACGTAAAATGTTTTTTTGAAATGTTTTTAATTTATATTAAGATTTATATTAATTAATTTATATTAAGTATATAAATATGTTATATATTATATAAATATAATTTATATTAATTTATATGAAGTTATAAAAGATATAACTAAACTGTTAAAAAGTAACTACCTACTAGATACAGAAATAAAAATGACAGAAATAAATACAGTGTGTGTACTCATGGTTAGTAAAATATCACCAGTAATAAATCACTGAGGGTTATTACACAGGCCTTCAATATAACACAAAGAGAAAAGCACTTCACCTCCATAGTGTTCTTCCCAAAAGTCTATAGCATGATTCCTGATATGAAAATATAAAACTATAGCAATCCAAATAGTGTGGAGCTGGCATAAAGACAGACACATACACTAGAGGAATAGAATAGAGAGCCCAGATATACAGCCTTCCATATACAGTCAAATAATATTTAAACAAGGGTATCTAGAATGGGAAAAGACAGTCTCTTCGATAAATGATGCTGAGGAAACTGGACAGCCATATGCAAAGGAATGTAGACCCTTACCTTACACTATATATAAAAATTAACTCAAAATGGATTATAGACCTAAAGCCTAAAACTATGAAACCTACAGAAGGAAATGTACAGAAGCAGCTTTGTGACGCTGCATTTGGCAATTATTTCTGAGATATGACACCAAAAGGACAGGCAACAAAAGCAAAATTAGGGGAAAAAAAAATGAGGCTGCATCAAAGCAAAGGACCTCACAGACATTTCTCCAAAAGAAGATAAACAAATAGCCAAGAAACACGTGAAAAGATGCTCAACATCACCTATCATCAAGAAAATGCAAATCAAAACCACAATGAGGCATCACCTCACACCCAACTGAATGGTCACTATCAAAAAAACCCCAGAAAATAAGACTTCCCAGCAGTCCACTAGTTAGGCATCCATCTGTCAATGCAGGGGACACAAGCTTGACCTCTGGAAGAAGACTCCACATGCCGTGGGGCAACTAAGGCCACACGCCACACCACTGATGCCCAGGCACCCTAGAGCCCCTTCTATGCCACAAGAGAAGCTACCACAATGAGAAGCCCACACACAGCAACTAAAGAGCAGCCTCAGCTCGCTGCAACTAGAGAAGGCCCACGAGTACCAACAAAGCCCCAGTGCAGCCAAAAAAAAAAGAAAACAGTAAGCGTTGGCCAAGATATAGAGAAACTGGCACAGTCCTGGTAGAATGTAAAATGGCACAACTGCTTTGGACACCAGTATGCAGATTCCTCAAAAAAATTAAAAAATAAAATTACCATGTGACCCAACAACTTCACTTCAGGGTATTTACCCTGAATAATTATAAGCAGGATCTAAAGTGATATTTGGGAGGAGGCAATGGCACCCCACTCCAGTACTCTTGCCCGGAAAATCCCATGGACGGAGGAGCCTGGTGGGCTGCAGTCCATGGGGTCGCAAACAGTTGGATATGACTGAGCGACTTCACTTTCACTTTTCACTTTCATGCACTGGAGAAGGAAATGGCAACCCACTCCAGTGTTCTTGCCTGGAGTATCCCAGGGACGGGGGAGCCTGGTGGGCTGCCATCTATGAGGTCGCACAGAGTCGGACACGACTGAAGCAATTTACCAGCAGCAGCAGCAAAGCGATATTTACAGACTCATGTTCACTGCAGCATTATTCACAATAACCAAAAGGTGGAAGGAACCCTAATGTCTACTGACAGAGAAATGAACAAAGAAAAAGATTACAGCATGACAAAACATGAAAATGGAATTGAGGGTCATTATACAAAATACCTGATTGGCACTTTTCAAAAGTAAATGAAAATTTTTGTGACCTTTAAAAGACCTATACTAGAAAAGAAAAAGTACATCAGTGGGAAAACTGGTGAAATCCAAATAAAGTCTATAGTTAATAGTAAATAATTAAGAAAAAAATCTATCTGAATTATGTGAAGATACAGCAACAATGACCAGAATTTTGAAAAAGAACCTATGAAAATCAAAAGACTTAAAAGAAAGTAGATTAGGAAGTACTTTTAAGGCATAAATTACTGTTGATAACAGGAAAAAGTGAGTAGGAGAGCACATCTGTTGTCCAAAAGATTATTCTAAACATATTAAAAAAGAAAGCAAATAATTCCCAGTCTCAAATTTCCGCAGACGAGCAGGTACCCTGGAATACTGACAGAAATAATAAGAGTTAAGATCATTTAAATTGGGGAATTTTGCTTCCCCTTCTATTCATAGAACTGCTCTCCTGCCACAATCAACTAGCAAATCAGACAAAACATATGAAATAACAGTTTTCAAACAGTGGACAATATACCGCACAGGAAGTGTTCCCTGCAAGAACAACAAATGAACTAAGCTCTGAAACTGCCCTAGCTTACTGCCTAAAGGTGGTTTCAAAGCCACAGCACAGGAAGGGGGAACCAAAGGAAGCTGGCAGTCGTGCCAAGTTAAAGAGACTGAGATGAGAGTTTTGAGAAAGCCAAAGCAGCTAGAATTTATAGGACAGTGTACTAAAAGGAAGCAGCTGCACAGACAGGGCTCTGGAGATCAGCAGAAGGTATCTTCAAGAATAAGGCTGCGTAACACTGTACACGAGTAAGGTCAGTGTCCACAGGCCAGGGGAAAAAATACCCAAGAGCAGCACAGTGAACAATTCTCAAGTTCACACAGAGCTTAGAATAGTTCACATCCCTACCAGCTGGAACATACAGAGATATAATAATGCAAGGGAACTTGGGTAGAGTCCTCAAAGCCACATCTTAGTATAAGAGCTAAAGTAGCACCACAGCAAAAAAATATTATGAACCTATCTTAAGAAAATATAATAAAAAGTCTCAAAAAAATAAAAAACCAAATGTGAGAACAAAGTCCAACACTCATTAAAGGACTACTATAACTTTCAGCAAGCAACATAAAATCCAGCATCTAGAATCCAATAAAAAGTAAGAGGAATGCAAAGAAGCAGGAAAATAAAACATAAAAATCAAGATAAAAGTCAACAAACGTAAACAAACCCAGTAATGATAGAGATGATGGTATTAGCAGATGAGGACCTTAAGATAAATGTTATAGATATTTTTAAATTTTTCTGAAGGATATGAAGGTAAATATGAAGACAATGAGGAATTAAATTAAAAACTACCCAGGCAGGGCTATGGTATAAAAAACATAATATCTAAAAAAATGAAACTGAAATGATAGCCACTGGATGTAACTAACTGCCCAATAGACACTGCAGAAAAGATCAGTGAGGATGAAGACAGAGCAAGAGAAACCATCAAGTGAAGCACAGAGGGGGAAATTGGACAAAAAAAATAACCACAGCTTCAGCAGAATACTAATTAGAGGATTAACTCACATATAATAAGAATCACAGAAGGAGAAGAAAAGAAACAGGGAGAAGGGGAGGGAAAAGCATTTGAAGAAATACTAGCCAAATATTTTACAAATTTAATGAAAATCATAAACTCACAAACCTAAAAATCTCAACATATCCCAAGCAAAAGAGGCATAAGAAAAACCATAACAATGCATATGAAAATCAAATTTCTGAAAACTAGTATATAAAAAGAAAATTTTAAAGAAAACTATAGGGGGACAAAACACATTATGTACAGAAAAACCATGATGATAATGACAATAGACTTCTCATTAGAAAGCTGAAGAAAATGGAAGATACCTTCAATGTGCTCAAAGAAAAACTGTTCCTAGAATTGCCAAAACAAAAATCTTTCCAAAATGAAGGCATAATAAGCACATGAAAAGATGCTCAACATTAATAGGAATCAAGGAAATGCAATTCAAAACCACAATGAGATGCCACTTCATGGTTTGTCTATAATCAAAAAATGGTAACAATCAACGATACCACAAATAACAAATGCTGAAACTAAGATATGAAGAAAAAAGAACCCTTGTACACTGTTGGTGGGAGGTGTAACTACTGTGGAAAACAGCATGGAGGTTCCTCAAAAAACTAAAACTAGGGACTTTCCTGGTAGTCCAGTGGTTAAGAATCTGCCTTGTGAAGCAGGGGACCTGGGTTCGATCCCTGGCTGGGGAACTATGATCCCACATGCCACAGAGTAACGAAGTCCACGTGCTGCAACTATCGAGCCTGTGCACTCAGCAGCCAGCGCACCACAGCCAGAGAGCCTGTGCACCACAGTGAAAGATCTCGAATGACAATGAAAATCCTACGGGCGGCAACCAAGACCTGACACAGCCAAATAAATAAATAAAGTATTTAAAAAAAAAAACTATTAACTACCATATGATCCAGCAATTCCACTCCTTGTGTACATACCCAAAGAAAACGAAAACTCCAATTCAAAAAGATACATGCACCTCAATGTTCAAAGCACCATTATTTACAACAGCCAAGATATGGAAGCACACTGTGTCCACCAACAGATAAAGGGATAAAGATGATGTCACACACACACACACACACACACACAGGAATACGACTCAGCCATAAAAAGGAAAGGGAGGGGGGAAGGAAGAGAGAGAAAGAGAAAGGAAAAAAGAAAATTTTTGCCATTTACAATACAGATGGCCCTGGAGGGTATTATGCTTAGTGAAATAAGTCAGGCAGAGAAAAGATAAATACTAAATACTATGTTATCATTTATATATGGAGTCTAAAAAACAAAACAAACCAGTGAATGTAACAAAAAAGAAACAAACTCACAGATGAAGATAATGAGGAATGCAAAAAAATATGAAAACTATCAGACATAACAATTGTATAAATATCTGAAGTGAAATGAAACTGAAATGAAGATACAGAGAACAAAACAGTGGTTATCAGTGGGGATAGGGAAAAGGGGTAGCAGCAAGACAAGGGCAGGGGAGTAAGGTATATACAAACTACTATGCATAAATAAGCCATAAGGATATAGTATTCAGCACAAGGGATAGAGCCAATATTTTATAATAACTGTAAATGAAGTATAATCTACAAAAATTTTGAATCACTATGATACACAGCTTAAATTAATATTGTAAATCAAGTGAAATGAAGTCACTCAGTCGTGTCTGACTCTGCGATCTCATGGACTGTAGCCTACCAGGATCCTCCATCCATGGAATTTTCCAGGCAGAAGTACTGGAGTGGGTTGCCATCAACTATACCTTAAAATTTAAAAATGCTTAATAAAGGTAATAACAAGCATTGGTGAGAATGTGAAGAAAGTAGGCCCTAAATACGTTGCTGATAGGAATACAGACTTACATGCTCGCTTTGGAAAATAGTCTGGCAGTTCCTCAAATAAATACACAGTCACACACAACCTAGAAATTCCACTCTTAAGTATACACTCAAGAGCAGTGAAAACATATGTCACACATAAATTTGTTTATTCCAAAGCTGGAGCAGAGAAAGTACAAATAAGTCGAGAACACAATATACACAATTTTCTACTTTCTGGAGTCAGAAAGTAGAAAATACTAAAAAAATAGAGGACACATCAAAAGGTATACTTGTGAACAGTAAGGCTCCTGAAGGCCATCTATGGGCAGTTTGAGTGACACAATGTAACAACAGTAACCCATTATAAACAACAAAGTAAAAGCTGATCCTGATACAAACAAATTATAAGTAACAGAAGAAGGGGAGGCTCTTCTTTACAACAGAATTCTATACAACCGAATTTCCATTGTTCCTTCTATAAATATATAAATATACAAGGAACAACAGAAATGTTTAAATCACCATTTGGTAAACACCACAATAATAACTATTTCAAACAAGAATCATTAATACATGCCATAACTGGGAGGCAAAAGTATGAGAAACACAATATTTACATAATTTCAAAGGATCTTCCTACAACATATATTTATTAATTGTAATGGGAAATACAGAAAACCTTTCAGTGAAGAAATCTGTCAGACATCTCCTAGATAACTGATCAAAGTTAATTAACATCACTAGCATTAGGACTGGAAAAGGAAATGGCAACCCACTCCAGCGTTCTTGCCTGGAGAATCCCAGGGACGGGGGAGCCTGGTGGGCTGCTGTCTATGGGGTCGCACCGAGTCGGACACGACTGAAGCGACTTGGCAGTAGCATTAGGACAAACCAAGGTCCTATGCTTCCGGATGTAATGTACTTAGAAGCATATGTCAATTCTGCATCCAAAAGTATGAATTTTACCACCGGAAATATTAGATAAACATCAGGTTTAAGGGCCTAAGGTAAATGGCCACCACTCCCCAAAAGTGTCAAGGACATAAAGAAACAAAGTGATAAACTGTTTCAGATTAAAGGAAACTAAGGACACAGCAAGGGTTAAATGCAACATATATGTAACCCTGGACTAGATCCTGCACCAGAAAATGAGTATTAGTAAGAAAACTGGTAAATCAATGCTGATTTCCTAATTTTTATAACCATACTGTGTTAACAGTTGGGGAATGTAAACAGACCTCATATAGGATTTTTTTTTAACTGGTTTTGCAAGCGTAAAATTTTTAAATTGTGAAACTTCTTGAAAAAAACAGTTTTTATTTAACCTTAAGCAGAGTCACACAGACTGGGAAGAGGTAGTTCTAATATATATCCAACAAGGAATCCATATCCAGAATAAACAACACCTAATCATTACAAAAAAGAAAAAAAAAATCCTTCACAGAAGAAGACCAATAAACATTTTTAAAAAGGCTCAAAATCATTAGCTATCAGAGAGATGCAAAACAATCGTGAGATGATACACGGAGTATGACCAAAATGAAAACGAATGGTAATACCAAGTGCCAGTGAGGATGCAGAACAATTAGAAATTCTACAACACCAGCACTATAAGAATAATAATAAATAATTTGGAAAACTATGTGGCAGTATCTACTTAAAGCTATTTAACTAGTAGGGGTGGGAAGTTTGGAGAAGAGGCAGGGTAAGTGGGTAAGTGCATCCATTCACCCAACAGAAACGAGTGCTTAGATCCACTCACCAAAAGACATGTACATGAAAGTTCAAATCACCTCAATCCATTAACAGGCAAAAACTGGAAACTACCCAAGTGCCCATCACAGCAACCTGGGTAAACATCCTGTATATTTTCTCAGGCATAACGTTGATGTATAAAAAGTGTCTGAGTGCATAATGTGTGACTCCATCTCCATCAGGCAAACTAACCAATGCAGTGATATAAGCTGGAATGTGGCAGGAAAGACAGTACCGACTGAGAAGGGGCACGGGCAAGTCTTCTGGCACCGGATTTGTTCTAGATCTTGACGTGGGTACTGGTTACATGGGTGAATTAAAACGTAAAAATCTGATATGTACATTTAAAGTTTTCATGTTTTATTGTATATGTTATACCTCAATGTAAAAAACAAACAAAAAAAATCACTTGGGCAAAACAAAACAAAAGATTCACTATAGATAATGCTCTGACAAAAAGCCCACTTAAGAAGCCTCTGGAATAGTTCAAGTAAGAAATCAGTGGCAATGAAGATGTGAAAAAAACAGATCAGAGAGACACTCGGGTACCAGGTTTGGTACCCTACAGAAAAATACAGCTGAGGAGAAAGGATGCAAAGATAAATCTCTCAAGTATCTGGGCGGAAAGCAGTATTACTATACAAGAGAGGGAATATAACAGCAGGACTATAGAAAAGAGAAGCCAACAGATGATTAAAATCAGGAGAGGATGAGACTAACCAGGGAGAAAGGATGAGAGAGAAGACAGCCAAGGACAGAAATCTACTATTAAGAGAGCAAACAGCGGAAGTGTAGCAAGCACAAAAGACTGCAGAAGAGTAAGAAAGGTGGAGAGTTACAAACAGGGCCGAGAAGTTACAGACAAAACGTGAGCACCAGCTTTCAGATCACTACTGCATTTTGCTATAGTCTTTGTCAAAACCAAACATTTTTAAAAGGCCTTAAATGACCTAAAAAAAAAGTTAAAGTACACAATTTGTGATTTCCCTGTACCTTCATTTCCAAATCAGTTTCAAACTAGTTCATGCAAGCAATCTGCAGAAACAATTAAGTCATAAGTGGAAGATACTGTCAAGAATTTATAACTATAAATGAAAAATATAATCTATTCCAAGGATAGAATACACATAATTGGTTATTTCTTATATATAATGTATATATAATAAAACACTACTCCGTATGAAGTTAGTGGCTTTTCTGGATACGAAATTTTTAACAATCAAATACTGGGAAAAAATCTGGCCAGCATGAAAAATAAATATATGCATAAAGAGCAAGTTATAAATTGAACACTGAGAGAATAATCTTCCGCCAGTGAGCTTCTTGAAGCAATCAAGAATAGAGCCTCAGGCTTCCCTTGTGGTCCTGTGGTGAAGAATCTGCGTTGCAATGCAGGGGACACTGGTTCAATCCCTGGTCTGAGAAGATCCCACATGCCTTGGGGGCAACTAATAAGCCCGTGAGCCACAACTACTGAACCCACTCTCTGCAACCTACCGAAGGCCACAGGCCTTAGAGCCCGCGCTCGGCAACGAGAGAAACCACCGCAGAGAAGCCCGCACACTGCAGCTGGAGTAGCCCCAGCCGGCCGCAACTAGCGAAAGCCCATGCCCAGCAACAAAGACCCAGAGTAGCCAATAGATAAACAAGAGACAAAATGTATTTTTTAAAAAAAGGAATGGTGCTTCTTCAGTAAGAACAAGAAGCTGAGAATCAGCCAGAAAGACCTCTCCAGGAAACAAATGGGTGTCATACAAAACTATACTGGAGAAATAATAGAATGCAGCAGATTAAAGATGGCCACACATTTTTTGCCACTCCTCCCACCAAGAAACTGGTCTATTTCCCTTCCCTCCTTGTCTCTGGGCTGGTGTCATGACTTGTTTTAACTAAAAGAAATAGGTGGAAGCATGTTGTACCACCGTCACATCTTCTCTCTCTTGGGAGCTAGCCACCATGCTATAAAAAAGTTTGGAGATAACCTGGAGAGACAGAAGCCAAGTAAAGGAGGGCAGAAATGACCCAGACTTCCAGCCAAGCCTGATAAGGCCCCAGCCCTGCCAGTATGGCCACTTGAACCCTCCAATCCTGACTGGCCACCAGCTGAATGCAGGCACATATAGGATATATAGGATCTGAAGTGAGACCAGTAGCAAACTCTCCCAACTAAGCTACAGAACCAGGAGAAATAATAAACAGTCATTGTCTTAAACCACAAGCTTTTGGAATGGTTTGTTACATAAAACTAGATAACTAAAACACTGAACATAATTATCCTGCAATTTTTTTTAAAGCATTTCCTACAGTGTTTTCCTCAACAACAGTACCTAGCTTTGAAAGACTTTGTAGTTGGTCTCTGGCGAATTGGAAAACATCAAGTTGTAGGAACAACCAAAGGACATTCCCAGAAGTATCAACTAAGCAAGACAAATAGTCCCCTAAGGCAGCTGTGACTGCTGGAACAGAGTGTACAGTGGTCCCCCAATTCTCATTCTCTCCTCCTTTCACAGTAACAGATTTTTTAACCAATCATCTGTCCATCAAAATAAAGACTACATTTCCTAGCCTTCCCTGAAAAATTCTTATGACTAAATCTGGACAAAAGAATGTACAGTGTGGCAGCTTACAGGAAAAAAAATCCATAATAGACTGCAGGGCAAGTCATTTGGCCCTTTGACCTTCTGGATAACCAGCTGTCTGGAATTCACAACACTTCGTATGATGAGAACGACAGGCCGCTCCCTTAGGACTGCCAAGGCACAAAGTGCAAGGAGCTGGGGTTTCTAAGACTTCATAAAGCGAAGTCAACATACCAACCCATGACTACTAAATTTACTTTACATAAAAAAGAAATTTCTGTTTAGGCCATAGTTTTGGGGGGGGGGTTCTGACACCTGCAACTGAAACTAACTGCATCTCATGCAGTGACAGCAGCAAGAAGAGCTGTCCCATGACAGAATATCAAATTGTAGTTCCTCAAGCAAAGACAATATAATGGAGCAAGGACAGTCTTTTCAACAAACGGTGCTGGAACAACTGGACATCCATATGCCAAAAAAAAAAAGAATCTAGATACAGACATTACACCATTCACAAAAATTAACTCAAATGGATCACAGACCTAAATGTAAATGCAAAACTAAAAAACTCCTAGAAGAAGTGAAGTGAAGTTGCTCAGTCGCTTCCAATTCTTTGCGACTCCATGGACTCTATAGTCCATGGAATTCTCCAGGCCAGAACACTGGAGTGGGTAGCCTTTCCCTTCTCCAGGGGATCTTCCCAATCCAGGGATCAAACCCAGGTCTCCGACATTGCAGGCGGATTATTTACCAGCTGAGCCACAAGGGAAGCCCAAAACTCCTAGAAGATAGGGAAAAACTCAGATGACTTAGGGTATGGCAATGACTTTTCAGTACAATACCAAAGGCATGATCCATGAAAGAAATAGTAAGGTTTGCAACCCCATGGACTATAGCTTGCCAGGTTCCTTTATCCATGGGATTTCCTGGGCAAGAATGTTGGAGTGGGTTGCCATTTCCTTCTCCAGGGGATCGTCCCAACCCAGGGATTGAACACGTGTCTCCTTCACTGGCAGGCAGATTCTTTACCATTGCACCACATGAGAAGCCCAATAAAAAGGTAAACTTATTTAAAATGAAAAATTTCTGCTCTGCAAACACGTCAAGAGAATAAGACAAGCCACAAACTGGAAGAAAATACTTGCAAAACACATATTCGATAAAGCACTGCTGCTGCTGCTGCTAAGTCGCTTCAGTCGTGTCCGACTCTGTGCGACCCCACAGACGGCAGCCCACCAGGCTCCCCCGTCCCTGGGATTCTCCAGGCAAGAACACTGGAGTGGGTTGCCATTTCCTTCTCCAAGGCATGAAAGTGAAAAGTGAAAGTGAAGTCGCTCAGTCGTGTCCAACCCTCAGCGACCCCATGGACTGCAGCCTTCCAGGCTCCCCTGTCCCTGGGATTCTCCAGGCAAGAACACTGGAGTGGGTTGCCATTTCCTTCTCCAATGCAGGAAAGTGAAGGTGAAGTCGCTCAGCCGTGTCCGAGTCTTTCCGACCCCATGGACTGCAGCCTACCAGGCTCCTCTGTCCATGGGATTTCCAGGCAAGAATACTGCAGTGGGGTGCCATTGCCTTCTCCGTGATAAAGCACAATTATCCAAAATATACAAAGAACTCTTAAAACTCAGCAATAAGAAAACAAACTAATTAAAAAATGGGCCAAGACCTTGACATACATCTCACCATAGAAGATATTCAGATGGCAAATAAGTATAAGAAAAGATACTTCACAATGTCATCAAGGAAATGCAAATTAAAACAATGGAATACCACTACACCTATTAGAATGGCCCAAATCCAGAACACTGACAGCACCAAATGCTGGCAAGGATATGGAGCTAAAGGAACTCTCACTCATTGCTGGTGAAAATATAAAACGATACAGCCACTTCAGAAGCTTCTTATAAAACTAAAAACATACTCCTGCCATACAATCCAGCAATCATATTCCTTGGTCCAAATGAGTTGGAAATTAATGTCCACACAAAAACCTACAGATGGATGTTTACAACAAGTAGTTTTATTCACAACTGCCGAAATTTAGAAGCAACCAAGATGTCCTTAAGTCAGTAAATGGATAAAAAAAACTATGGTACATCCAGACAATGAAATACTATTCAGTGCTAAAATGAAATGAGCTATTTAAGCCAGGAAAAGACATAGAAGAAACAAATGCATATTACTAAGTAAAAGAAGGCAATCTGAAAAGGCTACATACTGCACGATTCCAATTTCATTCTAAAAAGACCAAAGTATGTAAACAGCGAAAAGACTAGTGGTTGAGGAGAGTTCATAAATAGGCAGAGCACAGAGGATTTTCAGGGTAGTGAAACAACTCTGTGAGATACTATAATGGTGGACAAAGGTCTTTATACATTTGTCTAAATCCATAAAAGGTAAAGTACCAAGAGTGTACCCTACAGTAAATTATGGACGTTGGGTGATGTGTCAGTGAGGTTCATCAATGGTAACAAATGTACCACTCTGGTATGGGATGTTGCTAAGAGGGGAAGGACATGCACATATATGGGCAGGAGGTGTATGGGAAATCTCTGTGTCCTTCCCTCAAAGCCGCTGTGAGCCTAAAAACAAAACATACAAACAAACAAGCAAAAAACTTTAAAAAAAAAGTATCAGTAGTGTCCCCTAACATCCTCCAAGCCTTACACCTACAATGATATACTTGCCCAAGAAGAGCTAATTTATAAAGGGTCATTCAGGTAAGAAAAAGCAGAACAAACCTGGAAATTAAATTTCCATATTTTTGTTTTAGTATTCTTTCTACTTCTCTTCATTAAAAGTGGCCACCAAAACATGTCCCCTTATCACTAAACCTACACATGGCATCAAGGGCAGAAGAACTATCCCATTCACAAATAATTACTGACTGCCTACTAAGTTCCTAGGCTTCCCTAGTAGCTCAGTTAGTAAAGAATCTGCCTGCAATGCAGATTGCAGGTTCGATCCCTGGGTCGGGAAGACGATCTGGCGAAGGAAATGGTAACCCACTCCAGACTCTTGCCTGGAGAACTCCATGGACAGAGAAGTCTGGCAGGCTACATCCCATGGGATCACAGAGTCACACACAACTGTGTGACTAACTTTCACTTTCTTTGTCACTGTCACTAAGTTCCTAACACTGCTGCTGCTGCTGCTAAGTCGCTTCAGTCGAGTCTGACTCTGTGTGACCCCACAGACGGCAGCCCGTGCCCGGGATTCTCCAGGCAAGAACACTGGAGTGGGCTGCCATTTCCTTCTCCAATGCATGAAAGCAAAAAGTGAAAGTGAAGTCACTCAGTCGTGTCCGACCCTCAGCGACCCCATGGACTGCAGCCTTCCAGGCTCCCCCGTCCCTGGGATTCTCCAGGCAAAAACACTGGAGTGGGTTGCCATTTCCTTCTCCAATGCGTGAAAGTGAAGTCGCTCAGTCGTGCCCGACTCTCAGCGACCCCATGGACTGCACCTACCAGGCTCCTCTGTCCATGGGATTTTCCAGGCAAAAGTACCAGAGTAGGGTGCCATTGCCTTCTCCGAACACCAGTCTAAGTGCTAGAAATAATAACAATGAACAGAACAAAGCTATCCTTGCCTTCATGGAATTCAAAGTATAATGGGAAGAGGGCAGGGACATCAAACATTGATTAAATTAGATAACACATATAACATGCCCAATGATAGGCATATAGCAAATAAGTGTTCAAATAAGTATCAGCTATTGTTAGCTATAAATATTACCTCGATGTTTTTAGGTAATCAGCCTTATGGCTACTAAAAAGCAAACCTTTTTATTCATCCAGTTCTCTAAAAACCAAGAGATTCTTCAGATGGTTTCTGTGCTGTGCTTAGGCGCTCAGTCATGTCCGACTCTTTGCAGCCCCATGGACTGTAGCCCACCAGGCTCCTCTGTCCATGGAGCTTCTCCAGGCAAGAATACTGGAGTGGGTTGCCATGCCCTCCTCCATCGGTTTCTGTACTAAAGGTTCTTATTTTTTAACTGTCCCCTCTCCCCAGTCCATTTCTTGTGAGCCTATCTAGAGGAACACATGTTCAGTCAGATTTCCCTACACAGGAACCGGCATTCCTCTGGAGAGGCAGCAGGTGATGAGAAACACCCAGAGGACCATACCTCTGGTCCATACCCAGAGGTTCATATGGCTGGGCTCCATGCGGACCCACCTCCGCCAGGCTATCCAAGCTCCTGTCCCTACTGAGGCTTGGCCATTCAGCTTGCTCTTCAATGCTTTTCTTCCAGTGTCTTTTTCTTGCTTAAAACAACAAGAATTTGTGCTGCTTACGAAGAACCCTAACTGATACAGTTAGGCAATGTAAGATCATTCTATAAAAAGAAGTGTTCATAGCCAAACACAATTGCCAAATCTCATCAAACTGTGCATTATTAAAATGAGTGAATTTACTGTTATGAAGTATATGTCAACAAAACTGGAGAAGTATTTAATTTAAAAGCATAAATAACACATTTTAAAAAATATTTTAGGTTATTCTCATATATACTGACATTATGCTCTATGCTAAAAAACTCATATAGGAAATACTTTTTAAGATGGACCATTTTACAATTTCCCTGGCAGTCCAGTTGGTTAAGACTCTATGTGCTTCCACTTCATGGGGTATGGGTTCAATCCCTGGTCACCAAACTAAGATCCCACATGCCATGCAATGCAGCCAAAAATAAAATAAAAGGAAGAAGTTTAAGACAGCCCATTTAAAGTGTTTCCACTAACATCAAGCTGCACTGACTGCAATGAGTCTAGAATAAGAGAAGTATGTTAATATCTAAAAACTATGTCTTGCTTACTAAATGGAATAAAGCTCACAACATACATAATGATCATATCTTGCTTTCAAGTTTATTGACAGCACCCCTACAGTACTTTGCTTAATTATTTGTTTTGCTTATATTCCCACTCTCTGTTTAGTCTTACTTTGCAAGCAGCCTATATCACAGCAGGAAACCCCCTCAAAATGCAAACCTCTCCAGCTCCAGTTGAAATTAGGACAGCCACACTTGTCACGTTTTACATTACAAGAATTTCAGAACTGCCTCACTTGGTCACACCATGCTACATTCACTAGGCAGTCTCTATGACAGGGGCTCCAAGGAATACATCAAAGAACACGGTTGTCCCACCTGCCAATCTTAAGCCTAGCTCACATTCCAAAACATCTGTCACCTTAACAAATCCTTAACATATTGGATCTGATACTCCTTAGTACACCCCAATCATTTCTGAGACTTTTTTTTTATTTTAAGGTTAGTGAAAGGTATTAAAATAGAAGGGCAAATAATGAAAAAATAGACCTTGAACATCCAAGTTGCATGTGCATCTTTATACCAAAAAAACCCACAAATATTTCCTAATTACTGTCTCACTCGCAATAAGTGATTCACTTTAATTTTAAACATTACAAAACTCAAAATTTTATTCCCACAACTTTCAGATTTAACCACTTTATAACAGATACCCTTTTATCGTACAATTTCCAATATTAAGTTCAAATTCATCACCTTCTCTTCAAGTAAAAATTCAGTGATCTTATCCCTGATCTCCCCAAGAATCTAATCAAATTTATAATGTGGGTTTTAAAACTATTTACTAAAGTATCCTACTGTATGGCCTTTGGTAACCAGACTAGGTATCCTACATAGCCAACCAGCGAGAAAATCTAATTTAAACTACTCTAATTCCACATAAATTCAACACTGTCTCCCAACGGTGTTTGAGGCAAACTAGGGCTGTTCTGGCTCAACTAGATGTTTCAACTCCCACAGGTTCTTCCTCTGAGTTCAGCAAAACAAACAATGTAAGTTAACTCAAGTTTCAATACAGTATCTGTGTAGAAAACCAAAAATAAGATACATCTAAATGAAAACCTTGCTTTGTAACATAGTAATATTCCAGTTTCCTGGCCTCTTCAATTTAAATTTCAATTACCTTCAGAGTTTCCCTTTGTACCACAGGACCGAAATATTTACAAAAGGAAAATGTGAAAAGGCCAATATTCACCTACCCAACATTTGGTAATCCAACAATACCAATTTTCAAGGAGGTTCCAAATCTTCCAATGATTGGGGGTGGTTTAATTCCATCACCTCCCTTTTTGGGGGGCATCTGAAATGTCAAAACAAACATACACGTGAACAAAACATTTTACTATCCCCATTGACCAAAAACACATTTCATCACACAAAATATATTATTGAATAATAAAGAATAAAATGTACTGTATATATTAATTCAAAACTGACCTACTTTATTTCTCAACAACAATATAAACAGAAAAGTTGTTAACAGATTTGATTATGATAGTTGTCAAAGCAGTCACCCCTGAGAAGTACTGGAAAAACTGATCTAAAACTATGTGGCACCAGGGATTCCCTGCTGGCTTGGTGGTAAAGAATCCGCCTGCCAATGCAGGAGACACAGGTTCGATCCCTGATCTGTGAAGATCCCACATGGTGAGGCCCAACTAAGTCTGTGAGCCACAAATATTGAGCCTGAGCTCTAGAGCCCAGGAATGGCAACTACCGAGCCCACGTGTCCCAACTACTGCCTAGCGCCCCTGCTCTGCAAGGAGAGAAGCCACCGCAATGAGAAGCAAGTACTCCACAACTAGACAAAATCCAGAACAGCAAGGAAGACCCAGCACAGCCAAAACGAAATTTAAAATATGTAAGTAAAATAAAAATATGTGGCACCAGAAATAAAAAATAAAACAAGGTGCCAATCTTCCATTCAGACTGCTCACAAAACACTTTCTTAACCGGACGTGTGGTTACATGAATGAAAGCATTTGGAAGCACGAGTACAGATAAGAGTGTCAAAGAAAATCCATTCTAGAACCACTAGCAACCGAGTCACCTCCCACCAAACCATTCCCCCTTAATCTGGAACCTACTCTTTCCCATTTCGCACAGAAACACCACGTTTCACGTGAAAGAACACTCGCCAACATCAAGGTCTTGCCAACAAGTTTCTTCCACCTTTGGCACTGTTGCTACGACTCCTCAGACCTCATAAGCAACGTCCGGAATCTACCCTTTGATTATTCCTAGTCCTAAATGGATTTACTAAACCTTTTTGTTTAAAGGTCGAAACTTTCTGGGTCCCTGACAATCTGGCTCCAAGTTTCTCCGCGCGGAACTGACCCCACTTCAGTACTGCAAACTGAACTTAAGGGGACTGCTAACCTCACGTTTTATAAGCTGGGAACTATGTCCCTATCTTCTGGCTCCAGCGGAACCTCCGCGGGCCACGCTGAGGCCCCGCTCATAAAGTGATAGTCCAGCCTCTGATCCTTGACCCCAGAGGCCAAGGAATCTCCCTTCTAGGATCTTAACTCCCACCAGTTGCCAGCCAAACCCCGGATCTCCGAAGCACATTTACATGAGAGGAGACTCCAGTCCCCTGGCCTCCTACCGAGGGGTGGCCGGCCGCCCAGCCAAAGCAGAGACCCTCCAAAAACCTTCCCCCTCTGGATGGGGCCACTGGCCATCCCCGCCTCGGTAGGAGGCTTTCCCCAGAACGTGCCGGGTGAGGCGTGGGCCGCTCTCACGAGGCGCGGCCTAGTCCAACAACGCCTCATTCATCCACACGCTCCACGCCGCCGGCTGCCCTCGCCCCATGCCGGCCACCCAGCCGTGGCCCGACGCCGGCCTCAGAGCAACGGGTCGGAGGATCGAAGACGCGGCGGGGGCGCGCCCGCAGGCTCCCTGAGGAACTCACCGTGCTCGGGGCGCGCGATGACACGGGGGTCCCAGCGGCAGCGGGAGATGGGTCCTACCGGCAACGGGAGGCGGGGAGGAAGGAGGAGAGAGCGCAGGCCCGGCCCCTCCGCCGAGCGGCACGCACGTCGGCGGCGGCGGCGGAACGGGCGGGCCGGGCGCCGGGCTGCACCTGCGCGCAGGCCGCGCGCCCCGCCGCGCCCCGCCCTACCCCGCCCCGCGCGCCCGCCCGGCCCGTTGGTCCGGCCGCCTGGAGGCGGGAGAGAGTGGGAGGAGCCGCGCGGCACCCGAGCGGGCGGGAGCTAGAGATCCAGCCCTGCCTGCCTGACCCCGTGTACCCCCGAGAGGCGTGTTCCGCCCTCCCTACACTTGGGCGTCTCGGCCTGGGATCTCCGCTTCCTTCCCTGTGCTTGCCCTGCGTTGCCAGTACGCCCACATTTCAGCCGCGGGACCTCGAACCACTCCGCCTGACCGCCTGCCGGCAGACGGGTTGACTCAGGTCTAGTAATTAGCCGCGCCAGCCCTGCTTGGCTGCCAACTGAGTCATCGGGGACCACGGCCCCAGGTCGCCTTCTTTTTCTATAACTCTTCACTCAATCTGATGATGAGAAGCTGGTAAACTTTCTTAAAGGAAAAAAAAAAAGGACTAAAGGAAGCCTGTGATCTAAGGAGTCCTTCGTTGCCTTAGTTTATTGTTCAGGCATTTTACAGGCACAGAATCCCTGGATGAGTTTAACACAGCCAATATTCACACACATACACACACACCCTCCTTTTCCTCTGGAGGGTTAAGAGCAGGGACCTTTAGAATTTAGGAAATGTAGGTTTCAATCTGGGTTCCACTACTCATAAGAGGTTATACTGATGGTGAGTACAAAGTGTGGGCTATTTAGCTTCCTTCTGTTTCTTAGCTACCCTGTACTCAGACACCTGTTTTTATAAATACAAGGTTTTGGTGACAAAGGAGCTGGACTGAGACAATTTAAATAGTGCATATGTATCATACACTCTTCTTATGAAGTTCTACAGTCGGCTTTCACACGGCTGCTTGTGAAAAAAGAGGAACCATTACTTAAAAAGCTCAAGAATCCCAGAGAGCCCAATCTGTCCAGCGACCAGCCACTCCAATATTGATTGAAAACGTTCCCCAGCCGAAGAGTAATAGCACTGTCTTCAACTTACCACTGTCCTTAGGCCAGATCTCAACACTTCTTCAATCTCTATATCTCTGCAATCTACCCATTCCCTTCAATTCACACTATCAACTTCTTGAGTCAATTACCTGTTTCTCTATTTGCAGCTACTATCTTTTACTTGCACTTTTGACCACCTTGAAAGTGCCTTGACAAAGCAGGTCACAAAGATATTAGTGAGCTAGGCAGAGTTTCAGGAGTGGCCAATCGCTGCTGCTAACAGTTACCCAATAATAAGTCTCCATTTCTAACTCACTGGGTGAAATGTGACTCGCGGTCACTGGGGTCAGTTCACACTCATGGGGGAGAGGATCTGACTGGCCTGGTTTAGGGAAAGTTCTACCAAAGGTCCAATCAGCAGTCATGTGGCTAAAAACATCTCTGACTGATCTGTCTCTACTAATGAAGCAGGCATGTCTCAGAGGAGATCCTAGTAGGTACATTGTATTCTACATAATAAATGAAGACTCAGTGAGACAAACAGGATATTAAGAGTTAACACTAATGCCAAGCCTAATAAAATGACTCTGAACATAGTCAAGGAAAGCTTGTCCTTGAGCCTTTTGCACAAAGGGACTCTACTTAATACCTGTTGGGCTCAGTGATTAGGTGAAGCCTAGAGGAAAGAATCAGGAGTAGTCTAAAATGGAAATTGAGCAAAAGATCTCTGTCAAAGGAAGGATGAGAATAGACCATTAGATCAGCTCAACATAAGGGTGCTGCCAAGAAAAGATAAATGGGCTGAAAAAAAGTAGAGCCCTTGGGACGGGGGTTGGGGTGGAAGGGAGGCACAAGAAGGAGGGGATATATGTATACATATAGCTGATTCAATTTGTTGTACAAGATAAGCTAATACAATATAGTAAAAGCAATTATGCTTCAATTTTTTTTAAAAGTAGACAAGAGCTCATATTTTTCACTCTTTATTATTATTAGCTTTCAGAATTTTTCTTACCTTTCCAGTCATCAGTCAATGACCAGGGATCAAGTGAGTTGACCAAAGGTCACAAAGCATCTAGGAAATGGATGGGGGTCAGTAATTTATCCCCCACCACCCCATACAGTAGCTCAGTTGGAAATCCAGAGATTTACTGATCTTGTACAGAAACCTAAGGGCAGGAGACAGGAAGACTTTACAGAGAGAAGAAGAGAAAGAAAGGAGGAAAATGGAATAGTGACACATTCATCATAGGCTTGCAAGGCTGGACTACACCTGTTGGCCAACCTCATCCACATCTGTTACAGGTATAACAGATAGCAAAATAATAGTAATAACTACACCAAGAGGGAAACTGTCCTGATAATAACTTTAGAGGGGAAGGGAACAGCTTGTAAAAAAAATAAGTACCTTGGGGCGGGGGCAGGGGGAATTGAGGACCTATTGGTCAAAGGTCTAACAAACTTGTAGTTAGAAGGTAAATGAGATCTGGAGATCTAACATACATCATTGTGATTATAGTTAACAATACTGTATTTTATATATATATAATATATATGTATTTGAAAGTTGCTAAAAGACTAGGTCTTAAATGTTCTCATCACAAAAGAGAAATAACAATTGTGTGAGGTGACAGAGGTGCAGTGAAGAACAAGACAAATATGGCCCTTGCCCTCAAGGAGCTTGCAGTCTAACAGGGAAGGCAAACAAGTAACTATACAAATAACTATCTAAGAACTTGATAAAAAAAAAATCTATAGAATACTTAAGTGCTTTGATTACAATTTCACAATTTAAAATACACCATTACCAGGACTTCCTTGGCAATCCAGCAGTTAAGACACCATGCTTCCCTGAAGTGGGCACAGATTCGATCTTTGGTTGGGGAACTAAGATCCTGCATATAGCACAACTTGGCCAAAAAATAGGAAAAAACTTTGTTAATAAAAACTAAATAAAATACACCATCACTTTGACTTTCATTTACTTGTAGGACTTCTGATATTATGTTCCAGACAGTGTATAATCAACCCCTTTCCCTGTTCCATTACCAGCAGTACTCAGACCCGGTCAGGCATCAGCGAAGAAGCAGATTTTCAATTTTCATTCTTCCACTTGACAGATCGTGATTTTTGAATCTTTGAAATTTGACCATAAGTTACCCGTGAAGTAAAACATGTTTAATCATCTGCCCTGTATTCTGGAATTGCTCATAGTTTTTGAAAGGATGCTGATTGATTAAGGAGTCCAGCTATCCTCATAGAAACTGCTAGAATTTTGTTATCTAATGTCTATCGTAATTCATGGGTAAAGATTTAGGAAGTCTTTTTTCTTTTTTCAGGAAGTCTTAAAAGAAGATTTTACATGCTATTTTCCCAGAGGCAACAGAAAAAGATATATGCTAATCTAAAAAAATAAAGATACTATTAAAGCATTATGTAGGATACTTTTAGCTACAAGTAATAGAAATTCCTATTCAATGGAAATTTGTCCTATATAACAGAACGTCCAGAGAAGAAGAACTTCAGGATTGATGGATTATGTAGCTCAACACTATTTTCAGGGATCTTGATTCTTTCTGTATCACAGCTCTGTCTTCTCTGGACATCCTCTGGTTTCATCTTCAGGCTAACAGCAAGAAGAGTCCTGTGGCACTTCTAGGCAACACATCCCAAATTCACAATATTCAGGGAGGGTAAGAAAAATAAACCATTTCTTCTTGTAACTCTTTCTTAGAAAAAAGGAAACGGATCCTAGAAATCCTCTAGCAGACTTCTTCCATTGGGCAAATTGAGGCCTCACGCCTATACTCAAACCAAACACTGGCAGGGGAAATGGGGTTAGCCTGAGACCATTCAGCCCAACCTTGGGCCTGGAATATAGCTCAGCTTCATCAGAGGCACCTGACTGTGGATAGGTCTCTGGGCAAAATCAAGGTTGTATAAGAACAGGGCACCTGTGTCCACATATACTTCCTGAACCATTTTTCAAGATAACAGCTTGAATATAGAATGATAATTCTGAAAGAAATTAGTGGCATTGGTGGTCATCTGATTAAATGTACATAATTGTAATAGATATTGGTATACCTCGTTCAATGAGAAAACACAAGAAAATTGATCATCTTCTGATAACATAGTGGTGTTACATAAAGAGAGCATGTGAAAATAATATTTTTATTAACCTTTGCAAGATACTTAAAATTCCAGTCAGGAGAAGTGAAATTACTTACCAAAATGTATCATGAATCCCACCAATTGAACTGGAAGTTGGGGGGTCTTGCCTGTAGGTTACCAAACTGATGGCCTCTCATAGTAGCACCAGCTCAGGATAATATTTCACCTTCATTACACTGTTGAACCTGTGTGGTTCATTTCAGTAACTATTTGTACTAGTCAGCATAGGACAGATTATAATACAGTAACAGACTACTTCAGGGACTTCCGTGGTGGTCCAGTGGCTGAGAGTCCACACTCCCAGTGGAGGAGCCCTGGATTAGATCCCTGGTCAGGGAACTAGATCTCACATGCCACAACTAAGAGTTCGCATGCCACAACTGAAGATTCTACATGCCACAGCTGAAGAGCTTGCGTGCCACAACAAAGATCAAAGATTCCTTGTGCCACAACTATGACCCAGCATAGTCAAATAAATTAAAAAAAAAAAAAAGACAACTCCAAAATGTCTGGGGAAGAGGAAGTCACAGAATAAAATAATTCTCTTACATAAAGTCCCCTGGAGCTCTGCTAGTTTTGTCCATGAGTTGGTTCAGTACTTGCAGGCTATTTCGGTCTCTAAATCCTTCCATTTCAAAGTGCTCCCCCAACAAAGTGACATTTCATTGGCCAAGTGAAGTCACATGACCACATCAACCTTCAAGGGGCAGAGGATCCTTGTACCTAGCGGTAGAGGAGAATTAGATACTAACAAATAGTGATAATGCCTGACACAATATACTCATAATAGATTCACAAATAGCTTCTATGAAGGATGTTCTTTCTAAATCAATTTTCTGTTGTCACTATATGAAACACAGCAATCAAGGGTGCCCTTCTTTCTAAATGATTCTTATGAAGAAGTCATGACTGATGTCCCTTTGGTGGTGCCTGTTCATCCCATGGCCTCTTCCTTCTAAGAATGATTCACTCCCTCCCCAAACTGAGGGGGCAAGCCTAAACCCTCCTGTTTATAGCACATGAATTTTAGCCTCAGGATATTAGACAAGCAGTGGGTGAAAGCCCAATCCAAGCTGGGCTATCTAGATTCTCTTTCTCTTGAGAAGTTGGATACAACATAGCAATAATTACTATCAATTGCTTAAAGGCAACATAGAATCAGGGCTATGTCATACACTTGCTTGACAGTTCAGACAAAGCTCTTTGAAAGAAAAAACAGGCAGGCAGGAAAAAAGCAGTAATCAATCACCCACATGGTCCTTTAATCACAAGTTCTGACTTTAGGGTCACAGTCTAGTCCTCCTATAGTTCTGTATATTTTCTGAATTTGGACTCTGTGAAATAGCTCTGTATTCTACCAAGACTTTCATCTTCTGTTTAAATTGGTTTCCAATGGGTTTCCATTTTTTACAACCAAACAATGGTTGCAATAGATAAAGCAAAGAACAACTGATACTGTCCTGAAAATAATTCCTGTCTGTTAGGGGTCCATTGGTCCAATGTTCCTCTTACCTGTAGTTTTAAATTATAAAACTTTATTTCCCAGAGTGTGTTCTGTACAATGGTGATCCTCTACGCTCTGTGGAACCACAGATCTAGGATCGGTTAAGTTTTGGAAGGTGGCTTCCCTGGTGGCTCAGATGGTAAAGAATCTGCCTGCAATGCAGGAGACTCAGGTTCAATCTCTGGGTCAGGAAGATCCCCTGGAGAGGGAAATGGCAATCCACTTCAGTATTCTCGCCTGGAGAATCCCATGGACAGAGAAGCCAAACATGACTGACCAGGAGTGCTGTATCCTGTATCTCCCTTTGGGAGACTGTAATATACATTAGTATATTTAAGGATCTGAGAAATTCCACAATAAAGAGACCTGTCAAGTCTCCTTATCCCACCATTACCTGCATTTTCATATAATACACATTAAAATCTCTGACAGCATGTGCTCTACGGAATCAACTCTTCGGAAGTTGATATTAAATAGTGATTTAGGAGGAGTCCTTTTTCTGCAGCAGAAACCTGTTGAACAATGCTTTCTTCCCTTGCTTTTTTAACAACTACGTAGTGACAAGAAATGATTATTTGACAAGGAAAAAAAAAATGAGTACCAACTAAAGAAAGCATTGCTCCAGATGTCTCACTACCAAGATGAAACTTAAAATTAAGAGTCTTGTGCTTTATCTTACTCTAGATGAGAAAATGCCTTTTCAGGAGAAGGGAAAGATCTCCAAAGAGTGGGATTAAACATGTATGTTTTCTTGAGTGACCTTTGAGATTACTGATGAGTCTCCTAGAAGCTATCTTTGGGTTATCCTGTCCTACAGCTGATAGGCTAAGCCCTGACTAAGATAACCACTGTTTTATATTACCTCTGTGCCTTATTAACAGGACTTTAAAGACTACTCAGTGCTTTGGCTTCCTGGCCAACTGAAGCAATACCAGCTCAGGTTGGCTCTCCTTGAAAGTTGAACCAGATTACACACAATGATCTGAGAATCAAGAGAAGAAGTAACAATGTAATCACAATCATCTTCAAGATCGAATGATTTTCTTCTGCTTCCACTTCTGTCCTTCTTAGGTTTTTAGGTAGAGAATGAAAATAGTTACTATCTTCCTATTGCTTATCTTACTAACCTCTATTGGGTGCCAGATACCAGCCTTACATTTTACATTTGGGGCCTAATATACTAACTGTACAGGTAAGGGTTGTGCTAAGTCGTTTCAGCCTGTCTGACTCTTAGCAACCCCATGAACTGTAGTCTGCTAGGTTCCTCTGTCCATGGGATTCTCCAGGTAAGAATACTGGAGTGGGTTGCCAGGCCCTCCTCCAGAGGATCAGCCCTCCTCCAGGAGATCTTTCTGACTGAAGGATAGAGCCCATGTCTCTTATGCCTCTTACATTGGTAGGCAGATTCTTTACCACTGAGCCGCCAGGTAAGGGTTGCTGCTGCTGCTGCTGCTGCTGCTAAGTCGCTTCAGTGGTGTCCGACTCTGTGTGACCCCATAGATGGCAGCCCACCAGGCTCCCCCGTCCCTGGGATTCTCCAGGCAAGAACACTGGAGTGGGTTGCCATTTCCTTCTCCAATGCATGAAAGTGAAAAGTGAAAGTGAAGTCGCTCAGTCGTGTCCGACTCTTCGTGACCCCATGGACTGCAGCCCACCAGGCTCCTCCGTCCATGGGATTTTCCAGGCAAGAGTACTGGAGTAAGGGTTACTATGCCCCGTTTGTAGCTAAGGACACCAAATCCATAAAAGGTTAGGCGATTTTATTAGCATTCATTATTAGGCAATAACCTAACTACCAATCCAATTCCATCTGATTCCAGATGCACTTTCTATTTAAACATGCTTGTCACACAACAGCCAAATAATGTTTTACATTTAGTAAATGATGCAGTCTGTCTAACAATACAGATGAGGAATAAAGGGGTGTATATATGTGTGTTTGTGTGCCCACATGTCTATGTATGCTTTTAACTGGAGCAAAAGATTAACTCAAATATTTCATGTGAAAAAACTTGACCTCAAAGGGAACTTCTGGCTAGGATTTCTTTTTTTAATCATGAATATTTCAGTCAGTAAATAGGACTATTAACATTATTGGAAGACATCTTCAGTGTATCTATAGGCTTTGATATTCAAGGACAAACAAGAGCCTGGAAACATTAAGGCTTCAGTGTTCAGAACATGACCAGGATTATCTAAATTGATGCAGTGATTAAAATGTTTTGTCAGGGAACAGTTTATTCAGGGAATCCTGGATGAATTGCTGTGAAATCATTGGTGAACTATTAAATGATGCATATAAGCAGGAAGATGAGGTCCCAGAACTGTGCTTCTTCCCATTTCATCTTTCTTTTAACTTCAATTCTCATTACAGCTTGAAGAAAAGTACTTTCTAATGATGGTTATAAAATAAACAAAGAATGCTGCCTGACCAAGTACCAAGAAGACTGTTTTAAAACAAATAAGCGTAACTGTATATCAATGACACAACCACACAAAGAGAAGAACTGTTTTAAGTTTTTTTTATAACATAAGACTTTGACTATATATTCTTAGAAATAGGTATTCTAAGGACAAAAAGAAAGGTAAATTTTTAATTTCTCCTAGTAGTCTCATGAAAACTGATAAAAAAAAATACTGGTATCATTTTGAAATTATTTTATGAATATCATAGAGCAAATGATTATGTTAAATGTGCTGGGATCAAAAATGTATAAAATGAGCCCACAATACCTTCTACCTGAGAGCAAGTAAGTAAACAAAGACTGTTGGGATCATATCAAAATGACACAAAAGTCAACTTCCTCCAGGCTTCCTCCAGCCAAATATGGAACAATTTAACCATCCAAAGTAAAAATTATTGAAACAAATTGAAACATGTTGAATGTATAAAATCCATGCATTCATATGATATGAAAAAGATAAAGAAAGATAATTAATTACATAAATACACAGAAAGTTATTGGTCACCATTAGAAGTAGTTAGGGCATTGTATGAGTTTGTTAGAGCTGCCATAATAAAGTGCCATCTAAGTGACTTCAACAACAGAAATGTATATTATCACAATTCTGGAGGCTAGAAATCCAAGATCAAGGTGTCAGCAAAGTTGATTTCTTCTGAGGTTTCTCTCCTTGGCTTGCAGAGGGCCACATTCTCCCACTATCTTCGTATGGCCTTCCCCCTGTGTATATCTGGGTCTACGTTTTCTCTTCTTATAAGGATACCAGTCCTGTTGGATTAGGGACCACCATAGTAACTATGTTTTAACTTAATTACCTTTTAAAGACTTATCTCCAAACACATACTGGGGGTTAGAAGTTCAATATGTGAACTTGAGGGAGGACACAACTTAGTATTGATATAACAACAGGCACCAAGTCCTTACTTTGAAAATTAAAGAAAAAGAAAAAATAATTTATTCTGTCTGTCCCATATAAAATACACTAAATATCCCTAATTAAGGAGGGGAATCCAGTTACTAAATGCAAACAAAATGGTAGAAAAACACTATTTTTATGGTATAGGCAGTGCTCATCAATGGATGATTAAACTATTAAGGAAAAAAGGTTGATAGTACACTTTTTAATGATTAAGCTATTACCACTTGAATCTACCAATCAATGTAGCATCACTAAAAGTAGGATAACCAGATATTACATGCCTGCTGATGTGATGCAACATAACCTACATGGCACCACCTATGAGATATTCTCGCTTAAGAAGCTAAAACTGAATTTAATTGAACCTTTAGTTTTAACTTTCAGTTTATAGGAGATACAGTGGATGGGGGACAAGTTGAATTACACTATCAAGAAGCAGTTTTCCAAATCCAGAAGGTAAGATATTTTGCTGCTGCTGCTGCTGCTAAGTCATTTTAGTCGTGTCTGACTCTGTGCAGCCCCATAGACGGCAGCCCACCAGGCTCCCCCGTCCCTGGGATTCTCCAGGCAAGAACACTGGAGTGGGTTGCCATTTCCTTCTCCAATGCAGGAAAGTGAAAAGTAAAAGTGAAGTCGCTCAGGCGTGTCCGACTCTTAGCAAACCCATGGACTGCAGCCTACCAGGCTCCTCCATCCATGGGATTTTCCAGGCAAGAGTACTGGAGTGGGGTGCCATTGCCTTCTCCGAAGATATTCTACAGGGTAACTAACCTGATTTTATCAAGTCAACAGCATGAGCATGCAGGTCAGGAAGCAACAGTTAGAACTGGACATGGAACAACAGACTGGTTCCAAATAGGAAAAGGAGTACGTCAAGTGTGTATATTGTCACCCTGCTTATTTAACTTATATGCAGAGTACCTCATGCGAAATGCTGGGCTGGATGAAGCACAAGCTGGAATCAAGATTGCCGGGAGAAATATCAATAACCTCAGATATGCAGATGATACCACCCTTATGGCAGAAAGCAAAGAACTAAAGAGCCTCTTGATGAAAGTGAAAGAGGAGAGTGAAAAAGTTGGCTTAAAGCTCAACATTCAGAAAACTAAGATCATGGTATCCAGTCCCATCACTTCATGGCAAATAGATGGGGAAACAGTGGAAACAGTGTCAGACTTTATTTTTTTTGGCTCCAAAATCACTGCTGATGGTGACTGCGGCCATGAAATTAAAAGATGCTTACTCCTTGGAGGAAAAGTTATGACCAACCTAGACAGCATATTAAAAAGCTGAGACATTACTTTGCCAACAAAGGCCCATCTAGTCAGGGCTATGGTTTTTCCAATAGTCATGTATGGAGGTGAGAGTTGGACTATAAATAAAGCTGAGTGCCAAAGAATTGATGCTTTTGAACTGTGGTGTTGGAGAAGACTCTTGAGAATCCCCTGGACTGTAAGGAGATCCAACCAGTCCATCCTAAAGGAGATCAGTCCTGGGTGTTCATTGGTAGGACTGATGTTGAAGCTGAAACTCCAATACTTTGGCCACCTGATGCGAAGAACTGACACATTTGGAAAGACCCTGATGTTGGGAAAAACTGAGGGCGGAAGGAAAAGGGGATGACAGAGGATGAGATGGTTGGATGGCATCACCAACTCGATGGACATGAGTTTGAATAAGCTACGGGAGTTGGTGATGGACAGAGAGGCCTGGCATGCTGCAGTTCATGGGGTTGCAAAGAGTTGGACATGACTGAGCGACTGAAATGAACTGAACTGAACCGAACAGCATAAGAAAATTAAAAAAAGGAAAGACAACTATTCCAGATTAAAAGAATCACAACAAAATAGAATGTTGTGATTCTTGTTTTAATCCTGATTGAACAAACCAACCATAAAAAGTGTTCCTGAGATAATCAGAAAAAAATTTATCATTATCAGTGCAATGATATTAAGGAATTAGTGTTAACTTTCAGGTGTGATACTATTATATTTTTTAAGTCTTCATTTTATACAGAAGTATTTAAGATACTTCTTAAATTATAGAGAAATATCAGACATTTGCTTTTAAAAAATACAGAAGAGAAAGAAAGAGGGAGAAAGGGATAAATGATTGATATGGCAAAATGTTGATAATTGTTGAAACTGCTAGACCAATAGTTCTCAAAAGGGGTCTCCCAACCAGCAGCAGTAGCATCATTTGAGAATCTGTTAGAAATGCTAACTTCTTGGACCCACCCCAAACTCACTGGATCAGAAAGTCTGTGGACAGGGTCCAGCAATCTGCAGATTAACAAACCGTCCAGGTGATTCCCATGCAGCTGAAGTTTGAGAACCACTTCGGTAGACAAAGTGGGAGGAGTCTGAACATTTTAAATGTTGAATATTTTTCAGTACAATTAAAAACTGTCATTATAAAAAAAAAGTTAAAAAAAAAAAAGTATTTGTGGTATATGCAAGAGTCTGAAGGAAAATGTAACTACCTCCAGGGGTTTGTCATAACATAAATAATCCTAAGAAGTGAATTGTAGAATGTGTGAATTATCTCTCAGTAAAGCTGTTTAAAAGAGACTCTGTGGTTCTCCTTGAAGGTGACTTTAATATTTATTTATTTATTTCTATTTTAATTATTTCTTTGGCTGTGCCAGGTCTTAGTTGCGGCACACAGGATCTTTAGTGGTGGTGTACGGGATCTAGTTCCTTTACCAGGGACCAAACCCGTGTCCCCTGCCTTGGGAACGTGGAGTCTTAACCACTGGCTCACCAGGAAAGTCCGGAAGGTGCCATTATAAGGCTTCATATTTTTTTCTTTCTAAGACAGAGAGCTTCCCTTTCATTCTCTTCGTTATTAAATATTTATTGAATTTAATGCTGTACAGGAATTCTGCTGTGGGATGGGGAGATAAAGATGGAAAAAAGCACAGTTGCTTGGGCCTCCCCACTGATCCAGCAGTTAAGAATCTGCCTTGCAATGCAGGGGACACCCATTCCATCCCTGATCCTGGAAGATCACACATGCTACAGAGTAACTAAGCCCCTGTGCCATGACTACTAAACCCGCACTTTGGGGCCCGCCAGCTGCACCTACTGAGCCCAACTGCCGCAACTGCTGAAGCCTGGGTGCCACAGAGCCTGTGCTCTGCAACAAAAGAAACCGCTGCAAGGAGAAACCCGAGCACCACAGCTAGAGAGTAACCCCCACTCTCCACAACTATAGAAAGCCAGAGTGCAGCAATGAAAACCCAGCACAGCCATAAATGAATAATTAAAAAAAAAAAAAGAAAGAAACTCAGAACTAATTAAAACACACACAGAGTTGCTTTCCTCAGTGGTTCCATAGCATAATGGGGAAAGGAGATAAAGGAATCAGTGTAAGTAACGGCTGCAATGGGATGAGTTGATGCAGTGTGGAACCAACACTGACAGTGACTGGAGAAGAAGACACTTGTCCTGAGTCGTAAAGACTGAGTTGAGATTAATGAGATGGAGGGAAGTCTTAGAGAAATGCAAGAATACCATTCACTCACAAAGTCACAATAAAGAGATGCAGGTGGCTAGAGCAAAGCAAGGAGTTTATGGTGGCAATGGACAGAGACCCCATCCTAAAGGAATCAGCCTGCCAGGCTTTTCACATTGCTGTCTCCATAAATATTTCTGTGAATGTACACAGGTGTAGTGAAGTCTCTAGCAACTGGAGAATAATCCTAAGAGTCAGACTATGAAATTTTGAAAGTCTAGAGCCATCAAAAGGAACAATTTGGCCTAAAACCATTGCTTGCATTTATATAGAACTATACTGCTGAAGAGAATGCCAAGAGAGTCCTTTGTATAAAAGTGTTAGCTAAATATAGCTACCTAATCATTTGTGAATAAATTGAAATGAGCTATCTTGGAAAAGTATAGAAATGTCACTATTTTTTAACCATAGATTCCATCTTAGATGTGAGGTGTTAAAGCAGGTATTTCATGCTCTTTGAAGATATTTTTAGTGTTGGTGTTCTAATCCACGTTATTTTTTTAAGTCAAAATCTCAGGAATGTTGTGCCTATCAAATATAACTATCTTCTGTTGCATTTTCTATCTATGCCACAAATGTTAATGTAAAACAAAGGGAATGTAACAAATAGAATTTTGTCAGCTGGTTTGACAGCATTAAACCAACCAAAGAATTCCATAAGTAACAAAAGATTTTATATAGAAATGTAATTAAAATTATTATAAAAATAAACAAGGAACATAACTCCCTTCTCCATGTTGTTTGAATAATACATGCTGAAAGAGGAAATTAAGTTCAATAAAAGTCAATTCATTGAGACTGATAAAGCAAGGATTTGGAGTTCAGTCGCTCAGTCATATCTGTCTCTTTGCAGCCCCGTGGACTGTAGCCTACCAGGCTCCTTTGTCCATGGAATTTTCCAGGCAAGAATACAGGAGCAGGTTGCCATTTCCCCCTCCAGGGGATCTTCCTGACCTGACCCACAGATCGAACCCTCTTCTCTTGCATCTCCTACATTGGCAGACTGATTTTTCACCCACTAGCGCCACCTGGGAAGCCCCTTCTATACATTAGCTTTATAAAATAAGAATTTTATTTTATAAAATTTTTGTTATATTTTGATTTTTAAAAAAGAATTCTACTTTAATGGTATAAACAAGGTTTCTAGAGTAGTATTGCTTAAATCACCAATCATAATTTTCTCTATGTTAAACCTGATGTTTTCCCATTAACTGTAAAATATTGTTGAGTGTTAATGGGATGCTGAAAAGAATACAGGCTTTGGAGCCAGGTAACCTAGACTTGAATTCTGGTGTCACCGCTTACAAGCTATGTCATTTGGACCCATTTGTTTGCGCAGCCTCCTTTCCCTGGGCCTACCGCCATCTTCCTCACAGAGCTTTTACGAGGTCTAATGATAAAGGTGGTGTATGGCAGCGACAGGCTCCCTGGCACCAGATGAAAGCATTCTCTGGACATAATTAGTTCCCCTCAGCTATGGTCTTCTGTACAAACAGAACTTGGTGGCTTTAACACAAATATTTAGTACTTCTCATATTTTCTGTGGTTTTTTTGGGTAGTTCTGCTTCAGTGGAATTGCTAGGCTAGGCACTGGGATTGCTAGAAGATCCAAAATGGCCTTGCTCATTTGACTGACATTTGATGGTTGTCAACAGGGACTGTTGGTTAGGGGACCTCAGTCCTTCTCCACATGCCCTTTCTCTCCCACTCAGGTGTCTCACAGCATAGTGGCTGGGCTCAAAGAGGGAGCATTTCAGTAGCAATAGGCAATTGGAAGCTATCAAGTCTCTTAAGGTCTAGTTCCAGAGACCTAGATTATCACCTTGTCCACATTCTACTGCCCAAAGCCAACCTGGATTCGAGAAATGGGAAATACTACCATTTTTTAATGTGAAGAGTGGCAAGTATACAAGTAGGACAAGTATTTGTGGGGGACAATCTTTGGAAACACTACTCTAATGCACCTCTGGCCACAACAATTCATATCTTTCCCATGTGTAAAATATTCTCACTCCTCAGAACCCCTAAAATCTCATACTTTTATGGCATCAGGTCAAAGTCCAGGACTTTGTCAGTCAAATAAGGAGCAACTAAAGCTCTTCAAGGTGGTCTCTCAAGTGCAGCCCTTAGTCACAAAGACCTGTGTAAACTAAAAAGACAAATTATCTGTCCCACCTGCATCCAACAATACCATGGTGAAAAAGGGACAGGATAAGCACAACAGACACCGTCATTCAAAAAGAGGGCAATAGTAATCCCACTCCTAGATGTATGTTCAGAGAAAACTCTAATTCAAAAAGATACATGCAGCCCAGTGTTCATAGTAGCACTATTTACGGTAGCCAAGACAAGAAACCAACCTAATGTCCATCTATAGGTGAATGGATAAAGAAGATGTGATATATTAGCCATAAAAAAGCATGAAATAATGCCATTTGCAGCAACATGGATGAATCTAGAGATTATCCTACAAAGTGAAGAGAGTTAGAAAAAGAAAGACAAATACCATGTGATATCACTTATGTGTGTGTGCTCAATTGCTCAGTGGTGTTCGACTCTTCACGACCTCATAGACTGTAGCAGGCTCCTCTGCCATGGAATTTTCCAGGCAAGAATACTGGAGTGGGTTGCCATTGCCTAAAGCTATGCTTTTTCCAGTAGTCATATATGGATGTGAGAGCTGGACCATAAAGAAAGCTGAGTGCCGAAGAATTGATGCTTTTGGACTGTGGTGCTGGGGAAGACTCTTTGAGAGTCCCTTGGACTGCAAGGAGATCCAACCAATCAATCTTAAAGGAAATCAGTCCTGAACATTCATTGGAAGGACTGATGCTGAAGCTGAAACTTCAATACTTCGGTCACCTGATGCAAAGAACTGACTCACTGGAAAAGACCCTGATGCTGGGAAAGATTGAAGGCAGGAGGAGAAGGGGATGACAGAAAATGAGATGGTTGGATGGAATCACCGACTGGATGAACATGAATTTGAGCAAGCTCTGGGAATTGGTGATGGACAGGGAAGCCTGGCGTGCTGCAGTCTATGGGGTCGCAAAGAGTCAGACACAGCTGAGTGACTGAACTAAACTGCAAGGGATCTTCCGGACCCAGGGATCAAACTTGGGTCTCTTGCGTTGGCAGTCAGATTCTTTACCCCTGAGCCATCTGGGAAGCTGAGTATTACTTACATGTGGAATCTAATAAGTGACACAAATGAACTTATTTATGAAACAGAAACAGACTCACAAACATGGAAAAGAAACTTATGGCTACCAAAGAGAAAAGGGGATGACGGAGGATAAATGAGGAGTCTGGAACTAGCAGATACAAAATACTGCATATAAAATAGATAATAAGGTCCTACTATAGCACGAGCTTCCCCGGGAGCTCAGACAGTAAAGAATCTTCCTGCATTGCAGGGTACCCAAGTTCCATCCCTGGGTCAAGAAGATTCCCTGGAGAAGGGAATGGCTATCCACTCCAGTGTTCTTGCCTGGGAAATAACATGAACAGAGGAGCTTGGCAGGCTACTGTCCCTGAGGTCGCAAAGAGTCAGACACAACTTAGTAACTAAGTGTGCACTGTATAGCACAGGGAACTATATTCAATATCCTGCAATAAATCACAATGGAGAAGAATGTAAAGAAGAATTACATATATACATATATATATGCATAACTGAATCACTTTGCTGTTCACCAGAAAGTAGCACAATATTGTAAACCAATTATACTTCAAATTAAAAAAATTTTTTTAAGGGGTGAAGGGGGATAGGAGGCACATAACAGTCACCAGACCATAGTAATTCTGGAATTAGGCTAAGCACATACCATCATTTCCTGCAACTCTGAGATCAGAGAAAGTACCTTGATTAAGGCCCAGCTCTGCTTGCTAGAGTAGTTCTTTCAGATTCTCTAGGCCCTTAATTCTGAGTCATTCTTCATTTTCCATAAGAAATGGTCCATGTTTGCAACTGAGTAGCATTCTCTGCTTGCTTCTTGTCTGGAGAAAGTTCTGGGCTTAGAGGCCTCTTTTGTTTTTACACTATCTCTGCCCTTCGGACCATGCTTATATAATTCCTTTTTAAAAAATCTTTATGGGCTTCCAGCATATCACATTTTAATCCAGTCTATTAGGTAAAAGCCACATCCACAAGTCTCTATGAGACAGGCCCTCCCCCCATCTAGGATCTAGAGACAGATGCTATGCGACAATGCCTTTAAGATTCTTAGAAATCCTTTTTTCTAGCAAAGAAAACCCAAGTGGTGTGCACTTAAAATTCTTGGAAGCTCTTTCATCTATCCGGCAGCACCTTGGATTTGATCCTTGCTAGCAGAGTCGGACACGACTGAGCGACTTCACTTTCACTTTTCACTTTCTTACCTTGGAGAAGGAAATGGCAACCCACTCCAGTATTCTTGCCTGGAGAATCCCAGGGACGGCAGAGCCTGGTGGGCTGCCATCTATGGGGTCGCACAGAGTCGGACACGACTGAAGCGACTTAGCAGCAGCAGCAGCAGCAGCAAAGTCCTAGCTGGCGACTCTCTGTTCATTCCTGTCTCATTAAATGCAGCTTAGAAAAACCAACTGGTACTTGGAACATGTTATGTGCAAATCTTCTTAGCCACCTTCACAAGTTCACGAGGTATGTTTTCTGTCTTGTATATTACTATAGTCAGCAGGGCTGCCAAACTTTCCACCCTTACTTAACAGGGGTTGCTTTTTCTCCAGTATCCAATAACATTTTTATCACTCCCCTTCTAACTTCATTTACAGTCTCCTCAAAGCCCTTCTGGCTTCTGCCCTCCAGCTGGTCCCAAAGTCAATGCCACGTGTTTTTAGGTTTTTTATTACCACAGCACCTTACTTCCAGATTCCAATTTCTCTTAGCTTTCTATTGTTAAATAATTTTTTTTTTAAGCCCCAAACTTCGTGCATTAAAATGACTGTAATCAAAGTGGTCAAATGGAGAACATACATGCGCTTCTTTCCTCACATGTTTGGTCCCTCAGTGCTGATCCTTGTGGCCTCTCTCTCCACGTGATATCTCATCCTCCAGGGTCACCATAGGTTTCTCTCCAGACAATAGTTTGGACTTGTTACATGATCGCTGAGGGTTCTAAGATGCCAGAGGTGAAGTGCCAGCCCTCTTAATCTTTGCACTGGAAGTCCTGGGGAACCACTTCTGTTGTGTTCAACCAGACAGAGCAAGCCCCAAGACCAGTGCAGATGGACGGGAGGGGAAATAAACTCCGTGTTATGAACTGAAGTTTTGCAAACCCCTAAAAATTTATATGTTGAAATCTAGTCCCCAGTGTGGTGGTATTACGAGGTGAGGCCTATGGGAGGTAACTCGGTTATGAGCAGGGAGCCCTCCTGTGTGAGTTTAGCGCTCTTCTAAGAAAAGGCCAGACAGCTGGCCCTCGCTTGCTGCCATGTAGGGGAGGGTACCACTTGAAGTCAGCCATTGACAACCTAGACAAAGGCTCTCACCAGGACCCCCAAATATGCTGGCAACCTGATCTCAGGGCTTCCTACCTCCAGAACTATGAGAGAGAAGTTTCTATTACTTAAGCTACCCAGTTTTGCGTGAGCTAAAGTAATGCTCAAAATTCTCCAAGCCAAGCTTTAGCAATATGTGAACCATGAACTTCCTGATGTTCAGGCTGGTTTTAGAAAAGGCAGAGGAACCAGAGATCAAATTGCCAACATCCGCTGGATCATATAAAAAGCAAGAGAGTTCCAGAAAAACATTTATTTCTGCTTTATTGACTATGCCAAAGCCTTTGACTGTGTGGATCACAATAAACTGTGGGAAATTCTGAAAGAGATGGGAATACCAGACCACCTGATCTGCCTCTTGAGAAATTTGTATGCAGGTCAGGAAGCAACAGTTAGAACTGGACATGGAACAACAGACTGGTTCCCAATAGGAAAAGGAGTTCGTCAAGGCTGTATATTGTCACCCTGTTTATTTAACTTATATGCAGAGTACATCATGAGAAACGCTGGACTGGAAGAAACACAAACTGGAATCAAGATTGCCAGGAGAAATATCAATAACCTCAGATATGCAGATGACACCACCCTTATGGCAGAAAGTGAAGAGGAACTCAAAAGCCTCTTGATGAAAGTGAAAGTGGAGAGTGAAAAAGTTGGCTTAAAGCTCAACATTCAGAAAACAAAGATCATGGCATCCGGTCCCATCACTTCATGGGAAATAGATGGGGAAACAGTGGACACAGTGTCAGACTTTATTTTTCTGGGCTCCAAAATCACTGCAGATGGTGATTGCAGCCATGAAATTAAAAGACGCTTACTCCTTGGAAGGAAAGTTATGACCAACCTAGATAGCATATTCAAAAGCAGACATTACTTTGCCAATAAAGGTTCGTCTAGTCAAGGCTATGGTTTTTCCTGTGGTCATGTATGGATGTGAGAGTTGGACTGTGAAGAAGGCTGAGTGCTGAAGAATTGATGCTTTTGAACTGTGGTGTTGGAGAAGACTCTTGAGAGTCCCTTGGACTGCAAGGAGATCCAACCAGTCCATTCTGAAGGAGATCAGCCCTGGGATTTCTTTGGAAGGAATGATGCTAAAGCTGAAACTCCAGTCCTTTGGCCACCTCATGTGAAGAGTTGACTCATTGGAAAAGACTCTGATGCTGGGAGGGATTGGGGGCAGGAGGAGAAGGGGACGACAGAGGATGAGATGGCTGGATGGCATCATGGACTCGATGGACGTGAGTGTGGGTGAACTCTGGGAGTTGGTGATGGGCAGGGAGGCCTGGCATGCTGCGATTCATGGGGTCACAAAGAGTCGGACACGACTGAGCGACTGATCTGATCTGATCTGAAGCTTCACTTGTAAAGATGAGGAACAAAATGTACATTCAGGGAGGGGGGAACTATTGGGGCTCAATTTTAACTCCTAATTTTATTGCAACAGTTAAGCCTAGCCCTGCCTTGCTTAGGGTAAATGGCAGGAAGTCTGGGCTCTGATTCCTTTCTTCCTATATGTTGGTGCACCTAAGTGCAGGGGTAGATCTCTGCCTAAAACAAACACCGCCACTCTCATCCTCAAACCCCGACTCAGGACATCAGGGAATGTTATGCCAGATATTAGAAGACTGCCAAGTTCTTCCTTCCTTTTTCACTTTCTTTTCTTCTTCACTTTCTTTCCTTCCTTCCCTCTTTTTTCTCTTCTGTTTCCTTTCTTTTTTTCTCTTAAAGAGGCCATGAATGCATTCAACTGGTCTTGGTAAAGAAGTAGATCTTGTTTCTTGGTCAAATTAATGACATTTCTTTTGACTCAATCACCTACTTTGCTTAAATTATAAAATGTTATTTAAGACTTCCCTGGTGGTGCAGTTGATAAAGAATCCACCTGCCCATGCAGGGAAAAGAGGTTTGATCTCTGTCCAGGAAGATTCCACATGTGATGGAAGAACTAAGTAGTTGCGCACCGCAGCTACTGAGCCTGAGCCCTGGAGCCTGTGAGCCTCAACTACTGAGCCTTACACGCTGCAGCTGCTGAAGCCCGAGCGCACCTAGAGCCTGTGCTCTGCAAACAGGAGAAGCCGCCATGCAAGGAGAAGCCTGTGAACCACAACAAAGAGTAGCCCCCGCTCGCCACCACTGGAGGAAGTCAGAGTGCAACAGCGAAGACCCAGTGCAGCCATGAATAAATAAATAAAAATAAAAATGTTTAAATGTTATTTAAATCAATTACCATTTGACTGGTTCTCCCAAAGCACTTACAAGAGAGTATGGCAAGCTGTGTAGTACTTATTATTGGCAGATTCCACTCCTGATTGTTTGACTGGAAACTTGGACTCAGTAGAAACTCAGACTCACCATTAAGAGTTCAGCACAGGTAGTGAGACTTTTCAACAATGGGCATAAATAAGATGTTTAATGTAGATAGAAATCTTCAAGCAAAAAGGAAATATGACCAGTCATTAAGAGATTAAACTTGACCCCAGATTTTAAAATCTTAAATCAGGTGACTTAGGTGTGATAGACAAGTATAACAAGGCAAAATAAACTAGCCATAGGGCAGTAAACTGGAGTAAATGCTTAATATATATTTCTATGTAGCATGTCTCTAGTAGTTTTATTCACTTTATTTTCTTGTTGAGATATAATTCACATATCATAAAATTCACCTTTTTAAGATGTACAACTCGGTGTTTTTTAGTATATTCACAATGTACAACTGTTACCACTATCTAATTCTAGAACATTTTCACCACCTCAAAAAAATTCCTTATACCCATTAGCATATACTCATTGGCTCTTTGAGTCTGGTTTCTTTCTCAGCAGTACCATGTATCAATACTTCATTACTTTTTAAGGTCAAATGACATATGGATAATACAATAATTTATTCATACATCAGTTAATAGACAACTGAATTTTTACTTCTTGGCTATTATGAATAAAACTATGAAAATTTGTGTACAGCTTTATTCACTTTAACGATTCCTATAGAATATCCTAAATAAACAAGGTAAATGCTTTTTCATTTTTTACTTTTTATTTTAATATTATACAGAGGGGTTTTTTGGGAAAACAATGCTGTCTAAAAGAAAACTGATTTCTAAGGGAGAAATTAGAGCAAATAATGAATAGTTAGATAAAGTGCAGAGTGTGAAGTTAGAAATTACAGGTCCACTTTACTAATCAAACTCACAACCCCAGGAGGATGACAAGAACATAAAAGAGAACTCAAGCTGTTTTTCAAGGGTAGGGGGGATTTATATAACAAAACTTTAAAGTTCTCTGGTTTCAAGATTTACAGGAAGTATAAACCAAATAAAATGGCCTTATTATGAAGATTTAGGCAAAGAATTCTTTCTAGCTAGTTATTTAACATCGCAAAAGGCAGAGCGCTTACCTCTCCTGTCCTGTTTCTTGTTTTGAGGGTGTTTTTGTTTTTACATATAATTAATGATCCCCAGATGTACTTGCTTTTCAGAGCTCTATCTTTTCACTTTCATCTTCCTCAGGGAACAGAGGTTTCCAATATTTCCCCAAGCCCAGAGTTTTAAAAAGACCAAACAACAGAGCCATGTTGACAGCATTTTTAAGAAATTTTCCTTTTGGGTCTGATATCAAACTTTCCTGTGAAAGCTCAGCACATGCCTCCCCTCATTAACACTGACTTCAGGACCTTGTCACTACCTGAAGTTGCTCTTTCCCCTGAATTATTTTTCCCCTGAAATTTTAAATTAGAAACCTCTTTGTTTTCATCCACCACTTCCTTTCTACCTGCCCTTCATGTGTCCTCTCTTTCATTAAACCAGCTTTTCAGTCTTATCTCTACTTCTAATGTCCAGAGTTGTCAGACCTCTAACCCCTTCCAGTTCCTTTTCTTTCCCCTGGCCTGGATCCCAAAGTATCAGCCACTCTCTCACCAGCCCCACCCTATTCCCTCAGCCTGGGGTTCTGGCCTCATAAACTCTCTCAGGAGTCCAGAAAGAAATTTACCTCGTTCAAGCTCCACACTGCTGTGAAAACCAGCTCAGAAATTATTCTATTCCCTTTCTATTCATGGTGGCCACTCCAAACCTTTACTACTATCTTCAAGTCCCAGAATTTATCCAGCATTCTCTTAGCAGAAGCAAAAGCAAAACTAGAGGCATAGATCATGGACTCCTCGGATGCTTCTCCATCTAGTAACTTCTCTAAATCTTTCCTCATCCTTACATCTTTCCTCTTCTCTTCATTGATCTCCTTCTCTGTACCTTGCGCCCCCATAGCTTCCTTCGAGACCTTATCCTGTGGACTTGCTCATAAGAGTTTCAGGTTCTCCAGTACCATCTCCTCCCAACTGTCTCTACATAGCACCCTAAAATCCCTCCTTCTAGCTTCCCCTTCTCTCTAGATTCTCTCTTAACTTCCTCATCAGTTCCCCTGCCTTTATTTTTCCCTCTCTACAACCCAATCCCCAGTGCAGACAGAGTATCCAAAGCACAAATATAGTTGTGCCATTTCCACAATTTCCCATGGTCCCTCATAGCCTCCAGGATAAATTCCAAATTCCTCAGCCTGGTATACAAGATCCTTCATCCTGTGAGCCCCACCTACCTCTCTAGCCCCATCTCTCCCAACACCCCAAGGAGCACATTATACGTCTGCTACAGCAAACACCCAGTTATCATCATATATTTTCATGTCTTCATGAACATCTGTATGATACAATATACTTTCAGATTATAGCAGGTTATTGATCTACTAGAAGATACTAAGAAAATTTCATATGGATGTGAAATTATGATGGGGTGAATGTGTCCCTCCCCTGAAATTCATATGTTGAAGTCCTGATCTCTAGTACCTCAGAATTGATCTTTGGAGACAGTGTCTGTAAAGAGGTCGTTAGGGTAAACTGAGGTCAAATGGGTGCTCCCTAATCTAAAATGACTGGTGTCCATGTAAGAAGAGGAGGTCAGGACCCAGACAAAGAGGTAAGGCCATATGAAGACACAGAAAGATGGCTGCCTACAGTCCAAGGAGAGACTCTCAGAAAAAAACAACCCTGCTGACATCTTCATCTGGGACTTCCAGACTCCAAAACTGTGAGGTAATTCATTTCTGTGTTTAAGCCACCTGGTCTCTGGAACTTTGTTTTCACAACCCCAGCAAACTAATATACTTCCCATGTACTCCTCCAGAATCTCCTTCTAAATATCTACTATTTCAGCCACCCACTGTCTCCTTCAAACTTTGTGAATCCCATCGCCTCTCTAAGACAATTTTATTAGTACACAGCCCCTCTTACCTTGAGCTCCTTTCCTCCAGGGAGCCCTGAACTACCTACAGGCTCCATTACATTATCATCATCATCAGTCTTCAAAGTTCTATATATTTCAATTGCTTCTTTAATACAGAAATAATGAGAGTAGCATCTGTATTACCATATGATCTGACTCTCCCTTGACACCAAATATTAGGAACAGATATTTCTTTTCAGAGACACCCATAGCCTTGGTAGTAGTAGTTTAGTTGCGTCCAACTCTTTGTGATCCCATGGACTGTAGCCCGCCAGGCTCCTCTATCCATGAGATTCTCCAGGCAAGAATACTGGAGTGGACTGCCATTCCCTTCTCCAGAGGATCTTCCCAACCCAGGGATCAAACCTGGGTCTCCTGCACTTCAGAAGGATTCCTTATTGTTTGAGCTACAGAGAAGACCTATAGGCTTGGAAACCATCATAATTTCACATCCATATGAAATTTTCTCAGTATCTTCTAGTAGACCAACAACCTGATGTAATGTGAAAGTATATGGTGTCATACAGATGTTCATTCAAGAAGTTTCTGTTTATTTTAAAGATTCTTACCACGTGCAATTAATGACACTTTAACAGTTTTTAACATTGAGCTTTTTAGATCTTACCTGTAGTGCTTATGCCTTCTAAAAGTGTGTTTTAAAGCATAGAGGTAAAGGATATGGGGGAATTTTATGTAAGGAAACAGGGAGTTGTAGAGTGTTGCTTTTTTAAAGACACCCCCAAATAAAAAGTAGTCCTTGAAGATGTGAAATAGGTTACAACCTTTGCCAGACCAGCTGGAGTTCTTACAAGATTGCAAAAGGCATGCTTCTTTTAAAGATGGCACTTTCTGTAGTAACGATGGAGACAGAATCTAGCTGCATGCTATCCGAGGTCAGAGGAGTAGAGAGAAAGGAGCAATGACATGTGTCTGTATCCTTACTCATTAGAGCCAGAAAGAGCGTCTTAGGCAGGCAGACAACAAAAGAGACTACAGGAAGATCACCTCTATCACGATGAAGGCACTGGGAGAACCGTGTGCTTGCCATATAGTTTGAGGTTGGAATCATCTCAGTAAGACTTTGCTTCAAGCATTTTTCAGAGTGATTGTATGACTACTCAGCTTTCTTATGACTCAATTATAACATTTTTAATGAAATGAGAATGTGGTACACACTTCAGTTGCAGAATTTAAGGGCAGAAATTTTATGTTGTAGGTAGAAGATAACACCTCCAAAAATCTAGTCTGAAAAAAACAAACAAAAAAAGACAGCCCAGGGAATTACAGAGGAAGAGTTGTCACAGACAACAGTGGACGGAAGGCTCCATAGTCTCATTTTCATTGCTTCCAGATGCTCTGCCCCGGTACAGGAAGACAGATCCATTTCTTAGCTGGGTCCTTCCTCACTTATTGCCCAAGTCACTATTCTCAACTTCTAGCAGAAATCACAGTCAAAATCTAATCTGGTCCAGTTTGCAGTAGCCTTATTTCTTTGTTTCCAGCTTTCCCTTATCCATCTTCCATCTTATAGAGACAATGACTTGAGCAATAGGAGAAATCATCGACCAAGAAATGGGACAACCTCCCAGTGCTTTTTTCCAGTGATGGGAATGAAAGTGTAGGACAATGCTCATTCCTCCTTTGAAATCCTCAGTGTCAGATTTCCCCACCCACTGTCTCTCTTCCCTGTCCTTTCTGGCTGTCACTCACCATCAAAAGATACCTTGTTTCAGGTGCACTGAAGTCCCACTTTAACCCCTCATTGCCAGAGGCTTAGTAGCTAATTTTTAGGTGTAAGGGAAGGAAGGATATTTGGGGCAAAGGAATCACGCAACGCTACTATCTACCAACCTTCCATGATATCTTACGTTCCGCACATTTTCCATGCTATTGGCCTTTTTCCACTGTGTCTGTAGAAAAGACCCAGGCTTCAAACCTGAGTTTGAAGTTTAACTTTGCTATTTCACTCTTCCATTGCATTAAGCACCCTAATCATTGCACGAAAACCCTAATTGCCTTGATGTGGGTTCCTGGTGGTTACGAACAGCACTCTCACATCTGCCCTACTCGTTGTGTTATTATGACATTCAGACATGGTGATGTATATGAAAGCTCTCTGTGAACTCTAATCATTATGCAAAAATTAGTAGTCATTTTTGTTGTCATTGCTCTAACATTTTGAATACACTGGGAGAAAGTGCCCTGCAGTTCATTCCTTTCCTCACTCATTCAACAAACTATTGACCTTAGGAATGGTGAGGTAAATATATATACACACACACACACACACACACACCGTTTCTTCACTTTTACTTTGTCAAAAAATGCTCTTTAATTGCTTTACATAATTTACCTCATTTAATTCCCACAACAACTCTAACTCTATGAAGTAGGTATTACTAATATCCCTATTTGCATAGGAGGAATCTGTGGGTACTAAACAAATATAGTTCAAGATCTCATAACTTTAAAGTGGCAGAACTAGTTCTTAGCCCAGGCTTTAAAAAAATTTTTTTATTGTGGCAAAATATATACAACCTAAAATTTACCATTTTAACCATTTTTAAGTGTACAATTCAGTGGCAGGAAATACATTCAGTGTTATGCAACCATCACCACTATCTACCTCCAGGACTTTTTCATGTTCCCAAACTGCAACTTTGTACCCATTTAGCACCAACTCCCCATTACCCCCTCCTCCCATCACCTAGTAACCACCAGTCTACTTTGCATCTCTGTGAATTCGATTATTCTAGGTACCTCATATAAGTAGTATCATATAATACTTGTCTTTCATATCCAGCTAATTTCACTTAGCATGTTTTGAAAATTCATCCATGTTGTGGCATGTATCAAAATTTCATTCTTTTTAAAGGCTGAATATTATGCCTTTGAATCTGTGCCATATTTTATTTGTCCATCAATTGCTTGATGGACATTTAGCCCACGTCTTTTGAATGACAAATATCTTAACCACTAAACCACACTCATTTTATTTTAATAGCTAATAGAATGTAAAAATATACTAAAAACTAAATTGTTGCCCTTAAAAAATTATTTTTTGCCAATCCATGTGGCATGCAGCATCTTAGTTCCCCAACAGAGATAAACAATGCCCCCTACAATGGAAGACCCTGATGCTGGGAAAGATTGAGGGCAGGAGGAGAAGGGGACGACAGAGGATGAGATGGTTGGATGGCATCACCGACTCAATGGACATGGGTTTGGGTGGACTCTGGGAGTTGGTGATGGACAGGGAGGCCTGGTGTACTGCAGTCCATGGGGTTGCAAAGAGTCTGAGCAACTGAACTGAACTGAACAATGCAAGAGCAGTCTTAACCACTGGACTGCTAGGGAAGTCCTAGCCCTTAAAATTTTACTGTGGGTGATTCTAGGAATCATTTCCTTTCCCTAACATAATTAGACATTAAATTTAATAGGATTTCTTGCCTAATATATAATAGTACCAACTCAGATTATTAAGGATGATTAAAAAATCTACATGATTGTGTCATTCTAAAATTAGAGTTTATTTTGGAGTTACTTTAATCATTTCAAAATTAAAAATCCATTCTATTAGCAAAAATGACTATTGGGTTCTGATCATCAATTCTAATCCAATATAGTAAGAAACGGCTTTAATTAAAAAGAAAATAATCCAGTGGTAGCACCTTAGCTAGCCTGGTGTGAACTTACTAAAGCAGAGAGTTGCCCTCGTGTTTATCTATCCACAGGAGAGCCTAACCCAGATGGCATTCCAATTATGATTTGGGAGACATCTGACAACATCATCTGAAAAATTATATGTTGGTTCTTCAAAAATAAATCTTAATTTTTAAAAAACAGCTATACTGAAGTATAAATTACATACAACGAATTATAAATACTTAAATGCACACCTTGACAAGTTTTGATGTATGTATACATCCATCCTTTGTTATGCATGTAGATATCCAAACATTCTAGCACCATTTATTGGAAAGATTATCCATTTTCCACTTAACTACGTATATACCTTTGTCAAAAAAACAGCTGTTCATATACATGTGGTCTATTTCTAGACTGTCTCTTCTATTTCATTGATCTGTTTTTCTGTCTTTGTGCCAGTATACCTCACTGTCTTGGTTACTGCAACTTTACAAAGTCTTAAAACCATATAGTTAGTCCTCCAACTTTGTTCTTCTTTTTCAGTTCTTTTGGTTACGCTAGGTCCTTTGCATTTCCATATGAATTTTAGAATCAGTTTGACAGTTTCTATAAAACAGCCTGCTGAGTTTTTTTATTGGGAATGCATTGAATGTATAGGTCAATTTGGAGAGAACAGATGTCTTAACAATACTGAGTCTTCAAACCCATGAGCAAAATATAGCTCTTCTTTTATTTAGGCCTTCTTTTATTTGTCTCAGCAATGTTATGTAGTTTTTAGTGTACAAGTCTTATGCATCTTTAGTCAAAAAAAATGTTTCATACTTCCAATGCTGTTGTAAATGTTCTTAAGAAATTGGATCTTTAGATTGCAATAATTCATCTTTAACTATAGAATACTTGCATATACTAGAATATGGCTGTCTTTTTTGAGTATAGAAAAGTTTTAATGTAAAGAATCTGTAAAACTTACCATACTTTCAGTTCTGTTTCTTATTGACTAGGAGTAGAGTAAGTAGTCTTGGTGGAAAGGCTTCATCCAAATAGCTAAGCATTTCAGTCCTTATTTATGGCTACTCTTTCCCAACTACAAAGAAAACATGCTTCTCTCTCTAACTTTCTAATTAGGAAACCCATGAAAAATATATATTTCAGTTGAAATTTTGGATTGAAGTTCTATTTTTCTTGTAAATGAAAACATTTCCAGCTTTCTACCACAACCCTGGAAGGTGCTTAACCCTTTGTTCTGAAGGAATGAATAGTTAGCATCTGGGGCACAGGGGCTCTCTGAGAAGATGCTTTCGGCAGTTGAAGGAGTTAGGATCTTTCATCTAAGCTCTGCCGGGGTTTCATAATTTCACTCAATTTACTACTTGGTATTTATTTCACAGGACTTATAAAATGAGACACCCTTGAGGATGCTTAAATGTGAATGGATGGGAAGGAACCGGTAGAGATGTGTTGGTTAAAGCTGAGAATAGGAAAAAGCAGTCATAGTTTAAGTGAATTTCTTTGAGAAATCAGAAGAGAATAGTCTGGGGCACAAATGGAAGGAATGGCCTTACACAAGGACAAGGTGGTCACCTCTTCCTCTAGAACTGGAGGCTGAAAGGGTGTAGCCGAGACATTGAGGAAGTGGTGTGATGATGCCCATTTCCTCTGAGAATGAGAGGTAGAACAGTAAGAAAAGAGTACAGGAAGGTATAGTAGGAAGATCTCATTAAAGAATCATATTCTAGATCATCTCCTATTAATGACAATTATATCTTTAGGCTACAAAACCATTCCTTTTCTACCCTCCCCTCAGCAGTGATACCCCAAACATTTGCCAGATCCTTACTAGCACCATTGAGGACCCAGTGACATCAGAGACCACGAATAAATGAATTAAAAACTCATCTTTTAAGAAAACAAATTTTTTGTATATAAGCATTGTGATTGTTCTGATTAAGTTCCAGTTACACTGCAAGATCATAAGAATCAAGTACTAGGAATCATTTTTGTTGGGGTTCCCAGGTGGCAGTAGCGGAAAAGAACCTGCCTATCAATGCAGGAGATGTAAGAGATGCTGGTTCAATCCGTGGGTCAGAAAGATCCTCTGGAAGAAGAAATGGCAACCTAGTCCAGTATTCTTACCTGGAGAATTCTGTGGACAGAGGAGCCTAGTGGGTTCCAGTATTCTTGCCTGGAAAATCGATGGACAGAGGAGCCTGGCAGGCTACTGTCCATAGGGACACAACTCAAGCGATTTAGCACACATGCAGTTGTTTTTGTCGCTATGATTTTAAGCACAAACTAATATAATAATTTCAATGATAGTTTAAAATTTCAATGTTGCTTTCTATCAAATCTTTAGGTGAGAAACAATTTCATTAACTAGACTCTCCCAACCAATGATAAGTTGTTGATACCACTCTCGTCAACCATAAAATTATTATTTCATCTATTCTAAGATGCATATTTTTTTCATTTTAATATCTCAGAAATCAAAGTGTATCTTATAATTGATGACATCTTCCAATTATAATTGGAAGCATTTTTTAAAAATACACCAAATATATAGATGGTTGAGATAAGAGAATGACTCTATCCTATTCTATGAGCCTGAAGGAGATTTCTACTGGGGAAAGGCCTTTGGGGACCCTCAGATCTACCATGCTGGCAACTCTCTGGTCCTGTGAGATGGTTCTGTCTTTACCTCCTAAAAATTAGATAAACTTGTGAGCAAAATGAGGCATAGGCTTTTGCCTGTAGAATTACCCAAAATTCCTTGGGTAGTGCAAGTATCCTACCCAAACAAATAAGACAGACTTCTAAAGGATCTGGTTTGAGAAATCCTTGGTCTCCAAAAATACCTTCTCATCAGAGTACACTATCTCCTGCCCTTTGCAAAAACTTCACTACAGTCTTTGGGTAGTATTTTTAAAATAATAATGTAATAATTGTTTTTTAAAAGAAACAACATGCCCAGAGGGTCTTATTTAAAAGATGTGCATTTGCTGAAGAAAAGGATAAAGGCTTGAAGCAATATTACTCAAATAGTGTGTTCTAGACAACTGCATCAGAATTACCTGGGAAGCTAGTTAAAATACAGATTCATAGGTCCCATGTTAGGGAATGTGCCACAGAAAATAGCATTCCTAACAGGCTGATTCATACACATATTGAAATTAGCAATCTTGGGCCTCTTTAAAGACTCTCATTACCTTATAAGAAGTTTGTGTCTGGCAAACAGAGCCTAGGACATAAATACCATAAATAAATGGCAGGGGCTTGTATTAATTATCTATTGCCACATAGAAGGTCACCCCCAGGGAGTTCCTTGGTGACCTAGTGGATAGGATTCCAGGCTTTCATTGCCAAGGCCTAGGTTTAATCCCTGGTCAGGATTAAACCTGACCTAAGATTCTTGTAAGCGGTATGGCATGGTCAAAAAAAAAAAAAAAATCACCCCCTAACTTAGCAGCTTAAACAATGAATATTTATTACCTCACAGTTTCTGTGGGTCAGAAATTTGGAAGAGGTTCAGCTGAGGGATTCCATCTCGGGGACTCTCACATGGTTGCACTCAAGATGTCAGGCCCGGCTACAGCCACCTGAAGGCCGACTGGGACCAGAAGATGGCTGGCCCACATGGTTCTCGACAAGTGACCTCCTTTGGCTCCTGTTGGCTGCTGTTTGGCAGCTCAGTTCCTCAACCAATGGGCCTCTCCACAGGATTGCCTGAGTGCCCTCTTGAGATTACCCCATGACACGGCCACTGCTTTCCCCTAAGTGAATCATTCAAGAAAGAGCAAGGAGAAAACCTCAATGCCTTTAATAACCTAGTCTCCAACATCATGCCCCGTATCATCATATTCCGTTAGTCACTAAGTCCAGCTTACTATCAAAGAGAGGAGAATTAAGTGCCAGCTCCTTAAGGGAAGAATACCAGAGAATCTATGGACTTATCTTTAAATTACTACAGTGCTGATATTTCTTTGTGGTAGTACAGAGGGTCAAGTTATGTGAAACGGCCCCTTGGTATAAATTCTCCAGAAATGCCCACAACTTCCCATTCATTTTTTAGGAGGAGATTGGCAAAGAACCCAACCCTACAGAGGCCGTTTTATGCCAGACATGACTTACTTTTCTAACTGTGGATAGGAAGTAAATTCTGCCCCCCACCCCATACTCTTCCGTCCCCTGCAAACAGGCTTTGGCTCAGCTAGTGGTTAAAATAGCTTAACAACCTGCAATCATAAATGTTGTAGAGCTATAGGAAGAGAGAAAAAGCTTGAAGTGGGTGTTATTTTCTCCCTCTGTGGTACCACATAGCAATGGAAATGCCAAGTGGAATTGCCACAACTCCATTGAGACACAGCCCCTGGACCTGTCCATCAGCAGGGCAGCAATCCATGAAACCAACTGGGAGATAATAATTGACAACTTGCCTTTTAATAACAAATCCTTTATTTATAAAAATGTGGACTATAGCATTCCACTGCTATTAACACACCTAAACTATTTCCTTTAAAATTTGATCTATAGATGCCTGAGACATCTGTAGACTCTAGAAGCCTGTCAAAGCTATACAGCTTCCAAAAGCATTTAGTTTGCAACCGGGCAAGTGGTTTAAGCAGTGGAAGCTTTGGGCTGATTCCAGGGCTGCTTAGCTGACAAGCTGAAGGGAAATTGAGTGCATTACAAGACGGAATCAAATTCTGATCTTTCTTCGAATGCTTATTGTCTGTTTTATCAAAGACATTCGATATTGACACAGTGAAGGCTATTGAGGCTCAATAAAATCTATTCTTCACTTTCTTTTACCTCATCTGCAGACTGTTGACATTTTCTTTTATTTCACTACTGATGTTTTTCTTTTACATAGGAGATTTTAGCACTGATGTTGTAATTGCTTATCACACAGCTGGCCCTGTTATGATGTTCTTGTGAATGTCCCTTCATTTTCCTGATGGTCCTGTGATCCAATCTACAATCCATTTAAAAACAAAACATTCATGTGCCATTTTATGCTGCGGCTCTTTTGGAGTTCTATTTCAGCTTCATTAATATTGATGCTGTCTGTCTCCTTGCTTATTTCAGAAGATTCTTTGAAATTAATCTTCAGAATTCGCTGTGATTTGTTGCTGTTTTGAATGTCAGCCCCAGTACAGCTTGTCTCTCGTTAATTTTGTTTTTCTTTATTTTTACGCGTCTGCTATGACTGTTCTCCTACTTGTACCACTGGTGTGTGTCAGGTCCTTTATGGAATCCTGGTTTTGCCTCTGCTTTTCACTGTGATTTTCCATCATTAGGGACCTCTTGAATAAAAATGTAGCCCTTGTTTCTGACAGAGTCCATGTTCCTCTTCTTTTCTTTCTGTGTGATTTTCCATCATTATGGTTCTTAAATTTCTTGAATAATGATATATACTATGAACAAATGGACAGAACAGTAATGGCTTCATCAGTGTTTTCTAAAATGTATCTGCAGCTTTTAGAGCACACAGTGCCACAGCAGAATCTGTACTATGTATGTAAAAGAATTTTTAAAATAGATTTTTGTGGTCTGTTGGTGACAAAGCTATAGTGCATTAATAATTCACATTCTTGCTTACAGCACCTGCTTGTTAGAATGGCAGTTCCACAGAAGCCAGGTTGGGGAACAGCCTTAGGTCTGAATGTCTGAGGAATATAGGTCCATTGCTATATCTGCTACTTTTTTCCCATACCGTTTTCAAAAGCAACCAATATTTCCTTGACTGGGGATGTTGGAAATTACACTAATTTCAAAAATGAGGTAGATGAAGCCAAACTTTACTCATTTGAGTTATTTTTGTGTCTACTGGGATAAGTAATTTCATTGACCATTTCTGAATAAAATACTTTCATACTTCATACAAGTAGGCAAAGGAGTATTATAAGTGGAGGAGAACAGAATTCAAATTTCACAACTACAGCTGACTAAAACCAAGTCAATAAATGCCAAGAAATAAGAGGGTAAGGTTAAAAATATCAACTTTCCAATCATTGCTGTAAAACTATGGAGAGAAAATAATGCTAAAATAAGAAAATAAAATAAACTGCTCACTATTGGTTAAAAACTATCTTTGCTTCATGTTCAGAATACTCATTACCAACTGAAGAATTCAAAATGAATTCAAGCAGCTTGAGCTTTGAAAACACCCTATGAGAAACTACCAGCACATATACAGAGCTGATATTTCAGAGAGTTTTACAAATCTATGATGCACAAATAATTTCAAAGGTTAACAAAAGAAATCTAGTGGCCTCCTTTAGATGAAAACCAATGTAATTTGGACATAAACCTAGAATTTAGAAATTTTGAGTTCTCTGTGTAATGTTAATACATTTCATTAGAATTGTACCAATTCCTTTATCAATACTTTCCATATTTTAAAATAGAACCCCTCTGAATATTCTCGCTGTTCTGATTTTGTAATAATCAGGGCAGGCTAAACATTTGCTATATTAAGACCATGCTTGTGTCTCCAGACCTAGTTCTTTGCCTAGGTCTGGTTTTATAAATGCTGGTGATAAACCAAGTCTGATAAATTAAAAAGAATTTAAAAAAATAAATAAATAAAATAGAACCCAAAATGCCTAGAAAATGGAATAGACATCCACATGCAAAATAATGAGTTGGGTCCCTATCTCACATGATATTCAAAACCTAGTTTACGATGGATCAAAGCCCTAAATGCAAGAGCTTAAACTATAAAACACTTAGAAGAAAACATAGGAGTTAGTCTTCATGAACTTGGGTTAGGAATTGGTTTCTTAAATGTGTCACATAAAGAACAAACAGCCAAAGGAAAAAAATAGATAAATTAGGCTTTACTAAAATGAAAAATTGGAGTGCTTCAAAGGACACTATCAAGAAAGAAAAAAGCCCACAAAAGAGGAGAAAATATTTACAAATCATTTATCTGATAGTGGTCTAGTATCCAGAATATATAAAGAATTCTTACAACTTAATAATAAAAAGACAGCCCAATTAAAAATGAGCAAAAGACTTCAATGGACATTTCTCCAAAGGGAATGTATATCAAGACAATGAGAGATCACTTCATACTCACTAGGATGGCTACAATGAAAAAGATGGACAGTGTTGGCAAAGACGTGGAGAAATTATGACCATCATACATTGATGATGGGAATATAAAGTAGTGCGACCACTTTGAAAAGCAGTCTGGCAATTTCTGGAATAAACATAGAGTTATTACATGACCTAATAACTCCACTCCTAAGTGTACATCTGAAAGAACTGAAAACATATTTTCACACAAAAATTTGTACACAAATGTTAATAGCAGCATCATTCATAATAGCCAAAAACTGAGAACAACTCAAGTGAATGGATAAACACAATGAGGTATATCCATACAATGGAATATTATTCGGCCATTAAAAGGAATGAAGTAAGTGATTCATGCTAAAACATGCACAGATCTTGAAAACATTATGCCAAGTTAAAGAAACCAGAAACAAAAGGCTACATATTATATAGCTCCATTTACATGAAATGTTCAGAATAGGCGAATTCATGGGGACAGAAAGTAGATTAGTGGTTATTAGTGGTTCTCATCCCTGAGGACATAGGAGAATGGGAAGTTAATGCTAATGGGTACAGGGTTTCTTTTTTTGGAGTCATAAAAATGTTCTGTAATTATGTAATGTGATAATCACATAATCTTATGAATATACTAAAACCCACTGAGCTCTACACTTTAGAAGGGTGAATTTTATGATTTTTTCTTTGACTTTTCTTTCTGAATTCTTTATGCACTTTTTAAAAAAGAATAAATAAATGACATGTCTTTATGAAACAGAGTATTATGAGAACTGAAATACTTTATTAAGATTAATAAAGTAGATTTTTAATTTGTATCAAATGAGGGTGATTGTTTAAACCTGGGAAAATACAGTAGAATTGGGAATTGGGTATAAATCAATACTTGAAGGCCATATTCATATTGTCCAATGAAGATAATACTCTTGTAAAATTTCTATTTGTAAACATCTGGATGCTGGACATTAAAGTTTTGACATCTCATCAGAATATTTTTATATTTAGACCTTAATTTCTTTCGCAATGACATCCATTATTTAGTTCATCTTTTCAAATACTACATATTCAGTAAATATATGTGGAATTATAAGTATTGACATAGTTGCTGGCTCATCTACATAATACTGAGTTCCAGTTATCACTCAAAGCAAGTAATCCTGGGAAAAGAAACACTCATTCTGAATCTAGAGTGTAATGATGCCACAATAGCATTGAATGTTGAAATATATTTCAGTTAAACTTTTTAGTTTAATAATTCACTAAGTTCTGATCAGAACTTAGTTTCAGTTCAGTTCAGTCGCTCTGTTGTGTCCAACTCTTTGTGACCCCATGGACTGCAGCATGCCAGGCTTCCCTGTCCATCACCAACTCCCAGAGCTTACTCAAACTCATGTCCATCCAGTCTGTGATGCCGTCCAGCCATCTCATCTTCTGTCATCTCCTTCTCCCACCTTCAATCTTTCCTAGAATCAAGGTCTTTTCCAATGAGTCAGTTCTTCACATCTGGTAGCCAAAGTATTGGAGTTTCAGCTTCAGCATCAGTCCCTCCAATGAATATTCAGGACTGATTTCTCTTAGGATTGACTGGTTGGATCTCCTTACAGTCCAAGGGACTCTCAAGAGTCTTCTCTGACACCACAGTTCAAAAGCATCAATTCTTTGGTGCTCAGCTTTCTTTATAGTCTAACTCTCACATCCATACATGACTACTGGAAAAACCATAGCATTGACTAGACAGATCTTTGTTGGCAAAGTAATGTCTCTGCTTCTTAATATGCTGTCTAGGTTGGTCATAGCTCTTCTACCAAGGAGCAAGCGTCTTTTAATTTCATGGCGGGAGTCACCGTCTGCAGTGATCTTGAAGCCTGAAAAAATAAAGTCCCTCACTGTTTCTATTGTTTCCTCATCTATTTGCATGAAGGACTGGATGTCATGATCTTAGTTTTCTGAATGTTAAGTTTTAAGTCAACTTTTTCATTCTCCTCTTTCACTTTCATCAAGAGGCTCTTTAGTTCTTCTTCACTTTCTGCCATAAGAGTGGTATCATGTGCATACCTGAGGTTATTGATATTTCTCCAAACAATCTTAATTCCAGCTTGTGCCATCCAGCCTGGCATTTCACATGATGTACTCTGCACATAAGTTAAATAAGCAGGGTGACAATATACAGCCTTGATATACTCCTTTCCTGATTTGGAACCAGTCTGTTGTTCCATGTCCAGTTCTAAGTGTTGCTTCTTGACCTGCATACAGGTTTCACAGGAGACAAGTAATGTGGTCTGGCATTCCTATCTCTTGAAGAATTTTCCACAGTTTGTTTTGATCCACACAGTCAAAGGCGTTAGCATAGTCAATAAAGCAGAAGTATATATTTTTCTGGATTTCTCTTGCTTTTTCTATGATCCAACGGATGTTGGCAATTTGATCTCTGGTTCCTCTACCTTTTCTAAATCCAGCTTGAACATCTGGAAGTTCATGGTTCACGTACTGTTGAAGCCTGGCTTGCAGAATTTTGAGCATTACTTTGCTAGCATGTGAGGTGAGCGTAATTGTGCGGTAGTTTGAGCATTCTTTGGCATTGCCTTTCTTTGGTATTGGAATGAAAACTGACCTTTTCCAGTCCTGTGGCCACTGCTGAGTTTTCCAAATTTGCTGGCATATTGAGTGCAGCACTTTCAGGATTTGAAATAGCTCAACTGGGATTCCATCACTTCCACTAGCTTTGTTCATAGTGATGCATCCTAAGGCCCACTTGACTTCACATTCCACGATGTCTGGCTCTAGGTGAGTGATCACACCATCGTGATTATCTGGGCCATGAAGATCTTTTTTGTATAGTTCTTCTGTGTATTCTTGCCACCTCTTCTTAATATCTTCTGCTCCTGTTAGGTCCCTACCATTTCTGTCCTTTATTGTGCCCATCTTTGCATGAAATGTTCCCTTGGTATCTCTAATTTTCTTGAAGAGATCTCGTCTTTCCCTTTCTATTTTTGCCTCTATTTCTTGGCATTGATCACTGAGTCAGGCTTTCTTATCTCTCCTTGCTATTCTTTGGAACTCTGCATCCAAATGGGTATATCTTTTCTTTTCTCCTTTGCCTTTCACTTCTCTTCTTTTCTCAGCTATTCGTAAGGCCTCCTCAGACAGCCATTTTGCATTTTTGCATTTCTTTTTCTTCAGAATGGTCTTGATCACTGCCTCTTATACAATGTCATGAACCCTCTGTCCATAGTTCATCAGGCACTCTATCAGGTCTAATCCCTTGAATCTATTTGTCACTTCCACTGTATAATCATAAGGGATTTGATTTAGGTCATACCTGAATGGTCTAGTGGTTTTCCATACTTTCTTCAATTTAAATCTGAATTTGGCAATAAGGAGTTCATGATCTGAGCCACAGTCTGTTTCCGGTATTGTTTTTGCTGACTGTATAGAGCTTCTCCATCTTTGGCTGCAAAGACTATAATCAATCTGATTTTGGTATTGACCATCTGGTGATATCCATGTGTAGAGTCTTCTCTTATGTTGTTGAAAGAGGGTGTTTGCTATGACCAGTGCGTTCTCTTGGCAAAACTCTGTTAGCATTTGCCCTGCTTCATTTTGTACTCCAAGGCCAAGTTTGCCTGTTAGTCCAGGTATCTCTTGACTTCCTACTTTTGCATTCTAGTCCCCTATAATGAAAAGGACATCTTTTTTGGGTGTTAGTTCTAGAAGGTCTTTTAGGTCTTCATAGAACTGTTCAGCTTCTTCAGCATTACTGGTTAGGGCATAGACTTGGATTACTGTGATATTGAATGGTTTGCCTTGGAAATAAACAGAGATCATTCTGTTGTTTTTGAGATTGCATCCAAGTACTGCATTTTGGACTCTTTTGTTTACTATAATGGCTACTCCATTTCTTCTAAGGGATTCTTGCCCACAGTAGTAGATATAATGGTCATCTGAGTTAAATTCACCCATTCCAATCCATTTTAGTTCGCTGATTCCTAGAATGTCGACGTTCACTCTGCCATCTCCTGTTTGACCACTTCCAATTTGCTTTGATTCATGGACCTAACATTCCAGGTTCCTATGCGATATTGTTCTTTACAGCACTGGACTTTACTTCCATCACCTGTCACATCCACAACTGGGTATTGTTTTTGCTTTGGCTCTATCCCTTTATTCTTTCTGGAGTTATTTCTCCACTGATCTCCAGTAGCATATTGGGCACTTACCAACCTGGGGAGTTCATCTTTCAGTGTCCTATCTTTCAGCCTTTTCATATTGTTCATGGGGTTTTCAAGGCAAGAATACTGAAGTGGTTTGCCATTCCCTTCACCAGTGGACCACATTTTGTAAGAACTCTCCACCATGACCTCTCCATCTTGGGTGGCCCTACATGGCATGTTTCATAGTTTCATTGAGTTAAACAAGGCTGTGGTCCATGTGATCAGTTTGGTTAGTTTTCTGTGATTGAGGTTTTTATTCTGTGTGCCCTCTGATGGATAAGGATAAGAGGCTTATGGAAGCTTACTGAAGCTCTCTGACAGGAGAGCCTGACTGAGGGGGAAACTGGGTCTTTCTCTTATGGGTGGGGCCAGGCTCAGTAAATCTTTAATCCAATTTTATGTTGTGTTCCCTCCCTGTTTTTTCCCTCCCTGGTAAAGAATCAGAAAGAGGCAAATGTTCCCAATTCATGACCTTCCTCCAAACTCCTGGGAATGCTCTCAATTCATCCTCGCATTCCTCTCTTTCTGCTCCCAACAAACAAGGCCATCAAGTCAGCCAAACCATTTCTGGTGAGCAGCTGAATTCTAAGGTTACCATCTGGTCTCATGTGTCTTAGTACAAGGTGATGGACTCCTGATGGAGGCACATCCAAAGAGCCTAGAAGTTAGTCCCTCATGGTGATATACTACCTTACTATGTCTGGCCACTGAGTCTGAAAGCCTGAAAGGAAAGTCCGTTTTGTACTGCTAACCTTACCACCCTTTTTTGCCCCCATTATGATTTATGGGTCACCTTCTGGCCAACATAGCCTTGTTCCTTGAGGGAAAGCCTAAATACTTTAGTGATTTACATGGTGCCAATCGGTCCTTTCCTCTACGATAAAATAAGCTGCAGAAGGCCAGCAGCAAATTGCCCTCTTGCACAGCACTTCAGAGGGGACAGGATAGTTGGTTACAACTTCTAGAGAAATTCAGCCAAATTAATTTGTAGTATTTACCCACCATCAGATGGATTTTCTGGAATCACATGCTTCCTGGATACAATCTTTATATTAATAACAGCAGAAATAGGAAATATGCAGGGGACAACATATTTTCATTATTCTTGAAAATAAAATGCCCACTGGAATAAGAAGGGATGTAGACCAGCTTTCTTACCAGTTTTACACATGAAAGACTTCTATATGTAAAACACCTGTAGAGCAAGGTTTATCTAATATGTTTTCTATAATTCCACCACCCAGTAGCAAACATTTGAAACAAATGAAAGCCAAGCATTTGTAGACCTGGAGTCTGAATGCCACTGAACACATTTGGTAGCCCTGAAAATCCTGCCTCGTTTTTGTTTTTTTTTTTTTTTATGTTGTCCATGAGAGTGAATTAATTCTCTCCAAGCAATAGAATTGGAGAAGGCAATGGCACCCCACTCCAGTACTCTTGCCTGGAAAATCCCATGGATGGAGGAGCCTGGTGGGCTGCAGTCCATGGGGTCGCTAAGAGTCGGACACGACTGAGCGACTTCACTTTCACGCATTGGAGAAGGAAATGGCAACCCACTCCAGTGTTCTTGCCTGGAGAATCCCAGGGACAGGGGAGCCTGGTGGGCTGCCGTCTATGGGATCACACAGAGTTGGACACGACTGAAGCGACTTAGCAGCAGCAGCAGCAGGAGCAAGCAATAGAATGAAGCAGGGTTGGAAGTGGGTTCCAGTTGGTGTATCCTGTTCTTCATAGAAATTTCCGGGGCATGAGAAATTTTTCTTTTTTCCTTTTTAAAGAATCCTACTGGATTTTATTTGACACGGAATACAATACGGCTGCAGGAATAGCAAACTGAAAAAATACAAAGCAGAGAAGACATGGTTCTACCTAATTTATAATTAAGTAACAGGAGGGCAAGTCATTAAATGCATAACAAAACAGTTGAGCTTAATGAAAAAATTCTCTTTTCCTGGTGCATATACCTTTGGAATTCCCAGTCTCTGCTGTCCAATGAACACACCTGCTGTGCTCTGAGCCCATAAGAGAAGCAAGGGAAGTGAAAAGCATGTTACAGACTCCCCATGCAACAGCTCTCTGTTCAAAAGTACCAGATGACTGCTTAGCTTGACATTGTATGCAAAGAACCATGTGGTTCCTGCAGGTGGCACAGTTATCCATCATAATATCCGAGGCCCAGATTTTCCACTTTTTATTTCCACCTTTTCACTTCAAAGCGCTTTTCACCGCGGTGCTGCTCAGGAAATCCACTACCGTCCCTGGCGCTGTCTGGAAGTGCACATCTGTCTTCTGGCCACTAGAAGAGAAATTTCTTAACCTGCTTACAAAGATGGGGAGTTTTACCTGGGCCAAGCAAGACCACACTTTCCCTACAAAAGACTTAACCCAGGAACTAGAGCATCTCATGAAAAACAATAGAAAGATAACCCAGCCTTCCCTAATGAGGCAGCCCTAGCTCCTCTGATACCTTCTGCTGCATGAGTGAGAAGTACCAAAAAGGAGCAAAATATCTGAATGCTTTGAACAAAGACCCAAATCAACTCACTACTTAAAAGTGGGGAAGAGAAGAAAATCCATGGCTTTAATCACAGTGACTCTGCTCACAGGTAACTGTATTCTAATAAGTTTCGTGACTTTTGACAAGAGTATCGACTCCTCATCCATGGAGAAAGGGGCAGATGCCCCCTCCCTTGTTTTAGTTTACAGAACACAAAATCCTTATCCAAGAAGCTATCTTTCAACCCCAGATTAGCTTTGGCTACACAGCCCCCACCTCCATGCTTTGCTCTAGTCTGAATTCAATACTTGGTGAAGTAGACACTTAGCAGTCAGAGTGCTGTCCTGAGAAAGATCTGGGCAGGCACCAACACCAGACCTGACAGAATTCTTGTCTCTTCCAGGAACCATTTGCTGGTTCCTTTCACAGGATCTGAACCCAATGCCCTAACCAGTGGCATCAGCCACTTTGCTTCTTGCTTTCTGCCTTTTCCTAATTGCCTAGAGACTGAAGTAGGAGAGTTCCATCTCTGGTTTCAAAATTCCTTGGAGGAATCCTGTACTGATCAACTAGTCCTCTCTTTCACATTGGTGAAGATGGGGCCTTTAACCTTGACCTTTTTCTCAGCCCCCTATAGTATTTCTGAAGCCCTTTTTTTGGTGAGTTACAAAGGCTTTTAAGAAACATTTGCTTTTTTAGCAATTCCATTCATCTTAATCCTCATAGCATGAGTTCCATCTTATTATGACAGCAACTCACCAGGGGCAAACAGAAGAATTTCTGACTTTTCAAATTCAAAGTTTATGCCTCCCTATTGCATCTTCCACTCAGTTGCTAGTTTTTTTTTTTTTTTTTTTGGAAGCCTCACACTCCCTACTCATGTGCCTGGCAGAGATGAAAGGCAAGTTCTAAATCCAGTGAGTAATCTTACCTTTACCTACATACACTATCAGATCTTCCCATTATCTGGAATCTCTCAGCTCATCCAAAAATGACAGTTTTCTCTCTAAAGGCAGCAGCGTGCCATGGGATGGGGATAATTCTCTTACATGCACTAATAAAGAAAATGTAACAATAATATCAGGAAGGCCATCAAACCATAATGGAAACTGAAAAATGGTAGCATCAAGCTACAGAAGAAAATTAAAGTCTTTGAAATTCTGGCAGAGCTCAGTCTCTCTCAAAACATATAAAATTCAACACCATGCCAAAATTCTTGAATCACAGTGAAAATTTATAAAAACCATATGGTAGCAGAGCTCTTCAAAAACAGTACCCTGCCCAGGACATGTGTGTGGCATCAGGAGGATAAGCTAGCTTCCATATGATGAGCCAAAGTGAAGGTGTGCAGGTGATTACAAGCCAGAACAATTGCTGGAAGGATAGTCACTGACACTTTGCTTCAAACAGTGTGGCATCTCAATGGAATATTGGAGAAAAATCAATGACAGCTCTTCTCAAGAAAAGATTTTGAGTAGGGGACAAATTTTAAAGGACAGAAGAGTTACAGACAGTAATAGGAACTGTGAGTGGTGGTGGCTGCCATACATTTTAACAACAACATGTGAGCCATATATTGGAAGAAATGCTTTACAACACTGCTGTTATTAGAGGAGAGTCACTGTCTTTGACATAACTGGTTAGTGATTGATCCTGTTAAGGAGGCTTTTCTCCCCCACATTTCCACCAAAAAAATAGACAAAACAAACAAACCCACACCCCAATAGCACTGGGTAGCAATGGTTTGTATTTCACTAGAAGTTTCGTGATTTTTAAATTGAAAATGCAGTGATAAAATTTGAAAGGATATTAAATAAACCATCAGGTTGGTCTTATTTGAATAATCAGAGCAGAACAGTCTGTTGAATTGTTTCTTCACTGAATGCATCCCATTTAATAATGGTAGAAGATTGCATTAATGTTCTCAACTATTCACCACACCTCCTGTAAGAGAGTTATATATACTACACATTTCCATGTGACTTGCAGTCCCTCATATAGGAGGCACATACTTCCTTATTTTGTTAACATTGGATTTAGCCATGTGATTTGCTTTGGCCAATGAAATGTGAGGTGTGATTGACCATCTAAACAGAAGCTTAAGTGCCATTGCACAGTTCAGCCATTACACTCTTTTCCATCTACAACAATGAGTGTCCTTAACGGGTCCTGCTTCTTCAGCTTGGACCCTGAAATGAACACACAGCGCGCACAGCCACAGCTGACACGTTCCACAAGTGAGAAATAAACCTTCGAGCCACTGAGGTTTGTGCATGTTTCTTATTGCAGTATTAACTATCAAAACGCACTCATACAATAACCATGTAGGGAATTCCCCGGTGGTCCAGTGGTTAGGACTCCACACTCTCACTGCAGAGGGCCCAGGATACTAAGATCTCACAAGCCGAGCAACACAACCAAAACAAACAAGCCAACAAAAGACATGTAAATTAGTACAGCAGCTATCTGCTAACAATATTTGTCAACTATGCAATATATATATATATATCTCAGATGAAGTGCTAGAATGCAAATAGCTTAGATAAAAACATGCCTCACAAAGGAATATAATTAATGTTAATCTTAATTTTCTATCTCGGATTTTTCACTTATTTGAAAGGTTTGTAACAGGTTGTAGAGTATAATATACCCAGCTTCTCCATCTTCATTAAAAAGATTTTCAAGTATTCTGCTGCTGCTGCTGCTGCTAAGTCGCGTCAGTCGTGTCCAACTCTGTGCGACCCCACAGATGGCAGCCCACCAGGCTCCCCTGTCCCTGGGATTCTCCAGGCAAGAACACTGGAGTGGGTTGCCATTTCCTTCTCCAATGCATGAAAGTGAAAAGTGAAAGGGAAGTCACTCAGTCATGTCCAACCCTCAGCAACCCCATGGACTACAGCCTTCCGGGCTCCTCCATCTGTGGGATTTTCCAGGCAAGAGTACTGGAGTGGGGTGCCATTGCCTTCTCCATTCAAGTATTCTACTCGAATCTAATTAAGACTGTTATCAACCTAATATCTCTCTAAATATAAACCATGTGGTTACTTTTAAGGGAATCCTCATTTTTGGTCAAAATATTACTAATTTCCAGAATAATTGTATAGATTAAGAAATGAATTTATGGGCTTACCTGGTGGCTCAGTGATAAGGAATCTGCCTGCCAATGCAGGAGACACTGGTTTGGTCCCTAATCTGGGAAGATTCCACTTGCCTTGGAGCAACAAAGGCTGAGCGCCACAACTATTAAGCCTGTGCTCTAGAGCCTGGGAACCACAACTACTGAAGCCTGCGCCCCAGTTCCCATGCTCTGCAACAGGAGAACCCACTGCAATGAGAAGCCTGCACACCACAGCTAGGAAGTAGCCCCCACTTGCCACAACTAGAGCAAAGTTCACACAGCAAGGAAGATCCAGTGCAGCAAAAATAAGTAAATAAATAAGCTTATTTTAAAAAAGAAATGAATTTATCTTTATGGGTTGGAGTAAATCATGCAATTGCTCTGCAACATTCCAATCAGTATTAGAAGCAAAACCATACGTTAGAACAGAGCACAAAAGCACTAAGAGCCAGACAGCTTTCTATGGGTTTTTATAGCTAATGAAGTTCCAGACATAATCAGTTCCTCTTTCAGCTGTATTTTATCCTGAGAACCTGTTTTTTAGAATTTCTAGGCTTGGCATCTTTAAATCTTTGTTTTTTTAGTACTTTAAAGATGTTACTCCACCGGATGGTTTGTGTTTTTGCTTACACTTTTTCTGACAAGAAATGTTCTGTCATTATCTGTGTTCCTCTGTACTTGTGTTTTTCCATCCCTTTAGTTTGCTTTTAATATTTTCCCTTTGTAATTTGTTTTAATGAATTTGATTACGATGTGACCGTGGTATAGATTTCCTTGTGTTTCTTGTGCTTGGGCTTGTTGAACTTCTTGGATCTAGTTTTTATCAAATTTGGAAAAATTTTGGCTCTTATTTCTTCAAATTCTTTTTCCGGTCACCACACCCCCTTCACCTTTCCATCAAGGCTCCAATTACATATATGGTAAGCTGCTCGACGTTAGCCCACAGCTCACTGATGCTCTGGTCCTTTTCTTCCTCCAGACTTATTTTTGTCTGGGTTCATTGTGCATAGTTTATATCACCATGTCTTCAAACTCACTCCTGATTTTCCCCCAGTATCTATTCTGTTAATTAATCCTATTCAATGTCATAGTTTTCATCTCTGGAAGTTCAGTTTGTGTCTTTTTGCAAATCTACTGTGTTTCTACTTAACACGTTCTGTCTTTCCTCTAGATCAGGATCGGTCCTTTCCTCTAGATCAACTTGGGCGCTACTGACACTTGGGTTTGGACGATTCTTTGTTTAAGGGGTGGTCCTATGCATTGCAGCATGTTTAGCAGCATCCCCTAGCTTCTACCCACTGCACGGCAGTAGCACCTCTACCCTCCATTTGTGATAATTGAACTGCCTCCAGACATTCCCAAATGTTGGCTGGGGGAAAAAAATAAGCCCTCTCTTAAAAACTACTGTGCTAGATTTTGGGACATATGTGGTACAGTTATGAGAACTATTTAAATGTCATTGTCTTCTATCATCCATATCAGTTTTCTCCCAATTTCTATTGATTGAATTTTCTCTTTAGAAATTTCCTGCTTCTTCACATGCCTGATAGCTTTTTTTTTATTATATGCCAGACATTGTGACATTTACTTTGTTGGCTATGAGTATTCTCATATTCCTATAAATATTCCTGAGCTTTCTCCTGGGATGTAGCTAAGTTACCGGGAAAAAAGATTGATCCTTTCAGGGCTTGCATTTAAGCTTCATTAGGAAGGACCAGAACAGCATCTAATCTAGGGCTAATTTTGTACTACTACTGAAATGAGACCCTTCTGCATGCTCTACCCAATATCAGATATATAAACATCTGAATGCAGAGTTCCAAAGAATAGCAAGAAGAGATAAGAAAGCCTTCTTCAGTGATCAATGCAAAGAAATAGAGGAAAACAACAGAATGGGAAAGACTAGGGATCTCTTCAAGAAAATCAGAGATACCAAAGGAACATTTCATGCAAAGATGGGCTCAATAAAGGACAGAAATGGTATGGACCTAACAGAAGCAGAAGATATTAAGAAGAGATGGCAAGAATACACAGAAGAACTGTACAAAAAAGAGCTTCACGACCCAGATAATCACGATGGTGTGATCACTGACCTAGAGCCAGGCATCCTGGAATGTGAAGTCAAGTGGGCCTTAGAAAGCATCACTATGAACAAAGATAGTGGAGGTGATGGAATTCCAGCTGAGCTATTCCAAATCCTGAAAGATGATGCTGTGAAAGTGTTGCACTCAATATGCCAGCAAATTTGGAAAACTCAGCAGTGGCCACAGGACTGGAAAAGGTCAGTTTTCATTCCAATCCCAAAGAAAGGCAATGCCAAAGAATGCTCAAACTACCGCACAATTGCACTCATCTCACACGCTAGTAAAGTAATGCTCAAAATTCTCCAAGCCGGGCTTCAGCAATATGTGAACTGTGAACTTCCTGATGTTCAAGCTGGATTTAGAAAAGGCAGAGGAAACAGAGATCAAATTGCCAACATCCGCTGGATCATGGAAAAAGCAAGAGAGTTCCAGAAAAACATCTATTTCTGCTTTATTGACTATGCCAAAGCCTTTGACTGTGTGGATCACAATAAACTGTGGAAAATTCTGAAAGAGATGGGAATACCAGACCACCTGACCTGCCTCTTGAGAAATCTGTATGCAGGTCCGGAAGCAACGGTTAGAACTGGACATGGAACAACAGACTGGTTCCAAATAGGAAAAGGAGTTCGTCAAGGCTGTACATTGTCACCCTGTTTATTTAACTTACATGCAGAGTACATCATGAGAAACGCTGGACTGGAAGAAACACAAGCTGGAATCAAGATTGCCGGGAGAAATATCAATAACCTCAGATATGCAGATGACACCACCCTTATGGCAGAAAGTGAAGAGGAACTCAAAAGCCTCTTGATGAAAGTGAAAGTGGAGAGTGAAAAAGTTGGCTTAAAGCTCAACATTCAGAAAATGAAGATCATGGCATCCAGTCCCACCACTTCATGGGAAATAGATGGGGAAACAGTGGACACAGTGTCAGACTTTATTTTTCCAGGGTCCAAAATCACTGCAGATGGTGACTGCAGCCATGAAATTAAAAGACGCTTACTCCTTGGAAGGAAAGTTACGACCAACCTAGATAGCATATTCAAAAGCAGAGACATTACTTTGCCAACAAAGGTCCGTCTAGTCAAGGCTATGGTTTTTCCTGTGGTCATGTATGGATGTGAGAGTTGGACTGTGAAGAAGGCTGAGCGCCGAAGAATTGATGCTTTTGAACTGTGGTGTTGGAGAAGACTCTTGAGAGTCCCTTGGACTGCAAGGAGATCCAACCAGTCCATTCTGAAGGAGATCAGCCCTGGGATTTCTTTGGAAGGAATGATGCTAAAGCTGAAACTCCAGTCCTTTGGCCACCTCATGCGAAGAGTTGACTCATTGGAAAAGACTCTGATGCTGGGAGGGATTGGGGGCAGGAGGAGAAGGGGACGATAGAGGATGAGATGGCTGGATGGCATCATTGACTCAATGAACGTGAGTCTGAGTGAACTCCGGGAGTTGGTGATGGATAGGGAGGCCTGGCGTGCTGCGATTCATGGGGTCACAAAGAGTCGGACACGACTGAGTGACTGATCTGATCTGATCTGAGGAAGGACCAGAACAGCATCTAATCTAGGGCTAATTTTGTACCACTACTGAAATGAGACCCTTCTGCATGCTCTACCCAATATCCCATGAACTGTGATGTTTTCCAGTTTGGCTGGTGGGCATTGGCACTATTTGTGGCACTGAGTGAGCTCCTTACTGGTGGTTCTTTACATGATCTAGTATAGTTTTCTCAAATGCATGTGCTGGTAAGCTCTCAGTCGAATACTTCCGGGGGCACCTCTGGACATTTGGGGGGGTTCTATCTTTCTGAGAAGTTTTCTCCTCTCTGGTTCTTTGTTCTGCAATCTCCAGCAGTTTGGGCCTCTCTCTTAACTTCATCTCTCCAACTCCCAGTTCCATCTGCTCCACTCAAAGATCATTGCTTTCCGCTGGGGTTCTCCTCCTGCACTACAGCCTGAAAACTCTCTCCAGGAACTGAACTGGGATAATTGTTGAAGTCACCTTGCTATGCTTCCCATCTCTCAGGGATCACTGTCCTTCATTATCTAATGCCTAACATCTAAAAAATAATTATTTCATATATTCACTATTTCATCTGATTTTTTAAAGTTGTTTCAGGGAAGTGGGTCAATCTGGGTTTTGTTACCCCATCTTGACTGAAAATGAGTACCTTTTTTGTTTTGTGGTTGCGCTAGGTCTTCGTTGATGTGTGGGCTTTCTCTAGATGCAGCGAGCAGGGGCCACTCTTTGTTGAGGTGCACAGGTTTGTCATGAAGAGCACAGGCTATAGGTACACAGGCTTCAGGAGTTGCAATATGATGGCTTAGTAGTTGTGGTGCTCAGGCTTAGTTGCTCTGTGGCATGTGAAATCTTCCCAGACCAGGTTTCAAACCCATGTCCCTGGCATTGGCAGGCAGATTCCTATCCACTGAGCAACCAGGAAAGTCCAAAGTGAGTACATTTTTTTTTTAAATGTGTACATTTTTAAGCTACTTGGAATTTACATGGGCATTAAACTTTCTGAATTATTGAATTTCTGAGAATAACTGTACTTTACTCTCACTCTTGATTGGAAAGTTTGAATTGAAATAAAATTCTATTCCACATAATTTTCACTACAAACTAAAGGCATTTCCCCCTTTTTTTGAGCATCCAGTGTTGTATATGAGAAGTCTGATGTTTGTTTGAGTCTTATTCCTTTGTAAATAACATTTTCTCTTTCTATAAGATTTTAGACTCTTGACCTAGTGTTCTGAAATTTCAGAGTGATCTGTTTTGGTACATATTTCAAAAAAAAAATAATAGCTATGAAATCATGAGTTGACTAATTTTAATTTTACAACCCATTATAAAATAAGCATATGATCATTAAGATGAAAAAACATTTATCATACCATTTAAAATCATCTTTAGGGAGACATATGTATACTTACAGCTTCCCTGGTGGCTCAGTGGTAAAGAATCTGCCTGCAATGCAGGAAATGCAGGAGTCGTGGGTTCTATCCTAGGGTCTGGAAGATCCCTTGAAGAGGAAATGGCAACCCATTCCAGTATTGTTGCCTAGAAAATTCATGAACAGAGGAGCCTGGCAGGCTCCATGGGATCACAAATTGTCAGAATGACTTTTCGATTAAGCACACACGCACACATGTATATTATGGCTGATTCATGTTGAACGGCAGAAACCAAGACAACATTGTAAAGCAATTCTCCTTCAATTAAAAATTAAAAAAAAAAAAAAGACTGGAAGCTACCCAAAACAATTATCTTTAGTATCACCAGTGTTATATCTTCTACCTTTTGGGAAACTTTGGATTAAAACACAGTGTTAAACAGCAAAGGAAACCATAAACAAAACAAAAAGACAACCTACAAACTGGGAGAAGATATTTGCAAATGATGCCACTGACAAGGGATTAATTTCCAAAATATACTAACAGCTCATATAATTCAAGTAAAAAAAAAAAAACCCAACCAAAAAATGAGTAGGAGACCTAAATAGACCTTTCTCCAAAGAAGACATACGGATGGCCAATGGGCACAAGAAAAGATGTTCAACATCACTAATTACTAAAGAAATGCCAATCATAACTACAATGAGGTATCACCTCACATTAGTCAGAATGACTATCATTAAAAAGTCTACAAATAGTAAATACTGAAGATGGTATGGATAAAGGGGAACCCTTCTACATTGCTGGTAGGAATGTAAATTGGTGCAGCCACTATGGAGAACAATATGGACATTCCTTAAAAAGTAAAAATAGAGCTACCATATGATCCAGCAATCCCATTCCTGGGAATATATCCAGAAAAGATCAAAATTCTAATTCAAAATGATACATGTACCCCAAAGTTCATGGCAGCATTATTTACAACAGCCAAAACATGGAACTAACCTAAGTGTCCATCAATAGGAATGGATGAAGAAGATGTATGTGTGTGTGTATATATATATATAATGCAATATTAACTCAGCCATAAAAAAAGAATGAAACATTGCCATTTGCATCAAGGTGAATGGACCTAGAGGTTATCATACTGAGTGAAGTCAGACAGAGAAATATTATATCACTTATATGTGGCATCTAAAAAATAATACAAATGAACTGATTTACAAAACAGAAACAGACTCACAGACATAGAAAACAAACTGTGGAGAGGAGGGATAAATTAGGAGTATGAGATTAACAGATACACGCCACCACATTTAAATACATAGACAGCAAGGATTTACTGTGTATACCACAGGAACTCTATTCAATATCTTGTATAAACCTATAATGAGAAAGAATTAAATTGTAAATACACGTCTATATATATGTATAACTGAGTCACTTTGCTGTACACCTGAAACTAATACCATACAATATTGTCAATCAACTCTACTTCAATTTTTAAAAAGCACAGTGTTAAGAAAATGTATAATAGATCATCAGGGAAAACTCAGAATAGGTGAAGATTACTAGGTATCTTCTCAATGGTTGTTGTCTAGGTGATCCTTTGGGGTTATTTTATTATATAGGTGTTTGTGTTTTCACGATCCTTGGGCAATTTTACCTACAACTCTGTAAGTTGTAGAAAACTGATGCAAAAGAGTCTTATCTGTAGACGTGACAATAAATCGTCTCTGTTGGAGGTGCAATTGATTGTCACTATGTAAAAGAGAGGGCTTCCCAGGTGAGGCTAGTGGTAAAGAACCCACCTGCCAAAGCAAGAGACATAAGAGACGTGGGTTCAGTCCTTGGTCAGGAAGATCCCCTGGAGTAGGGCATGGCCACCCACTTCAGTATTCTTGCCAGACAGAGGAGCCTTGTGGGCTACAGTCTATAGGGTCACAAACGGTCGGACACAACTGAAGTGACTTAGCACACATGTAAAAGAGATGATTCCAAACATTACATTTCCTATAAATATTATTTTCTCATTCATTGGTAAGTTCATTTCAGCATTCCTGATTGCTGTTATATGTGTTTGTTCTTTGAATTCTCCTTTGAAAAGGTTTTAATCTCTTACTGTTTCCTTCATTAATTATTAATGAGTTAAATAAGATCTTTGACCTGTATGTTTTTTATTTATCTGAAAAATCATGATTTTGCCTTATTTTTAACTATATTTTATTAATAGCATATATGAATTATTATAATGTTCATTATTATTATATTTATCATGTTTGAGAGGATTTGGAGAACACTTCAAATTGGCCTTTGGAACAAAGTATATTTTTTTATATGAGTGAGAACTTTTTATTCCACTTCATGAGTACAGACTTTAAGAAATAAAATAACAAGGCTATTTTTTAACGTATAAAATAACAATCTACACATGTATAAAGTATATAGCAGGTATCTTTGAGTCTCTAAAGCTCTAGAGAAATAGTGGCATAAAATATATAATCAAATAATCCATCAGAGGAATGCCCCATGTTCTAACACCTAACCGTAGTCATGAAGTCAACATCAAATGATGTTTGGCTCTCAAGGGCATCACTTCATTAAGAGACAATTTCACTGCGAGTTACATGGACTTTGAATAGATTGATACAGATACACTTATAGGGAGAGTGGAATATTTGAAAAGAAGGATGTGGGCTCACATTTTATTAATGCCTATTGCTCCTTTGCATTTTTTGGGTTGAGGTCTGCAAACTTCCCTCTCAAACAGATGGATAAAAAAATTAAAAAAAAAAAACAGATGGATATATTTCTTGTCATTCTGATGAGGTTGTAAAGGCAATCAATTCATTGCTTGCAAACCTTGCTTGTTTGATCTTAAGTTCCCGGGATAAGAGATAAAAACCAAAATAAAACAAATCTGGTTTCCTTAGTAAAAGATCTCTTCCCGTCTCTATCCTGAAACTAGCGTTAGTTTTATTAAACAGCTGATGAAGGAGTAGAGCACATAGAAAATCTTTGTTTACAGCTCAAAACAGAGCAGACTTTCTGGATCCTATTTCACTGCCCCCATGTTTGATCACGATCACTTCTTTTAATTGAAGTATTGTTGATTTAATTTTTTTTACCTTGTTTAATTTTTTCTGAACTTTTTATTTTATATTGGGATATAGCTGATTAACAATGTTGTGGCAGTTTCAGGTGAACAGCAAAGGGACATAGCCATACATGTCCTTGTATCCGTTCTCTCCCAAACTCCTTCTCTCATCCAGGTGAAACAGAGTGCATTTTTGCTAAGTCCTGGCTTTGAATCAAATTCTCTGTAACTGGCCACCCATTTTATAAACAAAGTTTTGTTGGCACACAGCCACATTCATTCATTTACATATAGAGTTACATATACATAACAGAGACGAATGACCCACAAGCCTAAAATATTTAATATTTGACCTTTTGTAGAAAATGTTTGTTGACACTTGTTTTGCGATATGACACGAAGCTGCTTTCTCATGTTAACCATAGATGGAGATTCTACTACTTTTTAAATTTGAGATGGTTAGGGTACAATGGATGTACAATACCATTTGCAGGGAAATGGATGAACAATACCATTTGCAGGGAAAGAGGGAGCTTCTTCATCTGGGAAGACTAAACAGCATAGTGTTTAGCATCTCCCACTGGCCTTGAAGTTAGAATGCCCTGGGTTTGAATCCACACTCCATTTACAGCTGAGAAAGCTTGATTAGCGTGTTAAACCTTCCTAACCTTTAAATTTCCTAAGCCTCAGTTACCTAATCCATAAAATAGGGATAATGATATCATATATGGTAGGTGTAAGAATTAAATGAGCTATACAATACGGTGGCTCAGTGACAAAGAAACCTACCTGCCAATGAAGGACACACAGGAGACGCAGGTTCAGTTCAATCTCTGGGTCGGAAAGATCCCTTGGAGGAGTAAGTGGCAACGCATTGCAGTATTCTTGCCTGGGAAATCCCATGGACAGAGGAGCCTGGTGGGCTATAGTCCATGGGGTCAGAAAGAGTTGGAGACAACTCAATGACTGAGCACAATATGTAAAGAAATTAATAACCAGGACACAGAAATCCATGTTATTGGACCTGGGCAAACTCTAGAAAGCACTGAAAAATTAGATCTGTGCCTGCTTTTGTAACCTTTTAAATAAAGTTCAGTATCTGTTGCCAATCTACCCACTATTCCAATGAAATTCTCTTCTTCCTACTCAAGAGGTAAAGCACTTTGGTTAGTTGGGGACACTCCAAGAGCAAATCTCGCTAAGGTATCCCTAGCAAAATCTCATCCTTATTATGGTAGACCTATTGTTAAAAAAGAAAAAAAAAAGGCCCCAATTATTCTCTTCTAGGTCTCCATACCTCTTATGACGTGACTTATGATGTAGAGGTGGAATCTGTTTTCCCTGGCTTTGAATTCCTACTGGCCTTGTTACTTGCTTAACCAGTAAATACAGCAGAAGTGGATGTGCCAGCTCTGAGTGAAGGCCTGGAAGAAGACTTACATGCTTCTGCTTGCTCTTTTGAAACCCTGCCTTCACCACGATGACAAGCATGGGATCCTGCTGAAGGATGAGAGTGTCAAGATGAGCAATCTCATCCATGAACATCTGGCTTCAATCAGCTACCAGGTGACCAGCCGGCTGATCACAGACTCCAGTGATTCCAGCTGAGATCAACCAAGACCAGCTCAGATCAGCAGAATTACCTAACCACTTTATAGATTCCATGAGCAAAAATACACGTTTATTGTATGAAGATACATAATATAAATTATGTATCCCAAGATAAATTAATATCTGATCATTTCTATCATTGTAATCTTGGCTACCGAATGATTGTTCTCTGCTGTTATTTGCTAGGGGAGTGCTGAGCATACATATCTCACACATAAAACGAGAGCGATAATCTGACAATGTGGATCTAATTCAGCCCTGTTGTATCAGGACGCTGCTGAAATGACTGATCCACATGCATACTCAAGGAGAGAATTTCCTGTGAAAAACTTAAACAGAATTCACACCTTTGGCTACAACCAGTAACAGAATTTTGAGAACTTTTAAAGAAAAGAGGTAGGTAGTCATTCTATTTACAAGACCAGTTCTTACAATAGGGACCATTAGAAACAAAATTTGCATGACAAAAGGACTTCTGAGTCCCCTCTGGTTGGCCTCCTGTTTAGAAATAGTAGTTAATGAAACAAAACTGAGTACTGCTAGAAAATGCACTGTTCCTTGGGACTCTAACAAAAAGTGACATGATTATATTATGGCATGTTTTTCCCAAGGCAGTTACAAACAAATAAAACATTCTTTCTGGGCCTCTGGTGTTCCCTTGTGATTTTGAGCTTGACTATGCCTTTGCCTTTCCCCTGTACTGACACTCTGCCATCCCGTGTCATTTTAAGCCGGTCATTTAATATGTACTAGGAAGTTGTTGGATAAGCTTTCATGTCTCTTCTATCCCATGTCAGTCACAGATACAATTTTTTGCTTACCAATTTTTGTTCTCAGTCATCAAACATTTATTTCGTATCTATGATGTTCCAGGCATTTTCCCAGTCACTGGAGGTACAGCAGTGAATAATGAGACATAGCCTTTGCCCTCACATGAATAATGATAACAAAAATGACAGCAAGCATATCATTAACAATAACTGATACCATACTACATTATAGGTTCTGAAACACTTTCATAGGCATTTTTTGTATTTGACCTTCACTGTGGTGCTCTTAAATGGTAGGACAAGATACCATCATCTGCATTCTACATATGAAGAAACTGAGACCCCATAACATTAAGTAACTTGGCCAACCTTATAAGAAACTCATATTACCACTTAGGATTTAGAAATTTCAACCTCAATTATTAAATATATATATATATATTATATTCAAATCAGATCAGTCGCTCAGTCATGTCCAACTCTTTGCGACCCCATGAATCGCAGCATGCCAGGCCTCCCTATCCATCACCAACTCCTGGAGTTCACTAAGACTCACGTTCATTGAGTCAATGATGCCATCCAGCCATCTCATCCTCTATCGTCCCCTTCTCCTCCTGCCCCCAATCCCTCCCAGCATCAGAGTCTTTTCCAATGAGTCAACTCTTCGCATGAGGTGGCCAAAGGACTGGAGTTTCAGCTTTAGCATCATTCCTTCCAAAGAAATCCCAGGGCTGATCTCCTTCAGAATGGACTAGTTGGATCTCCTTGCAGTCCAAGGGATTCACAAGAGTCTTCTCCAACACCACAGTTCAAAAGCATCAATTCTTCAGCGCTCAGCCTTCTTCACAGTCCAACTCTCACATCCATACATGACCACAGGAAAAACCACAGCCTTGACTAGACGGACCTTTGTTGGCAAAGTAATGTCTCTGCTTTTGAATATGCTATCTAGGTTGGTCGTAACTTTCCTTCCAAGGAGTAAGCGTCTTTTAATTTCATGGCTGCAGTCACCATCTGCAGTGATTTTGGACCCTGGAAAAATAAAGTCTGACACTGTGTCCACTGTTTCCCCATCTATTTCCCATGAAGTGGTGGGACTGGATGCCATGATCTTCATTTTCTGAATGTTGAGCTTTAAGCCAACTTTTTCACTCTCCACTTTCACTTTCATCAAGAGGCTTTTGAGTTCCTCTTCACTTTCTGCCATAAGGGTGGTGTCATCTGCATATCTGAGGTTATTGATATTTCTCCCGGCAATCTTGATTCTAGTTTGTGTTTCTTCCAGTCCAGCATTTCTCATGATGTACTCTGCATGTAAGTTAAATAAACAGGGTGACAATGTACAGCCTTGACGAACTCCTTTTCCTATTTGGAACCAGTCTGTTGTTCCATGTCCAGTTCTAACCGTTGCTTCCGGACCTGCATACAGATTTCTCAAGAGGCAGGTCAGGTGGTCTGGTATTCCCATCTCTTTCAGAATTTTCCACAGTTTATTGTGATCCACACAGTCAAAGGCTTTGGCATAGTCAATAAAGCAGAAATAGATGTTTTTCTGGAACTCTCTTGCTTTTTCCATGATCCAGCGGATGTTGGCAATTTGATCTCTGTTTCCTCTGCCTTTTCTAAATCCAGCTTGAACATCAGGAAGTTCACAGTTCACATATTGCTGAAGCCCGGCTTGGAGAATTTTGAGCATTACTTTACTAGCGTGTGAGATGAGTGCAATTGTGCGGTAGTTTGAGCATTCTTTGGCATTGCCTTTCTTTGGGATTGGAATGAAAACTGACCTTTTCCAGTCCTGTGGCCACTGCTGAGTTTTCCAAATTTGCTGGCATATTGAGTGCAACACTTTCACAGCATCATCTTTCAGGATTTGGAATAGCTCAGCTGGAATTCCATCACCTCCACTATCTTTGTTCATAGTGATGCTTTCTAAGGCCCACTTGACTTCACATTCCAGGATGCCTGGCTCTAGGTCAGTGATCACACCATCGTGATTATCTGGGTCGTGAAGCTCTTTTTTGTACAGTTCTTCTGTGTATTCTTGCCATCTCTTCTTAATATCTTCTGCTTCTGTTAGGTCCATACCATTTCTGTCCTTTATTGAGCCCATCTTTGCATGAAATGTTCCTTTGGTATCTCTGATTTTCTTGAAGAGATCCCTAGTCTTTCCCATTCTGTTGTTTTCCTCTATTTCTTTGCATTGATCGCTGAAGAAGGCTTTCTTATCTCTTCTTGCTATTCTTTGGAACTCTAGTAGGATGATAAATCCCATATGTCTAAAACCCCAAATTCAAAATTAGCAATATTTTGACCATATTTTCTTCATCTCTCCCCCTTTTCCTTTGCAAAAGTATTTCAAGAACATCCTAGAGATCATGTTATTCATCTCTTCATACTCAACACAAATCGTTAAAAAATAAAGCATAATGTTAACATAACCATAAAGCCATTTCACACTTAACAATATCAATAATAATTACTTTGTCTTATTTAGATACAATTTTTTATGTTTGGGCTTCCTTGGTGGCTCAGCTGGTAAAGAATCCACCTGCTATGTGGGAAACCTGGGTTTAATCCCTGGGTTGGGAAGATCCCCTGGAGAAGGGAACAGTTACCCACTCCAGTATTCTGGCCTGGAATACTTGATGTTTACTTGAGATAGAATGCAATTTCAAGATTATTTTGCTATTCAGCCATATACTGACTAGCACAAATTAGTACAAATTGCCTCACCACAACAATTTGTTGGTTTCTAGATCACTCCTCTTCACGCAAAGCACATACTTTGTAGTGGAGAATATTATTTGCCCTCCAATGTCTCACCTCTCCCTTTTCCTTGTAGGTTTTTAAATCTAGAAACATGGTCATGAGGAATACTATATTTCCCAACATTCCTTGCAGCTGGATATGGCCATGTGAGCAAATTCTATTACATGAGATGTACAGTGTTAAATTAAGCTCCTGGGTAATGCTCTTAAGGGGAAAGAATACGTTTTCTGTTTCCTTTCCTTCTTTCTGCTGACTAGAAGGTAGAATCAGTAGTCATCCTGACCTATATGCGAGCATGCTATGTTGTTTCAGTCATGTCCAGCTCTTTGTGACCCCAAGGACTGCTGTCCGCCCGACTCCCCTATCCATGGGATTTCCCACTGGAGTGGGTTGCCATTTCATCCTTCAGGGGATTCCCGACCCAGGGACTGAACCTTTGTCTCCTGCATTGACAGGCGGGTTCTTTACTGCTAGAACCACCTGGGAAACCCATAAGACTTCTATGCCTGTGTCCTTAGTAACATAGGTGAGGCATGAAGAGAGGCATCAAATTCCTGATGATCACAGTGCTGCCATATGGGTTTAGAAGTAAGCTTCTATTCTGTTAACTTCAAGCCAATGTTATTTATCTTGGTTTCTGATTTTTTTGACACATGTAGCGAGATGAATCCTAACTTCCATACATTTCTGGGTACTTTTCCCCATCCCTCAGTTATGATGGAACTAGCACACAGAAAAATGGGTTAGCTCTGAATTCATGCCTCCAGATCTAATTTAACTATTAACTGAGATGTATTCCATTCAACTCAGTGTTTTAAAATGACAAATTGTCGATTTTCGAAATGTTGCTTTGAATCTGCCCTTGCAATATAATCCATATCTTTTCTGTCTTCTCAGTTGAAAGGTCACCCAAACAAACACACCAATTGGTTCTCTAAAAAAGTATTTTGTTCATAACATTTGCAGAAAGCATTCAGGGAAGAATGGAAAAGGCCTGAACTACGTATGTGTAACAAGCATTAGATAGTGAAATCAAGCCCAGCTTTGTGACCTGTCTCAGATCTCTGAAAAGGCATCACTGGTTTCAGAGCTGGTCTCAGTGAGCTACAATGAGCTGTCACAATTGATATAGACATTATCAGAAGATCACAGTGTCTGTACAGAAGTCCAACTATTATCTACATTTAAAAGTCCTACATTTAAAATATATCTTATGTAATTTTACAGTTGATAAATCAACTCCTGATGACACAGTGAAATAGGACCAGGATATTAAAGCATTTAAACATGGGTTTTTAATTTATTAACCAAACATTAAGACATTTCCTCAGTATCTTTTAATATTAAAAAGGAAAAGAGTTATAGTAACAAAGAAAAGTATCGAAGTCTCTTTCAAAGGTGCAGGCTGATTTAGAATATTCCAAAGCTTTGCATTCAGAGAAGGCAATGGCAGCCCACTCCAGTACTCCTGCCTGGAAAATCCCATGGGCGGAGGAGCCTGGAAGACTGCAGTTCATGGGGTCGCTGAGGGTTGGACACGACTTCACTTTCACTTTTCACTTTCATGCATTGGAGAAGGAAATGGCAATCCACTCCAGTGTTCTTGCCTGGAGAATCCCAGGGACGGGGGATCCTGGTGGGCTGCCGTCTATGGGGTCGCACAGAGTCAGACACGACTAGAGTGACTTAGCAACAAAAGCTTTGCATTATGTAATCAAATAGAAGCTAATAAAAAGGAATGCACAACTGAGAGACTGTCAATAATTCTCTATTAAAGCTGTCTATTACATTTTACTTTAAAGAGATGAGAGTGACCAAGTTATTAGATGAATATTTTTATTACAGTGTTTTGAGCCAAAAGAGAAACTGGTAGTTACTGAAATTCTGCACTTGCTGTTGTTCATCTGCTGATGAGTTGCATATGAGAGCAAAATGTTCATCAAAACACTGTAAACTTTACACTTGCAAGAAATTAGTGAAAAATAATTCTTAATAAAGAAGCATAGGGAATATGTAAATTCCTGCTTTACATCTCAGACAGACTTTACTATTTCTTAATGGATCACACAAAATATTAATACTTCTTTCTTACTTCTATGAATTCCAAACTGGGTATTTGTGTTTGGTGGGCAGTTGCAGAGGAAAGAATTTAATTTTCAACTGCCAGACAGTGAAAGATAGCTCTCAGGTATCTGTCAACTCTTTGCACTCTATTAGAAAGTTCCCTTTCCATGTATATACATATATTCTTAGAGATAGTATTTTCCAAAAGGGACTAAAACAGTATCTCATACTCTGAGTGCTCTTTTTACAATGTGATCTTAACACTCCTCCCATGGACAGCTGGAGTTTATGTCCTTGTCCCTCAAACCTGAGCAAATATTTGTGACTGTCCCAATCAAGAGATCACCAAAATACTGTGCTGTTTCATCTTGTTGTCTTGGGATATGGCTCTAGGCATTCACATATGTGCTGTGAGGAAGTCCAAACCAGTCTGCAAACATGCAGAGAGACCACATGGAGAGACCATGTATAGATGTCCCAGGAGTGCATGCTCAGTCACTTCAGTTGTGTCCGACTCTTTGCAACCCTAGGGACTGTAGCCCACCAGGTTCTTCTGTGCATGGGATTCTCCAGACAAGAATACTGAAGTGGGTTGCCATGCTCTCCTCCAGGGAATCTTCCCAACCCAAGAATCAAACCTGCGTCTCTTGTGTCTCTTGCATTGGGAAGTGGGTTCTTTACCACTAGTGCCACCTAGGAAGCCCACCGAGCATCTAATGCCAGATAGTAACTGAATGAGTGAATGAAGACTTATCTGGATGATTCTAGTCTCTGATAGCTGAGTCACCACCACCATCCCCACCTTTGCGTCTTCCTAGCTGAGGCTTCAAATACAGTGGAGCAGAAACAAACCATCCATACCCTCTGTACTCAATCTGAATTCCTGAGTGGCTGGAAGGGGCACAAATGAGATGTTGACCAGAAGGTACAAACTTCCAAGTCATAGGATGAGTAAGTTCTGGAGGTCTAATGATTACAGCACAGTGACTATAGTTACTCACTCTGTATTGTGTACTTGAAAGTTGCTAAAAAGTAGACCTCAAATGTTGGTATCTCTACCATGACTACCACTACAAAAAAAAAAAAAAAAAAAGCAGGGGCAGGCAGGGGGTGGAGGACACTTCCCTGGTGGTCCAGTGGTTAAGAATCCATCTACTAAGGCAGGGGACACGGGTGTGATCCCTGGTCCAGGAACATCCCACATGCCTCGAGGCAACAAAGCCTGTGCACCACGACTACTGAGCCCTTGTGCCGCAACTACTGAAGTTTCCACGTGCCCTAGGGCCCCTGCTCTGCAAGGAGACAGCAGCCTCACTCACCACAGCTAGGCAACGCCCACCTGTAGCAACAAAGACAGCACAGCCAAAAATAAAAGAATAATTTTTAAAAGGTAATTATGTGAGGTTAACCTTATTGTGGTAACATTTCAAAATATATATTGTATCACACCAACCTGTTGTAGACTTACATTTACAAGATGTTATGTGTCAATTATATCTCAAAAAAGCTGGGAGGAAAAAGAAGCAATAGATCTCGTTAGTGATTCAGGTAGTTAAGAAAGATCCCTAGCTGGTATTGCTGTTTCTGCCTTTTTTTTTTTTTTTTCCTATTTTGACTGAGAGAGTACTATGCATATGTTTGCAAAATTTTTTGTGGCTGTTCAGGATAAATTTATTATGGAGTAATTGTATTTTCCACAAATAGAAGCAATATTCTCTCTTTCTCTCTTTGTTTAGTTCTTACTGTGGTTCAAAATATAATTCCTCAAGTCAAAATATCTTCCCTCAATAGGGCAATCTAAAATAAAATGGAAGGACTGAAACCTTCTTTTTGTTGAGCCCTTATATTGCAGAGGAGGACTTCCTGGCCTGGGAGACTCTTGAGAGGAGGCATCTTATCAACAGGAGCAGAACTGCCCAGCACTTCGTTCTCTGCCTTTTGGGTTCCTCATACCGTAGCCTGAGATCTTAAAACCAAGCTTCCTTCTACTCAAGAGAAAGAATTTGGATATTTATAATTTACAAAGTCAGTTTGTTTTGTTAAGAAGAGGAATCTAGAGTTGTGTGCATTAGAAACATTATTGTGAGGGGAATTTTATTCAGAAGCAAATGAATGAATATTCTTACAAGTGTTTAGAGTCTCTTTACTCCAAAAAACCCTAATGTACAGCTTTTTTTCCTTCTCTACTTCACCTCCTTGAAATGCTAATACATATTTTATCAAATCTATAAAACAATGCTATGGGCATCACCCTCTCTCTTATTTCTTTATCTAACATCCTTGTTCACTTTGGGCAGTTGCTCACCTACAAAGATGTTTCCAGGGTTTCTCTGGTGGCTTAGTTGGTAAAGAATGCGCCTGCAGTGTGGGAGACCTGGGTTTGATCCCTGAGTTGGGAAGATCCCCTGCAGAAGAAAATGGCAACTCAATCCAGTAGTCTTGCCTGGAAAAATCCCATGGACACAGGAGCCTGGCAGACTGCAATCCATTCGGTTGCTAAGAGTCGATCATGACTGAGTGGTTAAGCACAAGGTGTTTCCAGAAAGATTCTAGAGTGGACTATTGGCTCATCTACTTGTTTTTTTTTTTTTAACCTCACGCTAAGTCTCAAGGGGCTGATCTAAAGCCCTTGCACCATCCTCCCTCTTTTTTTTAAATTAAATAAACAAAGTTTTTACATTTGTTTTAGTGTTGCTTCTTTTTTTTTTTTTTTTTTTTTAGATTACATTTTTTTTTTTTTAATTTTATTTTATTTTTAAACTTTACATAACTGTATTAGATTTGCCAAGTATCAAAATGAATCCGCCACAGGTATACATGTGTTCCCCATCCTGAACCCTCCTCCCTCCTCCCTCCCCATTCCATCCCTCTGGGTCGTCCCAGTGCACCAGCCCCAAGCATCCAGTATCGTGCATCGAACCTGGACTGGCAACTCATTTCATACATGATATTTACATGTTTCAATGCCATTCTCCCAAATCTTCCCACCCTCTCCCTCTCCCACAGAGTCCATAAGACTGTTCTATACATCAGTGTCTCTTTTGCTGTCTCGTACACAGGGTTATTGTTACCATCTTTCTAAATTCCATATATATGCGTTAGTGTTGCTTCTTACCCAGAAGCTCCACTGGCGGGTTGAGGCCTTTGTATGGTATCCAGTGATAGACGCTGAATTCCATCCTTACTGGTATTTGCTCCTTGGAGGTGAAAAAATAAATGTTTTATAAAGCTCAAATTGGCCTTATCAAACAAAACATCTCCTGGATCAGTGAGTGAGTGGTGACAGCAGGAGATAGCAGTGTTGGCCTCTCCAATAGAAGTCACTGCAGTTAATGGAGGCTATTATGGGGAAATTCTGGCAAGAAGTTTTCTTTTTCTTTTTTCTCTTCCTCCAGACAGCTAAAAAAATTTTCAAGAAAAAAATGTATTCAGTTGCTAGGGTAACTGTGGTTTCAAAACTACCATAACAAAAGCCAGATATCACATATCAAACTACCAAATTGTTAATTTGACTAGTATTTTAAAATAACTACTTAAAAGAGATGTTTTCTCCTTATCTAGCTATGGAGAACAGAGAAAAGGGGGAAATACGAGTTACATAAAGAGGAGAAGAGAGAAAAGGAAACTGGTAGATTCATTTAAGAAATGTTTTTGCTTTGCTAAATATGTGTTGGAAATAAAAATCCCTTCACCACATTATACATACATTTGCACGAAGGAATTATGTAGCCGGATTCAAACCAGAAGGAGGACTCTGGGTTATCCTGTTTTCAATTTCTCTTTCCACATTCAAACCCTGCTTGGGTTTTTAAGTGAACACTTATCTGTGGGTACTTAGCAAAGGAACTAGTCACTTAAGCGAGTCAGGCATGTTCTGAAATCTTTTTGTGCTTTTCCTGTGTCTTGCTTTTCATCACTTGATCTAAAGAGAATATGATAAAGCCATTAAGCACTTGGACTCTGGAGTCAGATGTGGCTATGTCTATATTCCTTTTCTATCTCTTACTAAATTCCTTTGACCTCTATGAGTCTGTTTCTTTATTTATAAAAATGGTATCAGGACAAATGACTAGGTTACTTCAATACATAAATTGCAAGGAAAGAAAAAGAGGGAGAGGGATCTGTGATTAAAAGTGACATTAGAGACTGAACGTGTTGATATTGCTTAGATCTGGGGGAAAAAACAATTGTAAAAAATAATTTATGAGATAATTGGAGAGACTTGAACACCAATTAGATGTTTGATAATATTAAGGAATTATTTCAAAAGTGTTTAGTATGATTATAACATGGTATAGTAGTTTGGTTTTTTTCAAGGGTTATTGTCTTTTGATATTTTAATAAGTAGTGGAATATTTACAAATGATATGATGTCTGAAATTTGCTTTAAAATAAGGTAGGAAGAAATGGATGCGATAGGGATTAAACAAGTTTGGCTAGGAGCTGACAATTATTGATGCTATGTGATCAACATAGAGGGGTTCATTATAATATACTCTCTTTTTTTAAATATATATATATATTTGGGAGTTTTCATAATAATAGTTTAAAAAGAGAGAGATCAATAATACCTGATAAATTATCCTGTGGATTAAATTAGATGCTATGTGTAAAGCACTTGACAGAGTGCCTGGCATGTAATACATGCTCAATAAACGTTAGCTATTACTGTTAGAGACATTTTCCGTCCCCCATGTGCAGACCTGTGAAAGTCTGACCATGAGATGTATTGCTGACTGAAGCAGCTAATCTCACTCCTTCCCAAACAGGCAGTTGCGGGCTGTCCTTGCATTCATCCTCCTTCAGTCTGATTCTGTACTAGGCCCTGTGGTTTCCATATGCACCAAAAGTCTATATTAGGGTAGCTGTTGATTTTACCTTTAGTTTCACAGAACGTTTTAGTTGGGAATTTCAGTGGCAAATGGGAGGCAACTATTAATAAGTACTGAGCATTTGCTAGGAATTTCCCTACACAGTTTTATTTATACTAACAATCCCTTCAAGTCGAAATTATTAGCTTCATTTTAGAGAATAAGAAACTGAGAAGCTTCCTGGCCCACTCAAGGTCACAGCATTAAGTGGTGGACCTTAACTTGCACCCAGCTCCTGAGAGTCCCAAAGGGCTTGTCCCCATCCAGAAAACCTGGACATCAGTCCTGTTGCCTTTCTTTCTTTCCTTGTCTTAGCTTAAAAACAGCCATAATATAGAAAAAGTTAAGTTGTCTCCAATCAAAGAAGTCTGATACTATGTGTCCTGTGGACTGACTGGCAGGCTGGTTTGCAGCAGGGCGGTGAAAGATCTGCATAGCTGGTAAGGAGAGTCAAAGGCTTGGTGGGAGCTTGAGGCTGGCAGACAGGATTCTCAGGAAGAAGTATTAGAAAAAGGACTTTAGGATTGCCCTGACATTTGTGTTTAATTTTCCTCTTGTTCTAAATGCTATTCAACTTTTATGGGAAGGAGAAAGCTAAAAAGAGATACCTTATACGAGAACTGTTCAGTTCCGAAAATTAAAACCAGCCAGCTACCATCCAGAACCATGGCCCCCATTCAAGTCCCAGCTGTCATTTAGTTCCGTGGTTGCGCTGACACCCTAAACTTGCAAATCATCAGCTGACTTTAGAATCCAGCTTATTGAAAGCCGGGCAATTCCGTGCAAGGCGAGTATCTGATTACAACCAAAGTTATTGGTTGTTTATATCGAACATTCCCAGGAATGCAACGGAGAAAAAGGCACCAGGAGAAACAAACCCTAGCGACCAAGTGCCCAAGGAGAGAGCGTTAGTATCTCAAACTGGAGGCGCAACCTCTTAGGCCCCACTCTAGCGCGACGCCAGAGATTGGGTTCTCGCCAAAACCACCGGGATGAGGCCCAGCTAATTAACCCTTTCCCTGCCGAGCCCAGAGGCCACTCCAGCAGCCAAGCTGCCTTAGGAGTCGGACATCACCTCCCGCCAGTGCGGACCGCCCACCTCCCCAGGCCTGCCCACTCCCTGCAGCGAGTCCCAGTAGCTCTACCTAGCGTTGGGCTAAGGTCTTCTTAATTAGGAAACAATAGCTGTTTAGGAAGATGCGCAAATACCCCAGAGCTCTGTGCTCTCGGGCTTGGGGTTCTCGAGAGTTCCCGCGGGGCAAGGAGCTCGGGGGCTCAGAGCTGAGGGAGAGGAAGAGACCCTGACCGCTGGCGGAGTCCAGGGCTTCGGGAATACAGCCCCACCCTCCTTCCCGGGCCCCGCCCTCAGTCTTCCTGTCTGGCGGGGACCTGCTGGTGGGGGACCACCCTCTTCACCGCTGCAAATTTGGAGCGGATGGGGCCAGAAGCCTCGGGAAGACGGCGCGGAACGCCGGCTTTAGCCGCTCGGATGTCAGGACGGTCCCCAGTCCAGTCTTAGGCCCCCGCGCCCGGCGCGTGGTGTCACAGCCAAGTCCTTTTCTTCCTCGAAGGGACCCGGCCCTCGATCCCTCGGAGGGTGGAGATTCCTCACGTTCCCTCCTCTCGCTCCCCCGGGTGGGATGTGGGATTAGGCTGGAGTGAATATTCCGTGTGCTCTATAATTACGCACACACTGAAATCTTCACCGTTGACTTAAGTTACTTGGCGCTGCGAGGGCTAGGGCCCCGCGTATTGATTAAACGCAGCCTCTATTTACCTAAACAATAAATGTAGAGATTAGCAACGTTCACTTGATCACAGCGATGGGGTTGACAATTAAGGGGCAATGCATCCCAGATGTAACCGAGCCTGCGGAGGCGAGGGGGCGGACTGCAGGCTTCTCGGAGGCGGGCGCTCGCGGGCTGCGGCAGTGAAGGTGCTGTGCGGGACGCCGAGCATGGGGCGGCGCGGGGATCACAGCAGGAGGCGGACCGGAGGCTCCGCCACCGGGAGGCCTATGGCCACCCGGCCGGGGAGCCCTGCCGCTGGCTTTGGGGGACCCGAACACCCCCAAGTCCCAGGGTGGCATCTGGAGCGCGGAGTCTATCTCCCCGAGGCTATGTCACCTGCCTCAAGGCCGTCTCGCCCGCTGCTGCCTGGCAGGGAAGGAGGATCGACGCCGCTGGCGCGTGCCCGAGTGAGTGTGTCAGTGTCATCAATGTGCATTCCGCCTGCGGCCGCGGGGGAGGGGGAGGGGCAGGAGGAGACGCACGTGTCTAATGTGTGCGGAGCTTCCCCTGCCCCTCTGAGTACCTGGCTCTGGATACTTCAGGATGGAGGTGGCAGTCTGGCCTCGCGATGGGGATGGATGTGACCAGAGAGGACTCTAGATTGGCTGAAATTCAGAAAGCACGAAAGTGTCGGCCCAGGACAGGCCGGTTCTGGGAGATGTCACAGGAGTGCCTGGATGCTTGGTGAGACTCTTAACCGACCTTCTTTCTCAGTCTCGCACTTAACTATAGAGCCCTGGGAAGTCCTAGGGGCGGAGGGGGGTGGGGAATGGAAGAAAACAACTCAGGGAAGAACTCAGAAGAGTAAGAGTAAGGATAATAAAGAACAGATGAGGGCAGTTGGGGGGAGAGGGGTGTGAGTGTGTGTGTGTGAAGTCATGAGCCATCTAGAAGAGTTTCCATATCCTGGGCTCCCATCGCAGGTTGGCTGCAAAAGACACAGGTGGCAACTCTCCCAGTGCCTGTAGTTTCTCTGTTTTCCCCCCTCTTCCTTCCGTGCTCCATTATCAACCCGTAATGCTTCCCATTCCACATATAGACACAGACAAAAGGATTTGTCCCAAACATCCATGGACAAGCCAGGACGGAGCCCTTTCCCGCCAAACCACTAAGGCCGGGAAATAGAGGGCGCCTGCCCAGGCTCTGGGCGCGGGAGCCCTCAAGAAGACTTGAGTGGTAAGAGCATTTAGGGGATTGGAAAAAGGGAAGGAGAAAGAAAGGGAGGAGAAAAGATGGGGAAAAGAAGAGGAGAAAGGGGGGAGGGGACCTACAGGGGCAGAGTTGAAAGTGGGGTTCGATTACGATCGCCCCTTCAGCGCCCAGGGTCTTTCCGCCTGCTGCCTCTCCCCCCATTTCAGAGCCGAGGGCGGACTGGGGGAGGGGAGATAAGACAAAGGGAATTCTCCTGTAGGAAGTGTGAAGTGCGTCTGTCCTCTCCTTGCAGGCTCTGGAAAAAACTGGCAGGAATTTCCTTGTCGTGAGAAGACGGACGAGTGTCTGCAGCACAGGAGACAACTACAAACAGACTTTGGGGCGGGAAAGAGGGCGGGAGGAGGGAGCCGGCAGGGGCCAGCTTTGATCGCCTCGGCTCTGTTGTGTATTTGCCTTCTCCAGTTTAGATTAGCTGAAATAGTCAGCTCTAGCGAGGAGTTCTGTTCCGAGGAGTTCCCCCTCCCTCCTCAGCGCCCCCTCCCCAGTGTCTTCTGCACGCGGGGAGCTGGGTCGAAGTCGCGCCTGAAACTTCAAGGGCTAATGGTTCTGTGTTCTGCCGTAATTAGGAGGCCACACAGCTCTCAACACACCGTTAAAACAAATCTGTAAGTCATCCTACCCCTCTCCCGGACAGACCCGGGGAAAGGCGGCAGCTGGGACCGCTCCCGGCTGCGTGCTCCGCGGGGGGAGTGGCGTCGCTGTGAATCCCGCCTTGGACTTTCTAAGCTCTTCCTTAGAAGAGAAAAGGGGCAAAGAATGGGCACCTCGCCATCCACCAAACGAGCCAGGCAAGCCTGTGTCTTTGCTTGAAAAGTTTTCAGAATAAATCTCTCTGGTGGTTCTAAACAGTGATGAAGAGAGGCTGGGCCTGGGTCTTCTCCAGAACAGTGAGATAATGGGAAGGATATGGAGTCGTCCTCCCCCCATCTCTTTTCTTTTCCCCACTCCGTATAAATCAGCCATATAAATCGTTTGCATTGTTTAAGGTACATTGATCAATCTAATGGCTTGTAATGGGCTCCTAATTGCCACTTGCAGAGTTCTGCAGGCTCCTGTTTGAACAGGGACAGGTTCTTGATTCCAGCAGAAGTCCACCTTAATCTTCAGACTGGTTGATTACAGACCCAGGAAGAGCACTAGGATGACCAGGCCACAGCAGCCTCAGAGCCTCAGGGGAGAGAGGAAAGGGGACTTATTAGGGATATTTGCTATCCTTTTTGTTCTTTTTTCAAATTTCACTAAGGAGCAAAACCCAGGCTGTGATTTATTTAGTTAGACAAGATGATTTTGCTTTTATCAGACAAGAAATCTTCCTTATTTGCATTCCTTGTGTCTGTGTATAATACAGCAAAGAAGTTCCTTGGATACAAACTGCTCTCAGTCATACTTCTTTTTATTTACTTATTTCTAACAGTGCAACATTAGGAATTGTGATTGGAAATCCTACGGCTGGGGGCGGGTAGGGGTAGGGGACACTTGTAGAAGAAAAGCCAAACTTTCTCCAATAGGCATATTAAGTATGCCCAAAGTCCTGTTTCATAACTTGCAGTTGTGTCTCCTCTAAACCCTGGATGAAGGAGAAGTTGGAAGTCTCCTCAAAGGCTGCCTATGAAAATGTAAAACTGAGGAAACTAATATGCTGGCAAGGAGAAGCTGATGCATGATCAGAATTCCTTGGTCTTTGGGTTTTTTAAACATATTAACTTAGGGTCTGTGTGAAAAGATTGCTTTAGTGTCTCCAAAGATGGTTCCATGAGAGTTGGCTGAGACAACAAATGTGTTCCATTTTGGTAGAAAAGTGAAGTCACTCAGTTGTGTCTGATTCTTTGCGACCCCATGGACTGTACCCCACCAGGCTCCTCCATCCATGGGATTTTTCCAGGCAAGAGTACTGAAGTGGGTTGCCATTTCCTTCTCCAGGGGATCTTCCTGACCCAGGGACCGAACCCAGGTCTCCTGCATTGTAGGCAGATGCTTTACTGTCTGAGCCACCAGGGAAGTCCAATTTTGGTAGAAATGCCCTAAAAAAGAAGAAGCCAACATTTGCTTATGTCTAAGACCCCTCTAGTAGTTGGTGATGGAGGGCGGGGGAGGTAAAACCCCAAGGCGAATAGGCCCCCCATAGTTTCCAGGTAAGGCAGTAAACAAATCTATGATGCTTGTCGAATAATCTTCCAATAATTGCAGTCATTAAAATCATCACAGTCTACAGACACCTTCCTTCCTTTGACACACCAGAGTCTTTCATTTAATTGTTCATGCATTTTTGGCTCAGATAAACAGATCAAGGCAGGCTTAAAATATATAGCCCAGATACATCTAGCAGCAGAAAATTAGTTGTGTGGCAAAGGTGTGGAGTGTCCTTAATAGACTAAGGGTTTTCAGATTCTCCAGTAGACCTTAGAGACAAAAAGGATTTGCATCTCCTCCCATCTCTAAAGAGCAGTAACACTTCTGAGGTAGAGAAAAGATGAAAGTTCCAGTGGCCTCTTGAGCCTTTCTGCCTCTTTTATTTGCAAGGGTTGGGATGGAATGAGGGTGTTATAGAACACATATTAAGTGAAAACTCAGTGGAAGTTGTGGTAGAGTTTCTCAATATTCAGTTAATTTTCTCCATCCAGTTGATCTCAAGGCTGATGCTTTTAAAAATATAGATATGTGTCCATGATAAAAGATTCCCTTCTAATTAAAAGCTGCATTTAATTGTCACCCACTATTGACAAACTCCAACTGAGGAAAAGCTTCATTGGACTCAACAACCTTACTCTGTACTGGCTTCTTCAGCCCCCGTGGTACACAAGGGCAGCTTTCCCTGTGTGGGGGTTTTTTTTGTTGTTATTTGTTTTGTTTTTAACTCGTTATTAATGTATCTCCCCAACTCCCACACCGTGCTGACCTGATAATCACTGCTGTAGTGTAGATCATGCAAATGAAAAGCATAATTAATTGTGCGTATTATTCAGAAAGGGAGCCTGGTGGCTAAGCAAATAAATAAAGGCATGCGAGAGGAGGACAGGTCAGATAAATGCCTTTTTTAGGGCTCCTCTCCTGGTCCTCTCCTCGCCCCTGGGCATCCTGGTCTGGGTGGCCGAGGCTTTGACAGCAGCCAGCAGGGCCCGGGCGAGAACCTTCTGTTCCTCCTCCCCTGACACCTCCACTCCCGCCCACATCCTCAAGTCTCCCCAACTCCACCTCACCTCACCCCACCCCATGCCCGTGCCATATATTCGCAGCTCAACTCTGCGACTGGCCAAAGCTCTTGCGAGACTGGGCAGCCACCTAATATTTCGAGTTATTCAGAAGATAACTGGTCCTCTCCCGTCTCCCGCTGCATCAAGGAGAAGCATCTTTTTTTTTTTTCTTCTCCCTGTGGCGTAGCAGCTCCAATCCTTCGGATCCGCGCTAATGACGGAATTGTTTCCCCGGCTTTGCCTCCTCAACGCAGCAACTTGAGCAGTTGCTCAGATCGAAGCTCTCGGGAGAGGCAAGATGGGGGAAACAATATTTGTTCAAAGGAAGTGAACTCTTCCCTTTAATTACCCTATTCTTCTTTATTAGGATTCTTATTGAAATTTTATTTTGCAAAAAAAAAATTATGTTGATTTAACCATAGTGTATTTACGATGTAAATATATTCCAAGATGAAAACGTCACGGATCAATTGTAAAGGACCCGGATACATAATTTTAAAAAATCAGTTTCAGTGTATATGAGGTTCTCACCCCACTTTCGCTGCTCAGTCAGATTTGTTTATGCAGAATCGACATTTAATAGTGCTAATTGCACTCCAGTTAAATTGCCCTGATTGCAGAAAGGGAAGCAATTTTCGTGCTCTCTGTCTGGGTTTGGAAGAAATTGTTTTATATTCACCTCTTTATAAAGAAGTGGAGATAAGGCACCGGGGCCTTTGCACAAATTGCACTTAGGGGCTGACTGGCAGCATTCAGGCGCTATAATAGAGCATTATTTGGCCGTTTTGAATAATGTAAAGCGTTTGCTGAAAGCTATTCTCCTGAAAATTGCTTTAACTTTTAAAAGGGTGATGATTCACTCCAAACCAGGCCTTTGTTACATTGTCATTATTTCCCCAAATGTTTTAACAGTCAGCTCAACACTTCAGCATAACACATTGATCTTTGTTTAAAAACTAGATTTTTTAGAGGAAGAAAAAAATCTGTCACACGGGGAATAAAAAAAAAACAAAACTGGACTTCTGAAAGATTTCCTTGGGCACCCCACCTTAAAGTTGAAGTGCCCAGGGCGTCTGCCTGCGATCATCTGGAAGATTTTCTAACTTTTATTGTGATCCGGTGATGTGTATCTAAAGAAATATCCGAGTGCCCACGTAGAGTCTGACAGCTGGAACTACGCTGAAAACGCAGGGAGGGGGAGGGGAGAAGAAGGGAGGAAGAGGAGAAGAGGAAGGCAACCCGGGCGCCAGGAGCCCGAGGTACCAGCGTGAATTGTTTTAAATGGTTGACTTGAAAATGTCACCAGTGCTAAGTGGCTTTTTGGATTGTCTTATTACTTTGTCAGGTTTCCTTAAAGAGAGGGTGTGTTGGGGGTGGGGGAGGAGGTGGCTGGGGGGAACCTCCGCGCTTCTCCTCCCCGGGCTGCATTGGGTGAGTAGGCAACGCCTCGCTGCCACTTAACAATCCCTCTATTAGTAAATCGACGCGAAGACTCTACGGGAAGCCGAACACCAGTCTGCTCTCCCAGGGCAGAAGTCACCTGTTGGGAAGGGCTCCCTTCCAGGCTGCTAGGATGCCGCCTCACCCCTCCACGCCGAATCCCTGGGGCTTTTCACACTCCCCCTTCCCCCTCTCCCCTGCCAATTTCTACTACAATCCCCAGGACACAAAGCTTCATTAGAGCCGCGCGGGTCTTCTCACTCTCTCTCCCTTCTCTCCTCTTTCTCTGTCGTACTTTCCTCGGCCTTTTCGCCACCTTAGACCAAAGTGGGAGGGCGGAGAGCATTTGAGCCAAGATATTCTAACGAAAAGCAAAGAAAGCAACCCATATAGTCTTCTCCACCTATGGAGTGCACCAGGATGCATGCAGGCTCCGTCTCAGGGCCAAGAGATGAGCCACGGTGGTCGCACTTTTTGGGTCAAGAGGTACTGTATGCTCCCCCTCCGCAACAACTCGTCTTTTGCACCCAAGCTATTGAGGTTCGTGGTTTAAAATGTCTTTTAGAGCAGGATGTGGGTTTTCAGGGGGAAATGTGGTACACTAAAACCAGTACCCATGTCTGTCGAGGGCAATGATATTTCTGATTCAAAAGCTGCTCCTGGCTACCCTGAAGAAAAAGGGGAGACCCAGAAAGAAGAAAAACACCTCAGCGACTAAGGGGTTCCAGAAGCGTAGTTAGTTGTCTGTCTGAGGACGTGTCTTATCACACGACAGGATCCGAAGAGGACTTTAAGATGCTTCCAGCTTGCAAAATGTGGAGGCGCCCACGTGTGGCCTCGTCCCTGGTACTCATGGACAGAGGTCCGGGGGAGAAGCTCCCTGAGCACGTCCAGGAAAGCAGGGAGCTAGGGGCGAGCCCACCCCTCAAACCGGAGTCCTTGTCCTTCAGAGGAGCCTCTAGGCCCAGGCAGCCTGGAGTGTGAGTGGGTTGGAGCTGGGGCAAGAAACTCGATTCTGGGCTGAAACGTGACATGCAAATCTTCACCGGGTTAAACAAACAGCCGAGCAAGCTGCAGCTTCAGCGGGGGTGGCGGTGGGGGCGGACGCGGCTCGCGCCGATCTCTGTTTCCAAAGTCGTTGCATTGTGAAAATAAGCGGCTTCGTGCAGCGTGTTGTATGGGCTGATGTCTCCCACCCCCACGCCAGCCCCCAGCGAAACCCGGCAGATAATCAGCACGTCCCACTGTTTAGTCATATTTGACAACTGGGTTAACCTGGTATCTAGGCACTGGCAAACGGTACAAAGGGTGCCCTCAATTACCACTTGAAGCTTCGGGTGTGAGTGGCACTTGTATTACCCATTGGGTCAGAGGCCAGAGCGACAATTAGGAAGTCACATAGACCGCTAGGGTCCCAAGTCTGTGGGTGTAGACCTGGACGAAGAGGCCTATTTCTCTCCTTTCGGAGGAGCCGTCCCTTCACCCCTTCTCCTCAATGTGACTCTGAGAGTAAAACTGAATCCAGTGGGAATCTGGAACCAGGTAGACAAGTGACAATGATACAATCGCGAGCGAGAATGAAGGATTCCAGCTGAAGTTGTGCTCCGCAGGCGAGAGCCTGGATACACAAAGTGAGCGTTGACATTTTCATCTCTACTTGGGCCTTGCTCATGTGGCCTCCGCCTCTGCGCCCCCTCCCCTCCTGTCTCCTTTCCCACAAGTGGAGAGTCGAGGACTGTCAGTCCTAACTTGTATCTTCTCAGGGAGGTCGCGGGGTGGGGGGGGGGGGCGGTGGGGGGGGGGGCGTGGGGAAGCTTGTGACTCGGTCTCAACGATACTTAAACCTGGCTTGGTGAGTGTGTGTAAATTTTTAATTGCGCTGTAATTTCTTCAGTCCCTAGTCGGCGACCGCCCCCGCCCCCCACCCAGCTAGCCGCAGTGACTGGCACGCGCCGGGAGCCCGGGCTTGGGCCCCTCGGCGCGTCTGATTGGCTGCTGGGCAGCTCCCGTCTGCTCTGCCTGCGCCCTCATTGGGTAAGAAGCGCAGCCAGCGGCACTTCAAAGCGGGTGCTCCTCGCACTTAGGCTGAGTTTAGCCGGCGGGAGCCCGGAGTCCGCTCGGCGCGAGCGCGGGGACACGGGAGCCGCGCGGAACCTGAATAGTTTTACCGAGCAGCCGCCAGGCTCAGCCTCGCTCCAGGCCCCGCCACGCCACCCAGGGACCTGCTATGGCCACGTCTATACTTGGGGTAAGTCGAAAGTGCGGTATTTGCTTGTTTTAACAGGAGTAATTTTTCGTTATGGCTTCTCCAGGTCGGCGGCTCTGGAGAAACTGTTGCTGCCCGACTGCAGCCTCAGCTTCTTTGAGCACTTTCCACATTTCTGGGATTGATTCTTTCCAAATTATTGGAACCCAGGAGGTGCCTTTGAAAGAAAAGGATTTGTTAAGCAAGTCCTTTCAATATTCGGTTTTAGAGGTTCCTTTTTTCCCCCCGCGTGATTTATATCCCATCCCCCCCCGCCCCCCCCCCCCCGGTTAGGGGATTGTTGCAATTACGCGACAGCGGTGTTTCCAGAAAACAGTCTTAATCGTTCTGCAGACCATGTAGTCACATTAACATTTACACTTCTGCGGCTTCCTAGTTCGTCTATGACTGAAATCCATCGCGGGGGTCACTTCTGCTCGGATTCTTGTCTTCCTCTGTGTGTGTGTGTGTGTATGTAAACATTTAAAACGTTTTCTATTAAAAAGAATCAAGTCGTAGTCACCCTTGGGAGGAGTGCCCCAAGCTTCCCCCACCCTCGGTCGCTGTTTCGGCCGCCTCTGCCCTCACCTGGTGTTTGTTGCCGATGTGGTTACCTCCGCGCTTCATCCCGAAGGGCTACTTGGGGGCTTCTTTGAGAGGAGCAGGCTTGTGGCGAGCGGAAGGCGAGCGACTTGAGTCCAGTTTGGGGCAGGATATGCAGCGACTGAGGCGGGGAGAACCGACACATCTTTGATTTGTAGCCCCACCGAAGAACAACTTTACAGCTCCGGGACCCTGTCTCTTGGGATTCCCTCTGCCCCGCGTGGGGCGCGGCGGGGCGCGGCGCATCCTCCGCGAGCTCACCGGGAGGAGGCGCGAGTTGGGGGGCCACGACCTCCCGCCCCCCGCCTCGGGACCAGCGGCTGGGGGACGGGGCTGCTCACGGGTGCACTTTGTGTCTTCCTCCCACTTGTTCCTGCCCTCCTCCTCCTTGCTCCCTCCCTCACCCCACCCACTCTAGGAAGAGCCGCGCTTCGGAACGACCCCGTTGGCCATGCTGGCGGCGACCTGTAACAAGATCGGCAACACGAGCCCGCTGACGACGCTGCCGGAGTCGAGCGCCTTTGCCAAGGGCGGCTTCCATCCCTGGAAGCGCTCCTCGTCCAGCTGCAACCTCGGGTCCAGCCTCTCGGGCTTCGCAGTGGCCACCGGCGGCCGCGGCTCGGGCGGCCTGGCGGGAGGCTCGGGCGCAGCCAACAGCGCCTTCTGCTTGGCCTCCACGTCCCCTACGTCGTCCGCTTTCAGCAGCGACTACGGCGGCCTCTTCTCCAACTCAGCGGCGGCCGCGGCGGCAGCGGCCGGGGTGTCCCCGCAGGAGGCGGGCGGCCAATCGGCCTTCATCTCCAAGGTGCACACGACGGCAGCCGACGGCCTGTACCCGCGCGTGGGCATGGCGCACCCGTACGAGTCGTGGTACAAGTCAGGCTTCCACTCGACGCTGGCGGCGGGCGAGGTGACCAACGGCGCTGCGTCGTCGTGGTGGGACGTGCACAGCAGCCCGGGCTCGTGGCTGGAGGTGCAGAACCCCGCTGGGGGGCTCCAGAGCTCGCTGCACTCGGGCGCCCCCCAAGCCTCGCTGCACTCGCAGCTCGGCACCTACAACCCCGACTTCAGCTCGCTCACGCACTCGGCCTTCAGCTCCACGGGCCTCGGCTCCTCGGCCGCCGCCGCCTCGCACTTGCTCTCCACCAGCCAGCACCTGCTGGCCCAGGACGGCTTCAAGCCGGTGCTGCCCTCCTACTCGGACTCCAGCGCCGCAGTGGCGGCCGCCGCAGCCAGCGCCATGATCTCGGGCGCCGCGGCCGCCGCCGCCGGGGGGAGCTCGGCGCGCTCGGCCCGCCGCTACTCCGGCCGCGCCACCTGCGACTGCCCCAACTGCCAGGAGGCGGAGCGGCTGGGCCCGGCCGGGGCGAGCCTGCGGCGCAAGGGCCTGCACAGCTGCCACATCCCGGGCTGCGGCAAAGTGTACGGCAAGACGTCGCACCTGAAGGCGCACCTGCGCTGGCACACGGGAGAGCGGCCCTTCGTGTGCAACTGGCTCTTCTGCGGCAAGCGCTTCACGCGCTCGGACGAGCTGCAGCGGCACCTGCGGACTCACACGGGCGAGAAGCGCTTCGCCTGTCCAGTGTGCAACAAGCGCTTCATGCGCAGCGACCACCTGAGCAAACACATTAAGACGCACAACGGGGGCGGCGGGGGCAAAAAGGGCAGCGACAGTGACACGGACGCCAGCAACCTGGAGACACCCCGCTCCGAGTCCCCTGACCTCATCCTGCACGACTCCGGCGTCAGTGCGGCCCGGGCGGCTGCGGCGGCGGCGGCGGCGGCTGCGGCGGCAGCCTCGGCGGGAGGCAAGGAAGCCGCGTCTGGCCCCAACGACTCTTAGAGATCCGGAGAGAGGCGCGAGGAAGCGAGCGAGCGAGTAGACAACGAAAGCGAGCGAGAGGTTCGGAGGGCAAACGACCGGGGGATGGACGGGCGGGGGCTCCAGGGCCGCCCCCGGGCCGGCGCGAGGTGATGCGGCACTCGGCTCGCGGACCGCCGCTCGCCGGCCAAGCCAGGAGCTCCCCTCTGCTGCCCGAGCCCAGACGAGAATCGAACGCGTGTTCCAGGAACAAAAGCGAACCAACTTGCGACACAAACACTTTAAAAAACTACACACACACACACACACACACACACACGCCGGAGACCTACAACCACAAGCACGCACACTCAAGCGTGCACACACACACTAACACACCACTCGCACAAACTTATCGAGCGAAAAGCAATACATAGAAACGTTCCCTCCTCCCCCCACCGCCCACCCGGTTCCTCCACCCTTCTCTTTCCTTTTCTCCAAAAACAAGTCACCACCCTGCAAAGGACTGTCAGAACATTTGAGAACAAACGGGACCTATAAAAACAGACCCTTTGCGTGGATTATATTATATATAAAATGCTCCAAGTCCTGCTTGATATCTACTTACAGTGAAACTTTTTTTTTCCTATAAAAGGAAGCATCAAAAAGGCTGAAGGTGAGAAATTAAACTGGAAGTCCTAGTGACAGTTTCTCTGTATTTCATAACATCTGTAAAAATAGGGTTCAAAAGATTGTGTTCTCTTTTATTTTCTTGTAAGTGTTCATTCGAATAGAGTTGTTTTTTTTTTTTTTTTTGGTGAATTCCTGAAATTCAGGGAGGTTTTTTTTTTTTTTTTCTGATGCACTTTGTGAGAGTCAGTATATATGTAAAAGATATTTAAAATGTTGAGTTATCATTTCACTCACAAACACGTAAGTTAAGGTCATCTAAAGAAATTAAATGCGTTTATCTGTATGAAGAAAATCTTGACACCATATTTTCATTTTGGTATTATTAAAGGACTCTGAACAATACACTTTCTTTTTTTTTTAAATCCTGTTACACACACACACCCCCGCCCCCCACCAGTAACCTTTACATGGCTCGACCTTTTTTGATGGGAAAAATTCCCTTAATGTTAGTCTTAGGTAATGTAAGGTTTATGTGAGTTATAAAAAGCCATAATACACATATGTTTTTGCAAAGTCAAAATTATTTATTTGTATATTAACAGCATAAATTAAATGGGGTTATAAGGTGTAGTTGTATTACTTAAGGAGAGAGCTCTCAAAAGGTGACATTTTAAAACTCTGGAACCCCTTCGAAAAAGCAAAGGTCCTTGGCAGTTTTAACTGGGGAGATGCCTACCCCTGCTAGAGAGGTCAGACAAAACTCCAGTGGGTTTGTTTGTTTTTAAAAAGCGATTTAGAAACAATGAGTGAAAGGAAAAAGCTTTTAGAAAGAAGTCTTTTACCTCCCAAGACCCTCTACGGTTGGGAGGTGACTCAAGGGAATAAATCGCTAGAGTCAATACCCCGGAAAAGACATTTCATGCCTAAATGAAAATCTTGTTAAATGTTATTAATTTTGACTTAGAGCACACAGCAGCCCCCTGTGCCTTGTATTCCCTTATTAGGGATTCATGTCTTATCAAATATCTAATTAATCTCCTAGACATCATTTGTTCTGGCCAACTTTATCTCAGCTGGTCCACGGGGAAAACTCCAAATATTCTCTGTGACAAAGCTCCCTTGAAGATCTTTTTAATTGTCTAAATTAACTGCACCAAATTTGCATGTCAAACGGTAAAGGGCAACCTGAGATAAAATGTAAACGTTTTAAAAGCCCCCAAACTAAGCACTTGATTTGATAACTAGGCTTTTTAATGTTATGGAAGACAACTGCTCCTTTCCTTTTCAAAGACGGCTGATCTATGCAAATAGTGAATTGGAAATGCCTAGGTCCCCGCGCCGTCAAATGGCCCTCGCAGGTTATTTGAATATCAGTGGCGCTGCTTCTGAAAAGGTTCAAGGATGCTCTCTGACTTCTTTGTGATTACTCAGTGCGGCGTCTTATTCTGAAGAAAAAAAAACTCAGGAATAATTAAAGGCTGGGATCAGGCCTGGGAACACATTTGGGACAGGAATCTCATTTAGACAGTCTCTTTCAAAATAAGGCACAGTTAAATTGACCAGAAGGCAATTATTGAAATGAAAATTATTTTCATTCTCTTTGTCTTCTGACCACCAACTTAACAGCCCCGATTTAAAAGAGAGGGAGAAACGAAAAGAAAATTGGTAAATGTAATAATTTCGCAATTCGAAAAAATGTTAATTTAGAAAATGAAGTACATATTTACAGAATAAAAGTATATCTAAAAGGCTCCCCTCACAATAGAAAATACAAGCAAAGTCAGCCTCAGTGTGAGGGGGCAGTGTGGGGATTTAAAAAAATTATTGTCTTGGGAACTTGAATGAATGTTTTGATTTTTATAGAGGAGAAAAAAATAAACTGTTGTTATTAAGTCAACAAAATTTTTCTCTCAAACTGCAGTGAAAAGCCAAGTAGCAAAGTAGCGATAAAACGTACAGCGAAGGTCCGCAGCCGGGCGTTTGCAGAGTCTGGGGCTGGGTGGCTTCCCGCTCCCCCTTCTTGCGTCCCCGAAACCTCGGCTGGCCGGCTCTTCCTCGAGTGTTTCTTTTCTTTGGCCATTTTCTCTTCTGGCTCAAATTATCACCGGGCCCCCCAGCCTACACTCCGCGCGCCCTCTCGTCCAGGCCTGGCCTGGAGAAGCTGGCCAGGGCTATGTTCACTCTAGGGGCTTGGGGCCGAGGCGCTGGAGGTCGAGAGCGTGCCTGGCGTGTTTAGGGGGCTGAGGGTAGGCGGCGCGGAGGTGAGGGTGTGGTGGGGTCTCCCGGGGAATAAGGGCGCCCGGGCGTCTGCCCCGGGCAGCTTTGTTTCTCATGGATAATAAAGGCAGATCAAAGGGCCTGGCCGTGCAGGTCCCGCTCGCCTCGCGGCTCCCTCCGCAGCCCAGTGATCAAGGCCTCTGCGCGCTGCCTGTGCCCCGCGGGTCAGCGGACGTCCATCACCGCGGCTTCCCAGAACGGCGGGCTGCGGTCGGGCGTGAGCGTCCAGCCGGGAGAGCAGAGCTCGCGGGACCTGCACGCGGAGGGAGAGGGCCCTGCCCCCAGCCGAAACTAGCAGGCAAGGGAGACTCCCGCCCTCTTCCCCAACCTCCAGCCCCAGGGGGGCCTGGGGGCGCGGGAATACCTTGACTGGAGCAGGCGGCGACCCGCTGGGCCCTAGCAAATTGGGGAAGGCGTGCGTGGGAGGAGAGAGCCCAGGAACTCCGAGACGATTTCGGTCTCCACCCGAGGTGGGGCCGCGTCTCCCCAGGGCCACCTCGGGGCTCCTGGGCCCGGCCCGCTCTGGTTCGAGCGCAAGCGAGGGCCGCTGCTCGGAGGCTGGTGTAGGGTTGGGGGCGCAGACAGGGGCCCTGAGTTCTCTCAGTCCCGGGTGAGAGGAAATTTGATTTCGTTTCAGCCGGTGTCTCCAAGTATTTCCTGCGCTGTAGCTTCTCTTCCTGCGCAGGAGAGGAACGAAGACCAAGTTTTCCTCGGCCCTTCTCTCTGCCAGCCGCAATCCACACCGCCCCTCCGCGTTCTGACTTTTCTGGCTTTATTTACATTTTTTTTTAACCCTTGGAGTGAATCGAATTCCACCTGATGTGGGGGAGGGGGTGTGGAGAAAGAACGAAAAAAAGAAAGAGAAAGATTTTTCTCTCCTTCAGGAGGGAAAACATTATTTTGACGCGATTAGATGGTGCACCTGAGCGGCTTGTCTGGACATTCCGTCAAATCGTTATAAGTCGTGTAAAATTGAATTTCTTTTTATTCAGATGGAAACTTTATTTATTTTAACTCTAATCTTATTTGCATCTATTATCTGTATTCGCCAAGGCTCTCTCCCACTACAAAAATGCAGATGAAGTAAATCTTACATAAATCCCGCCCATTTGTGTAATTGGTATACTAAGTGTTTATTTTAAGTGAGAATAATTTAGCTACAAATTTTCTTAAGGAATAACATTCTTAACACATTAAAAAAACTGAAAACTCTGATTTGCTTTTATGCTTGACAGTCGCTCTTGATTCCTTTAAGAGGGGCTTGGCGAGTGCGGCTCTCTGGCGCCATCTAGAGCTCGGGTTCGGGAAGGCCGCACTATGCGCCCTCGCTCGCCGCTTCGAGAGCGGGGAGTCGGCGTTTGCAGCGAGCTGCAACAACCGAGCGAATCCAGCAAAGAAAAGCGAGTTTTTGTCTTCCGGGGAAGACAAACCCCGCTGCTGGGGAGCACTGCTTAGTAACGGCCGGTATTATTGCTCCCAGGCAAGGAAGTTTTTTCTGAGATGTGCTAACTGAAAATCCAAACAAATAAAATAACGCCCTGCTTGGCCCTAGTCTTAGAATTGGCGTATTTAACATTTCTTTCAAGGCAATTTCAGGGTCTTCCAACTTGGAGTTGAGCACGCTGGGCGCTGTCGGCTGCGATTTGGAGCCGGCATGGGGACCAGGCCGTGGGCGCAGCGCCCCCGCGCTCTTCGCCCAACGACCCTGGCCTGGACCGACCAAACCAAGCTGATTAAAGCACGCAAGCAGATCGTCCCATGTCCCGAGACCCCCTATGAAGGGGAGAGAAGCGAGGGACCCGCACCTTCTCCAGCCCGGACCCGGGTATGGCCGAAGCAGTCTCCTGCCTCGCCTCTGTCTTCCAGGCGCCGTCCCGCCGGAGTCGAGTGCTGGGGGCTACTGGGTAGGCCGGGACCCGGCGGGGCGGTCAGGGTCTCCGAGGGCTGCCAGAAGTCCTGAAACCCCTCCTCCCAGCTCCTTGCGAAGGGTCTGCCCTGCCCGCCGGCGCGAACTGATCCCCTTTGCCCCCGCCTTTTCCCTTGGAAACCCAAATCTAAAATCGGATAACACTTGGGGGCGTTGACCAATTTTCTCTCCACTCTGCGTCTCGCCGTCCTCCCGCCGCCCCTTTCCCTCCTCTTCCTAGTCCACTACCCCACCCCTCGTCTTCAGACGTTGTGCAATGGCTTCTTCCCCTCCTTTCTTGTCCCCCAACCCTCCCCGCACGTTTATTGTATTTTAATCTTAAAAGCTACACCTCCAAATCCGGCACCCAAGGCCGCAGAGGCGCCGGAGCCCGCAGCAGATAAAGCCGGCGGAGGCGACGGGGCGCCGGGCTCCCTGATCTCGCGCCAGGGAAACGCCGTGCGTTTCCCGGAACTCTCAGCCACCTTTGCAGCGGGTAACTCGGCTGGGTTTGTATTTGCTGTTTTAATACAAATCCCGCCGCACTGCCTATTTCAAAGATGTGCTAATTACTACTTGGATAGCAGGGCGCAAAGTCCTTGTCCATTTCCAAGTACAAAGTAGGTTGCTAGAAAATTTGAAATTGCCTTTCAGCCTAAAGCTGCCTTACCTGAATGTCATAATTACAGTAATTATGTACATCCAAATTACATGCTAATTAAATTAGAATCAAATCGTTCTAAATCGAAATCAAATGAGGTAGTGAAGAATTAATCAATGACAACATAAATAGAGAGCTTCCTTCAGAGATATTTATTGTAACGATCCAAGGAGGAATTTGATCTGAAAAAGTCACCTGTTTATTTACTTTCAAATTAGTAATCAGTTATTATCCCTTCTCCATAATTTTAACCGTTCAGTGTTATTTACCCCCACCCTTTCCAGACGCTGGAGTTTATAGAAATATGTATGAGGTAAATACATACAGACATGCCTACCCTATATGTTATTGATATAAATATATACAGTGTGTTTGCAACTCCAGTTAAGGGAAGGTTTCAGCAAGTCCATGGAAACATGTTCCTCTAGGGCCTGTTCTCAGGGACCCGGGAAAGCAAAGCAAGGCTTTAGATTTTCCAAGATCCTTACACTCTCTTCCTTTAGAATTCATACCAGGGATTTTACATTGTTTTGCAAACATCCAACCATTTCTGGGTGATATATTTATTTTAAAAATGCAGACTGACAAGTCCCCTCTCCACCCCCCAGCCCCCGCCCCGCAACCCTGATCTGTTTTCTGCTTGCAGATTGCTGGCGAGAGTCAACATTTTCATTTTTGCCCCGGGAGCGAGAGATTAGCATCAGCGTCCTAAAGCGCCCTCTTCACCTGTGGAGCCCGAGAGACGAGATACTCGCTCGCTTTCCTAACTAGCGAAGTCCACCCTCCGACCTGCAGAGGAGAAACGCGCGGGAGGCCGGGCGAGCTTAGGCAGGAACTGGCAGGCGAGGGCGCGTGGCGGCCCTGGCGCGCTGGTCCCCAGGGCGCAGCTCCTCTGGCCCACAGCCTGGAATTTCTTGAGTGGGCCACCGGTGGGGTCGGGGATGGGAAGGAGGACCGGTGCTGCGAGTTAGCCCGCATCCTTTCCTGTTACACTTCGTCGGTGGGTAGTCCAGCGGCCTCCTCGCTTATTCTAGGAGGGAGATGGGCCCCTAATAATCAGGCTTTCATCTGGGTTTGAGGTACGTTCAGAAGGTTGCCAGACGCGTGTCTAGGAAAGCATCACAGTGCGCAGGGGTGGTGTTGCCTCTGGGGATGTGAAGAGCAAGCCAGCCCGGGACTCACTCCAGCCCCCATCTGGCCTCCTTTCAGTCTAAGGCGAGGTGCTTGGAAGCCACGATCTGGTCAGCACTCAAGCCTCCCGACCTCCGCTTCTGCCCGCCCCATCTGGAGGACCTTCAGACCGAAAGGACTGGGGTTTTCCGTGTCTACGAGTCAGGGAAAGGCAACTCACAGGTAGTTTGGGCCAGAATGTGCATTACTTTGCGTTACCTTTTCTGCGTGTTACCCCGCTTCATTATTAGTTATATTCTGAGGGTGTTAAGTGTGGCGTGAAGAGGGAGAAAAGAGGGTAGAGGACGAGGATCTGTTTCTGCTTGTCAGCAGGAACGGGGTTTGAGGAGATTCATCAGTACTGGGTTGCCATCGCATCTCCCAAGCCTTATAGTTCCCTCTGTCTTAGTTGTTGCTCACAACTTTTAAAAAGCATTTCTCCTTTTTGATCTGAAAAACCTGCTCCCAAGACCAGCAGCTATTGCATGCCTTTTTCTCTTTTCAAGAAGTGGTAACTATCTAGGTTTTCTTTTCAGAAAATCAAAATAAAGATTTCTTAATACTGCTCAGCTACTGAAGCTAAAATGCAGCTTTCTCCCAGATCTTATTAAGCACAGGGTGTGGTGGGTGCGGCCTTGCAGAGTGGCCTCCTCCAGCGCACCTCAGCCCAGCGGTCGTTTCCTAAGGAGGAAAGTGAAATGGCTTAGGTGGATTTTAAAATTTTTGAGAGTCAACGCTGAAGCATAGTAAATATTTGGTGATTAAAAACGGGAAACGCCAAGCTCCCAACAGCACCGTGATTCACTGTCAGCAAGCCATCTCCTGCAAGAACAGCAAGGAAGGGCTCTTCAAGCCTTCCAGATAAAAAGCTTTCTTCAGATTAAAACTGTATGATACAAAGCAAGATCTCCATTTCCCACTGCAAGGTAAGCTGAAACCTGCTGCTATGCTGCAGCAACCTTGCCTATTCTGGCACATTTATTAAATTAAATGATGACTACCTTACCACATAGACATTCAGATAAACAAACAAGTCCTAACCTAGTAACCTGATCATGCCTGACCATTTGTAAATCGACAGCACCTCCTGCAGGAATTAATTTGCTAGTGTTAAATTACCTTCTATGTTAAGCCAGGGAAAGGAGAGGAAGGGGCCCCCATAAAGTCTCCGAAGTTAGCCAGTGCTATGTCAGGCCATTAGACGAATAAGAAATGTCATGAGGTACACCCAGGTTTCTTGAAAAGAATTTCTCTATTAAGGGTCGGAAGAATGACTTATCACCAGACTTTTCCTGTGGTTTTCTAAAAAAAAAAAAAAGTTACTGTTGAGGACTTTTGTTCTTGAATCATACGCATTAAACTTGGAGGATTCTTTTTTGGAGTTAGTACTTAGGAAAACCTCTACACATACAACTAGACATACTTTCTATTATGAGCCTTATCTCTGGTTTTTACCTTGTACTTCAAAAGCAAAAGGATAACAAGATGTTTAACATTTAAAAAATCACTTTCAATTTGCTTTTGCCTTTACATTAGAATATGCAAAACAAGTCAGGTGAGCCTCTTTAAAACTGTTACCATGTTATGATTATACGTGAAAATGCCTCCCTTCAGTTTTTAAGTTTGCCAAGTTGGAATGCTAACTCCTTGGGGCTGTCTAGCACCCTTGGGTGACCAAGTCTGAAAGCCAAACAGCAAACCAACATTTTCTATAACTACATGTGAATTTTTCTCACCGTTGGGTTGATAAGAATATTGGGGGTACTGGTACTGCTTTATAGTTTCTCAGTGAAGGATAAGTTAACCAGAGATTTAAAAATTCTTGTGGTCACCTTCAAGTTAAAAAGGCACCACACTTTTGTGGAAGTGTTAAATGATAATGTATTTAATTTAATTAAAATGATTACAGGATGCATTTCAACATTTCTCTTCATGAACACTACAGGTTCAGAAATCCTTTAAGGCAGTAAGTATTGCATAGGTTTTGACATTATCAAAATTATAAAGTCTAAAAAGGCATAACATAGGAAATAATCAGTGCGACACTGATGAACTCAAGGTGTAAATTAGCAGTCTTTATCAATCTCAAATGCATGCTTTCTTTTTTTAAATGAAGAAGGAAGGGGATTTTGAGGTGCACAGTAAGTTACTGAAGAGTACAGGAGGAGGAATTCAAGTTCTCCTCTCCCAACTCTCTTAAAAATGTAAATAATCAAAGAGTTGCTTTATGCCTTCAGTTAGCTGCTTGTAAATCAGAGGACATCTGTGTGTGCATATACAAGAGAAAGATATATATACACATACACACACACACACACACACACACCCCCCCGCCCCAGATACACAGGTCTTACAGTAATTCTCCTAAATTACTTTCTAATAAATTTATGAAACCAGGACTGCCAATTCTCAAAAACCATCTGAACTAATGAGTATTTGTATTGTATTAAAAAGAGGTGTTTTTAAAATGTGGAACCATGATGATAATACGTGCGTATGTGATGGTTACTATGTATTTTTTTGAATTGCACGTTACTTGTAATTTGAACTAAATGATTTTTTCTATAGTTCTCCTTTACCATATGCTTTGAAACACAAGGGGAAATTTATAGCTAAATTTATGTTTGCCACACATACCTATACTTATGAAATATATCTAAACAGTTTACTCGTTCATGACAATAAATGCTTAACCTTTAGAAGTAAACTGCGATCGCTGAAATGTCAGTAGTTGAAAGGCCATCTGTTCTAGGTAGAATAATGGTCCCTTAATGACACAGCAGCCCCAACCCAGAGCCTATGAAGATGTTAGGTTACATGGCAAAGGGAAATTAAAGTTCCTGACAGAATGAAGGTTGCTAATCAGCTGATTTTGAAATACGGCAATTATCCCAGTCTCCTGACAGGCCCAATGTAATCACAAGGGTCCCCCAAAGTTGAAAACAATGCAGAATGTCAAAGTGTCAGAGCAATTAGGTGTGAGAATCTGACTTGACTTTGTTAGTTTTGAAGATGGAAGAAAGGGGCCAGGAGCCAAGGAATGCAGGTGGCCTCTAGAAGCTGAAATAGTCAAGCAGATTTTCCCCAGAGTCTCCAGAGCGAACCAACTCTGCTGACACCTTGATTTTAGCCGAGACCCATTTCAGACTTCTGATCTCCAGAGCTGTATTTGCATTAAGACTGAGGTAATTTGTTAAGGCAGCAAAGAGAATTAACACATCATCCAAATGTAGCTAGCTTCTTACCCTAGAGCAAAACAACTGAAAGAAGTTTAAAGTCTTACAGTAATACTGATCAACCCATTACTTAATTCATACCAGGGAATTTCTACAGCGATTACACTTGGCTTCAAGTAAATTCAAATCTTAAAAGTAATAAATGTGAATTGAAAAAATAATTAAACTGTATTCATTCAATGTACTGTCATTCTTTTAATGATGAAAATGTCACAGAGTAATAAGGGGTTTTTATTTCAGTATAGGGTACAAGAAACATTTGTCAACAGAATATGTTTTTACAGCCTCCAAATAGATTACTTACAAATATTTGCAAAGTTTATTCTTATGGGATTCATGTAGTTTTGTACTTGATGTAACAGTTTACAGAGATGAAAAATTAAAGTAGAGCTTCTTATTAGAAAGACAACAGTATACAATTTAGCCCTTGCTAAAGGTATTCGAGAAAAAAGTGGAGATGTTTTTCTTTGCAGTTTATCGTCGCATGGAAGTCTCTCTGTTCTCTACCTCTGCTCCATTCTTTTGCGGTCACTCCAGTATGCTTATCTCCCGATAATGCTCTCTGTGCACTTGCCCTCCTCTGTACGTATCCGCGCCATGGCATCTGGTGTCATTTCTTCTGTCCCGATCTTCACTTGGACTGCGCCGTGGCCGTTTCCTTATTTCTCTTGGCTTGTAACTACCGTGACTTCTGCTCCGGCTTCTCCTGCTCCTCTCATCCCTGCTCTGGCTCCTGCTGCTCCTCTCCTTTCTTCCAGATCCTCTCTTCCCTGGACTCCGGTCATGGCTTCTGGGCTTTCTGTCAGAATCAGAATGGCTCCGTTTGCTATTCTCCCCAGAACTCTCTTGTTTTAAAAACTTAGGCTTTTCCTTGTTACTGTGACTGCAAGAGCGTTCCTCATCTCGTTTTCTCTTCTTAGACTTGCCTGTCTCTTCAGAATCACTGTTGTTATGCCCTGAACGCTTGTTTTTCTTTCTTCTCTTCTTCTGTATTTTTGCCCCTTTGCCGTTGCTCTCACTGCTGCTTTCTGAACTGTCACTAGAGGAGGAGGACGACAGTGGGGATGGGGAGGAGGAGGAGGAGGAGGGGGAGGAGGAGGAGGGCTTGTTTTTATGTTTTTTGTGTTTACTTCTGCTCTTCTGAAGCTTTTTCTTTTTTCTATCTTTTTTCTTTTTCTTTTTTTTCTTCTCAAGTCGATCTAATTTCCTGTTATTAGGGAAAAAATAGTAATAGGCTATGTAAATATAGTCTGTCCTTTCACTGACAAATATAAAATTTTGAATAGACAATACAGTTTCTTAGAAACATTAAAAGTGGTATTCAAATACAAACACATTCTTTACTTTTATTAAACAACAAATCATTTTCTTCCTTTTAAATTATTCAAGGCACATACACAATAAGTTTAAATTAAAAAATACATTAACTGTCTCGGTATACTGTCCTCTATAGTAATGACTATTACATTTTTTTTTTTTACTGAATCAGAATTTGAAATTATATAGTATTCTACGTAATCGTCACCACGGCATAAAGAAAGGTCTGTAACATTAGCTGGATCAATTGCAAACTCAAATATAAACCTCTAATCAATGAAACATTAATTTTATGTATGTACTATTTTAAAATATGTAAATACTAAACAACATTACACTGTCAAAATTCAAGAACATATTCTCCATAAATTCAGAATAAGAATATATTTTTACATTTTTTAATACTCTATTTTAGTTACATAAAAGATCACATATTAGTTTTCAACAATTGTTTAGACTTATTAAATAATTAGGACAATTCTATTAAGGCATTATGCATTTCTAAAGAGTAATTCACATTCTCAGAAGAGTAACATTTATTTATATGATATATTTGAGTTACTCTGAAATAAAAATGTCCTCACTGGATTCTGTCCAGCCATCCTCAAAACTCCACACATTGAAACAACATGAGCTCCCTCTATTGGACTCACCAGACATTTCTTGGATTCTTTAATCCAGAGGTAGTCTGTTTAACATGATTCATACTTACTTTAAATTTTAGCATTTTCAGCATTCCTCATAAAATTGTACAAAATTAAAGAGAGTAATACATGGCCCACAATATCTTCTAAGAACAAACTGTATATAAAGATATACAAATCTACTATGAAAAGTAAAACCTACAAATAAATCTATTTCCAAACTAAATTTTCTGAAAAGTGCAGTGACTTTGTGGTATAAGCTGAGTACATAATCTTACATTCATTTTCATATTCCTGAAAGACAAAACTATATTACTGTAGCTGAAGAATAAATCAATACATCAATGTGATACATGGTTTAAGTACCTTAAACTTAGGATCAGAGATGAATATGACCCTAAAATGAAACATAAGAAAAAATGTAGTTGAACTAATTAAACAGGCACTTTTTAATCACCTGAGGAGTTTCTGTTTTTGTTTGGTTGTTAGTGACTTTAAAAATTCAACTTCTGGATCTTCTTCACCCTCGCTTGCAACATACTCCTAAATCAACAAAAACATCATTAAATTGCTAGATTAGAAAACAAGTTAGTTGTCAGGAAACATTTACAAATAAGTTTTATATTAGGGACATACTGTTGATGAGTATGACATTTTGGATTGGAAAGTGGAATTCAAAAATTTTTGTAGTCTACCTGCCAAGGAGGATCATAATGCCCTAAGAGATTAAGATGACTGCTTTATCAGGAGAGGACGATAGAGAAACATAGACAAAATGTTTAAAGCATGGCTTCTACTCTCTCTCGTTTTTGTTTTTTTTTTAACCTTTCTCCACTTTTATTTTTTTTAAATTTATTTATTTTTAATTGGAGGATAATGGCTTTACAATTCTCTCTTAAGTTTGAATTTAAACACTGATGGGTTTAAATATTTTCTTTTTAATTTAATGAAACATAAAACCCAGGAAGGTCACACGAACTTTACAGGAAGGTCAAAACACTCACACTTTTTGCCTTTATAATTTCAACAGTACATTATTAAATATATTAAACAGTACATATACATAATAAATGGGCTTCTCTGATGGCTCAGAGCTCTCTGGTATTCTCAGGAAAAGAATCTGCCTGTAATGCGGAAGACCCGGGTTTGATCCCTGGGTGGGAAAGATTTCCTGCAGGGGGAACAGCAACCCACTCCAGTATTTTTGCCTGGAGGATCCCATTGACAGAGGAGACTGGAGGGCTACAGTTCATGGGCTTGCAAAGATTAGGACACGACTACAACTAACACTCCACTTCACTTTATACATAGCAGATAGGTTACACGTACAATCCCTAGCAATGTTTGAGATGGAATGTGACTCTCTCAGAGCAGCACAAGTTTATGCCAGTGGGAGTCTGGGTTTTAGTCTCAGCTCTGTCTCTAAATAGCCACATGATCTTAGGGAAATCAGTTAACTTCTGTGGGCTCCAGTTTCCTCATTAAATGAAATAAATGGTTTATATTAGAACATCTACAACCCTTTAAACTCAACCATTTCTGGATCTATGTACAGTTTAATCAAGTAACTTTAAAATATTTTCCATTATTTTGAAGGGTTTGCTTTTATACACTTCTTCTCATTGGTTCTGTTTAAAGTCACTTCAGGGTAAGTTAGCAGGAAGGAAAAAGTTAACAACCTTATCGCCAGATCAGTTAGGTATTTTATCCACAAAAACCCAGAGAAGCAGTTTCGTTTATTAAAATATAGGTTTAAAAACAATTTCTCATTTAGGTTAAAATAATAAAGAAGCAAAATCAAGATGTATTTTAGGCATTTTCTTTGCTCTATCTTGCCTTCCTATGGATATATGCATATTGGAAAACATTAAGTAGCAATTCACAAGCAATCACATTTAGATTTATAGACATTTTCAGCTTACTGATAAAAAGATCATTACCTGTGATGGATCATTTGCGGTCAAGTTTCTCCCCAGTACATTTCGTTTCAGCGCAAACCCACTGTTTCTCATCTCCGCTATTAGCTCCGAGGGGTGCATCGATGGCCCTGTTCACAAAAATCACAGTTTGAATGTATCATTTATATCTCTCTACCTTTTTCGGACTCCACAGTAGGAATGCAGTTGAAGCTTTGTTAAATAAAATCACAGCTAAATCAACTCAATAATCTTCTGCTGAGCAAATAATCAGATATGATTTTCTAAAACAGCAGTCTGGAGATTCAGAATAGAAAATAATTGCATTTTTCTTTACGTGCTAGGGGACTCTCTTCTTATGTAACTTTGTCATATTGAAAACGATACACTTAAATGTTATCTTCTTGGTAGTTTTTAGTATAAAATCAAAGCAAAATGATAAAAAGACTGCAACTAAATTTTTAATAGTTATTCTCTCAGTAAGAATTCAATTTAAAAAGAGATACTTTTAAAGGTACATGAGCAATTTATTATTCTAGTTCCCAATTAAAAAATCCTAACCCTTATTTATCAAATACCAATACTGAATACATTGTCATGTGGTTGCTAACTCTCACACACACACACACGCTATCAGTAACCATCAAGTATTTTAGTTATAATCTTGTACATATACATACCCAGAGTTTGAAGCTTCTAGTCATTAGTTTGGGGTTGGTGACAAGCAGTTTTAGGCTGGTTATATGTGTGTATGCGTTATATTTTCTACAAGCTGTTGTTTGCACTTTAGCAAAATCCCCAAACTTTTTGAAAAGTGAGCTTGTTTTGGTAACATAATATGCTCTAAAGACAAATAATATGGGCTAAACACAGATATAATTAAGAATAAAAAAATTTTAAACATCTATACTCTTCCCTCAAACATTATTTATGTAAGATAAGAGAGGCTCTTTCCTCCTTTTGCATATTCTAGTTTCAATTTATTTTCCCTGCCAGAAGCAAATCATGACATTTCATGGAATGTTTTAAGTTTCTGGCCTAAATCATTACATTGGCTCCAATGAACTACACTGGGCCATGTATCTGGAATACAGGGAAGAATAGGACGGTTCCTGCCAACAAGGAATTCATATGGGAAGTTGGGAGGATGGAGAAACAGTCAGAAACTGATATTCTAGTTTGCTGATTGAATATGTCATCTAATTTCTTTATTCTTTTAACTGCTCTATTGGTCTTTTAACTATTGATACTTTTTTGCACGCTCACTTACATGTTACCATAAAAAACAAAAGGAAACAGGTAATACAATTTAAATCTGTTCTCTTGTCCGTAGTATCTTTGGTAAAAAGTTTGGTCAGACAAGTTCAGGTGTAGGTCAATAACTCTTATTGGACTCTGGGCTTTACCATTCTATTCATATTAGCAAAAACAACTGAAAGTTGCCTATAGGTATTAGGGAGATAATTAGAAAAACTGCCTATTATCGGAGTATGGGAAGTATTAATAATGTGATGCTTTAATTTATTGGAGGAAAAAACCCTATTTATTGAAAACAAAAACATCATAAAGCAGTGCCTTTGACTGATATATTTCATTTTAAAACAACACAATTTTTTGTTTTTTTCTTTTATACAATTAGTTCCTGTGGATTACTTTAATAACTTTGAGAAAAATTATTCAATTTGGCTGATAATATTGATAATAAGATGTTACATAAAAAATTGAATTTTAAATATTAGTATGGATTGCCTCTAAATGGCATTGAAGTGCTAATACAATAGCTTTAAATTAATTATAGAGTGTTCACTTTGGTGCCTTCTCAAATTTCACATGTAGAAACATAATTTTATAAAGTAGAAAATGTCTTTCCTGAAGTGTCAAAACTACATTTCTTTGTCAACAACTTTTTAGATATTAAATGAATTCAGAAAGCAAACATGTTAAGAATTAGGATAAAAAGCACTCCAGTGAAGAGCTAAAGAGCTTTGGCCATTATGATGAGAGGATACTGATTTCATCAGTTTTCATCAAAAGATGGGTAATTTTAATAAAATGTATTAGAAAACATGCTTAAAATTTTTTCATTACAGTACTTCCAACCACTTCAAGAAAATGATCTCTTTTTCCCCAGGCTGACAGAGATTATACAGACTATGAAACAAACAGTACTCTTCTATCACTTATATTTCTCCAAAATCTTAACTGAGATTTTATAGTACAGATGCTCAGCGCATACTTCCACACTGTAAGACTCTAAATACAGTGATCAGTGAAGAATCTAACAAACAGTACTCAATAAATAACTATTTTTTTGTCAGTAGCTATAACCATTTAGGATTATTTTTTATATATATATATATATATATATTTTTTTTTTTTTTTTTTTTTTTACAAAAAATGCTCTTGATAGTAACATTTTTCAAAATCCAGACTTATTCACTTCACTTGGTACTTAAACTTCCTCCTTCTATCATCACAAGTTCTAGGTTTAAAAGATGTGACAATCAAGTTTAACTAAGATATATTTAGCAAGATATCTTTATACTTTCATGTTACTGTGATAGTGGCTAGGTAGAGTTAAACTGACAGCCATGACTCCAGCTGAGAGCTCAAAATTTAATATAATAGATTATACAGATATGTTTAAAAGATTTTGCAAATATGTTCAAATGCAAAATGATTACTTTTTTTGGATACCTTAATAATTTAAATTACACATGTAGCTGGGCTTGAGGAATGTTTGGTTTGCTCTTAAATTTGCCATGGCAGAATGATTCTAGAGAACTCAGAAAAAAGGGCTTCTGCTGCTGCTGCTAAGTCGCTTCAGTCGTGTCTGACTCTGTGCGACCCCATAGACGGCAGCCCACCAGACTCCTCTGTCCCTGGGATTCTCCAGGCAAGAATTCTGGAGTGGGTTGCCATTTCCTTCTCCAATGCATGCGTGCATGCTAAGTCGCTTCAGTTGTGTCCGACTCTGTGACCCCATAGACAGCAGCCCACCAGGCTCCTCTGTCCATAGGATTCTCTAGGCAAGAATACTGGAGCGGGTTGTCATTTCCTTCTCCAAGAAAAAAGGGCATTTGTTTTAAAACGTAGATTTGTGAGGGATCCTTTCTAGATCACTTCAGCCAGGCTGGGTTAAGCCTCCATAGCCTGAAAACCAGTGTTCCAAATTACAAAAGCGGGTTCACGGAACAAACTGTTTTCAGCATTCATTGATTTTGCAAACTTGCTTTGCTATGATATGTGGGTAAATATCAAAATACTGATTGTGACTATAGTTTGCAGTTCTATGTCCTGATTAGACCCAGACTTTATTCTACTAGAAAAATACCATGAAGTCAATGTCACAGAAAAAAATTCTCTGAAGGCAAACTATATTGTATTAAAATCATGTTTGTGAAGGGTTTAATTTGTTCATTAAGAGCATTCATTTTTATAGAACTAAGCAAAAGCAACAGAAGGTAAAAAATCTTCTGTAGTAAAATAGGTATTTTATCAGAGAATAATATAGGAATCAAAACCACTGGCTGTGAGAAAGGCCCTGTCGCTGACTTCACAGAGGACAGCAGTCCAGGTGAATGCCACACACTGCACAGGAGGAAGACTAATGCTAAAGGCAGACACTTCCTGTGTTTCACTGTTAACCTAGGTCCATCTGCTTTTCCTAAGACAGAGGTATCTGCCTTTCAAAATTCATCACTCCTCTCAAACAAAGCATTACCTTCTACTATTTTACGGCATCCAGTAGGAGAAGAGAGGACACCGAGTTCTAGGTTAAGAATAGCTATATTAGAAATACTTTGCCCTCCTTCCCCCAAATACACTAATTTAATTTATAGGATGCTACTGTTTACTGGTGCAGTGAACAACACCAACTGTTTGCTGGGACTAAAATGCTATTCCTAGAGTGAATATAATTTTGTTTGCAATGACAAGGGTGATCAATTTTTTTCCTTCTTGTTCTGTGTGTGTATTTTGACTTTATATAATGAAAAAATCTCAAACTTAGAATAATGTAAAGAGCTCTATATACTCATCACACAGCTTCAACAATTATCAATATTTTACCATTCTTGTTCTATTTACTACCTCCAAGTATTTTTCTTTTTAATTTTATTTTTAAACTTTACAATATTGTATTGGTTTTGTCAAACATCAAATTGAATCCGCCACAGGTATTTTTGTTTCTTTTTTGATAGAGTATTTTCTCCCTCTCCTTCTCTCTTTTTGAGGTATAAATGACCCATCTTAAATCTCTTTTAATCTAAAAAAAGTAGCCATTTTTCCTCCATATGCCCCCTTTATTGCTATTCATTTGTTCAAGAAACTGGGTCATTTTTCCTGCAGAATTTCCCCCATTCTGGGCAGTGATGTCATTTAATATGTTCTTTTGACCCTTGTATTTCCTGTAAATTAGCAGTTAGATCTAAAGGCTTATTATTAAAGTATCTGGGTATTTTATAACACATACTTTAGGGTAATAATGGAAGGTTTTCTAAAGTTTGGATTCAGGAAGATGACACCTGAAAACAAACACATTTTTGCTAATGAACTAGACTAAGGAAAAAAGGCTGAGACTTCAACTTGGTATGTTCTTGGTTTCACCATGTTATTTACTGTGGTCATACTAACAGTGACATAAACCTTAAAAATGTATATGTTTGAAAATAAACCCCCAAACACATCACAAATAAATTATGATTCTTATTTCCATGTAAAGTACGACATTTATTTCTTCTTTCTTTCTTGAAGTTAAATTGACTATATATTGTGAAAAACCCACACTCCCTGTCACTAAATGTAAAAAGGACACTTAGAAACACTAGTTATGTACGTGATCAAGAGGGAGAATTATCGAAATTATATTATACTTGTATTTGATTCCTAATATTATCTAACCTTTTTGCTTTAAAGAAAGCTTATAGAAAGTTATCTTAAAAAAAGACTGAAAAGGGGGGCACAGTAGGAGCGTGCAGCACACATCCCAGGGAAAAAGTGAACAAAGCTATTAATAAAGTGTGTGGGTGATTTTTATTTATATAGATGAGAATGTTTTATGTATGATTTTCTAAAGGTTATGCAAGAACCAATTGTACTGAATTGTAATAAAACTGCTCCATACTGGGAATTTTCCTGACACATTGCCAGTTCATCTTAGTGGAGGTTGGAAACAATAGGGTTTTTTACTGCCCTTATCCAAGTTCATACTGAAGAAAGCTAATCTGATCTCTATTAAGACATACAATACAAAGGAAAAATTAAACATTTCATTTTTGTCTGTGTGTCTGGAAAATACACAAAAGCAAGGAAAGGTGAAACTGCTCTTACTGTATGCTAGTGAAAAACACTGTATTAAAAACAACTTTGCCTTACAGAATCAATAATGTTAAAGATATTTGAGTTTCATTTGATTATATCTTTACATTTTCAACTTAATTTACATGCAGATATTTCAGTGATGATACATCTATCACTAAATATTATAATAAAGTGATAAAGATAATAAAGTGAATTCACAGTCCTAGAGAACAAAGAAAAATTATTTGTGTTGTGATGAATATGAAGTATTAGAGGTCAGCACTAAGTTTTAAAGAAGTTATAAGAGTATGAACACTCTTGAAAAGAAATGCATCCATGAACTTCAAAAACATTATGTTGAGTCAAAGAAGCCAGACACAGAACACATACTGGATGATTCCATGTATATGAAGATCATGAACAGGTAAAAGTAACATGGGATTAGAAATTAGAGTGGTAGTTGTAGGTGGAAGAGGCCGACTGGAAAGGGGACTGAAGGGTATTTACTAGGTGACGGCAACGCTCTATGCTCTAAATCTTGTTGGAGAAATTCATTACATGGATGCATACATTTGTCAAATTCAAACTAAATTTAAGACCAGTGAATTTTACTTAAAAATATATCAAGTCAGTAAACAGTGGAGCTTTTCTGGTGGCTCAGCAGTAAAGAAACTGCCTGCCAATACAGGAGACACCAGTTTGATCCCTGGGTAGGGAAAATCCCCTGGAGAAGAAAACAGCAACCCACTCCAGTATTCTTGCCTGTGAAATCCCATGGACAGAGGAGCCTGGCGGGCTACAGCCCATGGGGTTGCAAATAGTCGGACATGACTTAGTGACTAACAACCACGAACAACAACATTCAACAGTAATTACTGAATGACTAAGTTACTATAGACTTTCACTACATTTCTAAACTAGGTCTCTCTCAAACTATGGAGAGACCCCTGCATAAGGAATTGTAATTTTACATAGAAAGTGATTTTACAAATCAATATTAAGTATTACTAAGGGCTTATTATTTTATCTCACTAGGTACTTGAGAAATAAAGAATAGAGAACTTGGTTTTTGCTTTCAATCTTTTTGGGAAAATTAGTTCATATAAAATAATAGGAAATATATAAATTGTAAATTTGTGTTATACATTCAGACAATAAGATAATAAATAAGATAATGTTTAGTATAGTTAAAGCCTAACGATCAGTCACTAACTAAACTATTATTTACTAAGCATGTACATTGTGCAAAGCCTTGGGAATACAACGATAAATGAGATACTGGACCTATTTCAGAAAAGCAATACTTTCTAGGAAAGAATTAGAAAGTGAGTTTGACTTTCAAACTCTTAATATAAGGTTTAGGAAAAGGTAAAACATAGGCATTTTAAATAAGTGGAATGTGATTAAGATTCATGTTTGGGTAGAATTATTTCTAGGTAGAGAGACTACCCAGACCAGGTAGACTACATATCATTCATTCTCCTTTTCCCGGATAATCACTAATTTCCTTTACTTGACGTTGGCAGACCTTGAGTAGATGGAATGATATTAACAGGAAGAGTCATGTAAGAGAGTTATGACTGCGATCTGAGAATCATTACCACCCCTTTGAGATTATGGGAGGTGTAGCCTCCACTAGCCTCACACACGCCTTTTAACACAGGGCCAAACCATTTACTGACAGAACAGGATTGCAATTAATTTGTTAATATCAATGGAATTTTAAGGCACAGCCGCTCTAACAACAAATTTAATCACTGAATTATACCAGTGCTTATGGACAGTTCAAAATTACTCATTGGTCAAGCACATCAATCTGACCTTTTAAATATTAGGAACTGACAAGTTTTACTGGTTACCCTTTGGTAATCATATAGTTTTGTTTCCTATGTCTGTGAGTCTATTTCTGTTTTGTAAATAAGTTCATACTATTTTTTTAGATTTCACATACAAATGATATCATATAATATTTGTCTCCCTGTCTGCTTACTTCCCTTAGTATAATCTCTATGTCCATCCATTAGCTGCAAAGAGCATTATTTTATTCTTTTTTATGGCTGAATAATGACCAACAAGGGCTTAATTTTCAAAATATACAAAGAGCTCATACAACTCAATAACAAAAAAACCACACAACTACATATTAAAGAAGAGAAGAAATGGTGTCTAACCTTCCTTCTTTATTTTGAGGTCAATCCTTTATTTATTAGTTTCAGTATCTGCCTTCTTGAGGAACTTAGCTTTAAAGAGATTCTGGTAATAATTTTTCTGCAGTAGAATTTTGTTGAAGGATTTAAGAAAAAGTTCTGCCATCAGATGTAATGCTGTCTCAGTGGCTATGCTGGGAGGATTCAACTTCTTCAAAGCATTACACAGAAGAACTCAGTAACAGATACAGTGGGATAGGCCAGATGGTCAACGGAGTTTATCATCTTTTTAAAGAAAATCACTCCAGCATGCTCCTAGGTATCTTTCTAGTACAAGCTTATGATCAGACAATTATTTTGTTAAATTTCCCAAACATGTTCTCAAGCAACAAAACTTCCTCCCACATGAAAGACTGATGGCAAGATGGAGGAGCAGCGTGTGGGAGCTCTGTTGCAGAAAACTGCTATCAGTGCTACAGCTTAGTGTAACTTTCTTCAAGAAAAACTCAATCAAATCTTAGGGGAAATAAGGCAAGGAAAAGAGTACTGACATGCAAACAAATGTTTGCAACAAGTATAAAATAATACCTCAATTTAAGCTACTTATTAATTTTCATATTGTTTAAACACACTAAAAGCTTTGGCATAAACAAGAATGGATAGAGACACTTGAAACATTAAGTATCAAACATCATTTTGGCTGTTAGAGGCATGGCGGGAGCTCTTATTTAGGCATTAATACAGAGAAAGAAATTTTGTATATGTCAAGAATATCCAGTGACACCATTTTGAAATTTACTTTTATTAGAAATGTGAAACTTACCATGGTATCATATAGTTAGTTCCAAATACTCTTAAATTACAGCTAAGTTTAAAAAAATGACAAAGTAACTTTAAATATATGGCAACTCAGACTTAAAAGCAATACAGAGACTCAATTTATCTGGATCAGAAACCAACAGCCAGCAACTGGTAGATATACCTAGACGATAACCAAGTACTGCCGGAGACTGGGTAAGGACTAGCTTAAGAGAGGAAAATCCCTGGGGCCCAACCTTAAAGGGGCCTTGACACTTTTGTGAGTTTTACTTCCAGAAACCCCATCAAGTTCTCACTGTCAACAGCAAAGAACAATCCCCTTGTACTTCCCTTCTAACAGTGGGAAGGGAGAAGTAACTATTTTGACATATGCCCAGAGCATTTTGTTGCCTTGAACAAGTGCTTAACCTCAAAGGAAGCTATGGCTCAGTGGTAAAGAATCCACCTACCAATGCAGGAGATGTGGGTTAGAGTCTTGGATTGGGAAGATTCCCTGGAGAAGGAAATGGCAACCCACTCCACTATTCTTGCCTGGAAAACCCATGGACAGAGAAGCCTAGTGGGCTACCATCCACGGAGAGTTGAACACAACTTACTGACCAAGCAACAACCACAATAACCTACGTGAGGGAAGAAAGAAGCTGTACGAAGTGAAGGGAAAAAAGCTGAGAAACACTTGTGAAGGTTACAGCCCAGGGGCAGAGGCTTACTAAAAGAGTGAAACTTAGTCACAGAATTATATGACGGAATGTTTCCCCTTCCTTCCCTCATATCTTACCACTGCATCAGTAGGGTTCCTGTAAAATATCAGATTACAACTGAAGCCAGGCTCAGCTTCTATTAACAGAATCTGTAGGAAAACCCAAAGATAAAAGAGGAGACAAAAGGACACCAGAGGAAACTTATCCTTTAAAATTTACAGCTACAACAAAGAGTAAGTAGAATCTAACTCCTAGCCAGACAAACATAAAACCTCATTCTAAAGGCCTATTTACCTTGGTTCTGTCTACCTGATACAGCATGTCTGGCATTCAACCAAAAATTATAAGTTTGCTAGGAGGCAAAAACCATAGACTGGAGAGACAAAGCAAGCATCAGAATCAAACTCAGCTATAATGAAGATTCTGGAATTATCAGATTGGGAATCTAAAATAACAAGATTCATATGCTAAGGGCTCTAACAGCAAAAGTGGACAACATGCAAAACAGATGGGTAATGTGAGCAGAGAGATGGAAACTCTGAGAAATAATCTAATGGAAATGATAGGGGAAAAAACACTAACGGAAATAAAGAATGCCTTTGATGAGCTCATCAGCAGACTAGGCGTAACTGAGGAAAGAATCAAGAAGCTTTTAAGATAGGTCAACAGAAGCTTCTCAAACTGAACAGAAAATTTTTTAAAACATGGGCCTCACGTGAGGGAGTCAGAATATCCAAAAACTGTAGGACAATTACAAAAGGTGTAACATATGTACAATAGGAATACCAGAAAGAGGTAAGAGAAAAGAATGGAAAAAAAAAATCTGCAATAATAATGGCCGAGATTTTTCAACACTAATGATAGACTCCAAAATACAAATCCAGGAAGTTCAGAGAACACCAAGCAGTATAAATACAAAACAATCCATACCCAGGTATATGATATTCAAACTGCAGAAAATAAAAGATGCAGAGAAAGATGAAAGATGTCAGAGGGGGGAAAAAACTTAATCAAGAGAGGAACAAGGATAAGAATCCTATGAGACTTCTCTTAAGAAACCATTCAAGTAAGGAGAGTAGACTGAACTATTTAAAGGTTGAAAGGAAAAACCCACTAGTATAGAAATTATCCAGTATCCAGTAAATTATCCTTCAAAAGAAGAAATATAAGATAAATATTTTATTCTTCTTAACTGATCTAACAGATAACACCTTATTCAAAATGATAACTGCAATAATAAATTGGATGCATTATATTAATAACTATGGATAAATGAAATGTATGCAGCAATGTTGCAAGAGATAGGAGGAAGGAATTGGTAAACCCAATTGGTTTACTCTGTTATAAGACACTGGTACTATGTGTGAAGTGGTATAGAGTTATTTGTAAGTGGACTTAGGTTAGTTCTAAATGTATACTGGAAATTCTAGGATGGCAACTAAAAAAGTAAGCATAAATGATATGCTACGAGAGGACAGAAAATGGAATCACATAAAATACTCAATTAAAACCAGAGAAAGCAAAGAGTGGAAGACAAAAACAAAGAACAAGGGCAACAAATAGAAAACAATTATAAATATGGTAGATCTTAGTCTGGAGAAGGCAATGGCAACCCACTCCAGTCCTCTTGCCTGGAAAATCCCATGGACAGAGGAGCCTGGTGGGCTGCAGTCCATGGGGTTGTGAAAAGTCGGACACGACTGAGCGGCTTCACTTTCACTTTTCACTTTCATGCATTGGAGAAGGAAATGGCAACCCACTCCAGTGTTCTTGCCTGGAGAATCCCAGGGACGGGGGAGCCTGGTGGGCTGCCGTCTATGGGGTTGCACAGAGTCGGACACGACTGACGCGACTTAGCAGCAGCAGCAGCAGCAGCAGATCTTAATCCAATTGTATCCATAATAGATTTAAAAAACATCCAACTGTATGTTGCCTACAAGAAACCCAGTTTAGGGCGTCTTAAAAAGTGGTGTCTAGTCCTGCCTCGGTTTACTGTGCTGCGTTTCCCTAGTCGGCTCTCAACCCTCCATCAGATTGTATTGCTCTTAAATCGCTAACCCCCACCTCCTTGCAATCCCTCTTTCTTGGTCAATAATCTCAACTCCTACATCACAAGGAAGCTGTGAGAAAAAACTCCTCCACCCTTTCTTGCCTTCCTTCATCTGCAGACCTATCCACGCCTCCTGTTGGTTTCCCCTCCAGGCACTTGGCCCCTTCCAGTGAGGGAGTCATGGCTCTTGACTCCATCATCCATCAGTCCTTCTGTGAGACCACTTGACCAAATTTAGTGCATATGTGGAATGTTTTACAGAATTTAAAGCATCTTTTAAAATTGGATTTTATCCTTAATTGCTTATTGTTCCACTTAAGATTTAAATAAATAAATAAATAAAGTAATAAAGCATTACATCAGCAGTATGATTTAGTACTTGCCGAAGGTATCTTTTGATCTCTTGGTTTTATTAAAATTGATTTATTAATTGCTAGACAATTATTTACATGACATCTCACATTGATCTCAACAAAAGATCAGAATTAAAACTCTTAGGTAGATACAAAAACTACAGAGATTGGTTTTCATTTTTGTTTCTGTAATGTTTATGCTACCTTTTAACTTTTAGTTTTGACTGCCTTGATTATGTGACTTTTCAATAAAAATTTTCAGTCTTAAAAAAAAAAAAGAAACCCAGTTTAAAGACACTGAGGGAAAAAAAAGATTAAAAGTAAAGATACAGAGAAAGATATATCATGCTAACACTAATAAAATAAAGCTGGAGTATCACTTTATTTTCAGATAAAGCATATTTCAGACCAAGGAATATGCTTTCAGACCAATCCTTTATGAAAGATAAACAGAGACAATTACATAATGAAAATAGGGCACATTCTCTAACACATAACAATCCCAAATGTGTGTGCACCTAATAAGACAGTATTAAAATACGTGAGGCCAAAACTGATATAAATGTTTTCAGAAATAGATAAATCCCCTATTATAGTTGGAGTGAACTTCCAGACTCCTCTATCAGAAACTGACAGATCTACCAGGCAAAAAATCAGCAGGACATAGTTGAACAGCACCATTCCCATCAACTGGATCTAGTTGTTATTTATTGAGCACTTCATCCAATCAAAGCAGAATATACATTCTTCTCAAGCTCATATGGAAAAGTCACCATACTACACTCTGAGCCATAACCTTAAGATACACCTTCAGTTCAGTTCAGTTCAGTTGCTCAGTCGTATCTGACTCTTTGCGACCCCATGAATTGCAGCATGCCAGGCCTCCCTGTCCATCACCAACTCCCGGAGTTCACTCAGTCTCAAGTCCATCGAGTCAGTGATGCCATCCAGCCATCTCATCCTCTGTCGTCCCCTTCTCCTCCTGCCCCCAATCCCTCCCAGCATCAGAGTCTTTTCCAATGAGTCAACTCTTCGCATGAGGTGGCCAAAGGACTGGAGTTTCATCTTCAGCATCATTCCTTCCAAAGGAATCCCAGGGCTGATCTCCTTCAGAATGGTGGTTGATCTCCTTGCAGTCCAAGGGACTCTCAAGAGTCTTCTCCAACACCACACTTCAAAAACATCAATTCTTCGGTGCTCAGCCTTCTTCACAGTCCAACTCTCACATCCATACATGACCACAGGAAAAACCATAGCCTTGACTAGATAGACCTTTGTTGGCAAAGTAATGTCTCTGCTTTTGAATATGCTGTCTAGATTGGTCATAACTTTCCTTCCAAGGAGTAAGTGTCTTTTAATTTCATGGCTGCAATCACTATCTGCAGTGATTTTGGAGCCCAGAAAAATAAAGTCAGCCACTGTTTCCCCATCTATTTCCCATGAAGTGATGGGACAAGATGCCATGATCTTCATTTTCTGAATGTTGAGCTTTAAGCCAACTTTTTCACTCTCCACTTTCACTTTCATCAAGAGGCTTTTCAGTTCCTCTTCACTTTCTGCCATAAGGGTAGTGTCATCTGCATATCTGAGGTTATTGATATTTCTCCCGGCAATCTTGATTCCAGCTTGTGCTTCTTCCAGCCCAGCGTTTCTCATGATGTACTCTGCATAAAAGTTAAATAAGCAGGGTGACAATATACAGCCTTGACGTACTCCTTTTCCTATTTGGAACCAGTCTGTTGTTCCATGTCCAGTTCTAACTGTTGCTTCCTGACCTGCATATAGGTTTCTCAAGAGGCAGGTCAGGTGGTCTGGTATTCCCATCTCTTTCAGAATTTTCCACAGCTTATTGTGATCCACACAGTCAAAGGCTTTGGCATAGTCAATAAAGAAGAAATAGATCTTTTTCTGGAACTCTCTTGCTTTTTCGATGATCCAGCGGATGTTGGCAGTTTGATCTCTGGTTCTTCTGCCTTTTCTAAAATCAGCTTGAACATCTGGAAGTTCATGGTTCATATACTGCTGAAGCCTGGCTTGGAGAATTTTGAGCATTACTTTACTAGTGTGTGAGATGAGTGCAACTGTGTAGTAGTTGGAGCATTCTTTGGCATTGCCTTTCTTTGGGACTGGAATGAAAACTGACCTTTTCCAGTCCTGTGGCTACTGCTGAGTTTTCCAAGTTTGCTGGCATATTGAGTGCAGCACTTTCACAGCATCATCTTTCAGGATTTGAAATAGCTCAACTGGAATTCCATCACCTCCACTAGCTTTGTTCATAGTGATGCTTTCTAAGGCCCACTTGATTTCACATTCCAGGATGTCTGGCTCTAGGTCAGTGATCACACCATTGTGATTATCTTAGTCGTGAAGCTCTTTTTGTACAGTTCTTCTGTGTATTCTTGCCATCTCTTCTTAATATCTTCTGCTTCTGTTAGGTCCATACCATTTCTGTCCTTTATCGAGCCCATCTTTGCATGAAATGTTCCTTTGGTATCTCTGATTTTCTTGAAGAGATCCCTAGTCTTTCCCATTCTGTTGTTTTCCTCTATTTCTTTGCATTGATCGCTGAGGAAGGCTTTCTTATCTCTTCTTGCTATTCTTTGGAACTCTGCATTCAGATGCTTGTATCTTTCCTTTTCTTCTTTGCTTTTTGCCTCTCTTCTTTTCACAGCTATTTGTAAGGCCTCCCCAGACAGCCATTTTGCTTTTTTGCATTTCTTTTCCATGGGGATGGTCTTGATCCCTGTCTCCTGTACAGTGTCACGAACCTCCATCCATAGTTCATCAGGCACTCTATCAGATCTAGTCCCTTAAATCTATTTCTCACTTCCACTGTATAATCATATAGGATTTGATTTAGGTCATACCTGAATGGTCTAGTGGTCTTCCCCACTGTCTTCAGTTTAAGTCTGAATTTGGCAATAAGGAGTTCATGATCTGAGCCACAGTCGGCTCCCGGTCTTGTTTTTGTTGACTGTATAGAGCTTCTCTATCTTTGGCTGCAAAGAATATAATCAATCTGATTTTGGTGTTGACCATCTGGTGATGTCCATGTGTACAGTCTTCTCTTGTGTTGTTGGAAGAGGGTGTTTGCTATGACCAGTGCGTTCTCTTGGCAAAACTCTATTAGCCTTTGCCCTGCTTCATTCTGTATTCCAAAGCCAAATCTGCCTGTTACTCCAGGTGTTTCTTGACTTCCTACTTTGCATTCCAGTTCCCTATAATGAAAAGGACATCTTTTTTGGGTGTTAGTTCTAAAAGGTCTTGTAGGTCTTCATTGAACTGTTCAACTTCAGCTTCTTCAGCGTTACTGGTTGGGGCATAGACTTGGATTACTGTGATACTGAATGGTTTGCCTTGGAAACGAACAGAGATCATTCTGTCGTTTTTGAGATTGCATCCAAGTACTGCATTTCAGACTCTTTTGTTGACCATGATGGCTACTCCATTTCTTCTAAGGGATTCCTGCCCACAGTAGTAGATATAATGGTCATCTGAGTTAAATTCACCCATTCCAGTCCATTTTAGTTGGCTGATTCCTAGAATGTCGACGTTCACTCTTGCCATCTCCTGTTTGACCACTTCCAATTTGCCTTGATTCATGGACCTGACATTCCAGGTTCCTATGCAATATTGCTCTTTACAGCATCGGACCTTGCTTCTATCACCAGTCACATCCACAACTGGGTATTGTTTTTGCTTTGGCTCTATCCCTTTATTCTTTCTGGAGTTATTTCTCCACTGATCTCCAGTAGCATATTGGGCACCTACCGACCTGGGGAGTTCCTCTTTCAGTATCCTTCATTTTGCCTTTTCATACTGTTCATGGGGTTCTCAAGGCAAGAACCCTGAGGTCAGGGGTGGCAGCTGAGAGGAGCAACCCCACATCCAAGGAGTGGTGGCTGCGTGGGCGCAGGAGGACCGAGAGGAGGTACTCCATGTTCAAGGTTAGGTGGGGGTGGCCAGTGAGGAGATACCCCTCGTTCAAGGTAAGGAGCAGCAGCTGTGCTTTGCTGGAGCAGCCGTGAAGAGATACCCCATGTCCAAGGTAAGAGAAACCCAAGTAAGATGGTAAGTGTTGCGAGAGGGCATCAGAGGGCAGGCACACTGAAACCATAATCACAGAAAACTAGTCAATCTAATCACACGGACCACAGCCTGGTCTAACTCAATGAAACTAAGCCATGCCCTGTGGGGCTACCCAACACGGATGGGTCATGGTGGAGAGGTCTGACAGACTGTGGTCCACTGGAGAATGGAATGGCAAACCACTTCAGTATTCTTGCCTTGAGAACATATACCTTAACATTTATAAAAGAACGGAAATCATACAAAGAATGCTCTGAGACCAAAATGGAATTAAACTAGAAACCAATATAGAATGAGCACCAGAAAATCGCAAAATATTTGGAGATTAAATAAACACACTTATAAATAACACAGAGAAGAAATCTCAAGAGAAACTTAGTATTTTGAACTAAATGAAAATACAACTGCTGTATAATAAAGAACTTGGGAGCCTCTGTCCCCAGTTTGTGGAAGGGAGCCTCTAAATATTGGAGATTTCCTGAGTGATAGAGTGTCATGGTGAGCCCCTAGAATGCTTATGCCAAGGAGGTGAGTCAGGATGGGGCCGGCCACAGGAGAAAGGCCAACCATGTGATTAGAGGGTTGGAGCTTTGAGCAATATGTCAGCCTGATATCCAGGGGAAGGAAGAGGGATAAGAGATTGAGTTCAACGACATGGCCATTGATTCAGTGAACCATGACTATGTAATTAAACCCTAATAAAAACTCTAGACGGCATGGATGAGCTTCCCTAGTTAACAGTGCTCTGTGCGTATGGGTGCACATCAACACGTAAGGAAGATGACACCCGAAGACTCTGTGCAGAGAGGACACCGGAAGCTATGTGACTAGGGTAGGCAGAAGCAAGGCAATTTTGTGTTAAAGTGTGAAATTTTTCTTTTCTACATATTGTGTGATTCCGTTTATATGGAATTTCCAGAATAGGCAATTAAAAAAAAAAAGCAGAAAGTAGACTGATGGTTGCCTAAGACTGGGGAAGACTGGGGATAAGAACTGAAGAATGTGGGGTTTCATTTTGAGGAAATGATAATGTTTTAAAATTGACCATCATAATGGGCGGACAACTCTGAATATACAAATTCAAAGCCATTGAACTGTATACTTCAAATGGGTGAACTGTATGGTGTGTAAATTATAACTCAATAAAGCTGTTAAAAAACATTTTTCAAAGAAATGAAAAGACAAGCCACAAACCTGGAGAAAATATTTGCAGAAGACACATCTGATAAAGGATCGATACCCCAGTTATATAAAGAATTCTTAAAACTCAACAAAAATAACCCAGTTTTAAAAAACGGGCCAAAGGCCTTAACAGACACCTCACCAAGAAGATATACAGATGGCAAATAAGCATATAAAAAGATGTGCTGAATAATATGTCATCAGGGAAGTGCAAAATAAAACAAGGTACCACTCTACACCAACCAGAATGACCAAAATTCCTAACACTGACAATGCCAAATGCTGATGAGGATGTGGTGCAACGGGAGCTCTCATTCATTGTTGGTAGGAATGCAAAATGGTGCCCTACTTTGGAAGACAGTTTGGGAGCTTCTTATAAAACTAAATATATTCTTACCACATGATCCAGCAATTATGTTCCTTCATATTTACTTAAGCAAGCTGAAAACTATAACCAAATAAAAACCTGCATGTAGATGTTAATAGAGCAGCTTTATTTGAAACTGTCAAAACATGGGAGTAACCAAGATGTGCTTCAGCAGGTGAATGGATCAATAAACTGTGGTACATCCAGACAATGGGCTGTTACTCAGCACTATAAAGAAATGAGCTAATATGCCATGAAAAGACATGGAGGAACCTTAAATGCATATTACTAAGTTAAAGAAGGGCTTCCCAGGTGGTGCTGGTTGTAAAGAATCCACTTGCCAATGTAGGAGACATAAGAGACCTGGGTTTGATCTCTGGGTTGGGAAGATCCCCTGGAGAAGGAAATGGCAACCCACTCCAGTATTCTTGGCTGGAAGGAAAATCCCATGGATAGAGAAGCCTGGGGGACTACAGTTCAGTGTTGCAAAGAGTCGGACACAATTGAAGCGCCTTAACATACACAAGTGAAAGAAGCCCATCTTAAAGGCTACATCCAGTATGCTTCCAACAATATGACCTTCAGAAAAAGGTGAAATTATGGAGAGAGTAAAAGGATCAGTGGTTGTCAGGGATTAGAGGGGAGGGAGGGACGAATGCTCAGAGCACAAATGATTTTTTAGGACACTGAAACTACTTTGTATGAGACTATACTGGTAGACGATTTTTTAGGACAGTGAAACTACTTTGTATGAGACTATACTGGTAGACGATTTTTTAGGACAGTGAAACTACTTTGTATGAGACTATACTGGTAGACGCTTACTCCTTGGAAGAAAAGCTATGACCGACCTAGACAGCATATTGAAAAGCAGAGACCTTACTCTGCCAACAAAGGTCCATCTAGTCAAGGCTATGGTTTTTCCAGTAGTCATGTATGGATGGGAGAGTTGGACTGTGAAGAAAGCTGAGCGCCGAAGAATTGATGCTTTTGAACTGTGGTGTTGGAGAAGACTCTTGAGATTCCCTTGGACTGCAAGGAGATCCAACCAGTCCACTCTAAAGGAGATCAGTCCTGGGTGTTCTTTGGAAGGAATGATGCTAAAGCTGAAACTCCAGGACTCTGGCCACCTCAGGTGAAGAGTTGACTCATTGGAAAAGACTGATGCTGGGAGGGATTAGGGGCAGGAGGAGAAGGGGATGACAGAGGATGAGATGGCTGGATGGCATCACTGACTCGATGGATGTGAGTCTGAGTGAACTCCAGGAGTTGGTGATGGACAGGGAGGCCTGGTGTGCTGCGATTCATGGGGTCACAAAGAGTCGGACATGACTGAGCAGTCGACTGAACTGAACTGACCTGAACTGAACTGATACTGGTAGATACATGCCATCATACATTTGTCCAAACCCATGGAAGGCACAATACCAAGAGTGAGACCTATGGTAAACTATGGACTTTGAATAATGATGATGTGTCAATGTAGGTTCATCAGCTACAACAAATGTCCCACTCTGCTGGGGGATGTTGATAATAGGAGAGGTTATGTATCTGTGGGGGCAGGTGGGGGATGCTGATAATGGGAGAGGTTATGTATCTGTGGGTGCAGGTGGCATATGGAAACTGCTTTTCTCTCAATTTTGCTGTGACCCCTAAACTGCTCTAAAAAATAAAGTCTATTAAGAAAAAACACAAACAAGACTGAAACAAAACAAACAAAAAGATTAAGTAAGAGACATACAGATATATGTGACCATTCACTCTATTAAAGCCAAAAAAATAAAACAGAAAAAAAAAAACCCCACTTGCTTTGTTGAAAAGCACCAATGTGTATTAAAAAAAAAATGCTAGTTTCAATTTACATTAAAAATATGAGTAAGTAACAGAAGGTAAGAGGCAATGATAGGAATAAGGGCTACAGAGTGTAAATAAAAGGCCAGTGGGCCAGGCATTTAGTTATGTTGTACTATAAAAATATTTTACTAATATTCAGTCACCACTGAAGCTTATAAGTTTTATATATAATTTTGATGTATCTAGAGTGTACAAAAACTTACAAAGTTAAGATGATCTTATCAGTAGAAAAGATATTCTAAACCAGCTTAGCCAAGAGAAGCATTTTGATTGCCTAATTTAACTTTGTAAAGGAGAAGTAAATCTTATAGCTGGTCTCTGTAAACCTCACAGCTGGAATGTTCTAACAGCACCTTGCAGTTTCCAGTGATCAAAGTAAGTTACTTTATATACTAAACTAAGAATTTCATAATAGAAATAATGTAACACCAGGGGGTGCAGTTATCATGAAATAATTACACTCCTGGGAGATTACAGGCACAAGGCTGTACCCCAGGGGTGTGATTATCCCATGATAACCACATCCACTGAAATTGCCTTATTGCAAAAATAATCTCTATTCACTGGTGAGACATTATTCAATAGGTGTTTTTTTTTAAATGAAAAGATTTTTTAGCTTGAATCAGCAAGTGGATTAGGAAATTGGCCAGTTTATTTTTCATTACATTCAAATTTAGAATATAACATCATTATTTGCTTTCCCATTTGATACAGCAGAGTATTTTTTATTTTGTTTTTGAGAGACGCTTTAGGAGTTTCTATTAATGTTAGTTAAGTGGTACTGCTAAATTCAGGTCAAACTTTAAAAGGTATTAAGTGAACAATACCATTTTAAATAATTTATTTCTATGTATAAGTTTTAATTCCTCTAATATTCATTTAAAAATTATAAATGTATAACCATTGTCAATATTTTAGTCTATCTCCTTCCAGGCATTTTTATTTTTCTAAAAGCATCTCTCTATATGTCTACTTAAAGATGTAAAGAGAAAAATGAATGGAATCCGTGTAGCTACCTTGTTTTATAATATGCTTTATTTGACCAAATGTTATAAACAATATATATTCATTAAGAAATCTTCCTATCATTTTTTAATGGTTGCATAGTATAGTATTCCCTTGTGACAATATCCCATAATTATTCACTTAATTTTCTTTTATTAGATATTTAGGTTTTCTTACACAATGCTTTACAACAAAACCTTGGGACATATCCAAGACTATTCCCGTGGGACAATTTCATGACTGTGTATTACTAGTAAAACATAATTTAAACAAACAAGGACATATTTCCCAAACCTTCAGTTGTTCTTACATACAGTTGAAGCTGATGGTTTTCAACTCTGACAGTACATCAGAAATAGATCAGTAACATTCATCTTATGTGGTATCATAGATAGTGAAAGTTACTGATCTATTTTTCCCATAATCTTTAATAGAGTTCAGTGCTTTGAGGTATTCTTAGAAAAGTAAGACAAGATTTAAGAAATTTGAAATACTGTTTCTTCTTTTTTTTACTTGATATATCCTGGTACATCCTCATGTGTCAACACAGATCAACAGCTCAGTTCATATATCTTATCTAATGGCTATATGGTATTCCATTTTGGCTACACTGGTATTCCAATTAACTCCATAATTAATTTATTTTTTAATATATTTTTTTTTTGGCCATGCCGTGCATCATGTTGGATCTCTGATCAGGGATCAAACCCATGTCCCCTGCAGTGGAAGCAAGCAGTCTTAGTGGAAGCATGGAGTCACTGAACCACCAGGGAAGTCCCATAATTAATTTTGAAAAAATATACTAATAAAGTGCTTACTATGTGCTAGGTACTATTCTAAGCACTACACATGTATTAACTCATTTAGTTCTCATAACAACCTTATGAAGTAGGTACTAGTATAATATCTATTTTACAGACACCACAAACTGAGGCACGGAGGAGTTAACAGCTTGCTTGAAGTCATGGCTACTAAGTAGAGAGCAGGGGTTCCAAATCAGGCATCTTTGTACCTCCACACCTTCAGTCTGAATTTATAGTTCCTTCTGTGCAGAAGGTTGTTCCTTTTGCCTGAGACATCAAATACATGGTTGCACTGTCCTGTCCTCTAGGTCTCAGCCTAATATCACTTCCTCAGAGGGGGCCCTTCCTGACCACCTCACCTAGTTATTCCCCAATTAGTTCTTACCACAGTATCCAATGTAATTGTCATCACAGAATTTATAAATGCGTAGTACTTCCTTATTAGTTTATTTTCTGTCATTCCCAATAGAATGAAAGAATTTCTGTCTTGGGGCTATATTCCGAGAACCTAGAAAAATGCCTGACACAGAGTAACTACTCCACACTTTATTGCTGAATATATGGGTGAGTTTATTTTACCAACCCTTTACTGATTAGGTTTATTTAGGGTTATTTCTAATCTTTCACTACTATAAACCTTTGGGCATCTACCTTATCACTTTCTTACTATAAATTCCTGGATGTTGAATTTCCAGTAAAATGATATGTATGTTCTTAAGGTTTTTGATAGGTTTTCGATACATCAAATGACTCTTCAAATTTATTAATTTATCTCCACTTTATCAATAGTGGATTAAAATGTTCCTTTTATCATACTTGCTCTAACACTGGCTGTGTCACACTTTTAAATCTTTACTGTAAGTTCTTTTGGTTGTTGTTAGTAGACTTTCTAAGTAGATTCAAGAGAAAGTAGGTGAATCAAGTACCAAATAAAGGTCTATCCTGGTCTACAGCCTACATCCTAGTCCCCTAGTATCCCAGGGTCCATCCTACTCATGCTCCCCAAGCAGGTCAGAGTAAGACAAGGCTGAAGAACAAAGACAGCACCGACACGACACTGCCCCTCCACAGCCAACACCAAGTCATTCAGCTGGAAGGGCACCATAAGGATGGAGCCAAGGGAGAGATGAGCAAGATGAAACCCCTTCCAGGAAATAAAACATGCCTTTCAAACATAGCAACAGATCCCTGTGACTACCAAAAGTAGAGCTCAGAGATATCTGTGCTAATGGGTTCTTCATCCTACTCCACTTTCCTTTGCTTTGGGCTTGATTTCTTTGGCGACTTTTCTCCCTTCTTTCCCCAGTTGGGTGAGGGCAGGGGAGAGGGAGCTAGTATGAGGGGTTTAAAAGCACCTGCACTGTGGCATCAGCAGGAGGTTCTTTTGTCAGAGACTGTCACACCAAGGAGGCCATATCCATATTCTCTCACCACTGAGCAATTTTCCCTCTACTTAAAATGTGTGTTTTTCTGACTGTGCTGGGTTGTTGGTGATGCACTCAGGCTCTTTTCTGCAGTTGTGGGAGCGGGAGCTACTCTCCAGTGGCAGTGCTGGGGCTTCCTGATGCAGAGCGCAGGCTCTAGGGTGCATGGGCTTCAGTAGCTGTGGCACACGGCTTAGCTGCCCCATGGACCAGGGATAGAACCTATGTCCCCTGCACAGACAGGCAGATTCTTAACTACTGGACCCAGGGAGGTCCTTAAGATGTGGTTTTTAAAAATGTTTTAAAGAGAGATAAGGATTTTAAAAAATTCACGTATAATATTTTGTGTGTACTTCCTCTACCCATTCTGACACTCATAACACCACTAATGAAACAGTGTCAAACTTGACAATGGATCAAATTCCTAAACTCCTAATACGAGAACTAGCATCTTGAGTCCAACAGCCTGCATCTGGCCTGCTGGAAGCAAGCCTGATCTCTAGCTATAGAAGAGAGCCTGAAGGTCATCTGCTGACTGAGGGTGAACCTTGAGCTCAGAGGTAGCAGTGGAAGCCTCAGCGAGTCCAAAGAGGTGCATCAGAGGCCGAGATTAGCTGAGAGGATGGCGCTTCATGCCTAGAGCATCTGCTTCAGTAGAGCAGCTCTGCCTTTATATTTTCTACATCTGGGACTGTTGTTGTTTAGTTGCCAGGTCATATCTGATTCTGTGATTCCCATGGACTGTAGCACACTAGGCTTTCCTGTCCCTCACCATCTCCCAGAGTTTGCCCAAGTACATGTCCATTGAATCAGTGACGCCATCCAACATATCTCATCCTCTGCTGCCCTCTTCTCCTTCTGCCTTCAATCTTTCCCAGCATCAGGATCTTTTCCAATGAGTCAACTGTCCTCATCAGGTGGCCAAAGTATTGGAGCTTCAGCATCAGTCCTTCCAAAGAGTATTCAGAGTTGATTTCATTTACGATTGACTGGTTTGGTCTCCTTGCTTTCCAAGGGACTCTCAAGAGTCTTCTCCAGCACCACAGATGGAAGGCATCAATTTTTCAGCACTCTGCCTTCTTTACTGTCCAGCTCTCACATCTGTACACTACTGGAAAGACCATAGTCTTGACTTCTATGGACCTTTGTTGGCAAAGTGATGTTTCTGCTTTTTAAAACACTGTCTAGGTTTGTCATAGCTTTCCTGCCAAGAAGTAATTGTCTCAATTTCATGGCTGCAGTGACCACCCGCAGTGATTTTAGAGCCCAAGAAGAGGAAATCTCTCACTGCTTTCACCTTTTCCCCTTCTATTTGTCATGAAGTGATGAGACCAGATGCCTTGATCTTAGTTTTTTCACTACTGAGTTTTAAGCCCACTTTTTCACTCTTCTCTTTCACCCTAATCAAAAGGCTTACTTTGGATTACATGTAGGATTTAAAAAAATTTTTAAAAGGTTCTACAGCTGTTTAAAAAATGTGGAAAATCTCTTGAGTTATACTATCATCCTTTATTTTAAAACGAAGAATTGAAACTCATAAAAAGTGAAATGACTTAAGGTTACAGGATTAAGCAGGTTATTGCTATTATGATTCATTAAGAATTATTGTTGGATTAGTGTGGCTGTTTGAACAACATACTAACAAGGCACTGAGAAATTTAAGTTAAAACTTCTCAGTTTTAATATCTTCTTACAAGAAGAACTCAAATGATTTAAACCAAATTCAACCAATTTTTCTTAAATAGACAATAACAGGAAGGAAGGTAAATAACTTTCAAGTAAAAATTAATTTTAACATTATTTAACAGCTTTTAAAACTCAATTTTCTCTCTGAAACAAAAATCGCAATTGTGGCTTCTGGTTCAGCTTGTTCCTAAAACTCAGGAGGACGTAAACATGAGAGACAACCGTATCTTCCTTCTATTTTTAGGTTACCAACCTGATAAATGATGTTTAATATATGTTACTTTTAATATCAATTTCATAGGGCCCTTGGCTAGAAAAATTAAATCCTAATACACAGAATTTCATATTCAAAACATATCATCAGAGTTTTCTATTGACCATTTTGGGAATGTGACCTAACCCCAGAAAACAAAACCAAACCAAATCAAACCAATACCAAGAGAGACTTAAAAAAAAGTTACTTTAGCTTTGTTTGTCCTCTATATAAATTCTAAAACAAACAAATGATGCCCAGTGCCTACCTGAGCCATCAGTGGGAACTGAACTTGCATTAATTCCAGAAAGACCAAACAAAGGACATTCTCGATCTGTGTTGACATGACCCCATTTGTGACATTTAATGCATCTCACATTTCGAACCTGAGAAATAGTAAACATTAATTATCTTGGTTATTAAAATACTAAGAACCTAACTACTGTTCAACTCCTTACTCCTTGTAGAGTTTAAGTGAAATTAGTCTTGTTTTTAAAAGATCTCCAAGGAAAGAGACTCCACATATATATTTGGTAAAAGTAATTCAAACACTAAAATCTTTTACTATAAATTGTGTCTAAAAGTTCAGCTGAATCCTATTTCTTTTTGAGTGTTACCGGTGGCAATAAAACAATGTAATCCAAAAAGAAATGGTAAAACACCAAAAAAGAATGATGTCCTGTCTCAATCTGGAATTCTCTAATCTAAAAAAGTTAATCTTTGAGGTTTCAATTTCCTAAACCAAGGGCTAGCAAACTTTTCCTGTAAACAGCCAGACAGTAAATATTTTAGGCTGTATGGGCCAAAGGTCTCTGTTGCAACCACTCAACTCTGCCAAGACAGCAGGAAAGCACCCACAAACAATATATAAATGAGTAAGTACGGCAGTATTCAAACAGTTTTATTTTTTGACCATGAGCTAATTCTCCAAATTCCTTGAAAACTGCAGAGACCATTTTCATTATAGCCCTCACTATAAAATTTTGACTCCTATCTTTTATCATGATTTGATATTTGGATTTGTATCTTTGCTACATTTAATGTCTTCTCTCCGAGTCCTTCTACTATCTGATACAAACAGAAACCATAGAGCTTTTCAGAAACCATAGAAACCCTTTCCAGCTTAAATACCTTTGGACAACAATATAAAGAAGTATTTATTTTGAAAAAATTATTCTTACAGAATAAATGCCTCACTTGCCTGAATACCAAAGGGCTGATCTCTGATGTTCATGTCATCTTTGGCATATCTATTACGGAGAGAAAATGTACAAACAATATTAAGAACAATAATAATTAAAAATAGTTTTACAGTTCTAAGTAAATTATGAAACATACAACTTTAGTAAATAAACAGAACCATAAAATCTATTTAGTATATCCAAACACCCCTTTATTATCAAGTATCCAGTCTGATAATCTGTGATTTTAAAAAAATGACAAAAATAAAGCTAAAGACTATGATCAAGCAAATTAGCTACATAAGACAAATCATTAAAAATAACTTTTCACATTAATTGCTTTCTCTGGTGAATAAAAAGCAACATAGGATGGGATATCAGATAAAACTGGAGAAGGCCATGGCACCCCACTCCAGTACTCTTGCTTGGAAAATTCCATGGATGGAGGAGCCTGATAGGCTACAGTCTATGGGGTCGCAAAGATTCGGACACGACTGAGCAACTTCACTTTCTTTCTTTCTATAGTTCCTTTTGGAGAAGGAAATGGCAACCCACTCCAGTGTTCTTGCCTGGAGAATACCATGGACAGAGGGGCCTAGTGGGCTGTGGTCTATGGGGTTGCAAAGAGTTGGACACGACTAAGCAACTAACACACACACACACATCAGATAAAATTAATGATACATATTTTATCTTTAAAAAAAAAAACAGTTCTTACTTTTCTCGTGGGGCCCCTTTCTGCCATTCAAATTTGTATTCGGTCTCTCCTTCTGTTTCTTCTTTCTAAAAACATTCATTAAAGTCTTTCAGAATTTCATTAAAATTTCAATCTATTGCAAATAAATCGAAACATAGAAAACAGTACTTTACCTCTTTGTTTTCTTGATTGCATATCAAAAATATGGGAGGAAAAAAGGTAGGTCAAGTTATAAACTTCAACATGAAAGTCTGCTATTATAAACTACACTATGGTATCACGGTATTTAATTGTAACTTGTAAGAATGTATTGCTTTGACTTTTTTCTTCTTTCACAAGATAAAATTCAAATCACTGTAGGATAAAAAACGTACCGAATAAGAGGCAGTATTTTATTAATCTTAAAAGATTAATTTCTAATCTTTAAACTTCTATATTTTTCATTGACAGTGAATATTATGCCTTCTATTTACAAATATACTCAGCAAGAAGGACTAAAGACACAAATTATAAAAGAATAAATACATTTCTGGTGATGCTGAGATTTTATTTTCCTCCCTGAAGAACACATCATGAAATTATTATTACTCTAGAGAATTACTGTTAGTATTTATCCTACTATATTGATTGTAGTATTTTACATTATTTTATAGAATAGTATTAATTTTAAAAGATGAAAAGCAACTTCTAAAAATATCTGTCATAACAGTTCTCAATCTTTAGTCACAAACACATCAAAGATTTAAAGGAAATGAAGCAAGTACCTTTTTTAGCCCCTGGTGGAGCCTCATACATGAAATTAAGGCCATTCTTTACACGTTCATCTCCCATGAGCAATCTAAATCAAACAAGAGATAAGTTTTCAAATTTTTTTGTAGGAGGAAAAAAACTACAGAATAACTGTCCCTCCATTCCCCTAAATTCTAAGGGAATTAGGATAAAATGTTTTTATTAGAGATAAAATTCCGAAACTACTCCTCTGACTAAATGACATCTGAGATTTATGAATGAAAATTCCAACAGTGCTGCCTCTTTAGTAACTGGTTTTAAGTTCCGAGACCTTCTCAATACTTTAAAGAACCCAGCCCTCCCAACTGAAATGAGGGGGAAATGCCATGCTTACCCTCACATGCTTTTCTTAAACTTTGAAATGTCTTGAAATGCTATATGTCAACACATATTTGGAATTAAGTTAAATAGTGCCAACATTTTTTCTTAATTGTGAGGAATCAGTTTAGAAAAATAAATCTCTCTGGATTTCTTTAGGAAGTCAAATCCAATTAAAGCTTACAGGAGTCAAACTCAATAAGAATAAACAAAATTCTTTAGCAAGGCCAATGAAGAGAGAATAGTTTAAAGAAAATCTACAAGTTATTACTATGATGGACTCACTATCTACTGCATCTTAAAAATCATTTTTTAATAATTTCTTTTTCAACACCGAATGTTCCCTGTTTGGAGAACACTGTTGTTGTGTTTAGAGAGATGTTTAGAGATATGTTCTGTTTAGAGATATGTGTTTAGAGAATGTTTTTCTGTTTAGAGATATGCTGTGCTTTTTAGAAAAATAGCTTTGTGACAAGCCAAATGAATAATCAAGTTAAACCTTTAATTCATAAGATCTATGTAAAGTACTGATTAAAGAGAAGAAACCCAAAGAGTAAATAGAATTTCCTCTTATATTTGGAAAAGGCTATCACAAAGTATAATCTGCATAATTGTAAGTCCTCTCTATTTCCACTGGAGTTTACAAATAACTGTAAGGCAGAGGGCAAAAGCACAACAGGATCTACCTCTACACCGGGATATGATGCGGCAATGAAAGGGAATGAACCAATGACACAGCTACAACATGGATGGACTTCAAAAACACTGTACTGTATGAAAGAAGCCCGTCACAAAAGGCCACATATTGTGTGATTCCATTCATATGACATTTCCAGAATAGGGAAACCTATAGAGACAAGTAAGTCAGTGGTTGCTTAGGTCTGAGAGGAGTTGGGAGTCCAGGTTGTGGGAATGGGAAGTGACTGCTATTGGGGACAAGATTTCTTCTTCAGATGGTGAAAATGTTCTGAAATGGGTTATGGTGATGGCTCCAAACTTTAAATAAACTAAAAGCCAATATATACTTTAAAGATCATAAATTATATCTTATATTGACACTATTTAAAAAATTAACATGAAGCACAATATCATGCTACATGCTTTTCACAATAACATGAAAAGCTCAGTATCACTAGTTATAGGGAAATGTAAATCAAAACCCTGAGATACCATGCTGCACTCATGAGAATGGTTATTAAAAAAAAAAAAAAGGAAAACAACAAACGTTGGCAAGGATGTGGATAAACTGGAACCCTTATGCATTACTGGTGGGAATGTAAAATGGTGCAGGCCCTAGGGAAAACAGTTTTCTGGTTCTTCAGTAGTCAAACACAGAACTCCCAGATGATCCAGCAGTTCTGCTCCTAGGTGTATACCCAAAGGAACTGAAAGTTGGGGGATGAACAGATACTGGTATGCCACTATTCAAAATAGCCAAAAGATAGAAGCAATCCAAGTGTTCATTATGGTTGAATGGGTAGACCAACTGTGGTATGTACAAACAATGGAATATTATTTAGCCATAATAAAAAATAAGCTTGATACATGCTACAGTATGGATGACTCTTGAATATGTTATACTAAGTGAAGTATGCCAGACACAAAAGGACAAATATATAATTCCACTCACATGATGTAGTTAGGAAAGACAAATTTCACAGAGGCAGAAAGAATAGTGTTTACCAGGGGCTAGAGGCAGGGGAACAGAGTTTCTACTTGGGGTAAAGAAAAAAAATTTCTGGAAACAGACAGTGATGATGGTACACAACACTATGAATATAATTAATGCCACTGAACTGCACACATAAAACAGTAAATTTTATGCTTTATATATTCCCTTCCAAAAAAGCACTTCATTTACACTGAAACAAAAATAATATACAATCAAAACTGGAAGATCAATTCCATTTTGTGCAAAACTCAACAGGTATACAAAATAAAAGGAAAAGCCACTATATTAGTATTTATGTTTTACCTTCAAAAGAGTCGGACACAACTGAGCGACTTCACTTTCACTTCTCACTTTCATGCATTGGAGAAGGAAATGGCAACCCACTCCAGTGTTCTTGCCTGGAGAATCCCAGGGAGGGGGAGCCTCATAGGCTGCCGTCTATGGGGTCGCATAGAGTCGGACACGACTGAAGCGACTTAGCAGCAGCAAAAACCTATACAGGTTTTTTCTTTTTTTGCTGTTGACTCTAAGTAGAGTGAAATGTATAGATGTTCTGACATCCTTTTATTTATCCATTCAGAATAATAAATATGATTGTCATGTGGATCAATATCCACAAACACTAAGAAATATCTAGGACATTTAAAAACTTAGAAGGGAAAAAATAGAATACTAAGGAACAGAACTATTAAAGACAACATTTTTGAAGAAGGAAAAATGAAAAATGTAGCGAATCACTCCAAATACTCATAAATTTGCTTTTATATACTCGTAAATTCAAACAACCAAACCCAGAAGCAAAAAACAAACCTAGTGTCCAGACCCAGGTTTCAAAGTATGTTTCTAAAATAAAAGGAACAGGTTGATTCCAACGCTGGAGCAGGGAAAAACAAAAGACAAATTTTTGATGATCTTATAGTGTCATGAAGTAGTTTTATTTATTTATTTTTTAAAAGGATGGAAGATGTTAAATGGACATAGGAGTCAAGCTGATAGAGCTGGCAAAGGTCAAAACTTGAGCAAAAAAGTATATGAGTATTGAATTATAACCAATTAAGTAAATATCTGAGTTCATAATGACAGGAATAAATGATTAAATAAATAAGTGAGGGCAAGGGAAAAATCCTCTTTCCAGAGAAATTCAAATTAAAAAATGTAGAGGAATTTAGAGAAACAGAAAATCACTGATAGAAAACCACAGTAACAATTGATGCAGGCAAGAACTAGCAATGAATAATAACACTAGTGGGTGAAATTTAGGGAGAAACAAGATATTTGCATGGGTTCTTACACTCCCACCTCCACGATCTCTTTTAATTAATTATTTTAATTGGAGGCTAATTACCTTATGACGAACCTAGATAGCATATTAAAAAGTAGAGACATTACTTTGCCAACAAAGGTCTGTCTAGTCAAGACTATGGTTTTTCCAGTAGTCATGTATGGATAGGAGATTTGGACTGTGAAGAAAGCTGAGCACCAAAGAATTGATGCTTTTGAACTGTGGTGTTGGAGAAGACTCTTGAGAGTCCCTTGGACTGCAAGGAGATCCAACCAGTCCATTCTAAAGGAGATCAGTCCTGGGTGTTCTTTGGAAGGAATGATGCTAAAGCTGAAACTCCAGGACTCTGGCCACCTCATAGGAAGAGTTGACTCATTGGAAAAGACTCTGATGCTGGGAGGGATTGGGGGCAGGAGGAGAAGGGGACGACAGAGGATGAGATGGCTAGATGGCATCACAGACTCGATGGACATGAGTTTGGGTGAAGTCCAGGAGATGGTGATGGACAGGGAGGCCTGGTGTGCTGCAATTCATGGGGTCGCAAAGAGTCGGACACGACTGAGCAACTGAACTGAACTGATTGTGGTTTTTTCCATAAATTGACATTAATCAGCCACAAGTGTACATGTGTCCCCCTGTTCCGAACCCCCCTCCAACCTCCCTCCCCATCCCATCCCTCTGGGTTGTCCCAGTGCACTGGGTTTGAGTGCCCTGTTTCATGCATCCATGATCTCTGTACTGGTCTAACTCAACTATATTGCTGTTTCCTAACACACTCTCCACCTTCCCACCATGCTCATCTTTAATAAGCTTTGACTAGATGCAGATCACAGCTTTTCAACAGCGGTGCTACTGACATTTTGGACTCTGCCATTCTCTGTGTACACTGTAGGCTGTTTTGTAGCATCCCTAGAATCCACCACTAGATGTTGTTATCACCCAACCCCTGAGCTATGACAATCAAAAAAATGTGTCCAAACGTTGCCACGTATCTCCTGGGGCAATAATGGCCCTCAGTTGAGAACCATAGCTCTAAATCCTTATCTTTCCTCAGAGTTCAGCTTTGAACTATGTCAAATGTCACCTTTCTTTTTCTCCTTGCCGGTCCCTTCTCCCTCACCTCTTTCATGAAGTCTTACCTTGTTATCCCACATGGAATTATTTTTGTCTTATGCTAGTGTGCCACAGTTTTTATAACAGTGTATTTTCAATTAGTTATTATTTTCAGCCTTGAACTGTATGTATGTACATATCCGTTATTATATTTTCTTGAGGCTAGACAGAAGCTATGCATCACACTTTTATATTACAGGCCACTACAATTTCATTTGCTGCCTTGCATGATGTAGGTACTCAATAAAAGTCAATCAAATTAAATAAATTAGTGAGAAAAGTACTTAATTGAATAAAATGTTTTATTTCTCTATTTTTGCTCTCAATACACTATATTTCAAAGAGAGTATTTGGTAATAGTTTAGTATTACTTTGCTTAAGATCCATGTTTTGATGAAATACATCAAAGTATTCCATACATCAAAGTCTCTTCCATGACTGGAAGAGAAAGTGTGACTTATCAAAAGCACCACTATTTGTTTGATTAACCAAAAGAGATCCTCTTCAGAGTTAGACCTGCAAATACAAACATAAAACGACAATAGCTGGGGCAGGGGTGGATACTGTACTCTACAGTAAGCCAGTGAGGAACGCTAGCTCTTATCCTATTAAAAGAACAATGACGTGCAGGTCAGGTAGAGACACTTCACTTCTTGAAGCCATCTTGAGCATCTTTTCATTTCAGTGTATGTTCAAGAAATATCTTTGTACGAGGCCTCAGTAATTCAAGTATAGACATTTATTTTTCTTCCAAGTTTTGAGTAAGTTGGAACATCTCTATTAACTGTATATGGAGTGTATATTCACATCAATCTATATTTTATGTGAATTACGGGTAAGGTTGGAAAAAGTGCCCATCTATCAATGTAAGAGTAAAGATCACAGGGAATATAGACCTATCACTGGGGGCATTCAGTTAAAAAAAGCTACTATATGATTCAGTAAAGGATATTCTCATGCAACCGATTACTCTAAAAAAATAACAGCAGAGTGGAATTTCTTACCTATTATCATATGATTCTTGTTCTTTTAGATATTGTTGCATTAACTCTTCTTGTTTCTTCTTATCATATGATATTTTCTGTTCTGCCATCCAAACCTAAATTAGTAAAGTAAAAACTTAAATAAGTTTGTTCTCTTTTATAATAAAACATAAAATGCTATTCTATAGTTTACAACGTATCTATTTTGATCATAAAGCCACAATCACAAAATAAGAGTTGAAAATTCCAATTTATGCTTTGATGCAAGTCCTAAAATATAATCACTCAAAACAGCTAAACTTTCAGTCAAGAATGTCAAACTTGAGAACCACTCTGAGCACTCAGGGTACAACAGCTTCTTGCCCTCAGTCCCTCGGATGTTTCAGAGACAAGAACGACCATCTCTCTACATGGAATATATCTAGTCCAGAAAACACACAGGGCATATCGTTGGATGCCAGTGAGTGTTACTGATACCCCAAGAAAGGAAAAATGGAAGACAAGGAGGAGGAAAAAAGGAAAGGAGATGAAAGATAGTCGTAGAAAAAAAGGAAGGAACAAGAGAAAAAACTGGAGAAGGAAATGGCAACCCACTCCAGTATTCTTGCCTGGACAGAGGAGCCTGGCAGGCTACAGTCTATGGGGTCACAAGAGCTGGACAAGACTTAGCGACTAAACCACCAAGAGAGGAAACAGATGAAACGAGAGATGCATCTGATATCCTGCAGTTGCTCAAGGGCACCACCACCACAGGCTGAGTGCGTCTCTATGTGATATTCTCAGAATCATAAAAGTGGTGAAGGTAAAAAGCCCACACAGCTTATGTAAGGATATTTAATCATGTTACCTCCAGGTTTAAAAGATATCAGTGTCTTCCCACCTTCTTTAAAGTAAAGGATAAAGTGTTTGATAATCTTAACATAAATAGCAAGGCAAAACTGTTTCTCACAAGCTGTTTTAAGAAGGTAAATTTAAGGGAAAATATTTAACACTTACATTGATAAACATTTAATACTTAAATTGATAAAATAATTAATAATTATAATGGGGCAGACAAGTGTGGGGAGAAGGACTGGGGACAAGACTGCCATTATTCAATTTTAGACACAAAACAGGAGTAGTTATTAGTATTTAATAGTACTCAGATAGGTAAGTTTTATGACCACAATCTGAGATGTGGACAACAAGGATTAATATGGAGATAAAAGCAAAAACAGAAATGAAAAGAGAATCCTTCAGGGAAGAACTATCCCGGAAATTTCTTTTGTATAAGTTCCTAAAATTTCTTCTACTGTCTTCATAACTAACATAACATATATGTCATAACCAATATAACATTACCAATGTAATGTTACAGAAGAAAAGTCTACACTTGGGATAGGCAGTAAAAGGCACCTTTGGAATTTTCACTATAGCTCAAACTGCAAACAGTTGAAATAGAGAAATGCAAGATGTCATTGCCTGATCAAATAATACATTAATAATAACCTCCTAATGATTAAGATACTACTTATAACAATAACTACCATTTATTTAAAGCTTTAGATTTACAAAGTTATTTTACAAGTCTCATTTGCTCAAGAGCTGAAATACATGAATATTTATGATGGATTAAAATAAAAAGTAGTGAAATATATTCTTGCCGACAAAATGCTCAGAATCTGCTAATAGAAAAACCATACTAACCTTTCTGTATATTAAGATATTTTATAATAAAAAAGATGTGAATTGTGTAAATAAATAGTAACAATGTTTGGGTCTGGGCAGCGCAGGAAGGGGGCACATCGTGATTGTGTTTTTCATAGCTTATGTTTTTATATGGTTGCATTTACGCCAATAAATCCTCATCTGGGGAAAATAGTAACAATAAAAATGGATAACAGAATACATTCAATGTAAGGAAATAGAACAAGACAGTGATTAACTCTAGGGGGCAGAGAAGAAGGCTGATATAATAGAATACTTTATAGCCAAGTTTTGGTTTTTAGAAGTTCTTTATTTTTTAAATGACATAACTATACTCACATTCTGACAAAATGTGGTCCACTGGAGAAGGGAATGGCAAATCACTTCAGCATTCTTGCCTTGAGAACCCCATGAACTATACTCACATGTAGCCAATATTATTCCTGTCTTGTATATCCTTCCAAGGATGTTCACATGGACACACACGTAATATACATACATAATATAAACAAACACATACACATGCATTTTTGGTCCCTCTTTTCATGAATGGTGAACATATACAGATGGTGATGGCAGCCATGAAATTAAAAGCCGCTTACTCCTTGGAAGGAAAGTTATCACCAACCTAGACAGCATATTAAAAAGCAGAGACATTACTTTGTCAGCAAAGGTCCATCTAGTCAAGACTATGGTTTTTCCAGTAGTCATGTATGGATGTGAGAGTTAGACTATAAAGAAAGCTGAGCGCCAAAGAATTGATGCTTTTGAACTGTGGTGTTGGAGAAGACTCTTGAGAGTCCCTTGGACTGCAAGGAGATCCAACCAGTCCATCCTAAAGGAGATGAGTCCTGGGTGTTCATTGGAAGGACTGATTTTGAAGCTGAAAATCCAATACTTTGGCCACCTGATGCGAAAAGCTGACTCATTTGAAAAGACCCTGATGCTGGGTAAGATTGAGGGCAGGAGGAGAAGGGGACAATGGAGGATGAGACGGTTGGATGTCATCACCGACTCAAGGGACATGAGTTTGGGTAAACCCTGGGAGTTGGTGATGGACAGGGAGGCCTGGCGTGCTGTGGTTCATGGAGTCGCATAGAGTCGGACAAAGCTGAGCGACTGAACTGAACCGAACATATACAGCATGCATATATATATATGTATGCACATATAATACAGCATACATAAACAGAGAAAAATGTATAAAATAAATTCTATACCATGGAGATCATTCCCAGAACAGTAAACAAAATGCTTTATTTTCCAGGAGGGTAGGGTGCTGAAGAGTATCATTTCTTTGTGAAGCTACACCATCATTTATTTAACCAATCTCCTGCTGTACTGGTGGATATTAAGAAATTTCCAATCTTCTGTTATTACAAAGGCAGCTGCAATAAGTAACCCTGTTACACAAGTAGCTTCAATGTGTTAAACAGGATTTTGAAGTGCATTAAAATTTTGCCAAGGGAAAAATAGGGTAATATATCACTGGCAGAGGGAGCAACTCAGATAAAGATCCAAAAGTGTAAAACAGGAATTGAGTAGTTTGATTTTACTGGAGCATAAAGTCTAAGGTTGGAGACTTCCCTGCTAGGCTAGTGGTTAAGACTCTGTGTTTCCACTGCAGGGGGCATGGGTGCGATCCCTGGTCAGGGAACTAAGATCCTGCATGCTGTGGGGCCAAAATTTAAAAAATAAATAAAATTTAAAATCTAAGATGGAAGAATAGCAGTAAGGGATGATGAAGGAAAAATAAACTGGAGCCTGGTTATCTGGACTTAATTCTGGAGTATTTTAATAAGGAGCTGAAGAAATCAAATTTGTGCTTTAAAATGACTACCCTATGGAAGCAACCCAAATACTCATCAAATGATGAATGGATAAATAAAATGTGCCATATCTATACCATGGAATTATTCAGCAATAAAAAGGAATGTAATACTGATACATTATACAGTATGAACTCTGAAAACATTATGCTAAGTCAAAGAAGCCAGTCACAAAAAAAACCCATATTGCATGATTCAGTTTATATGAAATGTCCAGAATAGGCCAATTCACAGAAATAGAAAGCAGATTAGTTGTTGGCTAAGGCTGGGGAAGGGGGAGGATTAAGGACAAATGGGGAGTGACTGTTAGTAGATGTGGGTTTTGGGGAGAGTGATGAAAATGTTTCAGGACTGTTTTGGTGATGACAAAATTAATAAATACACTAAAAAAATACTGAATTTTACACTTTATATGAGTGTATGGTATGCGAATTATACTTTAGTAAAACTGCTAAATAAAAAAATAATTATTCTGATCCGTAGAGAATGGATTTGAGAGGGGTCAAGACTGGCAGCAGAAAAATCAGTTAGGAAATATAACAATTAAGGCAATGGCAAGCCACTTCAGTACTCTTGCCTGGAAAATCCCATGGATGGAGGAGCCTGGTGGGCTGCAGTCCATTGGGTAGCTAAGAGTTGGACACAACTGAGCGACTTCACTTTCACTTTTCACTTTCATGCATTGGAGAAGACAATGGCAACCCACTCCAGTGTTCTTGCCTGCAAAATCCCAGGGACGGAGGAGCCTGGTGGGCTGCTGTCTATGCGGTCACACAGAGTCGGACACGACTGATGTGACTTAGCAGTAGCAGCAGGTGAAAGACAATAAGGGTCTAAGCTAAGATGCAGACAGTAGTGACAAGGAGGAGAGATGGCTTCAAGAGATACTTAAGAAGTAACAGCAATAGAATTTATTAGCAGACTAAATAAAGCAGTGATGGAAAAGGATGAATCTTATTTCTGGCCTGGGTGACTGGATGAGGGTTGTGTTACTATCTGCATTTTCTACTGATATGAAAATAGGAGGTATAAATATAAGAGCAGATTTAGAATAAAAGATAAGTTTCGTTTCAAATATGTTGAGTTTGAGATGCCTGTAGGATATCAAGATGAAATTGTCTACTATATAGCTGTGTTCAGGTGCCTTCAGTTAGGGCTTAAGATCTGGCAGTGTAGAGCTGAGAGTCAGGAGTAAAAAAAGGGGTCGTTAAAACTTTGAAATTGGCTGTGACTGTTCAGGAAAGCATATAGAATAAGCAGTATGAAACTCTGGTTACCACCTGTATTTTCGGAATAGTCTAAGGATAACAGTGTGTGGGGGGGGCCAATTAACATTTTATTGTGCACTCCCTCTATGTAGTAAGCAGAGAGCAAGGTGGTGTTTGAAAGTCTTTATCTACACCATCTTATTTAGTCCTCATAACAATTTCAAGTCATGGCAACTGATATGGATCATTCCTAATTTACAAATTAGGAGACTCAAGATGAGGGATATTAAATATTTTATGCAAGGTCTCAAGGCTAAAAGTGACTGTGCTGGAATAACAGAATATAGGTCAGGTTTCAATCCTCAGATACATCCTACTTCACTATTCTGCTTTCCACTGCTGTAATATTCAGCATACTTTTTTTGTACTGGATCTAATACACCTGTAAGTGGTTATTTAAAAAGTCACAGCTCAGAGGTCACCAGACGCTACAAGATAAGGCGGGATAAAAAGAGGAAGCAAGGTGTGACTTTCCTTTCCTTTTCAGATCTAGCTAGTCTTTTTTTGTATGGGATAGCAGAGCTCAGAAGCCGTGATCTCTGAGATTCGAATCTGCTGAGGGAAGTAACCAGTAACCCTGTTACCAATCTTCATATCTCGCCTCTTTACATTCTAGCTGACAGAGCCGAAAGAGCAGACGGAGCCGCCTTCTCCCTGGCTGATGTAAAATAAACCTCGATGGCTAGCGGCGAGGGACAAGAACGCCAGGGCTTTAGGCATGGAGAAAAGGCGGCTGTCCCAGGGATCCCATACACACCACCACTCTGACCTCCAGGAGGTCCCAGGAACACAGGCGCCAAAGGCCTGCTCACCGTACTCACTTTTTTGATGTTGGACTTGGAAGCAGGATGAAAGTCCTTCTTGCACATGAAATTGGCGAAGGATTTCCCCATTTTGGAGGCTGAGCTGGGGTATGCAACCGCTAGATCTGAGAGCAACGTAAACAAACTCTGCCGCCTAACCGGAACTGCGCCTCCAGTAGCAGGGGGAACTTCCGGGGTCAAAGGGGACGACTTCCGGCAACTAGCTCCTCTGCCACCCTTTCTCACTCCTTTACCCTTTCACTTGGGTAGCTCGGAGGCCAGGTGAGGGGCTTGCAGGGAGGGAGGGGCGAACGAGCCTAGTAGTTGTAGGAAGTAGGAAGCCGGGAAAAGGGGAGCGGTCGTGGGGGCGGGGGGGGGTGCTGGGGGCGGGGACTGAGAGGCTTCTGGGAGGGGCGCGGGCGACAGCTGCGCAGTCCGCAGCCGTCTTGGGTGCTAAGTGTGTGCTGAGCGGCGGCCCTTTTTTTTTGCAAGAGGTTCTTGAAGTCCGAGCAGTTTATTCTATGAACGCTGTTTCGAGTTACAGAAACTTGCCTGCACCGATTTTTCTCGTCTGTAGTAATTCTTGCCCTAACTGTAGCAAGTTTGTGAGGATCAAACGATGAAAGCTCTTGGTGAACTAAAGCATGTCAACTCCACAAGAGCGAAGACTCTAGTTTGTTAGCAACTGTACGGCGCCTAGTGCAGAAAGATGTCCGTAAACATTTGTTAAATGATGACTATATTCTAGAAACCGGTTAGTAAAGCCTCTCAAAACTGCCGCTCCTAAATAGGTTAGATGTCTTCCTAATCAGGTGTTTTCTTAGCTTATTATCCTGGTTAGGTCAGATCACCTAGTGCACCTTGATGGCTCTTGAGATTCCAGGGTATTGAGGGTACGTGGCTGCTGCTGCTGTAGGTGATCCTTCAACCAATTCCTTTCCCAGGATGACGTGGCGTGTGATGTCAGGAGTAAACTTTTTGTGAGAAATGTACTCTTCTGACAAATAATAACAGAAACAGCGTTTATATAAGTGTCCGATATGTTCTATGCATTGTGCAAAACGTTTTACACATTGTCTTATTAAAATCTCATAACAACCCTTTTAGAGATTTACAGATGAGGCAGGAGGCTTAGATAGAGATTAAATAGCCTTGCCAAAGTTAGGCAGGGGTGGAACTAACTTTGGAACACACATAGAAGGTGATTTAGGACATGAAAATCACACGAAGGACTTCCCTGGTGGTCCATTGGTTAAGAATCCGCCTGCCAATGTAGGGGACACTGCTTCTGTCCCTAGTCCAGGAAGATTCCCCCATACTGCGGAGCATCTGAGCCTGCGGTGCACAACTCAAGCCCAGGATCCTAGAACCCGTGCTCTGCAAGCAAGAGTAGCCCTGGCTCCCCACAGCTAGAGAAAGCCTGCACACAGCAAGGAAGACCCAGTGTGGCCAAAAATAATAAATTTAAAAAATTTTTTTAGAGGAAGGAAAATCCCACAGAAAGGAACAGAAGCATTGGTGACCTCTTCCTGCTGCTGCTGCTGCTAAGTTGCTTCAGTCGTGTCTGACTCTGCGACCCCATAGAAGAGAAAAACCCTTAGGCATTTCAGGCTGAATTTGTTTCTTTCTTACTCGAGTCATTTTGTTTTCTTTTCAATGAAATATTGATTACATTTAAATCTGTTCGTGTGAAGCCCTTCTAAGGTTTGGGTAGTACAAGAGGAAAGAAGGAAACAAAACAATTTGCCACTCTAGAAGCAAATTTTGTTGCTGTTGATACTTAGTTGCTAGGTTTCTGCCTCTTTGCACCCCATGGACTGTAGCCCACTAGGCTACTCTGTCCCTGGGATTTCCCAGGCAAGAATACTGGAGCGGGTTGCCATTTCCTTCTCTAGGGGATCTTCCTGACCCAGGGATGGAACCATAGTCTCCTGCTCGGCAGGGATCTCCTGCTTGGCAAGTGGATTCTTTACCACTGAGCCAATAAGCTCTACTAAAATTGAGGATTTAAGATTTTCCCAAATTACAAATGAAGATATGATCTTGATATTAAATTATACAATCAGGATGTGCAAGTTGAATGTGAACATAATTCAACAATGGGAAATAACAATTTGGAATTTTATTGGCATGTTTTTGCTTTTGTCTGATTTAGTGAGTCTGTTTCAAAATTAACATGTTTTAATGAACACCACCCTTATGGCAAAAAGTGAAGAAGAACTAAAGAGCCTCTTGATGAAAGTGAAAGAGGAGAGTGAAAAAGTTGGCTTAAAGCTCAACATTCAGAAAACTTAAGATTATGGCATCTGGTCCCATCACTTCATGGCAAATAGATGGAGAAACAGTGGTTGACTTTATTTTTCTGGGCTCCAAAATCACTGCAGATGGTGACTGCAGCCATGAAATTAAAAGACGCTAACTCCTTGGAAGGAAAGTTATCACCAACCTAGACAGCATATTAAAAAGCAGAGACATTACTTTGCCAACAAAGGTTCGTCTCATCAAGGCAGTGGTTCTTCCAGTAGTCATGTATGGATGTGAGAGTTGGATTATAAAGAAAGCTGAGCGCAGAAGAATTGATGTTTTTGAACCGTGGTGTTGGAGAAGACTCTTAGAGAGTCCCTTGGACTGCAAGGAGATCCAACCAGTCCATCCTAAAGGAGATCAATCCTGGGTGTTCATTCGAAGGACTGATGCTGAAGCTGAAACTCCAATACTTTGGCCACCTGATGTGAAGAACTGACTGATTGGAAAAGACCCTGATGCTGGGAAAGATTGAAGGCAAGAGGAGAAGGGGACAACAGAGGATGAGATGGTTGGATGGCATCACCAACTCAATGGAGATGAGTTTGAGTAAACTCAAACTCAAAGTTGGTGATGGACAGGGAGGCCTGGTGTGCTGTGGTCCATGGGGTTGCGAAGAGTCGGACACAACTGAGCAACTCAACTGAACTGAATGAACATCCTTCGTTCGATATGTAGACAAACATAGTCTTTATAGTATAGGTGCAGGTGTTTCCAAATATGGAAATAGTGAAAGGAGATTCAGGGAAGACTTGAGAACAGAAAGAGCTTGGAGGGTAAATCTGAGCTATAGACTAGAAGAAGGTACTTATTATTCCTGTTTTCTTACTTATTCTTGTAGTACTAGAGTCATGCCTGTTATTTTCTTACTGATTTCTGTAGTACAGTATATGAAATTTAAAACTTTAGTGAACATCCTTTGTTAGATATGACAGTAATATCCCCTAGTCATCAAGTAAACTCTGTTTTGTATGTACTAAATAAAAATATTTTTCTCTTTTTATTTGCAAACTTCCATATGATTTTTAGTTAAAAAAAAAATGGAACCTTGTTCCTGTGACACTTTCGTGGCATTACCTCCAGCAACAATTGATAACAGGATTATTTTTGGGAAAAATTCAGATAGACCCTGTGATGAAGTACAAGAAGTCGTTTATTTTCCTGCTGCAGTTCATGACAACCTGAAGGAACATCTTAAGGTAGGTGAAATGCATATTTTGTTAACAATATTTTTCTTTAAAAATGTCAAAAACAGTGTTTAAAAATCACTAGTTAGCTATCTGGCAGAGGCTATAGAAGTTAAAAAATTAAAGAATTTAAATTTCATAAATAATTTGAATCAGAACTAGAATTCTGGTCTTTTAGCAATTTGTAGAAAGCTGAAATAATTATTATTAGTTCTTTGAGCAAAAATTTGAATGCTTACTATATGCAAGCATGTTGAATAGGAGAAAGAGAGTTAAAGCTTGCTGTCAAGACTGGTTCTGTCTTGCTTTTAACAGTTCCCTACCTTAACAACAGGTTTCCCACGTGGCTGGGTGGCAAAGAATCCGCCTGCCAAATAGGAAACCGGGGCTGAGTTTCCTGGGTCGGGAAGATCCCCTGGAGAGGGAAATGGTAACCCACTCTAGTATCTTGCCTGGAAAATCCCATGGACAGAGGAGACTGGTGGGCTATAGTCTATGGGGTCGCAAAAGAGTCAGACAGGACTTAGGAACTAAACAACAGTCACTCTTAACAAGAGGTGTGAGATCTCATATTAAGATGTGCGACTGCGGACTTCCTTGGTGGTCCAGTTACTAAGAATCCGCCTGCCAATGCAGGGAACATGGATTCAATCCCTGGGCCCAGGAAGATTCCACCTGCTGCGGGTCAGCTGCACCCTTGTGCCACAACTATTAAACACCACAGCAAGAGAGGCTACCTCAATGAGAAGCCTGCACACCACAGCTCGAGTAGCTCCTGCTGGCCGCAACTCGAGAAAGCGTGGGTCCATCAACAAAGACCCGGCTCAGCCAAAAATAATAATAATAAAATATCTGAAAGCTTCAAGAATGCTGTGGTTAACACCATTTCAGAGCTCATGGAATTAAGATCCTTGGAGTGGCTATGGAGGAAGATCCTAAATTGCAAAGATTTGTTGTTGCCAGCTTTCAACTTAAGTCAATTAGTTATTAATGTCAACCTGTCATAAAAATGCCAGCATGTTGCATCTGGCTAAATGAGGGGAGAAAAGATTTTATTTGCCTTGTTTACCCACCCTGCCCTGTAATGCCTATAATCATGAAGATGGAATAAATTGTAACATTTAGTTTCTATCATTAAAAAAAAAAAAAAGACTAGTTTTGTCTTTCAGGATCTTAGAGTCTAGTAGAGGAATAGGATGTGTATGTAACTAGCCACCTTGTAAAGAAGGATGAAGTTTCAACACCAAATTTAAGAGCAGCAAATTGCGACAGCAGTGGGGAAGAAGCAATTAATTCAGACTAGGAATCAAAGAAGGCTTCACCGGAAGTTGGGGTTTCAGCTGGAATTTGATGGGCAAAAAGGATTCTGATTGGTGTAGAATAGGAACAGTCATTCGAGGCTCTGGAAATGGCAGTTTTATCATCAGAAGAGGTTTTTTGATCCAGTGATAACTGTCAATACTATGCACTAGTCATTTGATAGTATACACATCAATTAAAGGATACTTTAAAAATTTTTTATTTAAAAAATCCATTTAGCATGGAATTTAAAGGGAAAATTTCACACTGTGCTTTTATTGCTAAATTGTTTATTTTTACATTCCATTTTTACTGATATTCTAGTACCAAGATATATTAAATATTAGATGTTTTATGTATCAGTTGTTCCTCCACATCCTTGGGGGATTGGTTCCAGGACCCCCTAGGATATCAAAATCATCTGATGCTCAAGTCCCTTATTATAAAATGACATATACATGCATATAACCTATGTACATCCTCTCATAAACTTTAAATTATTTCTAGGTGGTACAATATGTATGGCATGTAAATAGTTGTAAATACAATATAAATGCTATGTAAATAGTTTCCAGCAAGTGGCAAATTTATTTTGCTTTTTGGAACTTTTTGGAATTTTTTTTTGCTGAATATTTTTGATGAGTGTTTAGTTGACTGTGTGGATGTGAAACCTGTGGATATGGAGGGCTAATTGTACTAGGCCAGTGTTTTGTTTTGATGAGACTATTTACTCATCGTGGATCCATTTCTGTTTTATCTCTTCATATTTGTCTCACCTATCCTGTAAGCCAGTAGTTCTTGTTCTTTTCACGGTTGTGGATGTACCTGATGGGCGAATCCCACATGTGACATGGGCTTCTATGGCAATCACTTGTATTTAAGGGCTGCCATATGGAATGTGCATCATTAATCCACATACATCTTCCTTTACAATATGTTTCAAGATTTCACAACTAGAAACTCTCTTTCTCCTGAGCTTCTATTAGCACCCCATCTTCACTTTTCTTCATAGTCCTTATACTTTGCATTTCTTGTGTCTTAGTAATGTACAGGTCTTAGTTTCTTGAAAGCAAGATCTGTATCTGATTCATCGTTATAACTAATATATCTCTTAGCAGACAGGAGATTCTTAGCACATCAGATCAGATCAGATCAGTCGCTCAGTTGTGTCCGACTCTTTGCGACCCCATGAATCGCAGCACGCCAGGCCTCCCTGTCCATCACCAACTCCTGGAGTTCACTGAGACTCACGTCCATCGAGTCAGCGATGCCATCCAGCCATCTCATCCTCTGTCGTCCCCTTCTCCTCCTGCCCCCAATCCCTCCCAGCATCAGAGTCTTTTCCAATGAGTCAACTCTTCGCATGAGGTGGCCAAAGTACTGGAGTTTCAGCTTTAGCATCATTCCTTCCAAAGAACACCCAGGGCTGATCTCCTTCAGAATGGACTGGTTGGATCTCCTTGCAGTCCAAGGGACTCTCAAGAGTCTTCTCCAACACCACAGTTCAAAAGCATCAATTCTTCGGCGCTCAGCCTTCTTCACAGTCCAACTCTCACATCCATACATGACCACAGGAAAAACCATAGTCTTGACTAGACGAACCTTTGTTGGCAAAGTAATGTCTCCGCTTTTGAATATGCTATCTAGGTTGGTCATAACTTTCCTTCCAAGGAGTAAGCGTCTTTTAATTTCATGGCTGCACATACCTGAATGAATAAATGCTCTTAGGGACAATTCTGAATATTTTTTAAGGGTAATGCCTTATAATTGAAATTTTCAATTTAGTTATAATCTATTTCATAATAGTCAGGTCTTTGATTGATTTTAAGATTCTAGACTTTGATAACTTTTCTTTTTCAGTTTTATTGTTGTTGCTATGACTTTCTTTACAGTGTACTTACATAGAAATTGATCAAGTTCCTGAAACATATGCTGTTGTCCTTAGTCGCCCAGCTTGGTTATGGGGAGCAGAAATGGGAGCCAATGAGCATGGAGTTTGCATTGGGAATGAAGCTGTATGGGGAAGAGAAAAAGTTTGTGATGAAGAGGCACTACTGGGCATGGACCTTGTCAGGTTACTTTTTTGTTACATTTTTGCACTATAGAACTTGTCTAAGTTTAAAATTTTGGTATAACTTTTAACATGTTTTATCTTCCTTTTTTTTTTTTCATTGTTTGGACTTTGGTACTTTATAGTTTGTGTTAAAAATGCTTTAGAATCAGTTCAAATGTCATTAATTAGGAGAAGGGAGGGAGGGAGTGAGTGAGTGAAGTCGCTCAGTCGTGTCTGACTCTTTGCGACCTCATGGACACCAGGCTCGTCCGTCCATGGGATTTTCTAGGCAAGAGTACTGGAGTGGGTTGCTATTTCCTTCTCCAGGGAATTTCCCGACCCAGGGATCGAACCCAGGTCTCCCACATTGTAGACAGACGCTTTACTGTCTGAGCCACCAAGGAAGTCAGGAGAATTGAAAATTATGACTCGTTAGAAGCACTTAACATACTTTATTAGACCATAACTAATTCTCACAGTTACCTTATGGGGTATTATTATTATCCTGATTTTACAGATGAGAAATCTGGAGGTTTAGAGATAAATCAACTTGCAAATAAATTACCAAGTTGGAATTTGAACACTGATCTTTGTTTTCATCATCCCAAACTAACTTCAGAAGGAATAGGTTAGAAGTTGGATTTCACTGTATCTATTAACTTGAAGAGGTTTTTCTTTGAACATAAACACAAAATCTCATGTGCATGAAATTATTTAAGAAAAATAATGGAAATTTCTTTTAATCTGAGAGCTTTAATATTTTTATTTTAGACTTGGCCTTGAAAGAGGTGATACAGCTGAAAAAGCCCTCAATGTCATTGTTGATTTATTAGAAAAATATGGCCAGGGTGGAAATTGTTCAGAGGGCAGGATGGTATTTAGCTATCACAACAGTTTCCTGATAGCAGATAGAAATGAAGCCTGGATTCTGGAGACTGCAGGAAAGTACTGGGCAGCAGAAAAAGTAGAAGGTATGGACAGCTTTTCATGATTTAATTTGTTTTACAGTTAATAAAATACCTCCTAATTGCAGACCTTTCATTTAGTTGTTTTTCAAGATTTATACTCCAGTGCAATGAAGGGGAAAACTGCAGGGGAAATGAAAAAATGTGAAAGAACATACAGTGAAAGAACTCTATAAAGAGCTTTCTTGAAAAAGAGGAAAAGGTGCTATCATCTCTTTTTCATAAATATGATATTAATTTCATATAACCTGTGTACATTTTCTGTGAAGTAACTCTTGTATGCTTTATAGTAGTTTTTTACCTTTTAATGAGATAAAACCATTACTTTATTATTTTTTCATCTTTTAAACTTTGGACTGAACTCCAAAATTTCATCATGTGTGGATATGGAGGTGAGGACTATAGGGAGTGTTACTGGGGATTGGTGATTGTGAGTTAGTGGTTAGAAAGAATATATTAGTAGTAACAGTAGTAAAGTGAAACATTTAATGTCATTGAGTAAATAAAACCGTTGATTGTTTTAGAATGATTTGCTTTTTTTTTTCTTGATGTCTTTGTGATCATATATATTCATTTTCCAGTGAGGAATTCCAGAGATATGAAATTATGTAGTCAGGACAGTGAATGATAGAGTTTATTGTTTTTAAATTTTATTTATTTATTGTTTTAGCCTTGGAATTTAAATATTTCCATCCTGACTCTTTGTTCAGTATTCCTTCACTGGAGTGTAGTCTTGTGCTAAGGATATTCACATACCTTCTGTGTACTTACCCCTGGATCTCATAGTTTTACAGATACACATGTGAAAATATTAAATAGTACATGAATAACACATACATATATATGCCATGAATATTTAAAGAAAGTAAAAGTCATTGTGGACTGGAGAAGTTTAGAAAATCTTCATGAAGGTAGCTTTGAGCTTTGCAGGATTTGGATGCTATTTTTCACAACAGGTCATTGACAGTTGTTTTGATGGACATTTTATTTTATATTTTGCATGCATGTTTATCAATACATAAAACTTAATTGGAACTATTTTTCTTATCATGATAATTGGCCTGATCATACCATTAATTACTTTTTATTTTGTCAAGTATGCTACATGCAAGAGAAAAATGAGTAAGTGTTTTCTGTTGAAAAATTTAGCCCCACCAAGCCATCCAAAATGAACACCTTCATTGAGTCTGATTATTCAGTTGCAGATTAACTTTGCCAACTTGTTTCTCTTCCTAATAGTAAATGAGCCCACGAACTAAATAGCTTAACTGTAGGGAATTATTTTACTAGATGGAAAATTCTTCTTCTTTGACTTTGATTCTATCATGACTTAAGTCTATTATTGTAGTGAGACCATCCCAAATATGACTTCATTAGAGTAATTTAACTGATTTCTACTTGGCCACCTGTCATTCTAAACTGTTTTAAAATGTTATTAATTTTTATTTATCATATCTATTTCATTTATTATGATTTGTTTAGAATAGGTTTTTATTGTTTCTTCTGTTTTGTATTTTAATTGAAAATTTTGTTATAACTTAAGTGTCATGATATTTTTAGAAGCCTTCTATTTCTGTTCTAAACTTAGTTATGGCTATTTTTTAAACTGTAATTCATATAAAAGACTAATATCTAAAATATATAAATAACTGTCAAAATTCAACAGTAAAAAGACAATACAACTAGAAAAATGAACAAGAAGACTCGAAGAGACATTTTGCTGAAAAGGATATACAGATATCACAAAAGCACACAAAATGATATTTAACATCATTACCCATTAGAGAAATGCAAGCTAAAATCACAATGAGATATTATTATACCTCTATCAGAATGGCTGAGAAATTTTTAAGTTTATTTATTTTAATTGGAAGATATTTGCGTTACAATATTGTGTTGTTTTCTGCCATACATCAACATGATTCAGCCATAGGCATACATGTGTCTGGAACCTCCCTCTTAAACCTTCCTCCTACCTGCCACTCTATCCCACCCCTCTAGGTTGTCACAGAGCAGCGGTTTGAGCTCCCAGCATCATACAGCAAATTCCCACTGGCTGTCTATTTTACTGGAATGGCTAAAAATGTTTAAATGACTCTACCAAATGCTAGTGAGAAGGTGGAGAATGGGTCACTGCTACATTGCTAGTAAGAACGTACAGTCACTCAGGAAAACATTTTGGCAGTTAAAAAAAGGATCTTAATATGTAACTATTATACAGTGTAACACTTACAATCTTGTGCATTTATCCCTGAGAAATAAAACTTAAATGCACACAAAAACCTGTACATGAATTTGTATGGCAGCTTTTCCCATGATAGGCAGAAACTGGAAAGAACCAAGCAGTCCTTTAACTTGGGGATATTTAAATGAACTGTAGTATGCCTATACCATGGACTACTACTCAGCAATAAAAAGGAATGAACTGTTGATACATATAATAACCTGGAATAATCTTTAGGGAATTAAACTGAGGGGAAAAAAAGCCTAAAGATTATATATTGTATGATTCCATTTATATGGTTTTTCTTGAAATGACAATTACAGAAATGAATAACAGATGGTTGCCTGGGGTTAATGAAAGGGTGGGTGTAGGAGATGAGTGGGGGTGGCTATGAAAGGGCAGCATGAGTGATCATTGTGATATCATCTTGACAGTATGACTATCAATACTTTGGTTGTGATATCATACAAGGTGTTACCATTTGGGGAGACAGTATAAAGGTGCATAGTTTGTTCTTTAATTCTAATAATTGCATGTGAATCCAAGTTATCTCAAAATAAAAACTTTAATTTAGAAAAGTTATTTATGCATACACACTAAGGAAACCAGAAGGGAAAGAGACACGTGTACCCCAATGTTCATCGCAGCACTGTTTATAATAGCCAGGACATGGAAGCAACCTAGATGTCCATCAGCAGATGAATGGATAAGAAAGCTGTGGTACATATACACAATGGAGTATTACTCAGCCATTAAAAAGAATACATTTGAATCAGTTCTAATGAGGTGGATGAAACTGGAGCCTATTATACAGAGTGAAGTAAGCCAGAAAGAAAAACACCAATACAGTATACTAACGCATATATATGGAATTTAGAAAGATGGCAACGATAACCCTGTGTACGAGACAGCAAAAGAGACACTGATGTATGGAACAGTCTTATGGACTCTGTAAGAGAGGGAGAGGGTGGGAAGATTTGGGAGAATGGCATTGAAACATGTAAAATATCATGTATGAAACGAGTTGCCAGTCCAGGTTCGATGCACGATGCTGGATGCTTGGGGCTGGTGCACTGGGACGACCCAGAGGGATGGAATGGGGAGGGAGGAGGGAGGAGGGTTCGGGATGGGGAACACATGTATACCTGTGGCGGATTCATTTTGATATTTGGCAAAACTAATACAATTATGTAAAGTTTAAAAATAAAATAAAAAAAAAGAAAATAAATTTGGTTTGAAAATTAAAATATGATACATTTAAAAAAAAAAGAAAAGTTATTTATGCATTTGAGTGTATAATAAATAGATATACACGGTACAACATTTAGAAGCCTATATTTACATTGAAATAGTGATTAAGGATCATAAGTACAGAGTTAGATACATTACATTAAATGTGACTTTTCTTCTCCCTTCCTCTCTTCTTTCAAAATAGAGGGAGTTCGCAATATTTCTAATCAGCTTTCTATAACGACCAAAATTGATCGGGAACACCCAGACATGAGAAACTATGCCAAACAGAGAGGTTGGTGGGATGGGAAAAAGGAATTCGATTTTGCTGCAACATACTCTTATCTTGACACAGCCAAGATGATGATTTCATCAGGCAGATACTGTGAAGGCTACAAACTTCTGAATAAGCATAAAGGTAATTTATCTTCTCCAACACCACAGTTCAAAAGCATAAATTCTTCAGCATTGTTTTACTTATAAAAATAAATACATTCACATGATTCAAAATTCAGAGGTACCCAAGTGAAGTGTCTCCCTTCTAAGGGTTGTTCACTAGTCATGTCCAGCTCTTTGCGACCCCATGGACTTTAGCCCACCAGGATTCTCTGTCTGTGGAATTCTTCAAGTAAGAACACTGGAGTCGGTTGCCATTTCCTACTCCAGTCTCCCTTCTAACAGGCCCCTATTAAGTTATTTTTCCTATAGGCAGTTCCTTGTGTATTCTTTCAGAGATGTTGTATGCTTAATGAAATTATATATAGGTATTCTTGATTCTCTGTTTTACAAAATGGTTGCATTCCACACATACTTGTCTGCACATAACTTTTCACCAGTTAGCAGTAATATATATCATTCTATTTTAATATGTACTGAACTTTTTCATTTTTTCAACAGGTACATGGTATTCTATTATTTTCGTATATTTGTATTTCCATATGGCTGTATTTTATCATTATAAAGATTGATTGTATGAATTATACTTTAGTTAACAAATTCCCTGTTACTTGGGTTGTTTTTAGTTTTTCACTACTGAAAATTATACAACATGCTTATAGCTTATTTATTTTCACATCCATGACTGTTTTCCTAGAATAATCTCCTTGAAGTAGAATGTGGGGACAAAGAACGGGCATGTGTTGCGCTACTTTTATGTTGTCTGAAAGTGAAAGTGAAGTCTCTCAGTCGTGTCTGACTCTTTGCGACCCTTGGACTGTAGCCTGCCAGGCTCCTCTGTCCAAGGGATTCTCCAGGCAAGAGCACTGGAGTGGGTTGCCATTTTCTTCTCCAGGGGATCTTCCCAACCCAGGGATTGAACCTGCGTCTCTTGCATTGCAGGCATACTCTTTACTGTCTGAGTCACAAGGGCTCTTTGTCTTGTCTATTTGCCTCCAAATAATTCCAGAAAAATTCTTTATCTGCCATGCAAAGATTATTTATCTGCCACCCAATAATTATGAAGATTATTTAGAAGATTATTGGGTGGCAGATAAATGCTAAAAGGCTCTTTGCACTAATAAAAATATGTGACTGATGTATACTCTTTCACTTGAAAGATAAAGTGGTTCTATAAATCAGTCAGAAAGCAGCTTCTCAGAGGTAAAATCAGTCAGTGATTGATACTTGCTTCTCAGGTATTCATTAAACAAATTAAATATACATATAGCAGAAAAACACGGCTTCCCAGGTGGCTCAGTGTAAAAGAATCTGCCTGCCAGTGCAGGAGATGAAGGAGACCCACGTTTGATCCCTGGGTCAGAAAGATCCCCTGGAGGAGGAAATGGCAACCTACTCCAGTATTCTTGCCTAGAGAATCCCATGGACAGGGGAGCCTAGCTGACTATAGTCCCTAGGGTCGCAAAGAGTCGGACACAGTGGAGTGACTAAGCACACAAATATGCGCACACATACAGCAGAAAAAAGTTTGTGACAGAATGTTTTTAGAATGCCTTAATGTCATTATTTTCCAAGTATTTAATACCTTACTTTTAATTTCCAGAATGTCTTATTATTTGAAAAATTTCCTCTAAGTTTCTTAATGTTAGTTTGTTATTTTATAAGTAGGTTATTTGAAGTGTCTTTTTTTCCATGTGGATCGAGATGTAGAAAACACTAAACCTTGTTACTCTAAGGGTTTTGATTTTATGGTGACCATTATTGTAAAAGTAGAGATGGAGTAATGGTTGCAACAGTACCTACTCCTATTTATTTAAAAAGTGTATCAAAGGCTAGACACTGTGCTAAGTGCTTACACTATTTTCTTCAAGCAACCATGGTAAGTAGGTATTATCTTCATTTTACAAATGAGGAAACTGTGTTTGTGCTCTTCACTTATCTCCTGTATGAAACTTTAAAAAAAAAAAAAAAGACTCTTATTTGTCCTCACATTTTTCTCAGCAGCTAGTTCAGTGTCTGCACTAGTGTATATGTATGCTTAGTAAGTTTTTTTATTGTTGTTAACAAAGGCTTGTAAATTGAATTGAACTATCTAACTTGCAGATAGTTTAACGATGATCATTATTGTGCCTTTTTTTTTTTTTTTTTTTTTTGTGGCAATAAACCTAAAGGGTTAGGATATAAAATTAGCAGGTATTCTGAAAAAATTAAGAATATCAACACATAACTAAGCCAGACAGAAAAATGTCAAGAATTGTAAGGTTTAGGGTGATTGGATAAAAGGAATAAAAAATAGTAGAAAAAATTATAAATCAATTAGCTACCGCAGTGTAATAACTTATTATATTTAACTACAAAATGACTGAATTATAGATTTGACATGCATACATGATTATAGTAATAGATGTGTCTGACATGAAACTTCTTTTTCCTCCAAGTATGAAGTACAATTCATCCAGCTTTCTGTGCTTTGCCAAAGGAATAAATGTCTTTCCAGTACTTTTATAGAAAATTGTCTACTAGAATATTATAGCTAATTTTTCCTATGATTTTTCTAGATGGAAGAGCCTATTTGTCTTCCTACCTGATAGCTATTAACTGTGCTGCATGTATGTCCAAATTGTATCTACATTCACTCATGTATTTTAAATGACTAGTTTAAATCGCAATAAGATTGTACCCTGTGTTTTGCATTCATTTTCGTGAACCCTGCCACGGCAGTCTCAGTACTTATTCAATGCTTGCTAGTGGATTACTTATAGCTATCCTACTCAAGTGATCATGTAAATCCTTCTTTCATTTTGAGAATTGTAGGTTTTGAACACAGAAAACATTTTCATAATACCTGTCTTATCTCAGTGTTATGGTTCTGACACTGTTTTCATCAAAACTTGCTACTTATACGAATTTATGTTTGAATCATTCTACGATCTCACTGGGTGCAGAAGCTATGTGTCTGATAGGTGTGGATGGCTTTTGCTTTATTGTCTAGTTTTATTATTAAGGATTGTTTTCAGATATATACTTTTTTTGTTTCTCCCTGCATTTCCCTAAATTAACAGAAAGGTATTGCTCCTGTAACAGATTATCTACACATTATTTTTCTTGAATTCGAAGTCATAGCTATGTTATGGAGGAAGTGAAAATTTGCTATTAACACAAAGCAGTTGGTAGTTTGAGTGATTAAATGAGGATGGAACACTAGATTGTTTTATATGGAAATCAATTTTATTTTAATTTGAAATGTCACAGAATCACAATTTGGGTACTGACTTGATGTAAACTTATTTCTTTTAATTATTCCCATATATCATGGGAATGAGGGGAATTTCTTGCTTTTCATGCTTTATTTGTCCGTGTAAGTAATTTCATTTTTTTATTCCTTTGCTGTCATTGTAGTAGGATTTGGAAAGAGAAGAAACAAATACCTGTGGTCAACCAACTGTGTTAATTGAAAGTTATTTTTTTCTTTAGGACTAATTTTAATGCAGTAACTAAACATTTACATATAAGTGTCTGAAAATATTTTATGTGATGGCAGGAACTTTATGTTTTGTGTTTTTTTAAATATACTTGTTACAGTATGGATCTACCATATTCATTACTGTTATTAAGAAATTGATACTGCTTGAGGGCGAAAAGAGACATATTTAATAAATGAAAGGCACAAAATCTGAGTTGGTTAAAAGCACAAAGCTGAACATCTGCTTCTGGTTAACAAGGGGTAGCTAGTCCTGGACTAGCCTCTTCCCAAGAATAACTATAAAAGCTGGAAGAATAAAACCACTGTTTGAAGGCCTGGAAACAGTTAGAACATGAGGGGCCTAGATCCAGGAAATTGGAAAAAGACCATCTGCACTCTGAGAAGAGTCTGACCTTCTATGTCACTATTTCTCCTCATAGCACTTGCTGACTTCTATGCAGTGTGTATGTAGGATGAGTAGTCACTAAGACCTTACAAAGTTAAGTAGAGATTTTGGCAGTCTTACAAGGTCTTAGGGACAAAAATTGGATTTGATGAACAACCAAGAAGGGGCCTGAGAAATACCCTAGGCTTTCAGTTGAAACCCCAGAAACGCTGTACCTTAGAAATAAGAATGGACAGAGAATAGACCAGTCTCAGCTGGATCAATAGGTAATCTATGTATATTCCATCTGTTTGCCAGAATCTTCTGTGGAGGAAAATATCACGCAGAGCCTCTACAAATTTTCATCTATAGTGTCCAACATTTAATTAAAAAGTTATCAGATATGCCAAAAAATGGACCAAATGACTGAAAATCAAGAGAAAGACAGTAGAAACTGACCCACTGGTTATCTGCAATTAGTTTTATTGGATACAGACTTTTAAATTAATATGTTTTATACGTTTAAAAAAACTAGATGAGAAGATGGAGAATTTCATCAGAGAACTGAAATCTAGAAAAGAGAACCAAGTGGAAATAAAAGAACTGTTGTTGTTCAGTCGCTAAGTCGCATCTGACTGTGACCTCATGGACTGCAGCACGCTGGGTTTCCCTGTTTTCCACTATCTCCTGGAGTTTGCTCAAATTCATGTCCATGAGTTGGTGATGCTATCTAACCATCTCATCCTCTGCCTCCCCCTTCTCCTTTTACCTTCAGTCTTTCCCAGCATCAGGATCTTTTCCAGTGAGAGGTGCATCAGGTGGCCAGAGTATTGGAGCTTCAGCTTCAGCATCAGTCCTTTCAATGAATATTCAGGGCTGATTTCCTTTAGGATTGACTGGTTTCATCTCCTTGCTGTCCAAGGGACTGTCAAGTGTCTTCTCCAACACCAAATTCAAAGGCACCAATTCTTCAGCACTCAGCCTTCTTTATGGTTCATCTCTCATATCCATACATGACTACTGCAAAAACCATAGCTTTTACTAGATGAACCTTTGTTGGCAAGGTGATGTCTTGGCTTTTTAATATGCTGTCTAGGTTTGTCGTGGCTTTCCTTCCAAGGAGTGTCTTAATTTCTTGGCTGCAGTCACCATCTGCAGTGATTTTGGAGCCCAAGAAAATAAAATCTGTCACTGCTTCCATTTTTTTCCCCTTCAATTTGCCATGAAGTGATGGGACTGGATGTCTTGATCTTAGTTTTTAGAACTGTAAATTTATAATTACTGAGAATTCAGTATAATAACTTATGAGACATAGCAGAAGAAAAAAATTAGTGAATTGGAATATCAGTAGAAAATTTCTGCTTGAAACAGAGATAAGGCTTTGGAAAATACAGGCAGGAGTGGGAAAGCCATATAGGACCTATTGAAAAGGTCTAACATGTATGTAGTTGGAGCCCCAATAGGAAAGGTGAGAGAGAATATGGATGGGCAAAAGGCAAGATTTGAAGAGATACTGGCCAAGAATTTTCCCAAATTAATAAAAGTTGGCAAGTCACAGTTTAATGAAGCTCTACAAATCCCAAGGATAAATAAAAGGATACCACACCTGGGCCTATCGTAATAAGATTGTTGAAGAAGGAAATAAACAGAAAATCCTAAAAGCAGTCAGAGAGAAAATATATATTACCTTCAAAGCATCAAATATGACTGGCAGAAAACCTTTGCCTTCAACAGAAGGGAAAGAATCTAGAAGACTGTAAAATGACACCTTTAAAGTGATAAAGAAAAATAATTATTACCAATTTAGAATTCCATATCCAGTGCAAATATACTACAGAAATGAAGTTGGACTAAAATTTGAGAGAATTCATCACTAACCAATTGGCTGGAATCAAGATTGCCAGGAGAAATATCAACAACCTCAGATATGCAGATGATAGCACTCTAATGGCAGAAAGCAAAGAGAAACTATAGAGCTTCTTGATGAAGGTGAAAGAAGAGAAGAGTGAAAAAGCTGACTTAAAACTCAACAAAAACTAAGATCATGGCATCCAGTCTCATCACTTCATGGCAAATAGATGGGGAAGAGTGGAAACGGTGACAGATTTTATTTTCTTGAGCTCCTAAATCGTTGCAGACGGAGACTGTAACCATGAAATGAAAAGACATTTGCTCTTTGGAAGAAAAGCTATGACAAACCTAGACAGTGTGTTAAAAAGCAAAGACATCACTTTGCTGACAAAGGTCCATATAGTCAAAGCTATGGTTTTTTTTTTCAGTAATCATGCATGGATGTTAGAGTTGGACCATAAAGAAGGCTGAGTGCTGAAGAACTGATGTCTTCTAATTGTGATGCTAGTGAAGACTCTTGAGAGTCCCCTAGACAGAAAGGAGATCAAACCACTCAATCCTAAAGGAAATCAGTCCTGAATATTCATTGGAAGGACTGATGCTGAGGCTGAAGCTCCAATGTTTTGGCCATCTGATGTGAAGAGCTGACTCATTGGAAAAGACCTTGATGCTGGGAAAGATTGAGGGCAGAGGGGAAAGGGACTCCAGAGGATGAGATGATTAAATGGCATCACCAACTCAAAGGACATGAGTCTGAGCAAACTCCAGGAGATAGTGAAGGGCAGGGAAGCCTGGTGTGCTGCAGTCTATGGGGTTGCAAAGAGTTGGACACAAGTTAGCAACTGAATAACAATGACAACAACAAATCAATTGGTACTAAAAGAAATACTGAGTTATTCTTCAGGAAAAATGATCTTAGAAGCAAGGTGGGCGAGAGTGAATAAAGAGTAAAAGAAACAGTAAATGTGTGGGTAAAACTAAATAAAGAGTAAAAGAAACAGTAAATGTGTGGGTAAAACTAAATAAATAGAGTCAAAAAGTTGGCTTAAAGCTCAACATTCAGAAAACTAAGATCATGGCATCCAGTCCCATCACTTCATTTCAAATAGATGGGGAAACAGTGGCTGACTTTATTTTTCTGGGCTTCAAAATCACTGTGGATGATGATTGCAGCCATGAAATTAAAAGATGCTTGCTCCTTGGAAGGAAAGTTATCACCAACATAGACAGCATATTAAAAAGCAGAGACATTATTTTGCCAACAAAGGTCTGTCTAGTCAAGGCTATGGTTTTTCCAGTAGTCATGTATAGATGTGAGAGCCAGACTATAAAGAAAGCTGAGCGCCAGAGAATTTATGCTTTTGAACTGTGGTGTTGGAGAAGACTCTTGAGAGTCCCTTGGACTGCAAGGAGATCCAACCAGTCCATCCTAAAGGAGATCAGTCCTGGATGTTCATTGGAGGGACTGATATTGAAGCTGAAACTCCAATACTTTGGCCACCTGATGCGGAGAGCTGACTCATTTGGAAAGACCCTGATGCTGGGCAAGATTGAAGGCAGGAGGAGAAGGGGATGACAGAGGATGAGATGGCTGGATGGCATCACCAACACAATGGACATGGGTTTGGGTGGACTCTGGGAGTTGGTGATGGACAGGGAGGCATGGTGTGCTGCAGTTCATGGGGTCGCAAAGAGTCGGACACGACTGAGTGACTGAACTGAACTGAACTGATAATAATTTTATGACCAATGACCATAGCTGCTGTGCTCAAGTTCTGTTGTGTGTTGACTTTGTATAGTACTAAGCCTTCGCTTCCTGAAGGCTGCTCTTGGTCAATGACTGAAAGCATCAGGGAGACTAAGGCAGCCCCATGCCTGGGGTCATTGAACTCTTCTGATGTCTGACTTTGGGTCAAGGACTTCCTGAGAGCCTTGCAAACTTTCCTTAGATGGCATGTTAGTCTAGGTCACTTTCACTCAATCTTTCTTCCTTCCCTATTAAACCCAGGTTCAGACTTCAGTTGCAGTCTGGATTGCTTGTCATTTTCTCTCATAGGCATTTTCCCTCATAAAATCTTTATACATTTACACACTGCTATATTTAAAATGGATAATCAATGAGGACCTACTGTATTGAAAGGGAACTCTGTGCAGTTATGTGGCATCCTGAATAGGAGGGGAGTTTGGAGGAGAATGAATACATGTATATGTATGGCTGAGTTCTTTTGCTGTCTGTTTGAAACTATCACAGCATTATTAATCAGCTGTCAGTTCAGTCAGTTCATCACTCAGTCGTGTCTGACTCTTTGCAACTGCAGCATGCCAGGCTTCCCTGTCCATCACCAACTCCCGGAGCTCGCTCAAACTCATGTCCATAGAGTTGGTGATGCCATCCAACCATCTCATTTTCTGTCATCCCCTTCTCCTTCTGCCTTCAATCTTTTCCACCATCAGCATCTTTCCCAGTCAGTTCTTCACATCAGGTAGCATCAGTCCTTCCAATGAATATTCAGGACTGATATCCTTTAGGATTGACTGGTTTGATCTTCTTGTTGTTCAAGGGACTCTCAAGAGTCTTCAACACTACAGTTCAAAAGCATCAATTCTTTGGTGTTCAGCTTTCTTTATAGTCCAATTCTCACATCCCTACATGACTGCTGGAAAAACCATAGCTTTGACTAGACGGACCTTTGTCAGCAAAGTAATGTCTCTGGTTTTTAATATGCTATCTAGGTTTGTCATAGCTTTTTTTTCAAGGAGCAAGCATCTTTTAATTTCATGGCTGCAGTCACCATCTGCAGTGATTTTGGAGCCCCCCAAAATAAAGTCTACCACTGTTTCCATTGTTTCCCCTTCTATTTGCCATGAAGTGATGGGACTGGATGCCATTATCTTTGTTTTTTGTATGTTGAGTTTTAAGCCAGCTTTTCCACTCTCCTCTTTCACTTTCATCAAGAGACTGTTTAGTTCCTCTTTGCTTTCTGCCATAAGGGTGGTGTAATCTGCATATCTGAGGTTATTGATATTTCTCGTGGCAATCTTGATTTCAGTTTGTGCTTCATCCAGCCCGACATTTCACATGATGTACTCTGCATATAAGTTAAATAAGCAGCTATAGTCCAATATGAAATAAAGTTTAAAAAAAGCCTTTGTGTATTTCAAAAAATATAAATCATCAAGCCAAGTTTATTGAAGCCAGACTGAAATTCGGTTCTCTCTCTCAAAAGCTTTGTACATAGAATTGGCATCTGCTTTTCAAAGACCCAGATGAATACAGTAGAATTAAATATATGAGAAATAGCACAAAAGACAGGAAGCAGTAATTGGAGTAAAAGTGTTACAAGGTCCTTGTATTAACTAAGGGGTGAAGAACTAATTTAAGACAGACTGTAATATATAAAGTCAAGAGAAAATAAGAATAAATGTACAAATAAGCTAACTGGTAGAAATAGAATAATAAATACTTGAAAAAATTAAAGAAGGCAAGAAAGGATAAAAGGGGAAAAAGAATAGTAATGGAAAGCTAGTAATAAAATGTCCCATGCAGAATTGTTCTTATATGGTTTTTATCTTTGATGTCATGCTTTTAGAAAGGCCATTTCCACTGTACCAGAAATAGTTATCTACATCTTATAGTTTTATTTTTAAAATTTATATTATAATTCTTCTGGAATTATTCTAAAATAATGTATGAATTAGGATTGCAGCTTTTTTTTTTTAAATCACTTCTCAAATGATTACCCAATGATCTTAGCACCACTTGTTTTAAAAAATTTTTAATGGAGTATAGTTATAATGTGTTAGTTTCAGTTGTACAGCAAAGTGAATCAGTTATATGTATGTATGTGTGTATATACACACATACTTTTTTTTAAGATTCTTTTCCCATATTGGCCATTATACAGTATTGAGTAAAGTTTTCTGTCAGTACCATTTTTTAAATGAATTATATTTTGTCTACTGATTTGAAGTGCCAACCAATCTTATCAAATATTAAATTCCTAAGTAAACCCAAGTGTAAATTAGATTACTGTATTTATCCATAGCCTAGGAAAATGCCTGACATTTAATAGGTGTTCAATAAATTTGTTGAATGAATGAGAACTAAAGAGAGAAAGTCCCATTTTTGTCTTTAGAGAATTTGTAATCTAATTGCAGAGGTAGGAACAATACCTACCTCTGACAAATACCTGACAAAAGATCAGAAATTTATAGTCTAATGGCAGAGATAGACAAAAGGTAGGACCGATGCAGATGAAAGATAGGAAAATGTTATTTCACTTAAGTTTGGTAGAAGTTTTAATTTGAAGGAGTTTTAATGTGATTCAGGGAGAATAGAGAGTCATAAATTTTGGAGACCAGAATCATTATCATGTGAGAAGAAGATATTTTGGCTACTCTTGGAGGACTGCATTGTGGAGGGGTAAGGTTATCCATCCTGTCATGAGAGATCCTAAGCCACATAAACATTTGTAGAATGGAGCAGAGCTGTCTGAAGGCATGCTGGGCTTTTTAAATTTTTTGGCAGAAATGCCTTCCAAATACAGGATTCTGAGGCTCTCTGTAACCATGGACATGTTGTGTTTGGTAAAAAGATAAAATATATTTTATTTCTGTTTTTCTCAAAAAAAATCTTAAAATACCAAACTTTACCTTTGAAAGCAGAAAACAAAATATAATGCATTTATATTTATCATGCACAATGGACATTTAGACTTTTGAAGTAGTCTGACAGAACTGTGTACATACAAGTTCCACTAGCCAATAATGTCTTTCATCTCCTTGATTCCCACTCAGGTTTTCATAAAAGAGTATTAATGTCAGACATATAAATTATTACAGGAAAAATAATTTGTTATTTTGTAAAGAACATCTTTTGTAATATTGGAAACTAAACACAATATTTTCTTAATATTTGGTTCCTAGAATGGATAGACTCAGATAATACTTACTGACATTGTTAGCTAATTGCTAACTACATACCCCTTAAAAAATTTTGGAAGGGCAATGAGATTGAGTGTATTTTGTATTATTGATTTCTTCTTCTTAAGAAATAACAGATTTATCCTGTTATGATGTTTTGAAATTTTGTTTATTTTATATTAAAAAAAAATCTTCCTTGTGACAGCCCAGTGAGTCTAACAGTTATGATACAAAATTTGCTTATAGTCAATCTTACTTAATACCTAAACCAGTATCTCATGTTATATATTATCAATAGAGAAAGCAGTACATAATTGCAGGATACCAGTTTACAAATGCATATGTATTTGATGGTCTTAAAATTTATTTCCCTAGGAAACATAACTTATGAAACAATGGTGGAGATTCTCCGAGATAAACCAAGTGGCATTAATATGGAGGGAGAATTCCTGACCACTGCAAGCATGGTTTCTATTTTACCTCAAGATTCCAACCTTCCTTGCATTCACTTCTTTACAGGGACTCCTGATCCTGAGAGGTAAAGTCACAAATAGTATAAACCAGGCAGGGACTGGGGTAGAGTCATTAGTCTGGTCATGATTTTGTCAGGCTAAATTTTTGTTGCACCAATATGACAAAAATTTTCTACTGAATGTTTTATTCAGGTTTTAGTCTGCCATTGCATATGTGTTATATAACTGTTCTCATTCTTATGGGATGAAAATGTTTATTGTTTCTGGTACACAGTTATTCCTATCCCCTCTTTCCCCAAATGTATTTAAAATTGTCAAGAAAAGAAAGTAGATAGCTTTTCTTATGCAGATTTCCATATTAAATATTAGATGATTAGTAAGAGTAAAGCTGAAGAAGCTGAAGTTGAACGGTTCTATGAAGACCTACAAGACCTTTTAGAACTAACACCCAAAAAGGATGTCCTTTTCATTATAGGCAACTGGAATGCAAAAGTAGGAAGTCAAGAAACACCTGGAGTAACAGGCAAATTTGGCCTTGGAATACGGAATGAAGCAGGGCAAAGACTAATAGAGTTTTGCCAAGAAAATGTACTGGTCATAGCAAACACCCTCTTCCAACAACACAAGAGAAGACTCTACACGTGGCCATCACCAGATGGTCAACACCGAAATCAGATTGATTATGTTCTTTGCAGCCAAAGATGGAGAAGCTCTACACAGTCAGCAAAAACAAGACCAGGAGCTGACTGTGGCTCAGATCATGAACTCCTTATGACCAAATTCAGACTGAAATTGAAGAAAGTAGGGAAAACCACTAGACCATTCAGGTATGACCTAAATCAAATCCCTTATGATTATACAGTGGAAGTGACAAATAGATTTAAGGGACTAGATCTGATAGATAGAGTGCCTGATGAACTATGGAATGAGGTGCATGACATTGTACAGGAGACAGGGATCAAGACCATCCCCATGGAAAAGAAATGCAAAAAAGCAAAATGGCTGTCTGGGGAGGCCTTACAAATAGCTGTGAAAAGAAGAGAAGCGAAAAGCAAAGGAGAAAAGGAAAGATATAAGCATCTGAATGCAGAGTTCCAAAGAAGAGCAAGAAGAGATAAGAAAGCCTTCCTCAGCGATCAATGCAAAGAAATAGAGGAAAACAACAGAATGGGAAAGATTAGAGATCTCTTCAAGAAAATTAGAGATACCAAGGGAACATTTCATGCAAAGATGGGCTCGATAAAGGACAGAAATGGTATGGACATAACAGAACCAGAAGATATTAAGAAGAGGTGGCAAGAATACACAGAAGAACTGTACAAAAAAGATCTTTACGACCAAGATAATTACGATGGTGTGATCACTGACCTAGAGCCAGACATCATGGAATGGGAAGTCAAGTGGGCCTTAGAAAGCATCACTACAAACAAAGCTAGTGGAGGTGATGGAATTCCAGTTGAGCTATTTCAAATCCTGAAAGATGATGCTGTGAAAGTGCTGCACTGAATATGCCAGCAAATTTGGAAAACTCAGCAGTGGCCACAGGACTGGAAAAGGTCAGTTTTCATTCCAGTCCCAAAGAAAGGCAATGCCAAAGAATGCTCCAACTACTGCACAATTGCACTCATCTCACATGCTAGTAAAGTAATGCTCAAAATTCTCCAAGCCAGGCTTCAGCAATACGTGAACCATGAACTTCCTGATGTTCAAGCTGGTTTTAGAAAAGGCAGAGGAACCAGAGATCAAATTGCCAACATCCACTGGATCACAAAAAAGCAAGAGAGTTCCAGAAAAACATCTATTTCCGGTTTATTGACTATGCCAAAGCCTTTGACTGTGTGGATCACAATAAACTGTGGAAAATTCTGAAAGAGATGGGAATACCAGACCACCTGACCTGCCTCTTGAGAAATCTGTATGCAGGTCAGGAAGCAACAGTTAGAACTGGACATGGAACAACAGACTGGTTCCAAATAGGAAAAGGAGTACATCAAGGCTGTATATAGTCACCCTGCTTATTTAACTTATATGCAGAGTACATCATGAGAAACGCTGGGCTGGAAGAAGCACAAGCTGGAATCAAGATTGCTGGGAGAAATATCAATAACCTCAGATATGCAGATGACATCACCCTTATGGCAGAAAGTGAAGAGGAACTAAAAAGCCTCTTGATGAAAGTGAAAGTGGAGAGTGAAAAAGTTGGCTTAACGCTTAACATTCAGAAAACAAAGATCATGGCATCCGTTCCCATCACTTCATGGGAAATAGATGGGGAAACAGTGGAAACAGTGTCAGACTTTATTTTGGGGGGGCTCCAAAATCACTGCAGATGGTGACTGCAGCCATGAAATTAAAAGACGCTTACTCTGTGGAAGGAAAGTTATGACCAACCTAGATAGCATATTCAAAAGCAGAGACATTACTTTGCCAACAAAGGTCCATCTAGTTAAGGCTATGGTTTTCCTGTGGTCATGTATGGATGTGAGAGTTGGACTGTGAAGAAGGCTGAGCGCCGAAGAATTGATGCTTTTGAACTGTGGTGTTGGAGAAGACTCTTGAGAGTCCCTTGGACTGCAAGGAGATCCAACCAGTCCATTCTGAAGGAGATCAGCCCTGGGATTTCTTTGGAAGGAACGATGCTAAAGCTGAAACTCCAGTACTTTGGCCACCTCATGTGAAGAGTTGACTCATTGGAAAAGACTCTGATGCTGGGAGGGATTGGGGGCAGGAGGAGAAGGGGACGACAGAGGATGAGATGGCTGGATGGCATCACTGACTCAATGGATGTGAGTCTGAGTGAACTCCGGGAGTTGGTGATGGACAGGGAGGCCTGGCATGCTGCGATTCATGGGATCGCAAAGAGTCGGACACAACTGAGCGACTGAACTGACTGAACTGAACTGAAGAGTAAAAAGGTTTAATAATCTATAAAATACATGTCAAACTTAAAATATCAATAGTTCAAGCTTTATCAAGGAGGATTATACAGGCTATCTTGATTTATATCTTGATTAAAATTGTTGGTATCTCTCATAAAACATAATGCACATTACATTTAGAAATGATCTTATGTTTGCTATCTCTTATCTTTCATCTTACTAAAGATATCTTCAAGCAAATGGAATGAAACTTGTGGACCCTTTATTAATACTTCTGTTTATTTTCATCACATATCCTAATCCTCAATATATTGCACTAGGGATTGTTCTTACCCTCCAACTGTGGAGTCTGCAGTAAAAAATGAATCATAATTTAACTTGACACTGTTTATATGCCAGGCCCTTTGTTAGGTTCATGGGAATTCAAGGCTAAATAAAGCATGTCCCTTGCCCCAAAAGAAGATCCTAGCATACCAAGGAAGATAGGCACAGGTAAAACTAGTATGACAGGAACAATCAGTATGTTATAAATGAGTAAAAATTGGAGGGAATCATAGAAGATTTAGAATAATGCTGAATATTTTTATATCACACATACCAACTTAATACCTTTTCTTCTAGATCTGTTTTTAAGCCTTTCATATTTGTGCCAAATATTTCACAACTATTGAACACCAGTTCACCTACATTTGAACTTGAAGATTCAGTTGGAAAGAAGCTACAATTTAACATTAAGCCTGACAGAAGACATCCACTCTACCAAAAACATCAACAGGCCTTGGAAATACTGGATAATAAGACGGTATGGTTAGATTATCTTTTCTGTTTATCATGAAGAATAACTTAAAGTATGATTCAGTTCATATTTTGAGCTTTGGAATGTCAGCCTTCTTTCCTTTATATAAAAATAGGTCTAAAAATAGTTTAGATGGTTAGACTATAAATAGAACTATATTACTTTTGTATGTGTGCTCAGTCGCTCAGTCATGACCAGGTCTTTTTGACCTCATGGACAGTAGCCCATCAGGCTCCTCTCTCCATGGAATTTTCCAGGCAAGGATACTGGAGAGGGTTGCCATTTCCCCCTCCATGGGATCTTTCGAACCAAGGATCGAACTCACATCTTCTGTGTCTCCTGCACTGGCAGGTCAATTCTCTACCACTGAGCCACCTGGGAAGCCTTTATATTATTTTTGACCTTTGGTTAAAAATAATGGTTAAGAATGTAGTTTGAATTTTTTACAGCAATTTATTATATTAAGCATATTAACAATAGCTAAGATTTATTGAACAACTATAACACCATGGAACTGTTACATGGGATGTTTCATTTAATCGTCACAACCACTTTATCAGGTAGGTAGTATTAATACCCCCATTGTTGTTGTTGTTGTTGTTGTTGTTGAGTTGCCATGTCTTGTCCGACTCTTCGTGACCCCATGGACTGCAGCACACCAGGCTTCCCTGTCCCTCACCAACTCCTGCAGTTTGCCCAAGTTTATGTCCATTGCATCGGTGATGCCATCCAACCATCTCATCCTCTGTTGCCCTCTTCTTCTGCCTTCAGTCTTTCCCAGCATCAGGGTCTTTTCCCATCAGTTGGCTGTGTGCATCAAGTGCCCAAAGTATTGGCGCTTCAGCTTCAGCATTAGTCCTTCCAATGAGTATTCAGGGTTGATTTCCTTTAAGATTGACTGGTTTAATTTTTTGTTGTCTAAGGGATTCTCAAAAGTCTTCTACAGGACCACAGTTCGATAGCATCAATTCTTCAGCACTCTGCCTTCTTTACGGTCCAGCTCTCACAACCACACATGACTACTGGAAAGACCATAGCCTTGACTATACAGACCTTTGTTGACAAAGTGATGTCTTTGCTTTTTAATACACTGTCTAGGTTGTCATAGCTTTCCTGCCAAGAAGCAATCATCTTCTAGTTTCCTGGCTGCACTCACCATCTGCAGTGATTTTAAAGCCCAGGAAGAGGCAATCTCTCCCTGCTTCCCCTTTTTCCCCATCTATGAAGTGATGGGGCCAGATACCATGATCATAGTTTCTTTAATATTTAGTTTTAAGTCAGGATTTTCACTCTTCTCCTTCACCCTTATTCTCTTCACTTTCTGCCATGAGTGTGGTATCATCTGCATATCTGAGGTTGTTGGTATTTCTCCCAGCAATCTTGATTCCAGCTTGTAACTCATGCAGAATGGCATTTCTCATGATGTGCTCTTCGTGTAAGTTAAATAAACAGGGTGACAATGAACAGTCTTGTACTCCTTTCTCAATCCTGAACCAGTTAGTTGTTCCATACAAGGTTCTAACTGTTGCTTCTTGACCGGCATACAGGTTTCTCAGTAGACAGGTAAGATGGTCTGTTATTCCTATCTCTTTAAGAGTTTTCCACAATTTGTTATGATCCACACAGTCAAAGGCTTTAACATAGTCAATGAAACAGAGGTAGATGTTTTTCTGGAATTCCCTTGCTTTCTCTATGATCCAGCTGTTTGACAATTTGATCTCTGATTCCTCTGCCTTTTCTAAACCCAGCTTGCACATCTGGAAGCTCTTGGTTCACGTAATGCTGAAGCCTAGCATGCAGGATTTTGAACATAACCTTAGTAGCATAGGAGATGGTGGTTTGAACATTCTTTAGTACTGCCCTTCCTTGGGACTTGGATGAGGATTGACCTTTTCCAGTCCTGTGGCCATGGCTGGGTTTTCCAAATTTGCTGACATGCTGAGTGAGAGTTGGACTATAAAGAAAGCTGAGCACCAAAGAATTGATGCTTTTGAACTGTGGTGTTGGAGAAGACTCTTGAGAGTCCCTTGGACTGCAAGGAGATCCAACCAGTCCATCCTAAAGGAAATCAATCCTGAATATTCATTGGAAGGACGATGCTGAAGCTGAGACTCCAATACTTTGGCCACCTGATGTGAAGAACTGACTCATTTGAAAAGACCCTGATGCTGAGAAAGATTGAAGGCAGGAGGAGAACGGGATGACAGAGGATGAGATGGTTGGATGGTATCACCGAGTCAATGGACATGAGTTTGAGTAAACTCTGAGAGTTGGTTTTGGACAGGGAGGCCTGGCGTGCTGCAGTCCATGGGGTTGCAAAGAGTTGGACATGACTGAGCAACTGAACTGACTGACTGATTAAGTGTAGCATTTTGATAGCATTATATTTTAGGATTTTAGATAGCTCTGCTGGAATCCCATCACCTCCACTAGCTTTACTGACAGCAGTGCTTCCTCAGGCCCACTTGACTTCACACTCCAGGATGTCTGGCTCTGGGTGAGTGACCACTCCATCGTGGTTATCCGGGTCATTAAGATCTTTTTTTGTACAGTTCCTCTGTGTGTTCTTTCCATCTCTTCTTGGTCTCTTCTGCTTGTATTAGGTCTTTACTGTTTGTGTCCTTTATTGTGCCCATCTTTGGATGAAATGTTCCTTTGATATTCCAATTTTCTTGAAGAGATAGCTAGTCTTTCCCCTTCTGTTGTTTTCCTCTGTTTCTTTGCACTGTTCATTCAAGAAGGCCTTCTTGTCTCTCCTTGCTGTTCTCTGGTATTCTGCATTCAGTTGGCTGTATCTTTCCCTTTCTCCCTTTCCTTTCACTTCTCTTCTTTCCTCGGCTATTTGTAAAACCTCCTCAGATAACCATTTTGCCTTCTTGCTTTTCTTTTTATTTGGGATGGTTTTGTTTCCTGTTTCCTGTACAATATTATGGACCTCTGTCCATAGTTCTTCAGGCACGTTATTTACTAGATCTAATCCCTTGAATCTATTTTTCATCTCCACTGTATATTCATAGGGGATTTGATTTAAGTCATACATGGCTGGCCTAGTGGTTTTCCCCACTTTCTTTAGTTTAAGCCTGAATTTTGCCAAGAGAAGCTGATGATCTGAGCCACAGTCAGCTCCAGGTCTTGTTTTTGCTGACTATACAGCTTCTCCATCTTTGGCTACAAAGAATGTAGTCAGTCTGATTTTGGTATTGACATTTGGTGATGTCCATGTGTAAAGTTGTTATCTTAGGTTGTTGAAAAAGGGTATTTGCTATGACCAGTGTATACCCTTGGCAGAATTCTGTTAGGCTTTGCCTTTGTTTTGTACACCAAGGCCAAACTTGTCTGTTACTCCAGGTATCTCTTGACTTCCCACGTTTGAATTCCAATCCCGTATGATGAATAGGACATCTTTTTTTGGTGTTAGTTCTAGGAGGTCTTCTAGGTCTTTATAGAACTGATCAACTTCAGCTTCTTCAGCATCAGTGGCTGGGACATAGACTTGAATTATGTTGAATAGTTTGCCTTGGAAACGAACAGAGATCTTTCTGCTGCTTTCAAGGTTTCAGCTAAGTACTGCATTTCAGACTCTTGTTGATTATGAGGGCTACTCCATTTCTTCTATGGGATTCTTGCCCCAGCAGTAGATATAATGGTCATGTGAATTAAGTTCACCCATTTCTGTCCATTTTTATTCGCTGATTCCTAATAAATCTGAAACTTGGATAGTTTAAGTAGCTTGCTTAGTGTATCTCACACCAAAAATTATAAGACTACTGGAGGGGAGTTAACCTGGTCTCTAAAATAATGTTCTTGATCATGTACCCTCAGATTAATTTTAACTGTAAGTGACTTGACACTCCATAGACTTAAAATAATAATTACAATGAGTTGAATTTTTTACAAAATGATAATGCTTATATAATACTTTTAAACATAAGTATTATAAAAGATTAAATATATCACACAAAATCTCATCTCCAAAAATAAGTAGATATATATATTTTGAGGGGGAGATAGATAGATGGGGAGACAATTCTATAATATCCATACATCTTCAGCCTTCCTGCCCTCTTCCCTCTCTGCCCCAGAAATAAAAAAAATAGATTAGAAGGAAACAGAAGGGTTACCTAAAGGCTTTTCATAAAACTATCAACTGAATCCTTGCAATGAAGGAAAAAATTGGCCATCTTATACCTTTTCTCACCTGCTTCTACTAGCTTCTGATTTTTATTGTCTATAATTACTTTTACTTTGTCAAGGTATATATATTTACATTCTTTCTACATTAAATGCATTAAATGCATTTTCCTCCCAGGTAATTATTTTTTTTCCTTTTTCTGTAGTATGTTTATATAGTGGTCATGCTTTTCTGTCTGCTCTCCCCTCCCCCCAACTTATGCTTAGAGCAGAGAGCTTTGTCCAGACCCTCTATTTGTTATATGTTCTTGACACTACCCTGGAGGAGGACATGGCAACCCACTCCAGTGTTCTTGCCTGGAGAACCTCATGGACAGAGAAGCCTGGCGGGCTACCATCCATAGGGTTACAAAGAGTCGTACGTGATTGAAGCGACTTAGCATGCACGCACACTTGACACTACTGCTTTTTCTGAGACCAATTTGTTTGACCTCTGACCTACAGTGTAAACACTTTCTCTGTAGCCAAGTGGTATGGAGTGAGAGGCAAGTGTTTTGTTCTAGGAGCCTATTAAGTGCACTGACTCAGGCCCAGTTCCCTGGGTCAGAAGTGTCATTCCCTCCATGGGCTTGGCTCATCCTGACTGAGCACAGCACTGTGAAAAATGATGAACCCTCTGGTTCTTCTTGCCTTTGCTCAAGTTTCTCAGTGATATGTTTCATGAACGTCTGTTCTGGAGGGAGTACCCGTCACTCCTCCCTGAGCAGCCTCTGCACTGCTCTCATTTCCCACGATAGTTCTCAAGAGCCGTCAGCACCCTTTTCCCCTTAAATACTGCTTGTGAGCGTAACATTTTTTTTCTTTTTCTGTTCTGGGTGTGAGTTTTGTAGAATTACTACTAAATGCCCATTAAACTAAATAAAATTGCTTTTTGACATTTCTGCAAGTAACATTGAAATAAAATTTTTAAAAAGTTACTATTTTAGAGTTTACTTCAGTTCAGTTCAGCTCAGTCACTCAGTCGTGTCCGACTCGTTGCAACCCCATGAATCGCAGCACGCCAGGTCTCCTTGTCTGTCCATTACCAACTCCCGGAGTTCACCCAAACTCATGTGCATCAAGTCAGTGATGCAACTCATCATCTGTCGTCCCCTTCTCCTCCTGCCCCCAGTCCCTCCCAGCGTCAGGGTCTTTTCCAATGAGTCAACTCTTCACATGAGGTGGCCAAAGTACTGGAGTTTCAGCCTCAGCATCAGTCCTTCCAATGAACACCCAGGACTGATCTCCTTTAGAAGGGACTGGTTAGATCTCCTTGCAGTCCAAGGGACTCGCAAGAGTCTTCTCCAGCACCACAGTTCAAAAGCATCAATTCTTTGGCACTCAGCCTTCTTCACAGTCCAACTCTCACATCCATACATGACCACTGGAAAAACCATAGCCTTGACTAGACAGACCTTTGTTGGCAAAGTAATGTCTCTGCTTTTGAATATGCTATCTAGGTTGGTCATAACTTTCCTTCCAAGGAGTAAGTGTCTTTTAATTTCATGGCTGCAATCACCATCTGCAGTGATTTTGGAGCCCAAAAAATAAAATCTGACACTGTTTCCACTGTTTCCCTATCTATTTCCCATGAAGGGATAGGACCAGATGCCATGATCTTACTTTTATGAATGTTGAGCTTTAAGCCAACTTTTTCACTCTCTTTCACTTTCATCAAGAGACTTTTTAGTTCCTCTTCACTTTCTGCCATAAGCCTGGTGTCATCTGCATGTCTGAGGTTATTGATATTTCTCCCTGCAATCTTGATTCCAGCCTGTGCTTCTTCCAGCCCAGCATTTCTCATGATGTACTCTGCATATAAGTTAAATAAGCAGGGTGACAATATACAACCTTGACGTATTCCTTTTCCTATTTGGAACCAGTCTGTTGTTCCATGTCCAGTTCTAACTGTTGCTTCCAGACCTGCTTATAGGTTTCTCAAGAGGCAAGTCAGGTGGTCTGGTATTCCCATCTCTTTCTGAGTTTTCCACAGTTTATTGTGATCCACACAGTCAAAGGCTTTGGCATAGTCAATAAAGCAGAAATAGATGTTTTTCTGGAACTCTCTTGCTTTTTTGATGATCCAGCGGATGTTGGTAATTTGACCTCTGATTCCTCTGCCTTTTCTAAAACCAGCTGGTATTAAATATTGATTGACAACAAAGTAGTGGAAAGACAGTAGAATTTGAGGGAAGAACTGTCCAAGAGTTTGGTTTTAGTCCTGGCTGTGTAAATAACTACTTTTGTGTTTTAGGGAGAGTCAGTTCTACTGGTAGTTTGTTACCATTTCTTGATTACTAATGAAGTTGAAAATCTCATATGTTTACTGCCCTTTGGTATTTCTTCTTAAAGGATTTGCCTGTTATATTCCTTAGCGTGTTTTTGAAGTGATTCTTGATTGTTTAGCCCTTTGCCCCAAAGAGACAAAAAATATGTGAATAACTTTGTTAGGTAGCAAATTTTTAATCTCAGTTTATTTAACTTTTTTGTCAGACAAAAGTTTAAAATTTAGTCAAGTATATTTGTTGCTGTAAGGCATTTTGATTTCATGCTTCAAAAGGCCTGCCTCACCTTAAAATAAATATAACCTCTGCATTTTGTTCTAGTATGTATGTGTATATTTGGAAAAAATAGTTCTTTATATGGAATTTATTTTTGCAGGTGTTACGAAGTAGGGCTCTAACTTTTTCAAAGAGGTGACCAAATTATTCTAATACCATTTATAAACAAAATATATTTTTTGTTCAGATATGGAATGCAGAGTTTCTTGAGGGGAAAAAATTGCATACAATTTCATATTGAAGTACAGCTCAAAGTTAAGAATCATGATGGAGTTCTGCTCTATAATGGTTCAAATTTTTAAAATTATACTCACTTTTTATAATTCTCTACCAGTACCTACCCTTTAACTGATGATGGTAATTCATTAATAACTTCAAATTGCTCCTTTCAATAAGAATCATGACCTTTTTAACCCCCTGTTGAAACAAGGAATCATAGAGAAATTCTCTTTTCTTTTAGTTGTTCTTTCCCTTGAATGTTACTATTCTATTCCCCTGTTTAATCTGATAATGCTGGTCTTAAAAATAGAAGATCCAAATTCACAAAAATAGCTCAGCCAGTTTTCATCAGTCTTCCCTATTCACAATTAATATAAAAATTTCAATTGACCTGTTATTTGTCTTTTATGTTTCTTGCTTATGGACTAATACTACATATTTGTTATTGTCTTTTCTACTAAGAATAACTAATAGTTTGTGGTTAATAGATTAACTCAAACTAGAACAATGATTTTTCCCAAAGAATTTCATTCCTTCTTTGTCTAAAGAATAGAAGGGGAACTGAACCAGAAATTGAAACCAGAATGAACAAACCTTGTCTGTAGAGGTGATTTGGAATTTGGTTAGACTCGTGTGTGTGTGTGTGCATTCACATGCACATATGTGTCTGTGTATTTACTAATTTTTATTTTTCAATTGTTCAGGAAAAAGCCAAAACAATGTTGGACAACATGAGAAAACTGGAGAAAGAACTGTTCAAAGAGATGGAATCAATCCTTCAAAACAAGCATCTTCAAGTGGATAAAATTGTTAATCTTTTTCATCAGTGTACAGAAGATGAAATTAGAATTTATAAGTCAAATGTTAGTTCTTAGTGATCACATAAATGGTCAGCAATCATCCTCAAAGTTAGAATCCATTACTTTGGTAAATAATATAAACTTAGTTTGAGCAGATCTGACTATTCTTTAATAGCATTCAAGTGATAGCATGGCTATTAAAACTATATATAGCTTTGATGAAATACTGAGAAAGGAAATAAGATTGGAATTGGACATATAGATCATGGATAGTCAGGTGTTGCTTCAGGTATTGATGTATACATTTTGTTAGCCATGATATCTTAAAAAAATCACAATAATGAAATGTCCAATTCTGCATAAAGCATGAAACATTAAAATAATGTATGCATTTATTAGTTACAGTAAGAAAGCAAATTTTTCTTTTTAATGGAAAATATTGTCTCAACTAATAAATTTTTTGTGCTTTAGGCAAGTATTAGCCAGCTCTAGCAAAATTTTCTAGACTTACACATTGTTTTATTAGTGTTTTAATTATGCAAATTTTTTATTAAACTCAAACATGCTCTTTTTCAAGACTTAGCTGACCAGTGAACTTTTTAGCTCTAATTATCTAGCATTCTTTCACCCATGCTCCTTACTTAGAGCTTTTCTGGGAGATCAGGACATGAAATAATCCAAGACCCTAGGAGATACTGTTTTGGTGTCTCAAATCTCTCATCTTTTACTTCTGTTCATTCAAGGAAAACAGGAACAGGAATGGGATCAGTTCAGTTCAATTCAGTTGCTCAGTCGTGTCCAACTCTTTGCAACCCCATGAACCACAGCACACCAGGCCTCCCTGTCTATCACCAACTCCCAGAGTTTACCCAAACTCATGTCCATTGAGTCAGTGATGCCATCTAACAATCTCATCCTCTGTTGTCCCCTTCTCCTCCTGCCTTCAATCTTTCCCAACATCAGGGTCTTTGCAAATGAGTCAGCTCTTTGCATCAGGTGGCCAAAATAGTGGAGTTTCAGCTTTAACATCAGTTCTTCCAATGAACACCCAGGACCAATTTCCCTTAGGATGGACTGGTTGGATCTCCTTGCAGTCCAAGGGACTCTCAAGAGTCTTCTCTAACACCACAGTTCAAAAGCATCAATTCTTCTGCATTCAGCCCTCCTTATAGTCCAACTCTCACATCCATTCATGACCACTGGAAAAACCATAGCCTTGACTAGATGGACCTTTGTTGACAAAGTAATGTCTCTGCTTTTGAATATGCTGTCTAGGTTGGTCATAACTTTCCTTCCAAAGAATGGGATAGTGGTGATGAAATAGAAATATTAACATATTATAAACATTAAAATGCTATAATGTATAATGTGTTATGAGCATTATATATGAGTAATAGTATCTGTCCCCAAGTTATAAAACTTTGTTAAAGTTACACAGAGATTACCAAGAAAGACTCAAAGTTGCAAATATAAACAAAAGAAAAATCCACCTCAAAATGACATGGTATTTATTGGTTTCTAGAAATTTCTATTTTAGGTATTTGATTACACTGTCATATTTATTGATCACTAGCTCAGATGTAAAGAATCTGCCTGCAATGTGGGAGACCTGGGTTCAATCCCTGGGTTGGGAGGATCCCCTGGAGAAGGGAGCGAATGGCTACCCACTCCAGTATTCTTGCCTTGAGTATTCCATGAACAGATGAGCCTGGGGGTCTACAGTCCATAGGGTTGCAAAGAGTCGGATATGAATGAAGCAACTTAGCATGCACACACATCATTGCAATTAGGATTGTTAGTAAAATACTGGGTTACTATTATTGCTAAAGAGTGCTCAGAAATTTTTTAAAATTTTCTCTTAAAAATCATCATCTGACAGCTTCTGTCTAACGTAGGACTTCCATTACAAAAGAAAACTTTATCAAGTACTCAGTTAATTCTGGTTTGTCTTACATATAATTCAGGGATAGGTTCTTAAGTCATGAAGCACCTTAGCCAACCTCATGTGCCCCCTCTCTCTTTTTTAATATGTGAGGAAACGAAGGGTAAGCAGTTCAGTGGTTTATTGAGGCACAGAAATGTGAGTCTTATTTCTCTCTAGGGCCTGCATGTTTTCACTTTCTCCTTTGATACCATGCTAGACCAAACTAGCACCAGGCTCTTACCTGGACCACTGCAGTTAAGTTCTTCTACACCCATTTGTGCTCTTTATCTTCAGCCATGTGGGTCACTGCAGCCAAAATGACCTATTAAAATTTTAAATCTGGTCATGAATTTCCCTCTGAATTAAAAAAAAATAGATTATTTTTAGAGCAGTTTTAGGTTTAAAGCAAAATTGAGCAGAAGGTACAGAGTTGTCACATACCCCTGTTCCTCTACCCTCCCCTCCACCATCAACATGTCACACCAGAGTGCCACGTTTGTTATGCTTGATGAACCTACATTGACACATCATTATCACCCCAAATCCAGAGTTTACATTAGGGTTCACTCATTGTACATCCTATGGGTTTGGACACAAGTATAGTGACATGTATCTACAATTACAGTATCATACAGAACAGTTTCATCGCTCTATCCTGTGCGCTTCACCTATTCATCCCTCCCTTCCCCTAATCCCTGGCAGCCACTCATTTTTTATTGTCTCCACAGTTTTGGCTTTTCCAGAGTATTATATAAGTGAAATTCTACAGTATATAGCCTTTGCAGATTGTCCTTATATCTTGGTAATATAAGTTTCCTCTATGTCTTTTCATGGCTTGATAGCTCATTTCTTTTTAGTGAGGAATAATATTCCATTGTCTGGTTATCCTGGTTGCTGACATCCACTACTGAAGGGCATCTTGGTTGCTTCTATGTTTTGGCAATTATAAATAGAGCTGCTGTAAACATCTGTGTGCAGGTTTTTCTGTAGACATATTTTCAACTCATTTGAGTATATACTCAGGAACATGAGTGTTGGAGATCATGCTAAGAGTATGTTTAATTTTATAAGAAACTGCCAAGCTGTCTTCTAAAGTGACTACTATATCACTTTGCTTTCCTACCGGCAATGAGTAAAAGTTCCTGTTGTTCCACATCCTTGCCAACATTTGATGCTGTCAGGTTCTGGATTTGGGCCATTCTAATAGGTATGTCAGTTCACTTTAGTCGCTCAGTCGTGTCTGACTCTTTGCGACCCCATGAATCGCAGCACGCCAGGCCTCCCTGTCCATCACCAACTCCCGGAGTTCACTCAGACTCACGTCCATCGAGTCAGTGATGCCATCCAGCCATCTCATCCTCTGTCGTCCCCCTCTCCTACTGCCCCCAATCCCTCGCAGCATCAGAGTCTTTTCCAGTGAGTCAACTCTTCGCATGAGGTGGCCAAAGTACTGGAGTTTCAGCTTTAGCATCATTCCTTCCAAAGAAATCCCAGGGCTGATCTCCTTTAGTATGGACTGGTTGGATCTCCTTGCAGTCCAAGGGGCTCTCAAGAGTCTTCTCCAACACCACAGTTCAAAAGCATCAATTCTTCGGTGCTCAGCCTTCTTCACAGTCCAACTCTCACATCCATACATGACCACAGGAAAAACCATAGCCTTGACTAGATAGACCTTTGTTGGCAAAGTAATGTCTCTGCTTTTGAATATGCTATCTAGGTTGGTCATAACTTTCCTTCCAAGGAGTAAGTGTCTTTTAATTTCATGGCTGCAGTCACCATCTGCATAGTAGTATCTCATTGTTTTAATTTGTATTTCCCTAATGACATATGATGCAAAGCACCTTTTAATATGCTTATTTGCCATTTTTGTACCTTCTTTGGTGAGATATCTGTTCAGATCTTCTGCTCATTTTTAGAAATCAAGTTGTTAATTTTCATACTGAATCTAAAACTCTTTTAAAACAGTCACTGAGACAAGTCCCAATCCTTACCAACTATCAACAAGATTCTGCTCCCATCTATCTTATTTATGCTTTTGTCATGGGTTTTTTTTTTTAAGTTTCTATTCTGCTCTTTCAGTTCCTTGAATGTGCCCAGTCCCCTCATCATGACTACACCCTCTGCCTGTATCATTCATTTCATGTGCTCTTTAATAGAGAGTTCTGCTGAAGCGTGACTTCCTTAGGGAAGTTTCCCCACACAAGGTTGGGTCTCTTGAGACACACTTTCAGAGCCACATGAGAGCCTGATCACAAGTATAATTAAATGTTTAACACCTCTCTCTCTCACAGCAGAATAGAAGCTTTATGAGGATAGGAACCACATTTTCCCCCACTGCTGTGTACTTAGTATTCAACATTATGGCTGGCACAAGGTAGATGCTCAATAAACATCTGTTAAATTAACATTTGAGGACTGATGGAAAAAATTTACACAGTCCTCTTTTCTGCTTGTAAAGTTGAGAATGTTAGCTAGACAATCTATCTGTATAACTTGGAAGATAAGATAGCCTTTTATTAAGGTTGGGGTCAGTCTGTTCCCTTTTTCCATAATCAAAATGGGAATAATAACTCCCCAAATAAAGACAAGAATTATTACATTAATGTTTATAAAATAGCCAATTAATTTATAAAACATTTTGGGAGACTTTGTAAATCTGAAATGGTATTTGGGCTTTGGTCCTTGAGTGGGTAATTAATGCCTTGTGGTATATTTTAGAAAATTTAAGGTTTTCTTAAATTTCATGGGTTTCCTAAGAGTAAAAAATATAATAGCTCAAATTAAGTGCTTTTTTGGTCAGTCCTTAAATGATGTGGTTTATTATTTGCCATTACCTAATAAACCAAGGGAATAATCTAATAAACTGAGTATTTTAGAGAAAGCGAGTTTGATCTTTGATGAAAACATCAATTATGTATTAATTTTTAATGAAAATGTTTACCCTAGAAATAATTATGCCACCTAGAATTTTGGAAATCTAGTTCCTATGTGTAATTTTGCTCTAAAACAGGTTTTGCGGAGTGAATGTTTTCTCTTTTTGATTGATTTTAGGCTTTTATCATAATAATTGGAGAAATTTATCATCCTGTCTTTTCCTGAAAAACGGTGATATTTCTGATCTTGTTTCCAAGCATAACTCAATCACCTAACCATCTAGTTTAGTGATCTAAAGTAATTTAATATTATACATGATATGAGGTATGATGGGGCAAAACTAAGCTGTATTCTGCTGCATAGCAAATGTGACATAATACTTTTACATTATTTTTGTGTTTTTAGAAGTTTACTGATCATTAATTATTATTCTTAAAATGCCAAGCACATTTAACCTTATTCTAAAAAATACTGAAATTTAAACACAAGTTAGGCATGGAATTACGCATTGATAACAAAGAAAAGAACAACTGATCATGCTGAAGATTAGTATAAAAGTGGCAGCTTTTAATCAAAATTGTATTGGACAATTTTTCCAGCTGTGACCCTACATATTAAAAATTATGAAAAAAATAATGAAATATGTGAAGACTTTAATGTCATACTGACTCCTGAATAAAAGGTGCTTACCGAGTACATACTTGGGCAAGGTCCTGTGCACAGGTCCCATAGAGTCATGAAGGATAGTCAGCCTCAAGAGAGCCACTTAAGGAAACATTGAGAATCTATAGAAAAGACCTCTCTGATGGCTTCTGCATTATTTGGATAACTCAAAGAAAAGACACTGGCAAAGCAAGTTAAAAAAGGTATTTTATTGAGAAACTTGCTCTGTCAGTGAGCAAGTAAAAGTTACAAATATTTTTATTTAATAAAACTAGCATATCCTTAATTCTAAAAACATCTCTTAAAAACTTCCATTATCTGAAACTGCAGATCTTTCTGAGTCAGGGTTTTCTTTTAGTACTTCCATGGAAAAAGATGCTTCCAATTCCCTTCATGCAAATAATATGTGTAATATGACTTGTTCACAAGCAAAACAAATTCCCCACTTGAGTTTGTGTTGCTTGCATGCATATGAATTAGTATCTTTATTGCTATAAGTCTCCTTGTACAGCAGTGAGGCTTTATGCTTACTCCTGAGCATTCTGAGAGTTATTATGTGGTCATTAAAAAAAAAAGTTATGTAGCAAGACAGTTCTGCTGAAAACCCCATTCCCTTATTAAACTTAAAATTGGTATAGATTAATACTACACATTAATGTGTAATTTACTCGTTAAATACCCTAGGCTTCCATGCAGGGTTTGTTTTTTTTTTTGCTTTTTTTTTTTTTGTTACATTTTGTTGCATTAAAAGGGCAGTGATTTAACCCTATAAATTATTTTCTAAATGGCCTTTACATATGACACTAAAAAGTATGAGACAAATAAATATTTGAAACAGTTTTCAATAAGTTAAACCAGTACTGACACCTAACAGTTAAGTAGAGGTTCAAAGGTCATGCGAATAGATGTCTCTTTAATTGACTGAAGGTAAAGCTTATCTGAGGGCAACATTTAATAATTTTCAAATGTATAAATTTTTATACATGGATATTTAAAACTAAATTGTACATGTAACAGTAGGATGTTAGTAAAGAATTTTAAAATCTTGACTTGAATTACATAGTTTCTCTTGTTTTTAACTGCAGGGAAAAGGTATAGGGTTATCCTTCTGCTCTGAGATGCTTTGTGCAAACACCGGAAATGACGTATCACATGGCAATAATTTTGTTGGCAAATTTAAATGCATCTGCTCAAATTATTATTTTTAGTACAAAAGTTAAAGATTAGACTACACTTCTGTTGATGCATTTTAGAGATAATAATATTTATGGAGGTTTTTATTCCCCTCCTAATGGCACAGATTACTATTTTGGATAGCAAAGCAAGAGAAGATGAACCTTAAAAAAAAAGTGCTTCTAGTTTTTAATGAGTACTATTTGTCGAGGAAAGGGGAAAAATAGAATAAGAAGGCCTCTCATTACAATCATTAAACTTTTTTTAGGAAATGCTATCAATAAGTGCAAAATGGTCATAATTTAAGGACCATATCCGCCCAGCAGCACACCTGCCAAATTTGGCAATTTAAAAGAATAGTAAATTGGATGTTGATTTTGAAATTACAGCACACAGTTGGAGGAAGCAATGTTTTAAAATGTTGACATAGTAATTACTGTATTCATTATCAGAACTTTAAATTTTGATTTGGTTCTCTTTTTTCTAAGTCAGTTTTCTGTGTGTTACACGTAAAATCACAGAATATTAGCATGGAGTGGGAACATGTCAAATTTTACAGAGGAGGCAACTGAGGGTCAGAAATGTGGTGATTTGCCAAAGGTCCCACAGCTAATAAGTAACAGATCTGAGACTAAAGTATGACTCCATGTGGGCTTGTCTCCTTCATAACTTAAGTCTTAGGGGATGGGGATGAATGCTCAATTTCTTTGTATCTTTCCTGCTGGGGAATGTCTGCATTAATAGTGGGAGGACTCTGTTTAGGGCTCTTTTGAAGAAATCTATAAAACAAGTACTCATCCCGAAATTCATATTCATTGGTGATATGCTGGATGACTCCCCCTTGCACCAGTCTATCTCCATATATCACAGCTTCACCACGGTCAGAGGCGAGGCCGACTTCAATGAGCCAGTTCACCAAGTCACAGCCACAGAAGGTCCCGGCAGAAGTCCTTGCACCACACCTGTATGTCAAAGGAATGATTCACCCATGTGTTCTGTAAATCTGGTATCAGAACTGCATGATGGAAGACAAGCCAGGAAAAACAGGAGACAGGGAAAGACAGCATGATAGTTAAGAGGTGACAGGGATGAAACTATTCTGAATATAAAGGGTTTGTTAAATCGCCTAACCCTAGAAAGATCTACCAGAGGAAAACAAAACATGCCAATAATGCTTGTGAAAACAGAAACACTTAAAATAATGACTTAGATAATGTAACTGCATCAACAGAGAAATATTCTTTTTATAGTAGATGGTCTTTTATGATCAGATGAGTTCTGTAGATACCTATTACATATTTTATAAGTTATACTCTTAGTTAAAATACATAATTTTTTTAGGACATTAAATAATATTTTTGAAAGTTCTCCCATGAATGGAGGAGCCTGGTAGGCTACAGTCCATGGGGTCGCTAAGAGTCGGACACGACTGAGCGACTTCACTTTCACTTTTCACTTTTCATGCATTGGAGAAGGAAATGGCAACACACTCCAGTGTTCTTGCCTGGTGAATCCCAGGGACGGGGCGGGGGGGAGCCTGGTGGGCTGCCCCCTATCTATGGGGTCACACAGAGTCAGACACGACTGAAGCGACTTAGCAGCAGCAGCAGCAGCAGCAAGAAGTGACAATTTTTACTAAGTTACTCAAATCAAACCTTAATATTTTCTGCTTATCACAGTGCCCACAAATAGCCTTTCTTCATATCCTGAGCAAAATAATCTTATTGATATGATAGGAATTTGTTGCCTTATGAAGCAGGGAAAGGATAAGTGAGATCTGTCTTGCTATAAATATAAGATTTTTTTTCATAGTTGTTGACTCTATTCCCCACACTGTACATTTCATCCCTGTGATTCATTTATTTTGCAACTGGGAGTTTGTACTTCTTAATCTCCCTCACCTACTTCTTTCTTCCCCTCACCCTTCTCCCCTCTGGCAACCACTTGTTTGTTGTCTGTATCTATGACTCTGTTGTTTTGTAATGCTTGCTCATTTGTTTTTTTAGTTTCCACATATAAGTGAAATCAAACAGTATTTATCTTTCTCTGTCTGACTTATTTCACTTTGCATAATGCCCTCCATGTTGTCACAATGGCAAGATTTCATTCTTCTTTTGTGGCTGGGCTATATTCTATTGTGTATATATATATACACTATATATATTCACACACACACAATATCTTCTTTATCAATTCTACTGAAGGACACAGGTTTGTTTGTTGTTTTTTAATATCTTAGCTACTGTAAATAATACAGCAGTGGACAAAGGAGTGCACATTCCTTTTCTAATTAGTGTTTTTAATTTTTGGGGGGTAAATACATAGAAGTGGAATTGCTGGATCATATGGCAGTTTTATTTTTAATTTTTGGAGGAATTTCCATAAGATTTCTCAGATATTTTTAATTTTTAAATTATAAACCTACTTCTTAATTATTTAAATTTTGTCTTCCTAATGCAAATACAGGGGTGTCTCAGGTATGAAAAAATAAACAAGGGAAAAAGAAATGTAAGTAAACCAATTAAGTGAATTCTGTTCATTTTTATACAAATATGTGATAGACAACATGAATCTGTCCACAAGCATTAGTCAAGCTGTAAAACCTAAAGTGCTTGACAATAGGAAAACAGTGGCTGAAAATCAAGATGAAATGAGAAACAGGTGACAAAAAATTTTAAAACATTTAATCATGAATATAAATTAGCATTTCATATAAAAATTAAAAAGTTAATACACATGAAAAAATTTCTCAAGTACATAAATATTATTGTAACATCAGTATTTTACTTAGTAATAGGATATCTTAATTTATGCTTTGCAATGACAAACATCACTTTGAACAAAAGCCTGAATATTACATCCCAAGTCTGAGCCTTCTTCCTGCTTGTTGATTTTAAATGTATAGCCCTACACCTTCTAATCCGGACACCAGCTGCTTCATATTTGCTTCTGATGACTGATCAGGCAGTACAACTACAGTCTAGGAAGTTGTGCAGAGTGACAGAGGATTGGAGCCAGCCTGTGCCCGTTCACCATCTGGGACGGAGGCAGCCTGGCAGCCCTGCAAATGGCAAGAGCTATGCTTCCTAAGAGTCAGCAGTCAGAGTGGGCCTGGTGGAGCTAGCACAGAGTTCCCTCTCTTAATTTGAAAAAGCAATTTTAAATTGTTGAAACTATTCATAGATCGTACTTTGAAATCATTGTGTTTGGCCCTTTAGGGGTGGGAAACTCATTTTTCTTCATAGCTTACCATTCCCAGAAACTAGGCTAGGCCCATTACATAGATTTTGTTATCTAATGCAAACAACCCCCAAGAGCTAGATATTTTAAAGAGGAGGAGAATTATTTAAAGAGGAGGAGAATTAAGGTTTGGAGAATTGAACTTGCCCAATGTCACACAGCTAGGAATCTCCCACAAAGTGACAGATCCAGGGATTGAGTTTTAGTGTTGGTCTCCACCCAGTGAATCCCCTTTCTACTAGCTGAATCAGGATACCTTCTGGTTATAATGAAATATAGTGGCATAATATATGTAAATAAATTATCCTGAATGGTAATTTTCATAGATTTTCAACTTTTCAGTTACAGAAAATAAAAGTATTTGCTTCTTTATATCATGTTCTGTTCTTTTCCTGTTTTTCGACAACCAAATATATTGGCACTAGAACATTTGTTTATTCTTTCCTGCTGTATACTCCATGCCTGAGGATTAGAAGAATAAATATGATGTCAAAGACTAAAGATTAGGACTTGAGGTGAAAAAATAAGCAGCAGAATTAATTAAAAGAAATTTCACTTTACTTTCTTGATAATATCATCCGTAATATGAAATAGCATATTACTAGCATATCCTTAGGAGATAGAGAATATAAAATCACTTCTAAATACAAATCTCAAAGTTTTGTGAGCGATATTAATGGCCAGCATGAACTGAATGTTAATATTCTGCTATATTTTGGTTCATTCTAAAGTTTCTATATTTTATATGGAAATCATAAGTTAAATGGCATTTAAAAATGTAAAAATTAAAGTTATATGGCTTTTATATATGCTGTTTCTTAAACTATAAACTGACCTATAGCTATTTTAACTTTTATGTGTATATGTGTTATTGAAAATAACAAAGTTAGTTACAAGCATGTTAGCCTATCACAAACAAAAATTAATCATCTAAAATATAATTATCTAGAACCTGTACTTACCTTCTTTCCTTCACAATGTTTTGGATACAGAGGTCACGGTGATAATGGATAAATTGTTGACAGGTCATTTTTATTTCCTCAGGAACAGAAGAATCCTTGTTTTCTGCTGTTTCTTTACTGTTCCATAGGAATTCAAGTCTGAAAACCAAAAATTTTAGGATGAAATTTTTTAGGAAAGAAAAGCCCTGAGAGAGCTCCTTCTTGCTTATCACCCCGTCAATATGGCTGTTCCAAAGCTATCATCCACCACAGCTGTCATTTACAACACCCAGACATCCTTAGTCTCTGAAGCAGAAATATATTTAACCTACATTTAGTTTCCTGTTCAGAGCAGGCTTGGGCAGAAGACTTGAACATTTTATAAACCCTCTAGACATGTTTGAACTATTTCAGGATCTACCAAAAAATGAAGTTCCTTATTTTACATTCTGTAGTTTTAAAATGCAAAAATAATATACAGCGATCAAGCACTTTAATTTCCCAGTATCAGTACCAGAGAGACAAATAATGGGATATAGAGTAAAGAACCTCTTTTGCCAACCCAGACAGCAGATCTGTTGACTCTTAAATGATCAACATTATGAAGCTAATAACTAAGTGCAGTGACTTTCCTATTACGCCTTTCTTCTTTCTTCAAAGGATTGTGACCAACCCTAGCAACTACATTTCAATAATGATGATGGAAAAAAGGAGAAGAAAGAACAGGAACCATTTACTGGGCACTTTTATATAGCCTGTAAGATAAATTCCACTAGCACTTCTAGTTTCTATTAATTTTGACTTTGAAAACAAACAAGGAAGTACAAAAATTCTCCCCCATCCCCACTTCTTCCTCCTACCACGAAGGTGAAGTGTTCCCACTTCATTATTTTTCACAAAGAAATTCCTGACCTGAATTCAAAGAAACTCTTCATCAAGCCAGTTTTAAAAAATGAAATTTAAAAAGAAGAAAACTTGAGTTTTCTATAAATTGTCAATGTGATAGAAAAATCCTGTTGTCAAAGGAGAAAGACAACCAAACATAGACCTTTGGGGGCATACCGCCTCTTATTTCCATTTGCAAATACATTTTCAAGTTTCATTTTATTTTATATAGTTAATGGCATAGACAGAAGTCAGTTTTCATCAATTCCTATTCAAATGCAAATTACAATGTTGGATTATTGACAGCTCTTCTGACATTTTCCCTGCAGTTATATATAACAAATATGTGAATCAACAGAAAACCTTTCTATGGTGCTTAGGTTAACCATTCTGTAGTCTCCTAGCAGTTTCTAAAGGCTTAAAAATATAAGTATCTTAATAAATGGCTTTGTCATTACCTTTACAGTTATAGCTTTATTTCAAAACTAAAATTACCTTCTTTTGAAAGGTAGGATGATTAAATGTTTGTCCAATCCAAAGATGCCAAAGGAAATAAACCCCTATGGAGGAAAAAAAAGGTTATTATTTTATGAGCTCTACAATAAAAGTTTGAGACAGAAATGAAAAAATTTAGTGCTTGGGGATGTAAACCTCTGGTGATTAGTGCAACATTTTAAATAGAACACACAGGCAGACTCTATAAAGTTCAGTGCCTCATGGCAGGTAAAGTTGACCCTCTGTAGCCACAGGTTCTGCATCTATGGGTTCAACCTACTGTGGGTCAAAAATATTTGGGAAAAAAGTTCCACAAATTTCCAGAGAGCAAAAGTTGAATTTGCTGTGTACTGACAACTATTTACATAGCACTACATTGTATTAGGTGTTATAAGTAACTTAGAGATGATTTAAAGTAAATGGGAGGATGTACATAGGTTATATGTGAATACTATGCCATTTTATATGAGGGACTTGAGCATCCATGGATTTTGGTACCTAAGGGTGTGTCCTGGTGCCAATCCCCCTTGGATACTGAGGGATGGTTTTATGGTATTTGGCTGCCTCTTCCCAATCATCTTTCCTGCTAATTATGATGGGTGATATGAGTGCTGGGCAACCACACTAGCAAGCTAGCTTACTGGAGAAAAATGTAAACATTTAAGGGCTATGAATCTTTTTGCCCCTTTCTGAAAAGAAAATAAAATATCTCCCATTATGCTTAAGTACTTCTTTATTATTTTTCTGTTAAAACTTCAGAGACAATAGAATTAACAAGTGCTATAGTGTCTGATTAAAATGAAGTAACTGAACAAAATTTATGTGAAATGAAATTGGCTACTGCTTAGGGAAAGAGTTTGAAGAATTTGGGCATGATGAGGCAAACTAGCACCAGCTATTAGCCACACAGCAAGACGATCAGGACTGCCTGGGAAGATGAGAGGCTGGGAACTGCCATCTGTCAGGCACAGCAGGGTAAGGATCTTCGTGCAGGTTGGCGTGGGCGAGATGAAGAATGCAGTGACATGAAGAATCTGTCTGTCTGCACTTCACATTATACACTACCAGAAAGGAATGATCCTACTACCACACCTCCCCAGGAGGAAAATGGAATGGGAGCAGGTTTTGTATCTCTCTCCCTTCTTTGAAGCACTTCAGCCATAAGCTGTGGGGGCCGTATTTCAAACGCAACATTCCTGGCAGTAGCTTCTGTTTGTGAAGCTCTGTGAGTCCCACTCCTGGAATGGCTCAGCCTGGAGTGGGCTTTCTGAATGCAAGATACTGAGTAAGACTATGATTTTTCAACCTGGTATTTTATAGTTCAGATCGTAAACAGTACCACAAAGTGAGGTGGACATCAAGGAGTCCTTGGCATGCTGATGTCTGACTGTAATAAATGGATAGGTCACTCGTCTGTCTAAATATACATGTTATATACTAATACATGTTAACTAAGTCATATGGCCAATTATTTCAGGTTTAATAAGCAAACCCAGTGATTTCAAGTACTGTATTTTTTCAACCTGATACTTAATCTGGGGACTAATATTCTCTAATTAAAAAGCAAGGGATTGAAGTGGAATAAAAATTTCTAATTCTCACATAAAAATATTTTCCCAGTATGCAAAATATCATTTATTCTTTTTTAAATATTTACTTATTTATTTATATTTGGCTGCTCTGGGTGTTCTTTGCTACGCAGAGGCTTTCTCTATTTGTGGTGAGCAGGGGCTACTCTGTGGTTCTAGGGCTGTAGTTCTACTCTGCGGTTCTAGGGCTTCTCATTGCAGTGGTTTTTCTTCTTGCAGAGCCCAAGCTCTAGGGCATGTGGGCTTAGCTGCCCTGATGTATGTGGGATCTTCCCGGACCAGGAATCAAACCTGTGTCCCCTGCATTGGCAGGCATATTCTCAACAACTGCACCACCAAGGACACCTTCATTTATTCTTAAATCTTCAATGGAATTTTAATTTCTAATTTTTAAACTGGGGGGTAAGAGTCTACTTTGCAGATATTGTGATGTTTAAATGAAATAATGTAAAATGCTTAAAATGTTGAGAGACTTCCCTCGTGGCTCAGACAGTAAAGCATCTGCTTGCAATGCAAGAGACCCAGGTTCGATCCCTGGGTTGGAAAGATCCCCTGGAGAAGGAAATGGCAACCCACTCCAGTACTCTTGCCTGGAAAATCCCATGGACAGAGGAGCCTGGTAGGCTACAGTCCATGGGGTTGCAAAGAGTCGGACACGACTGAGTGACTTCACTTTCACTTTTCACACTCTGAGGGAATGGTATCTACTATCCTTGGTCAAATTTTATTTATATGCCACATGATTTTTTAAAAGAGATATAAGTACCTATAGTTCAAGAAACAACAAAATGTAAATGAAATGTTGTGCATTTAAATAAGTCACTAAACTAAAGGCTCAGAGAAGTTAAGTCATTTTCCCAAAGTAACTTCTTAAGGCCACAACGAAGTTTAAAAAGAACTTGGAACATCTTGTCCCTGCTTAAATTACCATCCTTTATCTCAAAACCAAAGCAAAAAACTATTTGGTATTTCTGACTGAAACACTCAGTGTGCATTCTGATGACTTTAACCAATATAATAATTCATCTCTACTAGGAGATAGGCAGCAGCTGCCAGCTGTCACGCATACCAGCAGCTGGCAAACAAACTAAACCCTTTTGATTTAGAAGAAAACAACAACATCCGTACCACCACCTCCTAATCAAACCATCCAGGAAAACAGAAACTCCTCAACGTTCTCAGTAAATAAATACCTGGCCAAAGTTAAACACAGCGCAGAAAAACTGTAACTCAACATATAGTCTCCCAGGCTCTTGGTTGAATAGCCACCATAAACAACTGGAAAGATTCTGTAAAGGAAGGAGAAAACAGGACTTTAAAATGAAGCAAGCTGATCATTTCTCTCTATCCAGAACATAGTACAATAATTTATCTACTTAATAATTAGGAAGAAAAGGACTAAAGGGAAAAACACCAAGAGAATACAGAGGCTTTGTCTTTCAAACAAGAGGTTTAAACCTCTCTTCTTGACAGGTGTCATTCAAACAGCATCTATTCTGATCAGATTTGAAGAAAGAAGACATGAGCCATAATACAGAAGCTTACATAATACATCAGGACTTCAACTAGCCTAAGACAGGTCTGATTTTAAAATTAGTTTTACACAGTGAAAACAATCACATCACCGAGCAGCAATTCTTGGCACCATTTCTTAATTTTTGATTTTTGTTCTTAAACAGCAGCTAAAATGGTGCTGGCTGATATGATTCTATGTAACGAGCATTGCAGTGTGGAAAGTGTAAGAGAGTTTCTTCATAGGTTATATGGTCCATTGCCTATCACTAGGCTAGTCATACTTGAACTATCACAAAGAATTATATAATAACTAGTAATTCACAAAGGAAGACTTAGAACTAATTTCTAAAAATGCTTTGATAAAGAAATGCATTTTAAAATGAAGTGCTATATGTCACTTATAAAATTATCAAGTAAAAAATTTATAATAGTCAATGTTGGTGAGAGTACTTAACAAACCTATACTACTCCTTTGGAAAACAACTTAGTCCAATGCATCCAAAGACACAAAAATATTTATGCTATTTAATCCAGGTTTTCCAACTTTTGAGAATCTACAATAAGGAAATATACTGCATGGAGATGTTTATTAGCAAATTCTAAAAAACTAGGAACAATCCATAAGAAAATGATTGAGTGAATTGTAATGCATATCCTCTATAGTTTATTGAGGAGCTATTTAAAGTAACAATTAGAACACTTTTGCAGCAACATGAAAATGCTTGATATAAGTCACAAAGCAGGACATAAATCTGTATGTATTATTAGAACCATGAAAACTATATTAAAAAAGAGAAGGTAATAGTATGATGGATATTTTTCCTCTTTTCTCTATGGTATCCATTGTATGAAGTCCTTGTATTATTTTCATAATGTAAAATTATTTTTAAAAGTTTATTTGTCTGAGGACTGTCTTCTGAGAGACCATGTAGACATTTATCTACTGAAGTCAGTCAAGGAATAACTTAGGACTAAGTAGCCCTGTATGCATCACAGACATAACTGGTTTTACCCCAAATTCTAGGTTCAGAGCATAGATGAGTAAGTATTCAAAGCAAAATGAGTTACTGAAGCACTTAAGCAACAGAGTAATGTGAATTACTCATTCTTCTTCCTCCCAAAACATTAGCTCGTGATTAGGAGATGCTAGTGCTGCGACTCCCCTGGGAAGGAGCAACCAAGTTTCTCCCAGATGCCTGGAAAAAACCTTTGTCAAACATTTAAAGAAACGGCTCCCAAACAAAATCAGAAGAAACATTTACAGCAAACAGGCCAATAATGAGAAGTAAACACAGCAACACATGTCGAGTCAGTTGCTGGTCTCCACTGTGTAGATACTGCTCCTCTTCCTGGGCTAATATGCAGCTCTGGGAGTTACAGCGACTCACACAATGTTCATCTATAAAACAGTAAGCACAACAATTTGTAATCAGAGCTTTTTATTTGAATGCATTTTAAATTCATAATGACTTCCTAAGCAAACCACTACATATGCACATTCTCAGCTCAGAATCAGTATATTATTTTAGATGAAATCTAAAGAAGGCTCCTTCGTGTTGTTTTAGGAGAGTTCTACTTGTAGAGTGTTTTTATCCAAAAAATACAAATATATGGAATAGTTCCCTTCTACATTATTCAACAGTGTAACACACACACATGCACACACAAATTTTTAAGGCTAATTTAATAACAAGTTTCTCCTGTTATATAAATCTACCTCTTGGTATGAATATCCTATATTGGCTAACAGCAAAGCAAATTTACCACTTGCCTTTCATAAAGAGTTTAGAATTTGCTTAGAAAAGACCTTTAAGGAACCAAATAAAAAATATTATACACTTTGTTCTGTTTGCATTTGGAAGCAAGTCCAAATCATAAGCATGACTTTTCTTTGGCCAAAAAGAGAAGTGAGAAGCCTTTCACAAGAAACCTTTATTCTCTTACCTCAGCTCCCCTATATCAATGACATCAAAAGTAGGAGAAAACATTTTTACAAAACAGATGCTAGTCTAACATACAGTCTATTACAAAAAGTCAGGGCTTAAAAAACACCATTTTACAGCTCTTACCTTCAAGCTTACAAAAACTGTATTTCCTAAAGCCTCTTTTTAGAAAAGAACATATACAAGCATTATACACAGGATGACATAATAGCTAACGGCATGGATAAAAGTTCACACACAAAAAAGGTTAATAGCAAAAAGAAAGTAGGCTGCCGAACTGTTTATATAGTATGATCCTGTTTTATAACAGTTATTTGTGTATATCTTGCAGTTAAAAAATTCTAGCCGTGTATATAATAAACTTGGTCTAAAAATATTATGTACAAATATTATAAAAATGCATAAAATCCATTTTACTATCTTTTATCTGCATTTTTACATATTGCAATATTTGTTTTCATAAAATATGATCATAAAATCTAGGAAGCTCCTATATTAAAAAGGTTTTTTCAGGAATCAGCATATTAATGGAGAAATGACATAAGCAAATTGTAACGGGATTCTGGGGGGAAAAAACCACCCCACCTGGGGTTGATGAGTCAAATCACATGTTGAATTTGTCAATGGACCTTACTATTAGGTATATTGTGTAGGAAGGAAAAAGAAAGGAGTAAAGCCTTGGGGATTCTGATGTAAAGACATATTAGCTTTAGAAAGGGGTACACAAGTAACTTGAAATACCTGTAACTGGATACCAAGAGAGGTTTCCTGCTGAATGTAAGTGAAGGCTCAATATCTGCCCGAACAATAATACAACAACTGCTGCTGCTACTATGCTTATCTTTAAGTTTTTATTTATTTATTTTTGGCCACACTGCACAGCTTGTGGGATCTTCCCCGACCAGGGATTGAACCTGGGCCACCATAGGGAATGGCCAGAATTCTAACCCCTAGGTCACCAGGGAAGTCCCTGCTTCCACGTTTAATAAGCATTTTGTTTGTACATTACTCACTGTGCAAAGTGATTAGCATGCATCATCTCTTATAATATTCACAACATTTTTAAAATATAAAAACATTTGGCAGCAAAACAGCTGACATGCTCCATCATAAAGAGGACTTTTTGGGGTTTCTCTCTCTACTTTGATTTTTAAAAATAGGCATAATTGACATGACAATTGACATAATTGAGGTACATTGCAATTTACATATATTCAGTTGTTTAAAATAATTTGAAATTCAGACCATAAATGTGATTCAGTCTGTTAGTCTATACGTCAAAAGGTTATTACTTTTAAAGATTTTTACTATTTTATAAGAAAGGGCATATTTTAAAGCATATGGATTCAAAATGTAATTAAGCACTAACTAATTAGTCCTGGCCCTGGGGGAATGGAGTGGGGAAAAGTCTCAGCTTCTAAAATGAGATGCCAAAGAGAAAATAATGATCCTTAGGGCAAACTTCTTGGAATTACTACTCAGGTTAAATTTACTAGGGAATTTCCATGCAAATAAAAATAAATAAATAAATACCCTATCTGTGCACAATTATTGTATTATTTGCACTTTCTTCCATTTTATGAGAATATTCTCAAACAGTGTAGCTTCTATAGAAATTCTATGTAGAGTTCTTTTAAAGCATAAGATTAAAAAATCTTTTGTTCCTTAGGCTCATCCTCATAGCCTAAAGGCACTTACTTTTCTCAAATGAAGGAGTCACAGACCCACTGGTGGTTATGTCTGCTACTGGCTCCATAGATGGGCAGCGTAATTCACCATTTCCCATAGAGCAGGAGCAGCAACCTATATAGATAAAATATAGGTTGTGATGGGAGAGTCCAATCACACAAAAAAAGGACAATGTAAAGAGATGCCAAATGAAACAAAACACCCCCCCCCCAAAAAAAACCAACAAATCCCCGAATTCATTTATATACACACAGAGATTTTCCATACAGCCTCAATGTATGGGTAATGATCAAAAAGTATTTAAATGTGCTTATGTATAAATTAACATTTAAGGAGTGTCAGACAAAGGATCAGCCCCTTTACATACTGCCTCTTTTTTGTATAAGACAAAGAAAATGTTTTTGTTTGTTCTCCAGCTGGTATCTTTTTTGGAACACCAGGGAATTCTCGTAATTAATTAAATTTTTTTTAAGGAAGATGTTTTTATCCATGCTATGTTATTAGTTTCCAGTGTGTTTTGGGAAATAAGAATTTGACCACTTTCCTAAAATACAGCTTTGATTTCACCACTCCTTGGATGAATTCTAGTTTGACAGAGAATTCATCCAAACCCTCTTCTCTTCTAAGTTTAGCTCAAAACTCACTTCTTTCAAGAACGTGTCTTCTACCAGTTTAGAAGATGCAGTAAAAGCAATTGTATTCTTTTTTATTTTTAGATATATACTGCTGAAACTCTCTTGCTGGTTTTTAGGTAGATTGGTTTATAGAAGTCACACTGAGACACTTACTATAGAGCTGTAATTTTACTCTGTATATTCAGAGAACTGCATAGTGTCCTTTAAAACATCACGCTCATACATGGACACGGTGCTCCTTGATATGGATTGTAATAGAATAACTTCAGTGATAAACTGTATTAGAGCTTAATGTACTAAAAAGCATAATTCATAGGCTGAAACATTCACTGATAATACGCTCTAATTTTTCATTAGTGTCATTAAAAATAAAAAAAAGATTTCAAAGTATGAAAACAATCATCTATAATAAAACTATTACAAATGTCTTTCTAAATTTAAGATAATGATGCCACAGAATAATTGAAAAGAAAACACAGAAATCATCTGGCTCTGCCTCTTATCTTCAGAACTTGAAGGCTTAAATCCACTAAGATAAATTGTTAACAAAACAGATATAAAGCCAGCCCATTCCAAGGACATATGTGTAGGGAACATACACATATAGCAGTTTTCCCCTTCAAACATGTGCCTTCTTATTTATGTGTGTGTGTGTTTGTTGCTCAGTAATACACCATACTTATTTATTATCTTTTCATTCTACCCTTTGACCTCCTTCATAGAGCATTTCTCCTATGCTCTACTCCCTACCTCTGGCAACTATCAATCCTGTTCTCAGTATCTATGAGCTTTTCCCCCCCTCCAAAGATTCCACATATAAGAGAGATGATATTGCCTTCTCTTTTATTAACTGAACCTTTGATCTCATATTAAAGTAGGTTAATTTTCCTTTCAATTATAATTCCATACTTTATAAGCAAGTCATGTGTCTCTGACAAATGTGTAGCAAGGGGCAGAGGGGAGTGAACTATTTTGGATTCTGAGATTTGGGGAGGCCAGGCTGGACATCTAATGTGCTATGTATTAATACTATTAGCAAAGCAGAAAAGAACAGACTGTAGGGAAGGAAAATAACCAGACAGGTTTAAAAACCTTTTTCCTAGGAACATGGGTGAATAGGCAAATAAACAAGAACTTTGCCTTAGCAGTTTTCAGGTGGCTTCAGAAAATCACATCATATCTTATCAACCCATCCATCTATCCATTCATCTAACAAATATTACGAAACATATATAGGAAACCTGACACCATGCTAGGTGCTGAGGCTACAATGGTGGGCAAGTCAGTCACAGCACTTACAGTCTAGTGGGTTATACTGATAATTTAACAAGCAATTATAAAGCAGTGAGGTAAGAGGAGAGAGAGGTATAAACATCACAGAAGGTTTTCTATTGAGATAAGCCATAACTGTCTTCTGATTCTCTACTTATTTATACAAAAGGTGCCAGCTAGTTATCCTGCTGGAGATGATGATGACAGGGTTTAAAGAATATCTATGATGCTGTTTATTTGCTATTTTTAAAGGACAGTAAAGACAGCAGCAAAAGTCTCTGGGCTTAAGACACTTAGTTTAGGACTCTCTGCACTCGTTCGCAGGGCTTTGGTGGACAGTTCTAAAACACTTGCAGGAAAAGAAGACTTAGAGAGTGGTGAATGGTCTTTACAACCTATCTGAAAACATACAGTAGACTGATTTATAGGATAAATGTTAAGAGTCCACAAAGAAGGCAAGGAAGGAAAGGATGCTGGGCATGATCAGAAAAGTACTCTAGATGTCAGAGAAGTGGCTTTTAAAATTTTAGTGAACACATATACATAATCCTTAAATTTCCATTTTCAAAGGGAAAATAGTCAAGAGGACTCAAAAGAATGGAATTCTGATGCTATAATCACAAAGGATCTAATAAAGAAATTAGTGAACACCACCAATAAAATGAACTAAAGGAGGCCTGATTGAAGCAGGGTTGATGTAAATCACTAGTTGGCCAAATACAACCCTATGTAGTGGGACCCCACAGTCCTGTGTAGGTGTTATCAGCATCAGATATAGAAACCAAGGCACGGGAAACTTGCCTACGACCAAATAATAAAGTTCTAGAGTCAGACTTGAACCTAGGCAGACTGATTCCATATCCCTGTTTCTAGCCCTGGTCCTATCTCCTTCCAGTTTGGGATGATGAAAGATGGGAGCGAGGGAGGCAGGCAATATAAGCAGTGAGATGTGTGGGATCCTCTTCCTTTTAAGACAGTTAAAATGAATTTTAAACCTTTTCTTTTTTCTCTTTCTTTTCTACTTATCGCTATTTACAACTAATAGTTTTAAGATCAGGTATTGTTCTACTCTACAAACTCTCTAAACAAAATAGAGGCCATCGTTTACACTTCCCAGCACAACGGTCGATGTCTATGAAATCTCTGCATGCGCCAGTGAATCCAAAATGCAAACTCTATTGCTGAATTCCCTTCATGAATTGAGGCAAACCCCATAACAACTGTTAACACATTAAAAATGTCACTGGTTAGGGTCATATTTTCACACAGGGACATATGTTCACTATAAATAAACATTTTAGGCTTTGCAGTCCACTGGGTGTCTGTTGAATGACTCAACTCTGCCAATACAGCATGAAAGCATCCACAGACAATACAGAAGTAAATGAGCATGTCTGTGTTTCATGTGATGGACACAAATTTGAATTTCATATAACTTTAAAGTGTCATAAAATATTTGTCTTTTAAAATTTTTTCTTCAACCCTTTAAAAACATAAAAGCTATTCTTAGGTTTGGGGCCATAAACAGGTGGCAGACTGCAGTTTGCCAACTCCTAACTTTTACCATTATCCCTGCTTCAATTAAACCTCTTTAGTTCATTTTATTGATGGTGCTTACTTGATGCATTGTTCTTAAGTTAACAAACATAGATGTTTAGTTTCCTAGAAAGAGCCTTCCCTCAGTTGTTAACTCTTCTCTAAACTCTCAGGCCCAAAGAAGTCTGAGGATTAGACTTATTCTCACAAAAGATTATCCTCATAAAAGATTTATAAACAAGAATCTAATAAATGAACTTGTAAGCTCTTTCTATTACTGACTATGATTCAAGTTCCCCATTTTACAAATACCTGTGATATTGAAGATAATTCAAGGAAGTTCCTTTACACAAAACATTTAGAGTACATGCTATATAGGCATATAAAAGTTTCTTTATATTTAAGGATCATACTTGTTTCTGGGACAGAACTTGTAAAAGATTCAGGTTCATTTACTGGCGCTGGACTGTCCTCGAAAGCAGTGTTTGCCGGCTCTGCTGCTTTGCGGTCCTGAGACTGGTCAAAACCTTCATAGCGTCCTGCTTGGGAGGTGCGGTTCATACACATGAGTGATATGCCAGCTATCACAATGCTGCAGAACAGGGTAACTGCTGTGATGATCATCTGTCAACGTTGCAGAGAGACGTTAGGCCACTTTTCACAATCCCAGCTTGATAATCTTAGTAGATGACTTAAGGGCGCTTTTTTGGTGGAAAATGCATTATCTCAATAGCTATAGATGCTCTATAACAGTGGTTCTTAAAAAAGAGGAAGAGTATGGAAGGAATGTAAAGTACTTACAGAGAAATTAGGGTTTGTCTCTAATCAAATGCGATGTCTAGCTGTTCTTTTCATTATGTATCATGTCCTTGTTTACTAGTAATCTAAAGTAAGTGAAAGTGATAGTTGCTCAGTTGTGTTCGACTCTTTATGATCCCACGAACTGCAGCCTGCCAGGCTCCTCTGTCCGTGAAATTCTTCCAGCAAGAATACTAGAGTGGGTAGCCATTCTCTTTTCCAGGGGATCTTCCTGACCTAGGGATCAAACCTGGGTCTGCCGCACTGCAGGGAGATTCTTTACTGTCTGAGCACTTAGAGACTTTTTCTTCACATCAGAGTTTTTGTTTGATTTAATACATAGCTCAAGTGTACTTTAACTAGAGACCTTATATGGTGATAATACTAAAGATAAGTAATTGCAGCTAACACTTATAATCTTCAGCTAAAAAAGACATACGTGTTAGTTTCTCAGTCGTGTCTGATTCTTTGTGAGTCTGACTGTAGCCCACCAGGTTCCAATGTCCATGGAATTCTCTAGGAAAGAATACTGGAGTGGGTTGCCGTTCCCTACTCCAGGGGACTCTTTCTGACCCAGGGCTCGAACCTGGGTCTCCTGCATTGCAGGGAGATTCTTTACTATCTGAGCCACCAGTGAAGCCCCAAAACAGGCTTAGATATGTAAAATCATTTTTGTTTTTTTAATTTCATTTTCTTTTTTATAGACATGTAAAAACATTTATCACATTTTGAGGTGTAAGTTAACAAAGTGACATAGGATCACTAGTGTGATAAGCAATAAGTTGGAATACATTTTCAAAATTAATTTCAATGTAAGTATAGCAAAACACATTAAGCAGCTAAAAAGAGACATTCTCAAGAACAGAACTGTCAATAAACTCTTCTCACCTGCTCTTTTCCATAAAAGAAGGCTGAGTCAATGCTTTCTCCATTATGTTTTCCAGTTACCAAAAGAACACCAACAAGGAGAGCAGGAATCCTATTAATGAGAGTTTAGAGAGAAAGACAGAGAGAGAGAGATGAATAGTAACTGTGTATGTGAGAACAGGTAAGCAAACAGAAAGCTACCAACTTACCCCCAGCCAGATATTATGATGATTCCAACAGGAATTTGTACCCTTTCTCTCTTTTTCAAAAGAAATAAAGAAATTGCTAGAAGGCCTAAGAATAAGAAATAGAGATTAAAAGATAGGTGATTACTCTCGATGTTGATCAGACTTCATGGAACTTTAACCAAGCTTATTTCAATAGTAGTCTGTAGTTCTTGCCCTAGAATTTACTCCTTCTAAATAAATGCTTTTCCCAATATTTTGAAGCAAGTTTTCTTAATTCAAAATCATTTGTTTTCCCTCCTATATTGCTTCTTTACTAAAATCTTCTTGTTTTATACATGAGGACTTTTTCAAAAAGCCCAAATCATTTTGTTCTTTTGATTCATGTGTTTGGAATCTAAGTATATTTGCGGGAAAAAAAATTTTTTTTTAACTGGATACAGAACAATTCTAAAAATAAAAACACCCCTGTTCTGCTGTTGCTAAGAAAGTATAGGTAATTCTCACAAAGGTTTGTTTTTGGAAAACTCACCAAGTCTAAATGATGGACCTTAATATAAACTTAATACAGAAACAAATGTTTTAAACGTTTGGACAGATGTTTTAAAATAAATATTTCATGAGCTTTCCTTATACTTTATACCCAATTATTTATAGAAGTAACATCTTATTTTATAAATTTTACACAGCTATAGAAGCTTAGAACTTCAGGGCTGGAAGGGACCGCTGTCTTAAATTAATTCCTTCATTTTATAGCTGTGTAAACAAGGGTTTGCCCAAGCCACACAGCCAGCAGAGGGCAGAGCAAGACTAGAAACCCAGTCTTCTGACAGAAGGTTAAGTCCTTCAGCTCTGTTCAGTGTTCCTAAAACTCGTCTGTTAACCCATTCAGTTCAGTTCAGTTCAGTTCAGTTGCTCAGTTGTGTCCGACTCTTTGCGACCCCATGAATCGACCCCATGAATCGCAGCACACCAGGCCTCCCTGTCCATCACCAACTCCCAGAGTTCACTCAGACCCACGTCCATCAAGTCAGTGATGCCATCCAGCCATCTCATCCTCTGTCGTCCCCTTCTCCTCCTGCCCCCAATCCCTCCCAGCATCAGTCTTTTCCAATGAGTCAACTCTCTGCATGAGGTAGCCAAAGTACTGGAGTTTCAGCTTTAGCATCATTCCTTCCAAAGAAATCCCAGGGCTGATCTCCTTCACAATGGACTGGTTGGATCTCCTAGGGATCTGGAAATTTCTATGAGAAATGTTAACTCTTTTTGCTTTATTTGCAGTGGTGACCATCTTATAACCAAAGCACACTCTCATTATTTCAGGGTTTATATCTGGTTTTATATTAAGTTTGAGGCAAATGATACCACAACACAGTTCAAATTAACGTTCTGTGGTAGTTTGAAGAGGGAAAAGCGATGAGATAACCAGCTCATAAACCCACACATCAAAGTAAAGGTAGGTCAAAAAAAAAAAAACAACCACCAAAAAACCCTATCAGAGAAGTGAGTTCAAGCTATGATTCAGATTAGCAAAATAAGATCCTTTGTCATGTCAATTAATGTTGCTAACTACTTACTGAGCTTGTATTTTTGTTTAAATCTAATGAATTTGCTTTGGTTTTAAAATTGTATATTAGCTGTATATAACGTCCAACCAGCTGATGCAAAGAGCTGACTCACTGGAAAAGACCCTGATGTTGGGAAAGATTGAGGGCAGGAGGAGAAGGGGGTGACAGAGGATAAAATGGTTGGATGGCATCACTGACTCAATGGACATGAGTTTGAGCAAACTCTGGGAGATGGTGAAGGACAGGGAAGTCTGGAGTGCTGGGGTTCATGGGGTAACAAAGAGTCGGACACGACTTAGCAACTGAACAACAAGGAATTTATACCTAGATTTAAGATTATACAGATTAAGTAACACTGTGCTATCAATAATACGAATCAACACTGAGCTCCCTGAGAATTGATTTTCTTTATACGGAACCCACTCAGTTCTCAAGTTCAAGAGACTATCATACCAGTGCTCCTCCCAAGGCATTTGTAGCCTCTATTGTTTCAGGTTTAAGGTACCAGGGAAACAAGCAACCAATCACAAAGGAGTGCCAACTGTGTTACAATAGTGAGGGGACTCTTGAAAATTCTAATGTTTGTCATTTTATTCCTGCCTTGTGAAAACACTGACAAATGAACAAAAGGCTCAGTCTAGGCCTGGATGTCTCACCGATGAAGCTGTGAGAGCTCTTGCCTCAATCAGCTAAACTCTTCGGGTCTTATTTTCCTCATTTGCAAAATGAAAGATTTAAACTAGACCGGTGTTCCCAAAAGCAAGAAGACTGTAGGTGCCACAAAGATGAACATTTTTTTTTTTTTTTTACTAATTATGTGTCTAACACGTGCTTGAAAAAATTTTAACTAACACATAAAACCCAGTGGGATTTTACCGAGATAAGGCTAAATTTGTAATATTAAAGTTAAAAAAAATAAGTTAATTTTAAGGGGGAAAGAAAGGACACGTGGTATGCAGATATGGCAAAATTCATGAGGGTGGCTTGCAAATGAGTAAAACTGAAAAATGGCTGAACAAAATGATTTAAAATGACCTTTTAGATCCAAAATTCTGTTATAATAATCTTAAGGTTAAAGGGCCCCTTCACTGACCCCTTCATTGGGGTCAGGAAATTCAGAACAGCTTCTTTGGAGATTTTGGTATTCAAGCTTGAAGAGAATCTCAGAGAAACCTGGGGCTTTTTGATAAACTGAGCTCTTTACTGCTCTCTTATTCTCATTATAAATTTAACCTTAATAAACCTAAGTATTAGAGATCAAGTTGTTTCCTCTGTATTTGGAAATAATCTCTAGGCTCTTTTAACTTGACACCTCATGAAAACCCTCACACCATGCAAGGTGTACTTGCCTTTAAAAAACTACAAACCTCCTGTGTGCACTGAATTCATTTTGTAATTTCTCACCACATTGTCGCTTCACTTCACAAAGCCGTTGACTTAGATGGGTCCTGCTTTCGATCCTGAAGGCATGAAATCAAAGGCCTATTCCCTCCAGCCACTTCGCTGCCTCCTAACAGTGGCTGTAACTAGCGCAACAATTCTACAATTCCCTTTTATGTGCCATTTTACAGGTTTGCATTTGTGGTATGACTACAAATCAGCCAGACTGATTGATTCATAAACATACCAGAATGCATGCACCCAAATTAATGTTTTCCTTCAAATGAGCAATGTGCTAAAACATTCTGAATATCCTTTTTGGAGCCAGTTGAAATGAAAAATAGTTTTTTCTTATGACTATTCTTCTATTTCCATACCCTTTTAATCACTTGTTTTTCTTGTTCTTATACTACTGCTCTTCCCTCTACTCAATAATACAGTTAAATTTGTTGAGCGCCTACCATGTACCAGGCCTAAACATCCATATTTAATTTAGTTCTCAAAATAACCCTGTAAGGTGCTTACTTAAGCACCTTAAGGTTCCCTGTAAGGAAACAGACCGCAAGTTAAGGCATTTGCTTAGGGCAGAATGATAATTATTGCTCATTCAGTTCAGCTGGGTTCTAAGCGTGCTCTGGTACACAGCTCACATCCTCATCCCCCTCTGCCCATTCCTTCTCTCCCTGCCTGCTTCCAGTGCTCGCACCCTCGATGGCTCAAAGGGGAGCTCTGCTGACTGTGGCCTAGAACCAAGGCCCTGAGGACAAGGACATGTGACTGGAAACCATCTGAGCCCAGGTAGAAAAAGAGTGATCAGGAAACAGAACTCAGCTTTGCAGACTGCCTAGTTAATGAGTACAACTGCCTGAGCAGGTTCCCTCATCCTGTACTGCTAGACTTAAAATAGATCACTAGAAGCTGGAACCTCAAGTGATGGAGGGGAGGGAGACCCTAAATTTCTCTTCATGATCCAACTTACCTGTCCACAGGTAGGTGCTATAGAGGGAGCTGTACAATAAGACAAACACCAGAATTTGTCCAACAAAATTTTTTTCTTTAACAAAATTCCATATCATCATTCCAGCACAGACAACAGACTGAAGAAAAAAATGATAAAAAAAAAACCCCAAATCAGTCATACTCACATGACTCATACTCATGTGTTTTATTCACAGCAACTATAATTATTCATTTAAAATTTTTGCTGAGCAATTAACTATTGCATCTTAGTTATACTAAAACAGTAAGTTTTATGATTAAAAACCTTTTTATACAGCACCTTTAACAATGTACATATTTAATTGAAACAGATAATGACAAGATTCTAAATCCTAAGCTTATATTTAGTAAAGGTTTACATAGAAAATGCTAAACTTCTTTCCAGTATAATTTGAGACATGCCAAGATTTAGCTAGAAAAGTAATGACAGGTAAATTTTTAATAATTCAATTACTTCTATTAAAAAATGCAAAGTTATCACCAACTGTCATTACAGTTGTCTTTTAGTATCCACAGAGGATTGGTTCTAGGACCCGTCCTTATCCCCTGACAGATAGATACCAGAATCCAAGTATACTCAAGTTCTTATACAAAATTCTATAGTATTTGCATACAACCTATGTACATCTTCCTGTATACTTAAAAAAATATTTTTTTAAATTGAAGGATAATTGATTTACAGAATTTTGTTGTTTTCTGCCAAATATCAACATGAATCAGCCATAGGTATACATATGTCCCCTCTCTCTTGAACCTCCCCCCCAACTCCCTCCCCATCCCACCTCAGAGAGGGTTGTTATATAGCCCCTGTTTGAGTTCCATGAGTTTCTGTATACTTTAAATCATCTACAGATTACTTATAATACTGAATACAATGTTAACGCTATGTAAATAGTTGTCGGCATATGGTAAATTCAAGTTTTGCTTTTTTGGAACTTTCTGGAAATTTTTTTTCTGAATATTTTCAATCTGTGGTTGGTTGATTCTGAGCATGTGAAACCTATGGATATGGAGGGCCAACTGTATTAGCCTCAACTTTATATAGTGCAAGAGCCAATGCAATATTTAATAAATTAGGAATAAATTAATTATGATCAAATTGCAACAACTGATTGCATTTGGTAAAAAACACTTTGATTTTATAACTGGAAAAACCTAACAAAGAAATTTTCTCCTCTATAGAAATATCAGTTCAGTCGCTCAGTTGTATCCGACTCTTTGTGACCCCATGAACCGCGGCACGCCAGGCCTCCCTGTCCATCACCAACTCCCAGAATCCACCCAAACCCACATCCATTGAGTCGGTGATGCCATCCAGCCATCTCACCCTCTGTCGTCCCCTTCTCCTCCTGCCCTCAATCCTTCCCAGCATCAGGGTCTTTTCCAATGAGTCAGCTGTTTGCATATAATCAATGAGAAAAACAGCTTTAATTATCTGTAGGTTTACTAACCTGAGCGATGAGTAAATTAGTTGTAAGCATATGAGGAAGCTGTTTATATTTCTTGCTCAAAAGAAGAATAGCCAAAGACCAGATCTTAAAGAGAGAGTTTCAAAAGTTATTCAGGTTTCTTAATCTTTGTAACTACTTATTAATTACTAATTTTTATTTTTAATGACTAATTACTTATTAGACTCTTTAAAGAATTCTTTTATCCTGGTTCAAAAAGGAACAGCAATATTTTATTATTTTAACCTTAGTTCCCAAAAGGGTATTAAGGTAAACTAATATCCAAAGTAAAATAAAGAGCATGGGGAGAACACCTTGACCAGGGCCATGTCAACTTTCCCTACCTTTGGTGGCTGGGGTGGGACATAGGTTCGCAGCCAACTATTCAGAAAAAGAGATGAGTGGGAGACGCAGTTATAATGCACTACCGTAAGTCTTCCCGTTTTGATTCCACCATATTGGCTCATGAGGTACCTAAATTCCAGGCTATCTTACTTCCAACAATACACGTCACCCTCCTTAAGATGAATTTTCCTGCATTCTTTACATTTAGAAGGATACATAATAGTTACCTAAATATGTTATTTGATTTCCTTCTTTCTTCTCACCTCGTTGTCAATCAAAAGTTATGTTGTCTCTCCCCCCTCCACCAAACTGCCTTCTTATCAGTGGGCATAGATTTTAAGAATATGTAACAGAAGCAAAATTTCTTAAAAACTATATTAATCACACATGTATTTGTTGCCAATGTATATATTCATCCTTATCTCCTTTGACAGCAAATATTCTCTTTTTTTAAGCCAGAATACTATTTGAATTCAATAGGCACTCAATCTATAAGATACTCTAGTTGCCAAGTGTATAAGTATTTAATATGGGCTAGATATATTCAAAAGTTTCATTAACATTAAATGGGTGTTTGGTCTTAATCCCAAAGGTCCCTGACAAAAACACAGTTCTACGATAGCTAGTATCTGTATAGTGATTCACCATTTGCAGAATGCTTTTTATATATATTGTCTCATGTAATCCTTAAAACAAACCATGGAAATAGGTGAAGTTATTATCTCTATTTTATAGATGAGAAAACTGAACCTTAGAGCAGTTAAGGTTACTCCACAGAGAAATACAGCTAGTTTGTGATAGGTGCATGCATGCATGCTAAGTTGCTTCAATAGTCTCTGACTCTTTGTGACCCTATGGACTGTAGCCCACCAGGCTCCTCTGTCCATGGGCATTCTCCAGGCAGGAATACTGGAGTGGGTTGCCATGCCCTCCTCCAGGGGATCTTCCCGACCCAGGGATGGAACTCATGTCTCTTATGTCTCCTGCACTGGCAGGTGGGTTCTTTACCATTGAGCCACCCAGGAAACCCCAGTTTGTGACAGCACCAGGAGTCAAGTCCAAGTCTGACTAAATCTCATGCCTTGTCTGTTATACAATTCTACCTCCCAAATGGAAAGGCAAAACTCAGAAGGCTGATACTACATTTTATGGGCAGGCTTCGGTTTTCTCTATTGTACAAGAAATTAGGTTTTTATTCCATAACTTTCTATTACCAAGCTATTTTCAGATTCACTCTGTGATTTTCGTTCATTTTTATACTGAATCATACTTACCAAGGAGACCAGGCTGATAATACTTATATCAAAACTAACATTCTGGATGGCATATGCCAGTGGCTTAGGGTCCATGGTGGGAAAAGTCAGTAACCAGGCAGAAACGTACATGATCGGTGCAGACACAAACGTGCTTATTACCATCCCTGAGGTTATCTGCCAAAATGAAATCAAACTGAGGAAGAGTCGCAGACTCAAACAATTCACATAAACTTTAGCCATAGCACACCAAGGTATTCTAAAATAAAAGTGAGAGTCCGTAAAAAGACATCACAGAATCCAACATGTTATCTAATAGCATATTCCCCTCTCTGAGCATTCTTAAACATAGTTAAGTTCCTTTGGCTCCTCTTTTAATCCATGCTCAATTTATATCTGCATATAACAAATACTAGAAATCCCACAGCTGATGGTTATTTTCTAGGTTCCGGAAAGTAAACCATATGAATCATCTACTTAAACTGATGACCAGTTTCTTTCCATACTATTTGATAAACTATAGGGCAATAAAAGCAATTTCAAAAAGAGAAAAATTACCATGCAAATATTCTACCGATTAAATAATGGAACTAATGGAACTTAAGTGAACAATTTAGTTCCTTCATGTTGTTTTCAAAAACATCCACTCTAATGCCGTGGCTAACGCATCCAGCGTGCTTGGACACTAGTTGGTGTGAACCAACTTAACTATTTATTGCAGTTGATTATGTGGTATTTTGCATCTGGTGGCTGGATTATCAATGAATAAAACAGATTTTCTCTCTCACATTTCAAAATTTACCCTTCTATAAATAGCCTTCAGGCTTAACTATAATTATAGCATTAAAATACTTGAAACTAAAAAGATGAATGAAAAAATTCAGGGCTGAATAAAGATCCCAGATTAAATAACTCTATTGTTACATGATGCCTCTTTATTTACAATGAGGCAGTTTCCAGATATCAAATTCTCATATAAGAATGTAGATTTCTGTGTTTCAAAAATTCATTTTTCTACTAACCAAACAATCAAACTTAGCAAGTAATATATACATACAATCTCTACTTCCATGTTGAACTGTGTTGCAAAGATAGCCACTCCTGGTGCTACAGGAAAGACACCATACAAAAACGCGTAATTTGACAAACTTGTGTGGTTTACTACACTGTCGTCCTTGTCCAAGAGTTCCACCATTTCTCTGCATAGAAGTGGCAGCACCAGGCTGAAGAAACAAGAAATACATCATTGCTTGATATCGAAGCATGCTGGTCCCCAAGTAATAAATTGCTCTAGTGAATTTGGCATTAGGTTCTTCTTCTGCCCAGAAGGTATCATTTTATTGAAAGAATCAAATATTCAACTTGGAGCTACTTAAAGTAAAACAATATTCTTTAAACATCAGGAATTAGGAAAAGAAACTCAGATTTTTTTGTGTTCTATGAATAATTTTCTTGCAAAAAATTTGTAAAATGTTGCAATTATACTGCTGTTACTTGCTTTCCATATTAGTTCATCACAATGTTAAAAAAAAAAAAAAGACTCACAAGCTGAGTAAACTTGTTTAAAAGAAAATTACTAAACATTTTTTTGGGGGAAAAACCCCAGCTGACCCTTATTATGATCAGGGTTTTAAATGCTTCAGGTAATAACAGTGCTACTAAGTAGATTCTAAAAGGCAGTAGAGAAATAGGTATCTTACAATTAGTTTTTTATCTTTGTAAAGAAAAAAGGTTTAGCAAAGGGAACTATAATAACTGAGGTAGAGCAGAAGCTAGTTAAATCCAAATCTGGTGAAGAGTCAATTATGAAACAAATCCTCCAGGATTCCATAGAAACAGCATATCAAAAGTAGTGAATTAAAGGAGCTTTCCTTTAAAAAGAACAAAACCAAGGTTAATATTGTCACCACAGTACATACAGAGATGCTCTCAGATGGAGTCAAGAACCACTTTTATGTATTTTTATAATTAAAAGACAAAATTATGTAATAGGAATCATAGAACCAGAAAAAAAAATTTTAATGAGAATATTTAAATATTTTTAAGTAATGGTTGGTAATCACTGTCATTGTCAGAACTGTATTTACTATTGTGGCAAAACTAAATATTACTTTATTTCCAAGAGCATAAAACCACTATAAATAATCTTCAGAATTTATATTCATTTTTATTATTTTGAAAATATAGATACTATTTCCTATTGCACAGTTCTCATGAATTGTCTACAGAGGAGCTAAATTCAATAGTTAAATATGCCCTAAGTGCCTTGGGATCATCTCATAGTAAAATTATGTCACCTACACCAGGAAGTATAACTCCATGGCTAAAGAGCTAAAGAGGCTGAAGAACTATTAACTAAGGAGCTAAGAACTTTTCATTTGCAGGTTAGGATCAGATGGTTGATAATAATCAATACTACTGACATATCCATATTTAGAAAATTTAACCACCTTCAGAATTTTAGAATATTTCCCCTAAATTGATGGAATAAAGTTGTATGTTCAAAATTATTGCTTTCCTCATAGCCAAATCCCTGTGTTCAGATCCTCATGTTCAGCTACTTGGTCTTTTATCATCTGCTCTGGAGAAAGAAATGGCAACCCACTCCAGTATTCTTGCCTGGAAAATCCTGTGGACACAGGAACCCGGTAGGCTACAGTCCATAGGCTCACAAAGAGTCAGGTATGACTGAGTGACTTCACTTTCATAGCCAATAGGATTTTAACAGATTTAGAATACTCAGAAATCCTGAAAAATTCCCTTAAAACTATGATCAAACTAGGACCTTGGAAGGTATTAGGGAACATTACATAAAAGCTGAAGGGAAACCATAGTCTTTATTCTTTAACAGTAAAATAGAAAAAACAACCTGCACAGAAATGACTTTCCACAATCACCAATATCACATTTTCCTTTAAAACCATTCAATTAGGAGGGATTACTACTATCGAACTATTTAAAGGAGAAAATCCCAACAAATTGGCTAAATAAAGTAAGGCTTTCACAAAGTATAATTCCCAAGTAAATAAGTGAAACTTACAGTTTAGCTGTGATGAGAAGAATTAGTACAACAAATGCTGACTTCTTTAGTTTCTTTATTTTTCCTACCATTGTAAGACCAAGATAAAATAGAGCTGATCCAGAAAAAGAATTTGCAAGTCCATCAAGAAAATTTTCCATATATTCAGGCACCTTTTGATCAAGAATAAAATTGAAGGCAATGCCAATGAAGACCATAAATACTATTGGGTTCTGTAACACACGCAAAAGTCCAAGTCCCAAAATTTTCACTTTGTTTTGAGAAGCATTCTGAGTGTCTTTCCATTTCTGAATTTCACAGAAGATAAATCCTATAGGGTTTAACATCATTAGAGATATTGGTGCCACTAAGTAAATGTACTGGAGATATTCTGGGTATGTTGTTTGATATAAAGCTTCAACTGCAAAATACAAATTAAAATTGATTAAAAAATGACCACCACAGAAATATATTAATAAATTATGTATATAATATGTTCCTTGCTTAATTATAATATATTGTACATTAACCTAAATAGTGTAGAATGACTTCATTAGCTTAGTTTTGGAAAAATATATTTTAGTAAAGCTGAAAAGGAAGAAAAACACACTATATTAAATGACATAGTTTATAAGGCAATAATCAACTTTTAAAAATTTTTAGTTAAACTAATTTTTACTGTGTAGAGGCTAAGACTAGTCTCAAGAAAGGGGCAGAATTGTACAGGTCTTAAAACAATTTAAAGTTAAAATCTACTAACCAAATGTTTAAGTAGTCATAGCACCAAGGTGGTTGTTGGTTCTCTTGAGAGGAAGTTTCACTGACGTGATGAGGCAGAAATCAGAGGGCAGAGGAGAGAAATGGAGAAATGGAGGAGAGAGGAGGAGACAACGGACTGAAAAATGAGGACTGATGTGATGGAGTCCAAGCTATACAGGAAAAGCAGTGAAGACAGGACATGGCTAACAGATAAAAAGCAGAGGGGCCAGAGACTGAAGGTTCCTGTGAAATCCAAGTAGGTGTAGTTGGAAATTTAGGAGATCACAGCAGGTCGGATAGTGAGCTACTGAATTTAGTGTTTCCCAGATGGCTAGGTCCAGGATGTGGCTATGGGAGTTGGCAGCTAAAATGCAGTAGAGGAAAACATCATTGAAGGTGAGGAGGTCAAGGAACTGAGAGAGCAGAGAGCTTGGTGGGTAGCTCACATGGATACTAATGTCAAACAAGATAATGGCAAAACTTGGGAGTAGAGGTGACGACAGAGAGCCAGCTATTAGTCTTCAGTGAATGAGGAACAACAATGAGGATGGGTGGTCTAGCAGGCAGCAGGGACCTCAAAGAAGCAGTGTGTACCGAAGAGCAGAGAATACTGTATGCACAGTGGTTGAGGATGCCAGTCCTGCCCACCCACTGCGCACGTGGTATGAAAGTGATTTAGAAATGAACAGCCTACACTGGAGAGGAAGGAACACCTTCAGGAAGGAAGCCCCATGAAGCTGCTGAAGAATTATAGATGGTAAAGTGGACCCAAGAAACGTTTCGAAGGGGGAGACAGTAAAGTCATGTCAATGTACATTTAACTAATGCAAATTCAACTACGCTTTCTTAGGAAAACAAAAGCTTCAATTTTCTTCTTCATACAGCATGTCCTCAACCACAAACTAATTACGTATTCACTGAAGAACAACGCTTGAGAAAGAATCTGGCTTTTAGACTTAGGAAAAATGTTACAATATACATGGAATATGTGTGCTGTATTTTGTGGGTGATTTGAGGGATTTCTCAGGGGTTCAATTGTACATGATGACTTTAGAATCTAACCACCGTATAAGATGAGTCTCCTTGATTCACGTGAGGGTTGGTGGCCTGGTCTTGGCTTGATCAGCACAACTTAAAGCCTTGCAGCTAGCAAACTGATCTCTAGGCACAGTTTTTGGCAATGAGTTATGAAATTATTCAACCTAATATATAAAAAGGTTGACTCATAAATGATTTTCAAGATGAGACAGATAAAAAAGAGAATAGCCACAATCACTCACAATCCCTTGCTTCATAAGAGGCAATCATGTGAAAAAATGTAAAAGATTAGGCTTCTCAATTTACATTAAGATAAAGTGACAAGGTAGGAAAATATATTTGTTTACATACTCAGGATACATGAGTTCAGTTAATGTCAAGTACATGTCCCATTAGTTATGTAACTGGATTATATAACCTTTAGAAGATCCTGTTCTCGTTAGCTAAAACCTACTTTTTATAAGATTCAATTCCCCTTTTCTCAGCGAAGCACATACAGAGGTCTCTAATATCTCTGAAATGCAGTAGTTAAACAAAACACATTTGATTACCTAAAATTTCACAAATTCTTTCCACTGATTTCCAAATTAGATATACTAGCTCTATAACTCAGTGGTTTTCTTTCATGTTTCTAAAGTTTCACCTTTTAAGTTTAAAAAAAAAATAAAAGCAGTACTTTGGATAACTATTTCTAGTTAGCTATAGTTTTGATTAGATAGTCTAACTCAAAGAGAAACCTTCCCACCCCACCCCCCAATTTTTAAAATAGAGTATATTTTAGAAAAGGCTTGTGTTTTCGATCTGAGCTTAAGAATTTCCCCAAGTAGCCAAAATAAAATTCATAAGGTTTTTCCTTTGAGAATGTAAAAGCACACAAAGTCCCTTAAGTTAATGTTTTTTAAAAAAAAAAACAAACCCAGAAATGTATTTTCCTGGTACAGTAGCACTTAATCACCATCATATAATGGACTTCAGGTTGTTTGAAAAGTTCAAAGCGAATATGAGCAACAGTCTATTATCAAGGTCTAGCGCATTGGAGAAGGAAATGGCAACCCACTCCAGTGTTCTTGCTTGGAGAATCCCAGGGACAGGGGAGCCTGGTGGGCTGCTGTCTATGGGGTTGCACAGAGTCGGACACGACTCAAGTGACTTAGCAGCAGCAGCAGCAGCAGCCAATCACCAAATACTTTCTTCTTTTGCACTATCTTTTGTATTTGATTCCTACATGGAATCTTGATTCCTACTACTCCCACTAGTTAAAAATCTCAAAACTGGAAGTCCAGTGGTTAAGACTTCACCTTCCAATGCAGGGAGTGTGGGTTCAACTCCTGGTCAGGGAGCTAAGATCCCACATGCCTCCTGGCTAAAAAACAAAACATAAAGCTGAAGCAATACTGTAACAAATTGAACAAAGACTTTAAAAATGATCCACATCAAAAAGAAAATCTCAAAATTGGGCTACCTACTGTTTACCATCCTATATTCCTCTGGTTTTTCTTGACCATCCCCTCCATCCATTTTATTTGCTATTGACAATGTAACCTAAATCTTAAATTTCAAAAATTAAGATTTCCCCACAGCTCTCCCCACCCACAAGACCATATATAACATCTTTCTTTTGACATTCATCGTCCAGTCGCCACAGCTGGTTCCTTATTCATCCAGCTCATCTTTCACTATACCTTACTGCAAATCCTCCATCAGCCAATTTATATCACTGTTACACTGGATAAACACCAGGTTCATAATTACTAGTTCTATATGCTGAAATCACTGCAGATGGTGACTGCAGCCATGAAATTAAAAGACGCTTACTCCTTGGAAGGAAAGTTATGACCAACCTAGATAATATATTCAAAAACAGAGACATTACTTTGCCAACAAAGGTTCGTCTAGTCAAGACTATGGTTTTTCCTGTGGTCATGTATGGATGTGAGAGTTGGACTGTGAAGAAGGCTGAGCGCCGAAGAATTGATGCTTTTGAACTTCGGTGTTGGAGAAGACTCTTGAGAGTCCCTTGGACTGCAAGGAGATCCAACCAGTCCATTCTGAAGGAGATCACCCCTGGGATTTCTTTAGAAGGAATGATGCTAAAGCTGAAACTCCAGTACTTTGGCCACCTCATGCGAAGAGTTGACTCACTGGAAAAGACTCTGATGCTGGGAGGGATTGGGGGCAAGAGGAGAAGGGGATGACAGAGGATGAGATGGCTGGATGGCATCACTGACTTGATGGACGTGAGTTGAGTGAACTCTGGGAGTTGGTGATGGACAGGGAGACCTGGCGTGCTGTGATTCATGGGATTGCAAAGAGTCAGACACGACTGAGCGACTGATCTGATCTGATCTGATATGCTGATCATTATCCCCCAACATCTTGAAGTCTCTTCTTTCTTACCCAAATCTTGCCTACTATTTAAGGCCTGTCTCAGGTAACATTTCTTCCACCAAGTCTTCAGTCTATATCATGGATATCCCCTTCCCTGGATGGCTCTGGTACCTTGTTTCATATCAGTGCCACCTCAACAAATTCTGAGTTCCTTGAAGGCATCATTTTATAACCCCCAGTCCCAGCAGAGCACTAAGCAAATCTGAAAATACTTGCTGAATGGAATTAACATATCAGTGAATGTCAAAGGTTTCAGACAGACTATAAATGTATTCTGTAACCTAGCAATTTATACCTAATTGTTATCCATGAACCCATTTCTTTTTATATCCAATGTTTTTCTTTTTTCATATTCTGAATATTTATAAAGCAGGTTACTATTGGGATATTTTAAGTCAGTTGAACAGGTATATGAAGGCAAAAGAAATACAGTCTAGTGCGAAAGCAAAAACTGGGAATAAATCCCTGTTAAATTACTAAAATAGGGTTCAATATGGGAATTTCAGTCCATTCTGCCATTCCTTTGCATAATGATTTAATATTTCATCTTCATCTATAAATAGATAGCTCTATTCATTACCAATCTGAATACAGTTTTTCAAATCTGAAAAAAAATGATTTTCAGTGACCCACATTAACAAATTAGATTTATAATCATTATATCAACTATTAAGTGCTAATTAATACTTAAAAATAAGGCTCTTGGGGGAGGGGAGAATCCCACTATGAGGAATTACTATATAGCCTTGAAGAACTAAGAGACAAAATTAGCCACCCACTGTGCCTCCCATTTTGATTCCTGCAGGTTTTCAGTCCCTAGCAAATAACACAAAGACCCAGACAAGATCATTCTATTATTTAATGGCTTATAGTTAAATGCTTCATTTCCTTTCTGTTTACAGCTCAAGCACTAGAGCATAATTATGATTAGTCGGGGTGCTTATGCTATCAGCATTGTTTGAAGAATAAATTATAGGACTTAACTATGCCCCATTAGTATCTTTTAATGACAGAGGCAGGGAACCATTCTGATTTGCTGAGATCAACATTTCACCTCAGTAGATTCCTGGCTTCTTCTCATACTCAGATTTCTTAAAGTACCTTTGAAAAGAATTTTTTCTTAAAATAGCAAGCTTCCTTTTTTAGTCTGCAATAATGAAATGTAGTATTCTGTCACTTGAGTACAGATAAATCATTTTGATGCCATTTTACAGACCTTTATAATTGTCATAGAGAAAAAGGAAACATGACTCTCCTTTGTCTTTAATCATTAACTTATCCCTCTTCTTCTGAGTAACCTGTAAATTGGACCAATGTTGCAGATCAAATGCAGTCTTAAAAAGGACATTTCCTTTAAGCTGTGATGCTTATCTGTGAACAAGAGAGTGGGAATTCTTGGGAGCTGTCCAGTAACAAACAAAAGAATGGTCTTCTCTCTAGAGACAGTCTTCTCTGTTCACCCTAAGCATGGCCACAAGGCAGATGGGCATGAACAGAGATAATAAATCATCTCATCAGAGCAAATATATGGCCCTACAGTTCTGTACCACATCTTCCAATCTGCAGATATATGAGAAAACATTTATTGTCTATACTGTTGATTTCTAGTAAAGTTATTGTCTACAACCTAATGTTATAAGAGCTCTTATATTGTGATTTAAAAACAACAACAACAAAATAAAAACAAAAATTACAACTCAAAGTATGCAAGTATAATCATCAGGGAAAGTGGGCTAGCACCCTGATGGAAACATGATTATTTCTGAATTCACTGATTTAGTATGGGACATGAGAGAAGCAGCAATGAAAATGGTTGACTATATTTTTTACTTGGAGATTCTGCCTTAATATGAAAATGAATAAACTCATCTAATAGGTCTTTTGCTACTGCTCCTCATTTTATGAATTATTTTGAACAATGTAAAGATAAAGAAAAACTTTGATTCGATCTGAAAATAATATATCACAAGGGCTAGTTGGGCCTCCTAATGATTCGATGGGCATGTTATATAACTGTGTGGCATAAAAGCACACCCAGGATTTAAATCTAGTCACCTGTTAGCTGTGTGACCTGGGGCAAGACAATTAAATCTCTAAGTCTGCCTCCTTATTTGAAAATGAGGATAATAACATCTGCCCTACCTCAAATGAGATAAGTATATAAGTACTCTTGGAAAGTTACAAATATTACTTCTATTTAATTATGGGCTTACTCCTCTATGACGGCATGAAACTTATGGTTCATGTCTAAATTAAGATATAGCACTATTTATTATTTAACACTATGATACTTAGCCATTTCTAAAGTCCTTCCTTATATCATAAATACCTTGACAAACATACATTATTAATGCTCCTGAAGAGATGGACAACACATTAACTTTTTGCTCTTTTATTTCCAAAGTCTTTATTTAAATGCTTGGTTCAGCCTTAATTTTAAAATTCATTAACCTTCAAGGAACACCTATCTCGTTTCTGACTATTTACAGCTCAGTTATCTAACAGCCTAGTTTTTTCTCTTTCATAATCTCCGGCTTTACTCAGAGTGATTTAATTTCTAAGGTAAATCTCTATTTCTGGTGAATGTGAGATGGAGGAAAATGATAAACCGTATAGTCCTCCAGAATCCTTTCAGTGCCAGAGGTGAAATAACTTTTCTGGAGGGGGGATAGTTAAAAAGTAAGAAATTTGAAAGTTAATGGCAGATTTCAATTGTTCATTTCATTAAGTTTCATTTAGTTTCTGCCCAAAAGATATATCACCAGAGAGGCCTTCACTGAGCCTACCTCCCACCTCAAATAGCACCTCCTTATAAAATAACACTACTTTATTTTTATGGCCCTTGTAATTACCTGATATTATTTTTATTTTCCCATTAAAATGTAAATTCAATATGTACAAGAACTTTGTTCACAAGGATATTCCCAGCAGCTAGCATAGTCATTGGTGCTAACAGGCTCCTATCAATAAATGAAGGAAAAAAATGAATGACTATATTCATAATATTCAGATCCCTACATTATGATAAATGATCAAAGCACAACATAAACTTTAACATAAAGAATATTAAAGACTAGTTATTAAAGTACACTACACACATTGGTGGCAGTTTGGAAAACAGAATATGTTTCTAAGATATCTAAACAGTCTCAGTTGGTATGTTTACTATTTCATTAGGAAACATACACATGGAAACATAAAATTAGGCTGTTTAAAGAGTTGGAAATTTAAAGAAGGGAAAGTTGGAAAGGTTAAAAAAAAAACACATCATTTTGTTCTTAAACAAGAAATTAACTTCAACAAAAGTACACTGATATTTTGAATAACAAATTCAATAACAGGCATTAATGTAAAGTAATATATACTCTAAATGGTAAGAAAAATAGGGAAGGGAAAAAGTCCCTCATAAATTTCCACTGCTAACACCTAATAATGACTGTTTTTAAACAGGTGTATGCCTATGCTTTTTACGTAATTTAAATCAGAATCTGATCTCTTCTGGAAATTAAACTTCTTTCGTATGTGACTGTGGAGAAGAAAAAGAATACTATTAGAGGGCTCAAAGTTTATTTGGATATGACCATTTATTTTAAGTAGATGTTTGAAGGTGCCTCAAACTCTGAAAAAATATATAATCCAATTAACTTAAGACATATTTAAGAAAAAACACAAAAGATTTCTTAGATACCAGAATGAGGTATAAACCGCTAACACAGTCAAAAGATTCATGGTAAAGGCTTACATTTTATTACCTCCTAAAACACCTGAAATTTATTAAAACTTAAAAAATAAAAAATAACTTACCTATAGGATATCCCAATGCAAAGTCATTACTTTGTGTAGCAAAAATAGGAAATAGTCCGGCTTTGCTAAATCGACTATCGGGACTGGCAACCAATAACGTTAATATACATACAACGAAAAATACAGAAGCTTTGGCAATTAAGATACTGTATAGAAAAGACCAATCCACATTAGAAAAATTAAGTACGACCATGTTTTTGAATAGTAAAGCTGGAAGTGCAAATCTGGAGACAAAATTTCCCAGTCCTTTTGCTTGTGTTGATGTTATAACATTGGCCCTTCCTGCTATGTAGCCACAAAGGACTATGCCAAAGCATTCTAGTAAGGCTGGAAAAAGCCTTGTTATTGACATTGAAGGTGGGTCATTAGTGGAATTAAATCCATGTGTAACTGGTGAGGACAAAGTCTTGGTCATATTGACTGCAAGGGTTAAGTTCTTGGCAGGTATATCGGAAAAAGAATTCATTTTCTTTCACCTTCCAACTCCAACCAGAGCTCTGAAAAGAAAGGAAGAAAGATTCAGTGTGAAATCAACAAGAAGAATTCTAGTTGCAAGGATACACTGGCAAACCTAAATTTATTAAATGGCCAAATAAATACACAAAATTTTTTTCAACTACCATCATAGAAAAATACAATGAAGAGAAAAAAAAGGGTGGGAATGTCTGCTAACAACAACCTCTTGACTCTCAAAGGTGAGTCAGCTCAAAATATTTATGTCTTATATTCAGTAAAAGATACGAGTAAAATAACATCCACAAATATCACAGCTGCAATGATGCCCTGTGGTTCTCTCCAGTGATCCAGACTCAAGCTCCGCCTGGTGGATAAGAGCATGGGGCCCACAGAGTCTCTGCTGAATGTCCACTGCAGCCAAATTGTCCAGAAATTTCAGAAGTTCTCAGGGCTACATCAAGGAGTCACAATGGACAGGAAGGTCCTTTCCAGCCTGCAGAAGGTCTTGAATATAGGATAGGAAAAAGAATATAATAAAATATCACTAATTAACTTTGAACCAGTAACTTCTGTGCCTCACTTTCCTCATGTGTGAAATGGCGATAATAGGACCTACCTCATAGGAACTCGATATTATTCAATATCAAGTCCTTATAACCACATTTGCTACAAATAAATCACTTAACAAAAGTTAAATATAACTTGGTGGCATATAAGAGAGAGAATGAAGGAAAAAATGATGGCCTCCCACCTACCTAGTCTTCGTTCCTTTTACACCAGAAACACACATTGGCTGTCCTGAATGCTCCATAGCGGCACTGAATGTGCCCTTGAGCACCACAGGGACTTTGCACATCAAGTTCACTCTAAAATATTCTCTTCCCTAACCACCTACCATTCTCCACACAACAACTACCCATCCTTTGAATTGTATGCAAATCAATTCAGGAGTTGTTGTAGGTAAGGCTCCTCTAACACTATACCCAGGCAAGAAGCCTTTCTCAAGTAGAATCATATTCCTTAACTTTAGGCCACTTTTCTCAGTTTATTAGACTGTGCATTTGAGTGACTATGTGATTTATGTCTGTCTCCTTCACCGGACATTAAGTGCCATAGAAGCAAGGACTGTGCATGCTTTTGTTTCTTCCTAATGCTGAGCACAGTGCCTGAAGATTAAGGCACATAGGAGATTAAGAGACGAAAACAATTACCTGCTCTTGTATAAACCCTTCACTCTTAGGTGGATCAATGGTCTCTCTTAGGAACTGTCTACTTCATGAACAGAATCTTGTTTTTCTCTGAATGCTAAGTATTCTAAGTTTTTTACTATATATAGCAACAGGCCCAAGACCACAAAATGTGCTCTAAAATGTTCTAAAAGCTGTTCATACAATGTTAAAGAACACAAAATGTCTTGCAAAATGTTCTAAAGATGTTCAGAAAATGCTAAAGCAAGGAAAACTTTATGTTAACATGACAATACTTAGCAGACTTTCTTCTTGTAGCCAGGGACACATTAGATTTGAACAACTCTGTAACTAATCAGCTTTTATTAGTAACTAGAAGTTAATATAGAGACCATTGCCAATTCCTAAGGGATTATTATGGGTAAACCATCCAAAGTAACCTTATATAACATAAAAAGTAAAACAGCTTATGCTTCCTGAAATGTACAATGCCCAGGGTTAAATTCTTAAACACCCATCTAACATTAAGGACTCAGATGGCAGGCCAGAAACCAACAACAACTGATCCAAGGGGGTGTGGATGAGATAATTTTCTCTGAGCTACCCTAGTATAAGCTGAATTCATTTAAAAACATGTTTAAATCTGGATCAGGACAAGTTATTTTCCTACTAGGATTAGATAGGAGTGGTCAATATACACAAAACCTGTAATACTCACACATACTTGAAGTCTACCAAATAAGCATCAGATTATATCCTGGGAAAGCTACTGATTGATACAGGTAGTCATAACGGAAGTAAGGAGCTGGTAAATGAGTGAACTAAAGTGTTAAACATTCAGAGCCCCTGAGAGATGTGGATTTGAAAAACTAGTGCTAAGATTAAAGTGATAAACTACTCCAGTCTTCTGTTATTTTTTAAAAGTTCCCTATATTTCTTTGCCTGGACTAACTTACACTTCTCACTGCCCCTTATTTGTACCAACCACACTTGCATGTCAATTTATTCCAATAATTTTTAAACCAACAGTTTTAAGTAAATTTGCAGTTGTTCAGTGAAGAGTCAAATGGCCCGAACCCAATTTGGGGCCTATCGCTTATCAACTCCTTGGGCAACTAAGCCTGTCTGCACTTCAGCTTCTTCAACTGTAAAATGAGAGTAAAAATCTCCTTAGACAGATATTGTGAGGACTGGAGATTTTATACACAGCTTATTATAGTAGCTTTTCACAAAGTAGACCTTCAAGAAATGATAATAACAGCTATTGGGAGTTGTGTGTCCTAATAATAACAAGAATGGTAGTAAATTAAATACAATTAATTGTTCTATGCCAATTCTTCAAACATACTTGGTATTAAAGAGCCTTCAACTAAAACAGAGGGATGGGATAGATTATAAGGTCATCAGTTTTTGTTTTATACCAAACAACTAAGGGGAGTTTAAAAATTTAGTTTGATCTTAGTTGTTAACAGGGAAGGGAAAGTTCTTTAGTTCCCTCTAGGTGATGGTCATATAGTTGTAGCCATGTCCAGGTTTAACTTTCAGTTAGTCAAAAATTAAGAGAAAAACTTTGAAAAGTAATCTTCCCTTTCCCATGAAGCTTCTTTTAATGTTCCTTGATATTATAAAAGCAATATCTGCTAATTGAGGGGCAATCAAAATAACCAAAAAGGACTTAGAAAGTTTTATGTCATCTTAATTTTTTTTCCTCCAACAGGAAGAAAATAAACTTCCTAAAGCATTCTTTTAAAATAAACAGGAGCCACAGGAATGGAAGTATTTTTTAAAAATCGCATCCAGTCTTTTCATCTCCTTAAAAACCAATGCTTGTTAAAGAACAAAAAGTTGGCTTGTCACAGAAAAAGACCACTCACTGGGACGGGAGCAGACAAAACCTATACACTAGCCACTTCTGGTCACTCATGATTTAGATAACAAGGAGGAACCACTGACACTGTAAACTGCTATTAAGTGAAAATCGGGAGGAGGGTTCTGACTGGTTTCAAAGAGAAAGCTTTAAAACCTTAGGCTGTCTATTTCTCAAACACCCAATATCCTTTATCGGGTGGGAAAAACGTAATACAGTGTTGCACCATTCAAGCACTTTCCAACATCAACACTCACACCAACCACCCACTCCCACCTACTTGCAGGGGACCAAATGTCCTCCCTAGAGACCCAGGGTGGGGAGGGCTGAGCGCTGCCTCTTGCCTTGTCGGCGGTGACAGACTTTGGCCCTCTAAGATAAGGATGTAGAGAATCCCTAATCAAACAGGCCGCCCAAAGAACAGCTGCCACCCAATGCCTGGGAAGGCAGCAGTGGAAGTGTTCGGGATAAAAAGTTGGACGGTCAGCTTTCCCGGGGCATGGTAGTCACATCGCAAGGTAAGTGAAATGCTCCTAAAAGGGGTAAGGGAGACAATTTGGTGCAACGCTCCAGGTACCTGGGCACAAACTCCCAGGATGGCATTCGCTGAGGCCACCCCCCAGAATAATGGGAAGAGTCAGAACGATATGGTGGATGCACGTACAGTGAGGCGCTCCTCAAACTGGGGGATGGCAGATCTGTCACCAAAGGGGACAGGCCGCCCCTTCCCCTGCCTAAGTCTTCCCGGGTGGACCGCACGTCCTAAAGGCAGGCGCTGCGGGGCAGAGGCGGGCAGGCGCAGGCAGCGGACTGCGGGCCTAGGCGCTGCTCACCGGCTCAGACTGGAGGAGCGAGAGCGGGGGCACCAGGGGTCCGCAAAGGAATGGGACCGCGCAGGTCGGCGCCCCAGGGGCCCATCTCACCTGCTATGTCTGCAGCCCTGGGGCCGCGGGAGAAGGGAGTCGATGCTCGAGGTGGACCAAGCAGGGAGGAAATCACCGTCATTTCCCACCCACAGCCCGCCTAACAGAGAGCTGCCGGCTGCCGGGGTCAGGCTACAGCAGCTCAGTCACGTTCCGAGAAAGTGAGGGGCTTAGTAAGCTGGGACCAGGTCAACTCCTCCCCGTGCCGCCCCGCCCCGCCCCTCCTTTAAGCCCCGCCCCGGCCAGGGGAACCCCGGAGCTGTGCGGGCCCCGGCCCCGCCCTTTCGCTCCGCCCCCGACCGCCGAGAGGCGGAGGCCCCTGGTTCTCACCCACGTCCCCTCCCCCCTCCCGCTCCTCTCCCCACGCCTACTGCGAGCCGCTAGAAGCCGGCGGCAGGACTTCCGGCCGCTCGGCTCCCGCAAAATGGCGGCAGCTGTGGGGGCTTTGTGGTTTTTCTTTCCCCTAAAGTCAGGTGCAGAAGCCTCTCGTCTTTCCGCCTGACCCCAGCCTCGTGTGGTCTGCCTAGCCCTCTCTCGATTAGCCTAGTCGTTTATATAGTTCAGTTTAAAAACAAGGTCTTAAAAGAGTCAGAATCGTGGGTCAGACTCCTGCCTTTCACCTTTCCCAAGGCAGTGTGACTTTGACCTTCCTAGATCAGAGACTAAAATGTAAAGCTTTTTATTCTGTTTGGTGGTGGTGGTTTAGTCTACAAGTCCTGACTTTTGCGATCCCATGGCCTGTAGCCTGCCGGGCTCCTCTGTCCATGGGAGTCTCCAGGCGAGAACACGGGAATGGGTTGCTATTTCCTTCTCCAGAGGATTTTCCCGACCCAGGAATCGAACTCGGGTCTCCTGTATTGCAGGCAGATTCTTTGCCGACTGAGCCATGTTGTGTTTGGTTTAGTAAATAAGCACCCAGTCGCTGACTTCTTGTGTTTCTATTGTGGGTTGAACCATGCCTACCCCCTCAGTGTACTGAGAGAAAACTGATGTATTTGTGGAAAACTTAACAGAGCAGGAACTGAAGATACAGGAAAATAATGCGTTCTGCCCTGTTCTCCTCATTTCACCCCTTGTTCTCTATCTTAACTTTTAACAGCCATCCTTTTTTGCCTAGAACCTGGCTACTTTTTTTTTTTTTTTAATCTGACTATATCTCAAAGCTGAAAGGATTTATTTAGAAAGTTTGGAGATGAATTCAATGGAATATTTATTGAGCTTTGACTTATAGCGAAAAACTGGAAGATAGCCCTGGACATGAAAGGTAGGGTGAAACTCTAGGAAGTTTCTTAGGTTGGCCTTGGACTTTGGACCATATCCTCTGACCACAATAAAACCATTAATTTTTTTTTTTTTCCATGAGAACATGTCTTAGTGATTACACTAATTTTGGATATGCAATCTGGAAGCTTTCCCAGGGTAAGTTAAAAGACTGAAAGCAAGAAAAACAGATGACTTTGGGGAAAAAAACAAGCCAAGAGGAAATAAAAACTCCGGGGGGGGGGGGGTAATGAAAAGAATGAAAAAGACCTGAGAGACATTACAAAAGAACTGTTAGGACTGGATTATTGATAGGGCTGAGAAAAGGAAGGAGATAATGAACCTAGGTATTTGCTCATCCATTACAATAAAGAAAGTGAAGAAGAACTAAAGTTCCTCTTGATTAAAGTGAAAGAGGAAAATGAAAAAGTTGGCTTAAAACTCAACATGCAGAAAACAAAGATCATGGCATCTTTGCCCATCACTTCATGGCAAATAGATGGAGAAACAGTGGCAGACTTTATTTTGGGGGGCTCCAAAATCACTGCAGATGGTGACTTCAGCCATGAAATTAAAAGACGCTTACTCCTTGGAAGAAAAATTATGACCAACCTAGACAGTATATTAAAAAGCAAAGACATTTTAGCCAACAAAGGTCCATCTAGTCAAAGCTATGGTTTTTGCAGTGGTCATGTATGGATGTGAGAGTTGGACTGTGAAGAAAGCTGAGCACTGAAGAATTGATGCTTTTGAACTGTGGTGTTGGAGAGGACTCTTGAGAGTCCCTTGGACTGCAAGGAGATCCAACCAGTCCATCCTAAAGGAGATCAGCCCTGGGTATTCATTGGAAGGACTGATGTTGAAGCTGAAACTCCAATACTTTGGCCACCTGATGCGAAGAGCTGACTTATTTGAAAACACCCTGATGCTGGGAAAGATTGAAGGTGAGAGAAGGGGACGACAGAGGATGAGATGGTTGGATAACATCACCGACTCAATGGACATGAGTTTAAGTAAACTCCGGGAATTGGTGATGGACAGGGAAGCCCATCATGCTGCAATCCATGGGGTTGCAAAGAGTCGGACACGACTGAGCGACTGAACTGTACTGAACTACAATAAAGTAAAGGAATAAAACTAGGGAAACTCTTAATACCCTTACTAGTTGTAAGTCTCCACCCTTTCCTATCATTCTATTACCTGAAGATGAAGAAATGTTTCAAGTGAGGGAAGTGGTTACAGAAGATAATGAATTTGGTTTTAGGCCTAAAATCTAAAATCTTAAGAAAGTCTCCTCTCTTGAAGAAGTTATCACCTTCATTTGAGGTCCTGGAGATTAAGTAAGTCATTGGTCTAAGAACAGCCAGCAAGAGAATGGAAATCTAGTGCTCACTGTTCAGAACTAATTGCTCATGAAAGTGTCAGCACCTGTAAGATTGCTAGGAGACACCGGAAGAGAAAACAGAAACTGAAGACAGAGAAAAAACACAGCAAAGATGTGGTTTGGAGCCAGCTGCACAGAGTGGACAAGTTTTCCGGTACTAGCAGCTGGCCGGGGGACAATGGCTAGGAAAAAAGTGTTTACAGAGAGGAAGGACTTCATCAAAAATCATTCTTAGATAAGCATTTACTGATGAATGCCATAAGGTAAACTTTTAATTCTATTATCATGTCTTCTAGTCATTCTGTGAGATGCTGACCTATATGTAATATTAACTGAAAATAGGAAGTGAAAAGCACAACACCTCAGATAACTTGTTTAACACTTTACTGTAAATGTATCACTTTTTCCTATGCATATAAAAATCAGTAAAGAAAAGTAAGGTTATACAATACACATTATTTTTCATACACATGATTTTTAGTAATCTTTTTCATTTAATAATATTTAACATTTTTATGCATAAATATAGATCTCTATCATAACTTTCAACACCTACTGAATATTCCCTATTGAAAAGTTGAGGATTATCTCCCTTAAAATTCTTTGAACTTTCTCTCTTTGGACTCTGGACCATCCATAGTGTCTAATCAAAGATAAGTAAAGAAGAGGAAGATAAAACAGTAGAAGTGTTCAGACTGACTTACAATGTGTTGTTTGAAGTCACTACTGTGGGCAAGAATCCCTTAGAAGAAATGGATAAACCCGCAGAATCAACAAAAGGGTGCAATTTCAAAAACGACAAATCTCAAAAACAACAAAAGGGTGCAATCTCAAAAATGACAGAAAGATTTCTATTCATTTCTTAGGCAGACCATTCAATATCACAGTAATCAAGTCTAGGCCCCAACCAGTAATTCTGAAGAAGCTGAAGTTGAACTGTTCTATGAAGACCTACAAGACCTTCTAGAATTAACACCACAAAATGATGACCTTTTCATCATAGGGGACTGGAATCCAAAAGTAGGAAGTCAAGAGATACCTGGACTAACAGGCAAGTTTGGCCTCGAGGTACAAAATTAAGCAAGGCAAAGGCTAATAGTTTTGCCAAGAGAATGCACTGGTCATAGCAAACACCCTCTTCCAACAACACAAGAGAAGACTCTATACATGGACATCACCAGATGGTCAACACCGAAATCAGATTGATTATTTTCTTTGCTACCACAGATGGAGAAGCTTTATGCAGTCAGCAAAAACAAGACTGGAAGCTGACTGTGCCTCAGATCGTGAACTCCTTATTGCCAAATTCAGACTTAAATTGAAGAAAGTAGGGAAAACCACTAGGCCATTCAGGTATAACCTAAATGAAATCCCTTATGATTATACAATAGAAGTGACAAATAGATTCAAGGGATTACATCTGATAGAGTGCCTGAAGAACTACGGACTGAGGTTTGTGACACTGCACAGGAGGTGGTGATCAAAGCCATTCCCCCCAAAAGATATGCAAAAAGGCAAAATGGTTGTCTGAGGAGGCCTTACAAAGAGCTGAAAAAAAGAAGAGAGGCTAAAGGCAAGGGAGAAAAGGAAAGGTATACCTTCCCAAAAGGAAATATATTTGAATGCAGAGTTCCAAAGATAGCAAGGAGAGATAAGAAAGCCTTCGTAAGTGAGCAATACAAAGAAATAGAGAAAAACAATAGAATAGGAAAGACTAGAGATCTCTTCAAGAAACTCAGAGATACTAAGGGAACATTTCATGTAAAGATGGAGAAAATAAAGAACAGAAATGGTATGGACTTAACAGAAGCAGAAGAAATTAAGAAGAGGTGGCAAGAAAACACAGAAGAACTATACAAAAAAGAACTTCATGACCCAGATAACCACAATGGTGTGATTACTCACTTAGAGCCAGACATCCGGGAGTGTGAAGTCAAGTGAGCCTTAGGAAGCATCACTGTGAACAAAGCTAGTGGAGGTGATGGAATTCCAGCTGAGCTATTTCACATCCTAAGAGATGCTGCTGCTAAAGTGCTGCACTCAGTGTGCTAGCAAGTTTGGAAAACTCAGCAGTGGCCACAGGACTGGAAAATGTCCTGGAATGTTTTCATTCCAATCCCAAAGAAGGACAATGCCAAAGAATGTTCAAACTACCACACAATTGCATTCATTTTACATGCTAGGAAAGTAATGCTTAAAACTCTTAATGCCAGGCTCAGCAGCATATGAATTGAGAACTTCCAGAAGTTCAAACTGGATTTAGAAAAAGCAGAGGAACCCAGAGATCAAATTGCCAACATCTGTTGGATCATAGAAAAACCAAGAGAATTCCAGAAAAATATCTAGTTCTGCTTCATTGACTACACTAAAGCCTTTGACTGTGTGGATCACAACAAACTGGAAAATTCTGAAAGCGATGGGAATACCAGACCACCTTACCTGCCCCCTGAGAAACTGGTATGCAGGTCAAGAAGCAAGAGTTAGAACCAGTCATGGAACAACAGACTGGTTCCAAATAGGGAAAGGAGTACGTCAAGGCTGTATATTGTCACCCAGCTTATTTAACTTATATGCAGAGTACATCATGAGAAATGCCAGACTGGATGAAGCACAGGTGGAATCATGTTTGCTGGGAGAAACATCAATATCCTCATATACGCACATGACACCGCCCTCATGGCAGAAACTGATGAGAAACTAAAGAGCCTCTTGATGAAGGTGAAAGAAGAGAGTGAAAAAGCTAGCTTAAAACTCAACATTCAGAAAACTGAAATAATGACATCTGGTCCCATCACTTAATGGCAAAGAGATGAGAAACAATGGAAACAGTGAGAGACTTTACTTTCTTGGGCTCCAAAATCATTGCAGATGGTGACTGCAGGCATGAAATTAAAAGACACTTGCTCCTTGGGAGAAAAGCTGTGACAAACCTAGATAGCGTATTAAACATCAGTGAACTGTGGTGTTGGAGAAGACTCTCAGAGTCCCTTGAACTGCAAGGAGATCAAACCAGTCAATCCTAAGCTGAAGCTCCAATACTTTGGCCGCCTGATGTGAAGAGTTGACTTATTTGAAGAGACCCTGATGCTGGGAAAGATTGAAGGCAGGAGGATAAGGGGACGACAAAGGATAAGATGGTTAGATGCCATCACTGACTCAATGGACATGAGTCTGAGCAAGCTCTGGGAGACGGTGAAGGCAGGGAAGCCTGGCATACTGCAGTACATGGGGTCACAAAGAATTGGATATGACTGAGCAACTGAACAAACAACAGCAATATAATTTCAATTTCTTTTAAAAATATTTAGTTTCTTTGACACTCCCTGTCCCCTTCCTGACAGCACCAATTTCTCCTTCAGTCAGTTCAGTTCAGTCACTCAATTGTGTCTGACTCTTTGCAACCCCGTGGACTGCAGCACTCCAGGCTTCCCTGTCCATCACTAACTCCTGGAGCTTACTCAAACTCATGTCCATTGAGTCCGTGAAATTATCCAACCATCTCATCCTCTGTCGTCCCCTTCTCCTCTCACCTTGAATCTTTCCAAGCATCAGGGTCGTTTCCAATGAGTCAGTTATTCGCACTCCAAAGTATTGGAGTTTTAGCTTCAACATCAGCCCTTCCAATGAATATTCAGGACTGATTTCATTTGGGATTGACTGGTTGGATCTCCTTGCAGTCCAAGGGACTCTCAAGAGTCTTCTCCAACACCACAGTTCAAAAGCATCAATTCTTCGGCACTCAGCTTTATTTCTAGTCCAACTCTCACATCCATACGTGACCACTGGAAAAACCATAGCTTTGACTAGATGGACCTTTGTTGTCAGAGTAATGTCTCTGCTTTTTAGTATGCTGTCTAGTTTGGTCATAGGTTTTCTTCCAATGAGCACTGTCTTTTAATTTCATGACTGAAGTCACCATCTGCAGTGATTTTGGAGCCCCCAAAAATAAAGTCTCTCACTTTTTCCATTGTTTCCCCATCTCTTTGCCATGAAGTGATGGGACCAGATGCCATGATCTTCATTTTCTGAATGTTGAGCTTTAAGCCAACCTTTTCACTCTCCTCTTTCACTTTCATCAAGAGGCTCTTTAGCTCCTCTTCACTTTCTGCCATAAGGGTGGTGTCATCTGCACGTCTGAGGTTACTGATCACTTTTCACTTTCATGCACTGGAGAAGGTGATGGCACCCCACTCCAGTATTCTTGCCTAGAAAATCCCATGGACAGAGGAGCCTGGTAGGTTGCAGTCCATGGGGTCATGAAGAGTCAGACATGACTGAGCGACTTCACTTTCACTTTTCACTTTCATGCACTGGAGAAGGAAATGGCAACCCACTCCAGTGTTCTTGCCTGGAGAATCCCAGGGACGGGGGAGCCTGGTGGGCTGCCGTCTATGGGGTCACACAGACTGAAGTGACTTAGCAGCAGCAGCAGCCCAGCAATCTTGATTCCAGCTTGTGCTTCTTCCAGCCCAGTTTCTCATTATGTACTCTGCATATAAGTTAAATAAGCAGGGTGAAACTATACAGCCTTGACGTACTCCTTTTCCTATTTGGAACCAGTCTGTTGTTCCATGTCCAGTTCTAACTGTTGCTTCCTGACTGGCTTCAGGTGAGGTTTAATCCTATGACTCGAACTGTCATCAAGGACCCATTTATTTTCTTCTCTCTGCAGTGTCAGACTTTACTTTTGGGGGCTCCAAAATCACTGCAGATGGTGATTGCAGCCATGAAATTAAAAGACTTACTCCTTGGAAGGAAAGTTATGACCAACCTAGATAGCATATTCAAAAGCAGACACATTACTTTCCAACAAAGGTCCGTCAAGGCTATGGTTTTTCCAGTGGTCATGTATGGATGTGAGAGTTGGACTGTGAAGAAAGCTGAGCACCGAAGAATTGATGCTTTTGAACTGTGGTGTTGGAGAAGACTCTTGAGAGTCCCTTGGACTGTGAGGAGATCCAACCAGACCATTCTGAAGGAGATCAGTCCTGGGTGTTCTTTGGAAGGACTGATGCTGAGGCTGAAACTCCAATACTTTGGCTACCTCATGTGAAGAGTTGACTCATTGGAAAGGACCCTGATGCTGGGAGGGATTGGGGGCAGGAGGAAAAGGGGACAACAGAGGATGAGATGGCTGGATGGCATCACCGACTCAATGGACGTGAGTTTGAGTGAACTCCAGGAGTTGGTGATGGACAGAGAGCTTTTCACTTAGCCAGGTTTATGGCTTTATATAAACATCCTCTGAAATTATGGCTTCTTTTTGTTGTTTTACATGATGTGTGCTTAGTCACTCAGTTGTGTCCGACTCTTTGCGACCCCATGGACTGTAGCCTACCAGGCTCCTCCACCCATGGGATTCTCCAGGCAGGAATACTGGAGTGGGTTACCATGCCCCCCACTCCTTCAGGGAATCTTCCCAATCCAGGGATCGAACCCAGGTCTCCTGCGTTGCAGACAGATTCTTTACCATCTCAGCCACAATTTCTGACTTGTCAAGGTAAAACCCTGAAAACTATTTTTTTTAAATTCAACGTTGTATTTTTGTAAATACATAGTGGCTTTTTCCCCTTTTCAATTTGCTATTAAAATATTCTTACAAGGCTGAGTTGGTGGACACATGGATGTACCTGGAGAAGGATTCCTCCCGAGAGAGCATGGAAGCTCCATGCTCTATTCTCACATACTGTGCCCTATGCATCTCGTCCATCTGGGTGTTCATTTGTATCTTTTAGCATATCCTTTTATAATAAACTAGTGAAAATAAATCGCATTTGTTATTGTTATGGCTGGAGAAAGTAAGAAGTCCAGCCACTATAAAAGAGTTATACCATAGTTGTTGGTATATATACAGATTATATATTATATGTATATTATGTATATATGTTTTTTTCCTTAGGGAAAATATAATCTAAACATTTCACCTTGTTACTGATTTTATTGATGTCAGGTGAGACTCAAATGTATTAAATAGACAAGGGCTTTTGTCTGGGTCAGCACTTCAGAAGTTTTAAGGAGAAAAACAGTGAAACCAGAATTAGATTATGAAACTAAAAGTTAAATCAATGATTTAGGTAAGATAGAGTGCAGAAAGTATGCAATAGCAACACGATGACTTTGGAGCCCATCTGATTTGCCTCAAGATTTAGCGTCTTGATACGGTACTTGTGGTTTTGTTTTGACCTTTTCTTTTTTTTTTGTAAAAGGGTTAGAGATCAGGAAAATGAAAATGAAGAACAACAAAAAATACTCCTGTTTTTACTACTAGTTTGTTCAGTAAAAAAGTTGCTCACAGACAAACTTATGTAATAGGCAGTCATTCAATAAAGAATCTTATAAATGTGTAGAATGTTTTGTAATTTGAATAATCTCTAAGATGAAACACTGTAAAACTAACCAACTTTGTATGATATAAAGAGGAAGTGGCAAAACCTCAGACTTAGTTTTGACTTTGGAGTAAGGTCTTTAGCTGATTCTTGTTAAACCTGGATGGAACTTTTGAGTTTAATAGCTAGTTCAAAAAACAAGTTATCTATCATATCTTCAGTATATCAGTTAAGCATAGATAGACCTCAGATGCATTCTTCTGGTAGATTTTGGGTTTCAGGAGTTCTACATTCCTTCCTTCCTCAAAAGGGTAGGCAATTTATCTGTGTTGATTTCTGTGGTATCCTTAGTACCTGGAACAGTACTTGGCACATAGTAGGCACAAGGTAAATATTTGTTACCCTGCCAACTCTTGGAATGCCAGCTAAACACTTTCATGAAGTTTCTGTATTTAGAGAACTTAGGACAGAAACACCTGCTCTTTCTTGTGTTGATTCTTTCAAATATCAACAAAAGTAACTGAAGAAGAAGTAACAGAACTCAAGTCTCTGAGTGGCAGTAGAGGAACCAGATTGTGTTGTGACTATCAATGGCTGAAAAAGCCAAATCATGAGGAATTGTTATTCCCCAATGGCTCAGCAGTAAAGAATCTGTCTGCAATGCAGGAGACACAGGAAATGTGGGTTTGATCCCTGGGTTGGGAAAATCCCCTGGAGGAGGAAATGGGAACCCACTCTAATATTCTTGCCTGGAAATTCCCATAGACAGAGGAACCTAGTGGGTTATAGTCTATGGGTCACAAAGGGTCAGACATGACTGAGCAGCTGAGCACTGGACATAGACTAAATGTGATAATGTCCCAAGAATCAATTCTACAAATATTTAAATGTCCCTACAATTCCAAAAGTTAGACTTTCCTTTTACCTTAACTTCTATGCAAGCTTTCCCTAAGCCATTCCAAAAAGTGGAAACAGGACACAGAACTCAAGACTTCTGAGCTATAAAAGCACTACCCAGATTGAGTCAGAAAGATGCCTGGGCACTAGGTTTGGAGTAAGTTGTTCTTGGAGAATAAAACTGATAAAAGTGAGTTTCTCAGTGCAGCGTTAATTGGCATCTAGGCTTCTATAGCCTACAGCTAAAAGGACTATTAACTATGTCCTCAAGCCTGGCTTATGATTCGTTCTAATAGCCTAACTCAAGCCCTCTCCCATGGGTATACATTTTGGAGACAAGATGTTTATATAATGCTAACTCAGATATGCAGATGACACCACCCTTATGGCAGAAAGTGAAGAGGAACTAAAAAGCCTGTTGATGAGAGTGAAAGAGGAGAATGAAAAAGTTGGCTTAAAGCTCAGCATTCAGAAAACTAAGATCATGGCATCCAGTCCCATCACTTCATGAGAAATAGATGGGAAAACAGTGGAAACAGTGTCAGACTTCATTTTTTGGGGCTCCAAAATCACTGCAGATGGTGATTGCAGCCATGAAATTAAAAGATGCTTACTCCTTGGAAGGAAAGTTATGACCAACCTAGATAGCATATTGAAAAGCAGAGACATTACTTTGCCAACAAAGGTCCATCTAGTCAAGGCTATGGTTTTTCCAGTGGTCATGTTTGGATGTGGGAGTTGGACTATGAAGAAAGCTGAGTGCCGAAGAATTGATGCTTTTGAACTGCGGTGTTGGAGAAGACTCCTGAGAGTCCCTTGGACTGCAAGGAGATCCAACCAGTCCATCCTAAAGGATATCAGTCCTGGGTGTTCATTGGAAGGACTGATGTTGAAGCTGAAACTCCAATACTTTGGCCACCTCATGCAAATAGTTGACTCATTGGAAAAGACCCTGATGCTGGGAGGGATTGGGGGCAGGAGGAGAAGGGGACGACAGAGGATGAGATGGCTGGATGGCATCACCGACTCGATGGACGTGAGTTGGAGTGAACTCTGGGAGTTGGTGATGGACAGGGAGGCCTGGTGTGCTGCGATTCATGGGGTCGCAAAGAGTCAGACACGACTGAGCGACTGAACTGAACATGATAAGATTCCTAGAAAAGCCTTAGAAATTTCATTTCATATGTTGCCTCAGTAATTGGTTAAGGATCTTCTTTTTACATAATAGCCTTTGTCAAATGAAAAACTGCTATTAAAAAAGCTTAAGCCCAATATTTGCCATAGTGAATGTAATTGTTTTAGAGGCGAAAGGAGATTGTCCCTGAGGGCAGTTGAAACCGTATTTAGAAATCTTCAAACCCAGGCAGTGATCTCAGAGAGATTCAGAAGCATCTTCCTGAATCTTTCTTCTCAACCACTTTAATTTCACTTGTCCAACCATGTTGTGTCAAAAACTAGAGTATGAAGGAAATGATCACTTTTCTTGTTTGTCCAAAATTCCTCTGCTAACTTTGGAAGGTGCTAAGCAGGAAAAGTGGTAAACTCCCTCTGTCATAGGGAGTTTAGCCTATGTGAATGTAGAGGGTTCCTGAAAGTAATTTATGGAATAATCTGAAAAAGAGCAGTTTGTCTCTTCCACTCTTGGAAAGGGAAATAAGAGAGCGTAGTATCAGTCCCTCTGAGGGAAGGTGACCAATGGGAGGCTGTGGCTAAGGAGCCAGCTGGTGCCCGGATATTGCTCTAGGTGATGTTCTATAAAGGATAGAGCATGGAGGGCTGGAGTTCAGACACTTCCTCCATTTTGACAAGAGCTGTTCCATTGTTTCCTCTTTTAGGCCTTACTCCTGATGTGCTTTCAGGCACTCTATCATTCTTTCTCTTTCTCAGCGTGTTCTCATCTTCTCATTTCACTATTGTTACAGGCATACTTTGGAGATACTGTGGGTTTGGTTCCAGGCTGCCGCAATAAAATGAACACTGCAATAACATGAGTCACATGAACTTTGGGGTTTCCTATTGCCTATAAAAGTGATATTTACAGTATAGTCTGTTAAATGTGCAATGTGTACAAATGTACATTATGTCTGTAAAACAATTTACATGTCTTAATTAAAAAATACTTTATTGCTAAAAAGTGCTAACCATCATGTGGCAATGCAGGGTTTCCACAGACCTTCAATTTGTAAAAAGCACAGTTATCTGTGGAGCACAATAAAACCAAGTGCAGTAAAACTAGGTATTTTTGTGCATGCTAGCAATTTGGTGCTGGCAAGCTACCTGCTTGCTCCACACATTATTTGTTCAGTATGAGTTTAATGTGTAGGTTACTGATCATGACCTAGGAGCGTCATGTGAGCGAAAGATGGAATAACAGGGGGCAGGGATCAACCATGACTGAGGTACAGAAGGGTAAAGAGCAGAGCGTTTAATCACAGTCAGGAGTCCACAGGTCTGTCACATTGCTCAATCAGCTTCACACCAGAATCATCTGGGGAATAAAACTTTTTTAAATTGAAGCATAATTTACATACAATATTATGTTAATTTCAGGTGTATAACAAAATGATTTGACATTTCTATGCATTGCAAAATGACCACTTGGGGAATGTAATTTTTAAAAATATAGATGCCAGGGCCCCTGTCAGACTTACTAAATCAACATCACTGGGATTGTGTCCATTCTTTTCCCCCCAGATTCTGCAGATGATTCTAATGCAAATTTCTGAAAGTGACACATTTAGGGAACAAACTCAAAATTATAAATCTGTTTCAAGGGCAGGCAGGAGTATTTGTCTTAGAGGAAGGCAGAAAAAATTTCCAGAGTCTCAGTCCTCTATGGAGAGAAATGTGTTCTTATTATGGGAAAAAGAGTACACTGAGTCTGGGAACTTCCTTTGGAAATCCATCTCAATAGAATTTTTACTATCAGGACATATTTCTCACGTGAAATCCATTTCTTTTTGGTTTGTGGACAAAAGCAAAACAAAATAAAACTGACCCCTGTCTTCATTTCTCATATATTTACACTATTTCCTCACTATAGGGCCATTATCAGATTCCAGTCAAAAAATTCATGTTATGGGTAAAACTGGATGAAGTAATTTTCTGATATATTCAGTAACTCAGCCAATACATTTACTGTATTGTGGATAATGTAGCAAAACCTCAGTGCTTTCATTTCATCATCTCTTAAAGCTTCAATTTCCTCTTATATTTCTTCAGGGATGTTATTTTCCAAAATATGGCTTTTTACTAATCTTTTATAGTTTGTGCATTTGGTGTCTTATTTAAGGAATCCTAACCTGTATCAAGGTCATCATGATATTCACCTACATTTTCTTTTAAAAGTTAAATGTCTTTGAAAATTGTTCTTCTTTGCACCATTTTCCAAATTCTTATATGTTATTGGAGCCCCACTCTAGACTCCAAGTGTAGAAAGTTCCTGCCCAGCACAGAGAAGAATGTTTCTGTAGTTCTTGCTACAGAATCAAGATCCAAAAATCCTCAATGCAGAATAAGATAAACTAGGAATGTACAGAGATAAAAATCTATCAAATATGGTAAAAGAAGATAGCAGAGTAGTATGAGCTAATGGAAATATTAATTATCTTAGAGTTAATGTGTATTTCCCCTAGAGAAATGCCTCTCCTACTTTGGCTCAGACGGTAAAGTGTCTGTCTATAATGCGGGAGACCCGGGTTCAAGCCCTGGATTGGGAAGATCCCCTGGAGAAGGAAATGGCAATCCACCCCAGTACTATTGCCTGGAAAATCCCATGGACAGAGGAGCCTGGTAGGCTACAGTCCATGGGGTCGCAAAGAGTCAGACATGACTGAGCGACTTCACTTTCACTTTCCCCTAAAGATACCTAAGAGATGAGATCTTAAGCCTTAAGAAGGCTGAGCAAATGAAGGGCGTGTGGACTAATGACTGGTAATCATGCTGTGGTTATGCTTACTGCATGTTTGTCAGACGTCTAGCCGAGGTATACTTATCATGTGTTTGCCAATATGTCTAGCAGGGCCTTTAAGATGTCCTTGAGTAAAAGTCATTGTACAGCTCCATGTCAGCTCTAGTAAAAAACCAACTACCTCGAAGAAAGTAATTTTTTGATGACATTCCTGGAAGATATCTCATATCTGAACCCCCAGTACATATGCAACTACTCCCTCAGGTTCTTGGCTCAACTTTGGAGCTGGCTGCTGGATTTGGGGCTCCAGCTCTTGCACTGCTTTGTTGTTGTTGAGCTCAGTCCTGTCCGACTCTTTTCAACCCTACAGACTGTAGCCCGCCAGGCTCCTCTGTCCATGGGATTCTCTAGGCAAGAATACTGGAGTGGGTTGCCATTTCCTCCTCCAGGGAATCTTCCTGACTCAGGGATCAAACCCACATCTCCTGCATCTCCTGCATTGCAGGCTGATTTTTTTGTCACTGAGCTGCCAGGGAAGCCCACACTGCTTTATGAATGTCTATCATCTAGTGTCTTCCGCCTGCCTCCAGGATTGTGTCAGCCAGTTTTGTCTACTGTGATTGACTTGGCTCACTTGTATCCTTTGCCCTAGCTGATCAGAATCATTCGGCCTCCATGTAGGATACTTAAATCCATCTCAAGCTGATGAGTATAAGCTTCTGGCCCAAATTTCCCAACTGTTACCAGGTGGGAACCAGGACTTACATTAAGAAAGCCAAACCTTTAGGATACTCTCCACATACTCACAGAGAAGGCAATGGCAACCAACTCCAGTACTCTTGCCTGGAAAATCCCATGGATGGAGGAGCCTGGTAGGCTGCAGTCCATGAGGTTGCTAAGAGTCGGACACGACTGAGCGACTTCACTTTCACTTTTCACTTTCATGCATTGGAGAAGGAAATGGCAACCCACTCCAGTGTTCTTGACTGGAGAATCCCAGGGACGGGGGAGCCTGGTGGGCTGCTGTCTATGGGGTCACACAGAGTCGGACACAACTGAAGTGACTTAGCAGCAGCAGCCACATACTCAAATGATCTAATTGACAATTGTCCCAACAAAGAGGCATCTCTACTGATAAAAATAGTCCCTTTTCAAAGGTGTGACTTGTGTTAGGCCACCTTGTGCAGAATAGCAGCACTCTTTGTGGGAGGCACCCTCTCATCAAGTGAATCTGATAGTTCGGTGGCCCCAGAGGGTGATTCTGCTTCTCGCCAGGAGCAGCTTTCCCTACCGTCCACTGTAAGAAATGTTACTGCTGTCCTCATGACCTTGCCTAGAGGAATGGCCAGACAGAGCAAAACATGACATTTTCTTTTTCCTCCCAATCACAATCTTTTTCTTTTCTGATTATAATAACAGACAGTATGTGTGCACATTAAAAAAAAAATGCAGTCAATACCAAAATGTATATAGTAGAAAACAAAAAGTATTCAGTAATACAATGCAAGAGATGTAGGTTCTATCCCTGGGTCAGGAAGATTCCCCTGGAGTAGGAAGTGGCAACCCACTCCAGGATTCTTGCCTAGAAAATCTCATGGAGAGAGGAGCCTGGTGGGTTACAGTTCATGGGGTTGCAAAGAGTCAGACATGACTGAGCGACAAAGCATACAATATTATAATTGTTAGTTTCCTATAGTAGGTTCTTTCCACGAAGGGTCTTTTAGTTCCATACCTACCTTTACCATTATATTATAACTAAGAAATAATCTTAGTTAATATATGCAGAAAATGTATACATATGTATATATGCACTCAAAAGCACATATATATTTATTAAAATGCAGAATTTTATAACCTCTTTTTTTAACTCAAAATATTGAGAATAAATACTTTTTCATTTCAATTGAATCCTTTTTTTTTTTTTTTAACTGCACTATAGTATTCTATATATGTGTATCATCGTTCATTTACTTAATTCTCTAATGGGAATTTCAGTAACTTTCATGAATATTTTCTTTGTTTTTTTAGTAGTTACCATTAAATTATTAACATATGAATTTAAGTAAGCTTAACAAACAACGAAGAAAACGACCAAAAACCCAGAGTCTGAAATTAATCTCTGGACCTTTCCTGGACAAGAAAAGAAATTTTAAACACTTTACTATTGAACACAGTTCACCTGTCACTCTACCGTTTTCCTTGTAAATATTGCTTAGAATTTTAATTTTGCCTCTTTGAAAAACAGAATAATTCAATTCTTTGAAGTTTAGAAAATATATTACCCATACATTACTACTTTCTACACTTTCTAGTCTTTCTGAATCTAACTCCCACGCACTCCCTCCCCCACACCTTCTGGACTGTGGAAGTGGCAGGTACATGCAGAGGCTCCAGAGTCAGACTGCCTGGATCAGGCCCTTGGTTCTGCCACTTGAAAGCTGAAAGGTGTGTGGCTTTGGATAAGTGACTTAACTTTCCCGTGCTTCAGTTTTCTTGTCCAAAAAATCAGGGTAATTATAGTAACTAGCTTATCAAATTGCTGTGAGAATTAAATTGATGCCTTTGAATAGCACCTTTGCACTAGTAAGTGGCCAATAATTATTTGCTAATATTATAATTGTGGGCTTTCTAGGTGGCTCACTGGTAAAGAATCTGCCTGCCAATGCAAGAGATGTAGGTTCTATCCCCGGGTCAGGAAGATTCCCCTGGAGTAGGAAGTGGCAACCCACTCCAGGATTCTTGCCTAGAAAATCCCATGGAGAGAGGAGCCTGGTGGGTTACAGTTCATGGGGTTGCAAAGAGTCAGACACGACTGAGCGACAAAGCATACAATATTATAATTGTTAGTTTCCTATAGTAGGCTCTTTCCACGAAGGGTCTTTTAGTTCCATACCTACCTTTACCATTATATTTTATATTTTCATACGTTTTCATGTTTCATTCTTTCATTTCAGCTTGAACTCCTTTCAGCATATCTTATAGTACAAGTCTAACGGTGATGAACTCCCTCAGCTTCTGTTTGGGAAAGTCCATCTCTCCATTCCTGAAAGACAACCTTGCTAGGTAAAGTATTCTTGGTAGATTTTTTTTAGTTCTTGTACTCTTGAATATATTATCTTACTTTCCTCTGGCCTGCAAGTTTTCTGCTGAGAAATCTTGGTCATCGCCTTCTGCTGGTTCCCTTTATGTGTGAGATTTTTTTCCTCTTGCTGCTTTTAAAATACTCTCATCTTTGGTTTTAGATAGTTATATCATACCTTGGATAAAATCATTTGGGGTTGAAATTTTGGGATTTATTAGCTTCACTGGGCTTCCAAGTTGGCTCTAATGGTAAAGAACCCACCTGCCAATGCAGGAGATAAAAGAGACATGGATGATCCCTGGGTCGGCAGGATCCCCTGGAGAAGGGCATGGCAACCCACTCCAGTATTCTTGCCTGGAGAATCCCATGGACAGAGGAGCCTGGTGGGCTACAGTCCACAGGGTTGCAGAGTCGGACATGACTGAAGTGACTTAGCACACGTGCCTTAGCTTCATTGAACTTGAACATCCAAACGTATCCTCAGATTTGGGAAGTTCTCAGTTACTGTTTCTTTAAATAAACTTTCTGCTCCTTTCTCTCTTTCTTTTCCTTCTGGACTCCAGTTATGTGTAGATTGTTTCTTTTGATGGTATCTCATAATTCACATAGACTGTCTTCATTCTTTTCATTCTTTTTTTCTTTTGCTTCTCTGATCAGATAATTTCAAACGACTTGTTTCTTAATTGACTGAGCCTATTTCAGCTCAGTTGAAACTATTGAATTCTTCAAGCACTGTATTCTTCAATGCTAAGGTTTCTGTTTTTCTTTGTGGCTTCTATTTCTTTGTTTAACTTCTCATTTTCTTCATGCATTATATTCCTAATTTCATTTAATTGTCTGTCTTTTCTTTTAGTTCACTAAATTTCCAATATTTTTATTTTTTAAATTATGAAAGTATGATAACACATTTACAGGAAACTTGGAAAATACAGAACAAGTTTACATATAGTTCCACTATATATTACAATTATTTTTAAAAGTAGCTAAATTAAGATTTTTAGTTGGAGTTTCAATATCAAATTCACAAAAATTACTAGAATGTATATACAGAGAAGTAGAAGAATATAGTAAGCCTGAAAAGCACTATGAACCAATTCAACATAATTAAGATCTAAATTTCTTTAAGAGGATTATTATGAATTATTTGTCAGTTCATAGATCTCCATGTCTTTAAGGTCAGTCAGTGGACTTTTAATAGCTTTCTTTGATGGAGTCATGTTTCTTTGATTATAGATCCCTCGGGCCTTGTATCGGTTAGGGTTTGAGAAAGTAGTCATCTCTTCCAGTCTTTACAAACTGTCTTTGCCAGGCAGAAATCTTTCACCAGTCAGCCTATCCAGAGATTCTAGGTAGATTGTGTGGTGTGTCTAAGGACAGGCTTGCTACTGTATTCCTTGGGCAGGAAGGTCTGCTGCCTGTGTCAGCGTGTAAGAAGGCTTGGTATTTGGGTAAATAGGAGTCAGCTTGGTGCCTGGGTCCACAGTGGCTCACTGGGCAGGCCTGGTGCTTGAGTCTGCACTGATGAACCTGAGACTGGGTCATTATGGGCAGACCTGGATCTTGGGTCCACAGGAGCCAACCAGGTGCAAAGGGCCAGTGGGGTAGGCCCATCATCTTAATCTGTGTGGGTCTATCTGGTACTAGGGTAGACTGGAAGCCTGACTGCATAGGAGCTGGCCTGAAGGCTGGGACCACAGGGCTACCCTGGCACGAGGACAAACCTGGAGCATGGGGATGCAGGAGTCATCCTGTCACCTGGGGCCTTAGGGGCCAGCCAGAAAGTTGTGTCTGTGGGTACAGACTGGTGTGGTATGGAGTGCAAGCATGAACCCATGGGAACCAGCCTTGAGGGTAGGGCCTCAGGGGCTGGCCTAGTGATGGAGAAGGCTAGGATCCTGGGTCTGTAGCAGCCTATCTGGAGTCTGCACCTACAGGGGCCAGTGTGGCATGAGGTGGCATGGGATCCTGGGATTATGGGAGCTGGCCTGGTGGTGGGTTGGATCAAAAACCTGGTCCTTGGTAGTTGGCCTGGTGCTGAGCCCAGCCGGGAGCCAGGGTTTGTGGAAACACTTGGGAAGCCAGAGGCCACTGGAACCACCCAGGGCCATAGGAGGTGGCTGGTGCTGGTATGTGCCAAGAGGCTGGATTAGCAGGATCCTGCCAGGAGCCTGGGCCGCGGAAGCCCTCTGGGACTTCTGGAGCTGGCTGGCACCCAGGTGGTCTAGGGCCCTGGGTTTGCAGTTCCTCTGGGAACCTGGAACCATGAGAGTCCCCTGGTGCCACTGGGGCCTGCAGACCCTGGAATGAGCTGGGGCCTATGTTCAAGGGAGCCTACAGAAAGCCGCCTAAAGGCTGAAGGAGTTAGCTGGGTTCTGGGGAGGGTGGCTCTGGGGTCCACAGTGAAATTGCCTGCTCACTACTTCACTCTCTTTCTCCCTTGGAGAGGTTGTCTGTCTTGACCCAGGCAGTCTAGATTTGGAGAAGGTGTGACGGGAATAATGTGAAACTATCATTCCTACCCTCCTCAATGCATTTTTTTCTTATTTCTGTGTTTCGCTCAGATTCTCTAATTCATCACCCAGACTCTTGTGAAGGTATTTTTATATGTGGATAGTTGTTCAAATTGATATTTCCAGGAGGAAATCAGTGGTAGAAATTCCTATGCTGCCATTTTGCTGATGTCATTCCCCTCCTGGATCAGGTTTTTTGATCCACTCTGACAATCTCTGTCTTTTAGTTGACGCATTCAAACTGCTGACATTCAAAGTGATTATTGATGTAGTTGGATTAATAGCTACCACTTTTATTACTACGAATGACCCTGGACAATGCTGGCTTCAACTGCATGGGTCCACTTATACATGGGTATTTTTCAATAGTAAATACTGCAGTATTACATGGTCTGTTGAATCCACAGATGCTGAGGGCCTACAAGTCACGCTCAGATCAACCCCCATTGTTGTTCAAGGGTCAATTGTATTTTCTGTTTGCTGCCCTTCTTTCCCACCATTTATAGCTTTAATTGACCATTTTGTATTATTCCTTTTTATCTGCTCTCAGCATATTAGTTATATTTGTTTTATTTTTTTCAGTGTTTGTCCTAAAAATTTCAATATATGGATACATTTGGATTTACTAACCCAAATCCACTTTCAGATAACACTATATACTTCTTCATGAGTAGTGAAAGTACCCTATAATAACAAAATAATCCTAATTTCTCTCTTCTGTCCCTTACATCCTTGCTGTCATTCATTTTATTTATACATAAGCATACACACACACATATATATATAGCTATATGTAGTTGAGTAGTGTGTTGCTATTATCTGTTAAATCTGTAAGAATACAAAAATAAAAATTTTAATTTTCCTTCACTTATTCCTTCTCCAATGCTCTTCCTTTATATAGATAAGAGTTTCTGACATGTATCATTTTTGTTCTCTCAAAAGAACCTCTTTAAACCTCTCTTGCAAGGCAGGTATACTGACAACAGATTCCCTTAATTTTTGCTTGAGAAAGTCTATTTATGCCTCACTTTTGATGAAAGTGAAAGAGGAGAGTTAAAAAGTTGACTAAAACTCAACATTCAGAAAACTAAGATCATGGCATCTGGTCCCATCACTTCATGGCAGATATATGGGGAAACAGTGGAAACAGTGGCTGACTTTATTTTTCTGGGCTCCAAAATCACTGCAGATGGTGATTGCAGCCATGAAATTAAAAGATGCTTACTCCTTGGAAGGAAAGTTATGACCAACCTAGATAGCATATTGAAAAGCAGAGATATTACTTTGCCAACAAAGGTCTGTCTAGTCAAGGCTATGGTTTTTCCAGTGGTCATGTATGGATGTGAGAGTTGGACTGTGAAGAAAGCTGAGAGCCAAAGAATTGATGCTTTTGAACTGTGGTGTTGGAGAAGACTGTTGAGAGTCCCTTGGACTGCAAGGAGATCCAACCAGTCCATCCTAAAGGAGATCAGTCCTGGGTGTTCATTGGAAGGACTGATGTTGAAGCTGAAACTTCAATACTTTGGCCACCTGATGCGAAAAACTGACTCATTGGAAAAGACCCTGATGCTGGGAGGGATTGAGGGCAGAAGGAGAAGGGGACAACAGAGGATGAGATGGTTGGAGGCATCACTGACTCAATGGACCTGGGTTTGGGTGGACTCTGGGAGATGGTGATGGACAGGGAGGCCTGGCATGCTGCAGTTTATGGGATCGCAAAGAGTCGGACACAACTGAGCGACTGAACTGAACTGAACTTTGAAGGATAATTTTGCAGAATGTGGAATTCTAAGTTGGTGAGGGTTTTTTTTCTCTCAGCACTTTTCACTCCATGGTGAAATGTTTTCTTACTTAAATGGCTTCTGAGAATAAGTTAGTTGTAATTCTTATCTTTGCTTCTCTATAGATGAGATTCCCCCAGCCTCATCCCTCTAGCTTCGTTCAGGAGTTTTTCTATATTTTTAATTTTCTGTACTTTGAAAATGCTATGCCTAGGTGTAGTTTTTTTTGGAAGCTTTAATTCTGCTTGGTGTTCTTTGAGCTTCCTGGATCTGTAGTTTGGTGTCTCACATTAATTTGAGGGAAATTCTTAGTCATTATTGCTTTGAATATTTCTCTTTTTTGTTTGTTTGCTGTTGTTGTTCTCCTTTGGTATTCCCTTATGCATAGGTACACCTTTTGTAGTTGTCTCACAATTCTTGGATATTCTGGGGGTTTTTTCTTCAGACTTTTTCTCTTTGTTTTTCAGTTTTGAAGATTTCTGTTAAGATATCCTCAAGCTCAGAGGTTCTTTCTTCAGCTGTCTAGTCTACTAATAAGTCCATCAAAGGCATTATTCTTTTATCTTTCAGTGTTTTTTTTTTCATCTCTAGGATTTCTTTTCAGTTCTTTCTTAAAATTTCCATTTCTTTGCTTATATGCTGTCTACTTTATTCACTAGACCCTTAGCATATTAATAATAGTTGTTTAAATCATAAGTCTGATAATTCCAACATCCCTGCCATGTCTAAGACATGTTTTTAAGGCTTGCTCTGTTTCTTATGCCTTTTTCTTTTCTTCTCTTTTTTTTTTTTTGCTTTTTGTATGTCTTGTTATATACATATAGGGCTTCCCTGGTGACTCAGATGGTAAAGAATCTATCTACAATGCGGGAGACCCAGGTTTGATCCCTGGGTTGGGAAGATCCCCTGGAGGAGGGAATGGCAACCCACTTCAGTATTCTTGCCTAGAGAATTCCATGGAAGAGGAGCCTGGCAGGCTACAGTCTGTGGGGTCACAAAGAGTCAGACATGACTGAGAGAATCTCAGTAACCAAGCATGATGCACTGGATAAAAGGAACTGCTATAAATAGGCCTTTAGTGATGTAGTGGAAAAATGGGGGGGAGTGGGGGAGGAAGGGAAGTGCCCTATAGTCCTAAGATTAGGTCTCAGTCTTTTAGTGAGCCTGTGCCTCTGGATTGTGAACTTCACATGTGCTTCTCAGTCCCCTCACCCCTGAAATGGAACAGGATGGCTGCGGGGGCAGGGGTGGGGGTGGGCTGGAGGGCGGACCCTGAACTGGTTATTTCTGTTTCCCAGGCCAGTTAGGCTCTGATGAAACCCCAGCTGGTTCCACTCTGGTTAAACAGTCTCTCCTGAAGGCAGACCTTGTTAAGAAGAACTGAATGTTCTGATTTATTTCAAAATCGTTCCTGCAGAATAGTTCCAGTAGAAGCATGGTGGGGAAACAGGTTGTGGTGGGATTTTTCTTCAGTATTCACTGTGAGAGCCTGGAGGAGATCCAGAAGGTAAAACTCATGACTGTGTGGAAGCCCTCAATGACCGGATTCCTCTTGCGTTTTCAGAGTTCTCCACACTGAGCCTCCAGCAATTTGTAAATCACAGTTCAGGTTTCCCTACTTCAACACTGGTTCCCGCAGAGGTTGCTGCTCCAGTAAGTTCTGATTCTCTGTGTTTGCCTGTTGGTTTCTCCAATTTGGGTAGCAGCATTTTGCCCTGTGGCTTCATTTCTCTTTGGATCTAAGAAGATTTGTTGATTTTTGTTTTACTTATTGTTAGGTTGGAGTGGCAACTTCCAAGCTGGACTGGAAACTGACATCTCTTTTTACCTGTTCATCTCAGAAGTATGAAAAGTCTCAGTGATTCTTTGTGAATCTTTGCTAGGCCTCTTTCTTCTAGCAGTTTCTCATCTGTTTCCCTTGTTTGCCCTATTATTTTACTGGGACTTCCAGAAATTATATGTCAGTAGACTTCATATTCTATTGACAGAATGTCCCTTGGACAAAAATATGGAAAACTTAAGAACTGGAATGGCTTGATAGGTTCTACCCTTTCTAATAAGATTTTCCCAATCTGTCATCCAGTCACCCTATCCACTTCCTTTTGGTTCTTTATGACCCCTCTTCCATTCCAAAAAATAACCCCAAAGTCCTCACTAGTTTATCTTATTTTAACAGGTGTTTATTTTTTCTTTTTACCATACTCATGGTTTTGCACAGTTTTATGGACACTAGTTGTACATTTTGTGATAAGTACTTTGTTTTAAATACTTCTGGCTTTATCTCTGGCTTTACATCTTTTGTTGCTAGAGTGATAATATCTGCTGAATTGTGTCTTCAAATAAATGTCTCTTTGTATGTGGCTTAGGTGTGGTTTTTATGAACCAATCATTGTAGAAAGAGGAAGGGTTGACCTGATGAATTTAAATCAGTCTGAGACCATTTCTCTCAGTGAAAGGAGTTCAGTTTCTTTCAGTGCTAGGAGTTCAATCAGCTTCTAGACAAACATGATAGAAAAGTTAACATCTGACTGAAAGACTGAAAATTCTGAGGAAGGAGGAATAGGGAAATAGATATTGAGTAATTAAGAAATACCCAGAACCCTTACATGGTCATTTCAAAAATGGTTAAGATGCCACTTTTATGTCATTGTTCTGATACCCTAGTCCAACAAAATCTGTCCCACCACCTGTTTTTATAAGATTTTACTGAAACACAGCCATACTTATTTTAAAAGTATTGTCTATGGCTGCTTTCACACCACATTGAAGAACTGAGTAGTTGTGGCAAAGACCCTATGGCCTGCAAACCCTAAAGCCTTTATGATTTGATCCTTTCAGAAAGCTTGCTGACCCTTGCCCTGAAAGATTAAATCTAAACTCATCCTGGATTTCAAAGCGTTCTATCATTTTTCATCACTCTACTGATCTTATTTAATCGGCATTATTCAATATATACAACCTCTAATCCAATCAGATTAATTTATTTACCTACCCCCCAAAGTGTGTGTTCATTCCCCACTTTTCTCTTTTGTCTCTGGCCTTTCCAGTTTGGAATGTTCTCCTTCAATCTTACATATCTTTGAAGGCCCGTCTCAAGTTCCTGAAGTTTTCTTTGTTAACTCTGCCCACGCTAGAACCTTGTTTGCTGCATTTATTGCCTCTATCACACTATGAGGCATTTTGAGTCTGTATATGTTTTATAAATATATAAACACATATCTGTCCAATTGAATGCAAAACTCCTGGATATTAAAGTCTTGGTAATATAATATTTTTGGTGTGTCTTTTTATAGAAATCCAAGCAATGCTGAACAAAGAGAAGGCACTTAACTGATATTGTCAGACTCTGCCTCCCACATATCCAGGATTAGTTTGTTTCTCTACACCCCTCTCCCACTCTAATTTGAGCTTCACCTCTTCTCATCTGGCTTAATGCTACAGTCTCCCAAGTGTCCCCTGCTCCTTCTGGCCCCTACAGTCATCTCCCCACATGGCAAACAGACTGTGGTGGTTGAGTCACTAAGTCGTGTTCGACTCTTTGTGACCCTATGGACTGTAGCCCGCCGGACTCCTCTGTCCATGCAATTTCCCAGGCAAGAATACTGGAGTGGGTTGCCATTTCCTTCTCCGGGAGATCTTCCTAACCCAGAGATTGAACCCGCATTTCCTGCAGTGCAGGTAGTCTCTTGCATTGCAGGCAGATTCTCTACCAACTGAGCCGTCTGCCTGGAATATTTCCCTTCCAGGTCAAGAATGTCTGTCTTTTCATAATTTGGGTCTCTCTCCTCCTTGCCTGACTGCCCAATCTGTACTGACTTCCCCTCACTTCCAGAATGTCACTTTAGCACCCAGTTTCACTTTCTTCATTGTCCTGATCTTGACAAAAATTGTCTTGTTTTCTTGTTTAGTCATTTCCCCTGTAAATACAGCTCAAGGAGCTTACCTGATTTGTTCATAGCTGTTATCTTCAGCCCCTAGAACAATGCCTGGTGTGTGAGGTGTTCAGTAGCTCTTTATGGAAAAAATAAAACCATTCATAGATTTATTTTCTTTTAAAATAGTAAAAAAGAACTTTTGTTCACTCTCATTAACATGCATTTACTAAGCACCTACTTTTATGGTATTATCATTTAGGGTTTTGCACAAACTGTTCTTAGGGGTGGTGTTAGTTTCCTAGAGATCGTAACAAATTACCACAGACTGCATGGCTTATATAACCTTATTCTCTCACCGTTCAGGAGGCCAGAAACGTTGGCAGGACTGAATCCTTCTGGAGGCTCGGAGGGAAAATTCATCCCATGCCTCTTTCCTTGTCTGGTAGTTGCTGGCAACCCTTGGCATCCTGTGAGTCATAGGTGCATCACTCCAGTCTCTCCTTTCATCTTTACATGGCCTTTCCTCATGTGCTTCTCTGTATCCTCCTCTGTCTCTTACAAGAACTCTCTCATTGGATTTAGGGTTCACTCTAATACGGTAAAATCTAATCTTGATCTTTTATTATATCTCCCGTTACCTTCTTCCCAAGATCACATTCTGAGGTTCCCCATGAACATGAATTTTGAGAGGACACTATTTAACCTGTTCATTTGATACAGAGACTAACAATCTACTCTTCCTGTAATTTAGTGCACTTAGGTTGTTATTTGGCCAGCAATCACCTCCCTTCCCCAGAAAACCCCAATTTCTATTAGGAATTACTTCTTCCATTTTGTGAACAATCTTGGTAAAGATGTAAATCAATATTTCTTGTCCCAGCATAACCAAGGAGCCACATTTGACCCAAAGGAAGACAAATGGACTCCTAGGATTTTTATTTTTACAAATGGATCTTTCTTTATATTTTGGCAACCTTTCAAGATAGAGTTTTTACTAAATTTCCTATGATAGTAGCACTGGAAATCTGAATTGACAGAACACATTACACAATCTGGACTCCTAGAGCTTTTCACCTGGAGGAGGGACACACAGGATGGGAAATAAAGGGTGAGTACCCGGGAGCAGCAGCGCCTTGACAAGATCTGTAAGTTGTTGTTGCTGCCTAGACTCCAGCAGCCTGTCTCCATTCCTGTCTTGTGTCCAGGTCTGGCCCTCTAGCCCCCTGCCCATCCCATGAGTTCCTGGCTAGTACTCTGTGGAAGTCCCTGTTTGCTTGTTAGCCAAAATCCATTCCTATCATTTACAACTAAAGAAACTCAGCTGTTACTCTGAGATCCAGGTTTGTTCAGTATTGGTGCAGTTTTCCATATTTAGCTCTGAATTCTGACATGCTGAGTTTACTACTACAGGAGATACTACCTTCAAAATGTCAGTTTCAGCTCAAACCTACAAATTAGTGAAATTACAAGACAGGATATATTAGCATTATTATTAATTTATTTATAACCCATCTTGTTACAAAAGGATTGCATTGTGTTAAATTATCCTACAAAGGTACACCAAAAAAAAGTACATTTAAAATAAGAAACAAAAAATGAGATGAGGGAAAAATAAGGATAGAAAAGTGAGATGGGCCCACATGTGAGCCTAATCCATAAAATGGTTACCATGAACGCCTAGACAATAGAGAAAAGAAATAATAACCTGAGAGGGTCTACAAGCTACTGTTGTTGCTATGGTATTTGGCAACAATATTTTACACTTGAAATAATACCTGTTCAACCCACATTTCTGTTAAAAGAACTTGAAATCTCTTTATAGTAAAATGGGGCCATGAAATAGTCAACTTGCCAAATAGGAACTGCCAAATCCCAGAAAAGACAATGAATTTGCTTAAAGTCATTATGCTATCACTTTAAAGATGGTTAAAAAAAGTCCTAAAACATGAATTTTAATTAATTAATTAATTAATATATGTTAATAATACTCAAAAAACCCCTTAGGCTATAGTGCCTTATTTTATTTTATTGTTTATTTTTAAATTTTTTAAATTAAAAAAGTTGTTATTGGGGTATGCTGCTGCTGCTGCTAAGTCGCTTCAGTCGTGTCCGACTCCATGCGACCCCATAGACGGCAACCCACCAGGCTCCGCAGTCCCTGGGATTCTCCAGCAAGAACACTGGAGTGGGTTGCCATTTCCTTCTCTAATGCATGAAAGTGAAAAGTGAAAGTGAAGTCGCTCAGTTGTGTCCGACTCTTAGCAACCCCATGGACTGCAGCCCACCAGGCTCCTCCGTCCATGGGATTTTTCCAGGCAAGAGTACTGGAGTGGGGTGCCATTGTATAGTTGCTTTCTAATGTTGTACTGGTTTCTGCTTTACAGTGAAATGAATTAACTGTATGTGTATATATGTATCCTCTCTTGGACCTCTCTCCTGCCCGCCCCCGCCATCCCACCCGTCTAGGTCACCGCAGAGCACGGAGCTGAGCTGTAGTGCCTTATTTTAAATTGTTGATAATTTATTTTGCTTTACTAGATGGATCTTGGCAAACTTAGTTTTATAACCTTTTGTTGCAAATTAATCTATTTTAAATTCAATAGAGAAATGCTGTTTGAAAGAACACCTGTAGTCAATCTTTTTGCAAACTAAATATCAGTCCCTTATGTATTATTTTAGTGATGTAGCATTTTCACATACTATAGAAATGCTGGTTCTCCTCTTGCAGTTTTTATAAAAGAGGCAAAGCCCAGATTTTAAATGCAAACACTGCATAAAGATATTGCTCATACATAGTAACATAGTAAACATAATCATAAGATACTGATCTTCATTATTATAATGAAGATTTTCCCATTTTAATATTTATTGCATTTTTTTTTCTACCAAACCTTTTCTACCAAAATGGATCTGAGGCAACTATTGAATACATCACAAGTGCCACCTAGTGCTTTCTTTGAAAATAACATTTTTGTATCTTCAGAAACTAGACCGAAAAACAAGATGTGAAAGGCCCATAATTCCAGGGCAGAACCTGTTTAAATAGCTCTGCTTCCTAAAAAAAGAATGTTTTCAGCCAAAAAGCAATTTGAAAGAAGAATTTGGTAGTAAGTTTGACTGTAGTCAGATCTTCCAATGCTGATTGGTTTTATTTCTACATAGGTACTGTGGTGTTGGAAAAGACTCTTGAGAGTCCCTTGGACTGCAAGGAGATCCAACCAGTCCATTCTGAAGGAGATCAGCCCTGGGATTTCTTTGGAAGGAATGATGCTGAAGCAAAACTCCAGTACTTTGGCCACCTCGTGTGAAGAGTTGACTCATTGGAAAAGACTCTGATGCTGGGAGGGATTGGGGGCAGGAGGAGAAGGGGACGACAGAGGATGAGATGGCTGGATGGCGTCACTGACTGGATGGACGTGAGTCTGAGTGAACTCCGGGAGTTGGTGATGGACGGGGAGGCCTGGCGTGCTGCAATTCATGGGGTCGCAAAGAGTCAAACACGACTGAGCGACTGAACTGAACTGAACTGAGGTACAGATTTCCCCTCTGTCTGAAAGCAGAGTGTTCCTGTGAAACCTTTTGTGTGCAGAAATGAAACCTTTTTATGCAGAAATGACGTAAAGCAAAGAAGCAATTGCCTGAGGGCACATCTTGCTAAAGGATGCACGGAGTAAATTGAGGTATCTGATGCCGAATCGCTGAGTGTATGTAGCTCCCTGGCAGGGAGGCTGGTGGTGCCACTCCACTTGCGTGTGCTACTTCTATAGTGGCTTGTTGCAAACCACGCGCTGAACGCTATTTTCACTTTTTTGCCTTGTTTTGGAAAAGTGAAAATCTTTTTTCAGATTTCTTTTAATTAGTGAAAACAAGTACTCATGTAGGTCTTTCGTAAAGATGTAGCATAAGGCAAACTTTGGAAAAGCAGGGGACACCTGTATAGATGGAGTTAAGTAAAGGATACTAAAGAAAGGGAAAATGAAGACATTTCCATACAGAAGTACCAGCAACGTTTTCAAAAGTACTTCTTCCCAACTCCCAATAGGAACTGCTAATCTCTTGGAAGCTCTACTTCTACCATCATTTATGCCCCAAGTCTCTCCTCTTCCCCACTTTCTCCTCTTTAAAGGCACTGAACTGTTGTTACCATCATCGTCTCACCACCACCGCCACCACCGCCACCGCCCATAGTCATAATCACAAGCACCATCTGAGTAACTCCTGTCGTAGGACCCAGTGCTGCTAGCAAGGAAACAAGCACAGGTTTTAGCTGCTACAATCAAGGCACTTAATGTCACCTGGGAGAGAGGACTAGACGAAAGAGACAGACAGGGAGGAGAAATATAAATGTAACAGTAAAACAGCAATACTTTTAAAAGCCATCACCGTTTGCCCAGTTCACAGAACGGAAATCACTGGAACCATCCCCGCCCTTTACACTCCTGGTGCCAGAGTTTTGTAGCCCTCATCGGAAATGCCTTTCCTCCTCTATTGTCTGTTATTCCTCTGCCTCATGCCTGGAAAATTGCAACAGACTTATCCTTTGGCTTTCTGTCTCTGCTCCTGCCGGGCTAACATCATGGTAGTGCTGCCTTTAGCTTTTCATTCTCTTCCCCGATAACTAGAATGGCTTTCTGTGCTTATCAGACTATGGATACAAATCTCTAAGCCCAGAGTAGAAGAAGGCCTTCCATAATTTACACGAACTTTATCCATTCAATCTGATAGGCCACCATATCCCCAACACTAAAATTTTTATCCTCAAAGGGCAGTTCTCTTTTTACTTTGAAACCCAGTGCCACACCATGCTTTCATTTCCTTTTTTAAATTGTGTGGGTTCCCTCCTGCCCCCACCAGTATTTCTACTTTTTTTTTTCTTTTGTCTTTTGGGCTCTTTGCCTAGTTTCAGCTTTTTCCAGTTTTTTCAGTTCAGTTCAGTTGCTCAGTTGTGTCCGACTCTTTGCGACCCAATGGACTGCAGCATGCCAGGCCTCCCTGTCCATCACCAACTCCTGGAGTTTACTCAAACTCATGTCCATCGAGTTGGTGATGCCAGCCAGCCATCTCATCCTTTGTCGTCGTCCCCTTCTCCTCCTGCCTTCAATCTTTCCCAGCATCAGGGTCTTTTCAAATAAGTCAGTTCTTTGCATCAGATGGCCAAAGTATTGGAGTTTCAGCTTCAACATCAGTCCTTCCAAAGAACATTCAGGACTGATTTCCTTTAAGATGGACTGGTTGGATCTCCTTGCAGTCCAAGAGACTCTTAAGAGTCTTCTCTAACACCACAGTTCAAAAGCATCAATTCTTCAGCACTCAGCTTTCTTTATAGTCCAACTCTCACATCCATTTATGACTACTGGAAAAACCATAGCTATGACTAGATGGACCTTTGTTGGCAAAGTAATGTCTCTGCTTTTTAATATACTGTCTAGATTGGTCATCACTTTTCTTTCAAGGAGTAAGTGTCTTTAATTTCATGGCTGCAGTCACCATCTGCAGTGATTTTGGAGCCCCCCAAAATAAAGTCTCTCACTGTTTCCATTGTTTGCCCATCTATTTGCCATGAAGTAATGGGACTGGATGTCATGATCTTCATTTTCTGAATGTTGAGTTTTAAGCCAACTTTTTCACTCTCCTCTTTCACCTTCAACAAGAGGCTCTTCAGTTCTTCTTTGTTTTCTGCCATAAGGGTGGTGTCATCTGCGTATCTGAGGTTATTGAGATTTCTCCTGGCAATCTTGATTCCAGCTTGTGCTTCATCCAGCCCAGCGTTTCTCACAATATACTCTGCATGTATGTTAAATAAGCAGGGTGACAATATATGGCCTTGACGTACTCCTTTACCTATTTGGAACCAGTCTGTTGTTCCATGTCCAGTTCTAACAGTTGCTTCTTGTCCTGCATACAGATTTCTCAAGAGGCAGGTCAGGTGGTCTGGTATTCCCATCTCTTTCAGAATTTTCCACAGTTTGTTGTGGTCCACACAGTCAAAGGCTCTGGTGAAGTCAATAAAGCAGAAATAGATGTTTTTCTGGAACTCTCTTGCTTTTTTGATGATCCAGTGGATGTTGGCAATTTGATCTCTGGTTCCTCTGCCTTTTCTAAAACCATCTTGAACATCTGGAAGTTCACAGTTCATGTACTGTTGAAGCCTGGCTTGGAGAATTTTGAGCATTACTTTACTAGCATGTGAGATGAGTGCTATTGTTCAGTAGTTTGAGCATTCTTTGGCATTGCCTTTCTTTGGGATTGGAATGAAAACTGACCTTTTCCAGTCCTGTGGCCATTGCTGAGTTTTCCAAATATGCTGGCATACTGAGTGTAGCACTCTCACAGCATCATCTTTTAGGATTTGAAATAGAATTCAGCTGGAATTCTATCACCTCCACTAGCTTTGTCCGTAGTGATGCTTACTAAGGCCCACTTGACTTTGCATTCCAGGATGTCTGGCTCTGGGTTGGTGATCACACCATCGTGATTATCTGGGCCATGAAGATCTTTTTTGTATAGTTCTTATTGTGCCCATCTTTGCATGAAATGTTCCCTTGGTATCTCTAATTTTCTTGAAGAGATCTCTAGTCTTTCCTATTCTATTGTCTTCCTCTATTTGTTTGCATTGATCACTGAGGAAGGCTTTCTTATCTTTCTTTGCTATTCTTTGGAACTCTGCATTCAATTGGGTATTTCTTTCCTTTCCTACTTTCCTTTTGCTTCTCTTCTTTTTTCAGCTATTTGTAAGGCCTCCTCAGGACAACCATTTTGCCTTTTTTGCATTTCTTTTCCTGGGGATGGTCTTGATCCCTGCCTCCTGTACAATGTCATGAACCTCTGTCCATAGTCTTCAGACACTCTGTCTATCAGATCTAATCCCTTGAATCTATTTGTCACTTCCACTGTATAATTGTAAGGGATTTTATTCAGGTCATATCTGAATGGTCTAGTGGTTTTCCCTACTTTCTTCAATTTAAGTCTGAATTTGGCAATAAGGAGTTCATGATCTGAGCCACAGTCAGCTCCCAGTCTTGTTTTTGCTGACTGTATAGAGCTTCTCCATCTTTGGCTGCAAAGAATTTAATCAATCTGATTTTGGTATTGACCATCTGGTGATGTCCATGTGTAGAGTCTTCTCTTGTGTTGTTGGAAGAGGGTGTTTGCTATGACCAGTGCATTCTCTTGGCAAAACTCTATTAGCCTTTGCCCTGCTTCATTCATTCTTTCATTATATTATTATTCTGTCACTTATTACCATTCCCCTCCTCCACCCCTCTCTTTTTCCCCCTACTGCCCTCCTCCTGGGCATCACATTCTCCTCCTGTCTCTCCTGGTTGCTCTTTCATCTTGCTCGACAGCAAATCATATGAGAACTTCCCTATCCTGCTCTTTGGATTTATTTTGCTGTTTCCTAGGTCTCTGATATTCCTATTTTTTTCTTCCTTCTTTTGCTGCAAAATATTTTCAAGCAATTTCCCCAAAATGAGCATGTTAAGAGATAAATATTCCAAATCCTTGCAGCTTTAAAGTATCTTCTACTTTCATACTTAATTGTGTTTGTCTGGATACAATATTCTAGCTTATAATTATGTCGCCAAAGAACTTGGCAGCTTTTCCTCATTGTGCATTAGTACCTTGTTTCTGATAAGAAGTGAAATGTCAGTCTGACTCTTGTTCTTCTGTAATATGGAAGATGAATTGCTTCTGTTTCACTATTTTCAAGTCAAATCCTAACAATCAATTTTCCCATTTTAAACCTGAGCCCCAACAGGTCTGTGTTCTTTTAATGCTAATTTATGATATTTCAGAGATTGACTTTGAAAATATAGAACTTCACCATTCAACAAAAAAAATCTAGTAAAGAGATGAAAAAGATGTTTCTTTTCTACTGCAGCTACAAAGGGAGAGACATTCTTGCTCATCTTAAAATTTGGTCAAAGGATCTGATGAAGTAAGGTGTTACATGTGAACTCTTATAAGGACACCAGTCTTGTTTCCTACGTGAAGTCTTGCACATCTATTTGTAACTGCTACCAGTTCATCATGTTCTCTCTAATATAAATCTGTCACTGGAATTATTATTTGAACAAAGGGCTCTTGTAGATGCTAGAGATTTTAGAAATTATTGCCATGTCACGTGAACATAACCTTCAGTGACCCCTGTCTTGTTAAGGCTTGTTAGGATAGTTTTATCTGTTGTCCTGGTGATAATGCTGTAGTTAACAACTATGTTCCCAAGTGGTCTAAACAGTATCAGAGGAGGTTCCTGGGCTCTCTCTTCTTCCTGTTCACATAATGGACACTAAGTCAGCTTTGCTAGAGCCCTACATGTGACAGAGAGTTTAAGTCTTGTCTATGTTTCCACATGGTTGTATATTCAGTTGCTTCAGCGCCATAGAACACAGCAACAGTTTCTCAAACCAAGAACTGGTTTAATAAGATATTTTACTCTTTGGTCTAATACCAAAACGTATTATTCAATGTGCCATTCAAAACGTATCTCTTTTTCAGTGTTATTTGCAACATATTTGTATCATTTCAGTGTCTCTTGGGAATTTTGGGAGGGTAGAGGAAATTGAACAAGAATATTAAAAAGCAAAGTGGCAGTTCCTTTAATTTAAAAAAATGTTACTCCCTGACCTCAGATACACATCAAGGTGCAGGAAAACAATGTCCTATAATATTATTCCAAATACTGTAAAAATCTTCCTACCAAAACCAAAAGTATTCTCTATATTACTGTAATATTAAATCTTTAATACATCTATTATTCTATAAAGTAATCAATTCTAGGACATAGAACAATAGAAAAAAAATTACATTGTGGAAAAGAAACTTTCCTCAGATCCATGTGAATCTCCAATCATCACTGAAATTGATCAGATAGATAACAGATGAGCAGAACAGAATAGGGTGCAAAAATAGGCTCACATATAGAGGATTATTTGATTTATCACAGAAGTGCCAATCAAATTCATGGGGAAAGGAACGACTTTTTAATATATGGTACTAGTTCAAAGGATGAGCTTCCCAGGTGGTGCAGTAGTAAAGAATCCGCCTGCCAATGCAGGAGACACAAGAGATGTGGGTTCATTCCCTGGATCAGGAAGATCCCCTGGAGTGGGAAATGTCAACCTCTTGCATGGAAAATTCCATGGAAACACGCTGCAGTCCATGGGGTAACAAAGAGTCGGACATGTCTGAGCAATTGAGCAGGCACGCACTGGTTCAAAGGATATTTGCATTTTAAAATTGGGTGAACAGTAGCAAATTATTCACCAGAAAGCTAACAGTAATTTATGCTCTCACCAACATGCTTAAGAGTGCTTCATGACCTACTCAATGTTCAAGGATATTTCAAAGGATGGATATTCTGTTTATTGAGCACAAAGTACTCTTTCTGTGTGTGTATATAATGCAATTCATTCATTATTCAAGCAGCAAGTATTTACTGGATGCCTCATATATGCTAGGTACTGCTCTAGGCCCTGGGGATTTGGCTGAAGGCAAAATACTTACTGTCTTAGAATTTACATTCTTGTAGGGGAAGACATAACAAACAGATATAAATATACAATTTTATAGCGTTGTATCTAAGTTGTATGAGAGGAAAACCCAACAGATAAGAGCTTAGAGAGATGAGGGGTAAGAGCTCTAGATCATAAAGGAGAATCAGGGAAGGACTCTCTGCAGAGGTGAGGAGGAGAAGGCCAAGCAAAGTTTAAGGGGAACGTGTGTGTGTTCAGGCAGAAGTTCTGAGAGTAGAAAGGCCCTAAATCAGGAAAGTGCTTGGTGTGGGAGAGACTCCAAGAGAGACTAATGTGGCTGGAGAATGTATGCGAGATACAGAGGTAGGCAGGGGCTGGTTCATACTGACCTTGTTGGCTATAGCAAGACATTTAGATTTTATTCCAGGGTAATGGGAAGCCATTGAAGGGTCTTCAGCACTGCTGTGGCATAAACTGATTAATATTTACAGAAGATAATTTTGATTGTTGTCAGGAAATGAATGGGAGGGGAAGGAAAGGGAGCAAAATGATCTTTAGTTGTGGCCAGAGGGACAGTAACTTGGACTAGGTGGGAGCCAGGAAAGTGTGGAAATGTGACCCAAATTGGGACATAGCTGGATGTTGTAGCAGTTAGGGCTAGCTGATGGTTTGGATATTGGGGTGGAGTGGGACCAGGGGCAGAGAGAAGTCAAGGATGACTCCTTGCTTTGGGATCTAAACAACTGGGTCAGTGGTAGCGTCACCGACTGAGAGAGAGATGATTGATGAGGGAGACAGTAGGGGGCACTGGAAGAACTTTGGTGTGCACGAGTGGAATAGCCCAACATGCATCGACAGATGAAAAGATAAACAAAGTGTAATAATCTGTACAGTGAACTATTATTCAGCTATGAAAAGAAATGACATACCGATACATGCTACAACATGGCTGAAACTAGAAAACATTATGCTAAGTGAAAAGAAGCCAGACACAAAAGGCTACATATTGTATGTTTCCATGTGTGTGAAATATCCAGAATAAGCAAATCTATAGAGTCAGAACATAGATTGGTATTTGGCAGGGGCTCGCTAAGAGTCGGGCACGACTGAGCGACTTCACTTTCACTTTTCACTTTCATGCATTGGAGAAGGAAATGGCAACCCACTCCAGTGTTCTTGCCTGGAGAATCCCAGGGACAGGGGAGCCTTGTGGGCTGCCGTCTATGGGGTCGCACAGAGTTGGACACGACTGAAGCGACTTAGCAGCAGCAGCAGCAGGGTGGGAGGAAGAACTCGAGAGTGACAGCTTAATGGAGGTTTCCATTTGGGGCGATGAAAAAATTCTGGAGCTAGACAATAGAGGTAGTTGTACAACATTGTTAATAAACCGCTGCTGCTGCTGCTAAGTTGCTACAGTCTTATCCGACTCTGTGCGACCCCATAGACGGCAGCCCACCAGGCTCCCCTGTCCCTGGGATTCTCCAGGCAAGAACACTGGAGTGGGTTGCCATTTCCTTCACCAATGCATGAAGGTGAAAAGGAAAAGTGAAGTCGCTCAGTTGTGTCCGACTCTTAGCGACCCCATGGACTGCAGCCCACCAGGCCCCTCCGTCCATGGGATTTTCCAGGCAAGAGTACTAGTGTGGGGTGCCCCTGCCTTCTCCAGTCAATATACTAAATGTCATGAAATTTTATACTTTAAAATGGTTACAGCAGTAAATGATATGTTGTTTGTATTTTAGCACAATAAAAAAATATCTGAGACAACACAAATTTTAGGGGAGTTTTTGTATGTAGGGAAAATTTTTGTATGTAGGGAAACTCAAGCATTCAGTTTGGGACATGTTAAATTTGAGATGCCTGTTACATATTCAAATAAAGCTGGATTCAGAAATCCAGAGCTCAGGGGAAAGTTTAGGACTGGAGAAGTAAATCTGGGAGTCATTAGCATAGACATTTAAAGACTGAGAACTGGGTGAGACTGCCTAGGAAAGTTGTGTAAGAAGAAACTGGGCCTGGACTACCTTGGTAATGGTCGGGAATAGGAGGAGGACCAGCCAAGCAGCTGTGGGCATGCTGGCTCCACAAAGCAGTAGGAGAGTTAGGACAACATGGCATCTCTGGAGCTCGGGTAGAAAGCACTTTGGGGAGAGGGGGCATCAAGTGTCGATTACTGTTGAGAGATGGAGTAAGATGAAGACAGCTGGCTTTTGTGTGATGGAAGTCTCTGGGATCTTTACAAGGTTGTAGTTTGTGAGGAAATGAACTGACAACACAGAGTCAGTCAGGCTCTCCTGTCCCACTCTCTCTTGGCCTCATACCTTGTGCTCTGTAAACAATAATATTGCCAACCTTGGTAGCCCTGCGCCTGCGTGCCCACTTGGCCATGGACCACTCTGGTCTGTCTTAGTGTATCAGTAGTCTTTGAAGACTCCCTGTTGCTGCTGCTCCTGCCCAGAGAGAATAAATATGTCTGCAGTCCCCACAGCTTCTCAAGTCTTTTTCCAGCTTCCCTGGTCACGCCTTGTCTACCCAGGGTTTAGTGAACAGTGTGAGCAGCAAGACATAGTTCCAAGTGGTTATATGCATTACTCAAATGCACTAGCTTAAAATATTTTTTTTGTTTGGTTTATGAATTTCTCAAAGAGATGTATTCAAGTTTTCTAACATCAATATAGATTGATCAATTTGTATTTCTTTTTCAAAAAAATATTTAGTGTTTATTTATTTGGCTGCACTGGGTCTTCATTGCTGCATGAGGGCGTTCTCTAGTTGTGGAGTGAGGGGGCTGCTCTTCGGTTGTGGTGCGCAGGCTTCTCGTTGTAGGGGCCTCCCTTGCTGCAGGCGAGGGCTCTCCCAGGCTCCAGTAGTGGTCGCACACGAGCTTAGTTGCCCCGTGGAATGTAGAATCCTCCCAGACCAGGGGTGGAACCAGTGTCCCCTGCATTGCAAGGCAGATTCTTAACCGCTGGACCACCAGGGAAGGAAGCCCTAATCTTATATTTCTAAGGCCTTCTGCTTGTTGAATTTAAAAATTCTGTATTAAGAGAATAAGTGTTTTGACTCTCATGTCTTGTTAGTGAATTGTGATTTTTATCATCTGGAAATAGCCATCTTTCTTTTTAATTGTAATGGCATATAGCTGGATTTTTAAAACTCCAGATCAAAACTTGGTTTTTTAATATGGGAACTTAACTCATTCACATTTTGTATTACTAATATATTTAAATATACTCATATTATCTTGGCTTATGTTTTCTATTCAGTTTTTTTTTCTGTTTCTTCTTGCTGTCTTTTATTAGACTGATCAAGTTTTCTCATGGTTATACATGTTCTAGTCAAGTTTTACTGTTGGTTTGACTCAGTTTTTTTTCTCTTTTGTCTCACAGCGTCTGTTTCTTTGGACTATCTTTTGTCATTGTTTTTTTTTTTTTTTTTTTTTTTTGAGTGCATTTTTGAGTACTGTAATTATTTTAGAGATAGTATGATTGTGGCAAAACTTCTGAATCCTTGTATGTTAAAAATGTCACCAATTTTGCCCTCATATTTGATTGTAAGTTTGCCTTTATAGATTTCTAGGTATGAAATCATTTTCTTTCAGAATTTAGCACCCAAGATTGCTGATGAGAAGTCTGATGCTAATTTGCCTCTTCTCTGATTATAAGTAACAGATACTGGCTCTGGCTAATTTGTGTAAAAAACATTTTATTGGCAGGTTATTGGGCAGCTCACAGAATTACCTTGAAGGCTGAAAATCAGGTTCGGAAAACCAGCAGGACCCAAGGGGGCCACAAACAAGGATACTCTGTAGGAACAGTCTGGCTAGGTCATTGCTGCCAGTCTTTGTGGTCACTCCAAATTCAGGTCCTGGATGGCACAGTTAACACTCAAATTGCCAAACCAGAAAGCAGAGTTATCTGCCAGGCACCCAGTAAACACATGGGAGAGGCAGAAAAATGGCTGGAAAGATGTCCATAGCTTAATGCTTGGAACTTATAAACATGTTCCTTTAAATGGCAAAGAGACTTTGCAAATATGATTAAGTTAGACAATTTGAGACAGGGTGATTAGCCTGTATTATCCAGGTGGGCCCAATTACAGGATTCCTTAAAAGCAGAGAAGCTCTCCCAGCTGTGATCAGAGGGAGACGTGACTAACACAGAGGGGTCAGAGAGACGCAGTGTTACTGTCTTTGGGATGGGGGACGGGGGCCATGAGCTAAGGTATGTGGTGGCTGTTGGTAGCTGGAAAACGCAAAAACCAAAGTCTCCCCTAATCTCCAGAAAGGAATGCTGGCACCTTGAGTTTAGCCCTGGACTTTTGATCTACAGAACAGTAAAGTGATAAATTTGTGCTGTTTGAAGCCACGGTGGAAAATTGTTATGGCCACAATAGAAAACCGGTACACCACACACTTGCAGTGTTTCTCTGTTGTGAAGCTAGAGCAATGGAAGGCCTCACTCTGGTGGCAGGCTGTGAACACTGTGAGCCTTGAGGAGCTACTTTGTCATCTAACACTTCCTCCTGTCTTCTTGCATCCCATCACTCTCTGATGTCCCTCTGATGTTTTCTTTCTGCTAGTTTAGGGGCAGGGGAAGGCCAATGGACCCCATGTTCTGAATACAGTTCTTTAATAAGGTACCCTGTTGGTTGATTCAGAGCTGCCTTCTGTATTATTGTAAATGTCCCTCCGAGTGTGGAACTCGACTTGCTCTTTCCATTGTTTTAATCATTTATTTGGTTTTTCAGCAGCCAGTTTGGGGATGTGATTTTTCTTTGCTCTTTCAATGTTGTTAAATTTTATCTTTCAAATATTTCAAAATTTTCTGATAATAGTGCCCTTTCCTGTTTAACAGTGCTATGTGAATTTCTTCTTTAAAAACGCTTTGCACCTGTCATTGTAAGAAAACTGGGGTGGAAGGGAACATGATCTTATGCGTTCAATTCACCATCTTGATCCAATTGATGCCTATTACTTAGGCTGATTACTCTGAACCTGGGGCTCAGGCAGAATCTGAAGGACTAGAAAGTTCCCTGAAGGGTGGGCCATGTGGTCAAGTCTCAGCAGGGAGGCACAGGAGGAAGCCAGTGGAACCCAGGGTTTAGGAGGACCCAGGTGATGTTCAGGTAAGCCCCCTAACAGGAAAAGACAGAACAGACCTGAGTTCAAACCCCAATTTTGCCCCTTTCCAACCAGGTAGACTTAGTCAAGTTTCACCTCTAAGAGCTTCCGTTTTTTCGTTTTAAAATGGGGTTAACACCATCTATCAGACAAGGTTGCTCTAAGAATTAAATGAGAAAATATTGGCAATGTGCTTATCATAGGCTTGGCAATATTGGGTATTTACTGAATGCCTTTACATGGATTAATCTTGTTTAATCCCAACTTTTAAACCTATTACACAGATCAGGAAACTGAGGAATAGGGAATTTAAGTAAGCCGCTTAAGGCTGTAATCATAAAGTGGCAGAGGAGGGATTTTGAACCTGGGCAGTCTGGCTGTCACGTCTGCACACCCACATCATGCTACAGATTACCCTATTAGGCTGAGTGCTCTCCTTTGCCTTTCAAAATTTCCTGTGTGGTTTTGGTGGAGGGAGCCAGATTGATTTTAGGAACTAGAAAAGGATTGAGTCAGCAAGAGAGGATTAAGTGGCCCCAGTAGCAGGCAAGCTGAAGCTGGTGGATCTTGTAGGTTATTGTTTAGTATCCAAGTTTGTTGGCTAATTTGCTTTTATCATGCACTTATTTTGTGGAGTTAACGCTTGAATAACAGTAACGTGTACATATCTTAAAGGCACAGCTCAATGAATTTTCACATGCGTTTACACCTGAGTATTTACTATCTGGATCAAGCCAAAGAATGTTTCTAGCCCCCTTGAAGGCTCCCTTGGGCCCCCTCCCAATTGGTACCTGGCCAAAGGTAACTATTGTACTAACCGCTATCATTTTGGGTCCGTTTTAGTCCATTTTTGAACTTTGTATAATCGAATATAGGGTTTGTGTTCTGTCATGTTTTTTACTCATCTCATTTATTTATTTTGATGAATCAGATACTATGAATCTGTGAGCAGATGAGCACATTCCGTGAGCAGGTAGTTAAGGTCTCTGAGTGTGACCCCAAGGGCTCTGTATACAGTATAGCCTTTTGTGCATCTCAGTAGCTAGCTCTGGGGGATGGGAAAGAAAAGGAAACTTGCCCAGGCAGGGCCACCATTCGCTCCTGAAGGCTCTCAAGGTGCCCTGAGCTCGAGGGCGGACGTTCTAGGTATACTGTGTGCGTGAAGTGAATGTTGGTTCCGTTTTTCTTTCTGGGATTCCCCTTTGAGGTGGGACAGCTGCCTGAGCTTGGTTGAGGGTGGAGCGTCCTTTGCCTTTTTGCAGCTGTGGGAAACTCGGACTTGCTCTACACACTTGGGTGCAAGTCATGTCCATGCCTGACTCCAGCCTCCGGGAACCCATTTTCTCAGGGTAGGGGCACAGCTGTCTTCCCTGAGAAACACTGCCTTCCATGTCCTCCCTCTTGAGGATAATTCCAGCTTCTTTTCTGGAAGAGCCAAGAATTCTCAACCATAAAGAAGCTCTTAAAGTTCTTACACCTAAAGCATGAGAGAGTCCTGAGCTTCGGAATAAAAAGCTAGGTTTCCTTCCAGAGAGGAAAGGAAGGGGGAAATCGCATTTCCCTTCTATCCAGTAAGTCTCCAACAGAGGTGGGAACAGGGTATAAGTGACTACGTCAGTAACCTCTCCTGTCCCACAGTGCTGGGTTCCAGATCTGCTCTCCGTGAACCATGAGGGAAACCAGGCAAAATCGCACTTGAATCATCTCTGCCCCAGGTTTTTCAGATACAAAATGACAGTGATACCAACCTTGCAAAAATGTTTTCATTGGTAAATGAAACTAGCTATTTGGAAAGCTCCATATTTAGAGTCCTAGTAAATGTATTATTATTTTTTTTCTACAGGAGGAATCACTTGCTTGCATGAAAGTAGGAATAGCTGAATTGGGTGGCCTGGACTGCAGAGAAGCGAAGCACTTTGTCAGGCAGGTGGGAAGCAGGCTGGGCTTCTCTGTCTCCTTTATGTTTCTGAGCAGGTAAGCATGACTCAGCAGGTACTGGGAGGTACTATGTGCTCTCAACATAGTACCCAAACCTGACCAATAATAGAATTTCATGGAGAGTTTAAAAACATTCCTACCTCAGTCACTTACTTTCTTTAGCCACTACTCTGGTTAAGGATCTGATTCAGTAGGGCTTCAGGACATGGGGGGAAAAATCCTAGGTGATTCTGATGACCAGTAAGGTTTAGAGACTTGTTCTAGAATATATTCCTGCCCCAAAGTCCAATGGTTTGAAACATTTCCATATTTTCTGAGAGGGGGGGTATAAAATTAGAACTGGGGGTGTCCTAAGTCATCTTAACCACCGTGAAGGAATAACTTTTATGGAACTGTCTAGATTACATGAACCTTATATCATATACATTGTAAAGCCTGTGTCTTGATTTCTGTGACAAAATTTTCATCAAGGTAGCGGAGAAGGCAGTGGCACCCTACTCCAGTACTCTTGCCTGGAAAATCCCATGGATGGAGGAGCCTAGTAGGCTGCAGTCCATGGGGTCGCTAAGAGTTGGATATGACTGAGCGACTTCCCTTTCACTTTTCACTTTCATGCATTGGAGAAGGAAATGGCAACCCACTTCAGTGTTCTTGCCTGGAGAATCCCAGGGACGGGGGAGCCTGGTGGGCTGCCGTCTATGGGGTCGCACAGAGTCGGACACGACTGAAGTGACTTAGCAGCAGCAGAGGAGCAAAGCTCACCAGTGCCTTGTTCAAGTAATTGTACGATGCTTGGTCCCAAGCACTAACCAAACTATTCCTTTAACTGGGAATCATTATTATATTAAAGTAAATCAGAATGATCAGGCATGCCTTTCTCTTCTTTGTAGCCCCTCCTTAGCTTCTGTTATTAAAGGCATATTAATAATTACCTCTCTAGGATGCAACCTCTGAGCATTCTGATGAGAAAGAACATGAGATGATGGGCCCTTAGGACTGTGAGCTGAGAATGTCCATTAGAATCCTAACAGATTAAGTCAGCATGTGGAGAGAATGGAAATTAGAATTCTGATGGGAGATGGCTTGAGGGGATCAACCAAATCTAAAATTCTAGTAGTGCTTTATTACATGTTACTGTAATTGAAACCTTAATTTTGCAATTTATAATTGAGTTTAGGAGTATTGAAAATTTAGAGAGAGGGAAGAGATGAGAAAGGCTTGGGGAAGCCAGAGGATGTGAGCACAATACAAGCCCAGGTAGGAGATGAAGAGGGATGGAGTCAGAGAGTAAAAAGGTTGTTAAGGTAGAACAATACCCAGGTAACAATTGTCTCCTTCAGCCCTTTATGGTCCTTGCTGGACAATTCCCACCCCAACTTTTCCCTGCCTCTGGCTACTATTTCACCCTGGTAAAAGGGAGAACTAAACTAGTTTCTTGAGGTAGTCTCAAGATGACTTAAGTAGAAGTCTAGGAGATGGCTTAGATTATAGCCGAGAAAATACCTAAATGTATCAGATCACAGCTTTGTCCTGTATTACTTAGATGTTTTACTGGGGGCCGAGCTCATGGAACTTTTGCAAACAATCTGGAGCTTAGAGGGTGTCTTCATCACTCGTTCTTGAGAATTTGAATCCTGTCTGTGCTGTTTATTGTGTGCGTGTTGCTTTTGTTTTTTGTTTTGTTTTGTTTTTTTTTTGAATTGAATTCCTGTTGGAGCAAAACTGGCTGATTGCTGTGAAGAGGTTTGATTTTTGGTTTTGCTGCACTTAGAGAAAGCAAATGAAACCTAAGAATTAAGTTTCTTAGTTCTATGTGCACTAGATTTATATTATACCTTCTCAGAATGAAGAGGCTTTACTGCTAGGGAATAAGTGACTATAAATCCTCCTAGCTTGTCATTTCCCCAACTTTAACCTCCACCCTTACTCCCACTGGGTTATTTTGAGGCATTTGAAGTAAATCTCAGATGTCATTTCATTTCTGCGATAAGTATTTTAGCATGTGTCTCTAAAAGATATGGATTCTTTTTAAAAACATAGCTTCAGTTTGGATTAAGTGACTAGCAAAGTAAAGAGGTGTACTTGCAAAACAAAACATAGCCACAATACTTTAATAGTACTCAAAAATATTGATAAAAATTCCTTAATATGATCAAATATCTAATCAGGTTTAAATTCCCTCCATTTTTGGATTTTGCTGATTAGTTCACTGAGATGTTGCTTAACAAATTCCTTTATTCCCTGTACATCCTGTAAGCTGAATATTAGCTCTAGAAGTTTAATCTGACTTGGCTTGGCTTTTTTGGCAAGACACTTTGTAGGTTATATAATATAATTCCAAGCTTACATAATTTCATTGGAAAGCATATGATTGTAGCAGGCATTGACTAGAAAATTGTTCATTTTTGACTGCCCCTCAACTATCAAGCTATATGCACCTTAGACATACTTCATATACATACCCTCTCCTTTGTACTATTTTAACTGATTAGGATGGTTACTTGGTTGTAAGCTCATCTCACAGAAGGTTCCATTAACCTCAATATATGTAAGTAAGCATTTTCTCAATTCCCGCCTGTGGTGATATTGCTGGTTGTCTGTTCAACTACCATCCGTCTCACCTGTTTAATGCACTGACAGGGCCTGCTTCCTGTTAAAAAGTCTGGCCACTTTTTCCAAAGTGCCTGGTTTCTGGGAAACTCTTTCCTTCTTTATGAGGATTCTTGTCATCTTTGGTTTTTTACATGAAGTGTGAGGTTGTTATTTGGTGTTCAGTGGCCATCTTCTGACCATAGGGAGTAAGCTTAAGGATTAACACCAATGTGTCCAGGATGATGGGATGGAAATGTGGGATGAGTCCAGATGCTCAGTAAGTCATGGAGCCACTGGATTAGGCGACCTTGCAAATGCCATGCCTCCAGACTTCTTATGTGAGATTATTAAAAAAGGTGTATTTAAACCACTTTCAGTCGATCATTTGCAGCTATAAATAACACCCCAGGTATATTCAAATAAATTTTTTGTGTTTCTGTTCACTATTTAAAGCCCTGATATAGGGGGGGAAACCCCTATAAACTTTTATCTTGAGTCAAAATCTTTGTTAAGCACACTACTAGAGCTAACATGATGATACAGATAGCACAAATCATTGAATCATCAAAATTAACTTGTTTTGATGTCATATTTTAAATCAAATCAGTTTTTGATTAGATACAAATTGAAAAAGCACACAGCAACTTAAACGTAGAGATAGAGGCCCAAACCTTCTGTGTTGGGGATAAGAATTGGAGTTGAAATATTTTCCTGTCTCGTCCTCAAAGCACGTAACCAAGAGTTGATTTTGAGTGTTGGCAACAAAGGGAAACTTCTCCTGTTACATTATGCTGGACATAATATCCGTATTAAGTAGGAGAATTGGAATGTCTGAATCTCCTCCTTTGCAAGAAGACAATTCCCAGCATTCAAATTGAATGCACAAAGTTAGCAGGCAGTGATGAGGATTTAATTTTTTTAAAAGGTATGATGTTTGAAATCTAAGAAGCAGCTATAGAACTGAAAAAAGCAAAGGATAGCTGATGATCTGTCCTGTGCTTGTTCCTAGTTCTATTTTTTTTTTTAATTGATAAATAACATGATGCTCCTGCTTGTGTTTTGCATTCCCAGACTGTTGGAAGCAAAGTTTTATTGTTTTTTGGTCAGTTGTAGATTGCACCTTTGTCCTTGCAAACAAGGTGATGACAGTGAGTGGTTCCATGAAACCCTTGGTAACAAACCTCCTTTGTGCTGTGCGAAGAAGCCCTGGCTCATAAGGGATGACATCAGCAGGCTTCCCACCCATTCCTATGGATCCCTCAAAGTACAGAGACTCATTGTTGATGACTTTCACCCTGAACAGCTGCTGGTCTCACTGGCTTCATTCACTGTGAAGATGGTGATCATACCTCGCAGAATTCAAATAATCATGTTTTCAGACCATGTGTCAGGCCATCTGCCCTTGGGTCTGTTTAGGAAAATATGATCACCTTTAATTATGGCACAACCCCTTCCAACTTCTCTGCCTACTTGGAGGTTTTCCTCACATGTCTCATTGTTTTGGACACATCTCAGGTGGTGTCCCTTCTCCTTTGCTAAATAAGCAGAATTACCTATGTTTTCAGTGGAAACGTCTTCCCATAGGGATCCTGCCTAGAAGGCATTTCAACATGGTCAATACTTATATACAGTAAGGCAGAGCCTACCTCCCTAGGAAAAAACTACCTGATCAGAATTCTGAGTAATTTAAATGTCCATTAGCACAATAAAATTCAAAGCCTTTAAAATTGCATAACGTGATGCATTTAATCAGTTGAGCATAGCTTATCTTGGAAAAGTCACTGAAAGGAAGAAGGCAGGGTCAGTGTTCAGCTTTGAAGATAGGTAAGAGCGAAGAGCAACATTTGAGCCCACTGGGGGCAGGCTCGCTGTGTACAAGTGGTGGATCAGGCAGCAGGCTTGCTGTTTGTCTGACACTGTGGCTTGGAGACGGAGAAGGCAATGGCACCCCACTCCAGTACTCTTGCCTGGAAAATCCCATGGGCAGAGGAACCTGGTAGGCTGCAGTCCATGGGGTCACTAAGAGTCGGACACAACTGAGCGACTTCACTTTCAATTTTCACTTTCATGCATTGGAGAAGGCAATGGCAACCCACTCCAGTGTTCTTGCCTGGAGAATCCCAGGGACGGGGGAGCCTGGTGGGCTGCCGTCTATGGGGTCGCACAGAGTCGGACACGACTGAAGCGACTTAGCAGCAGAAGCAGTGGCTTGGAGAACGTACCAGAATCTCTGCTATCTTTTGTGTCCTTAGTGCAGTGAGCCAAGCACATGAAAGGCGCTCAGGAGATACTTGCCAAACTGCATTGACATGTAACTTTTACTTGAATCTACTGTTTGCTACCCCAGATAAATGCACTTGCAACCATCTTTCTGGTTCAGAGTCTCAAAGCTGGTCTGAAATGTCATAAAGAATGTTTGTGCTTAAGGATAGTTTTTCATGGAGGTAGGACTTTGATCTTCTGAAAAATTTTTAATCTGATTATGTAGCCAGAATATTAGAAATAAAGTTTAGAAGAGGGCAGACAGTTCTTGGGTATCAGGAGATTGTTAATGGCTTGGGACAGGTGAATAGATATATTTTTCTGGTTCTGTGAGCCTTACCCCTTTTTATAACTACCAGGTATTTTATAGACACATTTTTCTATTCAGCAGTCAAGCTGTAAATGGACTGAATCTTGATAGTTGTGTCTTTAAAAAGGAGGGGAAAGAGAAAAGAGAAGCACTGCCATGATTACCTTAATGGAAATGTCTTTTGTCTTTGGAAGCACAGGCCCAAAGCTGTGGGCCATCACTGGGCCTTCACTCCACTTTCAACCCATCCTGTCTATGGGCTTCCTGTAGGTCTGGCCCTCATATGTAACTCTGGTGCTCTGAGAGGAAACTCTGCCTATTGTTTCCTTAACCGAATTCCATGGTTTTTTTTTTTTTTTTTTTTTTTTTTTATCATAGAATTGTAGGTGCTCAGTAACTTTGGGTAACTTGTTGGGTAAGTAAAACAACAAGTGGTGTTTAGCAATATTGGTGAGTGGTGTAGCTTTTCCTTCATACTCACAAGTTCCCTGGGCCCAGGATCGAATCTCCCCCACCTAGATGTCTCAGTATACATATGGACACACCAAGTGTTTATGTCTGAGTAAGCAGAGCGTGGACGCGTTCACGAACACCACGGGAGACTGCGGTGTTAACCTTCCCCCCCTCACCAGTGTTGCCTGCTGAGCAACAGAAATGTTCTCCCAGGTCCTTTCAAGATCTCACAGGTTCATGGTAATAGGTGGGAAAGGACCAGAGAGATTTTTAAGTCAAACTCTTCCTTTTATTGGAAAAGCCCCTGATGCTGGAAAAGATTGAAGGCAAAAGAAGGGGATGGCAGAGATTGAGAGGGTTGGGTGGCCTCACCGACTCAGCAGACATCAGTCTGAGCAAACTGGGGGGGATAGTGGAGGACAGAGGAACCGGGCGTGCTGTGGTCCACAGGGCCGCAAAGAGCCAGACACGACTTAGGGACCGAACAACAACTTCATTGTATAAGTGAAAAAAACTGGGTCTGGAGAGGTGGAGCAACTTATGCAAGAATCATATATAGCTAGTCTTTGGCAAAACCAGGAAGAATCTGAGTCTCCTTGAAAGTCATTTTTCTTCCAGAAATATTTTAAAGCTTTATGTTAAAGATCCTCATTTTATGGCTATATATATGCCATCAAATAGTTATAATCAATTACTCCTCAAGGAAACTCTAAAAGCTTTTAGCTAATTATTTCCCATTTGACACATTTCAGGATGTCAAATAGTTCTTACATCAAGATAAAATACATGACAAGTTGAAAAGAAGAGCCATAAAAAGATAGAAAACTTTAAAGGAGTTATCCAAAAAACTGGTAACATGACTCCAATCCTTTGGGTACATTCAAGGTAAAAGGATGGGCCTCTGAGGAGGGCTTAATAAATAGTCCCATCTTCCTCACCCGGATTCTGAACAAATTGAGAAACAGGAAAGTAGCGGATAGAGGTCAAAATATCACCTTTGTTATTGAAAGAAGCTGAGTGGAAAGCCGAACTTAGCGTAGCAGCCAAGTGGGCTGTTAACTGAACCCGATTCAGGACCACCTTCTGGGCAGAACCAGTAATGCCTGAGGGCAGGACCACTGCTAAGAGGAAGAAGGGCCAGGCTAAGCTTTCCCAGTGAGTGAATAGTGTTGTAAAGTGGTGCCAGGAAGATTCCAGGATGTTACAGCTGGTGCTGGACTCAGCTATTCCCCATAACAAAAACGGGGTTGCAGATGGGGAGGGAAAATATGTGATGAGGTTTCTCTGGAGGAAGATAATCTGAAAGCCCCTCCCACTCCAAAGTTGCTTTTTCCTGGAAAAGGCTTCTTTCAGAGAGCTTTACATACGCCTTGTGCAGCTTGGAGGGTGCTGGTGGCTGGGGTTTGGCTCCTGCTTGTAAACTAAAAAGGAAAGACTTCTCACAGTGGGAACAAAGGAGAAGTGGCTGGACTGGGTGGGCCAGTGTTGGCAGAGAGAAAGAGAGAAGTAGGAGGAGCGAGGGGGGTGGTGTGGGTGAAGAGAGGGAGGGAGAGAGACAGGAAACTTTGTTACTGTCCAATAGGGCCACCTAGAGGGGCTCTCAGGCTTTTGAAGGGATAAGCTGGAGTTTTGACCCAGAGCTAAGGAAGTTATAGCCGATCTAGGAGAGGGCAATGGCACCCCACTCCAGTACTCTTGCCGGGAAACTCCCATGGACGGAGGAGCCTGGAAGGCTGCAGTCCATGGGGGCGCTAAGGGTTGGACACAACTGAGCGACTTCACTTTCACTTTTCACTTTCCTGCATTGGAGAAGGCAATGGCAACCCACTCCAGTGTTCTTGCCTGGAGAATCCCAGGGACGGGGGAGCCTGGTGGGCTGCCGTCTATGGGGTTGCACAGAGTCAGACACGACTGAAGCGACTTAGCAGCAGGGAAGCTCAGGTGAGAAAAGGATGGTGGGTATCTGAAGCTCCCCTTGAGAGCTTCCCACACCAAAAAGAGGCAACTTTCAATACACTAGCTTAGCCCAAAAATAGAAAAGCCAGTCAATAAAGAACCTTCATCCCACCCTCCTTTACTTCTTCCTTTTCCCACTTTGACCTTAGAACAACCATATTTAGTGAAATGGGGCAGATAATTGGAAACAGTAGGTAGAATAAAGGAAAAGATGGGCCTTGCCCCTGTCCCTGGCTTCTTGACTGCACGATGACCCAGAAAATAAAGGGAAAAGTTTCGCTTTTAAATCTGATTCTAGGATTTGATTATTACACAGGATTGGTTCTTCTCACTTATTAATTGAGACTGTCAGAGACTTAAAGTGGCTGTGGGACTTGTTACCTGGGAGTGATTTAAAACCAGTCCTAGCATAGGGTTATGGAGGTTTTCATCCAGGGGCAGGGAAAGAATATTTCTTCACTGGAAAATTTTAAAAGTGACAATGGAAATAAAAAAGTTGCTTTCTCATTTGAGATGATTAGTTTCTACTTCAAATTGAACAGCCTGTTGACTTTATTTTGTTGGTTTTTATTTCTCTTGCCCACCAGCATGGGATTGTTTGTGGTGTCTCTACATTTATTAAGGCTTCCCTGGTGGCTCAGACGGTAAAGCGTCTGAATGCAATGCTGGAAACCTGGGTTCGATCCTTGGGTCAAGGCAATGGCAACCCACTCTAGTACTCTTGCCTGGAAAATCCCATGGACGGAGGAGCCTGGTGGGCTACAGTCCATGGGGTTGCAAAGAGTCAGAAACAGCTGAGCGACTTCACTTTCCTTTCCTTTCCTACATTTATTAAACATGCTGCCTAAGCCAGGATTTGGGACACTGAGCACACTGGGAACTCCAGCCAACCAAGGGCCCCATCCTACTGATGGCACGTGCTGCGTCTTCCCCAGGTGGCAGGGCACATGCACAGCAACGTGGGGCTACTTCTCTAACGAGTTATGAACTCAAGCAGGAAAATGATCAATGCATTTTAGTCAGGAACAGTGGTCCTTCCATGCTCTCTTCTCTTCAAAGCACTCTGCCAGCAAATAGCACTGCTAATTAAATCTGTTGGTGAGTAAACTTAAGGAAATATATTAAATGGCTCCCTCTAGTCCTGCCCAAAGCCTGGAAGAGGAGGCCAGCTTGAGTTTTTACCACCATCTCCCAACACCCTTTGTTATTTGATCAGAATAGTTTCCCTCTAAGATATTAATGATTCCTAGGCTTTTGGAGAAGGCAATGGTACCCCACTCCAGTACTCTTGCCTGGAAAATCCCATGGACAGAGGAGCCTGGTAGGCTGTAGTCCATGGGGTCGCTAAGAGTCGGACATGACTGAGCGACTTCACTTGCACTTTTCACGTTCATGCATTGGAGAAGGAAATGGCAACCCACTCCAGTGTTCTTGCCTGGAGAATCCCAGGGATGGGGGAGCCTGTTGGGCTGCCGTCTATGGGGTCGCATAGAGTCGGACACGACTGAAGCGACTTAGCTTAGCAAGGGTTGCTTTAAAAAGTTTCTTTATTATACACGAAGTGATTGAAAACTGCCAATCATGAATCTGGCAATCCCCTCTCATGAGGTTAAAGACTGTTCTGATTACGATAATTACATTTTTATGAATATCCTACCTAGACAGTAACAATTTTACTGTGTCAGACTACACCACACAAAGATACATCAATTTCATCTGCAATGAAAAATAGATCCTAATAGCTCAGTTATATTTATATGATAGTCAAACATCAAGATGCAGTGTAAGTACTTCAACTGAAAGAATTCTGATCATTATTTAACCTTGAGATGGTGATTAAGGGTGAAGCCTTGTCAGCTTTCATGAATTATTTTTTTCATGATTTTTGCTGTTTTGATTTGATTTTTAAAACTCTGTAATTTAACACTTATTAACATTTGGATTCTACCCCCACCCTCCATGATATGTGGACAAGGCAACAGCAATAAAAGATTAATAGATGTGACTGATGGTCAGAGGATTAGGTAACTGTAAGACATAATTATGTTTCAGAAACAACAGTGCCATGCCAACTGGTTTTCTTCTTGCCTAAGTTTCTTCAACCATGATGCAAATAATGGACACAGTGTTCAGGTTTGATGCTATGAATACATATTATTTTAATGTACAGAAAAAACTGTTCCATTACTACAGATAGTCAACGGTGCTGGTCGAAGTGTACTCTGAGAACCAGTAGCATCAAGGCTCACCTAGAAGCCAGTTAGAAATGTAAATTCTCCTGCCCCAGATTTGTTGAGTCAGAATCTTTGGCAGTGGGGCGCAGGACTCGGTCCTAACGAGCTCTCCAGGTGATTCTCTGAGGTTTAAGAACTGCTTTAGCATCTTGTAGCTGTTTCCTTTGACTACAGTGAAACACTGCCAGGTATGGACGGGTAATCCTAGCAGCACTGAAAGTGTTCCCTGTTAACTGTGGCCATGTCCGTTCCAGGGGAACTTAAGTGGACAAGCTCTTTTGGTCAAATCCCTCTTAAGTGGGTTTTTTCTTTTCTTCGAATCCTCAGACCTCACAAACCATAGGTTCTTCCCATTACCACTCGTTAGTTCATCCTCCCTGGTAGAGGTATGTTTGTGATCCCTTTCTAATGTCAAAAGCTTTCCGCCACCCTGAACCTCTGCTGATCCTTTCCCTTTGTTACAACCTTTTCCCTACGGTCATCTTGAGTTGCTTAAAAAATTTAACATCCAACATGATGCTCTTTATATTTCTTATGGCAGCAGCTGCACTATATATTTTGATAGCACTATTAGTCACAACTATTTACCAGAACGCACCAGAAAATGCTATGTGGAAAGGCCGCACATTGCAAGCACACTTAATTCAAGAAAACACAGAAGAACATACTTAGTATGAGTGCTGATGCAAACTCACCAGGACTGCGCAGGGATGTCAGTAACACTTTTTCTTTGACTGAGAGATTAAGGAAATGTATTGCAGAGTTTGGTAATAGATGACAAAAGGGGAGGGAGGAAGGGAAAGAGTTTGAGAGAGAGAGAGAATTTTGTAATAAAAAAGTATTTCCAAGCTAATAGTATTCTAATGAATCAACATGCATGGGGCAGTGTTAAATGGAGTAAATGAGTATGACGAGAGTGAATGGCATCTTATGATTTAATCTTCATATTATTTTATAAAAATACACTCTTATATATATGAGTATATGCTTTTAAAGACCCAAATCTAAATCCTGAATGTGCATCAGAATGACCTTGAAGCTTGTCAGAACTACAAATTTCCATGCTTGTTATGTCAGCACAGATACTAAAATTCAAGCCTACAGAGGAAATTAGCATAGCCCCTGTGCAAGGATGAGGTGAAGATTCATGAAGCATTCCATATTTTTAAGAAATTTTCTGGGTTCCAAGAGACTTTTATTTTGGTATCTTGGAGTCCAGGAGTTTTTATGTAAAAACCACTCTGCTGCTGCTAAGTCGCTTCAGTTGTGTCCGACTCTGTGCGACCCCATAGATGGCCTCCTACCAGGCTCCCCGTCCCTGGGTTTCTCCAGGCAAGAACACTGGAGTGGGATGCCATTTCCTTCTCCAGTGCATGAAAGCGAAAAGTGAAAGTGAAGTCGCTCTGTCGTGCCTGACTCTTAGTGACCCCATGGACTGCAGCCTACCAGGCTCCTCCGTCCATGGGATTTTCCAGGCAAGAGTGCTGGAGTGGGGTGCCATTGCCTTCTCTGAAAAACCACTCTAGGTGATTCTAGTGCAGGTGGTCCTTAACTTGCATTTTGAGCAACACTGCAAATCTCACTCAGAAAGAGGGAAACCTTTTGATTTGTGATCGTGAGGCAGTAAGGCTCAACCAGTGTCACGGTATCTTTGGATCCCCGTGATGCATTAAGTCACGCTCTTGACTAGCACATGCTTTCTGTCTAGTTCTGGAGTTATTTGTGCACTTGCCTCCACCCCCAAAAGACTATAAGCTCCCTGAGACACAGGACTTGTGTGATATACTGACGTTTGTGTGTTCAGCTAGACTCACACCCTGCCTTCTCCTTATTGAGAAGATGCTCAATAATATTTGTCAAATGAATGAAGACACTAAGGGTTAAAACGCAATTCAGTGAGCGTGATTGAAACAGATCCTTTCACCCCCAGCTTTTGAGACCTTAGAGTCAGGTTTCTGTCTGTGTCTCAGCCGTGCATTTGTTATGTGGGAGGTCAGTTTCTTCTTCCTTCATAGGGCTGCTTTGGGGTAAAATGATGTAATATATGTGAAAATTCTGTGAAATTGCAGAGCCACTTGTTTCAGGTTTTTAGAGTATGACTGTCTATTTTTCCCTCTAACTTCATTTTTCTTGTGAATGAGTGCAACTTACATGACTGAGGCAAAGAACACAGCATTCACTTCTGGCAATTATGGGAAAGTGAATCCTATTATTTGAAATTTGAAAGAACCACCTGGCTTTTCCAACTTCAATACTAAAAATTGTAATATAAATAAAATAACTACCTCACAAATAATGGGGAATACAAAGGAAGGGAACTCCACCGGGGAGCAAATGAGCTATTCACACTGATGTTTGATTCTGAGACGGGACTTTCAGATATCTGTGTGTAATGAAGTGATCTCTGAACTTTAGTGGCTCCCCTAAGATCACCTTAAAAGGTAACAGTTGTCCGATAAGATAAGCTGAAAAGTACAAGTATGTAACATCACTTTCAAAACCTTAAGGTAGAGATTATGATTACTCTTCAAGCTATAAAGAACCCAAGAGTTGAAAGAAACTAGGTCACTTACAAGAGGCGATGTGCCCTGGGTGGTAAATGCTGGTCCAGGTCTGAAGCAGTTCATAGCCCAAAGAGGAAAACAAGGACAAGGAGTTTTCCATGAGATTATATGTTTTCAGTTGAGCCTATGTTGTCTTTTATGTGTGTATATATTTATTATTTTACTTAAAAAAAATTGAAGCATGTTTGATTTACAATATTTAGTTTCAGGTGTACGGCAGAGTGATTCAGTATTTTTCTGACTGTAGTCCATTATAGGTTATTACTAGTTGGTGGCTGTAATTCCCTGTGTCATACAGTACGTTTGTATTAGCTATTTTATACATAGTAGTTTGTATCTGGTAACCCATACCCCTAATTTGTCCCTTTCCGCTTACCTCTCCCCTTTGGTAACCACAAGTTTGTTTTCTATATCTGTGAGTCTGTTTCTGATTTGTATATATATTCATTTGTATTAGTTTTTAGATTCCACATATAAGTCATAATCTTATATAATGTTTTATAATATGTTTTTGTATGTCTTTTTCCACTAAGTATAGTAGTTTCTAGGTCCATCCACATTGCTGCAAATGGCAAAATTTTCGTTCTTTTTTATGGCTGAGTAGTATTCCATTGGAGAAAGAAATGGCAACCCATTCTAGCGTTCTTGCCTGGAGAATCCCAGGGATGGGGGAGCCTGGTGGGCTGCCGTCTATGGGATCGCACAGAGTCAGACACAACTGAAGGGACTTAGCAGCAGCAGTATTCCATTGTATGTAGCACATCTTAATCCAGTCATCTGTTGATGGACTCTGGGGTTGCTCCTATGTCTGGGCTATTGTAAATAGTACTGCTTTGAACATTAGGGTGCATATATCTTTTTGAATTAGTGTTTTGTTTTTTTCTGGGTAAATGCTAGGGATAGAATTGCTAGATCATATGGTAGTTCTGTTATTAGTTTTTTGAGGAATCTCAAAGGTTTCCTTTTCTCCACATCCTCTCCAACATTTGTTTTTTGTAGACTTTTTGATGATGGCCATTCTGATAGGTGTGAGGTGATATCTCCTTGTGGTTTTGACTTGCATTTCTCTAAGATTTAGTGGTGGTGAACTTCTCTTCATGTGCCTGTTAACCATCCATGTTTTCTTTGGGAAAATATTCAGATCTTCTGCCCATTTTCTGATTGGGTTGTTTTTCTGATATCAAGTAGTATTAGCTGTTTACATATTTTGGATACTAATCCTTTGTTGGTCACATTATTTGCAAATATTTTCTCCCCCCATTCCACAGTTTGTCTTTTCTTTATGTCATTTGTTTCCTTCGCTATGCAAAAGCTTTTAAATTTAATCAGACCCCATTTTTTGGTTTTTGCTCTTCTTTCTTTTGCCTTAGGAAACTGATCCAAAAATATTGCTACAATTTATGTCAAAGAGTGCTCTGCCTATGTTCTCTTCTAGGAGTTTTTTGCTTTCCATTCTTACATTTAGGTCTTAAACCATTTTGAATTTATTGTTTTATTTGGTGTGAGGGAAGATTCTAATTTCATAGTTTTAATCGCATTGTTGGCTGCCCAGTTTTCCCGTCACCACTTCTTGAAGAGTTTGTCTTTTCTCCAATGTGTATTTCTGTTGTAGATTAATTGACCATAGGTGCATGGGTTTATTTCTGGGCTCTGTATTGCTCCATTGATCCCTGTGTCTGTTTTGTGCCAGTACCATACTTTTTAAGTTACTATAGCTATGTAGTATAGTCTGAAATCTGGGAGAGTTATATCTGCAGCTTTGTTCTTCTTCCTCAAGATTGTTTTTTGGGGTCTTTTGTGGTTTCATATGAATTTTAGGATTATTTGTTCTAATCTAATTATCTGTGGGCAGTACAAGGACTGAATTATTTTAGAAATAGCTATAGGCCACTCTGTAGTACAGAGGAAGCAAACACTTTTGCTCTCTACTCTTTATCTGGAATTCTCATTTTACTCTTATAGAAAGCCTGTGGTTTAAACTTTTTAAGACAATCACTTTGTTCAAGTTCTATATCAGAACCTGAGGAGGACCATAATGTGAGGACAGATCCAGGTTTTGTGAGGCTGGAAGCTTTAGATAATTTAGGGTGCCCTATTGTTTAAAAAAATACAATAATAAATTTAAACATTTGATACAAAAGTGAGGATTGAAAGGAGTCAATCCTTCCAAGTGGTGGTCACAAAGCTGGAGTTTCATTTGTTTCTTAGAAACGTGCCTCTGTAATACTGGAAGCAAAATTTCAAGATAAAGGGATTTGCAATAGAATGTTGATGGGTGGGACATTTCCAAACATTTACCAGTAAAAGAAATACATATATGCTAAATGTAGCTCCATAGATAGACACTCAGTGCCAAATGCTCAGAGTAGAGAGAAGTAGGGCTGTGATGAAGATAGCAGAGAAGGGCCATTCTAAATTATACATGAAGGAAGCCTTCAGTTACTTGGAATGCTTAGAGAACTGAGTAGACTTTTCAAATTAATCAAAAACAACAAACCCCCCTCATTTATTGGCCATCAAAACTTAAAAATAATACAATTTTTTTCTTTTTTTCAATTTCCATGTAGGTTTAAGAACTTAAAAAAAAATCAATTCATGTAATTTACCAATTGAGTTTAAGGAAAAAAGAAACCAAATAATTACTTAGAGGGGAAAATAATAAAGTATTCATTCTCGCCTTCTCTGTTGCTTGGGTGACTGAAGTAGTGCCCATTCCTGGTGGAAACATGGATGCTGGCCTCCTTAACTGCCTCTCAGAGATCATTCAACTGGTAGAGTTATGGTGGGAACATTAGTTTGATTGTGGTGAAGCTATAACTGCTCAATTAAAATTTATTGAATGAATTAATGAACCAAATGAATGAACCAAATGAATGGTTCCAGTTTGGACAAATCAGGACAGTTTCAGAAGCATTTTTATTCCTAAGAATTCTATAATCAAATTTTATCAAGCTCTTGAATGCATTGAAAACTCCTTCCTGAATATGGCCTACGTTTGACAGCAAAAGGATTAGGAAATTGAAGGAAACTTTTACTGAGCGCCTGACATATGCCAGGGGCTTCCCTGGTGGCTCAGATGGTAAAGCGTCTGCCTACCATGTGGGAGACCTGGGTCAGCGAGATCTCCTGGAGAAGGCAATGGCACCCCACTCCAGTACTCTTGCCTGGAAAATTCCATGGATGGAGGAGCCTGGTGGGCTACAGTCCATGGGGTCACAGAGAGTCGGACACGACTGAGCGACTTCACTGACATATGCCAGGTACTTTGCTGATGTCTGTGTATTTCTTTAACTACTGTAACCATTTTGCAGTGTTGGAAACTAGATCTCAGGGCTAAGTAACTTGTCGGTGGCCTTTCAGGGAGCCAGTGGCAGAGCTAGGATTCAGATCCAGGTTTGTGTCCAGGGTTCATTCTCTTGACGCTGTAACTCGTCCTTTGACCTTTTCTTCCCAGCAAATGTTGAAAGACACACGAAACAGAGACTTTCCAGGCCAGAATATTGAAGTGGGTAGCCTTTCCCTTCTCCAGGGGATCTTCCCAACCCAGGTCTCCTGCATTACAGGCAGATTCTTTACTAGCCGAGCCACCAGGGAAGCCCTTAGCTAGAGGCAGAATTTTCCAGAAGGGAGTGTGGTGTGGTGCAGTTATACTGCTTAGCCATCAGTAGTATGTGACTTGGGGTCTTAAACTGTACATGTGTAAGATCAGAGGACTAGAGTCGATGACCTCTGAGTGAGGTGACCACATGGCCCAGTGTGCCAAGGCTGCCCCAATTTATACCTGTTGTACAAATGTGGGATTTGTACAAAAGCAACTATGATTAGCACTCCCGTCCACTTTCAGTAGTGTTCCACTGTGGACCATAAAGTCTAAGGCTGCCCTATATATGAGGTCTTGATTCTATGATTTCACATTGAATCTAATAATTTTTTTGATTACTGAAGCAACAGGAATTTTCATTTCCCAGGCCTGTGAAGTATGAGGGACTGACAGCACATGAAGTGACCCCTGTCTAGAGTTTGCTTTACATTTCTGATACAGAAATTCTGCTATTGCTTCTTTAAAAGTATAGTTGTTAATCCCCTTCTGGTCACTTTGGTTCCAGTTCATCTGGGATTATTATATAAATATTTACTTCTACTAATAGTGGCTACCACTTATTGAGTGCTTAGAATAAGTCAGGCTAAGTACATGGTCTCATTTAATGTATTTATTAATATTATAAGATAGTTTCTCACTTTCTAGATAAGGAAACTGAACCTTAGAGCAATTAAGTGACTTGAAGGAAGAGATGAAAGCAGATTTTCCTAATCTCTTAACCATTATACTATATTAAGGTATGTATACAAACACGCAGCAGATAATTTAAAAAACTGTCAAAGCTGGAGACAAGATGGCAGGTAGAAGGACTTGAGTTCACCTTCTCTCATGATACCACCAAAATCACAACCGACTGCTGAACAACCACTGACAAAAAAAGATTCAAACCTACCAAAAAAGACATTCCACCCCAAAGAAGAAGCCACACAAGATGGTACGGGGGTACTTTTGTGATATAGTCAAATCCCATATTTGCCAAGTGGGTGATCTACAAACTGTAAAATGATTATATTGCTGAGGATCTCCCACAGGAGTGAGAGTTCTGAGCCCCATGTCAGGCTCCCCAGCCTAAAGGTCTGGCACTGGAAGGAGGAGCCCCAGGAGCACTTGGCTTTGAAATAGGCAAGGCTTGAGTGCAGAAGCTCCACAGGACTGAAGGAAACAGAGATTCTACTCTTTAAGGGCTCACACAAGCTTTCACTCTGGGACCTGGGGCAAAGCAATGACCCTATAGAAGCCTGAGCCAGACCTACCTGTGAGTCTTCTGAGGAGTCAGCAATCAGCAGTGCCGCAGGCAGGGACACTGGCGGCAGATGCGCCGGGGAATGCTCATCTGCATGAATTCTCCTCGAGGTTGCCATTTTGGCACCGAGATCTGGTCCCACCCAACAGCCTGCAGGAAGGTTGGAACACAGCCCCACCCATCAGCAGACAGGCTGCCTGAAGTCATCCTGAGCCGACAGCTGCCAATAAACACACCCCTTAACATGGCCCTGCCCATCAGAGTGACAAGACCCCGTTTCACCCACCAGTGGACAGGTACCAGTCCCTCCCACCAGGAAGCTCACACAAGCCCCTGGACCAAATTCACCCATAAGAGGGCAGACTCCAGAACTAAAAAGAATGACAATTCTGTAGCATGAGGAATGGAGACTACAAACATAGAAAGTTAGGCAAAATGAGACAGTAGAGAAATATGTTCTAGATGAAGGAACAAGATAAAACCCCAGACGAACAACTAAGTGAAGTGGAAACAGGCAATCTACCTGAAAAAGAATTCAGAGTCTTGACAGTAAAGATCACCCAAGATCTCAGAAAAAGAAGGGTGGCACAGACCAAGAGGATACAAGAAATGTTTAGTGAAGAGCTAGAAGATTCAAAGAACAGACAAACAGAGATGAACAATACAATAACTGAAAAGAAAATTACACCGGAAGGAATCAATAACAGAATAAATGAGCAGAAGAATGAATAAGTCAGCTGGAAGATCGGTGAAAATCACGGCAGGGGAACAAAATAACAAAAAGAGAATGAAAAAAAGTGAGGACAATCTAAGAGATGTCTGGGACAACATTAAATACAGCAATATTCACATTATGGGGGTCCCAGAAGGAGAAGAGAAAGAGAAAGGGCCTGAGAAAATATTTGAAAAAAGATAATAGTCAAAAACTTCCCTAACATGGGAAAGGAAATAGTCACTGAAGTCCAGGAAGCCCTGAGAGTTCCATACAGGATAAACCCAAGGAGGAATATACTGAGACGCATATTAATCAAATTGACCAAAGCTAACGACAAAGATAAAACATTAAAAGCAAAAAATAATATACAAAGTAATCTCCATAAGGTTATCAGCGGATTTCCCAGCAGAAATTCTTCAGGCCAGAAGGGTGTGGCTAGATATATTTAAAGTGATGAAAGGGAAAAACCTACAGTCAAGAATACTCTACCTATCAAGACTCTTGTACAGATTTGACAGAGAAAATAAAAAACTTTACAAATAAGCAAAAGCTAAGAGAATTCAGCACCATCAAACCAGCTTCACAACAAATGCTAAAGAAACTTCTCTAAAAACCTTGTTGATATCAAGTGTTTAAAAGACATGGAGCAAGAGGATGTCACATGCAGTGCAGCACAGTAGAAATCAGTGCATCACCTATTAAAACTGACCAGTCAATTCTGTTCCTACACACTTATGGACACTAGCAAAATTCTTGCACATGTACACCAGGAGATGAGAATACAGTTTATAACAGTATTATTTGTAATAAATAAAAAGACAAAAACAAGCTGAAATTTCCATTAACAGTGAAATAAACAAAATGTGATATAATCAGAGCGTGGACTATCAAATAGCTGTGGACAGCAAGTAGCATGAACAAGTCTCAGTAATGCTGAAGGGGGGATAAAGTAAGTCCCTGAAAAATATATTCCAGCAGTCAGGAAAAGATGAGATTTTGAAAACTGAGGAGTAAGTTAGAGAAAGAGAAGAAAGGACATTGCAGTCATGGAGACAAGGAATAGCAAGACCCATTTAGGAACTGCAGATGCATGACACCTCCTCTGATGCATGTGTCCCTAACACGGAATTCTGATATACCTGAATTCACTTCTGGATACTTTTGAACCATGAGAAATTCTGTAAGTGAATTAACTGCTTATTAGGAATAGTTGTAGGAGAAGAGTGAGGTTGGAAAGTCAATAAAAGATAAAACAGTTAGTAAAGAAATAGAGATGATTACAATTAATTCCTCTCTAGGAAGCCAGGTGGGGGAAATTAAATCTTGTGGTTCTGCCTGCCCTCCAGTAGCATCGTAAAGAGGAATGGAGCAAAGGTCAATGTCAGTCATGCTTCAGTGTCAAGATTACCAAGATTAAAGGAAGCTACACTAACCTGGGAGCTTCCCTAGTGGCTCAGATGGTAAAGAATCCACCTGCAATGCAGGAGACCCGGATTCGATCCCTGGGTTGGGAAGATCCTCTGGAGGAGGAAATGGCAACCCACTCCAGTATTCTTGCCTGGAGAATTCCACGGACAGAGGAGCCCGTACAGTACATGGGATCACAAAGAGTCGGATATGACTGCATGACTAACACACGCCCTAACCTGAAGACTCTAAGCTATACTCACCTGGAGTTGAAGAGAGATTTTAAGTCAAAGACATATAAAGCTTTTCTCTGTGCTTTTTCCACCTCAAGCACTTAAGTTATGGTGTCTGAGATCATAATGGGAATGATCAATGGTGTTTTTAAAAGAAAATATCTGTGTCCAGAAAGAAAGGTTACTATAGTAGAGCTTAGTACTCAATTTATTGAAGCTATAAACTCAGTTTTTATGACTACTTAAATTCAGTTTGCAAATCTTGCTTCTTTTTTTCCCCTAAGAAATAGCGTAACTGTCCAAAAACAAACAAAAAACAGACAAACAACCACCCTATTGGGCCTCCTAAATTTCCACTGGCCTTTCTTTATTTATCAGTGTCAGTGATAATCTTTGTAATTACATCTTCCATTCCTTCCACCACCCATCATTTACCTCAGAGTAGAGGCGTTTGCCTCAGGTAAAGAGACAACAAATTTTGACTAAGAGGCAAGTTCTCAGGAAATACAAGGAGATTAAAAGTGGATTGCACTAAGTATTTACTTACTCTATGGACCTTCTTCTTTTTTTGTCTGTCTTTACCAGAGTATAAAGCAGAAATCAGACACTTGTTTTCTCACTTACATTTACATAGACAGTACTTAAAATAAAACCCACCAGATGACAGTCTGACCATTCTGCTTTTATTTATTGTCTGGCTAATTTACAAAGACGCAGATATCGAGGGTAGGTCCTACCCCCCCCCCTCCATGTAAGCTGTCCTGATGACACAGGTATCAAAATGTGCATGTTTACATAGTGCAGTGGTATGAAAAACATTTTCTTGCTTTACAGTCCCTCATTATAAATAGGGAGACATTAATTTCATCATGCCAGAAAATTTTGGGCACTATTTAACAGTCATCACATTTCTGCTACTAAAATAACAAAATTGGTATTACAAGTTAAAATATAAAGGCCTAACAGTTTTTACAAATATGCAAATAATCTGCTACTTAGACATAAAAAGTCAATTTCTCTCAAATCACCAAGTAAGGCACCATTGGATTAAACATTTTTCTTGGTTTTTACTAAATAAAATGCATACTGAAATAAATACCGAACACTGAATTTTAATACTGTAATACATTTCCATATAAATGACATGTAAATGTTAAAATACTGTATTGCATCTTGAATACATTTATCTGGAAATTTTATGGGGAAAAACATATGTAAGCTCTGGTTTCAGGGAAGGATGTATTAATTTCTGTTATCTGCTATAGTTAAAGATTTTAGCATAGAATTTATTCAAAGTTTTGGACACAATTAGGTTTCTAAATTTCAAAGAAAGGGTGTACAAGAAAGGGTGTACATCTATGAATGGAATATTCACTTAAAAATACATTTTAAAACATCTCTATCCTGGATGAATAGCAACTCTGAGCTGTGACCCTGTTTCACACTTTAGGATGGTACCTGCAAAGTTGGAATATATAAAGAAATTAGCTATTCTTACTACCCCTTACAAAATTCAGACCCATTTCTTTGGAGTCAGACTTTTCTCTGCCATATTTGCTGGGAGAGTTCAACTCCATCTTTTCTGAAGTGGGTCAACATGCTTTTATCATAGGGATTTTTACCAACTATTGATATCCGATCAAAGAATTCAAAATAAAATATGCCATATTATCAAAATATTAGAGATTAAAAGCTTTTTTCTGAAAATACTTTACCAAGTTTGTTACAGCTTGATTTTTGTTATTCCTTGATTTTCTTTGGGTAAAGGGCCCCAAGTGAATGTATGAAAGACAAACAGAATGGTAGAGAAGTGGGGAAAAACCCAAGTTTTCTAATGTATTAATAAGCCCAAGACTTTGGCAAGGAAAGTTATAAAAATACAATATACTCAAATGGGCAACTTCATAATTTATTAGACACCCCATTTATTAGAATTCTAAGTTCTTTTGATTTTATAAAAATGAAACAATTATTCTATAAATATGAATGCTTCTTTCAAATTTTTCTTTGGATTGATTTCTTGTTAGCATCTCCCAGGAATACATGAACAATACACTGAAACCATGATACAAAGTTTAGGTAGATATACATATACATATATAGCTGTGAACTTTTAAAAAATAAGTAATGGTAATTTTAAACATAATTAACTATATAAAACATCTAAATGGAAATAATTTTTTCCAAGTCTATAGCTAGATTTAAAAGTCCCAGTAAAGTTTTGTAAACAAAATCATACAAAAAAGGCAAGGCTGGCTCATCCCTATGGTCCTCTGGGGGAGCTTTATTTGCATAGATCCAAGGCAAATGATTCTCCCAGATAGATTTAAAACAAGTTCCCTCCAATTTCCAGCAGCAATCTCTTTCTCTCAACCCCATAAGCATCAGATTTCGAATTTTAGAGTTTTGCCCATCAATTAAAATCTGTTCCCTTCTTCCACATTTCTGATTTGCTACCTTTCCCTGACTTTCCCCTACAACTATAGAGCCTATGAGCCTCCTGCCCTAAGGAACAGGCTGGGCTGGAGAGGCGTGAAGCCACTTGAAATGCATAAGGCAGGCGGCCAACCAACAGGTGAGCTCAAGGAAGCTGGTTCTCAGCTAGAGAGCCCCGGACTGGCTTTCAGTTTCTTTTCAATGGCTTTATTCCACATGACTGTAAACCCTAGTAGATCAATTTCTGACCTTGGTACTGTGATGCAACACTTGTATACAGATTTCAAGGGAAGAGGGAAAATAAGGGAGCAAAATCTAAGGAAAACTATTTGCCAAACAAGGGTCCTAACTTTATTTTTAGCTACCTCTTGAATTGCTGTAGCTCATCTGGCCTTTTCTGTTTCTGAAACAAGAGGTGTCTGCACTAGGCTCTATCTTATAGATCTGCACTGTCCAACATGGTAGCCACCAACCATGTGTGGCTACTGAGCACTTGAAATGTGACACGTCCAAATGGAGATGTGTTTCAAGTGTAAAGTACACACTGGAGTTTGAAGACTTAGTACCAAAAAAAAAAAAAAAAAATATATATATATATATATATATATATAAAATATCTCATTAAAATTGTTATACTGACTGCAAGTTGAAATGATATTTTGGATATTAGGGTTAAATAAAATATATTAAAATTAATTTCACCTATTTTCCTGTTTTATGTTGCTACTAGGAATTTTAAAATTGTATACCTGGTTCACATTATATTTCTGTTGAACAGCTCTGTCCCAGGGCTTACCTCAGACCGCCCAAGATTGGACATCTTGTAACTGCAAATATTTTATGTAAGCAACTTGTTTAGGTGGTCTGTGGTTCATGGAAACAGACAGGAGGCCAAACATGAAAAAAAAAAAAAAAAAAAGGCATGGAAACAAACAATTCTCAGGGACCTTAATATTGTGGTTTGTAGCAAAAAAGCAGTGAATGTTTGAATTTGGTTGGTTGAAAGCTGGGACACAATTTCATTGCTGCCTACTTGTCACAAAAGCCTGTTGATCCCCAAAGCAGCCAACAGGCTGTAGCTGAAGCAAGCAATAGCTTTAAGGATATACACAATATAAAAAGCGAGGTGCATACCTTTACTGCATACGCACCCTACACACACATATTCCCACATCACCTCCCTTCTTCCCTATTGCCATTATGAAGGGAACGAGGGAGGACAGAGGAGGAGTGTGTGCGACTTGGACAGCAATGACAGAAGGAGCTCTGGGGCTTGAGTGTAGACGAGCAGGCAAGGATCACCTCGGGATGGGAGGCAGGGGTGGAGCACCCCTCTCTCTTCGGTTAGATCCACCTTGATGAAAAATTAGACAAAATACAAACTTTGGTTAGAGAACTTATGTTCTCACTGTAAAACTCAAGAATGGATGCAAAAGTACCCACGACCCCCCGCCTACCCATGATCAAGGCTGTAAACAACGAGTGCACATACATGAGAAATGAAAGGGAGAAGCGGGTAAGGACCTGAACAAATTTTACTAGAGAAGGAGGACCTGCCACCGAACTTGTGGGAAGTTAAAGTTCTTTAGAAATTACTTTTTTTTCTCATCACAAACTTAGTATATGTGATTATACATATATATATTACAGATTGAGAAAATATGGATGAGAAAAACAAAACAAAAATTCATTAATGCTTGTACCACCTGGAGATAACCTATAACGTTATGTGTATATCTGTTCTTTTTCCTTTCAAAAGCAGGATCATTTGAACATTTTTAAGTCATTCTTTATAAATACAATTATTAATGACATATTGCATTTTATTATAGAAGTATCAGTTCAGTTCAGTCGCTCAGTCGTGTCCGACTTGTTGCGAACCCATGAATCGCAGCATGCCAGGCCTCCCTGTCCATCACCAACTCCCGGAGTTCAACCAAACTCACATCCATCCAGCCGGTGATGCCATCCAGCCATCTCATCCTCTGTCGTCCCCTTTTCCTCCTGCACCCAATCCCTCCCAGCATCAGAGTCTTTTCCAATGAGTCAACTCTTCTCATGAAGTGGCCAAAGTGTTGGAGTTGCATTTTTAGCATCATTCCTTCCAGAGAACACCCAGGGCTGATCTCCTTTACAATGGACTGGTTGGATATCCTAATACTACTATAGTTAATCTAATCAGTTCCCTTTTGTTGGACTTTCAGTTATCTTCTCCATTTCTTAATACTGCTTTCCTGATAGCAGCCATCCTAATGAATGTAAAGTGTATTTCACTGTACTTTGATTTGTGTTTTCTTAACCGTTAGTGGTGGGATGACTCCAAGATGGCGGAGTAGACAGACGTGCGCTCATCTTCTCCTGCAAGAGCTCCAAAATTACAACTCGCTGCTGAACAACCATCGACAAGAGAATGTAGGATCCCACCAAAAAAAGTTACTTCAGTATTCTTGCCAGGATAACCCCATGAACAGTATGAAAAGGCAAAAAGATAGGACACTGAAAGATGAACTCCCCAGGTCGGTAGGTGCCCAATATGCTACTGGAGATCAGTGGAGAAATAACTCCAGAAAGAATGAAGGGATGGAGCCAAAGCAAAAGCAACACCCAGCTGTGGATGTGACTGGTGATGGAAATAAAGTCCGATGCTGTCAAGAGCAGTATTGCATAGGAACCTGGAATGTTAGGTCCATGCTGCTGCTGCTGCTGCTGCTGCTAAGTCGCTTCAGTCGTGTCTGACTCTGTGCGACCCCAGAGACGGCAGCCCACCAGGCTCCCCTGTCCCTGGGATTCTCCAGGCAAGAACACTGGAGTGGGTTGCCATTTCCTTCTCCAATGCATGAAAGTGAAAAGTGAAAGTGAAGTCGCTCAGTCGTGTCCGACTCCTAGCGAATCAAGGTAAATTGGAAGTGGTCAAACAAGAGATGGCAAGAGTGAACATCAACATTTCAGGAATCAGTGAACTAAAATGGACTGGAATGGGTGAATTTAACTCAGGTGACCATTATATCTACTACTGTGGGCAAGAATCCCTTAGAAGAAATGGAGTAGCCACCATAGTCAACAAAAGAGTCTGAAATGCAGTACTTGGATGCAATCTCAAAAATGACAATGATCTCTCTTCATTTCCAAGGCAAGCCATTCAATATCACAGTAATCCAAGTCTATACTCCAACCAGTAATGCTGAAGAAGCTGAAGTTGAACAGCTCTATGAAGACCTACAAGGCTTTCTAGAACTAATGCCCAAAAAAGATGTCCTTTTCATTATAAGGGACTAGAATGCAAAAGTAGGAAGTCAAAAGATACCTGGAGTAACAGGCAAATTTGGCCTTGGAGCATAAAACAAAGCAGGTCAAAGGCTAACAGTTTTGCCAAGAGAATGCACTGGTCATAGCAAACACCCTCTTTCAACAAGACAAGAGAAGACTCTACACATGGACATCACCAGATGGTCAATACTGAAAACAGATTGATTATATTCTTTGCAGCCAAAGATGGAGAAGCTCTATACAGTCAGCAAAAACAAGACCAGGAACTGACTGTGGCTCAGATCATGAACTCCTTATTGCCAAATTCAGACTTAAATTGAAGAAAGTAGGGAAAACCACTAGGCCATTCGGGTATGACCTAAATGAAATCCCTTACAATTATACAGTGGAAGTGACAAATAGATTCAAGGGATTAGATTTGATAGAGTGCCTGAAGAACTATGGATGGAGGTTCGTGGCACTGTACAGGAGGCAGTGATCAAGACCATCCCCAAGAAAAAGAAATGCAAAAAGGCAAAATGGTTGTCTGAGGAGGCCTTACAAATCACTGAGAAAAGAAGAAGAGCAAAAGGCAAAGGAGAAAAGGAATGATATACCCATTTGAATGCAGAGTTCCAAAGAATAGCAAGGAGAGATAGGAAAGTCTTCATAAGTGAGCAATGCAAAGAAATAGAGGAAAACAACAGAATGGGAAAGACTAGAGAGCTCTTCAAGAAAATTAGAGATACCAAGGGAACATTTCATGCAAAGGTGGGCACAATAAAGGACAGAAATGGTATGGACCAAACAGAAGCAGAAGAGATTAAGAAGAGGTGGCAAGAATACACAGAAGAACTATACAAAAAAGATCTTCATGACCCAGATAACCACAATAGTGTGATCACTCATCTACAGCCAGACATCCTGGTATGTAAAGTCAAGTGGGCCTTAGGAAGCATCACTACGAACAAAGCTAGTGGAGGTGATGGAATTCCAGTTGAGCTATTTCAAATCCTAAAAGATGATGCTGTGAAAGTGCTGCATTCAATATGCCAGCAAATTTGGAAAACTCAGCAGTAGCCACAGGACTGGAAAAGGTCAGTTTTTATTCCAATCCCAAAGAAAGGCAATGCCAAAAATGCTCAAATGCACCAATGCACTCATTTCACATGCTAGCAAAGTAATGGTCAAAATTCTCCAAGCCAGGCTTCAACAGTATGTAAACTGAACTTCCAGATGTTCAAGCTGGATTTAGAAAAGGCAGAGGAACCAGAGATCAAATTGTCAACATCCGTTGGATCATTAAATAAGCAAGAGAGTTCCAGAAAACATCTACTTCTGCTTAATTGACTATGCCAAAGCCTTTGACTGTGTGGATCACAACAAACTCTGGAAAATTCTGAAAGAGATGGGAATAGCAGACTACCTGACCTGCCTCCTGGGAAATCTGTGTGCAGGTCAAGAAGCAACAGTTAGAACTGGACATGGAACAACAGACTAGTTCCAAATCGGTAAAGGGGTATGTCAAGGCTGTATATTGTTACCCTGCTTATTTAACTTATATGCAGAATACATCATGAGAAATGCTGGGTTGGATGAAGCACAAGCTGGAATCAAGATTGCTGGGAGAAATATCAATAACCTCAGATATGCAGATGACACCACCCTTACGGCAGAAAATGAAGAACTAAGAGCCTCTTGATGAATGTGAAAGAGGAGAGTGAAAAAGTTGGCTTAAAGCTTAACATTCAGAAAACTAAGATCATGGCATCTGGTCCCATCACTTCATGGCAAATAGATGGGAAATCACGGAAACAGTGAGACACTTTATTTTTGGGGGCTCCAAAGTCACTGCAGATGGTGACTGCAGCCATAAAATTAAAAGATGTTTGCTCCTTGGAAGAAAAGCTATGACCAACCTAGACAGCATATTAAAAAGCAGAGATATTACTTTGCCAACAAAGGTCCATCTAGTCAAAGCTATGCTTTTTCCAGTAGTCATGTGACATTTGGACTATAAAGAAAGCTGACCACCAAAGAATTGATGCTTTGAACTGTGGTGTTGGAGAAGACTCTTGAGAGTCCCTTGGACTGCAAGGAGATCAAATCAGTCAATCCTAATGGAAATCAGTCCTGAATATTTATTGAAAGGACTGATGTTAAAGCTGAAACTCCAATACTTTGGCCACCTGATGCGAAGAACTGACTCACTGGAAAAGACCCTGATGCTAGGAAAGATTGAAGGCAGGAGAAGGGGACAACAGAGGATGAGATGGCTGGTTGGCATCACTGACTCTATGGACATGAGTTTGGGTAAGCTCCGGGAGTTGGTGATGGACAGGGAAGCCTGGCATCCTGCAGTCCATGGGGTCACAAAGAGTCAGACGCAACTGAGCGACTAACTGAACTGAATAATTAGTGATGTTGAGCATCTTTTCATGTGCTTATTAGCAATCTGTATATCTTCTTTCAAGAAATATCTATTCAAATATTCAACTCATTTTAAAAATTGGGTTTTGTTGTTGAGTTGAAGGAATTCTTTATATAGTCTAGATATTAATCTTTTATCAGATATATGATTTGCAAATATTTTATCTCATTTCATGGGTTGTCTCTTCTCTGTCTTGATGGTGTTCTTTTAAAAACTATGCATATCTGTGGGCTGTGAGCACACCATAACTTGGTTTAAAACCCATTCACAACTAAAAAGTTCATTTGTCCCATACACATTTTTTTTGAGGATCTTACAGGTGTCAGGCATAAAGCCAGGTGCTCAGATGCTGTGAGCAGGTCAATCAGGGACTCATGTCAATTAGGTAGGTCTGCTATGGCCACTGTTTTTAGACTCAGGTGGGCTGGCACTGACAAGATTCCTCAGCAGGCAGCCACTTTTCTGACAGAAACCAAAATAGCCCACTTAGGGATTTCTGAGTTAGGACAAATCTCTGACCAAGGGGAGGAGTTAGAGGAAAACACTGGCTGTCAATTACCTTACCTCTTCCTCTTTTTATCCCAACCAGGTCTTTTCTTGGGCAGGGACCTGACGAAAGACTGCCTAGATGTAAGCCAGCCATCTGTCACGAAGCCCTGACCATCAATTGATAACACCACAAATGGTTAGCACATCGAGGGCTGGCCTTGTGCAGAGCTGCAAGCAGGCTGTGCTATTTAGGGCTGTCTGGGTGCCCTACCAGGGCAGCTCTGCTTGGAGGCAGAGGCAGGTACAAGAGTAGGGTAAAACCACTCCACAGCACTTTGTGTTAGAGATATGATCAGTTATATTATAAAATATTAAACATGCTTAATGCTAGAAATATAAAAGGTACAAGAACATTTTTGGAGAGCTGTGGAAATTAATTCACCAGTTAAAGAAATATTTTTAAATGCCTACTGTATTTCAAGCTCTGTGCCACTTGCAGAAGACACAGTAGTGAGCAGGGACACAGTTCCAGTCCTCAAGTTGCAGACAGTCATGAAGACAGGAGGTAGGGGGAAGGAATGTGTTCAGCTATTAAATTAAAAATCTAAAGGGGCTGGGGAGGATGATTCTGTTACTGACTTACATATATAAATAGCACAGATAGGGTGGGATGAGGAGAGAGCAAACTCAAGAATATTTGTCACGTGTGAAGACTTTTTCGCCAAAAATTTCAACCACCAACTCCTGCATGATAATTTTATTACAGTTATGCCTCTTTTATTAGGCATTATCTAGAATTCAGTACTCCACATAACTTTTTCTAGGACTTAAACTGGTCTTTTCAGTAAAATATTCTGTTTACTTTTGGCATTTTTTTTTTCAGGGAAAATTTTCTAAAATATTTTCTAACTCTTTGAGTTCTTCAACAGAGGCACAAGGCAAAATTTTTCCATTTTTAATAACCCACTAGACGTATCTGGTATTGTGTGGTGATACCTAGCATAGCTGTGTCCCTAGCTCCTCCTCTGACCCAAGACTGCCACCTATCATCTCCCCAAAGTCAGTGATTTTGCTTCTAACCAACCTTGACTTCAGCTGATACTAATCTGCTCTAAAGCTGGGAACCAACCAACCAAAAATTGAGAACTATGTATTAAGAAAGAGTCAGTAGGTTCAGAGTATGTGAAGGAGTTCTGCTGGACAGTGAGCACAAGGCTAGGGATATGTGACAGCTGTTTGACATGCTCATACACTTTTTCTCCACACATTTGTGGCTTGGGAGTTTGGTTCTGAAGCTAACATTGTTATAAGACAGAGCCCCATCAAAAATATATGTATATTTCACACTAATTCTTCCTTAGCTGTATAAATTTTTTGTTAAAAAAATCTAAATGTCCAATAATGGTAAACTAAATTATTATATGCTGACTTGATGGAATCCTGTAAAATAAGAACCAAGGGATAAAATAGGGAAGTATATACTTAGCAATGTTATATAAATCTCATCACCCAAAACCCATATTCTATAACTATATAATCAGAATTAGATAGATAAAAATTAAAGAGAACCTGGTAAAATGAAAATATCTGTTATGCAGAGAGATTATAGGCATACTTATTTTCATGTAATGCTCTGTAAATTTATATTTAAAAGATCAAAATAGTTACAGTGAGTTTTATAACTAACGAGACATTCTGCCAGTCTCAAAACTAGTAGGAATAGAAGAGACTCTAATTGTGCCATCTTTAGGAAGATCAAAATGGGGAAAGATTGTCCAAATAACCAAAATAATAAAATTTAACCTACTAGCAAACTAAAGGTATTTTGAACTTATAATGATACATTAAAATAATCGCTTCTCATATGCATTCGGGATGTCTCCATTTTCCTCAATGAATGTAGAAGGAGAGTTTACTAGAATTTAAATGGTTCCAAATCCAGGAGTAATTTCTCAGAAATCTCCCCACTCCAGACAAGAGACCTGAATTTCCTACACAACCCTCAGTTGTGTATGACCCAGGCTACTCAAGTATGAAGCCATCTAAAAGCCCTTGTAGAAATACTCACTCCGGCTTTCATTTCTCGCCAGTTTACTGGGATAACTTTTGGTTGTTGGTACATATGGCTCTGGAGGTGGCAAATCAGAAATCGGATGGAAGTAAAATCTGCTTTCCCACTCATCTGAGGAAGAGAAACAAACAGTATCTTCAGTAACAGACAATCTGCTCTGAAGACTAATATAATGAAAGACACAGAATGAAATAGAACAGCAGAGATCACATCTGGTTTTACATCTAGAAGTTTAGAGAAAAGCCCCAAATGCTACCAATGTCACTGATTACTGCAAATGAAATTACAGTGTCATTTATCACTATCAGTGATAAAATGTACTGGTCTGCAAATCAAACCAAAGACAGATCCAAGTGACTTTAGCTAGAGTGACTAGGACCCAGCCAGTTCCTCTCAGGAGATGGGGGTTGGGGTTTGGGATACTTTTCTTAATTATTCCTCCCCAGTGGAAAGAGTAACTGATAACAATGTCAGGGATAAGCTGCTCAATACCTGCAGGCCATTAGGTCTCAAACCCATAGCAAACTGTTCAGAAAGGTAGGTAATAAGAAAGCAAGTTACAAAAATGGTTCTTTTCAGAATTCTAGAATCTTTGGAAAGTTAACCAAAATGAAACTCAAGGAACAGAGAATAATGATCTGCCTTTTTGCAAGGAAAAGGCAATTACTGTTTTTCATTTGAAATCATAGTGGCCCTAGAATGCTTAGATTAGTGCTGTGCAATGTGGTGACAATGGAGGTCACACAAACAAGAAATGTTCACGCAAACATACAAACACACCTCCCACTCAGTTGCTGCCCCATTATAGCTGGGACCACAGCTCACCTTCACATGAAGAATCTTGGAAGCCGTTTCTAATTGATGTTGATGGTGGAGGTGGGGGAGGTGCCCCAGTGCCAGGCCTTTCGGGAGGAAGGGGAGGCCGGGGCCCACTTCTGGGACTAGAATCTATTCCACTCCTGGACGGCAACTGAGGGGTGGCGGGCAGGGCCCGAGATGTGCTGCCATTTCTGTTCATTGGAGGAGGTGGTGGGAGAGGGCCTGGAGCCAAAGAAAAATGACATTTAGTGCTATACCTGACATACCATGTTGCTACTATCATCAACATGCAGTTACGGAGTGCCGCTGGATACATGCCCTTTTACTTGAGAAAACAGAGAAATGGTGGAGACTTCCTAGGAGCTTTAGCCAAGAAATGAGGCACATATAAACACAAAAATGCACAAATGTACACACATGTGGAACAAATGCACACTGATGGCTAACTGGCTATTTGGCTTTGAGTCAGTATTGATATTGGAGATGATGTAGTTGAGAACAGGTAATCATTTGTTTATACTGACAACTGTACTTTAAAAACATTTAAAATTCCTTATAAACAGCTGTTGAACTAGTTTCTGTGACATACTACTTATTAAGTAAATGTTTTAAAAATAAGATAGTTATGAACTTATTTTAGGTCTCCAGAGGAATTAACTTTTTAAATGCAGAGTATTATTGCTAATTATACAAGCATGTTTCTGTGATGCATATGATCTATTTCCAGACAGAAGTGGGATCAGGAAACCAAATATCAGTCATCCTGAGATGAGCAGGAGTTCCTTTTTGGTTCTTCCTCTTAATCTGGGGAGGCAGATTAACACAGGGAGTGACAGTCAGCTAATCAATGTGCATGGTTATAAATGCTCCTGCAGGACACCGACCCCACACAGGCTGATTATCCTATGGAATTTGATTTCCTATCTACAAAAGAGCACCTTTCTCACTGCACTGTTGCCAGAAATAGTAAAAAAGCATATAAAAGGAACTTGAGCATTTCTCATGCAAGTCAAAATGGCCTTAGTAGTTATGCCTGATTTTCAGCACTGTGTTCCACTAGCAAGAGGCTGGCTTTATTTTATGTAAACACAACATCTTATGGTGCTTTAAGTATAAATATCTTTTGTTAACTACAGATTCAAAATCCAACTAGAGGGCCTTATACTGAATGACCCACCCATGGAAGATATTCCTGCCTGGAAGTCTTGGCTCAGATCCCTAATGGAGGTGGGAGGCACACCCAGCCCTGGTTCATCTCAAGGAGTCTTCAGTGCCCCACCTGGCAGGGTTTATTTATTGCCCGATCTGCTTCTCAAAGCTGGAGTCCCAGTCAGTATAAGTAGATTCACTGGGGGAAGAAGGGGCTCATACGCTGTGGGCTTAAAGGCAGTGGTAGTACTACTCTTACTGTCCCTACGTGCGAACTAGACTTCCAATACTATGGGGCCTGGTACTGCGTAACCTCATCAACCCCAACATCTCTCTTTAAAAGTAACTGTTCATGTTCCTAACTGCCCAACCTTATAGCCCCTAGCTACAAACCTAGGCAAGCATAACAGAAAAGAAAACATTTCTATTTCCTGTTGGCAGCATAATAATAAAAATGATCATTGACTTTTTCGAGTTCCTTGGACTGCGAGGAGATCCAACCAGTCCATCCTAAAGGAAATCAGTCCTGAATATTCATTGGAAGGACTGATGCTGAAACTCCAATACTTTGGCCACCTGAGGTGAAGAACTGACTCATTTGAAAAGACCCTGATGCTGGGAAAGACTGAAGGCAGGAGGAGAAGGGGACGTCAGAGGACGAGATGGTTGGATGGCATCACTGACTCAATGGACATGAGTTTGAGTAAACTCCAGGAGTTGGTGATGGACATGAAGGCCTGATGCAGTCCATGGGGTCACAAAGAGTCAGACAAGACTGAGCAACTGAACTGAACTACATGCAGGGAAATAAGACAACTACTCTACACACTTGTCTCATTTAATTCTGATGATAACCCTGAGGAGTGTCAGGATAGCAGGCAAGGCCTCAGAGATATTGGAAGATTAAAGACCTCAAGTCAGGAAGCTAGTGAATGGAAGAATAGGATATGACTCCATTCTGTCAAATTCTAAAGCACTCCCTTAACAATGAAGCCAAACCTCCTCTGAAAATATAGATGGCCCTTGACGACTTCTCATAGGTTCCCTGTGGAAACATAAATTGGTGGGAATTTTTAGAGGCCTATTTGGCAATACCTATGAAATCCATAGTTTACTAGGCATATCCATTGTCCTAGAAATTCCATTCCTAGAAATTTTTCCAAAAGAAATACACAGGGGTGTGAACAAATATTTAGCTCTAAGAATGTATCTCTGCAATATCTGCAACAGCAAAACTCTAGAGATGGCCTGTATGACCACATGACTAATAAATAAGCCAAGGTACTCATGTGCGATTTAATATTATGCAGCCATTAAAAGTCAGGTTGTAAAAGAACAGTTAATCATATCAAGAAAATGTTAGTGAGATACTGTTACATAAAAGCAAATTAGCCAACAATGTATGTAGTGTGATACTGATTTTGCAAACTTTTATATACATGCCTTTAAAAAAGACAGGGTATCTAAAAAATGTTACATCTAAATGTTGGTGATGGCAGAATTATAGATGATTTTTATTTTCTTTTATTCTTTTATGCATTTCTATAATAGGTATGACTTATGTAATTGAAAGAAACAACAAATATGTATCACTGCCTATCCTACTTTGGGGAATATTTAATCTGTTGATTCAGTCATTTGGTAGAAGAAGATAGCTCCTCAACCACATTGGGGGTTTTGGATAATGAGAAAACAACACACTTCATTCATCTGACTGTTGTTCTTATTTGTTCACTGAAGCATCCTTAATGAGATGACACCATGTCTAGATTGAATAGACTAGCCACTTTTTGTATTTGTAGCTGACTCTCCCTGGCAAAGTGGTTTGAAGGAGTGGTTCTCAAACTTTGTGACACGTTACAGTCACTGGGGGGCTCTCTCATATTCTGGTGCCCAGTTTTCAACCCAGACAAATCAAACCAGAAACGCTGGGGTACAAACCCAGGCATCATCATTTTTAAAGCTCACCAGGTAATTCCAGTATGTGGTCAAGTTTGAGGATTACTGGTGAAAAAAATGGTGTTTATTAGGTTCTTGATGTCAGAGCATGAAAAGTCAGTTAGCTTCTCACAGAGAAAAAAATGCCCCATTTCCAAACATCTGTACAATTTAACATGTATGGTTAAATTAAAAAATGAGATAACTCTTTTTAATCTGTCAATAACCAACAGAAAACTAAAAAGCAACTATCACAAGTAGGAGAGAGATACAAACTCCTCACACTTCGTATACTGTGAAGGTTCTGCCCTTAGATCCAGGTTTCTCAGCCCTGGGTGTGGACACAGAAGGGCTTCAGTAGGTCCTCAACCATGAAACAGCAGGCAAATTGAGTTTTTGTTTATGAGCATTTTTATGGAGAGAAGGCCTTATAGGCCTTATACCTTTATCTAACTCTCCAAGGGATCTCTGTGCCCAAGACATGAACAGATAGCAAAATGGACTCTGCTGTGACTTTACTGAGCATGGAAGTGGCCTCAAAGCTTGACCAATGAAGAGAAGTAGTACAGAAGTTCATTTGCTCTTAAACAACTGCCCTTCTTGGAATAATGGGCCCTCCTGCTGGAGATGGGAATTTAGTTCCCATCACTTTCACTTTTCACTTTCATGCATTGGAGAAGGCAATGGCAACCCACTCCAGTGTTCTTGCCTGGAGAATCCCAGGGACGGGGGAGCCTGGTGGGCTGCCGTCTATGGGGTCGCACAGAGTCGGACACGACTGAAGCAACTTAGCAGCAGCAGCAGCAAGACAGCAGAAATTCCCTTCCAGGAGAGGAGGCAGAGCCTCAGATGGAAGGTGAGTTGCCTATTCTTAATTTAACTCACTTGGGATCATTTCACTTCATTAGTTACACAGTCACCTCACTTTTAAAACATGGACAGAAATATTGGCCTGCACTCTCCTCAGAGATTTAGGGGAGGTCAAGAGGAAGTCACATGGGCTATGTGTCTTCAAAGGTCAGAGCAGTCTGAGGGTTCACTGAAGCCCTTATCGGGCTCCCCTCTCCTGAGTTTGATGGTGACGTGTGGGCTGGCTGGGAGGCAGGGGAACAGTTCACCCCGGTCCTGTCTGGCCATACCTGATCTGCCCGGTGGGTCCCTCACGGGAGGAGGGGGTCTCTCACTGGGCGGGGGCGGAAGAGGGCCCGACCGTCCTGATGAAGGTAAGGGAGGCGCCGACGACGACAGGGACACGTTCCTCTGCGGGAGCCTCGGGATTTCGTCGCCACTGCCGCTGGACACGGGGGGCAGCGGAGGAGGGCCCGGCCGGCTGGGGGGCGGAGGCGGCGGGGCCTGCGAGGAGGAGGACGGCCGCGGGGTGGACGGCACCGGGGGCTTGCTGTTCTGAGGGGGAGGCAGCGGCACCGACTCCCTGTGGATGGAGGGCCTGTTGCCCACCGGAGGAGGCGGAGGAGGGGGCTTGTCATCCAAGGCCCTGCTCGGAGTAGGAGGCAGCGGAGGCCTAGTGGAGAAAGGCGTGGAGGAGCCTGAGGGGGTGTGACGGATGGAGCCTCCTCCGAAAGCAGCACCTCGGTTTCCGGGAAAAGGGGGAGGGGTCAGGCCAGGACTGGGCTGCCGGGGAGCCCCCGGCACTAGGGGGGACCCCCGGTTGTGCAGACTTGACTGACTGGGTCTTGGAGTATTAGGCACTGGAGGGGGGATGTTATCAGGCTTTGCGCCCACTTCGGGTCTCGGGGGAGGCATTCGGTTCCTCTGAGGCTCTGGGGGTCCGCTTCTGTGGCCTGCAGGAGGCACAGGGAACCTCCCTGGGCCGCTTGGGGGTGTGAAAGGTTTGGCGGATGTGGCTCTTCCTCCTGGTGGCAAGATTGGAGGTCGGCTTCCTCCGGACTCTGAAGAACAGGAAAAAAGCCGTTAAGTTAGGACCCTGAAAGGAAATCAGAGAACTAGAGTATATTGCCAGCTACTGGAAGCCCTTTCCTAGATGCTGTAAACTACAGGAAACTATTATTTATATAAATGGGGCTTCAGTGTGTCTTTCTTGGAGGCAGAGGAATAGATCACAGGTCTCTGTTTTTCTTCTAGTCCCAGATTCTACAACCCATCAGCTTTCAAAGGGATTCTGGAGCACTCTCTGGGAATTTTGGATGGACAAAAACCAGGATGATGTTGGTAAGAGTTCTGGAGAGATCGCTGTTCATTACAAGAGGTCAAGAACAGAATGGGACTGCTACTGGTGGTTTCTGCTAAGGATTTTCTTTTCTCCCCATCACTATCCCAGTCCTCCCACCCTGTATCTCACATTTGAAAAATAATTTAGCCATCTTAGGTGAAGTTATCCCAATATAAGTTTCTATATGGGAGGGCTTACCTAGCCCCTTTGTAAAGAAATGTGCAAGAGAGGATGGGAAAAATATAATGGAAGAATTATGGCTCAAATAAGAAACTGAAAAGGAAAAAAGAAGCTGTTAAAGTTTAATTGAAAGAGCTGACACCAGGAAGTGGTCTTAATCTGGAAACAAGTAGGCAACTATACAGTTTTTTCCCTAGTAGGTCGTTCCACTTCAAAAATACAGGACAGAACCACCCTACTACATAATTAATGTTCGACTGCTTTGGTTCAACAAAGGGCAGAACTAAAGAGGAACCAAAGTTATGGAAAAATTCAAATCACTACTGCAGAGTCTCTTGCAACCCAAACTAATCTTTAAAAAATGCTTAGCCTGAAAACTCCTACCAGTTCAAACATGCACCAGTTATTTATTGAGTACCTGCTATACTATAAACCAACCATTATTCTAGATGCTAGAGGCAGAGGAGTAAACAAAATAGAAACAATCCAGTTCTCTTGTAGTTTATGTTCTTATGGGGGAGATGAACAAAAACCCGGTACACATAAATATTTTCAGATCATTACAAGTACTAAAAAGAAACTAAAATAGGCTGATGACATGAAGAGTGCTAGAGAGGCCAGGATAGGTGAAAATGGCTGGGGATGGCTCCTCTGGGGATGTGACATTTGGTGACATTTTCCAAGGCCAGGCATGGAAAGGAGGAAGAGAGGTGCTTCAAATGGAGTGTCAGCAGGTACAGAGGCCCTGAGGTGGAAGTAAGCTTAAGTTAAAAAACCAAGGCTCATATTCCAGGGACACAGTGAGCACAGAGGAGAACACTGTCAAATGCAGCCTGAGTGGTCAGCAGAAGCTGGGTGATAAAGAGCCTTGTAGGCCAAAAGGAGTTCAGATTTCACCCAAAAGTCCAATGAGAAACATTTGGCTGGATTTATACAGTGGAGAAATGTGAACTCTAGAGAGAATTTTTTGTTTTGACTTTAGCACTAGAAATTAGCTATATTTTCCTTGGCTGTGTGGTATGTTTCTATGTCACCAACTTGTGATAAGTTTTATCTTCAAAGTTTGGATTAAAGTGAAAGAAAGTGAAAGTGAAAGTCGCTCGGTTGTGTCCAACTCTTTGTAACCCATGGACTATACAGTCCAAGGAATTCTCCAGGCCAGAATACTGGAATGCGTAGCCTTTCCCTTCTCCGGGCGATATTCCCAACCCAGGGATTGAATCCAGGTCTCCCACATTGCAGGTGGATTCTTTACCAGCTGGGCAACAAGGGAAGCCCAAGAATACCAGAGTGGGTAGCCTATCCCTTCTTCAGTGGATCTTCCCGACCCAGAAATTGAACCAGGGTCTCCTGCACTGCAGGTGGATTCTTTACCAACTGAACTATCAGGGAAGCCCTAAAGGTACAGTTATTATCCAGATCTACATCTACATGTATGACCCAATATGCAAATTGTATACTCTGAAAGTATACACTTCTGGTACACCATTTTGTGCACTAACTTCAATTCCATCTTCATTTAATTATTTTACTTCCAGTTGTCTCTTGCCTAAATTTCCTCACTTACTATTAGAGTACTGAATGTATGCATATGTCTGCTGCCTCAAGACCTTTCAGCAGGTTTTAAATATATAAATTTTAAATGCAGGCCTAGTAAGAAGGCAATGGCACCCCACTCCAGTACTCTTGCCTAGAAAATCCCATGGATGGAGGGGCCTGGAAGGCTGCAGTCCATGGGGGCGCTAAGGGTTGGACACAACTGAGCGACTTCACTTTCACTTTTCACTTTCATGCACTGGAGAAGGCAATGGCAACCCACTCCAGTGTTCTTGCCTTGAGAATCCCAGGGACAGGGGAGCGTGGTGGGCTGCCGTCTATGGGGTCGCACAGAGTCGGACACGACTGAAGCGACTTAGCAGGAGCAGCAGCAGTAAGATAAAATGTCTTATATTAGTGAGTCTCCCTCTAGATTTTGACAATCCAAAACTAAAATAGTCAGCTAACTCTGAGGATTCAGTGCCTTTATCTTTATGTGAATGTGAGAATTTCCCAGTGACATTTTAAAAGACCATAGAATTAAAAATAAAATTCTTCTAGCACAGTAAACATTAAAAAATAAAATTTCATGGAAAAATTTCTTGAGTTTCTGTCACAATCAGGGGAGAGCCTCACACACTCTGTAAGGTTTTTAATTTAGGCATGACCAGGTTCAACTTTTCTTTCTGCCATTCTGTTTATGACATACCTGTAGGACCCATTTCCATGGCTTCCTGCAGAGAATACTAGAATCGCTGGCCCTGAAATGGCAAATGTCTGTCAGGCAAAATGCCTTTTTAGATTTTGTGAGATATGTAATTATATTCCATATGACATGCTCCACTGTGTGTTTGAAAAGAGACTCACAAGTATTTACTCCACTAGATAGCTAGGTCAGACTACCTCACAAAGAAAGCTGAATCTGCCATGTCACCAGACAGAGTTTCCAGGGGTGGCTCTCATTTGCTCCTTCCTTTTCTTTCCAATCTAGCTCACCCTTTAGAAAAGTACAAAAAAGTACAAGTTTCCCCAAGGATACTGGGCAAATATTTTACAGCTCGATGGAGCTGTCTGACCTGATTTAAAAAGAAAAAACGATGCTAAATAGAGTCCCTCTTATAAAACAGTGTTAGCATTTCAAGCAATCTAAAATGTTTTAAAGGGCATAGTGCCTCAGAGGGGATGCCAAATCTCAAACTGCCAGATTGTGCCTAGTCTTCGGTTAACTAAGAAAAGGAAACGCTCTTTACCATTCTCCCTGTTGGCTGTGGATCTCAGCTTCGGCATTCCAGCCTGAAACAGTCCTCCCAAACCGGGTGGTCCACCTCCGCCAAAATTTCCACCACCTCCTCCGCCACCTCCACCATAGCTGCCGCCACCGCCGCCGCCACCACCACCAACAGCAGCTCCTTTGGGTTCTGCAGAAGGAAGAAGACACATTCTTTTCACATGTATGAAGACACTGCCAGAGGACTTCACCAGTCCTGGCCCAAGTAAACAATGATACAGCAGGAAGCTGGCTGACCCTAAGCCCATGGTGGACAACTGGGATTTCATTAAAGGGTAGGATTTTAAGGACTCACCCTATTTCCAGTCAGAAGAGCAGAGGTTCTTTCTACTCCAGGGCCATCTCAAGCCCTGTGGTGGAAGAATCAGCAATAGGTAATGTCTTTCCTCTACCTGGCTCACTGCCATATGAATTAATAATATCTATTTGCTCTGTATCAGAAGATTTGGCAAATAAACGTATCTTCAAAGAAAGAATGTGTTAAGGGAGGAGAAGATGCAATAAAAGGTGAGAAGATAGGAACAGGAAAAATAGGAAAGTAAAATATCCCATAATTTTGCTTCATGGAAATACCCGCTGTTTTTGTATATTTTTTCCCCTGCCAGTTTTTTCACTGTATACCCTTTTTTTCTTAAAATTAAGACCAAATTCACTACATAGTTTTTAGTTTGCTTTTTTCACTCAATTTTGTTAGCATTTCCCATGTTATTAAATATTCTCTGAAAACATGAGTTTAAAGGATTGCATTGTGTTTTAGAACATGAATGTGCTGTAATTTATTTAACCATTTACTTATTTGATGGCCTTTCAGGTTGATTTTAATTTTTTAATATCATAAAACCCAACAGTAGACTTTAACATTTTAAAAATTCTTCGCAACTTGAGACAATGTAAAGATTGTTTCATTTTGCATTTGTTGCCAAAAAAAAATTGTGAAAGATTCTGAAATGGGCAGACCAACAAAAAAGGAAAAGAAGAAGAAAGGAAAGGATTACCAAGTATCCAGTTAGCCTTCTGGGTCATTTCCCATTGCCTTTGAGTTAGTCTATAAGTCTGTAAGTTGTAGAAAACTGAAAATAATGCGTATTTGTCCATAGAAATGCATATTGGCTGTGTTCAGTGTAATTCAACTGATTATTGACCTATTTTACACCTATTTGCAAATTCATTTCAACACTCACCTGCTTGCATATGTGTGGTACTTATAATTCTCCTTTGAATTGATAATATCATATTGGTTCCCTCATTAAACTAATGAGCTAAATAAAATATTTGATATATGTTTATTTTATATCCATATTACAGCCATGATTTTACCCTCTTAAAAAAACTATCTCTTAACAATTTATGTATGTATGTTTTATGAGGCCAGTGAGTGAGTGAAGTCACTCAGTCGTGTCCGACTCTTTGCGACTGCAGAGTTGCAGGCAGACGCTTTAACCTCTGAGCCACCAGGAGTACTCTTTAAAGTTCTACCCCTGGAAAACCTTGTTGAGTCTTTGATAAGTATTACATGATATCTACAAAATAATCTGAGAGAACTGACACTTTTATGATATTTAGACTTTACAGAAACATGCTATGTTTTCCCATGTGTTCTGATTCATTCAGTAAAATTTTATAATTTTCGTAATGAGAGTCACCCATATTTCTTTCAGGGTTACTTCATATACATTTTTGTTGAAATGATGAATGTTTTTGCTACTATAGTTTGGATATGGTTATTATTGGCATCAGGAAATTTCATTTGATATCTAATAAATCACTTTGCATTTTCAAAATTAAAATGTAATAATTTTTTACCTTGGATTTTCTGAGCTTCTCTGATGGCTCAGATGGTAAAGATTCTGCCTGCAATGCAGGAGGCCTGGGTTCAATCCCTGGATCAGGAAGACCTCCTGGAGATGGGCACGGCAACCCACTCCAGTATTCTTGCCTGGAGAATCCCCATGGACAGAGGAGTCTGGGGGGCACAGTGCATGGCTCACAAAGAGTTGGACACAACTGAGTGACTCACACTTTCACTTTGGATTTTCTAATAGACAAATGGTCTGCAAATCACAAAGGTTTTACCTCCTCTTTTCTAACAGTTGTATATCTTATTTCTGTTTTATATAAGAAATTACTTAGATGACTGAGTTCCCATAATAATGTTATTAATTTAAAGATGGTTTATTTTAAAACAATTATTAAGAATAAATATACATTATATATTTATCTTAAAAGTAAATTATTAATGTCACTAGTACTATAAAACTGAGTAAATAATATTTTGCTTTTAATGAAAATTACTCTAATGTTTCAAAGTTACATACTGACTGTTGGTTTGAAATAACTTTTTTCTTCTAAATATTCATAGTTAGCAAGGATCGTTCCACTCTGGGTTTTTAAGACTATTTTTATAGCATGGAATATTATTAAATGCCTATTTAGGATTTACTGAGATCATTATATAGTTTTCCTTATTTGGTATGATGGATATATAGACTTTCTAACATTAAAAATGAGATAAACCCTGGTCTTGGTAAATTATAAAATTATTATTTTTTAATACTGTATACTACTGAACTAGAGTCTTTGGGTTTTTTAGTATCTTTTCATCTATGATCATAAGTGGTCTATACGTAGTAGGGTTTCTTAACCTTGGAACTACTGACATTTTGGGTCAGATAATTCTTTGTTGTGAGTTCTCTGTTGTTATTCTCTGTAGAAAGTTTACAGCATCCCTGGCCTCTGCCCACTAGATGTCAGTAGGAACCCCTCCCTCAAGTTGTAGTAACTAAAAACGCCATTAGGCATTGCCCCATGTCCCGAGACATTGATACACAGCCTTTGTCATGTTTTGATATTAGGATCACGTTAGTCTCATTACACCTATCAGGTAGCTTTCCTGTCTGTGTTTAGGGATGATTTATATAGTGTTTGAATTAGCTATGTCTTAAAATCTGAATTTTCTGATAAAAATTATCTGGCTCTAAAGCTTTGTAGAGAAAAAGTAATTTGATAAAGTTTTCAACTTTTCCCTTGTTCATTGAGGCTTCATGAGTGATTTCTGGTAAATCTGTACTTTTCTTAAAAAATTAAGATTTCAAAATGTTTTAGCATATAACTTCATTATAGCATCCTTAATTTTAGAAAATCTGCTTTGAATCATTTATTTAATCTGCTTTCTGAGCTCTGTTTTATTCATTGATGTTTTCTTTTTTTCTGGATTAGATTTATTTTAAGTCTGTGTTGGCTCTGTACCTTTTCTAGGTGTTAAGACTTTCTGGGATAGTGATGGGAACTCTGCTAATAGAACAGACAATCTGATAATGAGCTCTCAAGAATTACTTCACACAATAAAATATATCAAATCAGAATAACAGTTTCTGGAAGTGTGTGTAAAATTGCTTCCATATAAAATTTAAAATTTTTACTAATTTTAATTATTGCCAGTAATATGAATAATGTCCTTGTCATTCAAATGTTATTCACTGATGAATGAAACATTTTGGAATACTACAGTTCATAGGACACCTTTACCTGGTATTGAACATTCAAAAAGAATGATGTACTGTTCTAACAGACATCATACATTAGTGCTCTTAACTTGCAGCATTTGTGCTGCTTTCAGATAGGGAAACTAAACTAGCTGAGGTTAGCTAACTGGTCACTTTGTTAGCATTAAATTAAATTGCAGGACAAGGCTGACCTCAACATGCATAACCATGGTCAACATTTTAACATAGAGCCCAGGAAGGTTTTACCTGCAAACAATACAAAACCATGGATGAACTTTGCCACTTGTAAAGAGCTTGAGACAACAGTATTAGTGTCCAATTAAGTTCACGGACAACGAGGGCATGCATTGGTTTGCATCTGGTGTCCACAAAGCCCAGTGCATTCTTAAACATCATTGAGCAGCTGAAAGGGAGAACTAACACTTATTTCCATTTTAATGAGAGAAGTGTATCTTGAAGAATATAATGAATTTACACTAGTGGATTCAGAACTAGGCCCCAGACAGTCCATTCTCCTTCAACATCTAGGGACTTCACATCTACCTCTCCAGAGTCTGAGCTCCCTCTCATAGTGAGAGAACCACTGGGCTCTGTTCTGGAGGTTGGCAGTTTGCAGATGGAGTTCCTCTAGCCCCATAGCAAGCACCACGATTCAATGGCATTGGATGTAGGTTCCCCAGACAGAAATGCCTGGGCTGGGCAACCCCCAGGGAGAACCTTGTGACAAAGATAAGGAAAACTAAGGGACTGATTATACAATAACCATACCATTTTGTGGGCATTTTACCCATTATAGATAAGACTTTGTTGAAAGTCAAAGACCCCCTAGTTCCACTGAAGTGGGGTGCATTCTGATCTGTACCACCCTGCCCAGTAACAGAGCACCCAGTATCAAAGGCCTTTGTCATGACATTCCTCTTTCTACCTTCTTCCCACACCAGTGTTCTCACCTAACTCTCATCTTTCTCATCTACCCATTAGGATTCCCTGGTAGCTCAGCTGGTAAAGAACCTGCCTGCAATGCAGGAAGACCCCGGTTCAATTCCCAGGTCAAGAAGATCTGCTGGAGAAGGGGTCGGCCACCCACTCCAGTGTTCTTGGGCTTCCCTGGTGGCTCAGCTGGTAAAGAATCCACCTGCAATGTGGGAGACCTGGGTTTGATCCCTGGGTTGGGAAGATCTCCCAGAGAAGGGAACGGCTACTCACTCCAGTATTCTGGCCTGGAGAATTCCCTGGACTAAAGTCCATGGGCCTGCAAAGAGTCAGATGCGACTGAGTGACTTTCACTTTCACATCTCCTAATTCTCATCTTTCTCTTCTACTCATTAGGCACTTTTCCTAGAAACTCTTCCTAAGCTCTTCTAATCCTCCAGTCGGCTAAAATCCTGCATCATTATTCCCTTGTCTACAAAGCTCCCTCTGGTGATTTTTGGGCAGTCTATTTTCTATTGAGTCCAAGTGGGATCCATAGTCTAGGACAAATTCTGGGCATTGCTGGCTGGCAGTGGAAATGTCTAGGAGTGCAAGGAGATAGTCTTGAGGCCTGATAATTAACTTCTGGTAGATTCTAGTCATCTGTAATGTTTCATTCTGTTGTAAAGGCTAATAAGTAGCCCTGTATGGTAGGTGCTTGTTTGTTTATACATACCCTATCTTGTTCCAGGAAGTAGCTCAGATTTATGATGGATATAAGCAAAGCTGTGACCTCATTTCCTCTCTCTCCAACCTCCTAATAATCATATCTGTACACGTGAATTATACATTCCGGGCAACATAACACTCTCATAAGCACTGTCTCATTTGATGCTCACAACAAACGTGTGAGGGCAGTGAAACAGCTATTATCTCCATTTTACAAATGGAGACCAAGGGTTGAAGATGGTCAGGGCTTAAATCTATATCCATTGATTCCAAGACTAGGGCTCTTTCCATATTTCATGCTGCCTTTTGCTCTGTGGCAAGACAAGGGGTTAATTTCCAGAAAGTGTTGTAAAGTGTTGTGAATAATTCAGAGAATCACTGCTGTGTGTGTCTTGGACAAAGAATTATTATACTGGCTTCCTGCAGCATTAGAGGGAACCCAGGCCAGAGCCATGGCCTACAATGAATGATACAGTCCCTTATTCTGCTAGCTTCACAGCTGTTGTTAACCAGAAAAAAAAAAAACAAAAAACTTTTTTGGTGGGAAGGGTAGGGTTGATTGTTAGGTCATAAACCACTTATCTCCATGGAAAATAACTTTTTTTACTTACTGTCCAATATTGGTGCACTTCTGTCATTGGTGACTGTCTTCTTTAGTTTCTTCCCTTTGCTGATGTCAGAGAGCAGAGCATTTCTCCCAGCCTGCTCTGACTTACTCAAGGAAGGCTTTTCTGTATTGGCCTGAAAGGAAACCATGCAAACATGTATTCATCTTCTGAATTAACATCATGTACTACAGCACTCAGTGGGAACAGCTAGAGTATTGGAAGCTTGTTATTAAGGTTCTTGGCAATAGGCTGTAAATTCTCCACAAGTTTTAGACCCGATGTCATTCTTTTTAAGATCCAGACATTTGGGAGCAGATGCAGCAATAAATTACATTCATTTTTCATGCAGGAAGAGTCAGTCCCTGATCAAAGTCTCTGAAAATTCAGACCACAATCTGGCGGTAACTGACAGAGCCAGGGTTGGGTGGCTAGAGACGAGAAGGGAATTTTAAGTCTGAGAGGAATCCGCAGGATTCTGTGAGGCTTCATCCTCTAGAATGTTCTCTGAAGAATATATTCTCTTGCCTGTCTTTTGGAACTAGCCTGGTGCAAGAGGAAAACTGCTTTTAGTAAAAAGGGTCAGCTGTATTTTTTTAATCCACCAAAATTTTAGAAAATTAATTCCCTCTGGTTACATTGCCAGATAATTTTTTCTTTTTAATTTAAGGCAGATTGGAGGTATAATACATATAATTTTTACATTTTACATATAGTAAAATCACCCTTTTAGTGTAAAGTCCTGTGAATTCTGACAAACTTATACAATCGTGTAGCCATCAAGATACACAACATTTCCTTTACTTTCCAAACTCCCTTCACATCCTTCTGGCCTTAGGGGTTCCTCATGTGTAATCCCTTTTTACAAATTATTTATTTTTTAATTCTTTTCCACTATGGTTTATTACAGGATATTAAATATAGTTCCCTAATCCTTTTGAAAGCTTACCTCCCAGAGGCTGCACAGTAGACAAAGGTGCTACTTTAAAACCTTTGAGTATTTTCTATGATTTCAGAATTTTTGGAAAAGTTCCTTACTGTGAAATTAGGATCTTGTTTTTCCAGAATTCTTTTGAGGAGCAGGGACAATAAGAGCCCAGCAAATGGACTCAAAAGTAGGCGTGTGCCTGTGTCTGTCACACTTGGAAACTGGCTTGGTCTGGCCTGGTCCCAGGCAGAGTCGTCTTCCCCAAACCCAGAGGTGCTTCTGGCAGGCCTGAGAGTCCTTCGAGGGACTCTGAAAGGCTCTGACTTCAGATGTGCCAGGAAAGGCCACAGGGAGTAAACCTGGGCAAGTGTAGCTTGATACCTGACCCAGCTGTTTATTATAGTTAGAGGAAGAGGGAGAGCGCAGAAAACCCTGAAGCAGGTTGAACAGAAATCTCTGTTTTAAGCTGAAAGGGTCTTAAAATAATTCAGGTATTACTTGCTCATGATAATAACAGCTAACGTTTATATAACTTTTACTATGGATCAGGAATCGTTTTTAGCATTTTATGTATATTAGTTCATTTGGTCCTCATCAACCCTGTGAGTTTATAGAGTCAAGGAAACTAAGGCACAGGGAAGTTAAATCATCGCTCGGGTCACCCAGCTCCTAAGAGAAAGAGCTCGGATTAAAAGCCTGGCAGCCTGGCTCCAGAGCCCAAGAGCCTGAGAGAAGGATGAACATGGGGTCCCGAATGCCTCTTCCCCAGATTGGGAAGATATTAAAGAGTACAAACTTGCAACTAAAAGATGACTAAGCTCTGGAGATCTAACTCCACAGCATAGTTATTAAAGTTAACAGTGCTGTATTATGCACTTCAAAGCTGTTAAGAGACCAGAACTTAAATGTTCTCACCACAAAAAAGACATAATAATTATGTGATGTAATAGAGGCATTAGCTAAAACAACAGTGGCAGTTATATTGGAATACATAACTGTATCGATTCAACATGCTGTACACCTTAAACTTACACAATGTTTTATGTCAGTTATATCTCAGTTGAAAAAAATAGATAAAACGCCCTTTGCCTACTGACCTCCAACCCTCCTCTGAAGCAAGCCTGTTAAGAGCGTCTCGGCAGTCAGTTCCAGAAAGGTTCTTTGCATATTCAGTTCACTTTTGCTAATGGGACCATCCTCTACTGCTGAAACTTGTTTTTATAACTTAACCATGCCTTGGACATCTTGGAAAGAGCTTTCTGAATTACCTATTGTCTTCATCCTAAAGATAAAAAAAACTGAGGCCTAAAGAGGGTAAATAACATGTCCATGTTGGTTTTCTTCATGGTTTTGGGTAAACAACCCTCCTTGGCCTCCTGTTCTGCCTCAAAATTTATTGGTAACTCACTATTAAACCCTGGGTGTGCTAGTTATAATTTTTCAAATACACATTAAAATAAACACATGAGCATTTTTTTTTTTAAAAATCTAGGCGTGAACGACCCAGCAGTGGTACACAACTATAATTTTCGGGAAATAAAAACTAGTTCTTCTATGTTCGCCAGATCAGAGCTTTTCAAACTCATTTTAGGGACGGATGAATTTTTAAGAAAAAAATTTCCAATCCATCATGGACCAATATTTTGTAAAATAACAATGAATTATTAGAAAAACGAATTAGTTTTAAAAAGACAGACAAAATACAATCTTAGAAGCGATAGACACAACACCATTATCAGATTGCTCTAAACTACTCTAAATTTCCTGTTTATTTTGGGGGGACTCTAACCAGGAGTTGGAGGATCACACTTGGAATAGCAACAAGCTAATTAATGGTCTGTTCTCCCAACTAGGGTCCAGCCTGAGACAGGCTAGAAAGAAGCCTGGAAGCCTGGGCAAAAGACTCTCTCTGAGCTTCAGTTTCCCGGAGTGAAGAGTGAAGGCATCGCGTGCTAGGGGTGCGTCTGGGAGCCTTTCTGGATTACTACATGGAGGGCTGCTTGGAAGAGGCTTCCTTGAAGAGTCTGCAGTAACTTCTGGGACATGTCCATCATGGGACGGGATGGGCCCAGAGAATACATTCCTTTGGAAAGTACACATGGAAACGTGAGGATGGACTTAAAGGGCAAAGTAAGGGTGTGGGGGAGGATGGCATGGGAGATGGGGGTTATTTGTCAAAACAGAGTGGGAAGAAAGACAGGGAGAGGCAGAGAAAAAGAAATGAGCGAGTCTGGAGGACACATTAATGGATGCATTTTCAGATAGATGGGCAGACCTGGGTTTCTGGACTATCCTGCCCAGATGGTAAAGGCTGGAAGCTGAGTCCATTTGAATGGAAAAAGGGCAAACTGGGCAGAATTGGTCCTGCGAACCTATCCTGGGCCAGCATGTTTGAATGAATAGGATATGTCTCCCTTGATAGACGAGGTGGAGCAGACCTAACTAATCCACATTCTGCATGTGTCCTGTGCATTGTATGAGACTTTAGACTGCAAAACATTTTTTCTGCTGTATCTCAGGGTCTGGCTTACTCCAGCACCTGGAGAGCGTACGGTATCATTCATATTTAAGCCAGAACGTAAACACACTGAAAACTAACACACGTGTGCCAGGTTTGAGTCTGTTTAGCTTGCTTCATGCATGGATCATAGATGGGGAGAGCCACTCACCAGAGCAAACGTGGGCGGCGGCGGGGGCGCTGGAGGGGGCGGGACGGGCATCTTGAACAGTTAGCTTTCAACAGTGTGGCTGACAAATCTGTAAAACAAAACAGAAACAAAGCACCGTCACATATTAGATGTCTCAATAATTCTCTGTCCTAATCTTCCTTCCCCTTTCACCTCAAAGGGACAGTCTGAGTTTCTATAAGAGGCGGGATTCCTTCACAACATGGCTAGGATGTTACTGTTCTGGAAGGATGCAGCCAGGGAAGATTCTCAGCCAGAGTGCCCGGAGATACTGCGAGCAAATCCCACCACCAGCAAAGCAGGTCGGGGAAGGCTCCTGGCCTGCAGCGCGAGGAAGCCGGGAGGTTATCAGGGAACTACCAGCGCTGCAGCCCAGACAAGACTGGCGTTCAAGTGGCTCCTCTCCCTCACTTGTCTCCCTGGCACAGTCCTCTCCCAGGCTTGCCCACTCGGTGCCCCACAGCGTTTCTTCTCTGTCAAGAGATTCCTGACATCTGTCTAGGTCTGAGTAGCCCCGCAGGAATGTAAAGATAAATCTGTTTCTGTTCTTGCCCTCGAAGTTCGTCCAGTCCTCCAGGGAAAGGAGATGGGGACAAGGTGAGATCGGGACAAGGTAAGATGGGCAAGGAGGCCAGGTTCCTACGTCTGTGCTACTTGGCACTTCCTTACAGGAGCCAGAGGAAAAAAGAGAGGAGGACTCCAACCTCTGATTTGGAGCTGTTTACTAGAAACAGGGTTCCTTAGAAAGGCTTTCTGCAGAGTGTGATGCTCAGGGAACAGAGGGAGGGGCAGACTCCAGGTTGTAGGACAGTACAGGGAAGCCATGGTGGGCAGCAGCAGTAAAAGGGGGCAGCCTGGTCAATGTCAGGAGCTAGGCATGGGAAGGATGTGCCCCAGGAGTGATGCTAACCACCGATCCTGGACTCTTTTCCCCCAGTCCGCAGAGTCCCGTCCCTGGGGTCTCAGCAGATGCCCCACCCCTCAGCCACTTTCACACCCTCAGCATCCCAGTTTCTCCCACCTAGACCTTGCTACTCCTAGATCATTAGGGCTTCTGGATCAGCCTCGGAGCATCACCATGAGAAACATCACATCTCAGCCCTGCTGCCCACACTGAATTTGTTTCAGCATTTTAACAAGATCCCTGGGTGATTCACATGCATTAATGTTCGAGAAGCCTGGTCACGGAGCCTTAAACCAAGAGAGCAGCCTGGGACACTGACCACCTGAATAACACTGTTCCTATGTAACGTGTGTCCTGAATTTCAAATAGCAGAATTATCTTTCTTTTATTTTCAACAGTCTCTTAATTGCAGAAAACAATTTCTTAGAATTTAAAAGTATTAATTTAGCTCAATCACTAAAAGTTGAGGGAAACTTACACCTTGAATCAAATATAGATGGCCCTTGAACAATGAGTTGGAACTTCACGGATCCACTTAAATATGGATGTTTTTTCTTAGTAAACATTGCAGTGCTGCACCATCTATGGGTGACTGAATCGAGAGATGCAGAATCAGGGTACATGGGACCTGTGATTTGAGGAGCGACTGTGCATGGAGGATCGGTGCCTCTAACCTCCATATCGATAGTTCAAGGGTCAGCTGTACTTTCTATTGACGTTCTGCTGGATGGCTTGCTTTCTGTGACGTTAACAGAATGGAAAAGCTAACAGGACATGACTAGACTTGTCAAAGCTTCTGGAAGATAGGAATCAAGACACTCTGTTCTGAGTGCCTTCTATAAAATGAAATTTAGAAACCTCTAGAGCAGCGACAGCTGCTCTCATTTATTGACAGTCAACTGGATAATAAAGGGCACTTTATTTCCATCATCTCAAACACATTTTACACGGAAGGATGCTGGGACTCAGAAATTAATAACTCATTGAAATATGTAAAAGTCGTTTACATCAAGTCCTTTTGATCTCTGCTCTTTTTAGATAAGCATTTTCAGGCAGGTGAAGGGCTCACTTGTATTACAGCTCACCTTAAACTCGGTCAGAATCTGGTTTTCAAAAAGAGCTTGTCTTAGACAGGGATCTGTCCCTTACTTTGGTAAGAAAAAATATCAGGGATCTGTCCCTTATTGTCCCTTACTTCTCTTGACAGAGAAGAAATACTGTGAGCACCGAGTGGGCAAGCCCAGGAGAGGACTGCGCCACAGAGACAAGTGAGGGAGAGGAGCCACTTGAATGTCAGTCTTGGCTGGGCTGCACTGTCCCTTACTTTGATCTTTCCTGGGTAACACCAGTCACCCACAGGGCTGCATGGGCAGTGTAAACAGAGTTGGGGGCCTGCATTTGGAGGCTATGAAGGGGGTGCTCCAACTGCAGGGGCACCTTCAGAGGCCTCAGAGTTGTGTTCCAGGACCAGGAGGAAGAATGAGGGTCTGAAACTGGATTCAGGCCCAACTAACTGTCAAAGATGCTGTGGCCAAAGCAATGGTATTAACAGAGCTGGAGGAGGCAGCTCATCAAGGAATAGGGTGGCTGGGTCCACCCAGAGGGCACGAGAGACGGGCTCCATGGGACAGACCATTCATGAGCTTGGTGGATGAAAGGCCCCTCAATGCTCCAATTCATCAGGTCAGATTCTGTGCTCCCTGATTAGTCTGCCATCCTGTTATCCTAAGACCGAGGAAGAAGTGAATAGTAATCACCACCAGGAACCTCTTCTGGGTTTGGTTCTCATAAGTCAGTCTCTGGTTGCAAAGATCAAATTGAACTTCTGTCCTGTACACCTTAGGGGCCAGGTGATGGAGCAGGGGCGTTCTCAGGAGACTGCCACCCTGCAAGGCCTCTTGAACTCTCTTACAGTTTTCTGTTGCTATTGTGGTTCTCTCTGTGCATTAACTGGCTTATAAATAAACCTCTGGACCACAGAGCTGGGCTTTCCCCTGCCCCCGACCACCTCACATAAACAACAGGGTGAGGATCTGCGGGTGAGCGCGCTTACCTTTCCCAGGCTCAGTTCTCCTTTCTCTCCACTGCTGCAGCTCCCACTGCCCCCCTGCCTCACTCTCCTCCAGATAAACTACTCCTACACCTGCCTCCATGCTGAAAGCTGATTCCAGAGGCTGCCATGGTCTCCTGGCTCTTTGCTAGCTGAATAGCTGCTGGTCTGGACTTGTCCAGGCTGGACCTTGAGGGAGGTTTGTGAGAAACCCCAGACTCTGAACCTGCCACCCCAGCACACGGGTCAAAGAAGATCAGTCTCATGTCCCGCATGTCAGGCCCTTGCTGGATCCCCTTCTTGGCTGTCTTTCCACCCCACTGTGAACACCAGGTCTCCCTAATACATGGCACATAGTCTCATTGATTATGTGGGGGTGGAGTGAAAGAATCAGGTATCACACAAACAAGCCATATGCTGGCCACTGGAACAGCTCCCAGCATCAGCCCTGAGCACCCCGGGGCCTGGGTAAAGAACCAGTCCCACAGCAGAGGGGCAGGCGAGCTTTAAGTCTGGGCGCTTAGTTTCTTGACTTCACCAGAGAAGTAGAGTCCAAGGCCGCAGGAGAGCCATGTCAGAACCAAGACTGGGCCTGATGGAAGAGCCTCAACAGCAGCCTAAATCCTAATAGGCAGGCCTTCCTAGCCTGGATCTCCATACCCACAAGGTCTGTGGACAGAATTCAGGGGTTCATGAATGTGGGTGAAAAAACGGACATACTTATTTCCCCTAAATTCTAACTACAATTTAGCATTTCCTTCAATTATAAATGTAGGCCACAAACCACACCTGAAACCTTTTCACCAACAGTTTTTCATGTGATATTTTCACATCATAGTATAATTGTTGCAGATCTCTTTGGAAGCTGGGGCAATGATCTGCTCCTAGGCCTTGTTGTACCCATTGCACTGTAACTGGTTTCCTTGGTAATCCTCTGTATTTTGTTTTACGCATTTAACAGCAGTCAGGGAAGGAGTTGGAGTTTGGGGGCTTTACCAGACACCAGAGTGGCCTATGGATGAAAACAGAATCTCTGTGAGAACATGAGTCCTGGGTCAGGAGAACATAATCGTGGATTTCTGCTCTGCTGCTAATAACCTGGGATAAGACTAAGCTCTCTGTTAAATGGGGGTGTGGGAAGGATGCAGTGAACCAGTACAGCAGGGCTGCGCAGAGTAAGCAGTCAGCAGGTAGGTCCAGCGCTGTGGTCCCTGAGGTGAGCACAGGTCCTGCTGGTGTGAGAGCCACTCAAGCACCTGGCAGAGGGTGGCCAGGCCTGGAGACTGAGCTGAGGCCCTGGCTCTGCCCGGAGTCCTGTGTGGATGTGGCTGCCCCCGTGGGAATGAGGCAGCCTGAGGGCTTGGCCTCCTGCATTTCGATCTTCCCTCAGGAGATGGAGTCCCACAGGAAAGGCAGCTCAGTTCCCTGGGTGGGAGGGGCTCTAGAAGGGAAAGGGTGAGTAGGACAAGGGCTCCCAAAGTGTGGGCTGTCAGCATGGGAACCAGGCTCCCTGGAGTTGGAGGACTGCTGCTGCTGCTGCTAAGTCGCTTCAGTCGTGTCCGACTCTGTGTGACCCCATAGACGGCAGCCCATCAGGCTCCCCTTTCCCTGGGATTCACCAGGCAAGAACACTGGAGTGGGGTGCCATTTCCTTCTCCAGTGCATGAAAGTGAAAAGTGAAAGTGAAGTCGCTCAGTCGTGCCCGACTCTTCGCGATCCCATGGACTGCAGCCCAACAGGCTCCTCCGTCCATGGGATTTTCCAGGCAAGAGTACTGCAGTGGGGTGCCATTGCCTTCTCCACAGCTCTACCCATTTAATGATTCTTGCTCTCCCACCCTCCCCAGGCACCGAACTTTAACAATAAACACTTTTGAGAATTAGTTGCTTTTAGAGAATAATTTCACTGCTTTTTTTGTGTGTGTGTTTTGGCTGCCTCGAGGCATATGGGATCTCAATTCCCTGACCAGGGATTGAACCTGTGTTCCCTGTAATGGAAGCACTGAGTCTTAACCACTGCACCTCCAAGGAAGTCCCTCATTTCACTGATTTTAGTTGTTGTTGTTTGTTTTAAAATTAAGACAGTATATTTAGTCCAGAAATGATAACTTTAAAGTTTAATATAAAAATAGTCCTTCTGTGTTGTAAACATTCAACTCAGCAAACAATACTCTTCACAGTAAAACAATCTATTAAAGAAAATACTTGAATAAGTTAATCCATATGTACATAATTAATTTTCAACAAAGTGATCAAAGCAACTTGATGGGGAGGTCTTTTGAAGGTCTTTTCAATTGAAGGTCTTTTCAGTAAATGGTACTGAAACAAACTGGATGCGCATATAAAGGTCTCAGGACTTCCCTAATGGCTCAAGTGGTAAAGAATCCGCCTGCAATGCAGGAGATGTAGGAGATGCGGGCTCGATTCCTGGGTCAGGAAGATCCCCTGGAGGAGGAAATGGCAACCCACTCCAGTGTTCTTGCCTGGGAAATCCCATGGACAGGGGAGCCTGGTGGGCTACAGTCCATGGGATCACAAAGAGTCGGACATGACTGAGCATGTGATGGCTTATAAAGTCTCATTTCACTGTTTAAATAACATTCATCACAGGGAAAAAACCCAGACTTTTCTATAATGTTCACCTTGTGTGCTGAATTTTATGTGCACAAAGAAAACCACAAGGATGGAAATGGGTTTTTTGTTTTCACACACAGCGTTATGGGTTGAATTTATATGTTGAAGCTCTATCCCCTAGTACCTCAGAATATGACTATACTTGGAGAGAGGGCCTTTAAAGAGGTAACTAAGAGGGCCACCTCATGCGAAGAGTTGACTCACTGGAAAAGACTCTGATGCTGGGAGGGATTGGGGGCAGGAGGAGAAGGGGACGACAGAGGATGAGATGGCTGGATGGCATCACTGACTCGATGGATGTGAGTCTGAGTGAACTCCGGGAGTTGGTGATGGACAGGGAGGCCTGGCATGCTGCGATTCATGGGGTCGCAAAGAGTTGGACACGACTGAGCGACTGAACTGAACTGAAGAGGGCCCCATTAGTCTGGGCCCTCATCTAATATGACTGGGGTCCTTGTGAGAAGAGGAAGAAACACTGGGGATGTGTGAGCACAGAGAAAAGGCTGTGTAAGGACATGGGGAGAAGGTGGCCATCTACAAGCCAAGAAGAGAGGCCCTGGGAGAAACCAAACCTGCCGACACCTTGATATTTGACTTCCAACCTCCAGAAATGTGAGATAATAAAAGTCTGCTGTTCGAGACACCCAGTCTGAAGTACTTTGTTATGGCAGTCCTAGTAAATGAATAAACACAGTTTTAACAATACGTGTTACCTATCATGTCTATTATCCACTGTGGAAATTATAATAGTTTTTGAATAAAATCTATCAATTGATTTTTCACCCAAACCATCTCTGGATTGTCTGTCAAAAGTTAAAGAAATTAAAAATCAACCTGAACCCTAGGGTATGTGATTGATTACCAAAGTTTTATTTAATCACTGAATGAATCAGTGATTCAAATTTTGGAACTCCCCTGGTGGTCCAGTGGTTAAGAATCCACCTGCCAATGCAGGTGACACAGATTTGATCCCTGGTTTTGGAACTAAGATCCCACATGCCGCACGGTGTGGCCAAAAAAAATTTTTTTTTAATTTTAAGTCTAAAAAACTGAAATTTTAGGTGAAAACTATTGAGGTGAAAGGAGGGATCTATCAATAAACCTTTTATAAAGGAATTGACTCTGAGGGTTGAGAGAACAGAGTAGAATATTTTACATAAATGATTTCAAAATCCACTAATTCGTTCTTCGTTGTCATCAACACAAATATACACAGTACACATCAATATTTAGAAATTCTGGAATTTTCTAGTTCTGTGAGAGAAATGGATGGTTTTGACAGTTTTACTACAATTCTACTAGGTCGGCATCATGGTTTAAACTCACAGCAAACAGCATCACACACTGACCTCAGATCAACCAGGGCAGCTTGTGGCCCCAAGCCATTTGCTGTGTAATATTGTTATGGGGGACACCTGTGAGAACGACTTGTTCCCCACCGTACAGCCGCATATTCCCCCAACAGCATGGACAACTAGTCACTCACCCAGAGCCCAGAGGTCAGTCCAGAGCTGCCCCAGGAAACTGAGGCTTTCTTCTTCAATGTGTTCAACTAAGAAAGCAGAATCATCTCTGAATGTGAAATGATGAAGATAATTGACAAGTTACTTAAATAAACTGTTTCTTAGTTTCTTGCAACCAACGTCAAGTTCATTCTAGATGATGCCACAAGAGGCCCATACTACAGAACAAAAGGAAGAGGGGAGAGATTTCCAGCGCTATCCAATGAAATAACCCGAAGAAGGCCAGCCTCTAGTCCTGAGGATGTGTGTGTGTGTGAATCGGCCAAGTTCTAGCAAAGAAGATAAGAAGCGGGTTTATTCAGTTACGTTTGATCACCATTTGGGGCTATTCAAAATTATAAAGCATTTTGCTATGCAAATCTTGCCAAAAGTCACCCTTGAATACTATTCTATAAAATGAATGAGAAAAAAGTAAACTTTTTTTTTTTTTTTCAAAAAGGTTGAATTCATCATTGTGGAGGCGGGCAGGGACAGGGAGTAGACATGACAGAAATAATACAATTGAAAAGATCCTAAGGTCCAAATGTTCTCTTGCCTTCATTACTTTCTATTCTGTATCTTATTTTTATTTACATTCATTGACATTTTACTTTATATATAATGTTCTTAACTCTTCATGTATGTATTTCTTGTGTGTGCTTGACTTCTTCAGGTTAGAATTTGAGAATTTTTTTTCCTGCTTCCAAAATGATAATGCTACTTATCACTTATCTACTTATTAATTTAGAAAACAATAGATAGGGACTTCCCTGGTGGTGCAGTGGTAGGAATCTGCCTGCCAATTCAGGGAACACAGGTTTGATCCCGGGTCCAGGAAAATTCCACGTGCCTTGGAGCGACTAAGCTCATGTGCCACAGTGACAGAGCCCACGTGCCAGGGCCCATGAGCAGCAATTACTGAGCCTGTGTGCCACAACGACTGAAGCCCGTGTGCCCAGAGCCTGTGCTCTGGAACAAGAGAAACCACTGCAACTAGAGAGAGCCCAAGCAAAGCAATGAATACCCAGACCAGCCATAAAGAAAAAAAGAAAGCAGTAGGTAATACTAAAATACAAAGATGAAAATAAAACATGACACTTGTATTTAACCACTGAACAAAGCATTTGATAATAATTAAATTTTAGGTGGAAAGGGTTAGAGTTAATAATATCCAGAGATAATTCTTGTCATTTTGATGTATATTTTCCACCGTTTATACACACACACACGTACACCTCTTTGTATCTATATAAATACACACATGCATAACTGTTTCACCAAATGGTAACAGAAGGAAATTTATAATACATATAACTCAGTAGTGTTTTAATAAGGAAAGGCCCTTAAATTCATAGAGTTACCACAGCCATAAAAAAAGAGTGCAAAGGCTCTCATTATAAAGGTAATAAATCCACTCCAAGTTATACCGTAAAAATAAAATCATTTAGCAAAAACCCAAATTGCTGCCAACATCGTTGTTTTATGATTCCTACTCAGGATTATTTTTGGTTCTATTCTTTGGAGACTCCTCCATGAGGCAAACGTGGTTGGATGTGTTGAAGATCTGAAAACCATCAGAACTAATTAAGATGAAGTCGGCTTTGTTCTTCAACTTCCTGTAAAAATGCTCAACAGGAAAATTGATGCTCACAGCAAACCACAGCCATCCTGTTTCTGTAGCACAGTCGTTCACAGCTGCAGTCGCCTGTAGTTTCTATTTTCTGACACCAGGCCCAGTGCAACAGCTCAGTGCCCCACCCCCAAGCATGGCATGTCCTTTTGGCCATTTTAGAAACTTTTAATATCTTTGCATAAAGTTTGTTTCTATTATTGTGACTCTTCCTGTCCTCAGTTCAAGCTCCGAGGGCTACAGGCAATGAGGCAATCAATAGAAGAGGAGAAACAAAAAAGGCTGCTCAACCCAAGAGGAAGCCAAAGGTACAGAAAAGAAACAAGCGTTCCTTTATAAGCAAAGCAACCGCCTCATCTAGTTCGTGATCATTGTTTTTCTCAATCTGAGCTGAATGTGGCACCCACGCTTACTGTACACGGGACCCTTCATTTCTTAAAACGTATTTGCTCTTTTCTCAGCTGGGCATCAATTAAGGCAATAGCTTAAGTGACTTTTGCTTACAGGTTGTGTTCTCAGTGGTAAGGGTTTGTGTCTCTGCGGGACTTGGAGGGTCCTTGGCTATTTCAGAAACACATCTTTTAGAGTTCTTTTAGATAAAGAATCGATAATTCGGGGAGTAGAGGGAAGGCATTTTTCAGAGAAGACATTCTGAAGCATCTACAATGTCATTATGATTAGTTGGGAGCTTGGACACAAACCCACAGTTTTACTATAAGAATAACTGCTGGGGAAATAAAGGTTTCTATGAGGTGAAATTATTTTTAGAATACACAGTCCTACATGTTTAATTACATGAAGAGTCAGCACAAATTCACAGATAGCTAAACCCTTTCAAAAATGAGAAAATGAAGGTAAGTTAAATGACCCACCTGTCCTTAACTGGGAGAATAGAAGGTAAATCTTTTCTACTTTATTCACTTAATTAAAAAGCACCGATTTTCCTCCCACAACTTCCCATCTCTAACAAGTACTTTTTTTGTGTCTTTTTTTTTAGTACTCTCTTTAAGGGGCTCGAATCTCAAAGTTAAATCCTCAGCACCAAATTTAGTTTTACCAAATCTGCCCCTCCCTATTCTCCACTACACACACACACACACACACACACACACACACACATTCACACATACACTCGCAAACACACACACACATGCACAATCAGCATATATGTCAGCATACTCAACATATTTTATTAACATAATCATTGAAAGTATAGCCTTGTAATATAAGCAGAAGCATCACCAAATGTACTTTTAAAAAGGTTGAAAGACTTTAGAAAGGAAATGGTCTCACTTGAGATTATTCACTTAAAGATATTTACTATCGCTGTGACATTTTAAAACAAAGCATTTGTACAATCCCAGACTCTCAGGATTAGAAAAGGACATCTTATAGCCTCTAAACTGTACTTATGAAAAAAAGCTCTTGAAATTACAGTTAATTGTTAGTGGCCTTGGGCAAACTGCTCAGCCTAAGTCCAGTTCCCACAATAAAATGGGGAGAAGGGTACCTATTCAATAGGACCATTGAGGAATTAAATGAGGCAATTGCTAACTGTTAGCCATTTTTAAAAAAAATAAAATAACCAGAAGTCAAGAACCTAACATATAGTGAGTGCTCAATAAACATTATCTTTTCCTCTATTTAACCATGAGAAAGAGAAATCACGAGCTGATTTAAAGCCTAGCCCACATGTGCATACCCATGTAATTTCTGCATTACAAAAAAATGGCTAAGGGAGGTGTGTATAAAGTGCATTTAAAATTTCTCAGAAAAGCATACTAAGGCACTTCTTACTCTAGTATTCTTTTCTCCAGTCTTAATTCTCAGAACTGAGGGTTGCCAAATTACAGACAGAGGTATGTAGTACTTATGATAGTCCAAGGGAAATGTTCTTTTCAACAAGAGGTACATAAGTGACAATTTGGAAAAACAAAAATGAGTCAAACCTTAAACCAGAAGTGGATCAAGATTTAAATAGCCAGAAACTCCCAAAAAAATGACGTGTTTACCAAATGCTAAGCAGACTTCAAAGAGTATAAACCTTGAAAGGTCCAGGAATTAGGTAGCTCACTTCCTCTTACATTTATATTAGCACAGGTCGGGGAACCTCTAGCCTATAGGGCGTATCTAGAACTTGATTTAATCAATGATCAGAGTGAAATTGCTGCTGGACCCCAGGGAAAATTCTTCACCCTGGGGAATTCTCTGAATACTGTTCATCCAGAGTATGCATAATATTAAAGGTTCCGGTGTTCTTGCCTGGAGAATCCCAGGGACGCGGGAGCCTGGTGGGCTGCCGTCTATGGGGTCGCACAGAGTCGGACACGACTGAAGCGACTTAGCAGCAGCAGCAGTGCTAAATCGCTTCAGTCATGTCTCTTTGCGACCCCATGGACGGTAGCCCACCAGGCTCCCTTGTCCATGGAATCTTCCAGGCAAGAATACTGAAGCGGGTTGCCATTTCCTTCTCCAGGGGATCTTCCCAACCCAGGCATCGAACCCTTGTCTCTTACATCCCCTGCGTTGGCAGGCAGGTTCTTTACTGCTTCCTAGCGCCCCCTGGGCGGAGAAGGCAATGGCACCCCACTCCAGTGCTCTTGCCTGGAAAATCCCATGGACGGAGGAGCCTGGTAGGCTGTAGTCCATGGGATCGCTAAGAGTCGGACACGACTGAGTGACTTCACTTTCCCTTCACTTTCATGCACTGGAGGAGGCAATGGCACCCCACTCCAGTGCTCTTGCCTGGAGAATCCCAGGGACGGGGGAGCCTGGTGGGCTGCCGCCTATGGGGTCGCACAGAGTCGGACACGACTGAAGCGACTTAGCAGCAGCAGCAGCAGCGCCACCTGGGAAATCCCTCAAAGTTCAGACATTAAGAGTAATTGAAGAGCTGTGAGCAATTAACCAATGGATGAAGTTCTCGAAAAGCATTAGAAAACCTGACTCTGATTTTAGATAGATGAGTTAAATGCTTTAGATTATACAAGGGAGAATTTTGACTAAATGTTATTCAAGTTCAGAAGCGACATAACTTTATGAAGTTAATACATAAGATTAGACCCACTATCCAAGTCACCAGAAAGGGTATGGTTTCCACACTAATGGTCCTCAAAGTCTTTTTCAAGCTTCTCATCTTCCTCTCTCACTATCCTGACTTACTCTTTATCCTGCTTCCTCACTTTCTCTCAACCAAGCTGTCCTACTTTTCTTAATAAGAATCTTCCTGCAGCCTTTTCTTCATTTTACCACTTGTCCATTTTCTACTGTACACACTAGTTATGCCATTGAATTATTTAAAAGAACTTAAACTTATTGACCAAAGTTTTATGTACCCTCTTAACTTTTTAAAGCTTTATTTTATACTTCTTCATAGGGTAAAAGGAATATAAATCAAGCTGCTTTCTCATATATGCTCCAAAGGAAAAAAAGCATTTTTTTTTTATACAAAAGTTTCCTTAATCCTGCTCTGTAGATATTTGAGTACACTGCTTGGAATATGAAAATTACAATGCTTTGTGTCACGATATTAATCATATTAAATGTAACTGTTCATAGTGAATGCTGCAGGATTTGATCAGCAATAGTTCATTGTGCACCGCACTGTTTGGATGTTGAACAGAATGGTTCTAAAAGACAAACTGTCCTAAAAGACTGCTTAGAAATAGCTTGGGATTTGAACTTAAGGAACAGGTCTGTAGCAACAGACTGGCAAGAGCTGAGTTCCACGGTACTTTCCTTTGAAGTTTCCAGTGACTCCTTTTGCTGTAAAAGCATTTAATGTTGCTGGCCCAAGTGAGAGTTCAAAGGTAATCATGTGGACAAACTGTACCACCCACTGAAAGATACAGTTAGCGACATAAACCGCCATTTTAACTGGGAGAAAACAATTACTGTGGATCCAAACTTGTCCAGTGGTCAGGAAGATTCTGCTGAAAATCTTGCTTACATTTTAGTTCAAAGCATAAATTCCAGATTGCCCACAATCACCATAGTGGTGAAACTAGTCTCATGTGCAACAGGAGGACCACATGATGCTCTACTGAAAAATTACACAATTTTATCTCAGCATACAATGGTTCACTAAAAGCCGTTTAGTCCTCCCCACTAACTGAATAACGGAAATACGCGGAGTTTGAATATAATTTTCTTACCGTTAAAGGATACTGGAGGAAGGCATGATCAGGGACACAAGCAGGCAGGGAGCAAACGAGAAATGAGAGAGAAAACCGTCGCTGTGAAAGCCATCATCTTCTAACACAAACAAGGGGTCGTTTCTGGACCTCCATTTTGGACAAGCTCTGGCCTCTTGTTGAATGTGACACTGAGTCAGAGGCAGACGTCCTTCTGTGGTTATTCACTTCCTGTCTGATTAATTTGTTGCTTGTTCCTTCCTCCTTTTCTGCAGAAAAAGGAGCTAGATTGGTTTTACTTAAGAAGCAAGCAAGAAAAAACCCCCTAAATTTGGAAAATTAAATGTTTCTCCTTCCCACCAGGCGTAACATACCTTTTGGTACAGGGACAAGAGGAGATAGCAACGCGAGCTGGTCAACACCTCAACTTTATTCTAGACACCTCCACAAAAAATATCTGCTCATGGAACGTGAGACTCTTTCAGGAAATTTCATTTTAAAGTATCACTCTTGATATTGATGATAACATTTAGGGTTAAGGAAAAGAGTCACTCAAGATCTAAAAGCTCCAAATGACACTGATAAATAAGGTAAGTGATTCTTCCTCATCTGCAGAGCAGTCAAGTGTGTAGGAAGTAAGTTACAAATGCCGGTGAAGAAAGCTAGTCAGGTGTATGAAGGCAAATGAGTTTTTGAAATGTGATTCTGGTGCCCAAGTCAGAATACATGCTATACAGGCTCACCTCATTTTATTGTGCTTTACAGATATTGCATTTTTTTTTTTTTTTAACAAATTGAAGGTCTGTGGCAACCCTGAAATGAGCAAGTCTATTGGTGCCATTTTTCCTTCAGCATTTGCTCACCTTGTGCCTCTGCTTCACATTTTGATAATTCAAGCAATATTTCAAACTTTTTCATTATTATTATATTTGTTATGGTGATCTGTGATTACTGATCTTTGACATCACTACCACAACACATTGACAGCTCAGATGAAGATTACCACTTGAATGAAGTTTTTCCAAACTGAGTTATAGTTGATTTACAAGAGCAATAAAGTAGTTCTTAATTTAGGTATGTGTGTAGATTAAAATTTTTTGCTTTTTAATTATTAGTTTTTGTTCTGCTTTGGGTTTTAAAATTTTTTGTGCACTTTTTTAGACATGAGGCTACTGCACACTTAATAAACTATAGCAGAGTATATGCACTGGGAAACCAAAAAAAGTGGTGTGGTTTGCTTTACTGCAATATTTGCTTTATCTTGGTAGCTTGGAGTAGAATTTGCAGTGTCTCCACAGTATGCCTGTACAGGTCAAGTCAGCTGAAGATCAGAGTTTTCCACGCCAAAATATTTTGTTTCCATCCTCCACACTTAAATGGGGTGACGATACTCTCCCAGAAGATGCTTGACAGAAAAGCAGTGATGATGAGCAGAAGGAAGAAAGTCAGATTCCTCATTATTAAAGGACTCTGAGAGGTGGGTAGGCAATGGAATATGCATAGAAAATACTACACCAAAACTTGAGGAATGTATAAAAATCTGAAAACGCTCTCAATTTTTTCTCAATCTATCTGAATATATCTATTCAGACATATTTGTGACACCCGCCATGTAACTCTGAGAAAACAGTATCAGCTGAAAGAATGAAAAAGAGGCATATTTTGGAAACTAAAATCATTGTAAAATTTGACTCTGGGGTCCTGATTCTGCTGGGTTCAGAGGAAAAAGGTACGAAAAGATCATAAGCTGCCTAATATTCCATTATACGTAAAATGATGAGACTGGGTGGATCAGGGGGCTGTTGGAAACGTGTGGAGGCATTTTCCGCTGGGTGGGTTGGAAAGGGGTGAGGAAGGCTTGTAGGATTCATGGGTGGAGCCAGGAATATGAAGTTTCCTGTGATGCTTAGGACAGGCTCACTCCTAATACTGGAAGAACTCCTAGAGTGGAGTACTGGGATAGTTGACTAAGTACTAAGTACTGGGAGTTAACTAAGGTTCTTTTAACTCTCAATTCTTTAAGATAGGCTGCACAAGGAGTTTTGTGATGCCAAGTTATGGCAGAATTCTTATAAGTGATGCCAAGTTATGGCAGAATTCTTATAAGTTTAGTTGCTAAGTCGTGTCTGACTTCTGTGACCCCATGGACTGCAGCTTGCCAGGCTCCTCTGTCCATGGGATTTCCCAGGCAAGAGTACTGGAGTTGGTTTTACCACTGAGTCAGTGGGGATTCCCCCTCTTAGAAATGACTTCCTAGGATTAGTGATCTGGACTCTTCTATTTTGCCCAGCGCCACTGGAAGGCACAGACTTTATTCATCTCACCTAATGTAGGATCTGGAGCCCAGGGGACACTTAATACATGAAAAAATACACACAGACCTGGGTCTGGACAAGGGGGGAGGCCTGCAGTGATTATCTCCTTCGCCCTCCACTAACCTTGGAAAAACAGAAAACTTGATCAACTACTAAGTAAATGCATGAATGACTCTTTGGGGAAGTCTAACTATAGTTGGGTCTTAAAAAGAGAACATAGGCAATATGGTGATTTTGCTATGTATTTACAGAATTACTTTTTAGTTCTCTAATATGTAATGCCCCCCAAACGCACACACACACACGCCCCCCAGAACATGATAGATCATGACTATCCCCATCCATCACTTAGAGGTCTGGAGCCCATGACACATTCAAGGGAGTAGTTGTCTACGGTTTGTGTCTATTCCAGCTTTAGTGAGAACTTGTAAGCACAGTCAACTTTGGACACATTTATGAGGTGGTACTATGCACCACAGGACATAAATCAGATAATGTTCCTCCCTGTTTAAAACCATCTCATAGTTTCTCATTTCACTTTAAAAATCCAAGCTCTGCCTAGCTCACAAGGACTCACAAAATCTGCCCACCCACCTGCCCCCAGCTCTCTGACTTCATTTCAAGTACACTCGTCTTGCTAATTACCTTCCAGCCCTTTCTGTTCCTTAAATGCACAGGCTCATTTGCTTCCTGGGTCTGACACTTGTAAGCCCTCTTACCTTACTCTTCCTTCCTGGTTCCTTTTCATTCTCTATTTGTCAGCAAAAATGCCCCCTCTCATGTCCCATCTCTGCTCCTGTCTTCCTTTATCCATCACACTTGTCACCATCTGGTATTTTTTTTTTTTCATTTATTTAATTGCTTATTTACTTGCGCATCTCACCACTAGAAATCAAGTTCCATAGGACCTTGTTTCCTGTTGTTGCCTTAGGATCTAGAACAGCACCTGGTGGGTGTCAATGAATGTTATTTGTTGCATGAAAGAGAAAATAATTAAAAATAGTACCATAACACAACATTCCTTTAAAAGCTTGAGACTGTTTCCCCTAAAGCAGTGACTGAGGAAAGTTAAGGACGGACTTGAACCCCTTTCTTGGGAAGGCTTAGGCTAAAGGGAAATCTTCCAGGGAAAGGATACCAGAGATCAGCAGGGAGCCCTTTAGCTCACTGAGGGGCTTGGCAATGCAAGCAGAGTCTCACGCAGTGCAAGTGGTTCCTGTCATTGAGCAGGGAGGAGAGAAAAATGGGCTAAGGAAGCTGAAGACTGAGACAAAGGAAAGATCACATGGTGGGCGGGGGAGGGTTCCGACAGCATTATTGACAAAGCAGACCTGGAGGCCACCCTCTGTAGTGAATGCCACTCAGGCAGATGTGAGACGTGAAAGCGCTTTCTGTCCCTTCCTCTGTGCCCAGGTGTTCCCAGATCAGCGTCAGTTTCTTATAAGGAAGTTTAAGGATGAATGAGACTGCAGAGATCAGAGTCCACACTTTCATTTACAAAAGAGAAAATGGGAGTCCAGAGAGATTAAGTGATGTGCCTCTATCACACAGCAGGCAGCAGCAGAGCTGGAGCCAGAAGCCCGGTCTCTCTCTCCACGGTCCAGTGTCATTGTGGCCTTAAGTTCAGGGGAGGATTTCACTTAGTTCCTTTGTATAAGCATAAGAAGAGGTGGAAGGAAGAGGGGTAGGGAGAAGGCTGTAACATGGCGGGGAGCAGTTGATGCAGTATTAGTACTGGTGTTAGGGATGTTTTTATTGATACTGGGGCTTCCCAGGTGGCTCAGACTATAAAGAATCAGCCTGCAATGCAGGAGACCTGGGTTTGATCCCTGGGTTGAGAAGATCTCTTGGAGAAGGGCATGGCAACCCACTTCAGCATTCTTGCCTGGAGAATTCCATGGAAAGAAGAGCCTGGTGGGCTACAGTCCATGGAGTCACAAAGAGTTGGACACGACTGAGCGACTAACACTTTCACTTTTTCACTTTTTTCACTGCGTATGTTAATATAATGAAAGGCTGAAGAAAAGTGGATTGAGAACCTGAGGCAAATAAAGACAATCATGAGTCTAGGCTTCAAAGGGAATTTTAAATGCATATATCACCTTATTCAACACATGGACCAGTCCCAGCCTAAAGACAGAGCAAAGCAATAATCAACAGTCTCCAGAACAATCAAGTGAAGAATCTTTCATATTAATCTACAGAAACAGAAAATGAAGAGCAGACAGAGATTATAGCACAACACTGTGGTTCTGACCTGGAAAAAGCAGTAAAGAATCACAGCCAACGACCCTCCTGTGATGACCCCAAATCAGCACAGACTGAGTAGGGCCAACAGCGCCATGAATAAAATATAAGGACAGTTGATTTCTTTTCATTCCAGTTTTGCAAACTGTTATGGTGCAGTATTTCCCTGGTAGTAGAAACATGTTTTGGAGAAGGAAATGGCAACCCACTCCAGTGTTCTTGCCTGGGGAATCCCAGGGACGGGGGAGCCTGGCAGGCTGCTGTCTCTGGGGTTGCACCGAGTCGGACACAACTGAAGCGACTTAGCAGCAGCAGCAGCAGAAACATGTTTTAGAATGCTATACTCCTTCCATTCTAAAACACCATTTTCTTCAATAGCAAAACACCCCCCTTATCTTATAGCTTTTTATGGGGAAGAAGAAACAGTACCAGACTAAATGTACGCATTTATTGTAAGAGGAATTCTACTTTCAAAGTATTAAAATATGGGAATCACATGATTTAAAAGAGCAGAAACAAAGGAATTAGCTTCTTGCCCATAAACCTATCAGTAGTTATATAGAAGGCTGATCATTTAAAAATAATCTCAGAAACAGAGAAATTGAAAACTAACATCACACTATTCGATGTCCTGCTAATATAAATTGGTATAACCTTACTTGGGGAAACATTTGCAACATATTTCCTTGTGTTTTGGCAGCTCAGCATCCACTGACCCTACTTACAATGATGTCCTTCAGTTTTTGTTTGGAGACACATCTCTCCCTCCCTCCCTCCCAGACCCTGTGGGTCCAGAGGAATTTACTCCGATTCCAGATACATGAATTGCTGGCTCATGGGAGCCTTGCATTCACGCAGCCCCAGAGACTTTTCTTGGCGATATAGCCTGTGGCCTCAACAGAACCAAGGGAATTTGTGTCTGGAAGACAGAATTCTTCCCGAGGGATGGAGCTGGGTCTGTGAGGATGGAGGGGATGAAGCTGACTCACTCATCCTCTGACCACATGGGGTCTGAAAATGAGACCAACAACGTGAGAAACGAGAGATGGAGAAAATCAGCTGTTGATTTATTGGGGGAATCCTTCTATACCTGAAGCTAGCTCTATTTTGGACTTTTAACTTACACTAGCAAATAAATTCTCTATTTCATGCAAGTTAGTGTGGTTAGGTTTTCTATTACTGGTAATACAAACACTAATGTGATACAGAAATCAGTACTAGAAGTGAATATGGAATGTGACTAACTCTAAAATGTGCAACTGGCTGATTTAAGGCTGGGTGACAGCTAGTGCAGGCTCTCCTGGGCTAGGAAGTTGGCCGTCCTGGTTATGTGATGGTATCACTGCTGGTTGGGCTGCCACCCACTGAATCCTGGGTCGAAGACCACAAGCCTACTGAAGGTGCACCATTAAAGAATTCAGAGAAAAAATTAGAAGGTTGGAGTATGTCGGCTACATTCAGCCTTCAGTAAGATACACAACAAAGAGATAAACTTAGGATGAAACTTATTGGAAGCCTGGTGGGGAGGGGGGCAGGCAAGGGCTTTGTCAATAGAAGCCTTTTTTTCCCCCTATGATATGCAACCAAGATGTTTGAGAGTCAAAGAATCCGGAGCCTTGTAGGGTTAAAAACCCCAGTTCTCTACGCTATGCTAACTAACATTAGGCAGAACAGGGGAAAAAGATAACAATATCAGGAAAGAAGTCTGACACAAAGGAGAAGCTGAACTTCCCACTGTCTCCCACCGAAGACACTGTGGTCTCTGGTCTGAGCAGCAGGCAGTACCTTTATTGTGATATACTGGGTTCCTTCTCAGCAGCAAGGAGTAAATTAACAGTGGCTTCACCACCTCAGGCCACTGTTTCAACACTGTACCTAATCAGAGACTGAGATAAAGGCCACAGAACTTAAGAGCGGAGGGTGTTTCATTTGCTGGGAGACAGAAGTGGCCAGGCTTGGTTCCACATTCAAAGACTGCGACTCAACACAATTTTGAGTTTTGTTTCCAACACAATTTTGAGTTTTGTTCACTAGTCCATGGAGCTCGAGGATTCTAAAGAATCTTATCATGTTTTTAAATACTAGAGGATAAAAACCTGGAATGGTTGAAAACAGCTTATGACTGCTTAAATCCTAAGGCAATCCCTAGATCTGTGAAGCCAGAGAACAAGGCATAGACTGTGGAACAGGTGCGGCCCTGCCCTCGAGATGGCTCTGGAAGACAACAGCTAAGGAAGACCCTTAAGGAAGAGCAGAAGGAAGTTAAGCCACACAGGTACAATCTGTTCACTGGGTTATAAAATATGCTACAGACAGGTGACAAATGACTCCTCTCCTTTCCCAAATGGAAGTTTAACCGTGAAATTCTTCTATCGTCCTGCCTCCACCATTGTGCACTGGGCGTTTCATTTATAATTTGCCACTGGACCACAATATACTACTGCATTTGGGGCTGGCAGACTACATTGTGGAAAGTTTGGTCTTGGCACTGGACTTGGACCTCAACTGTCCACTTTTTGAGGGGAGGAAGGTGAGTGATTTATTCTGTGGGGGCATTTTTGAAACTGTATGTGTAAGACGTGTGTGTATGCATATGTGTGTGTGTGGGACAGGTAGACAGAGTACACACTCGTTGCTTTGGGGCTGTCAATCATCCCTTCCCCTAAATTACAGCAGAGCCTCAGATCTGCAGAGACAGACATCCACTGACTTTTCACTCCTGCTCTTCCAGCTTCAGCAGGAAACTATGTTCAGAATCATGTAATAAACCAAAATGGAAATGAATATGAAAAAGAATATATATATATCAGAATCACTTTTCTGTACATCTGAAACTAATACATTATAAATTACTGTGCTTCAATAAATAAATGAGGTAACTGGAAATCTGAATGTTGATATTTAATAATACTAAGATTATTGCTAATTTTAAACAGTGATAATATTATTGAAGTTATGTTGTTTTTTATAGAGTCTTTAAAGTTTTAGAGATACATACTGAAATATTTGTATATGGAAAGAAATGATGTCTAGGTTTGCCCTGAAATGAAAAAGGGGGAAAATAGGTACAGGTTTAAAGAAAACACAACTGGCCTGAAATCATCATTCTCGAAGTTGTGTGAAGCATACATGGCAATTCATTATAATGTTCTGACTACTTTTCATATACATTTGAAATATTTCTATAGCAAAAAGTTTAAACAATGATATGAAAAGGACTTGTGGCTCACTCACAAGAGGCCTCATCCACTAGAGGCTGTTAAAGGGGTTTGCTCACTCTGTTATAATCATGTTCAGACCTGGGAGTTTTACAGAAGTTACCCTTTTCTCCTCCAAATGACCTCTTTGGCTGATGGATGGATGAAATGGAACAGAGACTGAGGGCTCCCTTATACTGATTCAGAACCCAAGTAGTTCTTCCTAGAAAGCATCCAGTTCTCAAACTGGGAGACTCTATTAAAGGCAACGAAAAAGCAAAAATCTAAATTCCAATATACCAACCAAAGAACCAAAGAAAACAACCCTCCTTCTAGATTAGGACTGTCCATCAGAAATAAAATTTGGTCTATATGTGCAGTTCCATATTTTCTACTAGTTACATTAAAAGGAAAACAATATAAAATAGTAATATTTAACACCCTGTTTCAAAAATATTATCACTACAACATGTACTCACAATAAAAAGCCTATTAGTTAGGTATTTTGCACTCTTTTTTTCTATTACGTCTTCAAAAACAGGTGTGTATTTTACTATGAGTGACATTTCAAACACTCAAGAGCCACTACCACATTGGGAACACAGTCCAGATGGTGAGGGCCTGGTGGGAAGAGGCCTCACCGTATTCTAGGTAATTTAATTAAAATGCAAACACTTCCCAGGTAGTCACCAACATCCAATACACGTGCTCAGACAGTAAGGCGTCTGCGTATAATGTGGGAGACACAGGTTCAATCCCTGGGTCGCGAAGATCCTCTGGAGAAGGAAATGGCAACCTACTCCAGTACTCTTGCCTGGAAAATCCCATGGACGGAGGAGCGTGATAGGCTACAGCCCATGGGGTCACAAAGAGCCGGACACGACTGAGCGACTTCGCTTTCATTTTCATAGGGGGGAAAAACCATGTGAGATGGAAGGAGAAGTTTCTTACAACTTAAGGGGCCAAAGGGAGGAAAGCCCTGTTTTCACATCCTGCCAAGTATTTGCTTGTGCACACACCCAGAGTGAAGCTGCTGGCATATGGATAGTTGTGTGTTCCTTCTGGATGCTAATCTGGTGGCTTCATCAGGTATGAAGATCAGGATGGGGTCTCTACCATGATTTGTGGGGTGGGACAGCCATATTGCTCCCTATCTGGTCTTCTCTCCAGACATATAGCTGGTTACTCCATGTCTACTGCCAGAGGATAGAACGACGTTGACAAGAAAGCCCTCCCCTGACTCCTTAGGAAACAAGGGTCTATCCAGCTCTATGCCTTTGGGCCTGAGGCCACTCAACTGAACCCTGCAGAAGGGCTCACTGACCTGAGACTTCCCCGGGGGCCCCTTGACTGCACAGAAGCTGGGCTTGGCTGGTGCAGCTGCTACCTGGAGAGGCAGACCCAACCCTCCTGCATGTGGGCAGGAAATGGGGGTATTTGTGGGTGTCAAAACAATGGGGAGGCCCTCCTGGGATGCAGGCCAAGGATGCTAGTCAATCTGCAATGTACCAGACTGTCCCACTCAATAAAGAATTGACCCACATAACCTTCAAAGGTCCTGGTGGACACTGATGTAGGTGAAAAAACTGTTTAGTAATCTGAGCTGACAATTAAACTCCATTTTACACGTAATTCAAAGTAAATAAATACTGTTGTATTAGTCCCCAAGTTTCCTAGTAATGCAACTGTCATATAAATGAAATACTATGATTTGCACAGTTCACCTTGGCTGGAAAATGTGTTCCAATGCATTGCCACTTGTGGGAATGAAGTCTCTCTTACCCAAATTAGTCTGCAGTTGCAATGCCCTACTCACGATGATTATCAGTGCAACTGCAAAACCCTGACCACTTCATTTTGTTTGCTAATGAGTAATACCTGATTGCTTACAATTGAAGTTATTTTATAATAAATTACATTCCTTGTATTAATTAATAAATTATAATTGCAATTAATCCTCTTCTTAATTACAGATAAAGATTACACAGATTTGGGGAGGAATGATGTGTGTGGTCAGATTATTTCCCTGGTGAAAGTTCACTGACGTTTGTGAAGGGGACATTAGAAAACCCTGTTACTCAAAGTGAGTCCGAGGTCAGACAGGGTTGGGAGCCACTGCTTCTGCGCATGCCCCTGACCGAGTTCCCTTTGAAGTCAGGCATCGCTGGGGCGGCTGGAGAAGAGACAGAGGCTGAGCCCCTGGCTTCGCGAAGGCTCTCAGCCTGGCTTCGCGATGTCCGGGAGGAAGGCCGGCTCCACCGAGGGGGTGGCGAAGGAGGAGCCCAAGAAGAAATGAGCCCAAGAAGAAACCAGCTCCTGGCTCCCGCAAAAGTGGAAACAAAGCCAAAAAATGTGGCAGGAAAGGATACATCTTTAGACAAAAAAGTGCAAACAAAAGGGGAAAAGGGGAGCAAAGGGGAAACAGGCTGAAGTGGCAAGAAACTAGAGAAGACTTACTGTAGAAAACAGAGAAACTAAAAACCGAGGCGAGCCTAGCCTCTGATGAAGCAGGAAAGAAGCCAAATACGCTGAATATCACACACCCAATCCAATCAGGGGTCCCGTCTCCCTTTTTGTATAATCCAGAGATCTATTTTTATCAACCGTTTTGAAATGCACATTTTAAAAGCAGCTCTAGAAACGTTTTTAAAAATGAAGGAATCCCACCTCATCCCATTTTTTAAGTGTAAATGCTTTTTCTTTTTTTAAAGAGGTGAAAGCATTTGTTGGTGGTTTATTTTTTGGTACAATAAGAAAACAAGTGGGATGTTGAATATCCGAGGCTTTGATTGTCTTGGGTGTCAGTTTAACCGTTCCATAGATGAGGGGTTCCTTTTATATCCTATCCTATAATACAAAGCATGGCAGTGTTGTATGATACTGCCATATATAAATTGTGGTTTGGAGTCAGCTGTGTATTTAATGCCTTGAACACTTGACTTCTCTTCCCATGTTGTTTTTGGTAGAACTGTTGCCTAAAGCAGGCCACTCACTCCTTGATCTTGGCTCTCTAGGACAGAATTCTGCACACTCTGTAACATCTTTGGTCGAACCGAGTGATCGACAATTTAAGTATGTAGTGTATATGATTTAAATTGTGAATTCATGGGACTTGCAATGTAACAGCATGTCAATATTTGAAGATATTGGTCCTTGATATTCTGTTAAGGAAAATCTGCCTCCAAATTTTAAGCTGGGAAGTTGCTGGAATAACTGTTCAGAAAAGAATCACAGCTACATGATTTTTTAAAAGATTTTTTGTATGCATATTGAGAATTGTGAACAAATTGAAATGTCTGTATACTGATCCTCAAAACAACTACATGAATTTTTAGATCTTTGCTAAGTATTTTAAGAATTGTGTGCAAACTGAAATGTCTGTGTACTGATCATAGAATCTCAATTATGAAAGAATTTCTTGAAGCACATGAAAAAAAAAAAAGTCAGGCATGGCAATTTGATGGCTCTGCTCCTCCAGCCTGGGGAATGGGGAGAGGAGCCCGCAGGGACTGTCCCGGCTGCTCACCTACAGTCGTGGGGGGACTCTCAGGCCGTTTCCCAGTGGTCACAGCTGCATGCAGAGCTGCTTGCTACTCTTCCCTAGCAGCCCCAGCTTCTCTCAGTGGTTTGGCTGAAACAATGTGTTCTACTCGAATGACCCCAGATTCCATCTGATTCTGCCACTTCAAGAACTTTCCGCCTCCCATTTGGCTGCTCTGGAGTCTCCAAAAGACTGACTGGGAAAACAGACTGTTGGAAAAACACCTCCAGGTTGTCTTAAAGGGATGGCTGCCCCACCAGGCCGCTGGAAAGGCGTGCAAAGTGCCTCCTGCTGGACCAAAGGCATGTACATTGTTCCCCCCAACTCCAAAGACAGGTGGAGGGGCAAGAGATCACAAGAGGTGCGGCCGCAAGGTGACCTGCTCTACCACTGTGCGTGTGTGTTGTTTTTGGCTTATGGGGGTTTTTTGTTTTTGTGTTTGCTCAGTGCTGACTAAAGGACTCCTCCCCCCTGCTGCATGGAAGCTGCTTAATTCAGTCTTGGATCATTTCATCCTGTTGAAACCATTCCAGCAGAATGGACAGAACCATCAGCTGGTGGCTGGTGTAAAAAGCAACTCCATGACTACATTTAAATATTGACTAGTTTGAGAATAGCAAACCACAAAGACGTGAGGTGTAAAAACTACATGTGGTTTATATTTTGTAGGACACCCTCAGGAAGGTACATGGACATAGTTTAAAAAAAAAAGTCAAAATGGTTTCTCCCTGCTTCACCCCTACCTACCACCATTAAAAAATAATAAAACAAGACTAAGCAACAATTAAACTGAGCCCAACCTGGGTGTTAGACTTGGCTTTGGGATGGCAGCTCTGTCCTAGCAAGGCAAATATGTAGCTGTCTGGGTTTCACGGCCAAGGTCAAACATAACCCCAACCTGTGGCTTCCCAACTCCAGCCACTGCCCCTCCTGGTCACCGCAGCCGCCTTCCTTATTCACTGGCCCCTCTGGCCCCACACGCAACCTCCTGGCCAGTCTTCTCCAGCCAAGAAGAAAAACACACAAGGAAGAGTATTTTTCCAGAAGTAAAATCTTCTAGGATCTTTCATCTGCTCTCCCTGTGTTCCTGTCTCTAACTACACGGCTGTCCAGGCGTGGGAACACTGTGAGGGCTCCCATGCGGTCTCAGCGCCTATGGTGTGCTGAGTGCTGGTTCAGGTGTTGGGGATGCCACAGATATCAAACGGTGAGATCACACAGTGATCACCACGCTCACGGAGCGTTCAGATCTGAGTTGACGATGTGATGGAAGGAAAGCAATTTATCTCCCATTCTGTGCAGCACAGGTGTTACACAGAGTAGCCTTAACAAGGTCACACCCAGAGGAAGGGCTAACTCAGGCAGACCTAGTGTAAATGTACAGCATCAAAGTCTGGGGGTAATCAGTTGTATTTGAGAACCATTTCCATACAAACATACTTGAGGACACCCTGCCAGGCCAGCCCACAAAAGTCCTATTTAATTCACAATAGGGCTCAACTAAAACTTTAGTTTCAGTTCTTCAAGGGAGAGGGCTTCATGACTCTGCTGCACCAAGCTCAGCTTCTGCCCCATCCCTGAGCCAGCCCTACACTTGCCCTTGACCTCACTCCGGACGTAAGGGGCCCCTGTCCCTAAGTACTTCTTACCCAGCAGTCGTAACTCCCCTCCATAGAGTAAGATGATCTCCTCAAGATGTCAGGAGGAAATTGACTTGCTGCCTTTTACTTTTAAAGACAGAGGGGTTGTTAACCCAAGTTAGTAGGCTTTTTGTTCAGAGAAAGTAAGGCATTCAGGTGGAGGGAAATGCTGTCTGGGGTAAACTTAAAGTTTCTCCTACTTTTTATAGTTTTCTATTATGAAAAAGTCATATGTGAAAAGTTTAGAAAATACGAATAATATAATTTAAAAATGACCCATCAATACTCAGAGAAAACCAGTTACCATTTTAGACTTTCCTTCCAATCTTTTTTCCTGTGTATGTATCTGAAATGGGATCATACTATATATATATATAGTTTTATATTCATCTTTCTCACACTCCTCCATGTTCTCAAATATTAGCCTAACATAATTTTAATAGCTGCATGTTTCATTTTTATGGATGTTCTATTACCTATGTAAATATTTGTCATTGGTAGACATTTAAATTACATCTAATTTATTATTATAAATCCTACTATGACTAATATACTTGTACTGAAATGTTTGTGACCCTTTCAGATTATTTCCTTAGGGTACATTTATTAGAGTACAGTAACTAGAAATGGAATATATGAAGTTTTTCCTCTTTCCTTTGATACATATTGTCACACTGTTTTCTGTTTTACCATTCTTATTCTCACTAGCACCCATTTCATTTCTCTTCAACATGCACCATTGTCACTTCCCAAAATCTGCTAATCTGATAGACAAAAAAACTGTATGTATGAGCCATTTTAATTTTCATTTCTTTGATTATTAATGAGATTGACAATGTTTTATATATTTACTATCTTCTCCATTTTTAGAATGTCTTTTTCCATTAGCTGTTATCTGGATTTTTTTAACTATAGGCGTTTAAACTTTTTCCCTTATTTCTTCTGTTTTTGAATTTGAAGACCATCTAAAGGCTCCATGACTTTTCATAGAGAAAATAAAATGTTTTAACCATTGGGAGACTGGGTGGACAGCAGTGACTATTTCTGTGTGTTTATAAAGCAAATTTCATAAATCAAGAATCACCCCTACTCCCAACAGATGATATGCTTACAGAAGAATTCCCTGAGATGGCAACTGTGGAGCCTCTGAGAATGTTCACCTTCTAAGCCATGTTTCCATCCCACGTTGAAAGGAAAGAGCAGGCCATCCAGGCACATCTGACCACAGTTCCTCCTGTCTCAAAGGCAGAAGTTGGAGTGCCCTGATTTACATGCGCAGACATGTGTAAATTTCTAAAGTCTGAGTCCAGAAAACAACCATTATGACCCTGAGTCACCGTATTCCATCTTTCACAAGACCGAAGTTCCCAGGAACTAAGGAGTAATTTAGGCTGCCCTAATAAGCACTGGAGAAGGAAATGGCAACCTACTCCAGTATTCTTGCCTGGAAAATCCCATGGACGGAGGAACCTGGTAGGCTACAGTCCATGGGGTTGCAAGGAGTCAGACATGACTGAGTGACTTCACTTTCAATAAGCATCCAAGCTTCCATTATCTTTACCATCTTCCTTAGCCATTCTGCACATATTCTGGAAAAAGTAAAATCTAAACTTAGAATTTTTTTTAATTAAAAACTTGGTGATAAAAACCCTTCTGAGCCTACGTCATTCATTCAAAGTAACTACAGTTTACAGTTAGCTATTTGATGATTAATCGGAAGACCTGGGCTGGAATGACATCCTTTGGTCTCCTTTTCACCTGGGTCTTCCCAAGAGCTGTTCCTCAGTTCATACAGTTTTCTCTCCTGGACTTTGCAGATGTTCAGTGTGTCTCAGTGAGAAAGGTATATGCTTTGGGGTAAAATGCCTGACACAATGCTAAACACTTAACAAACATCAGCTATCATTATTACTATTAAGTGAGCTCAACTTCTCCCTAGTTATACTTGGTAAAGGAGGGAACACAGCAGGCGAAGTGGCTCCTTTTATTTCTAGAGGGATGATTCGATGTAATTTAAGGATAAAGAATATATTCTATATCATAGTTAAGAAAGAGCTTCCCAGATGAAACAGTGGTAAAGGATTCTCCTGCAATGCAGGAGGTGCAGGAGACACGAGTTCTGATCCCTGGGTCAGGAAGATCCCCTGGAGGACATGGCAACCCACTCCAGTATTTTTGCCTGGGAAATCCCATGGACAGAGGAGCCTAGAGGGCTACAGTCCATGGGGCTGCAAAGAGTTAGACATGACTGAGCATGCGTAAAATAATTAAGAAAACCTGGGTACTCATAATTTCAGAGTCTCCATTTTATATTGGTTCTACAGTTAGTTTTCAGGTCTACTTAGGCCTGTCTCAAAAACCTGGCATCAATCTACACAATTTGTGCTGGTCCCATTCTTATTTACAAATGCCTCTGCATTTCTGTGCAATTTTAAATGTCATTGGACTCAGTGGACACAGACTCAGAAAAAATGCCCCAGAAACTGCCTAAAAAAACAGTTTCTTGTAAAAGTTAAGAAGAAATAGGAACTTGTAAATTGATTTTGTGTTCACTGCCTTGTTTTCATTTCACCTGGAGAGGCTCCCTGCCAGCTGTCAGTTAAAGTTCCAAGAGGAGGATGGGGACCTCAGATCCGCCGCTTCAGAGGCTGGACTTGTCTTCAATGCACTATGAAAGGGTCCCAGAGCCCTTTGAGACTGTCTCACCCCACTGGGGAACGAAAGACAGAGCTTCTTATCAAGCCTGCTTTATTCTAGTGATTGGGAAGTGCAGAGAGAATAGGAATGGTCTGTGAATGTTTTCAGAGATGGCACATAATGAACTGAAAGAAAACAGGCCTTGAGACAAGATCTGATGTCTCTGAGCAAGTGAGAAAACAAAACCATGATTCCTATCATTGTGCCCAAGTTCAGCCACCGCAAGCTGAGGGACTCTGACGTGAAAGTCAGTTGTGCCAAGAGTCAAGTGAAGCTTCAGCAAAATTTAATACCACACAGAAAACACTATGAGGATCCAACTCCTGTTGGCAGGGAATTCATGGAAAACCAATATGAAGATCACCAATGGGAAATTTTATTTTCCAAAGTACAAAGGCTTCTGAACACAGAATTTTATATTCATCCAAGATTTGCTCCTCCCTCGTTGAAAATACTCTCTGGAGGTATATTTTTAATATTCTTCACTAGTGGGGTCTACTGAATTCTCTTCAACCTCTAATTGCACAAATGTGGAAATGAGGTTTTCTTCCCTTGCTTTCTACCTCCTCCCTATATATCTTGTAAATATAGATGGGGATTTCTCAGAAGTGCTGAGAGACACAAAGTTGAGGTATGTCAAAGTCTTTATAGGCATAAGTTGTACAAGGTTGAGCAGTGGAGAACAACACATATCATATCCTGGATTCATTAACAATTACTTAAAAACAATGTAAAAGACAGTGAACAGGGCTTCTCAGGTGGCTCAGTGGTAAAGAATCCGCCTGCCAATGCAGGAGACACAGATTCAATCCCTGGTCCAGGCAGATACCACCTGCCACGGAGCAACTAAGCTCGTGGGCCACAACTATTGAGCCTGTGCTCCAAGGCCCAGGAGCCGCCACTGCTGAAGTCTGTGTACCTAGAGCCCAAGGTCTGCAACGAGAAGCCATCGCAGTGAGAAGCTCGTGCACCACACTAGAGAGTAGCCCTCACTCGCTGCAACTAAAGAAAAGCCCAAACAGTAACGGAAACCCAGAGCAGCAATAAATAAATAAATAAATAACTATAAAAGGCAGTATACAGTATATGTTGCTCAGGGAAGTGACGGGGACCTGTTGCTGCTTTGCTAGAATTCGAGCTTTTACAAAAATAAAGTCCATAGCAGGGTTGGGGCAATTCAGTGGTGATTTTCCTTAAGTGTAACTCTTCCTATTCCCTCCCCCTACACAAGAAAGCAGTAACATTTAAAAAAGTATAAAATCAGAATTGGATGAAAGTCAAATCAGTTTCCTTTACATCCATAAATCTGGGAATATAAAATCACTATAAACTTATTATGGTTGTATATTTTAAATCTCTAGTCTTATTTTCCTTAGCATAAGCATAAAAGAACTGAAAGGTTCAGAATTTACTTGTAAGATACTATAAAATATTACTATCCTCAAAAATAAAAGAAATGTATGAATTTATGGAAGAGTAATAATATTTATAAAGCATATTAGTAAAAACTATATGTTTGCACATCAACATTTAAGAGCATTCAAAGGTCATTTATTTAAAAATATTTAAAGTATAATAAAAGGAAACTTAAGAATGACTTTACTCAAACTTGCAGTTTCTAAAACTTTATCAGAACCAGAGAGCCTGGAAGGATCAAAGATTAAGTAGAAATCCACATTCAAGAAGGTTCCATGGAATTCTCAGAGAGAGCAGGCAAGGGTCATCTGAGGACACTATTTTAGCCTAAACTTTGAGTATCATTCAAACAGGGAGCCAGTGCCTGATGTTAACAAAACGCAGTTTTCTACTGGTAAGGTCAGATGACAGCCCATCCTGTCTGCCAAAATTCGTGGATGAGGAATCATTTCATGAAGTCATGCACAAACATGAAATACACTGTGAAGCTCTGCTGCCATCCCTCAATCATGGCTTGCTTGGCCAAGCTGATGGCCAGCAGGAATATCTCCCTCTGCAAAGCTGTTTCAAAGTAATGACTTGGAGGAAGTGGTGTGCTGATACCATGAAAAAAAAAAAAAAATCCCTCAAACACAAAGATAGTTCAAAAAGCATCTGTATATGCTCAGAGGAAACACACAGCTCAGCTAATTTCAACTCAAAATAAACCCAAGAGACCAGTTTACCTTGGCCTTAGTCACACACACACAACATGCAGGAAAACTGAGGGTCAGCAATTATCCAATGATTTCGTTCTGTGTCAAAGGGGATGAAAGGGGATGAAAGGGGGAAGATTACCCATCCTGGGGCAGGATGGAGTGAGAGAAGATACCCTACCACCATGGCTTCCCACACAGAATCACATGTATGTAAGGGGACTGCACACCATTCTCTCCATGAGACCGGTGGGCCCTGGAGTCTGACCTCTCTTGCTGAAGCCAGTAGTAGATCAGAAGCCATTCTGCGCCTCTAACACCTGGTCTCCCCATCACTGAAGCCTTGCCATGGGTCTTCCTTCCGCAACGTTGTCCTTACAGAGCTAAGAAAGGAGCAGGATACCCAAAATCTTTTTTCTTTTGGTCAACCTTAGGCTGAAATATATCTAAGGTCTTTTAAACTGACCAATATTGAATTTCCAGCTTTCAAGCATTTATAAATATTCTTCAAATTAAGTGAACAAATTAGCAACAAAGATCACATTATATTTGGTTTTGAAAACCATTTGGAATTTTCTGTAAAATCAGCTACTTTTCTGACAGAATAGGTGGTGACTACTACCAAAATCTTAAAATGATCCTTATTTTAAAATTTTTTTTTCAAATAACTTTCATTTGAGAAGATCATTAGATACGTCAGCAAAAATCTTTAAATTGTTTTTTTTTTCCAGTCCTGGTTCTGTATCACTGTTTTGATGTCTTTTCTTGCTGACAGGGTGAAGGAAGTTCCAAAAGCCCTTTAGTGCTGATCATTTGAGGAAACTCTCACAGCTGAAGACATATTTATTTTATTTCATTTTCATTTTTCTGAGAGGAAGACAGAGGAGAGTGATTGACTTTTAATATCAGAAACATGTGTCACTGACCGTCAACTGCGTAATAAGGTTTTTAGTTTAAAATATTTAGTACCCAGATGACATGTGGGGACAATTAAAGTATTTCAGAGGATGCTTCCCCCTTCCCCTTCATGATATTCAGGTTGGGAGCAGGAAGCAGAGATTTTGTCTCAGCTCAACAGCCCACCCAAGGGCAGCTCCCCCTGCAGTTTTTGATGTCTGTCTTTCTAGGTGGAACACCAGTCTGCAATCCTCTGCAGCTCATAAAACCCAACATAACCTTTAGGGCTTCTCTGGAAAAAACACATTGAGTAACAAGGGATAGAATGCTTTCTATTCAGTGTTTCCATTGCTATTCTCTGGCCAGAAGAAATACCAAATCATAGGCATCTGGAGAAGAGAGATGGCCCAGAAAGAACAATGGTCTCACACAGCTTGCGAGCTCTGACCCCCTAAAAGCTGGCTTCCCGCTGTCGTGTTTCCTGTGGAGCCACAGGCATAGCAGCAAAGAGCCCTTGCTGTCAGACCTGACTCGGTGATCGACTTCTAGAGCGGTGGTGGCTTCCAGGGAGGGCAGTGTCATTCTGATCACCTCGAAGACGCAGGAAGCGGCGAAAAGACGCGGGTCCATGGCAGTGACAGTCAGAGAAGGAAGTGTGGTCCATGAGGATGCGTACCATGTGATATAAGCGTCTCCCTAGGAACTTTCCTAATGCATCATTCAGCTTTAGAAAATAATCAGAACACCCATCACCATCTTCGTGTTTAGTTTATACACCGCACAGTGCTTTCTTGGCTGGTCCATGGCACGGAAAGAATTGGATAAGGTACCAGAAAGTTAGACAAGCTACACCGTGAACTGATGCAGAGGTGGAAAGGGCATGACTTAGAAAGGCATAGGTTCAAAAAAGGTCTCTGAGGTCTCTTTCCACAGTTCTTAGTCACACAATTTCCTTTCTGGATCTTCACAGTGACTAACAGGCCTTAGAAAATGAATCGGTGTACTAGGTGGAAAAATGCCATAAGTCACTGGGTCTCTTCTACAGTGTGAAGTTTTTCTTAACCCTTTCTTTATGAGTCCCCTTTTCAGAATAATTTAAAATTCCACAATTACAAGTGCTTTCTCTGTGCCTACATTCCCCTTCTGAGGCCAAATGCTGCTAGACTCACCTTGTGAGTGTGTGCTCAGTCGCTCAGTCGCGTCCGCCTCTTTGTAACCCCTTGGATTGTAGCCCTCCAGGCTCTTCCATCCATGGGATTCTCCAGGCAAGAATACTGGAGTGGCTTGCCATTTCCTCCTCCAGGGGCTCTTCCAGACACAGGGACCAGACCCACATCTCCTGTGTCTCCTGCATTGGCAGGCTGATTCTTTACCACTGAGCCACCAAGGAAGTCCAAGCCATGGCCAACTGGACAAGAACAGCTCCCAGGCCAGGAATGGCCAGTCTTCAGGATGGGGAGCACACTGAACTGGCTGGGCATGAAAAACTCTACTCAAACGGGGCAATCAGGTTCCTCCCAGCCTCAGAATGATGAAGTGGGGGATCAAGGAGAGGGAGGGGCAATCAGTTGATGGAACCAGACAAGAGACAGAAAGGAACAGCTGAACCAGTTAAGCAGTGGACATGAAGAAAGAAGAGGTGACCAGTCTCCTAAATTGCATCCTAGCCTTCAGTAATTTTAATAGTATTAATACTAACAAAACCAACAATAATAGTGAACATTCATTGCACCCTTACTGTGTGCTAACTGCTGCTGCTGCCAAGTCGCTTCAGTCGTGTCCGACTCTGTGCGACCCCAGAGACGGCAGCCCACCAGGCTCCCCCATCCCTGGGATTCTCCAGGCAAGAACACTGGAGTGGGTTGCCATTTCCTTCTCCAATGCATGAAAGTGAAAAGTGAAAGGGAAGTCGCTCAGTCGTGTCCGACTCTTAGCGACCCCATGGACTGCAGCCCACCAGGCTCCTCCGTCCATGGGAGTTTCCAGGCAAGACTACTGGAGTGGGGTGCCATTGCCTTCTCCGACTGTGTGCTAAGAAGCATTACAAATATTGTACAAACATTGATTCAATTGTTTTCTCAATAATTCTATGAAGTAGATGATGACGGCAATGGGACACAGAGAAGTTAAGTAACTTGACCAAGGCTACATAGCTTTTAAGTGGTAGAGACACAGCCTGAACTCAAATGGCCTGGTCCCAGAGTCCAGGCTTCCAACCAATATATGCCTCCTAGTGGAGCTAGTCCTGAGTTCCCCCTTATTCACCTTCCTATAATAAACTCTCTTTATTAGTGAGGCCTGACAGAGGGTCTATTTCTTGCTCTCCTACTGTCTCACAATTAGTATTTTCCTTTGCACCACTCAACATAAATCTTAGTAACTTAAGCACATATTTATTAAATCAAGAATCATTTAATGCTTACTATGTGCCAGGAAATGCTATGAGCATTGCAAGCTATTCCAGCTTTCTCACGAAGTTTTCCTTGGCGGAAAGGGACTTGGTCTGCACATTCCACCACATTACAATGTGTTTCCGATATCTATTTTCTTAGGTCGCACTTCCATGACCTTATGCATGATATATACTATGATGTCCTATTTTTGTACATATTGTATTTTCTTTTTGTATAATACTATGTTGTATCCTGAGCTCACTGACAAAATAATGTCTAAAAAGCACATTTTAAAAAGCCATCAATACTTAAAAAACTAAAAATAGAGTTACCATATAATCCTACAATCCCCTTCCTGGGCATATAGCCAGATAAAACCATAATCCAAAAAGATACATGCACCGCCCCTCAATGCTTACTGCAGCACTATTTACAATAGCCAAGACATGGAAGCAACCTACATGTCCAGTGACAGATGAATGGAAAGGGATGTAGTATACATACCATGAACTATTACTCAACCATAAACAAGAATGGAATAATACCATACGCAGCCACATGGATGGACCCAGAGATGATCATATTAAGTGAAGTAAGAGAAAAACAAATATCATATGATATCACTTATCAGTTCAGTTCAGTCTCTCAGTCATGTCCGACTCTGCGACCTCATGAACCGCAGCACGCCAGGCCTTCCTGTCCATCACCAACTGCCGGAGTCCACCCAAACCCATGTCCATCGAGTCGGTGATGCTATCCAATCATCTCATCCTCTGTCCTTCCCTTCACCTCCTGCCCTCAATTTTTCCAAGCATCAGGGTCTTTTCAAATGAGTCAGCTCTTCGCATCAGGTGGCCAAAGTATTGGAGTTTCAGCTTCGACCTCAGTCCTTTCAATGAACACCCAGGACTGATCTTCTTTAGGATGGACTGGTTAGATTTCTTTGCAGTCCAAGGGACTCTCAAGAGTCTTCTCCAACACCACAGTTCAGAAGCATCAATTATTCAGCGTTCAGCTTTCTTTATAGTCCAACTCTCACATCCATATATAACCACTAGAAAAACCATAGCCTTGACTAGACGGACCTTTGTTGACAAAGTAATGTCTCTGCTTTTGAATATGCTGTCTAGGTTGGTCATAACTTTCCTTCCAAGGAGTAAGCGTCTTTTAATTTCATGGCTGCAATCACCATCTGCCGTGATTTTGGAACCCCAGAAAATAAAGTTAGCCATTGTTTCCACTGTTTCCCCATCTATTTCCCATGAAGTGATGGGACCGGATGCCATGATCTTAGTTTTCTGAATGTTGAGCTTTCAGCCAACTTTTTCACTCTCCTCTTTCACTTTCATCAAGAGACTCTTTAGTTCTTCTTCACTTTCTGCCATAAGGGTGGTGTCATCTGCATATCTGAGGTTATTGATATTTCTCCCGGCAATCTTGATTCCAGCTTGTGCTTCCTCCAGCCCAGTGTTTCTCATGATGTATTCTGCATTTAAGTTAATTAAGCAGGGTGACAATATACAGCCTTGATGTACTCCTTTTCCTATTTGGAACCAGTCTGTTGTTCCATGTCCAGTTCTAACTGTTGCTTCCTGACTTACATATAGGTTTCTCAAGAGGCAGGTCAGGTGATCTGGTATTCCCATCTCTTTCAGAATTTTCCACAGTTTATTGTGATCCACACAAAGGCTTTGACATAGTCAATAAAACAGAAATAGATGTTTTTCTGAAACTCTCTTATTTTTTTGATGATCCAGATATTGGATGTTGGCAATTTGATCTCTGGTTCCTCTGCCTTTTCTAAATCCAGCTTGAACATCTGGAAGTTCATGGTTCACATATTGCTGAAGCCTGACTTGGAGATTTTGAGCATTACTTTACTAGAGTGTGAGATGAGTGCAATTGTGTGGTAGTCTGAGCAGTCTTTGGCATTGACTTTCTTTGGGATTGGAATAAAAACTGACCTTTTCCAGTCCTGTGGCCACTGCTGGGTTTTCCAAATTTGCTGGCATATTGAGTGCAGCACTTTCACAGCATCATCTTTTAGGATTTGAAATAGCTCAACTGGAATTCCATCACCTCCACTAGCTTTGTTCATAGTGATGTTTCCTAAGGCCTGCTTGACTTCACATTCCAGGATGTCTGGCTCTAGCTGAGTGTGAGTGATCACACCATTGTGATTATCTGGCTCATGAAGATCTTTTTTGTACAGTTCTTCTGTGTATTCTTGCCATCTCTTCTTAATATCTTCTGCTTCTGTTAGGTCCATACCATTTCTGTCCTTTATCGAGCCCATCTTTGCATGAAATGTTCCCTTGGTATCTCTAATTTTCTTGAAGAGATCTCTAGTCTTTCCTTATATGTGGATATAAATGAACTTACTTACAAAATAGAAATAGACTCACAGACATAGAAAAACTTATGGTTACCAAAGGGGATGGGGTGGGTAGGGGGCACAGGAAAGATAAGCTAGAAATCTGGAATTAACATATACACACTACTATATTAAAATAGATAATCAACAAGGACCTCCTCTAGAGCACAGGGAACTATACTCAATATCTTGTAATAATCTATAATGGAAAATAATCTGTAAAAGATTATATATATATGTACACAAATACATATGTATAACTGAGTCACTTTGATATACACTTAAAACTAAAATAATATTGTAAATTAGCTACAATAAAAAATAAATCACCCAAACAAAAACAGATGTGGTAAAGATGGCTCCCCGCCCTTCCCCAGGGTTTCAAACGTCCTTCCTAAGTTTCAGAGGTCTTCCTTCCTCGGATTCCAGGTCAGAGTGAGGCCATGGGGAGGGCAACAAGTTAAGCTCTTGCTGGCTGGGAATAGCTTGGAAAGAGTATGTGCCTGGAGGTGGTGCTGCCGTGTTCCCCCCGGACACTGCAGAGCTGCAGTGGTTCTGGCAGGGCCACTCAGGAGTGTGAACCATGGCCTTTTCTCTGACCTACCAAAGCCCAAGGGCAGCTACTTGTTCACTGTATGGAACCCCATCACCACTAAATGATGCTCAGATATGTCTGTAGCACTCGCAGGACGGGAGTTCCCAGACACTGGGGTGTCACGTTGTCTCACCTCTACACCCCAACAGCACCCTGCTCTTCCTACTGAGTAGAAGTATACTCTGCTAACCCTTTGGATTATTTCTTTTTGGTCCCTCTCTGTTTCTCTCTCTACATATAAATATAAACGTGTGTGTGTGTGTGTGTGTGTGTGTGTGTGTGTGAAATGTGCATGTGTATAAACCCTAATTAAAATTAAGATTATAATGTATCCAACTCTTGAATCCAGTTTTTCGTTATTCTTTCGTGCCACTAAATACTCTTGGAAAACATGATTTTTAACGACTGCATGATATCCTATGCCAAAATTTATTTAATATTCTTCTGTTGCTGGCCATCTAGTCATCTCTTATTTTGCTTTTATAAATGTGCCAATATCAGTATCATGACATGCAAATTCTTGTGCTCAGCTAGGATTATGCCATAGAATAAATTTCAGAAACAGAAATAATGGATCAAATAGTCTGAACAATTTAAACTCTCTTGAAACACAGTGCGAAGGGCTTCCACTTCCTCTGGCATCATAAAGGAATGCCCTATTCACCATACTCTTTCCAACCCTGAATATTACAGTTTTAGAAGAGCTTTATCTTAATCTGCTCTCTTCAATGGGCTAAAACAGAGTATATATTGAAACTCGATACTCCCAAGTAAATGTCAGAAGGGTCACTTACAAACAAGAGTAAAACAAGCCTATGATCAGCAGCCCCATCTTCAAGCCCTTGGAACCTTAAAATGCTTTAGAATTTTAGAAAAGGAAATTACTTTAGAGATCACGGAGTAAACTGTTTCGGTTTACAAATAAGGTAACCAAATCTCCCAGAGGTTGTGGACCTGGGAAATGCATTCAAGTTAGAACTAGAATCTAATTGTTTTGCCTTGTGAGTCATTTTTTTAGAATAGGTTGAAACAATTTAACAGAAGCAAAAGACATTGTTACCGGAGTGAAAGTATAAAGGAAAAGAAGCATACAATATTTTTCAAGAAGGAAATCATTACTGTTCTAGATTCTATTTTATCTTCATCAAGTCAGAATAACTTGTTTTATAGACAAAAGCAAAAGTTCACATCTAAGTACTACTTTGATCTTAAGATCCTTGCTTAAATCTCCAACAGATTTTTTTCCCCCAAAAGCACGAAAACATTCAGCATTGATCTATTATTTTTTCATCTAGCCAACATTTACTAAGAAGATACTCTGGCCAGGGACTGTACTGGTGCTGGGGTAGCAGGGGGAAGTATACCAACGTAGGAAGAGAGGGGTTCGTTCTTGGGGGATGGGAGGCAGGAAGATAACGTGAGCAGATGATCACAATGCATGTGACTGGGTCGGTGACAGGGTACAGAGGTGCCGCAAGGGTGGCAGAGCAGTGGGTATGGAAGGCTTTGCAGAGGAGCTGGCCATGAGCTGTGCTTGAAGGCAGTCTGCTAAGCAGAGGAGGCCATGAGAGAGCAGGGCTGCTCCTTAGACACAGCTGGCTGGAAAGGTACTCTAGGGTCAGATAGCGTTCAGGAATTCGGACTCCCAAACTGGAGGTGTTGGGGCCCCATGGAAGGTGTTTAAGCGGTGGTGGCACAGTCACAGCCGTGCTTTACCAGTTCACTCTGACAGCAGTGAGCTGAAAGGCCAGAGTCTTTAAAGGCAGGAGACTCACCTGCACCGATCCAGCCTTCAGGCTCTGAAGGTATAAATCAGGGAAGAGGCAGAGGAAATATAAAAGGGGAGATGGATTCAAGAAATACAGCATGTTATTTGAGAAATACCAAGACATAGAGATTGATTAGACAGGGGGTGCCATTTATGAGATGGGGAAGGCAGGAGGAGGTCCAGGTTTTAGAGGAAGGGCGTTGAGCTTGAAATCTGGCAAGATATCCAGTATATCCAGAAAGCAAATGGAAGCACAGTCTGGAGATCAGGGAGGGATAAGCAGAATCACAACAGGTTAGCACAATCAGTACAGGGCTAACCACCCCACCCACCCCCCGCCTCCACCATCCCCAACACCCCCTCCACACACTTGGGTACTTTCTCTCATCTGCAGGCAGGGAGAACAGCTGCCCATTAGAAATACACCAGCCACATATGCAATTTACAGTTCTCTACTGATAGATGAAATTAACTCTTTAATATGTTTTATTTAATCCCATGTATCTAAAATATCATTTCAGTGTGAATCAATGTAAAGATTACTAACGAGATATGTTACAGCCTGCTATACTAAGTCTTCAAATCCTGCGTATACTTTACAGCCCACTCCAATTCTAATCAGCCACATTTCATGTGGTCACCACATGGGACTATGCAGGACTATATGGTGGACCACAGAGGTGATTCAGGCACCAACATTTTTCTAGGCCTTGAAATTAAGTTACACAGAGCTTGATCTCACAGATGAGAGGACAATGAGGAACCTGTTGGGCCTCCCAAGTCACTCCCCACCCCATCTCCCCCTTCTCATGCTCTGGGGGGCAGCAGCAAAGGGGCAGTGTGACATGTGACTGGAAGTTTGGGAGGGGTGCGGACTACCCCTCTGCTAGGTTATCAAGTACCCTGGAAGCAATCTGACTGAACTTAGACCCCACTCCCTTCCTAACTTGAACTGTTATTTCTTTATCTGTTTATGTGTCTGGTCTCCCAGCAAGTTTCCTAGGGCAGTGGTTCCCAAATGTCAAACATTTGCAAACCAACTTCATAATTCCGGGATGACTGCATACCACCCAAACTAGATCATTCACTTAATATTTTTGTTTAAGTCAACTAACCTTAAAAAAATACAAAGCCATAATTTAGCATCATCCTAAGTAACTAGATCCATGAAACCATTCATTTCAGGTGTCGTTACGTATTTTTCCTAGCATACATGATAACTAGGGGAGAATCTCCTTCCAAGCTCACTCACATGTTGGCAGGACTCAGTTCCTCACCGGCTATTGGTCAAAGGTCTCCCTTGGTTCTGGGCTGTGTGGTTCTCTCTACGGGACAGTTTGGAACACGGTAGTGGACCTTCCTCACAGTGAGCAAGAGAGTGTGAGAAAGCCCCCAATTTTATGATGGAAATCATAAAATTAAATCTCAGAAGAGACATGCCATCCTCTCTGCTTCATCTTGTTCACCATAAATGAGTCACTAAACTAGCTCACACGAAGGAGAGGGATGTAAATAAGGGTGTGAATTGCAGGAGGTGGGGAGCCTTGGGGACCATCTTAGAAGCTGCCTACCATTCAGTGATGTAAAATGTCGATGACTTCTATTGGGGATGCGGTCACAAATGCTGCTACGACTCCTGAAGTTTGTGGGCTACCTTCATACTTGAGGGAAATGCAAATTTTTTAGTTAGAGGCTAGCGGAAATAAAGATGTATTATGGCCACTGATTTCAGGTTAATCGCACCTCCCCTCCCCCCCACCATGTTAAAGGACTCAGCACACCTCAAACCACCTAAAAATCAGTCTGACACTTTGCGGATGGGCACAATGACTCCTCACACACCCCTGGAACCACCAAGTGTGGGCATCTGCTGTGTTTGTGAAAGAATCCTTTTTTTTTTTTTTTTTCCCTTAACCATGTGGTACTGCTAGTCCAACTCAGAAATAAATCTGCTTTGAAAACTGTTCCCACAGCTGCAAAAAGCAAGTGTTTGGCACTAATAAATCAAGATTAGTAGAGCTCGGCTTATAATGAAACTTTCACCTCCTCTGGGCAGGTGGTCAGCAACTGCTCTAGCGGGGCGAACAAGCCATGTTTCACAGAGATAACCATTCTTTTCATGACAGGTAGGAGAGGATCGGAAACCAAGTAAGTAAAGGAGAGATGTTGTATTCCTAAAAAAAAAATCCAGTCTTCTGAAACTGGGGTCCCCTGAAGACACTAGACAAAATTATGTTTCTAGGGGCCCTGCGTGACCTCTACTTATTACCCTCCCAATGACAACCACTGCAGATGCTTTCCTTCTAGATGATAAAAAATAGCCTGGGATGCTAACCACAGGCCCAGAGCAGAGAACCAGTGATTTGGGGAACAATTATAGTTTAAATTTTGCCCTCCAGGGCCCCCATCAAAATCATCAGACTTCCATGATGGTCCAGTGGTTAAGAATCTGTCTGCCAATGAAGGGGACATGGGATCGATTCCTGGTCTGGGAATATTCCACATGTCAAGGGGCAACTCAGCCTGTGTGCCACGACCACTGAAGCCCATGCTCTAGAGCTTATGCTCTGCAACAAGAGAAGCCACTGCAACGAGAAACCCACGCACCTCAACTAGAGAGAGCCTGTGTGCAGCAATGAAGACCCAACACAGCCAAAAATAAATACATAATTTTTAAACATTTGTCATCACCAGCTCAGTTCTGTTTTATCAGGGATGAGACAGGAGTTACAGTCAAAATATCTAACAGCCCATAAGGCACAAGCACTAACCAATCCAAACAATGCTGGATGCTAGAGCAGGGTCCTGGGGTACCCCGTGCTGTGCCAGGCACTAATCCTTGGTTGCTGAATTATGAGAGAGGTCTTGGGGTGCTGGGAGTGCACTGGGGTGACTACGGTTGGTAATGAGTCACCAACAGGTTTTGAAGCATCTTAGTATTTTAGTAACCAGCACAGCGGCAACCAGGGCAAACAGTCTAACTATCATCTGCTGAGATGGGGGCTATTCTTCCCCAGGGTCTCCATGGAAGGTTCCAGTGTGGGAACTGACCCTGTTGCCCTTCAGCCCTCCGTCTGGCTTGCACTGGAGGGACACAGTCCAGCCCTTCTAAGCCTGGAGCTGAGGTCAATGCCTCCAGTTCCTGGACCACTTCCAAGGCTCTCAGAAGCCCCTGTCAGGCCTCCTCAGGGCTGGCTGGCTTCAGACTCCCAGCTCCCAGGAGCCTTCCAGGAGCAGCGTGGACAGCTGCTGTCAGCTGGCACCAGGGGCTTCTACACAAGACAGGGTGGGGCGTTTTCCTGTAGGGCTGATGGAGGGGCATGCTCTTAGCCCACAGCCGTCACACCACTCAGGCAGTCCCACCACTGTATGGGGGAGAGATGAAAACAAGAGACTTTTTCTCATGTATCTTCTCATTTCAAGGACTGCTTTAGCAACTACCTGAAATTTTTGGGAGGAGCCCCATGTTTTCGTTCATGATAAGGAGGTCATTCTGTGGTACCCCTTGGTCTACATTATTTTACTGAAATGCTCTGGTTGGTTTATTTTGCTAATGCTTCTCAGAAGCAGAGGAGGGGAGGCTTTGGATACTGGTAGCCCTGGGTCTGAATTCTGACTCCAAGGACTGTAGCCCTGTCCCTTCTCTTCCGAGGCAATGTGTTAGGTTGGGTAAAAGTTCATTCATGTTTTTTTGTAACATTGTACAGAAAAGACCGGAATGAACATTTTGGTCATCTCAATAAATATCCCTGTAAATGATGCTCACACAACACCTGGCTGAGGGTCTAATGAGACAAAGGCAGAACTGATAGATGCTCTTACAGACTGAGCACAACACTGAACATAAAAACATTTCGTCTCTGTTTCAGGCAGGAACTGCTAGGGTTATTCCAGTGTACCAATTTAGGTCTCTTAAAAATACACCCTTTATGTTCACTCAAGCTGACTAAAAAGCAAACAAAGAATGAATGTAGAGGTCAAAATGTTTGTTTTGTACAAACTTCTATTAAACCCATGAGAACTCAGAATTCTCCCCACTGAATGAAGTTAACATACTTCCTTTTTTCCAGGAAAACAGCTAACATACTTTCATTCATTCATATTTGTGTAACTAGCTAACATTTGCTTAAATTGCAATAAATGCAACATCAATTATCAAGATAATAGTAATAGATACATAAACAGTAAATGATGCAAAGAACCTTACAAGATTTTCAATTGTCTTGACATAAACACAAAGAAACACTTGATTTGTTTAAATACTGAGCATCTGAACAAAAATAAACTTTGCTTTTGCCTACTTTGCTAAAAATTTCTTTTCTTAAAATAAGAATGATGGGGACTTCCCTGGCAGTCCAGTGATGAAGACTCTACATTTCTACTGCAGGGGGTGCAAGTCTGATCTCTGGGGAACTAAGATACTGCATGTGGTGTGGCCAGGGGAAAAAAAAAAAGAAAAGAATTACGGAATCCCTGAGGCTTAAGCAGTAAAAGGCAAGGCCTAAAACAAAAACCCTGATCCTTCCACTCTCATTTACTTAAGTAAACACTCTCTGATTTCAGTCCCAGAAATCAATCAATGAGTAAGTCCTTAAACAGAGTCCTAGTTCCTGTTTTTATAGGAGTTGTAGAAGTTGCAGATGTATTTAGAAGTAACATCCAACCATTAAGACCATTAAGGAAGATTAATTTCTTCTGGAATTCTGTTTCCTACGTGTAGACACATATCCAACTGCCTACTCAACATCTCCATGTGATGTCTGTTTAACAGACCTCCATGCTCAGCACAAACTAAGCTCCACAGACCTGCCCTCCACTCTACCCACCTTGCTCTACTTACAGGCTTCCTCATCTCAGTCTGATGGCACTTCAATTCCTCCTAGGCCTAGGGCAAAGTCCTTGGAGTCTTCCTTGATTCCTCTCCTACTTACCATCATTCAATCCAACAGTTAATTTCGTTCCACCTTCAAAACAACCAGGCTCTGCAGTATTCACAATAGTCAAGACATGGAAGCAGCCTAAATGTCCATCAACAGATGAATGGACAAAGAAGATGTGGTCCATATATAAATGGAATACTACTCAGCCACAAAAAGGAAAGAAATAATGCCACTGGGATCAACATTGATGGGACCAGGGATTATTATACTAAGTGAGGACAAATACCATATGATGTCACTTAAATGTAGAATCTAAAATACAACACAAATGAACATATCTACAAAGCATAGACTGTTTCTCTGTGTCTGTGTCACAGACACAGAGAAAAGACTTGCGGTTGCCAACAGGAAAGTGGGGAGGGTTAGACTGGGAGTTTGGGACTAGCAGATGCAAACCATTATATATACTATGGAAAAACAGCAAGGTCCTATTTATTGTACAGCACAGGAAACTCTATTCAATATCCTGCAATAAACCATAATGGAAAAGCACATAAATAATAATAAATATATATATATAACGGAATCACTTGGCTGTACACCAGAAACTAATACAACATTGTAAAACAACAATACTTTGACCAAGAAAAACAACAAACAAAAAACAGACCTGGATTAATCCTCACCACCTCTAGTGTTGCCCCCCTGGTCCACGGCACTGTCATCTCTCACCAGATATTGCAATGGCCTCTCTCTTCAACTCTTGCTCTCCTGTACTGTAATCTCAACATAGGAGCCAGAGGCATCCTTTAAAGAGCAAAGTCAGAGCATCAGCTCTCCATGGCTCAAAGTCCTATCAAAGCTCCCCTCACTCTTGAGTGGAAGCTAGCGTCCTACATGGGCCTATAAGGCCCTCCAGGACTCCTCCCTACTTCCCTCCTCCTCACTTGGTCCAGTCACACCAGCTCCTCCTCATTCCTTGAATACATCAGATTTGCTCCGCCTCAAGGCCCTAGGTAACTGCAAGGCGAATTCTCTCACCTCTTTCAAGTTCTCACTCCAATGCCACCTTCTCTGTGACAATTACCCTACCCACCCCACTTAAATCTGTATGCCCACCAATGCCTTCCCGCATGTCTTCCTTAGTCCTTGTTACTGTCTAACCTTGGAACAGACTATGTAACCTCCTATTTTATTAGGGTTACTATTATTATCCACATCTCCCACCTAGAATATAAGATCTACATGGAAGGTGCTCAAAAAATATTTCTGAATTAAGGGAAAATGCCCCTTGCAAGGCAAAAACAAAAAACAAACAAAAAAAACCCATAAATTATCAAGAGTCCAAAAAGGGCTTGTAATGTTCAATTGCAGGACCTGTATATTACATTTTATTTTCTTATAATACTTATGGCAATTTAAAGAGGAGGGACAAAGAACTAGGACTGACACTGAGGAGAGTTTGCTGCTTTCCCAGGAAGACCCTGTGGAGGGGCATTCCCGGGGGGGTGGGGGCTGGATCACCACACTTCCAGCTCAGGGACTTCACCTAAAGGTCCCCAAATCTTCTTACCTAGAGGCCCCCAAATCTCTTTCTTATCGGGAGCCAGAGGGCTCAGACTCAGAATGACTGACCCACCTTACAAATTCACGAGAGGCTCCCAGGCACACCAGGATTCACAAATGATGGCATTACTTTCCAGTGACCATGGCCACTGTCCAGAATATACTCCTTAGATAATGGTATCCAGGAAACTGATGTACTTTTTCTGAAGAGATCTTGGAATCAGGGCTAAGGTTGAGCAAGCCTCTTGGAGGCTACTTAATCTGGGCCATGGTGAGTCCTAATCTTCATCCATGCTACACACGGGACAACCCCCCCCTTACTCCACAGTCCTGTCCACAATATTGAGGGTCTCTCTTTTGGGCCAACCCCGGGCAACACTGGGGGTTTTTCCTTTCTGGGCTGTCCTTTTCTTCGCTCCATGGGAACCATCACTGCATACAAACTTTCTCCAGGTAGGATAGATTAGGTGTCTACTATCAAGGTTACACCCATATTGCTGTGGCTCCTTCCAAGAACAGAGGTCACTTAACTGGAGTTTTGTGAGCTCATAAACTCCTCAGTCTCTTGGCCTGCTCTTTTTTAGGCATGGGTCTGGCCTCTGTAGAGCCTAGAGGGGCACTGACATCAATGTCAAGTCCTTGGGAATTCTCAACACTGCTGCTCATGCCACAGTCAGGAGCCTTGATCCACATCCCCCACTGTCACTAACTAGCTCTGTCAACCAGGACAAACCTCCTAGCCATTCTGGGCCTCCGTTTCCAAACCTAAAAATGAGGGGATTGAACCCGTGACTTATGTGTGTGTGTTAGTCTCTCAGTCCTGTCTGACTCTTTGCGACCCCATGGACTGTAGGGCCTGCCAGGCTCCTCTGTTCATGGAACTCTCCAGGCAAGAATGCTGGAGGGGGTTGCCATTTCCTTCGCCAGGGGATCTTCCTGACCCAGGGATGGAACCCCGGTCTGCTGCATTGCAGGCAGATTCTTTACTGTCTGAGCCACTGACTGAACCCTTGAAGGTTCCTTCTGTTTCTAAAAACCCAGAGTTCTGTTTTTTTTATCTATCTCTTTAAGTTTTGAATAGTGACAACAGCATCCAAAATCCTCTTTCTGAAACTTTCCCCAAGGCCAGATGTTCCTGGCACTGAAGTTAGAGAAAAAAATAGTTTTTGAATAACCTAACATTTTTGCCTTTTGGAGCAAATTATCCTCTGGCCTTTTCAATTCCCCTTCCCCTACTGCTACTTCCTTATGAATCCTTAAAAGCAGTTTTTAAAAAGTAAACTGTCTATTCTACCCTTCCAGATTCACCACGATCTATCTTATAATAACATTATTTCCTCCCCAATTATTTTCCCTACATAAAACCTCTCAAACACTTTGATTCTGGCAACTGTGTTTATTCATCAGCCTTGATTTGCAGGGAAAAGCATTAAATGCTCCAAGGAAGTAGCACATAAAGCTTAGAGGCAGGGCTGGGGGAGGAAGTAAGCTGTCCATGCAGGTGAGTTCTTCCCTGAGCCTCAGTCTTCAGGAGGTGATGGGCATTTTAGGCGGGACTGAGAGTTAAGCACAGAAAGAAGAGGGGCATACAAAGGGAAGGAAAGAAAGAGTGAAGGCGCAAGTCTGCTTTGAAAGAGCTTTCAGGCGAAGCCCTGGTGGCAGCCCATCAAGAATGCTCAGTTGGTTAAATGACTTCTGGAACTGAGACTTTCCTAAGAAGCCACACCGCAGTGAGAGGGCGGAGCTGGCGCCCTCTGTGCAACTGTCTGCGTAGCAAGCTGCTGAGGTATTGGGCAGCCCCTCCACTGGTCCCACTCCCAGTTTCCAGGAGGCAGGATCATTCTACAGGTCTCTAAAGCCTTCAAGGAAGACCAGATCTTTTTGTAGCCAGCCTGGAAATCAAAAATGCTCCAAACCACCCCTTAAAAAGTCAGGTATTTATTGAAAGAATAGCAATTCACTAGCAGACCCTTCAAATGAATCTATAGGCATAATACATGAATAACTTCCTAGCTTGAAGTTAGCAGCATATTCTAAATAATTGTAGGTGCCAAGATATCATCTAATGACTTTTAATTGAGGAAGCATCTCCAGGAGATAGTGAAGGATAGGGAAGCCTGGCATGCTGCACTTCATGGGATCCCAAAGAGTCTGACACGACTTAGCAACAGAACAACATGTATGTATGGGTGGCTGCATGTGTGTGTGCAAACATGTATCCTAATATTAAAAAAACAAAAGACTTTGTTTTTAAGTCACACTAGGATTACAAACCAATACAATGAGTGAACCTAAAATATGACATATTATTAAAACCCAGACACAAACAAAAGTAGGAAGCAAGCCTAACTCATACCAGAAGTATCAAAAACAGACACTCTGGTAAGTATCCAGCTAGTTAGTCTCAAAGCAGTAACTTGTAATTAGTATTGACAAATTACAATGGGGGTGGTGTATGAATACCTCCTGGTGAAACTGGCCTGGGATGTCATGTACCCCACAAAGAGCTGCTGCTGAAGTCTGCTCGTTTGTTGCATCATAACAGGGTTCCACCTCCAGGATTCCTCTTGTCCTAGTTTATTTATTTATTTATTGAGAAAAAGTTTTCTGTGTCTCTCATTAACAAACAAACGCAAGCATTTTGGTCATTTTCCAATACTCTTTTGAGACGGGTGGGGAACAGCACCAATTTTCTAACTGATGGAGAACTGGAGGGAAACTGAAATGGCAGAGGCAAGAATCAGTCAGGTACACAGGCAGTCTGTCCCCTCATCTCAATGGTACTTCATTTAGAAGTCAGCGCCTCCAAGCACAAGCTGTCCCCACAGGACTGTGTCCCTCTGCCCATCACATCTTCCCTACCAGCTCCTTCCTGAAAGTCTGAATCGAAACAAATACCATGGCCACAACTCCAGAAGAGTCCCACTGCTCTTGTTCCTTTTCCTGCGACAACAGCTCAATCCCTCTTTGGGTCCTTACTACCCAGAAGCAAAATACTTTTTTCTTTTTTTTGAGGCATTCATGAAGAAAAATGACAATGGTTTTGTAATCTGAGGCATCTTTGAGTCTGTGCGTTTGGAGGGAGGGTGGTATAGGAAGACATAATTACTGGATGATTCTCAGAAAGTATTTTTATCCCAGCACGGAGTTCAGTTTTAGTCAACAGAATTGAGGATAAGGCTTTTTCCTGAAGTTTACATAACTAAAAAAGTATAAAGTATGGAAAGAATAAAAACCACTACCCTAAGCTCTTCCCTTTCTTTCCCTTCCCTTCACTTTTGTCAGTCTTCAAAAACCAAACTGCTTATAAGCTGAAAATGACTGAGACTTTGTGTAGCACTCTGAAGAGTTAAGGTAAAAATTATACTGTTGAAAAATAAATATTTGAAATTCATGCTCTTTCCCAAGGGTGGAGGTCACAGGAGGCAGCTGGTGCCAGTAGATGATATGAACATTAGAACCTGAACATGCAATACTTTAAAAATCTATAGTTCTCTAAATAGCCAGAATATATGAAGAACCTTAAAGCTCAACAACCAAACACCAAATAACCTCACTGAGAAACAGGCAAGGGACTTGAACTGGTATTTCTCCAAAGATGATATACAAATGCCAACAAGCATATAAAAGGATGCTCAATATCACTAATTGTTAGAAAAATGAAAATCAAAACTGAGATATCATCTTACATCCTTTAGGATGGCTGCGATGGGAGAAAAAAAAACAGAAATTAACAAGTATGAGCTAGGTTTTGGAGAAAATGAAACCCTGGGGCAGTGTTGGTGGGAATGTAAAAAGGTACAGCTGCTATGGAAAACAGTATGGCAATTCCTCAAAAAATGAAAAATAGAAATACCATATGATTCATCAATATCACTTTGGAGTATATATACAAAAGAAATGAAAGCAGTATCTCAGACAGGTATGCGTATACCCATGCTCACAGCAGCATGAGTGAAAATAGCCAAAGGCAGAAGTAAGCTAAATGTCACCTACAGATGAATGAATACAGAAAACGTGGTATATCTAACAGACTATACTATACAGCCTTACAAAGGAAGGAGATTTTGACACATGCTACCACATGGATGAATCTTGAGGACTTTATGCTAAGTGAAATACAGCAGTCATAAGAAGACAAATATTGTATCATTTATATTAAGTATCTAGAGTAGTCAAACTCATAGAAACAGAAAGTAGAATGTGGGTGCCAGGGGCTGGGGGGAGGGGAAATGGAGAGTTGTTTCATGGCTACAGAGTATCCATTTCTCAAAATGAAGAAGTTCTGAAGATGAGTTGTACAACAAGGTAAATACATTTAATGCTACTGAACTACACACTTAATAGTTAAAGATGGTAAATTTTATGTGTATGTTACCACAGTCAAAAAACCAAATCTATGCTTCCAATATTTCCCAGTATGGCAGTGATGATAACAATACCTCTCCCATGCCCAGAACTTTTCTCTGAGAAAGCCCAGAGAGATGGATGGCCTACAGACCTGCTGATGTCAACACAGCAAGACAGCCAAGGATGAACTCAACTGTAAAGGTTGCACTCGTCAGTTTTATTATTTTCTTCTTCTCTACTAGCATGAATATTTTGTATATCTCACCCTTTCACTCCTCTGAAGCCCAAGCCACTCCAATATCTGTAGATGCTGATTCTGAAGTGTTACCCTGTATTATCTGAGATTCTGGGGAAAAGAGGCCTGCCTGTATGTCAGGGTGCAGGAGAAGAGGGATTGTGAAGTCAGCCCCTTCCTCTTCTTATTTAGAGAATTCAGTGACATGCCCATGTAGTCCCTCCCCATAAAATTCAGCATTTTTCAACTCCAGGTAAAAGGTGACCATTTATGTGTCTACTTTTGACCTCCACATTGAACTGGCGGCACTTCCTGTCTAAGAATTACATGTGAAATTAACATTCCAGGTGTTATCCACCATCCAGCAGGATCTAGCACCTTCTGCACCTCTGAGTCCTCCTTCTTTTTTTTTTTTAGAACCACTTTCAGGTTTGGGGGTCAGAGACTTTGCACAATAACGACACTTTATAAACCTTGTCTTGCATCTCAAACATAAAGGAACAAGGGGAATGTGGAAAGCTAGAGGAATGGATGGGCAGAGAACAGATGCCCCAAGAAGAAAGGGAAAGAGCTTTCAGAAGGACGCATTCCGAAAAAAGATGTCAAGTCCATCTGGAAAGCATTTAAAGAAATAAAAAACCCTTTTCTGCTATGAGCAGCAGATTAGCAGAATACAAAACTCTCTGAACAATAAACCTCTAGGACCAATTAAAAAATTAAAACAAAACTGAAAGAAGAGCTCCTTCTAGGCATGTCCAGCTACCACGAAGATGTAAGCCTCTTTTTGCTGTTCAGGGGTGCGCCTGGTGCCATATGCAAGAGACCTCTCCACCACAGTTCCCTTCCATGTGGCTCCTCTAGGCATTTATTTGTGCAAAGGACTCCAATACCAAGAAAGTCCAATCTCCCCTCTAGCCCCTACCCGTGACTGGAAACATGGGCTGCCTCCCTCAGAGCCAGTATAGGTTTCCAAAAGCACCAGGGCTGAGATCTCTAACTTCCAATCCTCTCATAGTCTGTCAGTTTCCTCACCATCTTCTTGCACAACATAGTAGCAAAAAAATGAAAAAAATGTGGCAATCTGAGGATATCATCAACAATTTTCTCTTGCCTCATAGTTTTGGTTATTTTGCATTACTAGGATATAAACAACACGTGAGCCCGCTAACCCCTCACCCCACTGTTGTTCTTTCTTTCAGCACACTTTGTAGAACCCTCTGGGCTGGGATGGAGACAGGAAACAGGAAGCTCCCAAACCTGGGCTCTGCTCTGCTTTTCTCTCTCTACCTCTATTAACACATGAACACAGCGACGAAAGATTAGTCTGTTTTCAAATGGTCCAGGAAAAAAACTCATTGCTGGCTAACCTGTTCTAGTGCTTAGTAAGAATCCAAGAAGGTAGTGACTTCCTTCCTGTCACTCAGATTTGAGACATTTTCCTTTTTTCTTCGGGTCTGAAAGTGGCAGGCCATTGTGTAAGAGCCTTTTATTGAAAGTTCCTTATTAAACTGCCCCTCATGAGATGAATCCTCTTGGGCCATTTAGCTGTATCTGGGCTCTAATTTCCAATGCTTCAACCATCTCTCGGGTTCTGCTCTAGACACCTCAGATCTTCCTCTCCGGAGAACAGGCTGAAGACACAAAGCTCTGGTGGCAGGCAGACCTCATGGCTCCTGCACACCCAGAACATGACAGCTCCAAGCTGTGTTCTCAGAACCCAGGGTGGGGGCAGGGCAGGCAGGGGCCTTCCTCATCCCCCATTCAAACTGCCTGCACCCCTTTACTTCCATTTTCAATAAAAGGAGGAAATTTTTAAAACAAATGTAGAAGACAAGTAGGAAGGAAGAGAGCATAAAAAATTTAAAAGGGAACTTAAGAATTTATAAAGATATGAGAAGCAATTTTAACAGGAAATACAAGCCAAAAGATTCATTCCACCACAAGAAAAAAGTGCATAAAAGCAACAGACTTTTGCATAGTCTTGTAGCCTGTTTGTCCACACAATACTGCCGCATTTTCTACTGCCCTTTGAACACCCTGAGACTGCCTGCAAACACAAGCTGATGTGTCCTGGTTTATGCTAACAGGTGACCTTGATGAGAGGCTTAGCTAAATTCCATGAAGTAAGTAATTTAAGGACCATGTGAAGGTTTGTTTTTTAGGGCACAGAGGTTCTGAACAGGGAAGCAAGAGGTTCTGACAATTTCATTTTCATAATAAGGGCTTGATGCTTGTTCCTCTAACAGCGCGTGGCCACCAGCTACACCCTGGCTCTTACATTCAAAGCTGGAGCGATTTCTTCATGTCGCAAAAAAAGCGTTCAAGGCAGTTTAAGGAAAGAGAACCAGTTAGGTATCTTAGAGCGGCTAAAAAGATTTTTCGGGGGGGAAAGAAGGAGCACTGACCTGCGTTGTTCTAATCCGCTGAAAACGGCCAAGTTCTCGAGCTCCCCTGCTGTCCTGCAGTCGGCTTCCTGTAAGTGTTGCATGTGACATTAGACTTCCTCACTGCACCTTCTCTGACTCGTTCAAGGAGCGGTCAGAGACATGTGATAAGATCGCCTCCCTGCCTACTTCACGCTGGGGTAACCCTGTGTCTCAAGAAATGGCTGTGTCCCCACAGGGGTCCCCAGCTGGCCCCAGACATCCCCAGGGCTCAGGTAAAGAGGAGAGAAGCAAGGGGGTGGGGTGGGGGAGGCAGGGAACATTGGTGTCTGGGCTCCTGGCTCTTCTGATGCCACGAGGCTCTTGGGCCCCCCGGGTAGTCCCACCTTGGGGAAGGGTGGCCCCTGGGAAGGGCAGCCAGCTCACGGTGGAGCCTGGAGCTTGGGCGCTGGCCTGTCACCAGGATGGGCCCAGTGCCACGGCCCTGGGGACTGCTGAGGAAGGGCGGCCATGCGCTGCACCCAGGGCGTCCCCAGGATCCTCTCTGGAGGGCGCCAGCACGGGCGAGCACACCCAGGGCCTGGCTCACGTTCTTCTGCACCGCGCAGCCACAAGGGCCACTCAGCCTGAGTATCCTGGGCCAGTCTCAAGTTCACGTCCAGTCTAGTTAGTCCTGCTGTCGGACAGTGTGCCCTAACTTTGGGTTCAGCAAACAAAGCCACGGTACTCTCTGTCTCCCAGGGCTACATAACTGGTACACATTTCCCACTTGTTGGTCTCCAAAATATGCCAGCCTTTTGGTTTCTCCTGAAAGGGTTGACTTCATCTTCCTGTGGGATGGATGGGGTTCCTAGTGGCATGTGAGCCCTGGCTGTGGGGGGCCCTGATGCTGGCCTGCCAAGAGCACCAGGGAGAGTGCCCTTCTGTGCCCCCAGCAGGGGCGAGGCCTGGAGCAGAGTTGAGGCAGGACCAAGCAGGAAGCTCAAGGGTGCCATTCTAGCCTGCTTGTGGTCAGTCCCCTCCTCTCCCCTTTTATAATTCCTCGAGCTCTCTGGAGGGCCAACACGCTGGAATTTATGGATGTAGGCAGTGGTGTGTGGAAGTGAAACAATGTCTTGAACCAAGGGGAAAATAGTCTGTAATTTATACAACCTGACTCAGTGCAGAAACCCCAATGACTGTTTCTATTTGGCTACCCTGGCGTAATTCTTTTTTTAAAAAAAAAATGCTTTTAAAGGGATTTTTTTTTTCTTTTTAGTTGTTTTTTATAAAGGTAACTGTAGACAAGCCTACTGTTCCAAGTCTTGAAAATATGACCCTGTAATTCCCCAAAGAAGTTTTCCATGTGAGAACACCAAGTGAGGAAATGGATCCTGGGAGTCAGGACTGTGGATAACACGAAACTCTGCAGTCTCACCACATGAGTGCCTTTCTGGCTTTGAAAACACACTTAACTGTTCTTACCATTCTGACGGCTGATGGCTGGTTTTCTGACTGAACTGTACAGTTAGATTAGCCTCTGCGTCAACATGGCTAAAAGCTCAGCCAGCACTTTAAAATAAGAATAATGGTAAAACTTGGCCGTCTTGGAAAAGCAAAATACTCCATGGATGATAAATAATAATGAATTGACTTGAATATATTTAGAAGTGTCGCATTCTGGGCTAAGCTGCCAGTTCCCCTTTTTTAAACTAAGCAGTTACATATGTTCTACTTCAATCATGCTCCGTGTGGAATTTTCAACGGTCTCAACAAAATACATTATAACTTCCCTTAAAATTCCCTAACCTGGCTTCCTGTCCATGCTTTTTGTTTTTTCTGTTTAGGTATTAAAAGAATTTTCACAACTTTGTCTTTTAGAGCAGTTGTAGATTTACAGAAAAATCAAGAAGATAGTCAGGTTCTCATTCTGTACCCAAGCTCACTGATATTAAAATCTTACATTTAGTATGATAGATAAAGAGAAATTAAGAAACCAAAACTGATACATTATTAACTAAGGACCATAGGTTATTTCAGTTCAGTTCAGTCGCTCAGTCGTGTACAACTCTTTGCAACCCCATGAACCACAGCACTCCAGGCCTCCCTGTCCATCAGCAACTTCCGGAGTCCACCCAAACCCATGTCCATTGTGTCAGTGATGCCATCCAACCATCTCATCCTCCGTCGTCCCCTTCTCCTCCTGCCCTCAATTTTTCCCAGCATCAGGGTCTTTTCCAATGAGTCAGCTCTCCGCACGAGATAGCCAAAGTATTGGAGTTTCAGCTTCAGTATCAGTCCCTCCAATGAACACCCAGGACTGATTTCCTTTAGGATGCACTGGTTGGATCTCCTTCCAGTCCAAGGGACTCTGAAGAGTCTTTTCCAACACCACAGTTCAAAAACATCAATTCTTAGGCGCTCAGCTTTCTTCACAGTCCAACTCTCACATCCATACATGACCACTGGAAAAACCACAGCCTTGACTAGACGGACCTTTGTTGGCAAAGTAATGTCTCTGCTTTTTAATATGCTGTCTAGGTTGGTCATAACTTTCCTTCCAAGGAGTAAACGTCTTTTAATTTCATAGCTGCAATCACCATCTGCAGTGATTTTGGAGCCCAGAAAAATAAAGTCAGCCACTGTTTCCACTGTTTCCCCATCTATCTGCCACAAAGTGATGGAACCGGATGCCATGATCTTGGGTTTTCTTAATTTTTCCCCATGTCCTTCTTCTGTCGCAGAAATCCCATCCAGGATACAACATTACGTTTAGTCATCAAGCTTACTTAGGTTCCTCTTAGCTCTGACAGTTTCTCAGACTTTGCCTAATTTTGATGACCTTGACAGTTCTGAGGAGTACTGGTCAGGTATTTTGTAGAAGGTTCCACAATTGGGATCTGTCTAATGTTTTTCTCATCATCAGACAGGGTGATTGGGTTGTTTAGAGAAAGACCACAGAGGTAATGTGCCATTTTAATCACATTACATCATGAATATTTACTGTCAACGTAATTTCACACTGTTGATCGCAGCCTTGATCACCCAACTCAATGTTTGTCATGATTCTCCATGGAAGGTTGCTCCTCACCCTCTTCTCTATTGTTACACTTTGGAGAGAAAAGCTTAAGGGTGGAGTATCTATATAAATTATTTTGAATTTTTCTGCACAGAAGACTTATCACTTCTCCCCATGTATTTTCAGTCATTTTTTTATATCAGTATGGTCTCACAGATATTCATTTCATACTTTGGGTTATAATTCAACACCATTTTGCTAACTTTGTTGCTCAGATCAATTTCCTTTGGCTGGTGGGAGCTCTTTCAGTGGGCTCCTTGTTCCTTTGACATTCTCCTGTCAATATTGTTTCTTGGTTTTTGTTTTCGAGCATTTCATTATTTTCTGGCACTAAGATACACTCCATGCTTATCAAATATAGTTCTTCCCCAGCTGTCCATGACATTTATTGTCTTGACACATGAATGAAAGAAAATAAATCTATGGGCCTGAGAAAACTTTCATGTACCTTCAATTTTCATTAGTTCCGTCCTGTGTATTAGTAAACGCTTTTTGAATTTTTGAAGACTTTTTTTATATGTACCATTTTTAAAGTCCTTATTGAATTTGTCACAATATTGCTTCTGTTTTATATTTTGGTTTTTTTGCCACGAGGCATGTGGACCCTTAGCTCCTCAAGCAGGTATCTGACCCACACTCCGTGCATTAGGGAAGGCAAAGTCTTAACCACTGGACCACCAGGGAAGTCTCTAGTAAATATTTTAAAAATTGCTTTTATAAACTTAGTCCTATCTTCGACCAGCAAGAAAATACCAAAACACCAACCGAGTGAGATTCTGCATTTCCTTAATTCCAAGACACATGTTTTTTTTTTTCTTTCATATTCTAACATTTCTGGAGACAAAGTGTACATTTAATACCATGTCCTTGCCTCTACCTCCTCACCTGTCATAAATTTAATGGTACACCTTACAGCTGATGGTGTCTTGGGAATGGAGGGAATATAGCAGTTAGTTATTTGGACTACAGACATTATTTAACTACTTTCACTGATTTTTCTTTCCCCCACTGAACAAATACTTTGACTAAAGTGGTTTGATGTGTAGCATCTACAGATTTTTACCTATTTCCAGACACAATCTAACTTGACCTCAAATCACAAATTCCCATCAAGCGTTAAATTCAACTTTTTATGGATTTAATATCTGACTCCTTTTATGTCTACCATGTCACTTTTTCAGGACCTTGGACTCCTTCATCATGCCTGAGGGGCCTAACAGGGACAGCAAGTGGCCGCAGGAGTGATGTCTCACGCCTGTGGATGAGGACTAAACGCGCTTACTGGTCAGAAGCAGATCAGAAAGGCCTCCCTAGTGCCACCTCTCCACTCAGGGAAGCCACCCAGCTACAGAATGGCAAAACTGGCTATTCTGTTCTCTGTGGCTGGGAACTCACGAACTGCTGCTGCTTTGGGAGTGTCACGCTTTATAGTTTTTTTTTCTTTTAATGGACAGAAACTTGTTCACCCAGTCACCATGGCCATATTTCAGTCACAGATAAAATGCCCAATCTTTTCATCCAGGCAGAACTTGGATACTCTAAATACTATTTTCTGTCCTGTGCTATGCTAAGTCATTTCAGTTGTGTTTGACTCTTTGTGACCCTATGAATTGTAGTCTGCTAGGCTCCTTTGTCCATGGGAATGCTCCAGGCAAGAATAGTGAAGTGGGTTGCCATGCCCTCCTCCAGGGGATCTTCCTGACCCAGGGATTGAACTCGGGTCTCCTGCACTGGCAGGCAGATTCTTTACCATCTGAGACACATGTGTAAAATGTACTAAGATACTGATGGTGCCCTAGTCATCTCACTAGCATTCAGAAGAGGTTGGAAGAGTTGCCACACTGACTTTTTAGGCAGCTCTTACCACATGCAGTTGTCCCTTGGTATCTGTAGGGGATTGGTTCCAGGACCACCCCCCCAGCCACCTCATCCCCACAAATCCGAGGATGCTCAAGTCCCTTAAGTCAGCCCTGTATATCCATGGTTCCACACTGGTGCATAGAGAGGGCCTAGTGTACTTTGATTTAATTCTCACAGCAATCCTGTGATCCCCACTTCACAGAGAAGTAGCCAAATTAGAGGGGCTAAATAACTGCTCAGGGGCCACTGATAAGTTTGAAGCTGGAGACTCAGCTGACTGCTATTCTTTGCTGTAGATGGTTTACCATCTATAACTCACAAACGGGCACTTTACTGAATATAGTTCTATTCTCTAATTAATTTTTGCACATGCTTTTCATCTCAGCCAAAGCTAAGTGACAGTGAGGACAGAAACAATGTCTTTTGCTTGTTTTGGCCACATTATGCAGCATGTGGGATCTTAGTTCCCCAACCAAAGATTGAACCTGTGTCCCCTGCATTGTAAGGCAGACCACTAGACCACCAGGGAAGGCCCTGGGACAGTGTCTTTTACCCCATTAACTCTGCCTCATTCCAGCAACTGTCCTGTTAACTCTGCACTTCTGTCTTACTGGTAATCAAATTTTTTATTAGGAAAAAAATCACAATTTTTCTAATAAAAGTAAATAAGCTTCATAATTTCCCTCCCCACTACATTATTATTTTTCAGTTATTAGCTTCTTAAATTTTAAACTTATTTTATTGCTTTTCAGTCCTTTAAATAAAAGGCTTAACTTTTTATCTAACTATATTTTTAGTATCAGATCAGATCAGATCAGTCGCTCAGTCGTGTTCCACTCTTTGCGACCCCATGAACCGCAGCACACCAGGCCTCCCTGTCCATCACCAACTCCCGGAGTTCACTGAGACTCATGTCCATCGAGTCAGTGATGCCATCCAGCCATCTCATCCTCTGTCGTCCCCTTCTCCTCCTGCCCCCAATCCCTCCCAGCATCAGAGTCTTTTCCAATGAGTCAACTCTTCGCATGAGGTGGCCAAAGTACTGGAGTTTCAGCTTTAGCATCATTCCTTCCAAAGAACATCCAGGGCTGATCTCCTTCAGAATGGACTGGTTGGATCTCCTTGCAGTCCAAGGGACTCTCAAGAGTCTTCTCCAACACCACAGTTCAAAAGCCTCAATTCTTCGGCACTCAGCCTTCTTCACAGTCCAACTCTCACGTCCATACATGACCACAGGAAAAACCATAGCCTTGACTAGACGAACCTTTGTTGGCAAAGTAATGTCTCTGCTTTTGAATATGCTATCTAGGTTGGTCATAACTTTCCTTCCAAGGAGTAAGCGTCTTTTAATTTCATGGCTGCAGTCACCATCTGCAGTGATTTTGGAGCCCAGAAAAATAAAGTCTGACACTGTTTCCACTGTTTCCCCATCTATTTCCCATAAAGTAATGGGACCGGATGCCATGATCTTCGTTTTCTGAATGTTGAGCTTTAAGCCAATTTTTTCACTCTCCACTTTCACTTTCATCAAGAGGCTTTTTAGTTCCTCTTCACTTTCTGCCATAAGGGTGGTGTCATCTGCATATCTGAGGTTATTGATATTTCTCCCGGCAATCGTGATTCCAGCTTGTGTTTCTTCCAGTCCAGCGTTTCTCATGATGTACTCTGCTTATAAGTTAAATAAACAGGGTGACAATATACAGCCTTGACATACTCCTTTTCCTATTTGGAACCAGTCTGTTGTTCCATGTCCAGCTCTAACTGTTGCTTCCTGACCTGCATACAGATTTCTCAAGAGGCAGGTCAGGTGGTCTGGTATTCCCATCTCTTTCAGAATTTTCCACAGTTGATTGTGATCCACACAGTCAAAGGCTTTGGCATAGTCAATAAAGCAGAAATAGATGTTTTTCTGGAACTCTCTTGCCCCATAATTCAATGTACTCTACATTGTTAATTTTAAAATAGTCTATAATTGCAGAAGTGATTTCCTTTTTGATCCAAAAATTATTTAAAAGGATCATATCTCAGTTTCAAGTGCTCAGATAGAGGTGGAGGTAACAGCCATCTTGTGTAACTTTCAATGCTATGTTTTTGTTATATGTCTACTTTTTGGTTAGTTTAAGTTGCTTTGTGGTGTAGTATTTCATCAATTCTTGAAATTATCCATGGTCTTTTGAAAAACTACATATATTTCCTATTTGTTGGGTTAGGTTAATAACTGTTATGTAGATCTTTTGTTCCTACTTAATTTTATCTGCTTGATCAAATTCTGAAAGTATTCTGTTAAAGTCTCCCACTATGATTATGGAAAACTTTATTTGTATTTTTAAATTTTTATTTCATGTATATTTTTAATTTGCATTATTTTGCTTGTATTTTTTAACAAGTTTTGGTTTATCTAATTCAGTGTTAAATGTTCAGTTCCTACAGTTTCATTGTTATTGAAGCTTGTTTAATATCTTTTGTTTTATATTTTGTTCAATATTCCTTTTATATTTAATCCTACACTTTTTAGAGTTAATAATAACACTCCTATTTTTGTTTGTTAGAATTCATCAACCTATCCCTTTATTTTCTGCCTTTCTGTATAATTTTGGTATACAAACACTTCTAAAGACAGCATTTAGCTAGATTATCTTTTTAATCAATCTTATTTTAATAGAGGGATTTAAATGTGACTGAATCACATTCACCATTGTATGCTCATCTTATGCTTGCCATTTTATCATATATATTGTTATATTGGTTTTTTGTTCCCTTTTTCGTGATCTTTGCTGATTGACTATGGTTTATATTATTATAGCACCCCTGGCTCTGTAGGTGTATTTTAATATCTAATGGTTTAGAAATCCTCCCTATTATACTTTTTTCTACAGGTTAAAATATATGTAACCTTTCTTGGTGAACATCAGAGAACTGCATAGTAAGACCCTGTTAATCTGTAAGGTCAAGCCATTGTTTTGGGAAATTTAATGGTAGGTTCATGTCAATAACAATAATAAATTTTTTGTATATGGGAATGACACTACACAGGCATTAGAAACTCTTCTAAAGAGTATGTGGCCAGGTCTCCATTCACTTCCCTCCCTGCTTCCAACAAGAACTGGCTATAGCTTTCACAAATCATGTGGATGAATGTGGGTAGAAGGGCAGTCAAGAACCTAGTGGCTGGGATGTAGCCAGGAACATCCTGAGGAATGCTTGTGCAAATTTTGGACTCAGATATGCGGGCACTTTGGAGATCTGTAGAAGGGAGGCTCTCAAGGTGAACTTCCTGCTATCTCACTTCCAATCACCAGAAGTCACCATCAGCTGAAAATCTAATCTAGATTTAGGTAAGAACACCAAAGTAAGACCACAAGAACATAAACATATCCTTGAAAGACATGAAAAATCCAAATTGAGGAAATAATGTTGCTAGACCTACTCAGGAGGCTAGAAGTCTCAGGTTCTTAGTGTCTAGTTAAAAAAACTCAGTATTCAACAAGAATCCACCCCTTTTCCCCTAAAAATGAGGTGTTTTCCACTTTTTAAAAACTTTGATGTAGGTGAAAGGGTGATAGGGAAAATTCTGGCCATAAAATACCTAAGCAGGTATTCTTTGTATGTGTTTCTATTTGTGCATGTGTTTGAATAAAGGTTAACATTAAGATTCCATATTTTATTTTTTATGGAGAATCCCAGTGGAAGGGAAGCAATAAGCATAAGGTGAAACAACTGTTTGAAGACCTGCCATTATTAACTCTCAATTTACTGGAATGAGATCCTGGTTTGAATCACAAAGAAGTGATTAAATACCTTAAAAGAGCATTTCTGTTCTAACATAACATATTTAAAATATTAATTTAGCCACATAAAATTTTATGAAGCAAATCTTTTCTAAGTATTCTCATAATACAAAAGGGGAGACTAAGGGATTCCAAGAGTTGAAGGGATTTGTTCAAACAAGTAAGTAAGTGATAGAACTGGGATTTAAACCCAAAGCTTCTGACTGCAAGACCAGTGTCATTTCCAATATACACCAAAACTTTTTTTTTTTGGTTGGCATGTGGCATTGTAGCTCCCTGACCAGAGATTGAACTCATGCCCGCTGCACTGAGAGTGTAGAATCTTCACCACTGGACCAGCAGGGAAGTCTTACATCAAAAGTTCTGTCTCAGAGAAAGCTAAGCTCAAGCACATCACATGCATGTTGTACAGAGAGGAACTGCAGCGAGGTACACCCCTGGTAGTCAGTGCTTTACAATGTAGGTCAAACAATTCAGCTGGACCTAGAACAACTGTTTCTACACTGACCCTGAGTGCCTTCTGGAGCATTATGTCATGCCAAAGGCTTTCCTCATTAGCAATTAAGCAAAAAGACACCATGCACCTCATTTTGGAGTCCTAGGAACAGCTACAAAGAAGAAGAAAGGTCGAAAAAGTTCTCTTGCTGATGCACTGCACTCTGGTTCATTTGATTATGTCCTTGTAATGTAATTGAAGAGTCATTCTTTGGCATACTATAGGGCCTGATATCAACAAACCAACTGGCCCTTTCCAATATCATGCAGTTTAATTCCAAATAACTAGGCCCCTCGCTCATCTTTGTTACTGATCAAAACGTTGAAAAGATATGGCAAACTCCCTTACTCGTAAAAAGACTGGCTAGGGACACAAAGAAAGCCTTGCCATTCACCTAGGATGAGTTTTAAGAAGCCTATAAATACAGAACTCCGGAGGTGGTAGACAGTATTGAGGACCAAGACCCTCTCATACATTTGTTGCTCCATTCTTTTAGGCGGAATAGTGAAAAAAAGAATGCAAGGCAATCTTAAAATTCAAAAGTGAACCAAGATTACTGGGAGAGATTATGAGTGGGTATTATGCAGATTTGTAGCCCCAATTCAGGATTTGTATTTTCCCTACACATATCTATAACATAGGAGCAGGAGAAGAGTTAATTGCCTATTTGTACAATCTTCCTACTCAGATGTAACCCTCTCTTCCACATTTAACAGCATACAGAATAGGGCAGAACTGGTAAACAAGCTCACGTCACTCCTAGAAGGAAGGATTCTGGAATCAAACTACCTGGGCTCAAATCCCAGATCCATTACTTACGAGTTGCAGCGAATTACTTTATTGTTTGGGGCCCAGTTTACTCATCTGTAACATGGAGATAACTTTCTGAGTACTGAGTGTGACAATGCATTCAAAGAGCTTAGCCAGTGCAGTGCATAAATCATGGCTACTATTACTGTTAGTAGGTGGAAATCTTATACTTCTCATAAGAAATGTAATCAGAGTCAAGCAATGGGCTTTATCTCTGGGTGCGGTGTAAGCAGGAAATAAAAGATCTTCAGAAATCAGGGGCAGTGGAGTTATAGGTCCTCCAGTCATCCTAGAGAGGCACAGTCCAGCCAGGAAGTAGAATAGGAAGCCTGGAAGTGGAGTAGCATTTATGCTTCTAAATTTAGAAGAGTTGGATATATTTGTGTCTGACCAAAAAATGAAGAAAATGGTTTGTGAATTATATCTCCATTAATTTTTTTTTTAATGATGAAGGTTTCGTAACCAGTGAAAAACTATGGGGATGAGAAAGAGATGTTTAGAAATGGCCATGAGTGTAGGGAGAGGAACAGATGGCTACACAGGATTTTGAAGAAGCTGTTTGTGTGGTGCAAAGTGTAACACTTTTAAGCCACGCCTTTGGGAAAAACTTAAATGAAACAGATAAGTCACTCTTCAAGGCTATCTGGCTTTCTGATGTTTTCTGTGAATGAGACTCTAAGCAGGATCTGCACCATGTAGGGCCTCAGGATTTATTCAGGTTACAATTAAAGTGTGGGTCATATCCAGCTGAGCAACATCAAAGCCAACCACATCTGTTTATCACATATTTTCTGGATTATGATTTGGATTTTGAAGTGGCTACGGACAGGCTGAATTACATAATTCTATAAATGAAGTAACCTTTCAAATGATAAACATCTCTCAAGATTTTATTAATATTTACAGTCATTCTGAATAACAATACATTGTATATACCATTATCTATTATTTTCTTTGTCTAGAAATAAAGCTGGTGCTTTGGGAAGTACCTAAAATAAAAACCAAGGTGCTGTTTGTTGAACTGGGCTTCCCTGGTGACTCAGTGGTAAAGAATCTGCCTGCCAATGCAGGAGATGCAGGGGACGTGGGTTTGATCCCTGGGTCGGGAAGATCCCCTGGAGGAGGAAGTGGTAACCCACTCCAGTATTCTTGCCTGGATAACCCCATGGACAGAGGAGCCCCGTGGGTTATAGTTCATGGGGTCGCAAAGGGTGGGACATTTGCTGAATTACTGTTGCACATCTCTCAATGATATACTCTCTGCACTGAAAGCCACAGAGCAACTACTAATTAACTTCCAAGCACAAATTGATGTACAACAATGATCGAACATCTCTTTATCTAATAACAGTAGTGTGTTTATTGAAATGTTTCCTGAACATCTTATATAAACTGCATTTTAACCTTAGGGCACAGTGGATCATTAATAACATTGATGGAAGTGGAGGCAGAATAGGAATTAATGGAATATCACAATGAACTGATTATAGTTTTTGTTTTAATAAATTATACTTCCCTTTTTATTGAAAAAATGACTACCATGAACTGTAATATTAATTAAAATACATTGAAATTTTTAGTAACGAGGTGTAAATAGGTGTAAAACCTTCCTAAGCAATAAGAAATATGCAGGGGGCAGATAAGTTGTGACCAGTAGTGTGCTACTAAATGTACCACTACATGTATAAATTCAGGTTAAAAATAATTCATTTAGCTTGATTAAAGACAAGCATTTAAGGTTACAAAAATAAAAACAAATAAAGCAAGGCAACACCAACACCACCCTGGGCTGTCATTAATGATAAACTGTGTTGCGATCCAAATTGTAAAGGAAAAAAAATCCAGGAATCCACTACCAAATGTGCTAACAGTGTACTTACACATCTTGGGGTTATGTTGCTCGTTTGCAAAGTTGCAATAACAGATATATTTTATTTACAGAAATCCAACTCTACGCTTTAAAGAGAAAGAATAAATAAATACACAGTGGCAGCCGTTTCACTCACCATTCTGTACAATCCCTCTTGAGATGAAAGCTGTGAAGCTATGGTTGTGACTGGCATGCCATGCTGGGTATAGTACCCGTCTCCAAAAACACGTGTCACTCACATTCCAGGGCTCATAAATGGCAGCCGGCCGCTTCATGTGGAAGTCAACCCCCAGTGATCAAGAGTAATTCCCAATAGAGGGAATTTCTACCTTAGCCACAACTGTAAACTTCGCTGAACTCTGCTGGACCACAGATGTCTTGATCTCACCGTGGTTCCTCGTCCTGACAACGGCAGCTCAGAAACTCGGCTGCTGCATGACTCCAAGGCTTGGTTATAAGCCACCATGCCTTCTGGCGTGTCCTTCCCTCGTGTTCTCCTTACACCAAATGATGAAGTAAAGATCTGAGACAGAGTTTTGAAAAAAAATAAAACCCTTTCATTGTGGCCCAGTACCTGTGATCATGTCATGTCTTTTAAAAGGAAGTTTGGAACATTACTGCTCCTTTTAAAGGAAAAGAGGAGCAGCTAGGCTCACCGAGAGATGAACAACTATCTTAACACATGAAAATGTCCTAATGAAATGCTCCCCGCCACAGTCTTAAAAAAAACATGGAGCAATATGTACTGAAATAAAGAAATGACTTTCCATGTCTCAGTATGTCTCTGAAGTAAAGAGTGACACTTCAGGCAATAAGCACATGAGAGAAAGGTGTTCTGTCTCCTGCAAAGCCAATCTTGGCCTTGGTTCAAGGTCAGCCTCTTCCTTCCAGACCCTCCCAGTAGAGGCTTGCCCCCTCCCTCCCCTGGACCAGTGGTTCCCTTGCCCCTCTTAGCAGTCCACCTGGGGGTCGGCGGAGAGAAATGGGTCTGGCACCTTGCAGGGGTTTACTGAATGAATGAAAGATCACTGCCTCCCAACAACAGAGAAGAGCGGATACTCAGTCCAGTTCACTAGCTTCATAAACGGTCTACTCCCTGTATGCACAAAGTATGAAAACTTCGAAATGAAAAATGCTGGTGCCAATTCTAAGTTAACCTGCCTAGTAATTTATATATCTTAAGGCAAAACTGGACATAAAAACTCCCTCTGTCCCTCCTTCCATGATCTCCTGTACTTCTTGGATCTTTTACTTTTACTGAATCATAATACCATCTCAACTGCTCTTCTCAAAAAAGAATTAAACTCCTTAGCCTCTCAGTTTTCTTTCTAGGATTAAACATAAGCAGTACACCTTCTGACAATATTTTTAACAGAGCAATAGGAAGCCAAACAGAAGGCAATGGCACCCCACTCCAGTACTCTTGCCTGGAAAACCCCATGAATGGAGGAGCCTGGTAGGCTGCAGTCCATGGGGGCGCTAAGAGTCGGATACGACTGAGCGACTTCACTTTCACTTTTCACTTTCATGCATTGGAGAAGGAAATGGCAACCCACTCCAGTACTCTTGCCTGGAAAATCCCATGGATGGAGGAGCCTCGTAGGCTGCAGTCCATGGGGGCGCTAAGAGTCGGATACGACTGAGCGACTTCACTTTCACTTTTCACTTTCATGCATTGGAGAAGGCAATGGCAACCCACTCCAGTGTTCTTGCCTGGAGAATCCCAGGGACGGGGGAGCCTGGTGGGCTGCTGTCTATAGGGTTGCACAGAGTCGGACATGACTGAAGTGACTTAGCAGCAGCAGCAGGAAGCCAAACAAGATAGAAAGTCTTTGACAAACAGAAGGCAACCAATCTATCTTCAGCCATCTTGTGCTGGTGACCACTATTCTGGTTCAAGGTGCCCATGGGCTACCTTCAGAAGGGTGGACAATGAGGATGGCCAGGCAGGGGCCTGCCAGGAGGACCCGCATGAGGTGGCCAAATAGCATGGATGAGATTAGCACTATGGTGAACTTACATGTATATGGACAGCTTAGTTTCCTGGCATCTCATGTGCTGTGAATTTGCTCCCTCTGATCTAGAAACATGAGTTCTGACCCACAAAGAGCTGAATTTCTCTGTTGTTGGCTGAGCTGAAAAGACAACAATTAGAAAAAATAAAGATTTCTCCACACAGCCTCTTAGAAGGGATCTGGCCTGTGATCTGCCATACTCTGATTTTCAAAATTCAAATGGATTTATCTGTTCATGAAAAGACCACTAAACCGATTGTAAATCTAAGTACTAAGACTATTATTACAGTTCAGCTGCTTCTGAAGCAGTAGCTACCTCGGGCCCTAATAGCCTAATTTTCCTTTATCTGCTCAGATTGCTTTGTAAATGCTCTTAATAGCACAAACTACTAGCATTATCCATTAACCTAAAATATAATAATTATGACATTAAGTGTTTATGTGTATCAACAGTGTTATCTTTAAAAAAAAAAAGGAAAGAAATCCTAAGTGCTTTCTAATGGATTGCCTAATTCATCATCATTGAAAAAAGCTGCTATTTCTACTTAGAGGTGGTGACATGAACTTATTGCTAAATGAAAAACAGTAACATACTCTCCCAAGCAAACTATTAAATTGCACACATATCTGTTAACTGATTAGCTCACTCTCCCATGTTTTTCTTATATGGAAAAAAGCTAGCAGCAACATGGTACATTTTGATGGGACCAGGTGGTTCTTACAGTCAAGATCCTATAAACACAATGGTGTGATACAGTAACTACCCAAGCTATATAGCCAGGCCACCTCAGTGGGTGAGTGCTCTAGTTATCTACTGCTGTGTAACAAATGAGCCCAAAACTCAGCTTCATAAAACAACCATTTCATTATCCTCATGAATTTCCAAAGGGCATGATGGAGACAACGCTTCTCTGTTTCATAACATCTGTGGTCATAGCTGGGATCACTGATAGACTGAGGGCAAGAGAAGACTGGGGCTAGAGAATCCACTTCCATGACGGTTTCATTTATGTCTGTTGCAAGGCTGGGAAAGCTAAAGGGTGGGCTCATCAAGACTTATATCTGGCCTTTCTACCTTCTAGCTGGACTTCTTACTTGGCGGCTCAAGCCTCCAAAAGCAAGTGTTCCCAATAAGGCCAAAGTACAGCCTTTTATGATCTAACCTTGAAAGTCACATGGGGCCACTCTGTATTACTCTCTCGGTCAAAGAAGTACAATCCCCTTTCCCCACCAGAGTCAAAGGAAATGACACAGACGCATCTCTCACTGGATGAACCATCAACATACCTGTAGCCATGATTTCAATACCTACAAGGAGTCTTCAGTTTCCTGTGTCTGGTACAACAACATTTGGGACTTGAACTTTTATTGATCAGCAAGTGTGTTTTCAGAATTAAAACCACAAATGGTTGCAATTGTATTTCTAAATAATCAGTTTCTCAGTTGGTAGTATAATGCCTACTTGGGTGTTCAGTTCAATCAGCTCAGTCGTGTCCGACTCTTTGCAACCCCGTGAATCGCAGCATGCCAGGCCTCCCTGTCCATCACCAACTCCCGGAGTTCACGGAAACTCATTCATCAAGTTGGTGATGCCATCCAGCCATCTTATCCTCTGTCGTCCCCTTCTCCTCCTGCCCCCAATCCCTCCCAGCATCAGAGTCTTTTCCAATGACTCTTTTCCACTCTTCGCATGAGGTGGCCAAAGTATTGGAGTTTCAGCTTTAGCATCAGTCCTTCCAATGAACACCCAGGACTGATCTCCTTCAGAATGGACTGGTTGGATCTCCTTGCAGTCCAAGGGACTCTCAAGAGTCTTCTCCGACACCACAGTTCAAAAGCATCAATTCTTCGGCGCTTAGCCTTCTTCACAGTCCAACTCCCGCATCCATACATGACCACAGGAAAAACCATAGCCTTGACTAGACGGACCTTTGTTGGCAAAGTAATGTCTCTGCTTTCCAATATGCTATCTAGGTTGGTCATAACTTTCCTTCCAAGGAGTAAGCGTCTTTTAATTTCATGGCTGAAGCCACCATCTGCACTGATTTTGGAGCCCAGAAAAATAAAGTCTGACACTGTTTCCACTGTTTCCCCATCTATTTCCCATGAAGTGATGGGACCAGATGCCATGATCTTCGTTTTCTGAATGTTGAACTTTCAGCCAACTTTTTCACCCTCTTCTTTTACTTTCATCAAGAGGCTTTTTAGTTCCTCTTCACTTTCTGCCATAAGGGTGGTGTCATCTGCATATCTGAAGTTATTGATATTTCTCCCGGCAATCTTGATTCCAGCTTGTGCTGCTTCCAGCCCAGCGTTTCTCATGATGTACTCTGCATATAAGTTAAATAAACAGGGTGACAATATACAGCCTTGACATACTTCTTTTCCTATTTGGAACCAGTCTCTTGTTCCATGTCCAGTTCTAACTGTTGCTTCCTGACCTGCATACAGGTTTCTCAAGAGGCAGGTCAGGTGGCCTGGTATTTCCATCTCTTTCAGAATTTTGCAGTTTATTGTGATGCACACAGTCAAAGGCTTTGGCATAGTCAATAAAGCAGAAATAGATGTTTTTCTGGAACTCTCTTGCTTTTTCCATGATCCAGCGGATGTTGGCAATTTGATCTCTGGTTCCTCTGCCTTTTCTAAAACCAGCTTGAACATCAGGAAGTTCACGGTTCACGTATTGCTGAAGCCTGGCTTGGAGAATTTTGAGCATTATTTTACTAGCGTGTGAGATGAGTGCAACTGTACGGTAGTTTGAGCATTCTTTGGCATTTCCTTTCTTTGGGATTGGGATGAAAACTGAGCTTTTCCAGTCCTGTGGCCACTGCTGAGTTTTCCAAATTTGCTGGCATATTGAGTGCAGCACTTTCACAGCATCATCTTTTAGGATTTGAAATAGCTCCACTGGAATTCCATCACCTCCACTAGCTTTGTTCGTAGTGATGCCCACTTGACTTCACATTCCAGGATGTCTGGCTCTAGGTCAATGATCACACCATCGTAATTATCTGGGTCATGAAGATCTTGGTACAGTTCCTCTGTGTATTCTTGCCACCTCTTCTTAATATCTTCTGCTTCTGTTAGGTCCATACCATTTCTGTCCTTTATCGAGCCCATCTTTGCATGAAATGTTCCTTTGGTATCTCTGATTTTCTTGAAGAGATTTCTAGTCTTTCCCATTGTTGTTTTCCTCTATTTCTTTGCATTGATCGCTGAGGAAGGCTTTCTTCTCTCTCCTTGCTATTCTTATCTCTCCTTGCTATTCTTTGGAACTCTGCATTCAGATGCTTATATCTTTCCTTTTCTCCTTTGCTTTTCGCTTCTCTTCTTTTCACAGCTATTTGCAAGGCCTCCTCAGACAGCCATTTTGCTTTTTTGCATTTCTTTTCCATGGGGATGGGCTTGATCCCTGTCTCCTGTACAATGTCACGAACCTCATTCCATAGTTCATCAGGCACTCTATCTATCAGATCTAGTCCCTTAAATCTATTTCTCACTGGTGTTAGGTAAGTATTAATTTGGAATAGCAACAAAGTATTATTGGAATAACAACAATGAATAACAACAGGCAGGTATGTTGGCTTGTTTTGCCTTTATTTTATAAAAATTATTCAGTTGGGTCAAAAACATTTCCCCCTATTTCCATAAAGGCTTTATAGCAATCAGATGCCCCAAGTTATATTAGAACACTTATGGAAAGTAAATTAAAACCAATTTAACTTTATAGAACTAACTTTTCAGCTTGAGGTGGCAAATCTAAGTTTCTATCAGAGCAGGTGTAGAAGTAAAAGCCGATGGTAATACTGCAGACTGGGGTTAACTGGAGCACATGTGTCCTTAAGATATCTGAGTTCAATTTTTTAGAAAATACTGCACTTTTCATAAATGGCTCTTAGACCACAACTTAGGATCTTTGATTCAGATTAGGTGCAGATAGTTGTTAAGTTTACAGTTTTTTGTCCTAGTTCTATTGGTCTATTTCACACTCCTCTGGGACTGGAAAACAAACACTCAGTACATAATTCGCTAGTTAGTAATAAACACGTATCGAGCATTTAGCATGTTGCAGACACTGAGCTAAGCTACTGACATTTGTATCTCATTTAATGTGCCACAGTCCTTTGGGGGTATTACTGAACCCATTTTACAAATAGAGAAATTAAGCTTCAGGGAGGTTAATTAACCTGACAAAGGTGAAACAGCTTGTGAGTAGTAGAGAGGGGTTCACACCCAGATAGGGTTTGATCCTAATACTCTGCTCTCGGCCACTCAGTTCAGTTCAGTTGCTCAGTTGTGTCTAACTCTTTGCGACCCCATGAATCGCAGCACGCCAGGCCTCCCTGTCCATCACCAACTCCCGGAGTTTACTCAGACTCACGTCCACTGAGTCAGTGATGCCATCCAGCCATCTCATCCTCTGTCGTCCCCTTCTCCTCCTGCCCCCAATCCCTCCCAGCAGCAGAGTCTTTTCCAATGAGTCAACTCTTCGCATGAGGTGGCCAAAGTACTGGAGTCTCAGCTTTAACATCATTCCTTCCAAAGAGATCCCAGGGCTGATCTCCTTCAGAATGGACTGGTTGGATCTCCTTGCAGTCCAAGGGACTCTCAAGAGTCTTCTCCGACACCACAGTTCAAAAGCATCAATTCTTCGGCGCTTAGCCTTCTTCACAGTCCAACTCACGCGTCCATACATGACCACAGGAAAAACCATAGCCTTGACTAGACGGACCTTTGTTGGCAAAGTAATGTCTCTGCTTTCCAATATGCTATCTAGGTTGGTCATAAATTTCTTTCCAAGGAGTAAGCGTCTTTTAATTTCATGTCTGCAGTCACCATCTGCAGTGATTTTGGAGCCCAAAAAAATAAAGGCTGACACTGTTTCCACTGTTTCCCCATCTATTTCCCATGAAGTGATGGGACCAGATGCCATGATCTTCGTTTTCTGAATGTTGAGCTTTAAGCCAACTTTTTCACTCTCCACTTTCACTTTCATCAAGAGGCTTTTTAGTTCCTCTTCACTTTCTGCCATAAGGGTGGTGTCATCTGCATATTTGAGGTTACTGATATTTCTCCCGGCAATCTTGATTCCAGCTTGTGCTGCTTCCAGCCCAGCGTTTCTCATGATGTACTCTGCATATAAGTTAAATAAGCAGGGTGACAATATATAGCCTTGACGTACTCCTTTTCCTATTTGGAACCAGTCTCTTGTTCCATGTCAGTTCTAACTGTTGCTTCCTGACCTGCATACAAGTTTCTCAAGAGGCAGGTCAGGTGGTCTGGTATTTCCATCTCTTTCAGAATTTTCCACAGTTTATTGTGGTCCACACAAAGGCTTTGGCATAGTCAATAAAGCAGAAATAGATGTTTTTCTGGAACTCTCTTGCTTTTTCCATGATCCAGCGGATGTTGGCAATTTGATCTCTGGTTCCTCTGCCTTTTCTAAAACCAGCTTGAACATCAGGAAGTTCATGGTTCACGTATTGCTGAAGCTTGGCTTGGAGAATTTTGAGCATTACTTTACTAGCGTGTGAGATGAGTGCAATTGTTCTTTTGATGAATGTGGCTCCCCTAAACCATAGATGAGTGGTACATAAGAAGGGGGGATGTGTAAACACTTGGTCAACAGTTCTTTGGTTAGAATCCATCCAGTTACACTAATTTGGGGATGGAAATGGAAGTTTACCTGAGGCACTGAACATGCAGAGATATTCCCTTCCATTCAGAATCCTGTAAGACTATGTAAAAGTCACTGTACTCCAGCACCCAGACCACATCTCTCTGGACACCTGGGAAGAGATCTGGAGTCTCAGGCTTCTAGAAGATGGACAGTGCCTCCACCATTGATCAGCCTGATAGAATACAATCCACTAGCAAGGCACAACTCACGTATTTATCAAATGAGCACAAGATACGGGATCAAGGAAATCCACATTTCTGTGCTCAACACCATTTCCTGGCAGATCGTCACTTGATTTTCCCTTTTAAAAAAAAAAAAATCTGTTTTGAAAAATCCCCTTTAAAAAAAAAAATCCTCCTCTATTTCCTTGAAGAGAAAATTCAGAGTTCTCATACATCAAACAAATGACAGAGGCAGTTTTTAATCATTTAAATTATTTATCCTTCATTGTTTAATGCTTTATACCACTCCCCCATGCATAATTTATTACACCATTTATGTTTATTAAAAATTGATCACAAGTACATGCTCTCTTCCCATCCTCTCAGGCTACAGATATTTCTCTGTCAGATCGTTTGAGAGTAGACAACATTTTTTTTTTAAATGGACTCTAATGGTTTGTATGCTGGGCCTTTTCTTAAATTCCTTTTCTTCCACAAAAGGACTAGAGGTTACCTTTATGTATTAACTACTCATTTCTCTTTTTATATAACAAGAATGTTTACCTGAAGACCCACTGAGGCTTTCAGGAAAAAGGTTATGTTGCTTTTCTAACGTTTAGATGTGAAAAGGACGCATGAAAGAACAAGATTCTAGAGTCTTCTAGGACAGAGGTCACAGCTGTGGAGCTGTCTCTTTCTCTTTGCTTTTTCTATTCTGTTCTGTATTTCCTCCACAAATGACTAATTTTCCTTGCCTTAACTGGAGAGCTTTTTTTTCTCTTCTCCTTTTCCAATTTCATCCCAAATCCCCTTGCCTTTGCACTTCCCAACTCGTGATTTGTGTTGTTCCCAGCAAGTCACCAACCGCAAATCCTCTAACTCCCCATCACCAGTGTTTCCAACCCATTACCCTAAGAATGAAAGGTTCAAGAAGGTGACATCCTTGGACACTCCTGCCTCAGACCTGGTCATTCTTCTCTTCCCCACAGGAGGACAGAGAGAAGCAGAAATCAACAAGGTGGGTGAGAGGTGAGGAGGAAGGAAGAAGAAGCACCCAAGGTTCTCACAATGTATTAGTCTGAAAAAGGTTCGCAGTGGACTAAACCCCAAAGTAATCACACTTGGTACATTCCAGTTGGCTCTGCTTGGTCCTTCCAGCCCACCCCAATGGGATCCAGCCCTGTCCCTCTTCCAAGGCTCCCTGCTGAAGCAGACGGCTGGCCGCCCAAACCAAAAACCTGAAGGTAACCCTCACCTCTGCCCTTTCATTCACTCCCATAACCAGTGAACCAATTACCCAGACTTGTAGATTCTCCTTTTCAGTATCCCTGGAGTCATCCCCTGAGCCATCCACCACTCTCCCCTGCCTGGCCCTGGAACAGTTTCTTGAGGTCTCTAGGCCCAGGTCCTTTCATTCTCCGCATGATGTAGCTATGATCTCTCTGAAAGGCAGATCTGCTTACAGTTCTCTTCCTATCACAACTGAAGGCAAGTCTAACCCTAATATGGCTTACCAGGCTTTCAATATATGATGAGGCTCCTGCTTAGTTCATGGGCCTTTTGTTTCACAAACCCTAGGTGTGACTCCTCCTCACCCCCAAAAACACACCCAGGCAGCTCTACTCTCTACACTCCACTCTCCAGCCACACAGAACTTCTCCAGTCCACAGAGGAGACATGTTTTCTCTTGTCTCTGGCCTGGGGAGTATGCCTCCAATGAATGGTGTATGGAGTATGCCTCCAGTGAATGGTGGCCTCCAATGAAGCTTGGCTCCTGGTATTCACACCTTGTATAGTCCCCTCTCTTGGAACTGGGCTGTACTTGTAACTTGCTTTTTTTAAAAAAAAGAAAGTGCAGAACCTACTAGTCATGGTCTGAGACTTAAGAAGGCCTGGAAGCTTCTGCTTTTGTGCTCCTAACTACCATGGAAAATGTCCAGCAATCCTGCTGAAAAGACCACATAGAAAGACCACATGAAGAGGCCACTTGGAAAGTAAGAGGTCCTGACATTTCCTGGAGAAGAAAAGCCCAGCTCAGTTCTGCCCCAGCTAACCTGCCATCTGAATGCAGCCCCCGTCTGACCATAAGCAAGAACAGTAGAAGAGCTGCCCAGTTGAGCCCAGCCAGATTGCAGAATTGCAAGCAATGAAATGATTGACATTTTAAGCCACTAAGTTTTGGGGAGGTTTGTTACATACCAAGATATAACTGTAATAAACTCAATGTATAAATGAAAGGGAATACAAAATTATTTCACAGAATAAATTTGATGCAATGACAAGTCAATATTGTCATATTGGAGATATTGTCCATATTGTCATATCCAATATTTTGGATCTGCCAACAGGCAGATCCAAAAAAAAGAGCAGAATATTAAAAGGATATAGAGGAACTCACACCACCAGCTTCCATTTAGAATATATCACAATTTTATTCTGTCATTTTCTTTGGTTGTAAAGACATTTTCCAAAGAAAAATTTTCCTACTATTTTTTTTTAAGGATTCCAGGTCTGACATTAAAGCTAAGGAGTCCAACCAAGGATGTGATGTGAACCTTAAGACACAAAAGGAAACTAGCATGCGGCCAACCCATCCTGCTCTTCCATTTTCTCTTACTTAGCAGTAGTGTAGCTCCAAAGCTATGGATGAGGGCATAGGGATTGCTGTGTTCAAGGCTGACTAGAACATTGTGGGGGCTCCCAGCTTAGCTGGACTGAACATCAGTCCAACTTCAGCAACAGTTCAGCTCAGCGTGAAAAATCACCCAAAGAACAAAATGGCCAATTCTGACTCGTAACTAAAATGATCACTAGAAATAAAACAGCTACCCATAACTTTAGCCCAGGTATCCAATCAATTACATACACACATACACTCACTATACTGATGTGATATACACACTATACTGATGCCCCATGGAGACAGCTGAGGCACTGTTACATAACCCAGGATATGGCTAGATTATTTTCAAAAGCTCTGTAGCTATAAAGAAAGAAGAGAAAGAGTACTAAATTTATAGCAGTTTGGTGGAACTTTGGATTGCTGCTTCTAATAATTACTGCTCTTTCAGAAAGAAAAAGGATCGTTATATAAGAAATAGGATCTAAGCCAAGTATCTGTCTTTCACAAAAATCAAAAAGCAGAATGTCAAAATTATTTTCTAACAGTTTATACTGGACTAATGCTTTGATGTTTCTGAATGAGCTCTTGTAGGTAAAATTATTGATGTATGTTTTGCAATGTATCATGTCTTTCAAAACTATCTCCAATTAATAAATCTTACATGGTAGAGAATGAAGAAGTAGGTTTAAGAAAAATCCGGTGGCCTAAATGTCACATGTTTAGAAAGAGAAGGATCAGTTCTCAGTGATTGCAAAGCTGCAGACACTAAGCAAGAGAAACAGAACCTTAAGCATAAACATAAACCTTCAGCATTTATTAAATGTTCTGTCAGTTGATGAAACCAAGCATGAGCCCCTTTTAAACACTGCTGAGAGAGAGCAAAATCTAGACTTAAAAATGGGAACTATTTCCCACTCTCTTTTTTTTTTCCCCTAGATAAGGGGGCTCTGTGAATAGATGCCACTTGGCTGCTCCCTGCGACCCAGCAACCCCAGAGAATGGAAAGCTTGTTCTCTAACTTTCCCTCTTCTGTGGAATAACTTCTGGTGGAAGATAGACTTGTGCTTTGACTATGGAGAGAGGACAGGATATGCAGGCAGTGAAAATGAGCCAAGCAACTCATTTTTACCTTCAACCCTAACCCTCAAGATAAGAGAAAAGGCTGGCTTAAGAGCAATAGACTTCCCTGGTGGCTCAGACGGTAAAGTGTCTGACTACAGTGCGGGAGACCCAGGTTCGATCCCTGGGTTGGGAAGATCCTCTGGAGAAGGAAATGGCAACCCACTCCAGTACTCTGGCCTGGAAAATCCCATGGACGGAGAAGTGTGGTAGGCTACAGTCCATGGAGTTGCAGAGAGTCAGACACGACTGAGTCACTTCACTTTCCTTTCCTTAAGAGCAATACGATTTCTCAAGAGAAGGGACCTGGGATATTGTCAGGGGGAAGGCAGTCATCTCAGACACAAAGAAAGAAGGGGTAGTAGGGATGGAAACTTGTTTTCCTTATGTGCCAGTTGCTAGGCTGGGCTTGTTCACGTGATTTTATTTACTAGGTAGTTAATACGTGTTTATTGGTGGGTGGATGAATGACAAAGGCAGGTAAGTCATATCCAGAAAGGACACGTGAGTCTGTAAATGGTACAGGTGGGGCTGGGATTCAGCAGAGCAAAGTGGAAAAACAAGGTGGGGAGGGCCATAACTGAGCCTTGGAGGGTTAGGGGAGCATGTGGATGGGGTGGGGAAGGAGGAAGTCAAATCTCCTAGCAAAGACTGTGTCCACACAGCTGACACAAGTTCCACAAATGTCCAATCAAATGACTTAGAACCACAGGTAAGCTTATTAAATGCACCAAGTTCATGTACAACAAAGTTGTGCAGAATCCCACAAGCATTCTACGCCCTTGCAAAGGGCCAAGTAGCGTGAGGCACCTGGGAGAAGTGCAAGGTTGTTCAAACCATGTTCTGCGGGGGCTCGGGGTTCCATGGGTCCCCTCACAGAACACCACGCAAGACAGATACACCCTACTTTATCCAGAGAAGCTTCCCTTCTGCTTGAGAAAAATGAGTTCTCTGCTAAAAAATCCAAACATACTGAAAACTACTGGTGCAGCACAAAGACTGTGTGTGCTGCCCCTGGGATAAGGATCCTGGGGGCGTAAATCTGAGTTGCAGCCCCACTACTACTAACAAGCTGTGTGCCCTCAGACAAGTCATTTTGTATCCTTGAGCCTCTGTTTCAATATCCGGAAAACAAAGGTGACACCTATCTTACACGGCCATTTGGGCATCTAATGAGATAAATTATGTCAAAACACTTGGAAATTATTTCGGAGACACAGGTTTTAGGAAACATAAAATGTAATTTTTTTTTTTAATAAAGAAATTTCTCAGTACGTCAACAGGCACTTTCTATGGAGGTCATTTTCTGTCTCCTATGTTTCTATCAAAAAATCCATGGCTATCTAGAAGGAAAAGAAAACAGTGCTCACAATTTCACTGACAGCCCCAAAGCAGACAAGGCGATCTTACTCTCAAAATCTATCCTTCAGTTCAGTTGCTCAGTCGTGTCCGACTCTTTGTGACCCCATGAATTGCAGCACACCAGGCCTCCCTGTCCATCACCAACTCCCGGAGTTCACCCAAACTCACGTCCATCCAGTCGGTGATGCCATCCAGCCATCTCATCCTCTGTCGTCTCCTTCTCCTCTTGCCCCTAATCCCTCCCAGCATCAGACTCTTTTCCAATGAGTCCACTCTTCGCATGAGGTGGCCAAAGTACTGGAGTTTCAGCTTTAGCATCATTCCTTCCAAAGAAATCCCAGGGCTGATCTTCAGAATGGACTGGTTGGATCTCCTTGCAGTCCAAGGGACTCTCAAGAGTCTTCTCCAACACCTCAGTTCAAAAGCAAGCTGGTAGAAGAGCTAAAAACCTCCACATTCTATGTTCATGGCTTCAAAGACAGAACTTACACTTTTACTTGTGTAGGGAAGTTTGACATGGGATCAGAGTTTTAGAACTAGAAGGGACTTCCAGATTATCAACCTCTATTTTACAGATGAGAAAACTGTGAGCCGGGCTGGGAGGTGACTCATCCAGGGTCACAGGAGCAACCTCGGGACTTGACCTTATACCCAACACTGGTCCATCAAGAAGTCTGACTAATGGTAGGCTCCTGAAACCTGATTTCCCATCAATAGTGTATCTGTGTAAAGTTATCGCGACTTCTCCATAATCCACTTGAACAGACTGCTCAGAAGGCACGCCAAGTGGTGGCATTTCTGCTGTGGCCTGGGGGTAGGGTAAACCACTTCCTGGCTTGCCCAGGACAGTCCACATTTATGCCTGTTGTCCCAGCATAATTATTAACTGTACTCCCTTGCCTCTCACAAGTATCTGGATTTGGATGGAGAATTATAAAGCGCTCTTTGTGCTTTTCTGGGAGGAAGAGGGGGACTCAGAGTAGAACTGCTCCTTGGGAGCTTGGTGTGGTGGTTTGGAACCAAAAGAGACATGATAACTGTCTTCAAATATTGACAGGTCTGTCTTATGTTAATAAAATCAGACCATTCTGTGGCTACAAGGGATAGAGTATGGACCACCATGTGGAAACCACAGGGATGGGAATTCTTCAGTATAAAGAAGTATATACTCTAAAGGGTCTCCAGAGCCAACCTGCCTGGGTCCAAATTCTGGTTCTACCATTTACTAGCTTTGTGACCTCAAGCAAGTTGTGCTTTAGTTTCTCCATCAGTAAAATAAGAATAAAAAGAAAGCCAGATCCATAGGAAGTGTTTCATAAACACTTGCTCCTACTATTATTACTGCCTGTTATTCGGCAGGTGGTAGATGTGCCCAGAGGAGGTTTTCACAGATGGACTCAGAAGGGACTGTAGGGAGGTCACATCCTGGAGAGGAGTGAGCACCAGCTTAACTGATGTTGGAGATGCCACCCTAACTTGGTGAACTCAACAGGTCTGCTCATTGCTTGAAGTCGAGTGTGTCAGCAGGGAGCATCTGGTGAGGGCTGCACCCAGGGCTGACCACTCTGGAAGAGGACCTCATTCAGGACTGCCAGGTGGCGGGAAGGAACAGCCATGCCCACTGCATGCAGCAGCAGAATGTAGTGATTTAAGAGCACGGGGCTATCAGACCATCCACTGTGAGCCAGGGCTCAACCACACGCGCTAGCTGGGACTCTGGAAAAGTTACTTAACCTCTCCGTGCCTCAGTTGCCTGCATTGTAAAATGGGAGAGCCAATCTCAGAGGAGTGAGTGTGATACATGTTAAGCCCAGCACAAAGCAAGTGCCTAACAGATGCTGTTACTGTGGCTGTTGCTGTAGTGTTGCTGACCGCTGAGGCTGACGGCTGGACAGCAGCTGAAAGAGGGGGACTGAAGGCAGGAGGGGTAGCAATCTGTCCAGGGTCTCACAGCCTAGTGAGCACCTCGCTCTCTTCTCTGCCCAGTGCTCAGTCCAGCTCAGGGCAGACTGACTCACCCATCCTCTGAATCCCCAGGCACAGCTGGTCAGTTGGTGCTGGGACTGCCTGAACTTGGGCACAGACATGGTGGGGGTGGGGGGCAGTGCGTAGAGCAGGGCCAGAGTGCAATGGGCAAAACTGAGGGCACCCGACCCAACAAGCAGGGTGAGTCAGGATGTCAAGCCAGGAGCTCCGAGGCAGGTGGAGATGGATGGAAGCAAGAATGATTTTACTGAAATACACATCACGTGGTATCGCTCCCTGGGCTAAAACCGTATGAGATTTGAGCCTTTAGAATACCTGGCTAGGCCTGCATCTCTGACTTCCTCCTCCCCGCTCTCCTCACAGCTCTCTTTCTTTCCCTGGAACCTGTCTAGCTCGTCCTCACCTCAGGGCCTTTGCACTTAGCCTTGCATGCTTCTCCCCAGATACTCAGTCTGGCTCCTTGTCATGCATATCTCAACTCTCATAAAGTTCCCTGAACAGCTGTACCTCAGGGAGCGTTCCTACCATTCCATCCCATCAACCTGTCAGCCTCTTCCATAACCCTTATTACTACTAATTAATCTAAATATTAATTAATTACTGAAGCATTCACTAGTCTATCTAAGTAGTTGCTTGTTTGCGGTTTCTCCCTTCTAGAACACACATTGTTCAGCAAGCTTCAACAGTGAGTACAAATGAGAACAAATGTTTGGTGAGTGATGAGATGAAGCAAAAACAGGCTGCAGAGGAGTGAGGACGTTTGGGAGTGACTGACCTGGAGGCGGGGGTTCAACTGTATTGATCATTGGGAGCCTGGGGTGTGAGTGGGTTTGGCTGCAGCTGCATTAAAGATAAGAGGCCACCCTAGGTGGGGAAGGAGCTCCTGGAGAGAAAGGACAAGTGAACTGAACGGTCTTCATCTTCTCAGCAGAGCAGGAGGTGGCATCACCCCGGCTGGCACAGGATAACTTCCCGGCCCCAAGTTAACACTGCACACGGGGGAGGGCAGGAACAGGCCTGCACTCAGAACTCTTCTCCTGTAGTGTGGTTTCAGACTTTTAGCACCTGGTGGACAGGAGGTGGGTCGGCTGAAGTTTTCTGAATAGTGCTGAAGAGAATCTAGCACCTACAGAGATGGGCTTAAACATTCCTGATAATGGATCTACAGAGACGCAAAGTTTAGCTGCTTTAAAACAGGCAGGCAACTCCACAGGACGGGAAATGTATGTGTGGAATTACAACCCTAGTTTCTGAGTGTCCTGAAACAGGGCGGCCAGGCATGTGAGGTTCCCAGAAGTGTTTCTTCTTCGTGTCATGCTTGATTTCTGGCCCTCTGCGGCAACAATCCCAGATGAAGTAAACCAGAGCCGTAAACATGCTCCTTCTGAAGGGGAAAAAGAGGGCTGCTCTGACCAGAAGGCTCCGTGCTTGGAGACCCAGCAAGAGCAACAAAAAAGAATGAGGTCCCCATAGGAATTTCAGCATGCATCAGCCTACTGTCTTGATTTTGAGAGTTTTTTTCCAAAAAAATTATCTGTGATAATTTTAGTGATAAAATTAGGAATTGAGTGATAAATCTAGGAAGTGATAACCTTAGACAGTTATGAGAACGTTGATGCAACAGTTTTAACCAGCACTGGTAAACGTTCACAGAGCTTTAATTACTCAGATTTCATTTCTAGGAAGAATAACATCAATAGCATTAATATGCTTTACAGATTAATTTTTAAATGTTAACGTTGGTGGGGGATTAGGCAGTAGAGAAGTTAAGAGACAGACAGAAAGGGGAACAAAAAGCATTTCTCTATAAACATGTCCTTTTCAGTAACCTTCTTTCCTAAGAACTGACGTTAAGGGTGGCGAGAAAGAAGGAGGAAATAAGGACCTTAGGACCATTTATGGGGACCAGGACCACAGATGAGGTTTTCTCAGTAAGGTCATGTTCTAGGAAAAGTCGCTCTTCTAACCGCTCCTAACCAAAATTTAGGAGTAAATGCTCCGTGCCTCCAGTTTACAAGTGACAAGATCTACCACCCAATTGCTACCAAAACCCCCGAGGAGCTCAGAAGAGGAACGTCAGTAAAGGGTTGCTTGGCAGAGAAGGAACTAATAAAACATTTTCCCCTTCAAAGCACTTGGCTAATGTTTCCCAATTCAACTTCACAGAGAATCTTGAAAGCAGCCATTAATAGTTCTCATTTTAACAGACCGGAGAGAAAGATTACAATAAATGTGGGAACAAAACTCTGGAATTTGCACTCCTCCCCAGTCTCCAGCCAGAAGCTTCCAGGGGGAAAAGGCAGGAGCCTTCAGCCTCGGGGGAGAAGCAGTGAGCTCACCCTCACTCGATCTTTATCAGGATTTTATCTGTGGAATGCCCCCAAAGCCACTGGCACATCCCCAGACAGCACGGAAAGGCAAACGGCACAGGGAGGGGGCAGGGGGGCGGGGGGAGGTTTGCGGATTTCAGATGCGAAAGTTCGTAAGAGAACGCACACAGGCGTTTTTCTTTTTCCACGTTCCACTGCCGCGCTCCTCTGTTTCAGTTGAGCTCAGCAGCACAAGTGCCTTGGATCATCTAGAAATTGCTTCCATATGTGGGCACAGGAAAGAATGTACTCATTGGCTGCCTGAGAAGGAAGCTCCGGGCAGCCTCTCTTTCCTGCCAGAAAACGTTCCCTGGGCTGCAGCCAGCCACAGGGTGTCTGAGCTGAGGGAGACCAGGGGGAGCATCTCCATCACCCCCTCTCCTTAGCCCCCCAATTTACCAATGAGGACACCGAGTGGCCCAGGGCCACATAGACGGGGACAGAGCTGGAGTTAGAACCTGGGGCTCCAGGCCTGCCTTCCGTATTTTGAATGCTCTTGTGCATTTAGATTTGATCTTACCCCCAAATTAAAATAGGTGTAAATAAAGGCTTTGCCTGCAAGGCAGGAGACACAGGAGATGCGGGTCTGATCCCTGGGTCAGGAAGAACACAGGAGACTCGAGTTTGATCCCTAGATTGGGAAGATCCCTTGGAGGAGGAAATGGCAACCTACTCCATTATTCTTGCCTGGAAAAAACCCACGGACAGAGTAGCCTGGCCGGCTACAGTCCAAAGGGTCACAAAGAGTTGGATACGACTGAGATACTAAGCACACAGGTGTAAATAACTAGGCAAATTATCAAGCCCAGACAGAGTTTGCAAGGTGGACCTGCCATCCTGCGAAACCTTTCACACATCCAAGGTCCCAAACCCACATTCAAGCTCTCAAGCCAAAGGGAAAGCCGTTCTTTGTGCCTGGATCCCAGTTCCCAAGCAACCCGCACTATTCTCTCTGGGGTTGGGCCATGGAAAACTTGAAAAAATGTCTAACATGAACAGCAATCACCCTGAGGTTGAATTTGTCCATTACTTTCCGGGGTATCTCCTTAGTCCAAGCTCTTCAACTGAGGGGACCTCATTTGGAGGGAACAGGTCACCTGTCATCCTTCCCTCCCCTCTCCTCACACCCCTGCTTCTCTGCCTGCTCCTCACTCCCCCACCCTTCACCCCACAACTGCATGGAAGAAGGTCCTGTACCTAATTCAGTTAGCCGCTGGATGGCAGATTGGGGTCCAGCCCACCAGGCCTCGCTGGGCACTGAGGGCCAGCCCGAGGGGCTGGACCCTAACAGGAAGTTCAGCGCAGACAGCGCCAGGGAGCCCCGCTCACTCTGCTGTGGGACCCACGCCAGGGTCTCCACGGCCCCTGACCGCTTCTCAGTCTTAATGCCCAGCTAGTCCAGAACTTCAAACAAACACTTTATTTACGACTTGACACACAGTGGTCTGCAAGCACCTTCTTCTCTCCAGAAACCTACCACCCAGGACCTGGGTGATTCAAGCCTCAACCACATCCTCTTGAACTGCCCAACCCAAGTGGGTAAACTCAGCAGTTTCAGATGCTCAGGGGTGGGAAGTCCGAATGCACTCCTGCCTGTGGTCCCTGCTCAGCCAGGGCCAGTCACCCCTCACCACTGAGACGTCTCACCTCCAGGCTTGTCCCAAGGTCCACCTATGAGACACTCAGATGTACAAGTCAGGCAGACAAACCACAGCATCTTAAAGGCTTGCCATGTGAAGAACCCAAAGCCCAGGTGGGGTTCAGCAGTTCTGCTCTTTAATTTCAACTTTTGGGGGACTTTCTTAACTGTCCTATCTGTTGTGATGCTCAAGTGTGTTACAGTGCCCTACGAAAATATTTTGTTTATACCATCAAATATAATTAGAATTGTGACTAGTTTAATTGCAAATATTAATTAGCTAATACGGTCTTTATTGGGTTTCCCTGGTGACTCAGATGGTAAAGAATCTGCCTGCAATGCAGGAGACCCAGGTTCTATCCTTGGGTCAGGAAGATCCCCTGGAGAAGGGAATGGCAACCCACTCCAGTGAGGATGAGATGGTTGGATGGCATCACTGACTCGATGGACATGAGTTTGAGCAAGCTCAGGGAGTTGGTGATGGACAGGGAAGCCTGGCGTGCTGCAGTCCATGGAGTTGCAAAGAGTCGAACACGACTGAACGACTGAACTGAACTGATGGTCTTTATATCAAACATTTATTGAATACTTATTCTGTGTGAGACACAAAACTAGAGATGTAACACTGAACATACTCTTGCCTGAAACATGGCTCCTGCTTTTAGGGAACTCAGAATGAAGGGGCTTTGGCTACCATGGAGAATCCAATTTACACTTCCATTTCACTGTAAATCTGTTGGAGCGTGATGAGTACATACTCATTCAACTGTGAGCACCCTTGCATGATGAACAGGGTTTGTCTTATCTGTGCCAGGACAAGGCATCACGGACACTCAGTGTCCTCTGTACAAGCAGAAATAAAACAGCTTCCTCTTCTTCCATCAACCATCGCCCCTCCCCCCTTCCCTGGTTCTCCAGCTCCAACACCACCTCACTAACATCCAAGGATTAGAAGAGCGAAGAAAACCTCTTCTAGGACCACAAAGCCTGCGATACTGCATCACCTTCTGCAGAGATCTCACCAGAGCGACGATGACAATTGGTTTCTACATGCCTGACACATTTTTGTTTAAATCAGTTATTTCTCAAACTGCAAGCAGCTGCCTATTCTCTGGCAGTCGAATCGATATTAAATCAATTTCCAACGAGCTGCTGCTCCTTTTTCTTAAAAAAATATAATAAAAATGTATTGCATTTGGTAAAGATGGGAATTGTTTTATGAAACTTCTGTTTCTATTATCCATCTATCTGTCCATACTAGATATGAAAGAAGAATGCATTTCTTACTGTGGGTTATGGTCACAAAAGGTTTCAAAACGCTAGTTTGGATAATGCTTCTTTATATGGAATACTCACTGTTCACAGAGATTCCTTTTCCAATACTGCCAGATGCAGTCTTCCCTTCACATCTGACATTCAAGGATCAGGGCACTCTAAACACGCTTCTTCTTCTTGTTTTTTAAACTCTAAATCGTGTAGTCTCAAATTCCCAGACCCCTGAATCTACACAGTACAAGGTTCCTGCTTGTGGGCTCTGCACCAAGACTAAGTTTTTTCATGCAGCTCTCGTGCCTTGGGTCCTTCTGAGGTGCCTCATGGGGGGAAAAGGAGGAACTCACTGGGCTGACTTACGTAACCGGGTCCATTACAGCACACCCTGCCCTCCAGTTCCTCCTGGCAAGCAGGCCATTGCTGGTTTCATGAGAGTTCATGAGTTCACATTGGAGCTGGGATGGTCAATACAGGAGAAGGTGGGCCTGCTTACACCCGTGGGGGCTAGCCCACAGCAGTCCCCTCCATAGCTAGGACCACACAGAGGGGGCCTGGAAGTCACCTTCCCACTCTGCACACCATCCAGGTGTAAGGAGGGGTGAGGAACAAGGCGGCAGCTGCCTGCACTTGCTCAGGAGACAGGACAGGAGGCGGCGGCTGCAGGCACAGTGCACACCACCAAAGCAGTCCTCCTAACCAAGCACAAGGCACGGAGACCACGGGTCTGGGCATCAGAACCTTCTACACTCGAATTCCAGCTCTGCCTCTGGTTTCTTGCTTAACTCTACAAAGGGTTCTGGGTCACTCAGTAAAACACAGAGATGCTACTGCCCTCTGACCTCTGGATTTGAGGTTGGAAAGTCCCTGTGGGGCTCTGAGCAGTGCGCCTTCCCACATCAGACTGCGCTTGAGAAAATGGAGTGGGTTCTGTTTTACCTCCTCTCTCTGGAGAACTCTTCTATTCTGTCCTTCCCTGGACTGGAAAAGATGGCCAGATAACCAGCCAGCAGAGACACCTGCCGGAGCCGACAGCGCTGCAGGGCCTGAAGGGAGGGGAGGGAATAAGGCAGCCTGCCCCTTGGCCTCCACGAGGAGGGGGCCTTGGAGAGCTGCTGCACCAGGTCTCTGCAGGGGCTGTGGAGAACACCCTCAGTTTTCCCCAGATGCTTTTGCTGAGGGTGTGAGCACACAGACCAGGATTGAAATCACTGCCTGGTGGCTCAGCGGTAAAGAATCCACCTGGCGATGCAGGAGACGTGGGTTGGATCCCTGGGTCAGGAAGATCCCCTGGAGGAGGAAGTAGCAACCCACTCCAGTATTCTTATCTGGAGAATCCCATGGACAGAGGAGCCTGGCAGGCTACAGTCCATGGGGTCGACTCACACACACGCAGGAATTCACCTTCCAGCCCAGTCTGGGCTTACATTGAAGGACTATAGCCCAGAGGTGGGGAAAGGAGCTCTGGATGCCCTTTCCAGGCTTGGGTTTCTGTCTTTATCTTACTTCCCCCTCTGCATCCCTGCCTGTGGAGATCCCCAGATCACTGCTCTGCAGTACAAAGGTGACCTGGAGTCATCCCTGTCCATATAAATGTCTGTTGAGCCCTGTGGTTACGGCTGTAGACAGGGGCAGGACTGCCCAGCTGCTGGTAATACACAGGGCTCCCCAGGTCCCCAGGGCTCGTAGGCTGCTGGAGCCTCTTCCAGGAAGGGCTAAAGTTCTCCATCCCAGTGGAGTCAGCGCCCTGCAGCAGCAGGCCTCTCAGGCTCCAAGGCCAATACGGCCAGAGCTTGGCTAAGGTCTGGCTGCCTGACAGCAGCAGGGCTTTGGAAAACATTCTTCACTATGGACCGAAAAGGGACCATTTCCTCGTCTCCCTCATGCCCCTCATAGAACTCTGCTATATACTAAGTCAGTGTGATTCCTATACCTCCAAACAACTGCCTTGAGCAGAGGGCGCTGGGGACCACCTAGAAAGCAAAGGCTCGGCACTGCAAACTCCCCAGGAGCAGCTGCGCCTGGGAGCCTGCCCGGCCTTCTCCTCACCTGGGTTTACCGCGCGCTGTACCTGAAGGAGGTGTCCAGCTGCATCCCTTCCATCTGTAAGGTGATGCTAACCTTGGCCCTGCCCCACAAAGAAACAGACCATTCTATGTTTCATCTGTAATTTGCCAAGAAAATCATTTACAGAATATTGTATGCAATCTCAGGCAGGGGAGAGAGAACCGGACTGGAACTTGGGTCCAGGACTAGGTTCTTGTCTTAACTCTCTTACCAACTAGCCACTGACCTTGAGAAAGTAACTTCTCTGAGGTTCTCATTCTAATGGAAAGTGAGGCAAAATGGTCTTCATCCTCACTTGGCTTCCCATGTCTAACATGGGAATGAGATGCTGCATTTTATAGTTGAATATTATACTCTTTCCCCACAGGCTGAACGTCATTCATTTATTATTAAGACCATCATGTCACTAGTCACTGATACTAGGGAGCATTTGTGACACTCTGGGAAGATTTTCTTCCTCACTAGAGACCACTGAATTCTTAGGGGTCACTGAGAATGTATGGCTGTGATGGGTGTCAGGTATTAGGTTGGGTGATTTAGAGTAAAGTTAAGGTGGGACTCCGAACACCATGCAAAGAGCAGATCTTTCTGCTGATAGCTCAGCTGTCGGTCTTTATTTTTCCTGGCTGTCCTTTTTGCAACGCATTGGTGACACTAACCCAGAAGTATGCAGAGAAACAAGAAGTCCAGGTTACTTCCCCAGAACACTGTATCAGTGGTCAACCATCCGCATGAAAAAAACTGGGGCCACCTAAGTCCTTTACTATCGAATCTCCTTTATTGAAGAGGCAAGTGGGTATCGTGGCTCAGCACAGGCCCTGAAGCCAAATGGACTGGACGGACTCTTGCCTCTGCCACGTTAGCCATGTGAACTTGGGCAAGCTGGCTAACCTCAAATTCCTCATCTGTAAAATGAAGATAATAGTGTCTGCCTCACAGGGTGGCTATGTGGACTCAGTGAGTTAATTCAGAGCACTAAGAACATTACCTGGCACATACTAAGCAATATCTATGTTATTAGATGCTACTATTATTACTGCTTGTCCGAGCATCATTACTAGAAATCAGAAGCAGAATAATTCATTCCTGACTTCTGTGAGTGAACAAGAGAAGGCAGGCAGCCTCTTGTTTCTGCTTCCTAATGACTTCTTTCTAAGGGCAGCCACAGCCTTCTCCAGCTCCCCGTTTCCCTGCACTGCCAGGGCCCCCACCCAGCAACCGTCTTAGGTCGGGAAGCTTCTCACCCTGAAGAGGATCCAAGCTTAGGATCCACATCCCTTCACTCCCACTGCTGGGGCTTCTTCTCCCTTTAGCTCAGAACCAGCAGATCCTCTTCCTGTGGTCACTGCTGACCTCTGCACTCTCTCCACCACCAGAACCTCCTCCCACTTCCTCTCTCCCTCGGTATTGCTAAGCCTAGAGCTGAAGGGGACAAAGGAGAAGTTTTACTAGGCCTCTATCTTCCCCTGGGCATCTGGGTTGGAACTCAGAAAGTTTCTTCTCCTCATCACAACCTTATCTGCAAATGGTGGTTGGGCTCCCTCGGGCACCAGTACCAAGGTTTGGCCTCCGAGGTAGATGTGTATGTGCTCATGGGTGCACGCTAAGTCACTTCAGTCACGTCCAACTCCTTGTGATCCTATGGACTGTAGCCTGCCAGGCTCCTCTGTCCATGGGATTCTTCAGGCAAGAATACTGGAGTGGGTTGCCATTTCCTTCTCCAGGGGATCTTTCTGATCCAGGGATCGAATTTGTGTCCCCCGAGGCTCCTGCACTGCCGGTGGATTCTTTACTGCTGAGCCACCAGGGAAGCCCTCCCAAGTAGACAAGTTTGTCTGACCTCTCTGTAGAGCAAAAAGTCCACAGGGGCCCCATTTACCAGCATGTCGGTCCAGGATCTTTCCACGCACAACTGAAGGCCCTGGAATGTCAGCACCAATCTCAAGAAGCAAGAGCAGTGTGCAGTTTCTTGGGTGCCATCCAAGATGATCTGCCTCTGAGCCAAAACAGCAATGTGTTGCTCCTCAGACCAGGAGTCAGAAACACAAACAAAAGACTCAACCAGCAGTGGTCACAACCGCCAATCAACGGCCACTGCAGAGCTCCCAAGGCAAAGCCCCACACGGGCATTTTCCCTCAGCCCCTGGGGAATCCCCACCATCAAAGGGCACACCCGAAGCACACACTTACATTCACTTGCATACGATGCTTGGTCTGAGACTATACAAAGGGCATATGACTGAGCAATAGCCTCTTGCCTTCTGAGAAGTTGCAAAGGCTGATGTATACAAAACTCAGCAATACGTGTTTTCCCAGCAACGTTTAGAATCGGTACTTCCTGGCTCTATCTGAAGTGTTCTTTAAAAGGGGCAAGCCAAAGACACGTGTGTGTGTGTATGTGTGTGTGCACGCACCTGTGGGTGGCAGATGGTGAGGACACGTGGTTTCAGGGTTAGGACCATGTGTGCACCAATACAGAATAAGGTACGTACAATGGATGAGTGTAGGCACATGTGAGCTAGTGTAATTTTCATTGGATTTAAGAAAAACAAGATCTGCCAGACACACCTGGACTTATTTGGCCATATCTCACTCCCACAAATAACATTACAAGATAATCTAATGGTTATTTTCTAAGAATAAAATTCGAGTATAAATGAAAAACCCTATGAGTTACACATAATACAGCCACCCTATTTTAGCTAATGAGAAATATGACATCTATTTCTCTCCCTTATTTATCAAATGCTTAGTCAAAACCAGGTAAAGTAACATTTCAGACTTAAACCGACTTTCCAACTGATGAGTTAAACTGTTAACAACTGCACCGTTTAGAAGCCCTTATCTGGAGACGTCAGGTGTATGCCCATCACAGGCACCGCAGACATCCTAGCCTCACCCTTCTCCCCATTCTTACAGATTCTTTACTCTTTGCACAGGGCTTTACTGCCGTCAGGGTCATAGGATGACTAGACAACAAAGCTGGGATTATAAAACAAGTGGTAAACGCCTAGTCTATGGCTCCTACAGCTCTTTTCACTTTACTACTCTACCTTTAGCAGAGGGTTCAGTGCAAAAGCAATTAAGTAAATAAGCTAGCTGATAGCAGGTCTTAACATGGAAGTGACTTACATTCAAGAGTCTATCTCTGAGGATTGAGGGATATCCAAAACAGGGGCAGAATGAAAGTGAGGGTAGGGCAGTAGGGACCCATGCCCTCAGGCAACAGCATATGGGAGCCCCAAGAAGATGAGTGTTTGCAAATCCCCAAACTGTGATCAGTGCCCAGTTCCCCCCGGGCACCACCTTCCCTCACTGTCACTTTGGCTAAAACCTAATGCATTTCCCTACCAAGGCCAAGCAGGTACCTAGAACCCAGTCCGGCCTTAGGACTCTGGCTAGTTGGGGGCCAGCGGATTTCTGGCCTTGAGAAAGACCTGTGTTTCTGAGAGGTAGAGAGTACAGAGTTCTGGAGGACTGGGCCAGCCCTGCAGACTCAGGGTCTAGAGATCTTTCTGTTCTCATCAGACCTCACACCTGACTGCAATGAAGTCCGCCTTAAGACTAACTGTGAGAAGCATATGGACGAGGTTGCATTCTTTGAGCTCACACAGCTCCTGTGGACCTTTGGGCTCTGCAAAAGGACACACATTCTGAGGAATTCCTCTGGCTATGTTATGCCAGGACTTCAGCCTCAGTCTCACTGGGGACCATGTGTTTCTCCCTAAGGCAGTGAGGCTCCCTCCAGGTAGACATGCCAGTGAGCCCATCTGGTCTGTGGTCATTTCCCAGCAGGAGGCCCTTGGCTTATTTTGGCCCTGACAGTTTGACAGGAAGTACAAACTTATCTTTCCAGGGACACTGATCTGGACAATTCCACCTCATTCAGGAGACACAGCTCTCAGAGGGTCCAATTCAGATGTGTTCTTTCCTAAACAGGACGTCCCTTCATGAAGTTTCCTAGCCTTTAAAACACTCACATTAAAAAGACAGCAACAATTTATTATGGCAGACATCAAGGGCTCGCAAGGTTTCTTAATTTTCAGTTCCAACGTCTGCTGCCCAGACACAATCTTTTTGCCATCTGTGTCAGGTTAGTTACAAAGCACTGTTATTATTCTGGGCTACACAATGTTGGCCCAACCTCATCGAATACAAGAAATTTTGCGGATTGATTTAGCTATTCTGTTCATATAAACGAATCCAGTTGTACAGCTGTTTCTGATTAGTCAATGTACTGCTGGAGTTATATACAAATAATTTTATAATGAACTCAGCAACTACAAGGACAGGAGCAGTGGAATCGAGCCTCACCTCCCAGAAAAACAAGCAGAAGCATAAGAGCAGGGGCTTTCACTCACACTCCAGGTCTAAATTCCTATCTGCCATGATTCACTTTTTCCTCTTGATGTAATTCAGCATAACTTATAACTAATGCTCCCAAAGAATGCTTGTTTTCAGACTTTAAGAGTAAAGAGGGAAACCCAGTTAGTTGTGCAAGCTTAAAACTCCTTTAAAATTTCCCATCTTTGCATTTTATAAGTTTCCATGTTTTCCTGTTAAAACATTTATAGTTCCTGAGACAATTTCTTACATATTTCACAAAGAGAAAACTGGAATCAAAAGATCTATATTTACTTTGTTATATGCAGATATCAACTGTTTTGTTTCATTTCAATACAGAACAGTTAAGCTCGGTGAGTTTAGGCTGAAGCCTCTCTTCTCCAGGTCTAGAAGACAGACCATATGCACCTTGGAAACTTCAGGAAAAGAGAGGGCATGAATAATTCAAATGAATGGATTTTTTTTTTTTTAAAGTGACAAGTGCTCCCGAAAGAAATAATGTGAAACAAAACAGGAAAAAGAGATTATAAAGTTTATACTTCTAAAATGAATTACATTGGCAAGGATGTGGGGAAGCAGATATTTTCAAATAGTTTAGTAAGACTGAATTACTACAGCTTTTAGCAAGTAATACCTTAACTCTAGGGACTCTGACAGAAATCAAAGCTTCTGTTCAGAACACACGGATGTACAGGGAAGACCTGCAGTAACACAAAACTTGAAACAATTTGAATGGTTAAATTATGGAATATTAATCAGCCATAATATAAATGAATTTTTAATTTGGAGGGAACGTCTGTAATGTTCTGTTACGTGAAAAAATACTCTTGTGGATATCAAAAAGATATCTTCACCTCCATGTTTATTGTAGCATTCTTTACAATAGCCAAGATAAGGAAACAAGTGTCCATCAATGGATGAATGGATACAGACAATCTCTGTCTTACACACACGTAACTGGAATATTATTCAGCCAAGAGAGAGAAAGAAATCCTTCCATTTGTGAAAACATGGATGAATCGTGAAGGCATTATGCTAAGTGAAACAACTCCAAAAAAGACAGATACTGTATCATCTCACTTGTATGTGGAAACTGAAAAAAGTTGAACTTGTAGAAACAGAGAGTAGAATGATGGTTACCGGGGCTGCTGCGGGGAGGGAGTAAGAGAACCGTGGCATGTTGGTTAAAGGTTATAAAGTTTCAGTGGGAAGATGAGTAAACTCTAGGGATTTAATGAACAGGATTGTGATTACAGTTAACATTTCTTTAAATACTTAAAAGTTGCTAAGAGACTAGATCTTAAATGATTTCAACACTAAAAAAGATGATAACTTCATGACATGATGGAGGTATTAGCGAACTTATGGTGGTAATATATTACAATATATGAGTGAATCAAATCAATGCGTCGAATTCCTCAAACTTATGTTATATGTCAATATACCATAATTTAAAAATCATGTAACCTAATGTGTATAATGTTTCTATTCTTAATAGAAAGATATATTTACATATATATTTCTATATAGTTTTATAAGCAAAGAGAAAAAGAAGGGCATATCCCAAATTGATAATATCAATTACCTCGAGTGGTTAGATTTGAGAGACATAGGAGAAAACTTATAAACTCTTTCTTTGTATACTGCTTTCTCATTTATTTATGTCAAGCACATAATACTTTAATAAGCTCAATAAGGTAAAAACTATAATTTATTTTTTTAAGTGATAAGAAACACATTTTCAGCAAAAACAAGGAAGCAAAGACCAAATTATAAAGACTGAGCACCTGGCTTGGTGGTTAACAAAAGGGACATGTTTCATCACAGTAGAGATGATGTATACAACAATCCTATACTGAAAGGAATGCTACAGTGAAAATAATACCATAATAACTCCTGTACAGTCCTTTAACCAACTTGAGAATTGTTTTTTCTTTTTGTTCTCCCAGTTCCTCATCAAAGGGAGAAGATTAAGGGGGAAGGTTTACACTATTTAATAAGGTTCTAGCTCCAACAGCTTTGAAAAGTATCACACAAAGTAAAGTAATTCCCAATTTTAACAATGATCTAACTTTTAATTTTGTCTCAAATAACATGTGAGGCTTTTTTTTTTTTAACAGTGCTAAAACTCTAGGGAAAAGAACAATGTGGAATTTTACTCACAAAATCTGAGATGCTTTGGGTTATATCTTACCATCAATCCTCAACCTTTCCGGTACCAGAGACCAGTTTTGTGGAAGACAACTTTTCCACAGACGGGGAAGTAGGAGATGATTTGGGGATGATTCAAGTGCTTTACATGTATTGTGCATGTTATTTCTACCATTATTACATCAGCTACACCTCAGACCATTAGGCATTAGACTCCAGAGGTTGGGGAAAAAGTGAAAGTGAAAGTCGCTCACTCATGTCCCCGACTCTTTGCGACCCCATGGACTATACAGTCCCTGGAATTCTCCAGGCCAGAATACTGGTGTGGGTAGCCTTTCCCTTCTCCAGGGGATCTTCCCAACCCGGGGAATCAAACCCAGGTCTCCTGAATTACAGGCAGATTCTTTACCAGCTGAGCTACAAGGAAAGTAGAGGTTGGGGACCCCTGTTTAAAACTATGCATGGCAATCAAATTCTGGCTTTGATAGATTGGAAAAGGCACTGCTAAAGTAAATTACTACTTTTGAAAGATTTTCTTTAAAAAGACCTCAACTCTTTTGCCTTTTTCTAGTTACTCAATTTTTGAATTAGAAATTTCAGTACCACCTGAAAACTCAACTTAGTGTTCCTCAGCCTGCCTTCTGGGGCTTGGGAAAGATAAGTGGTTTTGTCTTTTATCCTTCCTGCCCGCCCCCTTTTCTCCCCATCCATCACCCTAGTCTTTCCTGAAAGTCCCTCCCACAGCACGTATATGTTCTGCTTACATTATATAAGCCTCTTCAAGAACAGCCCATTTCTTTCCCCTTTTATCTTGGGCTGATCTGACTGCCTCCACTCTTTAAATATCCATCCCCATAACACAAGGCTATTGTGGTTAAGATGATGATCTCACTGTTTACATTTTTTTAAAAAAAAAACAGCTAGGGTACACGTTTTCTCAAGATATTCTCCAAAGGCTAAAGGTTCTCTGCTTTCAAAATCTATTCCCCCATGCCTAAGGGAAAAAAAGTTTCCCAGTTTCCTGAAATATTATTTGTTAACATATTCAACACTTTAAAATGACATCATTCTAAGATGTAGTCAGATTTCTTTCTTGGTCCTTCCCAGGCCTAAATCTTCAGTCAAGAGATCTTATCTCCTGTTTATGTCTATAGAAAAATGCTTGGGAAGTTTCAGAAATGGGCTGGGTGACACACAAGTAGTTGAAGAGCAAGAAATTCAACTAACTGCTCATTTGGTCTGTTTTATAATTATACTGATGCTGTCACTGAATTGGCTGCTTCTTTAACTTGACTTAGTGGACTAGTTGTCTGGGCATCATTAGCAAGAGCTAACAGCTGGGAAGATGGTCAGTGAACAGGCATATATATTCACCCAACAGTAGAATGCCACGCAGCTACTAACAACATAGTAGCAATATGTCCAAGAAATACTGAAAAAAATCAGGCAATCAAAATGCAAATATCCATAAAACACAGTCTCGAATAAGGGGAGTGGAGGAGGGAGAACAGGAGGGATGTAATCAAACCGTGTTTAGCTGTTACAGTGAGGTAAGGTATATGCATTACATATACAATATTTAAGGTAATCAAGTACTATCTATGAGAGAAAATTAAATTTAAATAATGTCAACGTGCATAGATATTCAATCCCGAATATTCATTAGAAGGGCTGATGTTGAAGCTGAAACTTTAATACTTTGGCCACCTGATGTGAAGAGCCAACTCATTAGAAAAGACCTGATGCTGGGAAAGACTGAAGGCAGGAGAAGGGGACGACAGAGGATGAGATGGCTGGATGGCATCACCGACTCAATGGACATGGGTTTGAGCAAGCTCCAGGAGATGGTGGAGGACAGGGAAGCCCGGCGTGCTGCAGTCCATGGGGTAGCAAAGAGTCAGACACGACTGAGCGACTGAACAATGACAACAACAACATAAATATACAGAAACATATATAGATGTGTGTTGCCTTAAGAAAAATAGAAATTATATAAAACTAACTTTTATTTAAAACTGTAATTGACTCCTCTGGCTCAGGAAACTATTTGGACCTCAAATTTCCATTTTATTCACAATTTCCTTCCTCCTGCAGACAGCTCTTACCTAAGAGAACTACTTATCTTCCAAATACAAAAGAATCTGTGGCAGTCTGGGGAGAGGCTAGTGTCCTTCAATTTTGCTTATACTCCTTTCTCAAGTTTCACATCTCAAGTGATGTGAAAAGAAAAAGATGGAAAAATTGGTGGGTGGGAGAGTCCAAAATCTCACTAATGTGGAAATGAACCACATACAGGTATTAGATCAGGAAATGTTACTTCTTAAGTTCTACAATAATAATTCCCATATTCCCCACCAGACCACAATCTCATTTCTTTATTATTAGGATCATTGTTATTATTCAACTTGGAAGATATACAGATAAACAGCATTTAAAGATAATTATGTATGTGATATGGGAGAATGGCATTGAAACATGTAAAATATCATGTATGAAATGAGTTGCCAGTCCAGGTTCGATGCACGATACTGCATGCTTGGGGCTGGTGCACTGGGACGACCCAGAGGGATGGAATGGGGAGGGAGGAGGGAGGAGGGTTCAGGATGGGGAACACATGTATACCTGTGGCGGATTCATTTTGATATTTGGCAAATCTAATACAGTTATGTAAAATTTAAAAATAAAATAAAATTAAAAAAAAAATAATAAAATAAAAAAAAAATAATAAAACACACACACACACAAAAAAGTAATGTTGTACACAGATCAGTCATGGTGAAGGATGAAATCACTCTTAGAATGAAATGAAACTTGCTCCCCAGCATCTTCAGAAACCAACATCAAGATCTACTTTGCCGTCATAAAAAAATTCGCTCACTTCAAATTTCACAACCAGAGTGGCACAAATAAACTGCCATTCAACAAATGCTAATTGAGAACCTACTATTTCTGAGAGAATTTAGGTTTTTTTAATTTATTGCCTCCAGAGAGTTTCCAATCTAACAAGGAAAAAGAAAAAAAGCACATGCAAATGAATCCAAAACAGAATAAAGAGGATTCTGAGACACAGGTGAGGCCCAGACTGCCTTTAGAATTTACTAAGAAGAGGGAAAAAACAAACTCTAGGAGAGCATTTCAGCTTTTCTTAAGCATTTCAGCATGTTTTTACAATGTGAACCATGTTCATCGAAACCACTAAAATTCGTCGGTGATTGTGTCTCCTGTTTATTTTAGCTAATTCTTCTTTTGGGTGGTTTAGTCGCCAAGTCGTGTTTGACTCTTGTGACCCCATGGACTGTAGCCCACCAGGCTCCTCAGTCCATGGGATTCTCCAGGCAAGAATGCTGGAATGTGTTGCCATTTTCTTCTCCAGGGAATTCTTTCTTTTACTGAGTATTAGCAAAGTCTGCAATCTTTCTTCTCAACAAGTACTTGTGGACTATTTGAAGAATCTATAGGACTCAACATACACATGAAAAGAAGGGTAGTGTCAACAGAATGCAGAGACATACAGATGGGGATGGAAAAGAATCTTTGGCTGGAGTCCACAACGTGAAAGGTACTGTATAATATGGCAGAAGGGGAAGTTCAGGGTTAAAAATGCAGAGTGTGGAATCAGACTGCCCCAGGCTTGAATACTAGTTCTGTTACTACCTATGTGACCTTGGGCAAGATACCTAACTTCTCTGGATCTCAGGCTCCACATATATGTATAGAATCTACCTAACAGGGTTATGTGACTACTAAATGATTAAATTAAAACAAACACATAGGAAATGATAATGTTAAAGAAAGAAAGGAAAGGAAAGGGGGGAGGGAAGGAGGAAGGAAGACTTCATAAAATTTGGGCTAGATCATAGAAAATTTTGAAAATTTGATTCACTTTACTACAACTAAGTGATAAAAGGAAATTAAAATGAAAAACTGAGCAACACTGGAAAGCTGGCTTAATAGAAGAGTTAAAAAATATATCACTAGGATCCCAGGGACGGGGGAGCCTAGTGGGCTGCCGTCCGTAGGGTCGCACAGAGTCGGTCGGACACAACTGAAGCAACTTAGCAGCAGCAGTGTATGCTCAGTTATTCAGTTGTGTCTGACTCTTCGTCACTGTAGCCCGCCAGTCTCCTCAGTCCATAGGATTGTCCAGGCAAGAATACTGGAGTGGGTTGCCGTGCCTCCTCCAGGGGATCTTCCCAACCCAGGGATTGAAGCCAGGTCTCCTGCATTGCAGGCAGATTCTTTACGATCTGAGCCACCAGGGAAGCCTGGTGGCTAGTAGGCAATACTAAAATGTTACAGTCAGCCCTCCATGCCTGCAGACTTTGGTCTCCACAGGAGGTCCTGGACCAATCCTCCTCGGATACCGAGGGATGACTACTCATACAACATCACAGCAACATGGTTTTACAATATGAACCATGTTTCTGAAACCTCTGAACTAATGAAAATTGTAGATGATTCTGTCGCCTGTTTACTTACTTTAGCTATGTTCTTTTACTGATTATTAGCAAACTCAATTATTTTTGACTTCTCCCCAAGTATGGATGCCTGACCTGAAGCCTGCGATGCCGAGCAGGCTTGGCCATCAGAGAAGATGAGAGCAGTGCTACCCCACCCTGTGGACGTGGGTGCTGTACCTGTGATCAAAGCAGCTCAGCCTGGAGCAGGCAGACCCCCTGGTCATCCCACGTGGACAATGACCACTGTGTGACCGACCACCACAAAACATTACCCTGGTACTTCCCGGTGCCAAAGTGGCAGGAGGTAGCACTCTCCTCCCGCCCCACTGCTGCCCCCCACCTTTAGCTGCCCTGGTCGTCTCGGTGAGCAGCTCGAGTGGCTAAGCAGATACCACAGGCTGGCAGCCCGACTTCCGCCCATACTGACATTCTCCTCTGTAACATCCCTCCTCCGCAGCTATGAACAGAATCCATGAGGTGATCACTGTGAAACACTCAGATGACTACAGACGGCTGAGGGATTATTACATGGTAATTTATATAAAAAGCAGTTCCTGTGTTTAGGCTCTTTTTGTATTTCCATATGGAAAGGAGAATACCAACCCAGTGTTCTGCACAAGCTAACACTGATAATAATAAAGATCCACAGATACCTAGCAGCAGCACTGTGCTGGATAATCTGCCAAGTGATGCACATCCATGATGTCATCCGGCCCTCAGCACAACTCCAAAGGCAGAGATGGTTACTCTAATGCTAAAGATAAAGAAGCATAAGTTGCAGGACATGTAAAAGACAGAGCTGGGACTGGAAGCTCTGCCTGACGTCCTGGCCCATGCTTTTACCTTTACGGAACTTCGAAAGTGGTATGACATCAGTACCACCTGGGGGGCTTTCAAAAATAGATTCCTGGGCCTCACCCCAGCCTTATAGAATCAAGACTCTAGAAGTCACACCCTTGACTAAGGACCGAATACTTCAATACTGGTTAAAGTGTGCTAGATGGCAAAGCATTACTCAACTAATTGAAGGTATTCTGGGGAATTGGTGAGCCTCTGAGTTTTTATTATTCCAAAGTATACAAGAGACAGAGTTAATTATTTTAACCTGATCGCAATCTCTACACGGTAAGGAACAATTGATAGATGTTGGGCTGGGCAATGAAGTGGGTAAGAAAGTGTTTATTTCTTCCAGGGAGGAGACAGCTGCACGTTTCCTTGACTGGAGCAAGGAAGATGGAACACAGTGTACACATGCCCATGAATCTCCCCAGGCCTGGCACATGGCAGACACTTTAAATACTTGTTAGATGGACAAATGAGGGGAGACTGACTCCCTCCAGCTGGAAGTAATTTCATTCTCGTCTACATCCCCTGTATTTGATCTGTACCTTTTTTTCATCTTATTTACCAAATTCTCCCCTGCATTCCTGCTGTTCAAGACAGTATCTCATCTCCACCAGAAGGTAAGCGTTCAGGGCCAAATTCCACCTCCTTCTGAGTCAGGTCTCTTCTTCTCCCCCGACACAGAGCACAACAGTGATCCCCAAAAGGAACCCTCAATGCCAAATGAGCATCTTGCTTGTTTTCAACTGTGACTTGATTCACATATGTGGGTCCTGCTTATTCACCAGGCCCATCAACCCTTCCAGCTGCTGCCGCCGCTAAGTCACATCAGCCATGTCCGACTCAGACGGCAGCCCACCAGGCACCTCCGTCCATGGCATTTTCCAGGCAAGAGTACTGGAGTGGATTTCCATTGCCTTCTCCAACCTTCCAGCACTGTAGCATAATTGTGGATTGCTGGGGCACGGTGGTAGAGAAACCTCTATATGAAAATCATGAGGAATCTGGTAGACCTCATGGGAGGGTGGGCTTCAGGAAGATGATGGCTGGGAGACAGGATTCCAAACAACAGATGCTTAAAAGTGAAGGGGTTACAGCAACAGCAACAAAAAGGCACTTGCGTTTAATTCTGTTCTCCTGATGTGCAATGTAAAAACCCTATATGTTCCTAGAATTACAACCATAGTGAGGACCATCCCGAAATATTTAAGGCAGTGACACAGACCAAATAAGAAATACTCCCCCCAAAAGCGGGCTCATCTCTGGCCTGGGCAACTGAGATAGTACAAGATAGTATATTTAAAAGGTAGAGGCACCTCACCTTCTCGTCACTGCCCTGTGCTGTGCTTTTTGCTGTTTCACGTGTCATTGTCACTATTCCACTTGATCCTCACACCAAGAGATGCAGGAAGAGCAAAGATAATCAACCCCAATTCTTGGATGAGATAAGTGAGGCTCAAGGCATCCCAAACATGCATGATATGCCTAAAGTGAAAGTGATAGTCGCTCAGTCTTGTCCAACTCTTCTGTGAGCCCACGGACTATAGCCTGCCAGGCTCCTCTGTCTATGGAATTCTCCAGGCCAGAATACTGGAGTGGGTAGCTGTTCCCTTCTCCAGGAGATCTTCCCAACCCAGGGATCAAACCCATGTCTTCCTCATTGCAAGTGAATTCTTTACCATCTGAGGTACCAGGAAAGCCCATGATATGCCTAAGCAACCAGAAAGTGGTTGAACACACAGTAGACACTTAATTGGTGAAATGAACAATCAAGTGAAAGAAGGCATGAATTCCACCCCTGAAGTAACCCCATTGTCTCTAAATGTATCAGAATCTGATCTTAACTGCTTACAAATCTTCCTGTTCTACATCACACAAACCTAAGAGTTTAGGTGCTGCTCAGAGAACCAAAGCTATGGCAAAGGTTGGGTAGGTCCCAAGGAAGAAGATGATTTTAACATCATCTGCAGAGTCTAGTCTGCACAATTCCACTCAACAAGTGGCTGAGGATTTAGTCCCTGAGAGACTCAACCAGGGGATATCAGGCGGGTAAAGATACACAGCAAGAGTGGAAGGCAGAGTTATAAGCACCCCAAAGAAGGGTTAGGGCTTCCCAGGGGACACTGGTGGTAAATAAAGAATCTGCCTGCCAATGCAGGAGAGGTAGTTTCAACCCCTAGGTCCGGAAGATCTCCTGGAGAAGGGAATGGCAACCCACTCAAGAATTCTTGTCCGGAAGATTCCATGGACAGAAGAGCCTGGCCAGCTACAGTCCATAAGGCTGCAAAGCAATGGCCACAATTGAGCACACACACACACACTGATGGCCTAATGAAAATTCTTTGCAGTTATTTTATCCGTTACAGAAAAAGGTATTTTTGAAAGGGAAAAATATGCCAATGACTCAAAATGAAGCTACAGTATTGTTTTGGAACTGTGTTGGGACACTGGCAAAAGAAAACCCACCACGGGCGGGACTCTGTCCAGGGTTCCGTGGCTGCACCGCCTTAAGTCTGCGACTAGCCACGGCCAGCGGTCCAGTGACCATCCAAGAGACAAGGGTGACACACAATTTTCAGAAAGAGGGACCAAGTCCATCCAGTTACTGCTGACAACCTGAGAGGCATCCCAGAGAACTGAGATAAAGTCAGGAGTCCAGGAAGGAATATGTATTACTCCGGGATCCAGCAGGACCAGAGGATCTAGCCAGGCTCGGTTCCTCACAGACACACCCTTTGTTAATCTCAAAAAGTTCAAAGTCTAACCACGAACTGAAGATTTGGGTCACCCTGACTGGGTCAGCTGGTTTCTTTTACTTACTCTTGCAACTTTAACTGTTCTCTTTTTTAAAAAGAAGAAACAGAGGGAGTGAGACTGCAGCGAAGCTGTCCGGAAAGTTCGGGAGAGGCCCAGGGAGAAAAGCGCTGACACGGATTGGAAGTCCTCTAAGGTCGCCGCACACATCGAACGCGCGCCCGGGGCGCGAGCAGCAGTCTGGGGCACCCGGCGGGAGGAGAGTTGGGGAATCTGAATTGCGGGATGGGCACAATTCCCTAGCGAAGAAGGCGAGGCGGCTCCAGAGCAGGAACTGGCCCCGGGGATGCCCGAAAGCCCCCACCCGCCTGCGCTGGGGCTGGGAAGCAGTAGGGGGAGTCGCGCCCCAGCGCATCCCGCGAAGCCCCTGCAGCGGGTACCTACGGCGCGAGCGAGGGGCGAGACCCCTGGGCGGCCCCAGGCTAGACAGAGCCCAGCAGAGCGCCCAGCCCTGAAAACGCCCGCGTCCGGAGCCCACCGGTCCGCGGCCCCTTTTTCCCCCACCCGCCGGCACTCGGAGGACGCGCGATCCGCTGGGCCCGAGTCGCGCCCCTCGGGAGACCGCGCGCCCGCACCCCCGCCCGCAGCGGACGCAGCCCCGACGTTCCTCCGGCCCCCGCCCGCGCCCACCCGGCGCCGAGCCGCGCTGCCCAGCCCCGCCGTCCAGTCCAACCCCTCCCCCGGGTCCCCGGCGGCTGCGAGGGTCTCTAAGGGCGCTGCTCTGAGTCCCCGGAGCCCGATCGCACCCTCGGCGGCGGCGGCGGCGCGTCCCTTACCGAGCAGCGGCTCCGTGCGGCTCCAGGGCCCCGCGGCGCGCCGGGCATTTTTTTCTGGGAAACTTCTCCCCGGTCCGCAGGGCTGAGCCGGCCGGGCAGGAAAAGCGCTCAGAGCCGGGAGGCTGAGACCATCCGGGAACTTCGCTGGATGTAAACCCTCCCCCTCGGCTCCCCCCACCCCGCCCCGCGGCCCCGCCACATGTGGACGCGCTGCGAGGCCGCCGCCGGCCCTTCGCCCGCCTCTCTGTGCGCCGCGCCCGCGCTCCCTGGGGCTGAGGCTCTGCGTCCCACAGACTGGCGAGCCCCGAGGTACACGACAGGAGTGGGGCGATTAGGAGGCTGGGGCTCGTGCGTCGCTCCGTCCACCTCCCTTGTGCTTGCAGAGGAGCGGGAACTGGAAGGGGTGTCCAGCCGAGGGCCCTTTCCCCCCACGGACTGCTAGTTCTCCAGCTATCGGGGTGCCCCCTCTCCAACCCCAAGCGGAAGCCTTTTCTCCTCGCCTTCTCTGCTCTCCAAAGAGGGATCGTGCTTCTGGACACCTTAAATTCAAATTCATCTTAAAAATGAATTTTAATATGGAGTGGCACCCTCGGAGGCCCAGGGTCTGTCTGCATCTGTCTCCCTGACCATTGCGTGGGGAAGCTGTGCTGCTCTTCTCGTGGAAAATGCCCGTTGTCTCCACCAACAATCAGCTGCGGTTGAGTAGTTTTGCTCCTAGTGGAGATGGATTTATCATCAGCCACCCACATCTTCAAATACGGTAGCATCCACAGCAAACATTTGGAGAAAGCTGAGGTTCTCCTCTCTTGCTTGAGCTGTTACTGGCCGGCCCTGAAAGCCGCCACCTCCAGGCTCCAAAGAAAAGTTAACACTCACTAAGACTATGCATGTTAGAACGTGTGCATTTGAAAAGAACAAGTTATCATTAATACAATAACCATTTAATCATAGTGCTAAGATATCAAGGCTGTGTATCCCCTTAAATGAAAGCAGAGAAGTTGGGAATATATGCACTTCAGAATTGATGTCCTGGACTAAGAAGGTGGTCGGTCCATCCTTCACTTTAAGCTGTCTGCTCCTATGCCAGTTCCCATGTACACACTTGTACCTTGACATTGTCTTAACAGATACAGTAATCCTTCTAACAAAAAGATTAGTAATATGGGAAACTTCTCAATGACAAATTTTGTCTCTAAGTGTACCCATCTTTTAAAACTTCACTGTATACTTCATCATTCCATCATTGGAAGCTTTTCTTTTTCAACCATTTCTATGATGATATGCATATGTAATGTTTTATATAAAATGAAGACAATTGATTTCATATATCAGTATATTATACCAAACTTGAGAAAAAAATTATTAGCACTTAATCACAATCATGGAAATTAAGCCCAGGAGCTGCCTCCCATCAGCTCTCTGTCTCAATTTTTGCCCCAGTCAAATGGACTTCTCTGGTGGTTTAATGGTAAAGAATCCTCCTGTAATGCAGGAGACACGGGTTCGATCTCTGAATTGGAAAGATCCCCTAGAGAAGGGAATGGCAATCCACTGCAGTATTCTTGCCAGGAAAATCCCATGGACAGAGGAACCTGGAGGGCTACAGTCCATGGTGTCACAAAAGAGTCGGACGCAACTTACTAACAACAATAAATGTAAAGGCAATTGGTTCACTGCAGTATTCCCAGCACCTGGAACATTCCTAGTATTCATTACCATGGGATGAAAGACTAATAAGCATTAACCTAGGTCCTTTTAGCAATACATCTACTATCTCATTTAATTCTCAAGGCAAAATTGGCTAAATAGATATTTGTCACAGTTATACAGATGAGGGACTTCCAAAGGAATGAGGTTTTCCAAGGAGGGGTGATGAGAAGCACAAGTCCAGAGGAGTTTGATCCGACTGCTAGTTTCTGGTGCCCCTACAGGAGCTTCCATCCAGGCCAGAGAGGAAGGCAAAAGGCCTTAAACTCACAGCTTCTAAGTAAGTGTCTGAAGAAGATCATGTGGGCTGTAGGTTTTACTCATGGGGGGAATGGACTTAATGACATGAAAGGCATTTGTTCTGATGACTCTGGTGGATGATGAAGCCTTGCTTCTTGGTCAGGTGTCAGGACAGGTACCTGCAAAGACCTTGTGTGTATGAGAAGTCACTTCAGTTGTGTCTGACTCTTGCGACCCTCTGGACTGTAGCTCACCAGGCTCTTCTGTCCATGGGCTTCTCCAAGCAAGAATACTGGAGTGGGTTGCCATGCCCTCCTCTAGGGGATTTTCACAACCCAGAGATGGAACCGGTGTCTCTGGCATCTCCTGCACTGGTATGCAGGTTCTTTACTGCTAGGACTTCCCAGGTGGTGCTAGCGGTAAAGAATTCACGTGCCAAAGCAGGAGACAGATGTGGGTTTGGTCCTTGGATCTGGAAGATCCCCTGGAGGAGGAAATGGTAACCCACTGCAGTATTCTTGCCTGGAGAATCCCATGGACAGAGGAGCCTGGCAGACTACAGTCCATGGGTCACACACAGTCAAGACACGACTGAAGTGACTTAATGCCACCTGGGAAGCCCACTGAAAAGACCTTAGGGTCTCCCAAAGTCACAGGGTTTTCCAGATGTCCTCCTCCCATCACAAGAATCCAGGTGCCCAGCTTCAGTGAGATGCGGCTGCACAGCTGAAGGACCAGGAGAACCAGGAAGTGTGGCGACCCCAGGACTCTGTGGGCCTTTTCCAGCATTCTCAGGGAGTCCCTGCACAAGTGTGGCCATGCTGGAATGCATTCCACACCTTACTCTGCAGGAGTGGAGGATGCTGGGAGAGGGCAGAGAAGTCTGAATTTGTTTGCTTTATTGTGGTAAATTGATAGTTACTTTTAAAAAATGCCTTATGAACATGCTGTTAAAATATGATTGATCTGGAAGACAGCTCTTTAAAAGGTGAGGTGGGCACTCACTAAAATATCCCAAGAGTATTTTGAAGAATGATAATGTGTCATGAACCCAAGCAAATGATGAACTCAAGTTTCTGCAGTAGGTTTTAAAAGTTAAAGAAGTTAAATATATATAACAATATCAGTTCAGTTCAGTCACTCAGTTGTGTCCGACTCTTTGCGACCCCATGGACTGCAGCACTCCAGACCTCCCTGTCCATCAGCAACTCCCAGAGTTTACTCAAACTCATGTCCATTGTGTCGGTGATGCCATCCAACCATCTCATCCTCTGTCTTTCCCTTCTCCTGCCCTCAGTCTTTCCAGGTGTCAGGGTCTTTTCCAATGAGTTGTCTCTTCACATCACGTGGCCAAAGTATTGAAGTTTCAGCTTCAGCATCAGTTCTCCCAATGAATATTCAGGGTTGATTTCCTTTAGGATTGACTGGTTGGATCTGCTTGCAGTTCAACGGACTCTCAAGAGTCTTCTCCAACACCACAGTTCAAAAGCATCAATTCTTTGGCGCTCAGCTTTCTTTATAGTCCAACTCTCACATCCATACATGACTACTGGAAAAACCATAGCCTTGACTAGACGGACCTTTGTTGGCAAAGTAATGTCTCTGCTTTTTAATATGCTGTCTAAGTTGGTCATAACTTTTCTTCCAAGGAGTAAGCATCTCTTAATTTCATGGCTGCAATAACAATATAAAACATTTCAAAATAATGATAATAAAATTAGCAAATGGTAGAATCTATGCGATGGGGTTGAGTGAAAATCTGTAATTTGAGATTTATTATCTGTGTGAAAGTACTCAAAGATATTCCTAAACTTAAAACTTTTATTTATTTTTTAACTTAAAACTTTTAAAAACTCCGTGTATACACTCTTTTTTTCCCAAAAAAAAAAACAAGTGTTCTAAATTTGCTCTTCTTTTCTGTGATAATAAATGGCCATTAGCAATACGCTACCTATTCAATAGTTTAGAAAAAAATAAGTTCTCTTAATCCATCCTTTTAATGTAAAGTAACATTTTGATGATGTGAGAAACAGCCTTTGAAAAGAAATTTGTACTCTAGAAAGTATTTTTGAAAATAAATATTTAGAAGTATTTCTATCGTCCTATAGTTTTATTTTTTTAATGTTTATTATCTATTTACTTTGAAAATTTGAAGAATTTTAGATCTGCCTAAAAATCTTCCTATCAACATATCTAGAAGAGAGAGGGACAACTGAGTTCTTTGTTAAAATTGTGAAACGCATCCAATTCTAATAAGCTTGCAATAATAAATTATTGACCACAGGGAACAGAGAAATTTACCAGCTGAATGTCAATAAATACATTTATATAACAGGTGAGTGAGACTGAAAAAAATCACTGTGATTTCCGAAGCACACTCACTGCTTTTCTTCTTTGTGGGGAGTCAGTAGCTGTTTCAAGGCCTCTTCTGCAAGGTCAGCCACATGGTTCACAAGCAAGGAGTGTACTTTGAATTGGACCTTCAAATCCAATTTTATCACAAAGGGTTAAACCAAAGTTGTAAAAAATAATGGAGCAGTAAAAAGATCTATGACTGCCAGAGGTCGGGGGCAGGGAGGAGAGATGAATAGATGGAGCACAGAGAATTTTTAGGGCGATGAAATTACTCTGTGTGATACTGTCATGGTAGATTCGTGTCATTATACGTTTATCAAAGCCCAGAAAACGTACAACACAAAGAGTGAACTCTAATGCAAAGTATGGACTTCAGTTAATAATCACGTATCAATGTTGGCTCATCATTTTATAACAAATGTACCATACTCAGATGAGCTGTTATTAATTGAGAAAACCAAAGAGGAGAAGGTTTTGAGCAGGTATATAGGAACTCTTTGTACTTTCTGCTCAATTTTTCTGTAAACCTAAAACTCCCCCTCAAAATAAAGTCTATTAATTTTTTTTTAAATGAAGCATATTCAGTTATAGCTCTCTCGGAATGTTTTCATTGCATCTTTAAGTGAGAGCCAAATGTTTTGTACTTTAATAAGTAAAACATTTAGAAAACACCATTTATCTCTAACTCATTTGCTTTAATTTATATATTTACGTATGTTTGATAATATACTATGGATTAGTACACTGATTAGTACCTAATTATAATCTGTAAGTCATTATCAATCTGTGTGTCAGGGGGTTCGTCCTCAAACGTTTTGTTGACATTATGCACACTCAAAATGTTGGTTGCTCCCTGAACTAGTGCTTCCCTGTGGAGAAAGTCGGCTTCACACGGCTCAGTGACTTGTCTGGCAGCGGCTTAATAAGCACTCTTGGAAGGTGTTGCAGGAACATGAGTTACTGAGGCTGCCTTCCTGGGGCCGGGGTGGCAGCAGCCAGGCAGCCTGCAGGGAGTGCGCCCCGCGGTAGGATTAGGGGCTGAGGGACTTGGCTTCCTCAGAGAGCATAAAAGAACTGGAATATTCATGACCAGACCAAGTGACAGGCAGGCTGGGAGGCAGGCTGGAGCACTGCAAAAGCCAGGGCCTCTGGCAGGAGGAGGGGGGATGAGATTGGCTTACCCCCAGGCTATTAATCAACGTGTAAGTCATGGTGCTCATGGGTAGGCCTAGCAAAGCTATAAAATGGGTAGATTTCACCAGCAGGGTCAGTTCTGGCAGCATGATGGGGCCTGTCAGACCTGCAGTATCAACGGTCACTGGAGTGATAAAGCCCTTCGGGCTGGACTCGAGAGACTGGACTCAGAGGAGCTGGCAGGGCCGATGTGGCCAGAGGAGCCAGTGAGGGCTGAGGGGGTCAGCCAGTCAGGCCAGGCTAGCTGGCTCAGCCTTCCCTTCAGTTGGGAGGGAGACGTGGCTCCCACTTCCTTGCTCATCACAGAACTGAATTAGGAAATGAAATGGCCACTTCTTGGGGCTCCCCTGGCTGGAGGTCCAGATAGTAAAGAAGCTGCCTGCAATGCAAGAGACCTGGGTTCGATCCCTGGGTTGGGAAGATACCCTGGAGAAGGGAATGGTTACCCTTTCCAGTATTCTTGCCTGGAGAATTCCATGGACAGAGGAGCTTGGTGGGCCACAGTCTATGAGGTTGGAAGGAGTCAGACACGCCTGAGCTCCTGACACTTTCTCTTTCATGGCCACTTCTTGGCCTGCAGAGAGTGCTGCTGGGCCATCCACCAGCTACAGAAAACCCCCAATGCAGCCTCTCCCAACCCCTGAAGCCCAGAGTTCCTTTCAGATGATGCCCCATCATGTACATCAGTGGTTGGTCATGCCTTTTAAGAGCAGAGCTCTTGCTTTACACAACATTATGCAGAGCACCAAAAGTATAAGGCCACCCAAGGCATAGACACCCTGGTGGAAGGGAGCTCAGATGTCTGTCCACGCTTAACTTCCAAAATAGACCCCCAGGCATAACTTGAGAACCACTGTCTAGAGAAGCAAGTGCAGGCCCCATGACATTCCTCCTATTTCGCTCTCCAGTCCTGTCCTCGGCCACCCCTTGCTTTGCATTTTGTGCCCTGAAGCATAGCACTGTTCCCTCACATCTGAGCTCTTTTGTGTCTCTGTCCTTTGGCTTGCGCTGTTCTTCTGCTAGGGGTGCCTATCCACTGGCTGCCTCTGGCCCAGTGTTCAGAATTCTGCCTGTGAGAGCATCTCCTCTGATAAGGTCTCTGGGCTCCCATAGTGCCTTTGAGGTGTCTACATCTGAGACATTACCTCTTTCTACTGAAATACTTTCTGTATGTGTTACCCCACTAAGGTGGAGACTTCCCAAGGGTCAGGAATTCCCATTTCTAGCACCTGGCATAATTGATACAATTGTTGAAACACTCTCAGTCATTGGTTTAGAATGCAAAGCGTCCTTTCTGGATGGGAGAAGACAATGTGTAATAAAGAATGGAGGGGGCACAGTGCCTGAAAGCAGAGGGGAGAGGAGCTCAGGGGCTAGAGGGAAAATAAGCATGCCCTGTGGGTTTTTGCATAAAGTCACTGAAAGTTCATTCCCAACAGGGCTTGGGCCTGACCCACCTGGCACCACTGCTACCAATTAAACCTGGTAATAAGTAACTGAGAAGGTGCGCTCTGGTGTGCAGTAGCAGAGCCTTGCCAGGAGTTCTGGAGGCTTCGGATCAGTTCCCTGAGATGCTGCGGGCCTCCAGGGATTCTAACCAGAGTAATGGACTTTAAAAAGGGAGACAGCTGAATGAGGGAAATTCGTTAGAGTCCCAAGGGAAAGATAATGGTTTGGTTAAGGACTCCTTCAGATCTGTCTGAAGGAAGAAAACTCTTACTGGAATTATTTGCTCATGGTTAGGGAAGGGGAGAGGGAAAAGGCATTGGATTTTGTATTATGAGAACCAGATGGATCCCAGCCTTGCTTTAATATGTTGAACAATCTCTCTACCTTCATTTTCTCCATATATAGAATGAGCTAGCAATGCTCACCTTCCAAGCTTCCCAAGTGCATTGCAAGAACAAATAGGTCCAGCCCTGCCACTTGCTGGGCTTGTGACCTTGAGCAAGCTTCTTTAAACTCTGTGAGCCTCAGTTTCCTCACACTTCAAATGGGACACTAATTGTATCCTAATTCCTTTAATTAATGAGGTAATCCACAGGAAGCTCTTGATACAGGACCTGATATAGAGTGAGCACTCAATAAAAACTAGTTAAACTTATTACCCACACACGGAACCATTTGGAGAAGTTTAATTGAGGATAAAAAGGTAGATGAACTACCAAACAGCAAAGTATTTAATATTATAAAGCTGACCCCTGTTAGCATCAAGTCGGAGCTCCTTAGCAATACGAAGTTTGGGGCCCAACCCCAGACCTACTGAAGTTTAACAATTCATGGAGAAGGCAATGGCACCCCACTCCAGTACTCTTGCCTGGAAAATCCCATGGATGAAGGAGCCTGGTAGGCTGCAGTCCACGAGGTCGCTAAGAGTCGGGCACGACTGAGCGACTTCACTTTCACTTTTCACTTTCCTGCATTGGAGAACGAAATGGCAACCCACTCCAGTATTCTTGCCTGGAGAATCCCAGGGACGGGGGAGCCTGGTGGGCTGCCGTCTATGGGGTCGCACAGAGTCGGACACGACTGAAGCGACTTAGCAGCAGCAGCAGGTGATTCATATGCACATTAAAGCAAAAATGTAGAAGCGCTGATGCATGTATCACTTTGTCATTTGGGGCAGGTTCCTTAATCTCCCCATCTCCTTTTGTCATCTATAAAATCCTGGCTCACAGGGCCGAGGTGGTGGTTAAATGATGTAATCTGTGCCAAGTGTCAAGGATGGCACCCGCCTAAGTGCCCTTCGGGATTTGCCGCTCTGCTCTTCAGCCTCCGGCACGCGCCCCCGCCCCCGCCCAAGAGCCTTTGCGGCTCTGCTCTCCGGCCCGCCCCTGCCCCCAAGAACCTTGCACCTGCGGCTATGGTTCAGCAGGAGCCAGACTGCCAAGTTCGCGTCTTGACTTCCCTCATCCAGGGCGAAGTCTGCCTGTGCGGCCTGGACAGCTACCTCTCTGCTCCAAGGCTCAGCGCCCTCTCTAATAAAGTTGGATCAGTGATTGTACCTAGCTCTCAGGGATGCTGAAGCACTGAGTGAGATGTGCAGCTGAAGCTAGTGCTCAGCTTTATCCATAGGCGCCTACTGAGTGGAGTCCACGCTGCAGGCTCAACGGTGCCCCTGACCCTCTGGAGCTTGTTGCCTCTTGCTGCCCAACCAACAGGCGCAGGAATTCCCTTGGTACCAGGGATGACAGGACCCATTCCCTACCAAGCAAAGAAACGAGAGAGGGCAGGCTGGCCCAGGTGAGTAGACCTGTCTGACTTCTCCCTCTGGCCTCTAAGCCCCATGGGGTAGGACCTCTTCTGTCTAGCTCACCAGCAAGCTTGTGGAGGGTCTAAGGAGCCTAAGTTTGAGGAGCGTTTTACCTCCACATAATGAATGCATGTGCTAGGTGTACCTGTGGATAAAGGATAGAAGAGCACTGAAGGTATGATGAATATGGTGAAGAGAGAGGAGACCCATCCCCACCTATCTGTCCTGGGCCAGCTAACCTGCTCTGTTAGGATTGAAGGAAAGACAACGACATTGATCCATATTCTCATTGTTTCCTCTAACACCCTATTGTCACAGTTCCTCTCAATGACGCAGGTGCCACCATGAGAAGCGAGTCCCTTTAAGGAACTAACAGTCTCCTGAAAACCCCAGCTGGCTTCTTTGAGGTTAGTGGAGAACTTTTCATCTCTGCGGTTAATTTGGTGGTGGGATCTCATTGCCTGGCGAAGAATCTTGTGCAATGAAGGGTTTTTGTTTTTTTTTTGGTATGTTTTTTATTTTATTGAAATATAGTAGATTTATAATATTGTGTTTACTTCTGGTGTACCTCAAAATGATTCAGTTATACATACATTATTTTTCAGATTCTTTTCCATTATAGTTACTACAAAATATTGAATATAGTTCCCTGTGCTATACAGTAAATTCTTACTGTTTACCTATTTTATATACAGTAGTGTATATCCCAAACACCTAACTTATCCCTCCCTGCTTTTCTTCCTTTGATAATCGTGTTTGTTTTCTATGTCTGTCTGTTTCTGTTTTGTAAATAAGCTCATCAGTATCATTTTTTTTAGATCTCACATGTAAGTAATGTATATTTGTCTTTCTCTTTCTGACTTACTTCGCTTAGTACGATAATCTCTCGGTTCATCCAGATTGCTGCAAACGGCATTATTTCATTCTTTTTTATGACTGAATGATATTCCATGGTGTGTGTGTGTGTGTGTGTGTGTATGTATATACCACATCATCTTTTATCCATTCATCTGTCGACGGACATGAGGGTTGCTTCCATGTCTCTGCTATTATAAACAGTGCGGCTGTAAACATTAGAGCGCGTGTATCTTTGCAAATTAGAATGTTTTTCCAGATATAGGCCCAGAAGTGGGGTTGCGGGATCATATGGTAGTTTCTGTTTTTAAAGAACCTCCATACTGTTTTCTGTGGAGGTGGCACCGATTTACATTTCTGCCAACCATCTAGGAGGGCTCCCTTTTCTCCATACCGTCCCCGGCATTTATTTGTGGTCTTGTTGATGACGGCCATTCTGACTGGTGTGAAGTGATGCCTCGTTGTGGTTTTGATTTGCATTTCTCTGTTAGTGATATTGAGCGTCTTTTCATGTGCCTATTGGCCATCCATATGTCTTCTTTGGAGAAATGTATATTTAGGTCTTTTGAAAGTGGGCACAGGTTTGATTCCAAGTCCAGAAGGGACCGTGACTAGTCAAGGGAGTGAGCCCTGTGGAAGCTGGGACTTCTGTTTGCACCAGCTCCACGGCCTTCCTCCTGAGGGGGCAATGCCTGCTCCCGGAAGGCTCTGAGTGGGGAAGACTGGGCCAGAGTGCTGCCTGCTACTTCTTGCTTCCCATGTGACATTAGGCTAATTATTTCTTTCTCTTGAAAATCAACCGACTTGTCTGGATAATGAAGGTAATAAAATGTTCTTGTGTTGCGTTGTCATGGAAATGAAAATGGAACACGCTTTTGAGTATCCAAAGTGAAACACCTGAGGGTGTGAACAGGGCACTATTAGTAATTCCCCAGGAGCCTGGCCTGGCGGCAGTTCCCCTGACAAAGGGACATATGTGTTCTGCTTAAAGAGCACATCCTAGGAGCTCCACCAACGGTATATCATTTCTATCATTACATCTACTTAAGAAGGATCGCCAGATCCAGCAAAGAAAGGTGTGTCACAGAGCCCAGTGGTAAGGCCAGGTGAGACTTATGGGCTTAGAGATAAAGAAAATGTAGCCAAGATTCAATTCATGAATCACTGGGTTTATTGCACACCATTAGCGTGAAACACAGGTTATCAAAGTAGGGAGAAAAAGAGGGCAGGTCATAAACCAGTCCCAGGAGAAGCTTGGGAAGGAGGTGTCTAACAAGGGCAGTAGCCTCTGGTCCAGCAAGGGGTCTAGCGAGAACTGTGAACGAGAAGTCACCCTCTGCTCCAACTGGGCCTCCAGTGCCCCTGGATCAGCTCTCAACAGCATGGAGCCACGTCCTCCAGCAAAGAGCCTTCAAGTCACCGGACTCGGTGGTCCCATGTTGCGGAGTCTGCCAGAGGGGAGTAAGCCTGCGCCCCAGGTGTTCCTGTCCCTACCAGTTGCTCCTTCGTTCCAGTGAAGTTTTCCTGAGCACATTACTAAACAATTTCCTCATCTAAAGTGACACTCTTAATTTATCACACTAAGACACCACAGTCCTACACCAGATATTCCAAAACAACTAATAAGGAAGTTCATGTTGGCCACTGTGACTCCATCTTGAATGAACACAGCTCAAGTTCTGCCAGAGGAATAGGAATCATGGCATGAAAGAAATCTCATTATAACACAGGGTCTGAAATATTGCCTGGAATGAGCTTACACTAAAAAAAAAAAAAAAAAGTTGTTTATCTGAAATTCAGATTTAACTGGCTATACTGCACCTTATCTGGCAACTCTTGTTTAAGAGCCTCGGGTCACAGAGAGTTAAGTGATCAACCAGACAATGTCATAAGAGGGAGTGCCTCTTAGAAACAGACTGTTGCATTGGTTCTTTTCTCCCAGTAGCCACTGGGGTTGTTTTGGAGCCGGCCTTAGGAGAAAGGGGAAGAGTAAACCAGATGAGGGTGAGGGGAATGGTGGCAGTGATGGAAGGCTCAGGGAAACTGGAGGGAAGATGTAAGATCTCCTGAGGAAGGAATGGAGACGGCCTGAGACCCTTTCAGAGCTTGGAGGTTTGAGAGATGAAGGACAGAATGAACCTTTGAGGGAAAGATGAAGAGGGGTAAGAAAAGCTCAGGGGGAGGTGCTGAGTTGTACTTGCAAAGGCCCAAAGGCAGGAGGGTGGTTACTGGTAACTGGGGTAAAGTTTCAGGTGTTTATCTCGATCCTGACATGTCAGCATGTTGGGTTATTTACCAGAATGTTCAGAGGAGAAGATTAGCAGGTCCGTTTGTTTTGTTTTCTTTCATTTGCTGTGGGTTTTTTTTTTTTTTTTTTTTTTTTTTAGCTAAAGAAAGAAAGAAAGTGAAGTCGCTCAGTCATGTCCGACTCTTTGCGACCCCGTGGACTGTAGCCCACCGGGCTCCTCTGTCCATGGGATTCTCCAGGCAAGAATACTGGAGTGGGTTGCCATTCCTTCTCCAGGGGATCTTCCCAAGCCAGGGACCAAACCCGGGTCTCCCGCATTGCGGGCAGACGCTTTATCCTCTGAGCCACCAGGGAAGGGTTGGTGTTTTTTTTTTTTTTTTAACTAAAAGAGGTTTAGAAGCAAGGGAGACGAACCACGGCCTCCTGCACACTGAGTGCTGCGGGACTGGAGAGCGGGCTGTGCTGCGGTAGGAGTAGGGCTGGGGGCTGTCCGGCGGCCAAGGCCAGGGCTCCGTCTTAGTCCTGTCCGACTCCAAGAGACACCTGCTTGTGGCAGGGATGTCCCGAGACTCTGCAGAGCCGGGACTAGGGATGTCCTGAGACTCTGCAGAGCCGGGACTAATGTGAGCCCCGAGGCTGTCATTATTGCAGATGGAATCTGGGGAGGCTGGCCTCTCTCGGCTGGGGCCTTGCCTCGCTGGGCCATCAGCCCCATTGACCCCTTGTTGAGGGGCCCTCTTTGGGAAAGGGTGGTATGCTGCTGCTAAGTCCCTTCAGTCGTGTCCGACTCTGTGCAACCCCATAGACGGCAGCCCACCAGGCTCCCCCGTCCCTGGGATTCTCCAGGCAAGAACACTGGAGTGGGTTGCCATTTCCTTCTCCAATGCATGAGAGTGAAAAGTGAAAGTGAAGTCGCTCAGTCGTGTCCGACTCCTAGCGACCCCATGGACTGCAACCCACCAGGCCCCTCCGTCCATGGGATTTTCCAGGCAAGAGTACTGGAGTCGGGTGCCGTTGCTTTTAAGGAGTGATGTGGCGGATGCAAACAATAGGTTTATTTCGTGAGACGGCCCACAGACATTCAGTCTGGGTTAAGCCCCTGTGCACACACATACACATACGCATTCCCTTATTCTGGGTGTGAGAGGAGCAGCTGAGCCCTTCCCCTTTCCTAGATGAATCCTGGTGTGGGAGGGAGAGATTTCCACTGTCAGCCCCTCCTGAGATCAGATGGCTTGCTTGTGTGGGGATGAAGGAACTATCTGAAAGCTTCTCGAGAAAGTAGCGTGTGTGCAAGCTGCAAGTTCTTACTCTGCTGTTTTTACCTCGTGGTCGACAGAGGAGAGAAATTTGCTTCCAGCCAGTGGGGTCAAGTCCTTCTTCTCTCTTTCCCCTTCCTCCCCGTAACCCACACAAGGCTGCCCCAGGCACTCCCCTACAACTCAGCCAACCAAACCACACACTGGGACTAAGAAACGGGAGCGAGAAAGCGGAGGGTGGAGCCAAGGGCACACACCTGACGCCCGTCTTCCACCCAATTTTCTCCTCTATTGCATTCAGACTTTGTTTTCATTCGGCAATCCCCTCACTCGGGTTTCGGCATCAGCTCGTTTCCACCTGAGCTCCTGTTCCCCAGGGGTGTGACTTCTTGCTCATTCTCACACGTGACAAGGCAAGCGTGAGTGAAGGAACTGTCAAATGAAAAACTCTGAAGCCAAGAAAGGAGAAACATGGGCAGAAGATGAGAGCCCGCTGTGCCGTCATGTCTGCCCTCCCCTTCTCTCCCTAGTGTTTGGATTCAAGTGTGCGGTCCAGATCTAGAGTTAAGTGCACTCAGTAGGAAAAAAAAAAAAAAGCTTATTTATTCTGAGATTATGCCTTTCCTACTTTTTGGTGTTAAAATTTCTTTTTTTTCCCCATAAAATGAAGGTCATAATAAATGATTTTAAAACTGTTCATAGGAAGCAAATATTAGCAGCCTCATATCAGTCCTTGGAAACAATTTCTTTAAAACATTTTACTCTTACACCTGAAATCCCAGAGTCTGGGAACCACTGGTTTGCAATCTTGGCCACCGCAGGTGGCTGGGCCCGAGCCAGTGTTCACGTTCAGGCGCCTGACGTGGTGCCCATGGGAACACCTGTGTGCTGCAGCATCCTTTCATGACAGGTGGGAAGGTGACAGAGCAGACTCCTGACATCATGGATTCTAGGATAGAACAGATCTTACCTCCCACTGATGTCCTTATCATACCATATAAATTGATGAGAAATCCAACATGCATTTTGGCAGCCACAAAATGCTCTCTGCTCTGTTTTGGGGCCTCCCTGGTGGCTCAGACAGTGAAGTATCCACCTGCAATGCGGGAGACCTGGGTTTGATCCCTGGATTGGGGAAGATGCCCAGGAGGAGGGCATGGCAACCCACTCCAGTATTCTTGCCCAGCGAGTTCCATGGACAGAGGAGCCAGGTGGGCTACAGTCCATGGGGTCTCAAAGAGTCGGACATGGCTGAGCAACTAAGCACCGCATGGCATCTCTGTTTTTGAGTTATATGTAGAAAGAACCTAAAATAGCTTCTCCACTGGAATCTGTTTTTAATTAGCTCTGTTGCCTTCTGATTCAGTTAAATTGAACAAATATGTATTTGACTACTAACTGGGCAAATGTGGAATGATGGGCTGTGGGAAAAGTAGGAGTAGATCAGATGTGGCCTCTGCCTTCCAAGAGGTTACAACCCAGTAGGGCAGTAAGACAAGAAAATGACCAGTTGCAATAAAGAGAAGACCATGGGGGAGAAGCGTGAGATGAAGCAATCTCAGGAGCGGGGTGGGGAAGCAGGGAGCAGTTCAGAGGAGACAGAGGTGATGGGGGACCTGCAGAAGCATTATGAGAAAGGTGACATCTAAATGGACCAAACTATGTGACCATCGTGGGGGCAGCAACTGTGTGATCACCCTGGTGTCCCTAGATCCCCGTACGCATATTCTCAATCACTTCAGTCGTGTCCGACTCTGTGCGACCCCATGGACCGTAGCCCGCCAGTCTCTTCTGTCTATGGGATTCTCCAGACAAGAGTACTGGAGTGGGTGGCCATTTCCTTCTCCAGGACGTCTTCCTGACCCAGGGATCGAACCTGTGTCTCCTGCGTTGGCAGGTGGATTCTTTACCACTGAGCCACCTAGGAAGCCTCGGGGGTGTTTTCCCACCTTGCAATTCAGTGGCTGCAGTACTTATTTTACACCACAAGAGGGAGCTGCTGCCCAGTTTATTTAACTAAAATAGTATTTCTCTAGGTGTACCCATACTGTGCCATTTAACTACCCTCCCCCTAAATAGCCCACCAAGCCAAAATTTCTTATCACAATACAATAAAACTATTATTGATGACGCATAATTTTCTGAAAGGAATTTCTCCTAAGTTACATGATTTGTGTGTGTGTGTGTGTGTATTTAAAATGTTTTTTATAAACAATTACCTTAGACCAGGCTGGAATGTTCTTCAGGTTCTAAATAATCCAGGGTTTCCCAGTTACGAGAACTTTGCTTATAAAAATGCCTTAGGACCTCATATGTGGGCAACAAATCTGAGTTAACAATCACTTCTAAGTGCCTGAGAATTCATGAGACTCAACATCTAGGAGAGATGTCAGTTGAGTACAGACTATTTAACTTGGATGTGCAATTTCATTTTGCAAAGAGCTACAAAATATAGTGGGCTTCCCAAGTGGTGCAGTGGTAAAGAATCTGCCTGCCAATGCAGGAGACACGAAAGATGAAGGTTGGATCCCTGGGTTGGAAAGATCCCCTGGAGGTGGAAATGACAACCCACTCCAGTATTCTTTCCTGGAGAATTCCATGAACAGAGGAGCCTGGTGGGCTACAGTTCATGGGGTTGCAAAGAGTCAGACACAACTGAGCTCGACCACAAAGTAGTCAAAATACAGGTGTGTCTTAAATAAAAACACCTGGTATATATAGTAACCAGAGCTTAGAAAGAAAATTAGCAAGTAATTGTGTATATAATTTCAAAGGATTTCTTGATTTATAAAGGCTTCTTTATAGGACTTTTCCAATAGAAAGCTTCCTCGTACTGTACATTAAAAAAACACACTTGAATTCCCTAAATCGAATCTACACACTATTTTTCAGCAACCATTTCTCTCAAATAAAATGTGTGCTGTTATCTAAAAATAGCCTCTATAAGTGACAGTTTATAGATAATTTAAATGTGGGAGGTAGCATTGTTAAGGTAAACTGAGATCAATGTGTTTTTAGCTGCCTGAGAATGAAATAGTAGAGTTTAAAGTGAAAGAATATTTGCTCAAATTCAACCTATGTAATGAAATCTGAATTTCATCTTCAATAAAGAAAACAACCCCTCTGGTCCTCCCAGAACTATTTCATTACTACCGATTCTTTTGGAACAGCAAGTCCCAGCTTTCTGCCGTCACCAGTGGCCACACTCTCCCTTGTCTGAATGCCCATGTTTGTATATCACCTTCTCCCTGTACTGTTGGTCCATGCCCTTCACTCCTAGAGGACAAGTACCAGGGCTTCTTGGTTTTTGTGTCACTTACAGAGCCGAGCCGAGGGCCGGTGGTGGGCTCTTCAATTGCTTTTAGCAAAGTAAAAAAAATCACAGCCAAGGGTGACTGATTGTTAAAAAGGAGGAAGAAAATGTGCTCTTAAAACTAAAGGTTATATGTTTGGTTATTTTCTGGCTGCTTGGTTGTTAAATCTTGATGCTCCAGTCAAGAGGCAGTAGGGGTGGTAAGGAGCACAGACTCGGGGCTCGAATCCTAACTCTGCCGCTTCTCGCTGTGTGTTCTTAGGAAAGAGTCCTTTCCTTTTCACGTCTCTGTTTCCCGTCATGTAACATGGATGATGCTGATGTGGATATGAAGCTTCCCACATAGGGTTTATTCTTTATAAAATACAAAGAACAGGGTCTGACCCCTAGTAAATACTACTAGTGATTATAAAATAGAATAATTATATTGATTGAGATGTAGTCAAAGTGTACTTTGATTTATTAAAAGCCAAAATAAAGCTTTTAAAAAATGTAATGGAGATGGGGTGATGAAAATGTTCTGGAATTATATAGTGGTGATGGTTGCATAGCCTTGTATACTAAGACCCACTGAAATGGATATTTTCAAATAGTAGGTTTTATGGTATGTGAATTATATCTCAATGTAAAAAATGTAGTGGAGGAAAAGTCAACAAATATTTATGGACACGTAATAGATAGAAGAGATAAGAAAGCCTTCCTCAGTGATCAATGCAAAGAAATAGAGGGAAACAACAGAATTGGAAAGACTAGCGATCTCTTCAAGAAAATTAGAGATACCAAGGGAACATTTCATGCAAAGATGGGCTCGATAAAGGACAGAAATGGTATGGACCTAACAGAAGCAGAAGATATTAAGAAGAGGTGGCAAGAATACACAGAAGATCTGTACAAAAAAGATCTTCATGACCAAGATAATCACGATGCTGTGATCATTGACCTAGAGCCAGACATCCTGGAATGTGAAGTCAAGTGGGCCTTAGAAAGCATCACTATGAACAAAGCTAGTGGAGGTGATGGAATTCCAGTGGAGCTATTTCAAATCCTGAAAGATGATGCTGTGAAAGTGCTGCACTCAATATGCCAGCAAATTTGGAAAACTCAGCAGTGGCCACAGGACTGGAAAAGGTCAGTTTTCATTCCAGTCCCAAAGAAAGGCAATGCCAAAGAATGCTCAAACTACCGCACAATTGCACTCATCTCACACGCTAGTAAAGTAATGCTCAAAATTCTCCAAGCCAGGCTTCAACAGTACATGAACTGTGAACTTCCAGATGTTCAAGCTGGTTTTAGAAAAGGCAGAGGAACCAGAGATCATGGAAACAGCAAGAGAGTTCCAGAAAAACATCTATTTCTGCTTTATTGACTATGCCAAAGCCTTTGACTGTATGGATCACAATAAACTGTGGAAAATTCTGAAAGAGATGGGAATACCAGACCACCTGACCTGCCTCTTGAGAAACCTGTATTCGGGTCAGGAAGCAACAGTTAGAACTGGACATGGAACAACAGACTGTTTCCAAATAGGAAAAGGAGTACATCAAGGCTGTATATTGTCACCCTGCTTATTTAACTTATATGCAGAGTACATCATGAGAAACACTGGGCTGGAAGAAGCACAAGTTGGAATCAAGATTGCCGGAAGAAATATCAATAACCTCAGATATGCAGATGACACCACCCTTATGGCAGAAAGTGAAGAGGAACTAAAAAGCCTCTTGATGAAAGTGAAAGAGGAGAGTGAGAAAGTTGGCTTGAAACTCAACCTGCAGAAAACGAAGATCATGGCATCTGGTCCCATCACTTTATGGGAAATAGATGGGGAAACAGTGGAAACAGTGTCAGACTTTATCTTTTTGGGCTCCCAAATCACTGCAGATGGTGACTGCAGCCATGAAATTAAAAGACGCTTACTCCTTGGAAGGAAAGTTATGACCAACCTAGATAGCATATTCAAAAGCAGAGACATTACTTTGCCAACAAAGGTCCATCTAGTCAAGGCTATGGTTTTTCCAGTGGTCATGTATGGATGTGAGAGTTGGACTGTGAAGACAGCTGAGCACCAAAGAATTGATGCTTTTGAACTGTGGTGTTGGAGAAGACTGTTGAGAGTCCCTTGGACTGCAAGGAGATCCAACCAGTCCATTCTGAAGGAGATCAGCCCTGGGTGTTCTTTGGAAGGAATGATGCTCAAGCTGAAACTTCAGTACTTTGGCCACCTCATGCGAAGAGCTGACTCATTGGAAAAGACTCTGATGCTGGGAGGGATTGGGGGCAGGAGGAGAAGGGGATGACAGAGGATGAGATGGCTGGATGGCATCACTGACTCGATGGATGTGAGTCTGAGTGAACTCCGGGAGTTGGTGATGGACAGGGAGGCCTGGCGTGCTGGGATTCATGGGGTCGCAAAGAATCGGACATGACTGAGCGACTGAACTGAACTGAACTGAAGCAGATAAGATGGGTATAATACTATTAACTAAATGATAGACTTTATACAGATTTCATCAGATTTCCACTAAAGTCCTTTTCCTGTTCCAGAGTCCAATTCTGAATGGCACTAAGCAGCTCTCCTTTTTAATTTTTTTTTTTTTTTAAATAGAGGTGGTCCAGTGGTTAAGAGTCTGAACTCTCAGTGCAGGGGCATGGGTTTGATCCTTGACTGGGGAAGTTCTGTATGCTGCAGGCCATGGTCAAAATAGTAAGTAAATATTCTTTTATATATTTTTTAAAAAGAAAATTTTAAAAATCGTGGTGTAAATGACATGTAGCAGTATGTTTCAGGCTCACAACATAATGATTTGATACTTGTTTACACGGCAAAACAATGACCACAGTAAGTCTAGTTAACATATGTCACCTTATATGGTCACAAAAATTTTTTTTCCTGTGATGAGAACTTGTAAGATGTGCTCTCCTTAGCACTTCCAAGTATGCAGTAGGGTATTATTAACTCGAGTCACTGTGCTGTACGTTGCATCCCCAGGACTTACTTATTTTATAGCTGCAACTTTGTACCTTTTGGTTCCCTTCACCCATTTTGTTCCTCTCCCCTCCAGTCTTCGCCTCTGGCAATCACCAATCTACTCCCTGTATCTATGAACTTGGCTTTGGGTTTTTAAATTGTTATAATAATTTGTAGATTCCATATATAAATGAAATCATTCAATATTTGTCTTTGTCTGGCTTACTTCACTTAGTATAATAATCTCTAGGTCCATCCATGTTGCTGCAAATGGCATTATTTCATTTTTTAATGGCTGAGTAGTATTCCATTGGGAGAAGGCAATGGCACCCCACTCCAGTACTCTTGCCTGGGAAATCCCATGGACGGAGGGGCCTGGTGGGCTGCAGTCCATGGGGTCGCTAAGAGTTGGACACGACTGAGCAACTTCATTTTCACTTTTCACTTTCATGCATTGGAGAAGGAAATGGCAACCCACTCCAGTGTTCTTGCCTGGAGAATCCCAGGGACGGGGGAGCCTGGTGGACTGCCGTCTATGGGGTTGCATAGAGTTGGACACGACTGAAGCAACTTAGCAGCAGCAGCAGTATTCCATTGTGTGTATGTGTATATGGATATATATATCTTCTTTATCCACTCATCTGTCGATGGACATTTAGGTTGCTTCCATGTCTTGGCTATTGTAAATAGTGCTGCTACGAATCTTTTTAAATTAGAGTTTTTTCCAGATACATGCCCAGGAGTGGGATTGCTGGATCATAGGGGTAGCTCTATTTTTAGTTTTTAAGGAAACTTCCATACTATCCTCCATAGGGGCTGCACCAATTTACATTCCCACCAACAGTGTAGGAGGGTTCCCTTTTCTCCATATTCTCTCTAAAACTTGTTATTTCTTATCTGTTTGATAATATCCATTCTAACGGGTGTGAGGTAATGCCTCATTGTGGTTTTGATTTTCATTTTCCCGATGGTTAGTGATGTTAAACATCTTTTCCTGTGACTGTTGGCCATCTATGTGTCTTCTTTGGAAAAACGTCTATTCATGTCCTCTGCCTGTTTTAAAATTGGATTTTTTTTTTTTTTTTTTGCTATTTTATGAGTTCTTTATATTTTTCGGATATTACCCCCTTTTCAGATATATGATTTGCAAATATTTCTTTCAGTTCAGTAGGTGGCCTTTTCATTTTGTGAGTGGTTTCTGTTGCTATGTAGCAGCTCAGCAGCTTTTAATTTGCCGAGACCCTTCTGACACGCTCGTCTCCCAGACTCAGTTTTCTCATGTGTGCAATGGGAACAAGGATAACAGTAACCTCCACCCTGAGGGATCTGATGAAGATTGAGGGGCTGGAAGAGTTAAGAGTGTTTTGTGGGCTATTAAGCTTCATGTCCTGGAGAAGGCGATGGCACCCCACTCCAGTACTCTTGCCTGGAAAATCCCATGGACAGAGGAGCCTGATGGGCTGCAGTCCATACGGTTGTGAAGAGTCGGACACGGCTGGGTGACTTCACTTTCACTTTTCACTTTCATGCATTGGAGAAGGAAATGGCAACCCACTCCAGTGTTCTTGCCTGGAGAATCAGGGACTGGGGAGCCTGTTGGGCTGCCGTCTATGGGGTCGCACAGAGTCGGACACGACTGAAGTGACTAAGCAGCAGCAAGCTTCATGTCCACAAAAAGGATTGACAATGAAGCCGAAGCATCCCTCTCTCACCAGCTGGCCTCCCTGCCCTGCACCGGGTCTTGTTCCTCTTGTTGACTCAGCTGCCAGAGGCCAACGGGAGGGAGGCTGTCCCCCGCTTTCCACCGAGGCCCGCCCTGGTCAGAGGAGTCCTGGTACTCCTGACCCCACAGGGGACACTGACCTGATTGACCGAGGCTCTGGCCTCCATCAGGGCCTCCTCCCAAGGCTTCCTGTGTATTTAAAAATCTCCCCCAAGTACCAGCAGCTCCCTGCTTTGAGGTGGAGAGAGGCTGGAGGTTACAGGCTCAGCCCTCCCCCTGGGTGTCTGAAATGGCGACTTGGGATGCCCCCAGCCACAGAGGGAGGAGGAGACCTTGAGTTGGCTCCGCTGCTTTGTGACTCTCTCCAGGCTGGGACCTCGGGCTTAGGGGCAGGGGCGAGCTCTGAATCTGCTCTGGGAGATGTCAGGGGTTGGGCTCCGTGTGCTCCCACCACTCCTGGCTCCCCCCGGGGCTTCCTGGGAGGACTTCTTCTTTGCCCACGGCCATTCACTCCCACAAGTCTTCCTGGTTAGTGCTCAGCAGTGGGTTGGATGGTGGCCCCCGAAATCCGAACCTCTGCTACCTGTCAGTGCCGCATTCTTTAGAAACAGGATCTTTCAAGGCAAGCAGCTGTGTCATGACTCACTTAACACACTGCAGTGGACCTGTTTACAGAGGATTTTCCCCTTTTTGCGTAACATGGCAGTTCCAACCCACAGAGAATCCCTTTATTTGTAAATCGGAGGTGTGTGCTATGCCTCATAGAGCTTAAATTCAGAAGTTTGTGCAGTTTCAGAAGTTCATATCTCAAACAAAGGGAAATGACACACCCTGTTTAAGAGTACATAAATCCCCTCAAAGTGTTTATTTTTAAAGATACTTTCATGTAAACAGTTCTGTTGAATGTCATAAATAAGCTGGGGAGGGGAAGGAATCTTCTAGAAACATGCGTATGTTGTTTACTAGCAGATGACATCTACAAAAGGTATTTGAAAGACACCTGAAACTTGTTTTTTGTTTTTTTTTTTTTTTTTTGTAGGTTAACTACCAGGTCTAATATTTTAAAAAGGTAATTCTTCTAAAGGATAATTTTTGTACTTCAGACTATCTTGATTGTCAACGTGTACAAACTATAATTTTAAAATTTATACCATCACTTGATTGTAAGTTTTAGTTGTCTTAGGTTAGGAATCAGTGAAAAGCTATATATGCTGGATATGGGTCAAAAATGACTATTATTTGCAAAAAATTTATAAAGAAATGGGAAGAAAAGATACTGCAAGACTCAGATACTGATTGGAAATAATCTTCAAGTTATCCTCAATCTCCCATTGTTTTCAGTTTCTCAAGAAGAATGAATGACATGAAATACAGCAGAATATTAACCCATATAAAGAGACTTCTCTGATGGCTCAACGGGTAAAGAATCTGCCTGCAGTGCAGGAGACACAGGAAATATGAGTTTGATTCCTGGGTCAGGAAGAACCCTGGAGGAGGAAGTGGCAACCCACTCCAGTATTCTTGCCTGAAAAATCCCAAGGACAGAGGAGCCAAGCAGGAGGGCTACGGTCCATGTGGTATCAAAGAGTTGGACATGACTGAGCGACTGAGTACAGCACAGCACAGCACAAAAATGAAGTGTATCCAAACATTGTAACGTAAGAAAAAAAGAAATAGGATCTCTGCAGATGAAATTGAATTAAAGATCTTGTGATCAGATAGTCTTTCGGACCCACCCTAAATTCAATGACAGGTGTTTTTTATAAGAGACATAAAAGCAGATGACACAGGTGGGGCGGAGGAGCAGGTCACTGAAGACAGAGGCAGAGATTTGCAGTTATGCTGCCGCAAGCCAGGGAACAGCAAGGGTTGTGGCAGCCTCTACAAGCCAGGAGTGAGGTGTGGAGCCTGCCCTTCCTCAGGCATCCAGAGGGAACCAGCCTGCCAGCACCTTGATTTTGGACTTCTGGCCTTGTCTTGTTCAGCTCTGGCTGTCGTAACAAAGCACAACAGACTGGGTGGCTTAAACAACAGAAATCAACTTCATCACGGTTCCAGAGACTAGAAGTCTGAGCTTAGTGTACTGGCCTGGTTGGGTTCTGCTATGGGCCCTCCTCCCGGCTGGCAGACCGCTGCTGTTTCACTACGGCCAGCACATGGCAGAAAGAGCAACAGACAGCAAGCTCTCTGGTGACCTGCCTTAAAAGGGCACTAATCCCATTATGAGGGTCCCACTCTCAGGACTGCATGTCAACCTGAGTTCCACAAAGCCCCATCTTCACATACCATTGCCTGGAGGGTAAGGGCTTCAACATGAGAACTTTGAGGGGACACAGGGCAGGCCATAGCAGAACTCCGGAACTATAAGAGAATAGCTGTCTGTTGTTTTAGGACACCCCAGTTTGTGATGGCATCCTTTGGTACCTGAGACAGTGGTCCTCCCAACTCTCCCAGCACCCTTCCTCAGTGAGACCACCAATCCAAGAGAAGATTTAGGGGCTCAGTGGGACCAAGGCAGGTCGTGTGCTGGGGGACAGCTGAGGATGTGGGCAAGTGGTGTGACAGCGGCCTGGGCATCCTGGATCCAGATTCAGTGGCCCCGGGAGGATGGGCACTGGGTGGCTGGGAGCTGTCATCGATGCCCCTGGCCTTTGGCCTCGTCACTGAGGGTGGGGGCCTGGCCGTGCACTTGGTGATGATTTATCAGCAGGAGCCCTTCCTGGGTTTCCTCCTAGACTTGCAGCCTGGGCCTGCAAGAGGCACTGGGCCAAACAGCCCAACACCTGGCAGCCATCCTGGGGAGGCATCCAGGGTGCAGCAGTCCTACAGAGCGGGTGCCACATTGCACATGGTAGGGCATGGGGCCTCATGGTAGTGCCCATGGTTGGCTATGGGGAAGCTCCAGTGCCCGTCTGGTACTCAGAGGAGCCCCCCCACAACCTCACTCAGAGCATGACCACACACCAACATCAAATGCCTCCTGTAGTCTTGTACCTGGAACCTACCTGGAGAAGAAAGAAGAAAGTGGGGGGATTGGAAACTGCAGCCCTAAGTTGAAAATTTTGAGGTCACACCCCCATCCATGTGCCTCTATCCTCGAAGATGGAGAGACAGTCCAGCTGCTCCCAGGAGGCCAAGCTGACCTCAGCAAACCAGCCCGCATGGGGCCGGAGCCCCCTGCACTTGGCAGTGGAGACCCAAGCAGCTGACTTGTGAGGGATTGTCCTGAGGGCAGATCGGGCCCTGCTGCCCCCTTGTAGGCATGTGCACACCCCCCGTGCTCAGCCCTGATCCTTCACACCCTCTCCTCGCCTGCTCCCTCCACTCATGGAACATCTGGATCTGAGAAAAGGACGACAAACCCAGCTTCTGCAGTTCAGTTCAGTCACTCAGTTGTGTCTGATTCTTTGAGACCCCATGGACTGCAGCACACCAGGCTTCCCTCTCCATCACCAACTCCCAGAATTTACTCAATCTCACGTCCATCAAGTCAGTGATGCCATCCAACCATCTCATCCTCTGTTGTTCCTTTCTCCTCCTGCCTTCAATCTTTCCCAGCATCAGGGTGTCAATTCTTCACATCCGGTGGCCAAAGTATTGCAGTTTTAGCTTCAGTGTCAGTCCTTCCAATGAATATTCAGGAGTGATTTCTTTTAGGATTGACTGGTTGGATCTCCTTGCAGTCCAAGGGATCCGCAAGAGTCTCCTCCAACACCACAGTTCAAAAGCATTAATTCTTTGGTGCTCAGCTTTCTTCACAGTCCAACTCTCACATCCATACATGACCACTGGAAAAACCATAGCTTTGACTAGACAAACCTTTGTTGGAAAAGTAATGTCTCTGCTTTTTAATATGCTGTCTAGGTTGGTCATAGCTTTTCTTCCAAGGAGCAAGGGTCTTTTAATTTTATGGCTGCAGTCACCATCTGCAGTGATTTTGGAGCCCAAGAAAATAAAGTCTGTCACTGTTTCCCCATCTATTTGCCATGAGGTGATGGGACCAGGTGCCATGATCCTGATCTTAGTTTTCTGAATGTTGAGTTTTAAGCCAACTTTTTCACTCTCTTTCGCTTTCATCAAGAGGCTCCTCAGTTCCTCTTTGCTTTCTGCCATAGGGTGGTGTCATCTGCATATCTGAGGTTATTGATATTTCTCCCAGCAATCTTGATTCCAGCTTGTGCTTCCTCCAGCCCAGCATTTCTCATGATGTACTCTGCATGTAAGTTAAATAAGCAGGGTGACTATATACAGCCTTGACATACTCCTTTTCCTATTTGGAACCAGTCTGTTGTTCCATGTCCAGTTCTAACTGTTGCTTCCTGACCCGCATACAGGTTTCTCAAGAGGCAGGTCAGGTGGTCTGGTATTCCCATCTCTTTCAGAATTTTCCACAGTTTCTTGTGATCCACACAGTCAAAGGCTTTGGCATAGTCAATAAAGCAGAAATAGATGTTTTTCTGGAACTCTTTTGCTTTTTTGATGATCCCGCATATGTTGACAATTTAATCTCTGGTTCCTCTGCCTTTTCTAGAACCAGAGATGAAAATTGAGGCAACCGGTGGAGGCAGACCTTAGACAGAGGTGGAGACAGTGATCGTAGTGATTGGCAGACAGAGGCGGGGGCAGGTGATTTGGGGGAGCAAGAGATGAGTAATTCAGGTGGGGGGTAGGCTCAGTGGCTCTGCCCACTAAAGAACTGGAACAAACCTAGAGCTCAACAACAGAAGTGGGAGAAATGACTTTGAAAGTGGTGAGCTGAGAACCAGGAGCAGGGAAACTCAGGCTTCAAAGCAAGACCCAGTAGCTGGGGAGTGAGGGGAGACCTCTGGCCATGGGCAGGGAGGCCGCCTGAGCTCCTCTGCCCCGCCCCTCTGCCCCAGAATGAACACGATGGCATCGTGGTCCACAGTGATCGGAGCCAAAGCCAAATACCCACCTCAGCCCCGAAACTTCTCACCATCTGATTTAATTGTTCATACATTTTCCAATTTAATAAAATCCCAGTTCTGACAACTAGAGAAGAAAGAAAGAAAGAAAAACGTAGGGATTCCAAGTCTGAACAATTCCTTCTTCCATCTTCAATCTATAACAGCCTCCCTACTCCCCACCCCCAAGAACTCTTGTCTTGTTCCAGTTTGAGGATGCTCCTTATTTTCCCCAAAGTCACCCCTTTACCCAGACACACTCATTGATAGGGCCACACAGGGGCAGGACAGGGCTGGGTGCTCACCTCTAGGGGGGACAGATCCCAGAACCATCTGTCTCCCCTCCCATTTCATCAGGAAATCAGCCCTTAATGAAGGGAAGAGATCCCAAAGGTGAAAGTCCGCAACTTGGTGACAGATTGATGGAACAGGTATTTAGGGGCTGATGGAGCTTCACACTGTGATGTTCATATCTACTCGGGGCCTCCCTGCTGGCTTCCAGGCCAGGGGGTGAGCAGGTAACATGTTGGAAGGTCTCACTGTAGGGAGACAAATGGGCTATTTGATATAAAGGAAATAGCACGAGAGCAGGAATTAAGAGAACTGATTTGTCACTAACTAGCTCTGTGACCTGAGGGAAGTCACTGACCAGGGAGCCTCAGTTTCCTTGTCTTTAGAATGGACAACATGACTTTTAAGTTCCTTCTCTGGATCGTTAGTGAATCCTGGGGGACTGCGATAAATTAGGCAAGCAGATTTAGGTACTGAATCTCTCTTCCCCTCTTCGTTATCTAATTGTTGTAAAATATACAGAACATGAAACTTACCAATTTTTAATTTTTTTTATTATGGTCAAATGCACATAAAATTTACCATCTTAACCATTTTTAAACATTCAGTTCAGTGGCATTAAGTACATTCTTGATATTGTACACCCACCACAACTATCCACTTTCAGAACTTGTTCATTGTCTCAAATTGAAGCTCTACCCACTAAGCAACAACTCACCCCTCTCCCCAAACCCTGGTAATTGTAATTCTGTTTTCTGTCTCTATGAATTCGACTACTCTAGGTACCTCCCATAAGCAGAATCATACAATATTTGTCCTTTCAGATCTGGCTTATTTACTTAGCATAATGTTTTCCAGATTGATCCATATTATAGTATTTATAAAAACTTCATTCCTCCATACATTTGCTCTTATGCTGATGGACATGGGTGGTTTTTTACCCTTTGGCTATTATAAATAATGCTGCAGTGAATATTGGTATCCAAGTATCTGTTCAAGTCCCTGCTTCCAGTTCTTTTGGGTGTATACCTAGGAGTGGAGTTGGTGGATCATATGATAATTCTATGCCTAGATTTTTGAGGAAATGCCAAACTGTTTTCCCTTTAGTTTACTCGTAAATGAGGCACTCAATCCTGCCATGGGTGTGTCATGGGGAATGCCAAGGAGACCTAGATTGAAATCGCCTGAGTTCAGAACTGTGGTGTTGGAGAAGACTCTTGAGAGTCCCTTGGACTGCAAGGAGATCCAACCAGTCCATTCTAAAGGAGATCAGTCCTGGGTTTTCTTTGGAAGGAATGATGCTAAAGCTGAAACTCCAGTACTTTGGCCACCTCATGTGAAGAGTTGACTCATTGGAAAAGACTCTGATGCTGGGAGGGATTGGGGGCAGGAGAAGAAGGGGATGACAGAGGATGAGATGGATGGATGGCATCACTGACTTGATGGACGTGAGTTTGAATGAACTCCGGGAGTTGGTGATGGACAGGGAGGCCTGGCGTGCTGCGATTCATGGGGTCACAGAGTTGGACATGACTGAGCGACTGAACTGAACTGAGTTCAGACAGGTTGCCTGGTACTGCCATTCCCCACTCTCTCTGGTACCGATGTGGATCAGATGTGTTCTGGGGATGATGGTCATTACTGAGCCCAGGGCTGTACATTTTCTAGTACTGGGGTGCACTGCCTGTGGCTAGTAGGTTGCTATGAAGAAAGGAAACAAATTTTCTCTCCTACTCATGTGTCCAGAATTGTGGAAATGATGATATGTGCACACATTTGTGATTTAATTCATAGAACTAGAACCTCAAGCAGGGTTGGGATAAAGACTGGGGGAAAGGCAGGGAGAAGGCTAATACTAGGACTGAACCTCTCAAAAACACTGACCAGAGTCATAGGATAGCCCAGATGCAGCCAGGGTTGATCCAAAGAGCAAGTGAGCAATGAACCAGCCCAGCTCAGAGCTACTGTGAATCCACATGGGTTCAAATGTCAAATGTCTGGGTTCAAATGTCAGTTCTACTTGCTAGTTTGGATAATGAACTTAACCTCCCTCAAGTTCAGTTTTCTTATTTGTAAACTAGGGACATTTACAGAGTTATGAGGATTAAAAAAAAAAAAAAACACCATACATGTGATCTCATTCCCACAGTGCCTGGCCCCACACTCCATGCAGGTTAGTTAGTCTTTTCCCTCAAACCCCAAACATCAAACTCAGGTGCTGTGTTAGATTGGGAAGACATTCCCTCACCTCCAAATTCCAGAAACCTCAAAACTTGGGGTTTTGAGGCAGTTCGTATTTTGGTGGCCATTCTAGAATTTCCCTGTTGTCTTTCTATTGCTTTCCTTCTCTCCAAGTCAAATGCTTTATCTTTGGGGGACTGGCAGATGGGGCTTTTTTAGTAAGTACAAAACTGACTATTAAGCAAAGAATAGACTCTTTGCTTAAAATTAAAAAAAAAATTTTTTTAAACTAACAGAAAACCTCAGTTATCATGGGCAAAATTCTTCCAGATGCTGCTGGAAATGAAAGCCTTTTGTAGCAATCCAGGTTCACTTACTGTAAAGGATTCACTCTCCAGGCAGCCACAGCAGGAGTGAAGGGAGAAGCAATGTGAACACGCTTGGAGGCCATCACCTTATGTAAACATAAACTGTTGCCATGAATAATAAATACATAAAATTAAATATTTGATAAATGAGCATGTATCCAACTAGACAGATCTCCCTGGTTCGGAGGTTCAGCCCAGCTTTCCACTCATCCTTGCTGATTTAATTCAATGAGCCGACCTGCAAACACAGCCAGGGTTCCGATGATGCAGACGAGCATGAAGACTGCCAGGAGAATGTGGTCCATCACCATCGCAACGTACTTCCATTCCTCAGCCGCCTGGGAGAGAGGAATGTGTCAGAATGTCCTGAAGATGATGGCGGACTCCCAACATTTGTGCTATCCATCATCCAGGGGCCCTTTGACTGTGGATCCTCCCTCCACTGGCACTGTGATCTTTATCTTTTAAAGAGGTTATTCACAATGTGATGACTTGCTAAGATGGCCTAGGGCGTCATCAGGCACATCTTACATCAGTAGCTGCCCCTTGAATGCCAACCTTCCCATCAAGCCAAACCCATCAGATGCTCTGTGCTTAAGCACATGACCATTTAAATCCCAAGGCGCGGATCTCAAGCCACAAAGCTTACGTTATTGGACTCCTGATCTGACTTCATGGTCTCTGCGATGTATTTGATGCCCTCAATGGCACTTTTCACCTCGGGGTGTTTGATCAGGGGAGAGTGGAAACCCATTGGTGGAGGCCCTGGTTTCCCAGAAATGTCAGAAATATCGATGTCTTCTGTAAAAATCTTTTTGTCTTGTTTTTCTCTGGATGGTCTTTTCATCGTGGAGAAGAACATGATATTTGGGATAGTGTCGATAAAAACCTAATACAAAAGAAGTCCAGGTATGGGAATTATTGTCAGCAGAGCAAGCATCAAACTATGATTTTGAATAAGCACTGAGACCTTGGGCAAGTCATTCAGGTTCTCTAGGCCTCAGCTACTTTTGTCCCTAAAACAAAACGACCATACTAGATTTTCTCAGATTCATCTATGTCCTGTGGCCTGTTAAATGACTACAGCTAATAGAGATGATCCTGTAATGCCAGAAGTTGGCCACTGGAGGGAGCAAGTGTGCAGCTATTGGACTCCTAAAAAACTACTGATGCTTAAGCTTCCAGACCTCCTATAAGCACGTGCTTTCTTCAAAGCCCCTATTCTCATGACCAAAAGATTAAAGGGCCCCTCCTGCCAAAAAAAAATTTAAGGTTCCAACCCCACAAAACAGCTAGACTGTTTTCTTCTGTTTCTTGTTCCTGAAGAAGTGTAGCATAGGTATTGTTGCATTCGTGCTCAGTCATGTCCGATTCTTTGTGACCCCATGGACTGCAGCACTCCAGGCTCCTCCGTCCATGGGATTCTCCAGGCAAGAATACTGGAGTGGGGTGCCATTTCCTCCTCCAGGGGATCTTCCTAGCCCAGGGATCAAACCCAAGTTGCCTGTGTCTCCTGTATCAGCAAGCAGGTTCTTTACCTCTGCTCCACCTGGGAAGCCCTATAGATATTGCTAGGAGTTACTTAACAGCCTTTAGAGAAGCAGAGACGACTTCTCCTCCCAAAAGAATGCATTGCAAACAGTAGTTTCTCAGTCAGTTCATGGCAAATCTTTTGCATTGTGCACAAAAACTGGGACATTCGTGTCTGTGTGGATGTGTATGAACTGATACACCTGAAATTTTAACACATTTTAAAATTCAGTAAAATAAATGTGTGAGACCAAGTTCTTCATTAAAACTTAACTTTCTGATACTCTCTCATCAAGCCCAGCCACCCCACCCCCCGCCACGCCAGTCTCCAGCCTTTACTCCAGTCTCAGCAGATGATTCCACCAGCAAAGAAATAGTCAGTCTGTTCACATACAAACAGGTCAAGGTTTCATGGTATTTGAATTAAAAGACAGTGATTTATTTGTCTTTTCTAAACAAAGAGATTCTTTAAGGTTGACATTGAAGTGGGCTTTGTTAATTCTGGTTTTCTTATCTCCCTGGGGAGGCTGCATGAGTTATTTATCTTCAGCCAGAGTCCAGAAAAATTCCTCCCGCAAAGCCCCTACAGCCCAAGAAAGCCTTTCTGTTTCTAAGTGCCTAGCAGGGTTACCTAGGACGCCAGTGGCCGTGTGGAAAGGGAGACTTGCGGCTGCCCTCGAGGGAGCAGCTGCCCTGTTCAAAGTGTCCCAGTGCCTTACTCACCTTCCTCACCCACTCGGGCATGACGTGGGTGCTGGGGGAGCGGTGGTGCGTGTTGATGACGATGACGGTGATGATGATGGATGCGATCACAAACACCATGGTGAACAGCATGTACTTCCCAATCAAGGGCACGGCGCTGGAGGTGGAAGGGATCAGCTCCACGATGACCAGAAGGAACACGGTCAAGGACAGCAAGACAGAGATGCTGAGGGTCATCTTCTCTCCTGGATGAAATGAGGAGGAGACAGACACAGCAACCCACCTGTTATGGGCTAAACTGCTCTTCCCCCCACATCTATAGCGCTTCCTAGGTGGCTCAGCCGGTAAGGAATCTGCCTGCAGTGCAGGACACCTGTGTTCGATCCCTGGGTTGGAAAGACCTCTGGAGGAGGGCATGGCAACCCACTCCAGTCTTCTTGCCTGGAGAACCCCATGGACAGAGGAGCCTGGCGGGCTGCAGTCCGTGGGGTCACAAAGCATTGAACACAACTGAAAAACTGACAGTAAATTTATATGTTGAAGCCCCAAACCCCAGCACCTCAGGGACTGTATTTGGAAACAGGGCCTTTACAGAGGTAATTAAATTAAAATGAGGTCTTAAGCTGGGTCTTCAGTGACTGGCGTCCTTATCAGAAAAGATTAAGACACAGACAGAGAGAAAAGGCCATGTGAGGGCGCAGGGAGAAGACAGTCATCTGCCAGCCAAGAAGAGAGGGTTCAGAGGAGACCAATGCTGCTGACACCTTGAGCTTGATTTCCAACCTCCAGAACTATGAGAAAATAAATTTCTGTTGTTTAAGCCACCAGCCTGGGGTCCTTTGTGAAGGCAGTCCTAGCAAATGAACACACCAGTGAAACCCAAGGGTGAGAGAGGAATGTGACTGGCCTGTTCTCAAAGCCTCACACTGGGGAGTTTTTTTTCTGCAGTATTTCCTATGAGACCCTGGCACTTAACTCTGCTGACAATGGCAAGTGGCAGGCGTTTCCATCGGATGCTGCCAAGCAGGAAATGCTACTTCATGTCATGCCCCAGAATTCTATTTCTTGGTGGAATCCAGGGAAACCAGAGAGGTTCTGGGTGGCAAGTGAGAACCCAGATGGCAGTTTTTCTGTCTGCAGCAGAACGTCGTAAACCTCACGAAACTGAACCGCAGGCTGGCCTACTTGTTACTCAGCAGATGGATGTGTAGGTCAGAAGTACGTGTATCTTTCTCACTGTGGAAGCAAGCTGCAAGACCAAAGCTGGGAAAGGACAAAATCAATGATTTCACACCACTCACTTTCTCATATTCTCTAAGGAGATGACTTGTTTTGTGTGTGTGTGTGTGTTTTGATTTTTTTTTTTTTTTCCACGTTAAGGGCCAAGGGATTCCCTTTCCCCTGAATCTTTTCCCCAGGCCCTACAGTTTCAGGGCAAACAATTCCCGGATGGTGTCTTGCCTGGACAAGTAAACAAGAAAGCCTGGGAGTGAATGACTCTGGAATAGTTTTGTGGGGATTGATCAGCTTCGAGGCAGTAAAGAGCCTTTGGAAGGGACTTTCCTTGGGCTGGTCTTGCTGTTTGTGTCCTGGGAAACCCTCATGTGGCCCTGATTTCCAGTGTGGAACTTTGCCCATTCTGGATGTTTTCAGATGTTAGTGACATACACAGGATCCGGCGTGGACGCAAACAAGAAGTTGTCAATTTCTGGTGGATAGGAAGGTCTTCAAAAGTAAAAAAGGAAACAGAATTATAAGTGTAAAATATGGATCAAAGTACATCAAATTTCTCGATTAGTGATAATAGTAACTAACACTGTCTCACTTTATCAAACTATCTCACTGTTCTAAATGCTTTTCTAGCATAAATCATCTAATATTGACAGAAACTCTGTTTAGTTTCCATAGTTTCCCGCCTAGTGTTTTCTCTCTTCACTTTGAGAAACTTCATTTGATTAGAAAGTTGAAAAAATATGTGTGATCATTTGTTTAAGAACAAACACAATCCCCTAGAACATACATTCTGTGGGGCGAATTCTGCCTTATTCTTTACCTTATCCCTGTCTTGCAACAGTTGTTTAAAAGGTATGTGTTGAGTGAGTGAATGTGTAAGCTTTTTTTTTCCTTATTGGAAAGTTGGATTTAGACTTTTGTGGGTTTTTTTCTGTGGCATTTTGATACAGTTGTTTTCTGGCATATGGACTATCTTACTATCTTTCTTTTTTTCCTACTTGTCTCCCTTACATTGTTTGAGAGCAGTGACTTGCTGGCAGATATGCGTGTTTCCTTACCCCCTTTTCTCTAGATTGTTGGTGTCTGGTGAAATTATGTCACAGATGTGATTACTCAGTAGGAGGCCCAGGCTGATACAGGAGAAAGAATTGCCACTTGGGAAGTATGGTCTTATGTGTAAAGATACTGCCATCTGGAAAAGAGACACAAGAGCTATTTTCAAGCGGCAAGCAGTAGACAAAAGAGGCAAGACCTGGGTGAGTCACAGAGAGCAAGTGACTTCAAGGGGGAAGGGGCCCTGGGAGTGTCTGTGGCCCATGCCTTGCCCACATGTTTCAGGGCACACAGCAGGTATTCAACAAATAGGTGCTGGTGGTTATTCACTTAACCAGAGCTGTGTGTGCACCTTCAGGGTCCCATTCAGCTCTCTGCCTGCCCTGCTGTCTGCCCCAGCAGCCTTCACCCACGTGGCCACTCAGAGCACGCATCCTTCCAGGGCTGGTGCTTTGGGTCTGTCTGCCTGCATTTGTTTATCAGCCATGGTTATTTCTGGCTTCCCCTAAAATAGCAGCGCGTGATCCATCAGCGTCAGCAGCCGCCACCATGGCAACTGCACCCACCTGAGTCTGTGGGCAGGTAGAACACCAGGCCAGTCAAGAAGGAGAAGAGCAGGCAGGGGATGATGACGTTGACGATGAAGTAGAGGGGAAGGCGCTGCATGACGAAGTGGTAGGTGATGTCCAGGTAGGGGGTGGAGGGGCAGCATGCGTAGAACACCCAGTGCTTCCAGCCCCTCGACTCCTTGATCACCCATTCTCCGCTCTCCATGAAGTTGCTCAGGTCTGGCTGGTCACTCTCCTGAGAAGACGGAGTGAAACTTTGACAGCCCAGCCTTGTCACCATGAGGAGGGGCAGGGTTTCCTAGTCAGCTGTGACAAAGCAACAGATTCCAGTGCCGTCACATACCTAGGAGGGGATCTTGTGTATGGTCCTTTCCTATAAAAGAAGGGGGGTTGGGGACTTTCCTGGTAGTTCAGCAGATGGGACTTCACCTTCCAATGCAGGGGGTGTGGGGTTGATTCCTGGTTGGGGAGGTGGAGTCCCACATGCTGCTCTGCCAGTGAACCAAAACAGTACAGACGTGATATTGTAACAATTCAGGAAGGACTTTGAAAATGGTCCGCATCCCCAAAAAAATCTTTAAAAAAATAAAAAATAAGTGGGTTGGGAGTATGGAGATTTTTTTCCATGTTGACTATACATTCAAGTTTCCTTGGACCTTTAAGACTAGCAAGGAGAGACAAGAAAGCCTTCCTCAGTGATCAGTGCAAAAAAATAGAGGAAAACAATAGAATGGGAAAGACTAGAGATCTCTTCAAGAAAATTAGAGATATCAAGGGAACATTTCATGCAAAGATGGGCTTGATAAAGGACAGAAATTGTATGGACCTAACAGAAGCAGAAGATATTAAGAAAAGGTGGCAAGAATACACAGAAGAACTGTATAAAAAAGATCTTCATGACCAAGATAATCACGATGGTGTGATCACTCACCTAGAGCCAGACATCCTGGAATGTGAAGTCAAGTGGGCCTTAGAAAGTATCACTACGAACAAAGCTAGTGGAGGTGATGTAATTCCAGTTGAGCTATTTCAAATCCTGAAAGATGATGCTGTGAAAGTGCTGTACTCAATATGCCAGCAAATTTGGAAAACTCAGCAGTGGCCACAGGACTAGAAAAAGGTCAGTTTTATTCCAATCCCAAAGAAAGGCCATGCCAAAGAATGCTCAAACTACCACACAATTGCACTCATCTCACACGCTAGCAAAGTAGTGCTCAAAATTCTCCAAGCCAGGCTTCAGCAATATGTGAACTGTGAACTTCCAGATGTTCAAGCTGGTTTTAGAAAAGGCAGAGGAACCAGAGATCAAATTGCCAACATCCACTGGATCATCGAAAAAGCAAGAGTTCCAGAAAAACATCTATTTCTGCTTTATTGACTATGCCAAAGCCTTTGACTGTGTGGGTCACAATAAACTGTGGGAAATTCTGAAAGAGATGGAAATACCAGACCACCTGACCTGCCTCTTGAGAAATCTGTATGCAGGTCAGGAAGCAACAGTTAGAACTGGACATGGAACTAGAGAATGGATCCAAATAGATAAAGGAGTACATCAAGGCTGTATATTGTCATCCTGCTTATTTAACTTATATGCAGAGTACATCATGACAAACGCTGGGCTGGAAGAAGCACAAGCTGGAATCAAGATTGCCAGGAGAAATATCAATAACCTCAGATATGCAGATGACACCACCCTTATGGCAGAAAGTGAAGAGGAACTAAAGAGCCTCTTGATGAAAGTGAAAGAGGAGAGTGAAAAAGTTGGCTTAAAGCTCAACATTCAGAAAACTAAGATCATGGCATCTGGTCCCATCACTTCACGGCAAATAGGTGGAGAAACAGTAGAAACAGTAGCTGACTTCATTTTTCAGGGCTCCAAAATCACTGCAGACGGTGACTTCAGCCATGAAATAAAAAGACGCTTACACCTTTGAAGAAAAGTTATGACCAACCTAGGCAGCATGTTGAAAAGCAGAGACATTGCTTTGCCAAAAAAGGTCCGTCTAGTCAAGGCTATGGTTTTTCCAGTAGTCATTAATGGATGTGAGAGTTGGACTATAAAGAAAGCTAAGCACCGAAGAATTGATGCTTTTGAACTGTGGTGTTGGAGAAGACTCTTGAGAGTCCCTTGGACTGCAAGGAGATCCAACCAGTCCGTCATAAAGGAAATCAGTCCTGAATGTTCATTGGAAGGACTGACACTGAAGCTGAAACTCCAATACTTTGGCCACCTGATATGAAGAGCTGACTCACTGGAAAAGACCCTGATGTTGGGAAAGATTGAAGGCGAGAGGAGAAGGGGATGATGGAGGATGAGATGGTTGGATGGCATCACCGACTCAATGGACATGAGTTTGAGTAAACTCTGGGAGTTGGTGATGGACAGGGAGGCCTGGCGTGCTGCACTTATGGGATAGCAGAGAGTTGGACACGACTGAGTGAATGAACTGAACTGGAAGCTTTAAAACCTATTAGTGCCCTCGCTCCGCACTAGGCTGATTCAATCAGAATTATTGGGTCTGAGTCTGGGCATAGGAAATTATGTAAGCCCCAGATGGTTCTCTTATGTAGCATGTCAAGAACTTGCCCAAGCAATTGAAAAGCATGAAAGTAGATGATCCCCAAAGAGCTAATGGATGCAATGAGCCTGTGATAATGTAGGGGCAGAATTGGAGACCTAAGTCTTGCTTTTGCTGCATCCAAACTCCTCCCAAGGGGTCATCACATACCGGGTTGATGACCACCACGGAGCCATCATAGGTCCAGGTGCCCAGCTTCATGCTGCAGTTCTGTTCGTCAAAGGGAAAGTGGGTGACGATGATCTCGCAGTAGCTTTTAAAGATGGCGGGAGGTGTCCATGTGATGTGGCCGGTGTAGTCCAGGAGCACTTTGGTGAACTTGACGATGGCAAAGTCACCATCTGCACTACAGTTGGGATAAAAGAAGAACAGGGCTCCAAGTGACAGATGAACCTTCAGTTCTGCTTAGGGATGTTAACAGGAGACAGCTGTTAATTATTCAGGTGCTAATTATAGAAGCTTTCTTTTGAGCAGCATTGCTTTTTATCTATGGCCGTGTTTTCCAAATTTGCCTGATAATAAGGATCATGGGGTGCTTGTTTAAAATATAGATTCCTGAACCTAGAAAATAATACAAGTGAATCTATATACAAAACAGACTCACAGGTATAGGAAGCAAACTTATGATCAACAATGGGGAGGGGGAGGGATAAATTAGGAGTATGGGGTTAACAGATACAAACTACTATACTTAAAATATATAAGCAACAAGGATTTACTGTGTATTACAGGGAACTATACCCAATATCTTGTAATAACCCATAATGGAATTTATCTGCAAAAAATCCAAATCACTATGCTGTACACTAGAAACTAACACATTAACTATACTTCAATTTTAAAAAATTAAATATAGATTCCTGAGCACTGAATCTAAGCACTGAATCAGGATATCTGGGAATGAATCTGAGAATGTATAGTTTTAAAAAACTAACTGGTAACACAGATCCACAGCATCCCAGACTTTTTCTTCCCAGTCCTCAGTAGTATTTGTAATGTTGAATAAGTGAAAAGCAGAAGTGTTATTTGCTCAGTCGTTTCCAACTCTTTGCGACCCACAGACTGTAGCCCACCAGGCTCCTCTGTCTATGGGATTCCTCAGGCAGGAATACTGGAGACTGTAGCCAGTCCCTTCTCCAGGGGATCTTCCCAACTCAGGGATCAAACCCAGGTCTCCTGCATTGCAGGCAGATTCTTTACTGTCTGAGCCATCAGGGAAGCCCCAGTCTCCATCTGTGCCCTCTCTGATATACTTTAAAAGTTAATTGGGGTTGCTTCTCTGGTGGCTCAGTGGTAAAGAATCTGCCTGCCAATGCAGGAGACACAGTTTCGATTTCTGATCTGGAAAGATCCCACAGTAACTAAGTCTGTGTGCCACAGCTAGTGAGCCTGTGCTCTAAAGCCCATGAGCCACAACTACTGAGCCCACACGCCCCGACTACTGAATCTCCTGCACCCTGGAGCCCGGGCTCGGCAACAGGAGAAGCCCCTGCCATGAGAAGCTCGTGCACCACAACTAGAGAGGAGCCCCCACTCTCCTCAACTAGAGGAACAGCCCTTGCAGCAACGAAGAGCAGAATAATTAATTTTTAAAATACTTTAAAAAACTCTTTTACAGAAGTTAATTGGGAGGAAAATCCAGGAATTTTAAATAAAAATATGGCTAGTGGCTCATTACTATGATAAGCAGGTTAAAGAGGGTTCTATTAGCTTTGAAAGAACTATTTAGACTCCAGTGGAGGAGGATCACAAACTCAGATGCCTCTAGGCCAGGCAAGCGAGGAAGGAGGGAGAGGTGAGCCTCACAAAGGAAGAGCCCCTCACCCCGGCAAGGAAGTGTGTCTGCATGGGAGTGAAGGCTCCCTGTTGCCTGATATTTGATCCTTCCTTGGAAGCTGGAAATCTAGATTTCTAATCCAAAGTTTTCATATTTTTGAATGTTGGAATTTTCTAGAGAGGCTAAAGGGCTTCCAAGGCGGCACTAGCGGTAAAGAACCTGCCTGCCATTGTCGGAGACGTGGAAGACACGGGTTTGGCCTGGGTCGGGAAGAGCCCCTGCAGAAGGAAATGGCACCCCACTCCAGTGTTCTTGCCTGGTGAATTCCGTGGACAGAGGACCTGGCAGGCTGCAGTCCATGGGGTCACAAGACTGAAGCAGCTGAGCATGCATGCAGAGGGGCTAAAAATTCAGGTTTTGATGTATTTTCCTATTTTCAAATGTTGGCAATAATTTCTCATTTGAAAAAACAGCATGGTGGATACTGAAAAATAAGAAACTCTCCCTGCAGATCTACTCATCCCCCAAATGGTCTGTCCCCTAGGGCCTTGGCAGAGAGCAGGATAGTATAATTAGGGGCTGAAAAGTGGGTGGTGTCTGCCTGGTGCCCCATATGGATATGTCATGCCTCATTTTATAAACCAAGAAATTTTCTCCCCATTGATTTTTCCTTGGGACTGAGAAGAGGCTCTATCCAGAAAACTATGCAGCTTTAGACCCTCCCAACAGAGCTGAGGGGGAGGATGGCCTACATTTCTCCTTCCAAGCAGGTGAAATGGGATTCTCTCCCCTGTGAGAGTGTTTCTAACTGATCTGATCTAAAGGACCAGAGGGTTTTAATTGCTTCGCTTAGATGCTAAGTGAAAGATAAACTTAACCCTGAGAGATAGACACTTCTTCCTTATCAGCACACCTGTCCCAAAGTTTACACAAAATGATGGGATACTTTGGCTCAAGCTTGAATCCCAGGTCTGATTGGAAAATATGCAATAAAATATCAAAGTTGGGGCGGGTCACCTTAAAGGGTATCATGTCCGCTAACTAGCCCTGGCCATCTTCCCTGGAGAGTCTGCTAGTATGCACAGCCTGCTTGCCCCAGACGCGTGCTGCAGACTGTCAGGCCACAAATCCTCTAGGCCAGTGTCGAATGCTGCTGCCTGGAAGGATGCTGTTTGCAAGGAACATTCCCTGACAAATGAAGGGCGTATGATAATGAGCGTGTCATTAAAGCAGAGTGTCTTGAATCACATTATAATTTCACAATGTGCAGTCTGTCACAGAGCCCAGCGGATGGGCTACACAGGCATCCCGGGCCATCAGCAGCACGCTGCGTCCTGGGATGCCATGAGGAGGTGACGAATAACAACCCCACGAGGTTCAGACCTATTGGTCGGAAGGACATTTAATTCCAAGAAACTCAATTATAGGATGTTTGGGTTCCTTGGACAGTTGCCACATACCCTTCAGGAGTTCTCAGGGATTAAATGTCCCCCACCCCACAGCCCTGATTCAATTTGGCTCTGATAATTGTTTCTATTCATAACATGAGACACCATATGGCACCCCTAGCATGTCAACTTGGCTCTTGGTTTTTAAGGGTTATTTAATGTGAACAGTGGTGAAACGCCTACCGAGAGTGGCAGCCCTTCCGTGAGGGCACCTGGGCTCCCCCTCCACCCTCCGAATGTCTGCCTTCTCATCCTGGCTGTTTTGCTCACTTGTTATAAAGAACGAGGTCTGGGCGCCAGATCTTTTCCGAAGGAATGTGAATTTTTTTCACGCCACCATAGTCATCTGGATTCCATTTTAAGTTGTAATCCACCCATTGCTAGAAATGAAGACATTTTTAGTCAATGGAAAACAATGAAAAAATCTGGGGTTATCAAGAGCTCTGATGGACATGGTAACTCAGGTATGGACAGAAATTGTGCTCCGGTAAGAAGGGTTTGATTCAGAGTTTGGCTTTCACTTGAGTAAGAAGTGAAAGCACATACAGAGCATCGAGTACATGCTGGCACAATTATAGGCATTTCAACCCATTTTCATCATTTAGTCCTCACAGTGTTCTCATGAGGGAGGAGTGATTATTGACCCCATTTTACAGATGAGAAAACAAAGGTAGCCCCAAGTCATGCCCACCTTAGCAAAGGAGAATGACCCTATTGTGAACGTTTTCCTCAAGCAGGCAACCTCACTTTTTGAAAAGTGCTATATTTTTACTGCATTATAAAAGTTACATGTGCCCAAAGCAGTAAATTTGGTTAACACAATATTGAACTGTCTCCCCCAAATTAATACAAAGTTCTAATCCCCTGTGCCTCAGAAAGCGACCTCATTTGGAGATAGGGTGTTTATAGAGGTAATTAAGTTAAAGTGAGGTCATTAAGGTGGGCCCTAATCCAGTATGACTGGTGTCCGTATAAGAAGGGGGATGTTGAAGAAGATGTATATTCAGAAAGAAAGTCATGCGAATGTGAAGACAGCCAATCTAAGCAAAGGAGAGAGGCCCAGAGCAGGTTGTCCCTCACGACCCTTAGAAGGAACCAGTTGTACCAAGACCTTAATGTTGGGCTTTCGGCCTCAGAAACTGTGAGACAGTAAGTTTCTATTGTTTAAGTTGTCTAGGTTGTCCAGCAGACCTAGCAAACTAATACATACAGTAAAAGCACAAAGTTAAAATAATAATAGTAATGAACACAAAACATCCCACTACCCCAAAATATCTGCTTTCAACATTTTGGTGCACATCCCTGTTACCCAAATTGATTTCCTCTGGGTCCATGTTAAATTTCAGAGTGAATAAGAACAACGTGAACACACTTATCTAGCTGCATTACCTGTTTCAGACGAACATTGGTTGTCACGATCTGATTTACTTCATCCTGAAAAAAAGATAAGGCCCATCTTTAGGGGGACCAGTGGGGAGCTGGAGAGGATGCCCCGGACTGGGTGGTGTGGGTGCTGTGGGGCGCTGGGCACTCTCTGGTCTCACCACGTTGATAAGCTGTATCAGCTGCAGGCCCACCGTGACCTCCACGGCCTGGCGGTGGTCTTCCACGGGCCGTACCACGCTGTTGTAGCCTTCAAAGAGCTTTGCCACCAGCCGAGTCTCATGTTCGGAGCCCAGGACGAGGCCAGCTGGGATGGCAAAGGACACACTCACCGTCAGAGTCCACCCCCACGCTCTACACACACTAACGTGAACATATATCTGAATCACGGTGCTGTATACCTGAAACTAACACAATATAATAAATCAACTATATTTCAATTAAAAGACAAAAAAGCAAACAAAAAATGTGTACGTGAACGTTCATAGCAGCAATATTTTAACAGCTATGAAAATAACACAAATGTCCATCAACAGATAAATGAATAAACAATTTGTGGTATATCCATACGTTAGAATGTTATTCAGCCATGAAAAGGAATGAAGTTCTGATACATGCTGTAACATGAATGATCCTTGAAAACATTATGCCAGAAGAAGTCAGACACAACAGGACATGTATTGTGTGATTCTATTTATATGAAATATCCAGAATAGGTAAATCGGTAGAACAGAGTCGATTAGCAATTACCAGGGACTGTGGGGACAGGGAAAGGGGAGTAACTGCTAATGGGCCCAGGATGTCCTTCTGGTGATGAACGAGTTATGGAATTAGATAGTGGTGATGGTTGCTTAACATTGTGAATATACCTAATGCCATTGGATTGTGTGCTTTAAAACGGTAATTTTATGTAATGTCTATTTTACCATGGTAAGCTTTACATATATATTTATGTATTTTTATCATAATTAAAAAAAAATCATCTATGTCCCAGTTAAGTTGCTAAGAGAGAAAATCACATATTCTGTTGACCTGGATTTGGGTCTCCTATTTGGAGCATATTTAATTCCAAGGAATGTTTACCACATTTTCCTTCAGGATGAAGGGCAATATCATGCGGTATTCTCAGAGCCCACAGCTTTTAGGCGTCCAGCATGACATGGTCTTCGCTGGTGAGCAGGCAGAGAGACATTCTCACCTGAGGTTCCGAGTGGTGGACTGACTTGTCTGTGGTCACGCGGCTAGGGCATAGCTCAGGTTAGAGCCCGTCACTCTGCACCATGCTCCTGAACTCACTTTTAATGTTATGATCGTGCTGTGGGCTGTCCTGGAAATTGTACAGCTACATGTGCCGCTATTCCTCTGAGAAAATGTGTTCCAAATTCCAAGCGCCTTATGAAGGATCCCTGTAACTCAAGCCCTGGTGGTTTGGGGATTGCCTGTTCAGGGCTGGGAGAGGAAGTAGACACACAACCCATCTGCCCGGATTCATGTAACCAGATCTCCCCTTTCCGCAGGTTATTGCTGAAACCACACCTTTTCTCCCGGCCAAGACAACTTTTAAAATGAAATGAGTGAGATGCTCTCCCTTTTCCCCCCCCGCAGTTGTGTTCAGATTAATTGATCACGTCTAAGGCAGGTTATTATTCTTTTTATTATTTTTCTGCTTGGATCCTAAGTTTGGAAGGGTTTGTCAACAAAACAATTATTAAGTAAAAAGTAGTCCCCTTTTCTATTTCTATTGATCAACAAAAATAATCACGTATCCAACTTGTTTTGTGTTAAATACTCCTCTACATGCTTTATATGTACTAAAAATTTCAGTCCTCATAACAATGATAGTATATACTGTCATTATCCTCAATTTACAGATGGGGAAATTGAGACCCAGATTTCATCGGTGGTAGAGCCAGGATTTACACCCAGAGTCTATGCTCTCAACCATTATTTCTCATCCAGAGCTTTAGATCAACTTGAAATGACTAATGCTCTATAATGAGCTGAAACATTTTCATCCTCCCCAAAGTAGGCTTTAATTAGCCTGTCGAGCTTTATTAAAGGTCCTATATTTGTGATATGTTATTGAATCCTTATAAAATTCTATGAGGTCAGTCTTTACTCCTACTTTAAAGATGGGAAAACTGAGGTCGGAACAGCAGAGACACATGTCATGGCTCCCAGCTAGTTACAAGTGGGATTCTAAGTGGAGACGGTCAGACACAAGGACCTGTATACCTCACCACTTCCCTAAAGGCAAGCATATTGTGTCCATTCAACGTTTTGAAGCTTTCAGTGTTGCTAAAGTGTCTTCACTATGACCTTCCTGGGCTCTGTGTGTGGAACTTCCAGCTAGCCTAGCTTTTCATTTCTAGTTTCTCAAAATGTCTGAACCCAAAGGGTTCATGCAGAGCCTTCACATGGCAACTCCCCCAGACCACCGGCATTGGAGACCCCTTAGAGCTGCATGTTGTCTGATGGAGTTTTTGCGGTGGCCCCTTGGGACACAGAAATCCTCTGTCTTCTATGGTTTGTCTACCCCTGGCCTCACCCAGCCCACAGTGGGGGCAGGGGGGTGCTGGCATGGATCACTTCGAGCCTCGGCCACTGGGTTTCAGGTTATTGCTTTGATGTTATCTTGGGCTGCTTATTTTTAAGTGACAGTTTATTCCAGTTTGACAGGAAGAACATACTAGAAAGCAGCAGAGAGAGCAGATGATCAGCATTATGTGGCAGGGAAATATGCAGGCGGACCCTAAGGTCAACTAGGGAGCAGGGAGGACTGGGGAGCCTGGCATGGATGGCATTCCAGGGATACCATTCCCGCCCTTGTGCCCTTGCCAAGGACAAGGGTCCCTGTACCTTCTGCCATGAGTTTCTAAGGAATTCCTAAGGTCTCAATTTCTTAGACCACATTCACTGGTATTCTGTTCTTTTTTCCTCCTCAAAGCAGGGCAGAGTATCACTCAAAGTTTTATCACGTAAAGGACTTGAACTCAGAATTCTAGGTTTTGTTCCCAATTCCAGTGTGGTCTGGAGAATTGGACAATTTCTTCACAGATTCAGTAAATCACAGTAAATACTTTCTTTGGAAGGCAGGTATAAATTGACAAACACACAGATAAACACATAAATAATGTTGAAATTTCCTTTTTCAGCAAAATCATGTTGGTCATTCTTATTCAGATGGGGGCAACACTAATTCATTCATGTATTTGTCCAGCATTTGCTGCATGCAAAGCATTGTCTGAAGAGCTTTGAGGTTTTCAGACATGAATCTGACACAGATCCCGTCTTCCTACTCTCATGGACATCGACATTTGTCATTTACATAAATAACTGTGAACAAGTTGGAAAGCAATATGCCATAAGGAAGGTGGCAATGAAGAGCTTGAGATTCCTGAGCTGGGAGAGAGGAAAGGTTGTAATGAAAGTGCTGTATAAATAGAACAGAGATCATTATGTGTTAAGCTAATACCGGAAAAAGTGTCACTGATATGAATGAGAATTTTGCCCTCAAGGGATTGAATCAAAGCAGGGGGACCAGCCACAATTTCAAAGTGTTCTTTTGTATTGTACTGGTCCACTCTGTATTTTTATTTGGGCGACAGCTTGCTGTGTTGGGCAAAAGGAATTCTGTCCTGTTCTTCCCAGGTGGCTCAGTGGTAAAGAATCCACCTGCAAAGCAAGAGACACAAGTTTGATCCCTCAGTTGGGAAGATCCCATGGAGAAGGAAATGGCAACCCACTCCAGTATTCTTACCTGGGAAATCCCATGGACAGAGGAGCCTGGTGGGCTACAGTCCATAGGGTCACAAAGAGTTGGACATGACTGAGCGGCTAAACAAAAACAGTGACCCTGGGTAATTCTTATCTTGACTGGTGCTGTGTCTCTGGCTGCCTTTCCAATTTCAGGGTATATTTTCTGACTGTGCACATAAAAAATGAAGTCTGATCACATTCCAAAGTTTATACATCAGGGGGCTTTGGGATGGTCCCAAAGTCAGTTTGAGAGGGTCACTTTATGTCTCTTAGCTTCAGTTTCCCTATAATAAAAAAAGAGATGTTGGATTGCCTCATCTTGCCCTAAATTTCCATGAATCATCCATGTGAACTGACATCAAACTCTAGGTTTGATCTACATACATATCACATACTTTAAAAAAAAATAGTTAAACATGAATTTCTGGAGGTTTTTGGTGTCCTAAGAGATCGCTTAAAGATTTTTAAGTGTAAATATATCACTTAAGAATTTCCATTGAGTGTGGTGTTTGCAAACACACACACACACACACCTCACCACCACCATCACCACCAGGCCAGCTTTGGTTGGATTGAGTCCAAATCCCACAGGATATAATTTACCAGAGTTTAGGCTATTTCCGTCAATTCTGCTACTGAAAAATACTACTAATAAAACTCTTCACCTCTTTTGCCCAGAAGACCTGTGTTTGTCAGAGCAATATTGGAGAAGGGAAATCACAGCATGTCAGCCGTCTTGTTTCTCAGTTGGGATGATATCACCAGTAAACTTTTATATGAAACAATCAGCCAACATCTATTTCCCTCAACCGGAAGTTTGGGATTCAGGATAGCATTTCAGTGGCTGCATTGTGACACAGTCCAGAGTTGAATGCAGGTCAAGGGCTGTGCAAGATTTTTATGGGTTCAATTCAAACCCAAACTCACATAGAGTAATGTCCTTAAAAAAATAAAGGGCAGGAATGCATTCATATGAATTTTTTTTAACTTCAGGAGTTTAAAAGCTTACAAAATAGTTCTTCTCTCATGGAGAGTTTAGTTGTGGTTATGAATAGGTTTCTCCCTCCAGCACATGGAGCTGTCAATCAATCCTCTTCATTTTCAGAATTCTCCTTAAGCCATAAAAGGACTAGTTAACTGTATTACCTGTGATCATAAGTCACCCTGCTAAGTCCCTATAGTTGTTCAAATCTGATAGTGACTTCGGGATGGTAGAAGAGGTGCTGAATCCCATCATCCAGGTGACTCAGATACAGACACTGATGGAGGGAGAGAATGGCGGGTTTACTTTGTAGCTTTTGAGCAGGCAGCTCCTATTTTAACTGGATAACCCAAGCAAAAAATCTTTATCTGCAAACACAATCAAGCCAACATCAGTGAGGAGCTGACAGAAGAGCCTGGGACTGGTGAAGCCCTGCCATTCTTTATTCCCATCAAAGAAGCAAGACTCTGGTTTGGGGGCTTCTAGAGCCTCAGCCTCACAGGAGAGCCCCCAGCCCCGGCGCTTACCTGAGCAGAGTCCGAGGAGCAGGAGGAGTGGCCGGGGCTCCATGGGCTGGTGGTGGAGTGGCGGCCCGCGCTGCTTGCTGGCACTCTCTGGAGGGACACTCGGCTGCCGGAGGGTTTGGAGAGTGAGTCGGCCGAGCTGAGCTGTTGTTTTACACCACCTGTTAGTGGCAGCGACAGCTGCGTTGCCCAGAGTTCCAGAGCCCAGGGCTGAGGTGGTTAACGTTATTACAGGGTGTATGTTTTACACAACTGCTGGATCTTTGACAAGCTGAGTGGGTACTGCACTGTGATTTAAAATGCACCATGAGTCTGTTCTTAATGAAGAAAAAATGTTTCCCTATTGAATACATTATTTTGCATGATGAGCAACCCCCCTCCCTTTTGTACGAATCAGAACCTCATCTGTGTGGATTGATCTGATCAGGACGACTTGGTCTGAGTAGATAGTCAGCTGTGTGTGTAAGACTTTATGCTAAATCACAAAAGTCCACATTCTACTAAAAAAGGAAAATTTTCTTGTTCCTTCTAGGCTGAGAGTGCCAGGGACTTTTATGACTGAATGAATCTGAGAAGAGTTTGGTTCATCCTGAATCAGTTGCTGGAGAGAATTCCATGTTTGACTGGGTTTGGTTTTAAACAACGGTGACTTCTGTAAAATTGATTTTACGACGGCCCCCAGAGTGCCTGTTCCAGCCCACCTCTAGCAGGCAATGCCTGTTCCGCAGCGTACCATTAGTGACAGCAAACAGCCCCCCTCCTGTGGCCTGTTATTCAAGTGAAAAGTAATTATTGGGAAAAGTGCCCCTCTGCGTAAGCGCGGCTCCAGGCTCCTACTTCCTGCCAGCATTCCTCTGCCTACCCTCACTCAGGAAGCAAGGAGCAGAGTGGTTCCGGTTTTCAATTTATTTAAAAAAAAAAAAATCTCCAAAACCTGCCATTAGTAATTGCTCAGTCTGAGAAGGATTTCTTTCTTTCTTTTTTTTTTAACCAAAATAGAAAAGGGAGCAGTTATTTAAAGATACCCTAACCATTCTTCCCTTGCTTCCTTCTTAAATTGAATCAGGTGAACAAGGTCCTTCACCTTAAGGTCAAGAACAGCATCCTGGCCAATTCCCCTATTCCAGTGAGTCCAAAGAAATAATTAGGGAAAGAGTTGGAAGTGTAGTGGAGAGAGCTTGGGGTCTGCAATATATATATATATATATATATATATATGTGTGTGTGTGTATATATATTCTTTTAAATTGTGGGGGATGCACTAACCGTCCACCTAAAAGATTGGTTCCCTCCTTTCCGTAGCATAGCACTGTGACTACAAAGCCAGGAATACATCTTTCCACCACGCCCCTTACATCTAGATGAAGCCATGGGACTGAGTTCTAGAAAATGAAATAGGGGAAATTTTATGAGACTCACTGTCCTCCCACTGGAGCTCATCCATGCTCTTCTAGTCTCTGACTGGCTGGAAAGGACCTGGAATGGACATGACTCTCAGGGTTACCTTGGAAACCCACATGTTGAAAGGGGCTTTGATATCTTGCATCTTTGAATGACTCCAGGGAGGAGGGCAGCACATTGGCCTGGTCACCACCCAGCTCTGTTTCATGAATGGGAACAAGATTTTTACGGTGTTAAGTCCATTGAAATTTGTACAGCAGATGGTTTTATCATTATTAATATAAATTTTACTCCCTTGCATTGGGGATCCTAAAATATGTAGCACGGTGGAGGAAGACAGGAAAATTGGTATTGGAGGCAGAAAAGATGAAGATAACGCTGCTGCTGCTAAGTTGTTTCAGTCATGTCCAACTCTGTGTGACCCCATAGACGGCAGCCCACCAGGCTCCCCCATCCCTGGGATTCTCCAGGCAAGAACACTGGAGTGGGTTGCCATTTCCTTCTCCAATGCATGAAAGGAAAAGTGAAAGTGAAGTTGCTCAGTCATGTCTGACTCTTAGTGACCCCATGGACTGCAGCCTACCAGGCTCCTCTGTCCGTGGGATTTTCCAGGCAAGAGTACTGGAGTGGGTTGCCATCACCTTCTCCAATGAAAATAATAGCAAATTACTTAATAAAACTGTTGTCTTTGATTACTTCATGAGCAAAGTATGTGACAAGCCAGCGGCTTTAGAAGAAGTTGGAAAATGCAAAATTAGTGTTTTTTGTTTGTTTGTTTTTTACCAAGCTGCACAGCCTGTGGGATCTTAGTTCCCTGACCAGGGATGAAACCTCTGCCCCTGCTGTGGAAATTCAGAGTCCTAACCACTGGTGGTGGTGGTTGTTCAGTCACTCAGTCGTATTTGACCCTTTGCGACCCCATGGACTGCAGCATGCCAGGCTTCCCTGTCCTTCACTGTCTGCCTGAATTTGTTCAAACTCAAGTTCATTAAGTCAGTGATGCCATCCAACCATCTCATCCTCTGCTGCCCCCTTCTCCTCTTGCCCTCAATCTTTCCCAGCATCAGTCTTTTCCAATGAGTTGGCTCTTTAAATCAGGTGGCCAAGGTATTGGAGCTTCGGCTTCGGTTCTTCCAATGAATATTTAGGGCTAATGTCCTTTAGGATTGACTGATTTGATCTCCTTGCAGTCCAAGGGACTCTCAAGGGTCTTCTCCAGCACCACAGTTTGAAGGCATCAATTCTTTGGTGCTCAGCCTTTTTTATTGTCCAGCTCTCACTTTCATACATGACTACTGGAAAACCGTAGCTTTGACTATAGGGACCTTAGCTGCTGGACCACCAGGGAATTCCCAGTTCTTGTTGGTTTTGCTTAGTGAGTCTGTGCAAGGAAGAGTCAAACTCAGACAATAATTGGCTAGTTCAAGAACAGAAATGAAGGGGATTAGAATGAGTCCAGAAATCTGGAGACTTCTGCTTTGAACCCTAAGAGTAAGGGATAACATGGAAAAAAGACTTTGAGCAAAACAAAAGCCCATTAGGATTTCTCGACAGTCTCACCACTGTAGCAAAAATCCTTTAAGGCTATGCTCTTCATGCTCAGGCCCATTTCTTTCCCAGAGGAGCTTCCAGGCGGTTTCCACTAAGTTGGGGGAGAGAAGCCTAGGGGTTAGGATGCAAAGAAGTAAATCGGGCTTGAGAATTGTGTCTGGTAGAGAATCTCAGGTATGCATACAGGCACGTAAAAATGACTGCAAAGGAAAATTTCAGTTTACTAAGTATTTGAAGGAATTCTACGACCAAAGAATTCTTGAATTCAGACTACAAAACTTTTGGTTGCCCAAGCCTTGAATGAGTCCTTCCTTCGGTGCTCCAAAGACGCAGCGGCCGAAAATGAGCTGCAACCTCCTCAGTTTCCGCAAGAGGGCAGTCTCCGCACTGCTCGTCTCACAGGTGGCCTTGGAGGTAATGGACAAGGTAGAACCCGGCCGGGGCTACATCCAGGAGCCACGGAGGGCAACGGATAGGGAAGCTCCGCCCAAACAGCGAAATCAGAGACTAACTACGGAATCACTGCAGGCCGTCTCAGTGCTCAGCCACGTCCCCTTGGCCTTTATCTCCACTTGGAGGAATCTACTGACTTCCCACACCTGCAACCCTCTGCCTGAGGTTTTGTTTTGTTTTGTTTTGTTTTGTTTTGTTTTTCCCTGGCTCTGGGAACACAGGGGGCGTGTTGGAAATTCAAGGGAGTTACTGCCCTTAGAAGGAACCCTCGACAGCTGTCGGAGGATAAATTCCCCTCTCTGCTGGGGTAACCAGGCATGCTCTACACCCTTGAGTACGTCCATGGGATGCAGTGTTCGGCGTCTGTGCTGAAAGTGGCCTGACAACCCTGCCTTTATTGGCTTGCTTCTCTCTTCTGTCTCACTCTCCCCACCCTGCCACTTCTCTGATCAACTACTTGCAGGGTCTGCTTCTAGGGAAACTCAAATCAAGACAGAATTTCTCACCCTGTCTGGCCAGGGGATCATCACCATGTCTTCAGAATGGTGTGAGTGGGTGCCTTCCCCACATTTCTAGCATCTTACCTATTCTTTTTTATAGGTGAACCATTGGAACTGTAGACTAAAAAATCATTAAAACTGCTATCATCCTCAAGAGTAAACCTATTTTTTTCAGTGAAAAGTTTATTAGTCAAGTAATTCAACTTTATTATAGAAAAATAGAAAACAGATGAACAAAAAGAAAAATGCTTACCTATTAATCTTCTACCAGAAAACCTATGGTTAATGGGTTATTTTATATGCATAACCCAGTCTCTTTCTATGCATTTATGTATATATATATTTCTGTATTTGTGTATTTATTTTCACTATCTCCAAACCCTGTTTTATGTTACTTGAAGTCAAAAGACTTCCCGTAATTTTTAGGTTTTTATGGATTAACCAGTGCTAGGGAAATGCTATTTTCAGGAGGAGATTAATCTTTTTTGCAGTTCTACTGAGATATAATAAAATTGTAAGATATTTAAAGTATATAATGTGATGATTTGATACACATATATACTGTGAAAGGATTCTATCCATGTATTCATTTATTAAAAAATTTTGTCACTTGGCATTGCTACGTGCTAGGCACAGTTCTAGGCATTTGGAATACATCAGTAAATAAAGTGAAGATTTCTGTTCCCCAGGAAAAATGCATTCTAGTTGGTGGAGATTGTCAATAAAAATATATAGAGCGAGATAGATAATAAGTGGATTATTTAGTATCTCAATCGGTGAAAATGCTATGGGAAAAGGGAAAAATAGAGCAGGGTTTGGGGAGCTCAGGACAGCTGGAGAGGGGATTGCAACTGTAAGTGTGGTAGGTCGGAGGGTCAGCGAGGATGAAACATTTGAGCAAAGACTTAAAGGAGGCACAGATACCTGTGGGATGAGCATTCTGGGCAGAATGATCAGCAGTAGAGGTCCCCAAGGGGACTGGTCTGGTGTGCTGAAGATGAGCAAAGAACCCAGCCAGGCTGGAGCAGAGTGAGTGATGGGGAACTGGCTGGAGGATGAGGTCAAGGTGTAGCCTAGGAGTCAAGGGGACACAGCACCACCTGTAGACTTTTATTCTGTGTGAGATGCGGAGCCCCAGCAGGATTTTGAGCAGAAGAGACATGATCTGACACATGTTGTAAAAGGGCAATTCTGGCTCCTATGGTGACAGGAGCTGCAGGGGAGACAATTTAGGAGCTATTCAACAATTCAAGCAGGAGATGGTGGTGGATGAGACCTGAGCGGATAAGGGAGGCAGATGAAAAATAGCTGGATTGGGGAAGTATATTTTGATGCTAAGGCTAACAGGATTTCCTGAGGATTGGACCTGGATGCAAAAGACAGAGAGGATGATGATTAAAGATGATTTGCAGGGTTTTGGCTTGAGCATTAGGAAGGCTTTAGGTGCCAACAAGTGATTTAAGGGAGGCTGTTGCTGGAGCAGGTTAAAAGGGAGGAAAATCATGAGTTCTGTTAGTTTGATGTGTCTATCAGAAGTCTGAGCAGGCAGTTGGATTCAGGAGTCAGGAGTTTAGAGAAGTCTAGACTAGGTTAAATGGTGCTTAAAACCACGACTGAATAAGATCAAAGGAATGAGCATAGGCAGAGAAGAGAGCTAATGTCAAGGCCACAGCGAGCTAGTGCCTCACACCTGTCAGAATGGCTAGCATCAAAAAGACCACAGATAAATTCTGGCAAGGACATGAAGGAGAGGAAAGACTTGTGCACTGTTAGTGGGGATGCAAATTGGTGCAGCTGCTGTGGGAAACAGTATGGAGATTCCTCAAAAACTAAAAATAGAGCTACGTATGATTCAGTGATTCTACTCCTAGGTATATGTCCAAAGAAAATGAAAACACTACTTTGAAAAGATACATGCACCCCAATGTTCATAGCAGCACTGTTTACAACAGCCAGGATATGAAAACAACCAAAGTGTCTGCCAAGAGATGAATGGATAAAGATGATGTGATACACACACAACAGCCAAGATATGAAAACAACCAGAGTGTCTGCCAACAGATGAGTGGATAAAGAAGATGTGATACACACACAGACACACACACACAGACACACACAGACACACACACACACCCACACACACAGAAATACTACTCAGCCATGAAAAAGAAGGAAATTTGCCATTTGCAACAACATGGATGAACTTGGAGGGTATTGTGCTTAGTAAAATAAGTCGGACAGAAGACAGATACTGTATGATATCACTTATATGTGGAATCTAAAAAATACAAGAAACTAGTAAATATGACAAAGAGCAGATTCACAGATACAAAGAATAAACTAGTGGTTACCAGGGGAGAGAGGGAATGGGGGAGGAGCAAGATAAGGGTAGGGAATTGAGACATTCAATCTACTGTGTATAAAATAAATAAGCTACAAGGATCTATTGTACAGCAAAAGATATAGCCAATATTTTATAATAACTATACATGAAGTATAAGTTTTCAAAATTGTGAATCACTATGTTGTACACTTGAAACATACAATGTTGTGCATGCTAAGTCGCCTCAGTCATGCCTGACTCTGTGTGACCCCATGGTCTGTAGCCCGCCAGGCTCATCTGTCCATGGGATTCTCCAGGGATGAATACTGGAGTGGGTTGCCATTTTCTTCTCTAGGGGATCCTCCTGAGCCAGGGATCCTGACCCAGGGATCGAACCTTATGTCGCCTGGATTGGCAGGCGGGTTCTTTACCTCTAATGCCACCTGGGAAACCCCATATAATGTAAATTATATATATATATATATATATATATATATAAAATAAGATTGGGAAGAGGAGGATGCAGCAAAGATCGAGAAGAAGGAAGCACTGAGGCAGGAGGAGATCCAAGAGAGGGTAGGTTCTGGAAGCCAGGTGAACAGCTCTGGAGGAAGAGCGAGTGGCCCACTGTGTTGAATGCTACTGTTGGAGCCCTTGAGATGAAGGTGGAAATGAACACGGGGCTTAGCAATATGGCAGCCACCGGTGACCTTGACTCGCACAAAACCTGCCTGGAGTAGGTTTAAGAAGGGAGGGATTCGAGGCGCTTTATTGCAAAGTGTAAGGAGGAAGTAAAGTCATAGCTGTTGAGAGAGGGCATCAATAGAAGCTTTTTCTTTTGTGCCCTTTTGTGGGGATGGGGGAAAAAACAGCATATGAGCGTGATGATCATAAGGACCCAACAGTAACAAGAAAAAGAACTGATTGTGGAGTAGGGAGGTGGAAGAAAACACCCATAAAAATGTTTTTAAAAATGAGATTACTATGTATACTTTTCTGTAACTTAGAGTATATTAAAAATAGCTTCCCAGTCAAATAATGTGTCTACATCTTCATTTTTAATGGCTGTAGTATATTCTGGTTTTGCATTTATGATAATTTGTTTAAACAACCCCTTATCACTGGACTTTTGGATGATTTCCTTTATTTTTTTATTTATGTTTTTGCATTTATAGACAGCCATACAGTGGATATCCTTATAAACCAAGCAATTTTCTGATTGTTACCCTAGGAAAAGCTCCCCATGGTGGAAGACTAGGTGAAAGAATGAAAAGACTTTAAGTAGTGTTAATGCATATCAAATAGCCCGAATCTCTGTTTTAGATTTGTTCAAAAGCCATTCAGGCTTGCCCTTATCTCTCTTTATTTTTCTATTGTATCTATCACAGTTGTGTACTGTTACATTTATTCGTGTGATGATCTGATTAATATCCCTTTCTCCCACTAGACTGCCAACCACTGAGTGCAGAGACAGTGCCTGATTTTGCTCACTCTTGTGTCCTCAGTGTTTGGCCCCACAGTTCGTCCCAAGGTAGGCATTCAGTTAATAATTATTCATGATGGAGTGAATAAATGTAAAGCTTAGTTTGGTGCATAGGGGAGAAGATCACACTGATCATGTCATCTGAAGGCACAATGAGGGGTGGCAATCCATTGCCACAGTGCCTCTCAGGCTACCTGGTTTATAGTGATAAAAGTGCTTTAATTGACTAATTAAATAGTGTATGAATGAGGGTACTGCTTTTACAAAAGCCCGCCTTCTTGTGGGATTAGTGAAAGGAATAACTGTGGATCCTCCCCAGGTCACTTACTTGGAGAAAACCCTGTCTGTGTCTATATTTTGGTGCATCTGGCAGGAGCCTGGCTACCAGTTAGCCAAACCCTCGTTTCCTGAGCCGAGCACCTCCTTCTAGCAGCCAGCAGGTGGCAACAGTGGGTCATTGATGTGTCGGTGGGGCGGCTCTCCTGATGAACACCAACCGCGGTACCAGAGCCTACCGGGGTGCCGTCCACCCGGAATCCCATACGGGATGTTTCCTGGGACCCCAGAGCAGTGGCTTCCCTTCAGGAGAGTCGGGAAAGAGGGGTCAGCTCTCAGCCCCCAAGAGAGTCCATTTTACAGTTTACAGGCTCGAGGAATCCTTACCTGACCGCTCAAGAGTCAAATGAGACTCATTTGAAAATCTGGACTTCCCAGGCCCTGAGACTTCACCAGTTCACACCAGCTGACCTGCCTCTGTTGTTTCAGTCTGTCTGAAGTGCTCAGTTTCTTTTGATTCGATTGTTTTTTTTTTCAGCCTACCTCAGTGCCAGCTAGCTTGTGTGTTAGTTGCTCAGTCGTGTCTGACTCTTTGTGACCCCATGGGCTGTATAGCCTGCCAGACTCCTCTGTCCATGGGGATTCTTCAGGCAACAATACTGGAGTGGGTTGCCATGCCCTCCTCCGGGGAATCTTCCAGGCCCAGGGATTGAACCCAGGTCTCCCTCATTGCAGGCAGATTCTTTACTGTCTGAGCTACATGGGAAGCCCAGGCAGCTCAGGCTGACAGTTGTGTAGGAATTGCTGGTTTCAAATCACTGAGTTATAGAAATGCTTCTTACAGCGTGCCAAACAGGTTTCTTTCCGTTCCGTGTGGGCCACCCCATCTCGGTTTTATTCCAGGGGCTGGGGTGGATTTGCCCCCGTCTGTCCACCTTACTCTCTCTCTTCTGTGTTCCCTTGAGACTAATGGTAGTGAGGAAATCACCGTTTGCTGAGATCTGGCTGTCTACCATTTCACCCTCACAGCCCCCCAGTGAGGTGGGTGTATGTTCATGTGTCCAAGCCCACTGGGTCCTAAGTAGCAGAGACGTTTCCAATTCCAAATATGGTTCTCCATCCACTACACTTGTGCTCCATGCTGTGCTCCCCAAGCCCCACAGAGAGGGGATGTGGCCCAGGGGTTATGCTTCTTGCCTTCTACCCTTCATCAAGGGCAACTGTACCTGGGCTTAAAAGGAAAAAAAAAAAGTGTGTGTGTGTGTATTCTCCTTCTAAAGGGAAAGCTTCTGTGAAATTTTATGTACATCTGTAAAGTATAAGGAGAGAGAAGTTCTGAGCTTCACAGGATATGTTGATTCGGGGTGCAGTCTGACATGGGACTCACGGCAGGAGTGTGCACCGTGGCTGTAAGACAGATAACAACGTTTACAGGAACTACAGCAAGGCCGTGGCCCCCAGAGCTCCAGGGTCTAACCACTTGATTAACTCAGGAAATACTTTGATGACAAAACCCTTCTGCCACTGGCTTCTCATGTTCTCAGGAACAGATACACATCAGGAAAAATGAATCTGATATGAAGCTGAACCTACCCTGATGCCACCCTCCTCTAACAAAGGGTGTGCTTTGAACTTTAAATCACCCAGAGTCTGGGTGAGAGCAATCTGATGGAAAACTAAGGAATCCTGGGAGGCCAAGTTGAATGACAGATGGCAAACTGGGGCAGAGAGAGAAGGGGTGGAGACGGAAGAGCCTGGGGCTGGGTATCTGGTGTGGCGAAGGGAGAGAACTGGTCAGAGAGAGGAGTCCAAAGAGTATCACTAAGGAACTCTGCTGGAGATTTTTTAAATTTATTTTCAATTGGAGGATAGTTGCTTTTCAAGGTTGTGCTGGTTTCTGCCACACAACAGCGTGAATCAGCCATAGGTACACATATGTCCTCCCCTTCTTGGACTTCCCTCCCACCCTCTGCTCCATCCCACCATTGGTGGAGATTTAAAATACACGCCTACCTTTAGCATTTTCTCAAGAGACCTATAAGATTTGAACTGTTTTAATTATATTTTCCTGCAGAACTGGGTCCAAGACTGGACTATGTAGGATGCTTGATTTATATCAGTTACATAAGCGAAACTTCAGTCTTTGCTGTCATTTGAAAGAGTCAAACCACGCGTGTTTTTGTTTCCTCTTGTCAGCTGCTTGAGTTTCTATTCTGAGAGGTGCTAACTGTTAAACATTGTTATTCACTTGTGTTCCCTAAATAATTTTTAATTAGTTTTAATTTGGACCAAGCATGTTCTGTCGTTGACATAGTGACAGGAATTATCAAAACTAAAATTAATAATGAACTTCAGAAAAAAACTTGCACTAACATTATAGTATTTTATCATATCTAGCTCAACGGAGACACAGATGATTTAAATTTTGGTTTTTCGATGACTTTCCTCAAAGCAATAATTGCATTGGTAAAAAGGCTACTTAAGCATTATTTTTCACCTCTCAAGCATTTTTCACAATGGAATTTTTCTGTTGTATCTCAGTGAAATCAATTGCATTAATGCAAGAAATGGGATCAAAACAGCAACTCTATGTAGCCTTCGAAACCTCACATCAAGCTGGATAATTACTATTTTCATTACATAGTGGGAAACAGGAGCAGTGACACTTTCACCTAAAAAATTGCCAAAAGAAAAAGCTTGTCAGGGCTCTCAGAATATCATAAAGCAGACACGACAATAAATTTTAAAATATTTTTGGCGTTTTTAAATCAAGCCACTTCTCTTCCCTCCCCTGTCATTTAGGACAATGGTATCAGTTGTCCCCTAACCATTAGTGCATAATTCTAACAAAGACCTGTACATCCCTTCAGCTAAAAAGTGGTCAAATATCAAACAGCTACTAATCTTGGGGTCAGCCCCTTTTCCAAAATGAGTAAAGCCTTTTGAATCCTTTGGGGTAAAAATCTGGCAAAGATCACAGAGAATTCAGTAAAGCTTTCTGATACATCAGTGGACTATCCTCTGAGGATTCTGCCCATGAGACTCATCCAAGCATGCTCTAGTTTAGTCCAAACACCTATAAAGTCATACGTGCATGAGGGAGTTTCTTGAGTGAAAGCCTGCAGACCTGCAGGGTAAACTTGCCAAGTGCAGCAATCAGCCGTGATCCTCTCTACAGTCTCATCTTCACTGTGCTCTTAAGTACTATGTAATTTGGTCTTGGGACCACTTAGCTAATTACAGATTAGAAGGATGGGGTTTGAATGTTACTGAACAACTGACGGAATTATTTAGTATTCTGCAGTTCAGTGGGAAAGAGTATAGATGTGCTTGAATATTTATGAAGTTTTACCTTCTCTTTTTGTCCTAGAGGTCTTTCAACAAATTAAAAGATGTGTGTTAGCACCATAAGGATTTGCCTAGACTTTTAAAGACTGGCAAGCCAAGACTGACTTTTATTCAGACAAGCATTATTTTGTCATATTGATGGAACTGAGAAGGGCTCATGGGCCCGCAGTGCAGAAAGCCAAACTCTGACCATGGGTGTTTGTGGCAAAGTCAGCGTTTATGTCAGGGCTCCATGCAAGGGAGTTGGAGACAAGCATCCTACCAGGCTTTCTTAAAGGGGAGGAACAAAGAAGCTGGGGTTAATCATCGCCTTGTGACATTTCTTAATCATAGTCTTGAGTCAGGATGCCCAAGATACATGTCACTGGTCTGGCACTCCATGACAAGGGCGGTAGGTGTGGGTATGTGTCTGTTAGCTCATCTTGCCCTGGGGAAACTGATTATGTTATCAATTATGTTATCAACAGCAACAGTTTTAGTCATCTGACTCTAGTGGATTGGTGTGCAGTTAGCACAGGATTGAGGTTGGTTGGTGGGGGAGGGGGTGGAGAGAATAAAGTTTTGGATAAAGAGATTAATTATAAACTCAGCAAGAAAACTAGGTTTTAGGGAGACTGGGTTTCACTGATTTTAAGTATTTTAGCTTACTGTATGGGTGTGACCAGCGCTATTTAAATTGCCAATATCAGTGTATCCCTCTGTGTGCCCTGACTCCTTGTATCGGTGGCAGTAGCTTAGCTTTGTCACGGCTCTGGGCACAGCAGTAGTCCCTTGGAGAGTCTGGAGTTCCTAGATAGACACGGCGCATCTGCCCGGAGCTTCGGTTTCACTTGAAGACTCGGAGAAAACAAAAGTGATCAATTTAACCATTTATGTAATGTGCTGCCAGTTCTTTATTTAATTTGCTGTGAAGCAAGTACAATTATGCATTGACTATAATTAAAAACTCAATATTGGCTAATACTTGCAGTGAGAGAATAACAACTTGTAAACCAAGAAGTGTGTCTATTAAACTGTCAGAGTTCCAGCCGGAAACCAACTGGTGACATGGAGAAAAAAATCTGACGCCATTTTTTCCTGGGAGCGTGATGGGCCAAGGTCCCACCTGGCCCCCAGGTGAGGCAGCCCAAAGCTGGCTCCTCCCGTCTCCTGTCATTGGCAGGAACTCTAAGGACTGCTGGAAGGAGAGGAAACCTCCAACCCCAGCAAACAGGACCATTCTGTTATGTGAGATCCTGAAAAACCTGGACCAGCTGGGCATGGCCAGAGACATTACGGAAGTTCCCTCTCACCTCAGCTAGGCCTGCCCTGGGCATCTGGACATCCTCCAAGAACTGTCCCCCTTGCTCTCCCAGACTTCCCACAGCACCTCCCAACTCCTGAGACCCCACCTTGGATGGGGACCATCCATAGCATGACCCCGTGGTACCCTTCCCCTCACCAGTCTACTGCATTATGGGCAGCACAGCCTGCTCACTTCCGGCCCTTGACCCTGGTCCAAGCTTCAACTTCCTGTCTTGTGTGATCCATTTCCAGGAATAAGGACTGAATCATCTATAGCCTGATTTCTCTGTGAAAATAAATAGGAATGCAAAATTCACACGACTGGGAAGATCTCAGAGAAGATGGGTGCTCTTTTGGCCCCTTTGAGCAGACCCTGGGGGCGCGTTCATCCTCCTTTGCGGCTACAGCGCCACCAGCAGGCACATTGGAGAAGCAGCAAGGAGAAGGAAACGCCTGTGAGGCTCTACCCACCCCAGACTGGGGACAGTGCTCCTCAGAGGGCACGTGTCCCACTGGAATTCGGGCAAATTCCACACCATTCCAGATATCCAGCCTCCCAACTAAACACCCTGCAAAGCCTTTATCCCCTCCTGCCAATCTGTGCAAAATATCAGGGGGATAAGCCAGTTTTCTTTCTTCTCGGATTCACAAAATGGTTGTGCCAATTTTGTGCAGACTGATCCTTCTCTCTCTTTTCCTATACATTTTTTTTTCAGAAGTATGTGAAGTCATTTTGGTGAAATTTAGCTGTACGGTGGTTGTTATTTGTTTCAAGAAAGATGAAGGCAGCTTTGGCTGGTGCTGGGGAGGTGGAGTCAGAGAACTGGAGATAGCATGGAGTGTTGTGTCTTGCTTGTGAAGACTTATGCAGCAATGCACACAGCCCCATCTCCAGGGCTCCATCCCCTTTCCTACCCTTAGAAACCCTGGGGAGCCCAGGCAAGAACAAGAAGCCTTTCTGAGCACGTGGCTGCTGATGGGTGGAGGGATCCCAGGATGACCTGGTCCTGGACTCCTGCGCACACAACTGCTGCTGCTCACCTGGCCTCTCCTCCTTTTTCCTGCTCAGAGGGCATTCAGGGTGTATTTGGGGTGGGAAGAAATGCACCCCAGGGGAGCACTTATTGGAAATCTGACTGTGAGAGTCTTTGGTTACAGTCAGGCCAGTTCCAGGCCCAATTCAATTAATTCTGGATTAAGTTTCAAGGTCTGACCCTTCTCAGAGAGCCTTTCTTGCACAACCTCTTAAAAAGTAATTTCTCAGAGACTGATCTTGGTTTGTGTTTTCTAGAGAACAAATTAGGGGGATTGTGCTTCCATATTCATTTCTATTTTGGTGATTCATTAGCACATTGGTCAAGAAGGATCTTGTACATTTATTAGAATGTTCACCTTAGGGATGTGTTTCCAAGGTTGGGCTCTGTGACAGACATCCATACCCTCCTAGCTGCACAAGCTTCATGTACCCCTTTTTATCCTAAACCAAAGTTCTCTCTCTAGTATCATAAGCATGAAGACTTTGCACGTGGAAGTTCATCCCTGAGATGGAGGCAGAGAATCAGCCTCCTCCTCAATGGCTTAGGAAGGGCAAAGGATTTAGAGGAACTGAGCTAAGAAAGTAAGATTCAGGGAATTGGGTCAGCTTAACTCTAGGGAAGAACTAGGAAGCAGGTTTAGGGAACTAGAGGGTACTGTCAGAGACCCAAGGGGTACGCATCAGGGAGCTTCCTGGAGATGTGGGAAAGGGCCCTGGTATCAGGGAGGAAGACCCATGATGTCAAGGATGAGAGGCTGAAGGAAATCTTGACTGGCTGTGGGCAGAGAGAGGGTGAAGATATGGGGTAAGGGGAAGGGAGCTGGAGAAAAGAATTAGGGAGAAAATTCAGACTATCCCAATAGCGCTGGCCTTTGCAAATTTACTGGGTCCTAAATTTTCTCATCAACAAAGTAACCCTTCCACCGGGATTAGAATGGGATGCATATGTACCCTCTCCTCAATCCCTGCCACCCCCAAGATGATGATACAAGGACACTTGTATGGGAGCAAACATTCTGATATGTTTGATCTAAAAAAAAAAAAAAGAAAGTTTCATTTCCCTAAAGTTATGTTTGCTGCATTCATGCTTGCTGCCTTTATGCTCTCTGAATTTGCCTTTTCAAAGCCAGGCTCTTTTCCAAAAATCCACTCTGGCAGGAGATCAAGGGAGGGCCTGATGTTCTCCAGTTAATGATAAAATTCCACAGTGAAGCTTTCCCAGCATCACCCGGAGAGGACCAGAACTAGCAGTCTGGCTCTGACAACCACAGCCTAAGTCCCCTCACGAGCTGCACGCCTTGTCTGACTAGCATCGCTGTCCACGGCCAGCAAAGGGATGGCTCGGTCAGGTGAGGGCAGGTGTTGCTGGAACAGCATGCCCCCAGGTTTCCAGTGTCGCTGTCAGGCTGCAGAGCAGCCCCGCCGCCCGCGCCCCAGAGCCAGGGCCTGGCGCCTTGCCCCAGTGCCAGTGCCGTGGTTTGCTTATTCTGACGTACTCATCCCCGACATGTCAAGATGAAAGGCAGGAAATGGGCAGTTCCAGTTCCCACAGCAGAAGTGGTTGGACCGCATCGCATCGCGTCTCATGCCGGTCGTGAGATCCTGGAGGCAAACCTGACGCAGGCCGACCTCAGGCCTGGCTCCCCTGCTCCGAATCCATTCTGACCGCAGACTGCCCGCAGCCTGGCTCGCTCCCACCGGTGCCAGTGACTGGAGCCACCTCCTCAGAAGGTCACCCCCACCCCGGGGCTCCCCACTGTCCCCAGGGGCCTGCCCCTGAGCCGGCCCACTTTCTGCAGCCACTCCCAGCCTTGCTGGCCTGTTGCTGAGCCATCAATGTGGAGCTTTCCCTGTGAACAGAAGTGCCTCTAGGCCTTCAGGGCAGAGGCTTGGGAACCCCCAGGATTCTATTGAATTTATTTTATTTTATTTTATTTTTAAACTTTACATAATTGTATTAGTTTTGCCAAATATCAAAATGAATCCGCCACAGGTATACATGTGTTCCCCATCCTGAACCCTCCTCCCTCCTCCCTCCCCATTCCATCCCTCTGGGTCGTCCCAGTGCACCAGCCCCAAGCATCCAGTATCGTGCATCGAACCTGGGCTGGCAACTCGTTTCATACATGATATTTTACATGTTTCAATGCCATTCTCCCAAATCTTCCCACCCTCTCCCTCTCTCACAGAGTCCATAAGACTGTTCTATACATCAGTGTCTCTTTTGCTGTCTCGTACACAGGGTTATTGTTACCATCTTTCTAAATTCCATATATATGCGTTAGTATACTGTATTGGTGTTTTTCTTTCTGGCTTACTTCACTCTGTATAATAGGCTCCAGTTTCATCCACCTCATTAGAACTGACTCAAATGTATTCTTTTTAATGGCTGAGTAATACTCCATTGTGTATGTGTACCACAGCTTTCTCATCCATTCATCTGCTGATGGACATCTAGGTTGCTTCCATGTCCTGGCTATTATAAACAGTGCTGCAATGAACATTGGGGTACACGTGTCTCTTTCCCTTCTGGTTTCCTCAGTGTGTATGCCCAGCAGTGGGATTGCTGGATCATAAGGCAGTTCTATTTCCAGTTTTTTAAGGAATCTCCACACTGTTCTCCATAGTGGCTGTACTAGTTTGCATTCCCACCAACAGTGTAAGAGGGTTCCCTTTTCTCCACACCCTCTCCAGCATTTATTGCTTGTAGACTTTTGGATCGCAGCCATTCTGACTGGAGTGAAATGGTACCTCATAGTGGTTTTGATTTGCATTTCTCTGATAATGAGTGATGTTGAGCATCTTTTCATGTGTTTGTTAGCCATCTGTATGTCTTCTCTGGAGAAATGTCTATTTAGTTCTTTGGCCCATTTTTTGATTGGGTCATTTATTTTTCTGGAGTTGAGCTGTAGGAGTTGCTTGTATATTCTCGAGATTAGTTGTTTGTCAGTTGCTTCATTTGCTATTATCTTCTCCCATTCTGAAGGCTGTCTTTTCACCTTGCTAATAGTTTCCTTTGATGTGCAGAAGCTTTTAAGGTTAATTAGGTCCCATTTGTTTATTTTTTCTTTTATTTCCAATATTCTGGGAGGTGGGTCATAGAGGATCCTGCTGTGATGTATGTCGGAGAGTGTTTTGCCTATGTTCTCCTCTAGGAGTTTTATAGTTTCTGGTCTTACGTTTAGATCTTTAATCCATTTTGAGTTTATTTTTGTGTATGGTGTTAGAAAGTGTTCTAGTTTCATTCTTTTACAAGTGGTTGACCAGATTTCCCAGCACCACTTGTTAAAGAGATTGTCTTTAATCCATTGTATATTCTTACCTCCTTTGTCAAAGATAAGGTGTCCATATGTGCGTGGATTTATCTCTGGGCTTTCTATTTTGTTCCATTGATCTATATTTCTGTCTTTGTGCCAGTACCATACTGTCTGGATAACTGTGGCTTTGTAGTAGAGCCTGAAGTCAGGTAGGTTGATTCTTCCAGTTCCATTCTTCTTTCTCAAGATCGCTTTGGCTATTCGAGGTTTTTTGTATTTCCATACAAATTGTGAAATTATTTGTTCTAGCTCTGTGAAGAATGCTGTTGGTAGCTTGATAGGGATTGCATTGAATCTATAGATTGCTTTGGGTAGTATACTCATTTTCACTACATTGATTCTTCCAATCCATGAACATGGTATATTTCTCCATCTGTTAGTGTCCTCTTTGATTTCTTTCACCAGTGTTTTATAGTTTTCTATATATAGGTCTTTAGTTTCTTTAGGTAGATATATTCCTAAGTATTTTATTCTTTCCGTTGCAATGGTGAATGGAATTGTTTCCTTAATTTCTCTTTCTGTTTTCTCATTATTAGTGTATAGGAATGCAAGGGATTTCTGTGTGTTGATTTTATACCCTGCAACTTTACTATAGTCATTGATTAGTTCTAGTAATTTTCTGGTGGAGTCTTTAGGGTTTTCTATGTAGAGGATCATGTCATCTGCAAACAGTGAGAGCTTTACTTCTTCTTTTCCAATTTGGATTCCTTTTATTTCTTTTTCTGCTCTGATTGCTGTGGCCAAAACTTCCAAAACTATGTTGAATAGTAATGGTGAAAGTGGGCACCCTTGTCTTGTTCCTGACTTTAGAGGAAATGCTTTCAATTTTTCACCATTGAGGATAATGTTTGCTGTGGGTTTGTCATATATAGCTTTTATTATGTTGAGGTATGTTCCTTCTATTCCTGCTTTCTGGAGAGTTTTGATCATAAATGGATGTTGAATTTTGTCAAAGGCTTTCTCTGCATCTATTGAGATAATCATATGGTTTTTATTTTTCAATTTGTTAATGTGGTATATTACATTGATTGATTTGCGGATATTGAAGAATCCTTGCATCCCTGGGATAAAGCCCACTTGGTCATGGTGTATGATCTTTTTAATGTGTTGTTGGATTCTGATTGCTAGAATTTTGTTAAGGATTTTTGCATCTATGTTCATATTGGCCTGTAGTTTTCTTTTTTTGTGGGATCTTTGTCAGGTTTTGGTATTAGGGTGATGGTGGCCTCATAGAATGAGTTTGGAAGTTTACCATCCTCTGCAATTTTCTGGAAGAGTTTGAGCAGGATAGGTGTTAGCTCTTCTCTAAATTTTTGGTAGAATTCAGCTGTGAAACCGTCTGGACCTGGGCTTTTGTTTGCTGGAAGATTTTTGATTACAGTCCAGGATTCTAAAAAAGTGGCAGACATTGACCCACCAAAAATCAAATCGAAAAAAAGAGTAACAAAGCCCAGGCTTTGCTGTTTTCCCCTGAGTGGCTGCTGGCCCTTCCTGCAACCACCCCAGTCAGCTAGAGGAGTCTTCAGTAAACAGGCCATCTTTTCCATAAGACATAAGTAAGCATCGCTTCCACCCACACTCAGGATGTTAGAACATTTGAAGAATGATCTGTTCTGGACCAGAAATAACCTTACAGGAAGAATCCCACTTCTCTTTCTCCAGGTATGTGCCACATGGCTGGCTTATGGGGACAGTGGGGACTGTCAGGGTCTACTTCCTGGCTTTGGTACAGTTACTCCAAGCCCTCCTCAACAGGCCGCTGCAAGAGCATTTGTGCTTTTCATTTCCTTGGGGAGGATTTTTTAAAAAATGGCTGTAGGGCAATTTACATCACATTCAGATGTGTTCCCTGGGCAGCAGATTACTTGAACGTTCAGTAGAGCCGGGCTGAGCAGTGCCCAGATAGGGCCCCCCTTCCTGTTCAGCAGAAGCCACCACAGACGGGTACTCAGGGACAGTAATGTCCTTTTGTGCCTTTGTCTGGGGCAGCTTATTAAGGTAGAGACTCCTCAGCATTGACAGGACAACCCCTTCCTGTGTGTTCCAGGAGAACATAATTGGCTGCTGCTGCTGCTGCTAAGTCGCTTCAGTCGTGTCCGACTCTGTGCGACCCCAGAGATGGCAGCCCACCAGGCTCCCCCATCCCTGGAATTCTCCAGGCAAGAACACTGGAGTGGGCTGCCATTTCCTTCTCCAATGCATGAAAGTGGAAAGTGAAAGTGAAGTCGCTCAGTCGTGTCCGACTCTCAGCGACCCCATGGACTGCAGCCTACCAGGCTCCTCTGTCCATGGGATTCTCCAGGCAAGAGTACTGGACTGGGGTGCCATCGCCTTCTCCGTGTGACTAAAGTAGCTGAGCTCAAATCAACTGGTCCAGCAGCCATGCAGGAGGCTGACCTGGAGCTTCTCTGGAAGTTTACCCTGATTGGTGGTCTTGTTTCAGGAGCTCTCCACCGCCTGTGGCTTGGAGGAAGCCCGGCTGTCAGGACAGGATGCTGGGCCGGCACCAGATTTGGAGGCTTTCTGCTTTTAATTTGACTTGTGTTGTGCTTGGTTTGTCTCCATGGAGTGGGTCTACTCTGGCCTCCATCAGCAGAGGGCATTTGGAAAGAAGTGGGGTGGAAGTCTCTAGAATGTCAGCCCAGAGGCCTGGAGAGTCAGCTGGGACTCTCGCCCGCTCATAAGCAACAGAAACCAATTCCGGCTGCTTTAGGCAGAAAATAAATGTGTTAAAATGGCGACAGGCTGGCCTAGGATTCAGAGCGGGTTGGGGTGGGGGGTGGCTGGAGAGCGAGTTTGCGGCAACAAAAGCCTGAGGGTTCAGCCGCAGCCAGGCCCACCGGCAAAATCACATCCAACCCCAGTCCTACCAGGCCTCTGCGCCCCCTGCTGGGCGTCTCCAGGCATTGGGCCCCCCAGGCCGGGGGGCTCCTGCCCGGCTCCTGCCACCATTCTGACCTCCTCACTCAAGTCCAGAGCTGCCCCACCTGGTCAAGGCCGGCCACTTGCCTGTGCTCCACCACAAGGCGATGAACATCCCTATGCCTGGGTTCTGATGCTGATTCGCCCACTTTTTACTGTCAAGGGGCTTTAATGAAGATGGAAGGAGACGTCTCCTGAGCTCTGGAAGTTTCCTCCCCTGGCCCTGCACCCAATCACTTTTGGTCCGAGGCTAGTATTCAACTTGGTGGATATCTATGTCCTTCCTTTATCTTTCTCAGACTGCTGCCATTTTTATTTTTCTCCTTAGAAACTCCTTCAGGAGAGAGGGCAGGGTGGAGGGGTGGGGGTGGGGGGTGCGTGGGCAGAATCAAGTTGTGCCCTTGCTCTGCAGAAGGTTTAGGGGGCAGGGTGGAGACCTGATTAGAAAATGAAATGCTGAGCACCTGTGAGAACTCAGCACATGGAACAAAGCTTCAGCCCGGGCTGCAGCTGGGGTCTGCAGCACCTACGCCCACAGGGAGTGGGAGAACCTCTCTGAGCAAGGGGACAGCGTTTAGCTGCAGGATGCAACACCAGGAGCCAGGAGAGTTCCTCCCCCGACCAGGTAGGAAGGAAACGGAGTGGGCTGGAGAACAGGGAGGAGGCTTGGAAAGATTCTAACAAGACTCTCCGTTTCTCTTCTCCCTGGCTTCTGCAGCCGGTCTGCAGTTGGGATAAATTCAGCACAGGAGGAAAAGGCAGCACATCCTCCCCCCATCTCCTCCCATTTTAGGTGAGAGGAGGAGGTGGCATGGGGGATAGAGAAAGATCTGGCGAGCTCACCAGCTGGTGCTGCAGGGCTGAGCGGCGCGAGTGTGCTCTGCGCCCCCACACAGAGGGGCCCAGGCAGGAAGGAGAAGTGCCCCCTCTCTTTTATCCCCTCTCCTTGAAATCAAGATAGTCTCAGGATGGAGGGAGTAGGTACCCCCTGACACGATGTGGTCCAAGGGTCCCCATGGCCAGCAGTCCCCTAACAGAGCTCCACCAACCAGACTGGGCAGGTTGCTTCTGGTGGGGGCCAGAAGCAATTTTGGAGAAGAGCACTGCTTCCCGTAGACCCAGGAGAAATGCCATCCTGTTGCCCAGGGACAAGAATGAGTACCTGAGTCCCCTCCACCAAGCTGGCCACGTGGATACTGCGGGGTGGCCTAAGGGTGCAACTGGAGAGATTTCAATGCTAGTGAAGGGGATGAGGGGACATGCAGTGGCCCTGGCCACTGGATGGAGGGGTCCATGAGACTCTTGGATAACAAGGGGCACAGGAAGGTTGAAATGAGTGAGGAACAAAGGATTGGGGACAGGATGGTCAACACGTGGCTTCTTATTAGAAAGTGGGATAATTTGGTTGTTACCGCGCCCCAACTAGGTGGGAGAGTTGTTTTGAGGCCAGCATTGCCTGGGAATCATTGGCCACTGGGTGGTATAAAAACCTAGGAGGGAGCTAAGGGAGGTGGGTGAGAGCCGCACATTGCTATGCTATTTTGATAAAGACATCTCAAGTTAGTGAATGTTACATTGTTTATATATATATATGCACATGTATACAGCATGTTAAAAAGTAATCTTCTGGTGGTGGAATGCAGGTTAGTTTTTTTTCTTTATGTTCTGTGATTTCCAGGTTTCTGCTTTGATAATAGCTTACTATTGTAATTAGAGGAGTGTGTCTGTGTTAATCGCTCAGTCGTGTCCGACTCTTTGCAACCCCATGGACTGTAGCCCACCAGGTTCCTTTGTCCATGGGATTCTCCAGGCAAGAATACTGGAGTGCGTTGCTAAGTTTTTCTCCAGGAGAGGAAAAAATTTCTCCTGACCCAGGAATCGAATCCAGGTCTCCTGCATTGCAAGCAGATTCTTTACTGTCTGAGCCACCAAGGAAGCTCCAAGAAGCCCACAAATATTAGTTTGTAAAGAGAAGGAATAAATTTTTATCTTCAAAGGATGTTTTTTAGAATTATATGTATAACTTGTGTGTCCATATCTGTCCATCCACCCATTTATCTACCTACCTATGCATCCATCCATCCTTCCATCCGTGTATTTGCAAAGAAAGATATCCGGAGTTATGTTGACCAAATGTTTGCGGTGGTTATTTCTGAGTGGTGAGATTTCAAATGCCTTTGCTTGTGTTCTTCATACTTAGCCTGTTATTTGAAATATTTAATGAGGTACGTTTTTTAAAAGAATATCTCTCTTCTGTTCCTGGGTTGGGCCCCAGCCACCAAGCCCAAGTGAACATTGGCAGCGGGTAAGGCCAAGCGAGACTCTGATCTCAGGGCCCTGCTCCCTGATGACACTGAACTGCTGAAGCCTGGGAGGGGCAGGTGTGCAGCTCGGCAGGGAGAGAGCCGGGAGGGAGATTGCAGGCGACGCTTGGGCTCTGTTTAGACCCACAGCCAGAGGCATCCTGAGCCTTTGATGGATGTTTTTTGACTGGCTGGCCAGGTCTGTAACTGGGGGCTTGCCATTCACAGCTCCAGAGTGTCAGTGACAAGCCCCCAGTCCCTCTGTCCCTAAGCATCTCATTCTCGTGTGGTGTCTCTCTCCTCAGCTCCCCTGATACGGGCATAGATCCTGTGGAGGGATCTCCAAGGGTCCCTGGTTTGGAGGTTGCCAAAGTCAAGGATGTGCCTGTTGAATGTTTTTAGCTCCAGCGGGAGAGCCAGGTGGGCACTCCTTGTATAGGGATTTGCAGAGCGTTTTCTGAATACTGGGGAGCTGAGGAGCCGCAGGCATTTCTCACCTGGGGTGAGAGTGAGAATGACAGCCACTCAGGAAAGCAGGCTGGCATTTATTATCTTGTAGAGGAGAATATATACAGACACTGTGACCTGCTCCTAGGTGAATGCTCTGCTTCTGGAAATGTATAAGGATGATCATTGGAGTGTTTTATGCAGTATCCCCGAACTGGGAACAACCTACTGTTCATCAACATTTATAGCATCCATGCCTTAAATAAACTGAGCTATATTTATGCAACGGAAGGTTATACATCTGTAAAGATTAACTAACTACAACTAGGAGTAGTGACATGGATTTAACTCACAGGCATAAAGTCGAGTGAACAGAGCAAATTCAAGAAGAGTATATACAGCATTATCCACTAACGAAAAATTCAAAAACAAGCAAAACTAAACCATCTTTTTAGGGATTGCATATAAAGGTAGTGAACACTTGAAAAAAACTCAGAAAAATTATTATAGAAGTTAAAATAGGGTTACCCCCGTGGGGAGGGAAGAGTCAGCATCGCCAGGGTTTCCCAGGGTGGAGGGGACTCCTGGGGTGCCTAGCAATGTTCTTCTTAACTTAGGTGCTGGAGACAAGGATGTTTGCTTTATAATTATCCATAAACAAATCAGTTACATCTCACGTGCTTCTTTGAATACATATTTCCAACAAAAATACTAGGAAGAAAAAAAAGCAAAAGGTAGCAAAGAGATCTCCTGGCTTCCATGTCTCGAAACAGTCTCTTTTTTTACCTGGAGGACTCCTTTATTGCAAGAACCTCAGGCAGCATCTTTGTCCAAGTCTCTGACCAGGGTCAGACATGAGCATGCTCTTATTTACCAAGTTCTTCTACTAGCTCAGCCTTGGACCAGATACTGGTGGGGGTCAGGGTGGGGAATGTGCTGCTTCTAAGAGGACAAACCATTAGAAATAACAGTGAAAACACCAGACCAAGATATATCAACTTCCAGCCCTGGGGAGGTTCTCAAGAGAAGGAACTCTGTGAAGGCTTGTGTGGTACCTGTCAGTTTCTGCTGGACCGGAGGGTGGGCTGGGTGGAGGCAGCGGGGGCTGTGGGGAGGGTGGGGAATGGGAGAGGGTGTTGTGATGAAGGAAAGGATGTCGTGAAAGGTGCAGGCAGCCATGGAGGGTCCTGAAGGCTAAGGAGCCATGCCTGACTGGATGCCCAGGTCCCCTTGGGTGTGTATGGAGGCCAAGTTTTGCTGGATTGACAGGGCAGCTCAGGACAGTTTAGAAAACCAGGAAAATGAATTTCCCTCACATCTCCACCTTATTGCTAGTTGAGGTGTGCCAATCAATCAACAGATCATCAATCTGCTGCCCCCAGGCACATTATAGTCTAAACAACCAGTAGAAGAGAACTGAACTCAGACTAAGAAACTTTCAGAGAAAAATAGATGAGTGAATGTGAGAGAATTAAAAAAAAATAAAGACAATGATGTTCTTTGCCAAATTCCAATAGGAAAAAATTCTCATGTGCCCTAGGAAATAGACCGATCGAAAGTCCATGGGGCTGGAAAGAAAATGACACTTCTTCAGAAAGTTACATATAGAGTCCTATATGGTTCACAATTTTATTTTGGGGTATATACCCAAAAGAATTGAAAACAGAGACTCAAACAGATACTTATACACCCGTATTCATTGCAGCATTAGTCCCAACAGCCAAAAGTGGAAACAACCCAAGAGCCTATCCAGATGACTGGAAAGATGAAGTGTGGTGTATACTGCAACATAATATACTTCAGCCTCACAAAACGAATGAGGTACTGATGCATGCTCTAACTTACATGAACCTTGATCATATGATGTTAAGTGAGACAGTGAACCAGTGAAGTTGCTCAGTCGTGTTCAACTCTTTGTGGTCCCATGGACTGTGGCCTACTAACCTCCCCCGTCCATGGAATTTTCCAGGCAAGAGAACTGGAGTGGGTTGCCATTTCCTTCTCTGGGGGATCTTCCTGACCCAGGGATCGAACCCGGGTCTCCTGCATTGCAGGCAGACACAGAAGGACAAACACTGTACGATTCCACTTATATGTCATTGTTTAATGGGTACAGAGTTCCTGCTTGGCATGGTGGAAATCATTCTGGAAATAGAGTGTGCTGGGGCTACCCTGGTGGCTCAGTGGTAAAGAATCCACCTGCCAATGCAGGAGACACGGGTTGGATCCCACGTCCAGGAAGATCCCACATGCCTTGGAGCAGCCAAGCCTGTGCACCGCAGCTACCGAGTCTGTGCTCTAGAGCCTGCCAGCCCTACAGCCTATTCTCTGCAGCAAGAGGAGCCACTGCAACGAGAAGCCCACGCACAGCAACGAGGAACAGAGAAAACCCACACAGCAATGAAGACGCAGCACAGCCATAAACTAAAAAAAACAAAGAGCGAGCCTGGTGATGGTTGTACAAGCAGTGAATGTTCTTAATGCCACTGAATTATTAGGAGATTAAAAATATATTTAATATTTAGGGATTAAACCCCTTAACGGAGAAGGCAATGGCACCCCACTCCAGTACTCTTGCCTGGAAAATCCCATGGATGGAGGAGGCTGGTAGGCTGCAGTCCATGGAGTCGCTAGGAGTCGGACATGAATGAGCGACTTCACTTTCCCTTTTCACTTTCATGCATTGGAGAAGGAAATGGCAACCCACTCCAGTGTTCTTGCCTGGAGAATCCCAGGGACGGGGGAGCCTGGTGGGCTGCCGTCTCTAGGGTCACACAGAGTCAGACACGACTGAAGTGACTTAGCATAACCCCTTAAATGGTTATGTATATTTTACCATGCACTTGAAAAAAAAAGTCTACAGGGCCTGTTGTGGCTTGAATGCGTCCCCCCAAATTCATATGCTAATATCCTAACCAACCACGTGATGCTGTTAGTAGATGGGACCTTTGGGAAGTAATTAGGTCAAGAGGATGAAACCTTCTTGAATGGGACTCAAGCTCTTACAGGATGGGACAAGAGAACTTGTTTCCTCTCTCTGCTGTGAGCTGTGTGAGGGCAGCCATCTATCCACTCGGAAGCAGGCCCTCACCAGACACCAGATCTTCGGGCACCTTGATCTTGGACTCCTAGCCTCCAGAACTGTGAGGGATAAACATGTGCTGTTTGAGCCATGCGCCTGTGGTAATTTGTATTAGCAACCCCAACTGACTCAGATAGGCTCAAAAAATTGTTCCTGAGTACTGAGATAGAGACCGGGGCTATGGAATCATTTCTGAATAGCAGGAACAATAGAAAATGAAGTGAACTTTCCTCATTGAAGACTGAAGAAGGAAAAGAAATCACTGTCCTTGGTGGGTTTCTGGAGCCCCTCCTGTCAACATCGGAGATGACCGGAATGACTAATGACCAGGTAGGCTTGACTGTTCCTTGAAAAGTAGCCCAACTGTCTCTCTCGTGCATTCATGCCTAAACAAAGGCTGACCCCACCACGCTTCAAGGAGCTGTCCCTTGGAAAACTACCTTTTAGAATTCTTCTTTTACTGCATAAGCCCACCCTAAGAAAATGAATTGGCAGATGCCACAGGATGTTTATATATACACAATGGAAATTTTGCTTCTCAAACAGCTTGAGCAGAAAACCTCACATCCCCATGGCAACAAGATTCCACCGTGATCATGCATCTCTGCCGGGGTCACCCATCCGTTTGTAAGCCTCAGCTCTTCAGCCCCTCCTGTCAGACACCTGGGGCCCAGATGATACTATGCATTGTGGCAGTTCCACGCCTCCAGGGTTGCTGCTGAGGGCTTGTTCTAGTCTGTAAGGGGCATTCCTGGAGACCCTGGATCTAATCCAGGGCAGGGGACCAGCTTTTCCTAGAAGTCACCAGGAGGCAGAGGACTCGGGGGCAAGCGGTCGCCCTGTGCAAACACAAGGCCCCTGCTGCCTACTCAGGGTTTGGAGCGCTGGGATGTGGGGTGAAAGAGGAGAGTGAAAAAGTTGGCTTAAAGCTCAGCATTCAGAAAACTAAGATCATGGCATCTGGCCCCATCACTTCATGGGAAATAGATGGGGAAACAGTGTCAGACTTTATTTTTGGGGGCTCCAAAATCACTGCAGATGGTGACTGCAGCCATGAAATTAAAAGATGCTTACTCATTGGAAGGAAAGTTATGACCAACCTAGACAGCATATTCAAAAGCAGAAACGTTACTTTGCCAACAAAGGTCCGTCTAGTCAAGGCTATGGTTTTTCCAGTGGTCATGTATGGATGTGAGAGTTGGACTGTGAAGAAAGCTGAGCACCAAAGAATTGATGCTTTTGAACTGTGGTGTTGGAGAAGATTCTTGAGAGTCCCTTGGACTGCAAGGAGATCCAACCAGTCCATTCTAAAGGAGATCAGTCCTGGGTGTTCATTGGAAGGAATGATGCTAAAGCTGAAACTCCAATACTTTGGCCACCTCATGCAAAGAGTTGACTCATTGGAAAAGACTCTGATGCTGGGAGGGATTGGGGGCAGGAGGAGAAGGGGATGACAGAGGATGAGATGGCTGGATGGCATTACCAACTTGGACATGAGTTTGAGTGAACTCCAGGAGTTGGTGACGGACAGGGAGGCCTGGTGTGCTGCGATTCATGGGGTTGCAAAGAGTTGGATGCGACTGAGTGACTGAACTGAACTGAACTGAACTGATGTGGGGGTATGCCGCAACCAGAAAATCAGCCCTTTGATAATCACGGGAACTGCAAGTCCCACATTCAGTAAAGGCTTGGATGATAATTAGATCCTCAGTGTTTTATTCCCTTGAACAGAAATCATGACCCCTGTATAGGGTCATCTTCCCTTTGATCTTTCAGAACAAGTACTAATTTCAAATGTAAGTTCTCAGTACCACTTTCAAATAGCATTTCAGAATGGCCTACCTGTGATAAGGCCACCCTCTCCTGCTGCCACTCTCCCCTGATGACACGAGGAAAGCTTTGCAGAGGGTTATGGGAAGAAATTAAAGCCTGCAATTTTGATGTTTCAGGGTCCCCAGCCCCTGAATGGCCAGCATTCCCCTCATGTCTCAGTTTTTATAATTAGCAACTTCTGTTTTTAGATTCCAGGCCTGAAATCTCTTTTCCCACAAATTACAGAAAGCTTGGGTCCCTCTGAGAGCTGATTTGGTGTGTTTGCCCTATTGATTATATTTGATTGGGTCAGGCTTCCAGTATAAGGAAGACATACATGGAAAAAAGCAACTGTCCATGTTGGATCACAGGGATTCTTTTTTCCTTTACTGTTTTCCTTACTCTTCATGGGGTTCTCAAGGCAAGAATGCTGAAGTGGTTTGCCATTCCCTTCTCCAGTGGACCACATTTTTTCAGAACTCTCCACCATGACTGGTTCATCTTGGGTGGCCCTACACAGCATGGCTCATAGTTTCATTGAGTTAGACAAGGCTGTGGTCCATGTGATCAGTTTCATTAGTTTTCTGTGATTGTGCTTATCATTCTTTCTGTTCTCTGAGGGATAAGGATAAGAGGCTTATGGAAGCTTCCTGATGGGAGAGACTGACTGTGGGGGAAACTGGGTCTTGTTCTGATGGGCAGGGCCATCCATGCTTAGTAAATCTTTAATCCAATTTCTGTTGATGGGCAGGGCTGTGTTCCCTCCCTGTTGTTTGATCTGAGACCAAACTATGGTGGAGGTAATGAAGTTAATGGCAGCCTCCTTCAAAAGGTCCCATGCATGCATTGCTACACTCAGCGCCCCCAGCCCTGCAGCAGGCCACTGCCAACCCACACCTCTGCCAGAGACTCCTGGACACTCATGGGCAAGTCTGGGTCAGTCTCTTGTGGGGTCACGGCTCCTTTGTCCTGGGTCCTGGTGCCCACAAGTTTTTGTTTGTGCCCTCCAAGAGTCTGTTTCCCCAGTCCTGTGTAAGTTCTGGCAGCTCTGTGGTAGGGTTAATGGCAACCTCCTCCAAGAGGGTGTATGCCATACCCAGGTCTGCTGCACTCAGAGGCCCTGCCCCTGCAGCAGACCACTGCTGACCTGTACCTCCACAGGAGACAAACACTCACAGGCAGGTCTGCCTCAGTCTCTGTGGGGTCTCCTGGTGTGCACAAAGGTTTGGTTGAGCCCTCCAAGCATCTCTGGCAGGTATGGGGTTTGATTCTAAATGTGATTTTGCCCCTCCTACCGTCTTGCTGGGGGCTTCTCCTTTGCCCTTGGACATGGGCTGTCTTTTTTTGGTGGGATCCAACATTCTCCCGTCAATGGTTGCTCAGCAACGAGTTTTAATTTTGGAGTTCTCATAGAAGAAGATGAGCGCCCGTCCTTCTACTCTGCCATCTTGATTTGTTCCCATTTTGATTTGTTACAACTACACAGTGGATGTGACAAATAGATTCAAAGGATGAGATCTGATAGACAGACTGCCTGAAGAACTATGGATGGAGGTTCATGACATTGTACTGGAGGCAGTGATCAAGATCATCCCCAAGAAAAAGAAGAGCAAAAAGGCAAAATGATTGTCTGAGGAGGCCTTACAAATAGCTGAGAAAAGAAGAGAAGCTAAAAGCAAAGAGAAAAGGAAAGATATACCCATCTGAATGCAGAGTTCCAAAGAATAGCAAGGAGAAATAAGAAAGCCTTCCTCAGTGATCAGTGCAAAAAAATAGAGAAAAACAAAAGAATGGTAAAGACTAGAGATCATTTCAACAAAATTTGAGATACCAGGGGAACATTTCATGCAAAGATGGGCTCAATAAAGGACAGAAATGGTATGAACCCAACAGGAGCAGAAGATATTAAGAAGAGGAGGCAAGGATACACAGAATAACTGTACAAAAAAGATCTTCATGACCCAGACAACCACAATGGTGTGATCACTCAACTAGAGCCAGACATCCTGGAGTGTGAAGTCAAGTGGACTTTGGGAAGCATCACTATGAACAAAGCTACTGGAGGTGATGGAATTCCAGTTGAGCTATTTCAAATCCTGGAAGATGATGCTGTGAAAGTGCTTCACTCAATATGCCAGCAAATTTGGAAAACTCAGCAGTGACCAGGGGACTGGAAAAGGTCACTTTTCATTCCAATCCCAAAGAAAGGCAATGCCAAAGAATGCTCAAACTACTGCACAATTGCACTCATCTCACATGCTAGCATGGAGAAGGCAAAGGCACCCCACTCCAGTACTCTTGCCTGGAAAATCCCATGGACAGAGGAGCCTGGTAGGCGGCAGTCCATGGGGTCGCTAAGAGTCGCACACGACTGAGCGACTTCACTTTCACTTTTCACTTTCATGCATTGGAGAAGGAAATGGCAACCCACTCCAGTGTTCTTGCCTGGAGAATCCCAGGAACGAGGGAGCCTGCTGGGCTGCCATCTCTGGGGTCGCACAGAGTCGGACACGACTGAAGCAACTTAGCAGCAGCAGCAGCAGCACATGCTAGCAAAGTAATCCTCAAAAATCTCCAAGCCAGGCTTCAACAGTATGTGAACCATGAACTTCCATATGGTCAAGCTGGATTTAGAAAAGGCAGAGGAACCAGAGATCAAATTGCCAACATCCGTTGGATCATCAGAAAAGCAAGAGAGTTCCAGAAAAAACATCTACTACTGCTTTATTGACTATGCCAAAGCCTTTGACTGTGTGGATCACAACAAACTGTGGAAAATTCTTCAAGAGATTGGAATACGAGAACACCTTATCTGCCTCCTGAGAAATCTGTAGGCAGATCAAGAAGCAACAGTTAGAACTGGATATGGAACAACAGACTGGTTCCAAATCAAATTGGGAAAGAAGTACATCAAGGCTGTATATTGTCACCCTGCTTATTTAACTTATATGCAGAGTACATCATGTGAAATGCCAGGCTGGATGAAGCACAAGCTGGAATCAAGATTTCTGGGAGAAATATCAATAACCTCAGATATGCAGATGATACCGCCCTATGGCAGAAAGCAAAGAAGAACTAAAGAGCCTCTGGATAAAAGTGAAAGAGGAGAGTGAAAAAGTTGGCTTAAAACTCAACATTCAGAAAACTAAGATCATGGCATTTGGTCCCGTCACTTCATGGCAAATAGATGGAGAAACAATAGAAATCACTGTTTGAGGAAAAGTCCCCCCAAATCACTGCAAGATGGTGACTGCAGCCATGAAATTAAAAGATGCTTGCTCCTTGGAAGAAAAGCTATGACCAACTTAGACAGAATATTAAAAAGCAGAGACATTACTTTGCCAACAAAGGTCCATCTAGTCAAAGCTATGGTTTTTCCAGTAGTCATGTATGATGTGAGAGATGGACCATAAAGAAAGCTGAGCACTGAAGAATTGATGCTTTTGAACTGTGGTGTTGGAGAACACTCTTAAGAGTTCCTTGGAGTGCAAGGAGATCCAACCAGTCTATCCTAAAGGAAATCAGTCCTGAATATTCATTGGAAGGACTGCTGCTGAAGCTGAAACTCCAATACTTTGGTAGCGAAGAATGGATTCATTGGAAAAGACCCTGATGCTGGACAAGATTGAAGGCAGGAGGGGGAGGGGACGACAGAGGATGAGATGGCTGGATGGCATCACTGACTCGATGGACATGAGTTTGAGTAAACTCCGGGAGTTGGTGATGGACAGGGGAGTGTGGCATGCTGCAGTCGATGGGATCACAAAGAGTTGGACACGACTGAGTGACTGAACTGAACTGGACTGATTTTCCTTACCTTTGAGCAAGTACAAAGTGGGGGAGGGGCAGCGCTTCCTCACAGGTGGAGTTTTGCTGGATCTCAGGTGGCTCAGATGGTGAAGTATCTGCCTGCCTGGGTCAGGAAGAACCCCTGGAGAAGAGAATGGCAACCCAATTCAGTATTCTTGCCTGGAGAATTCTATGGACAGAGGAGCCTGGCGGGCTACAGTCCATGAGGTTGCAAAGAGCTGGACATGTCTGACTGACACGCACTGGCTAAAGCTGGGCTGGGCTAGCCCTCTGCTGGGCCTTCCCTGAGGCTTCTCAGCACCCACTCTGGAGGCGGGCACTAGGCAGGTATTCCCTGTGCAGTGTTTCTAGTTCTCCATCAGAGTGACCAAACCCTTTGCTTCCCGCCCCCCACCCCCCACAGAGCTGGAAAAAGAGAAACAGTGGTTCATGGAGTACAGGCAAGAAAAAAAAGCCTTTGGTATAATCCATATTCACCTCGGTTGACATGGAGTGGTATGGATTTTGCAGAATGAGAATCTGAAAAGAAATGTATAACTGAATCACTTTGCTGTATTAACATAAACTACTATATATAAAATAGATAACCAACAAGGACCTGCTGTATAGCATGAGGAACTATACTCAGTATTTTGTAATAACCTGTAAGGGAAAAGTATGTGATTTTGCAGAATGAAAAGCTCTGGCTTTCCTCTGTAGATAGACAGCTAGTAAATTGAAGCTAACAGCGAGACAAAAAAGAAAGCATGGAGGGGAGGGGTGGAGAGAGGGAAGAGAGAGAAGACAAGAGGCAGAGAGGGGCCCAGAGTCTCCAGGACCCCAGGCCTGCTGCCCAGCTCAAGCACTTTCCCCTCCCTTCCTCTCTCTTGACATGATAAAGCTTCTTCCCTTTGGCAGCTGTTTTATCTTGCTACACCCAGCCAGAGCTCTAAGGATTCAAGTCTGTCTTCACAGATGTTTCCTTTTCATCACTGTAATTAATATTAATGGTGGTTAATTTCTAATGAGGACGTATCATGGAACACACTGGCAGAACTGCTCATTGGTAAGTGGAATAACCTTGATGTTGTGAGGCCAGCGTCCTTTTTGGCTTGGCCACTTGTTTCACAGACAATGCATTGGATCCCGGAATTCTCTGATAATGTATTCATTTCTCCTCCTACATCTCTGGTGTTTCCAGGGTGGAAACGGTGGGGAAGTGAACTGCCCTGACTGATTTCTCCTCCCACCTCTGAGGAGGAGGCGGAGGGGCCAGGTGGGGAGCTCCTTTGATCTTTCAGCAGTGCCACCAGGAACAGGAATTGTTACTTGGTGAGCACTCTCTGACTTCACTTTCACTTTGAGCAGGCTCTGAGGCTCATTATGGACAAATCACGGTGCAAAGTCAAGTGGCTTTAGAAATCCAGAGCCAGGAGGCGTCCTGGTTCCTCCTTCTCTGACAAAGTAGGTGCTTGCCTTGTTCGCAAGCCGTAGGGCATGGTCCTCTGGAGACAGACTGCTGGATGTGGGTGATCCCTCCCTCACTAGTCAGGGAGAAACTATTTATGTTGTGCAAACCCCTCTCACCCACAGCCAGCCCAGCCCAGAGGCGCTGATGGTGGGTGGGGACTCTCCTAGGTGGGGAAGCCTGGTGTCCGCTCCCTCACCAGTAGCTTTAGGATGTCAGGGTTATATGTTACATGCGTGTGCTGTGCTTAGCTTAGTTGCTCAGTCATATCTAAGTCTTTGCAACCCCATGGACTGTAGTCCCTGAGGCTCCTCTGTCCGTGGGGATTTTCCAGGCAAGAATACGGAGTGCGTTGCTATGCCCTCCTCCAGGGGATCTTCCCGACCCAGGAATCAAGGGTCTCCTGCATTGCAGATGGATTCTTTACCAGCGGAGCTACCAGGAAAGCCAGTTACATGCCTGCTGCTGCTGCTGCTGCTAAGTCGCTTCAGTCGTGTCCGACTCTGTGCGACCCCATAGACGGCAGCCCACGAGGCTCCCCCGTCCCTGGGATTCTCCAGGCAGGAACACTGGAGTGGGTTGCCATTTCCTTCTCCAATGCAGGAAAGTGAAAAGTGAAAGTGAAGTCGCTGAGTCTTGTCCAACTCTTAGCGACCCCATGGACTGCAGCCCACCAGGCTCCTCCATCCATGGGATTTTCCAGGCAAGAGTACTGGAGTGGGGGTTACATGCCTAGTATGTCTTAATTTCCCTCCAGTCACTCATGACTACCTAAATCAGTGTTTTGAAAACTGATATTAAGGGGGAAAAATATTCTTAGAGAAGTTGGCACGTTTGCAGAAAAACAATACTTTCCATGTACAAGTTGCCAGTTCGCTTTGTTTTTTTGTTTTTTAAAAAATATCTATTTATTTATTTGGCTGTGCCAGGCCTTAACTGATTCATGTGGGATCTTTTTTAGTTGTGGTATGTGAACTCAGTTGTCACATGTGGGATCTAATTCCCTGACCAGGCATTGAACCCAAGCCCTCTGCATTGGGAGCAGAGTCTTAGCCACTGGACCACCAGGGAAGTCTCAAGTTTGTTTGTTTGTTTGTTTTAAATGCAGAATTTTTCAGACTTATTATGCTAACATTGTAATATTAACATAGGTGTCATTGACGCTTGAACAGTTGACCCTTGAATAAAGCAGACATTGGGGGCACCAACCCTCTATACAGTGTAACTCATAGGTGGCTATACCTGTCGTTCTTCCGTTTTCATGGTTCTGCTTCTGTGAATTCAATTCAACATATTTATTGGAAAAAAAATCCACACATAAGTGAGCTGTGCCATCCAGACCCCTGTGGTTTGAGGGTCACCTGTATAGTATTGCCCCAATTTTTTTGATTCTAGAACCCTTTGCTTCCCAGTGTATTATCAGACTGTCTGCTAATAAAGCACAACTAAGGTAGCTGGAACTGAAGGTAGTGAGCAGAACAATACAGTGGCCAAGCAGCGTTGCAGAAGGGGGATGTCAGAGCGGGGCTTTGCAGGGTTTCAGGGGCCTGGGCTCAAGTGTTTATGATGTGTCTTTCAAGGTGGGGACCTCTAACCCTGAAGGAGGAAATGGCAACCCGCTTCAATATTCTTGCCCGGAAAATCCCATGGACAGAGGAGCCTGGTGGGCTGCAGTCCATAGGGTCACAAAGAGTCAGACAAGACTGAACACGTGATGGATGGAATCAAGGTGGGGAAATAGAGTTGTTTAAGACTGGTGAACATAGCAAGGATCTTGAGAGGTAGGCTGTGGTTTGATAAGCTGTTTGCCCAGGTGAGGTGTCCATTATCTCAGGTTAAGTGATCTGCAGGAATTTCCTGATGGAGAAGGAAATGGCAGCCCACTCAAGTACTCTTGCCTGGAAAATCCCATGGTCAGAGGAGTGTGGTAGGCTACAGTTAATGGGGTCGCAAAGAGTCGGACACAACCGAGCAACTTCGCTTCTGAAGCAAAGTCTTATCTTCCCCGGGAAAGGTCTCTTGAAACAAAGAGCTAAATAATATTAACAGAAATGGCTTCAGCTGTTAGGCCTTCTAGCTGCGTGAGGCTGGCGCAGGTGGTTGTAGTTGTCAGAATAATTCATATTTCTTACATTTTGTGGAATGTTAGTCTCATTAAATGTGACCTGGGAAATATGGAATCCTTCCTGAAGTGATTTGACATGCTGCTTCCTGTTAGAACCCATCTTCTTCTGACTTAATATCTAAGTTCGGTTATGCAATGGGATTTTGAATGAAATTTGAATAAGAAAGAAAAGTATTGAGGACAGAATCAGGAGATGAGACACTGACAGGAAGCACATGTAGCCGACTGTATGGACTATACTTTCTTATTTTCTGTATTCTTGATGTTCAGGCATCTGAGGCCTTCTTCCTGGATAGACCGCCCCTCCTAGGGTTAGCTAACTCCTAGAGATTGCAAAATAGTCTGTCACTAAGAAGTGTCCGACTCTTTTGTGACCCCATGGACTGTAGCCCGCCAGGCTGCTCTGTCCATGGGTTTTCTCAGGCAAGCATACTGAACGGGTTGCCATTTCCTTCTCCAGGGGATCTTCCCAACCCGGGGATTGAACCCGTGCCTGCTGCTCAGCAGGTGGATTCTTTACCACTGAGCCACTAAGGAAGCAGGGGGTGGCAGAGGATGAGATGGTTAGATAGCATCACCAACTCAATGGACATAAATCTGAGAAAACTCCGGGAGGTAGCAGAGGACAGAGGAGTGTGCAGCGTTACAGCCTATGGGGTTGCAAAGAGTTGGACATGACTTAGCAACTGAACAGCTACAAAGAGATTGCAAAGGACTCATGAGATGTCTGATATAAAACCAACCAGTCCAGAGCCCACATCCCCAACTGTCTCCTGCATTAAACTCTCACAGACTAAGCCCACATACCCCTGGCCTTAAGTCACCTCAGTGTGGGGTCCTGGACAATGAGGGGCTACTCCTCCAGCCCAGGACTCATTGAAGTTACTCAAACTCTCCAACCTAAACCGACTCAGGGAACCCACCCTGCCTCAGCCAGTCCTTCCCAATAAAGGCTCTGGGCCGTGCTCTGCTTGCTTCCCTTCCGCTCCTGACTGACCCTGGTCCATCCCCACATGGCCCTGCTCGCCTCCTGTTTCTAGGGGTCATCATTTCCATGTCTGGGTGTCTTACACCTGATTAAAACAAATCCTGGGCACATTTTAACATACCAATAGGAAATGCAACAGTCTGCACGCCAGGGACACATTACAGTCACCCAAGGAGCTGTCTGCCCAGCGCTTGTGCACAGAGCTTTCATTTAATTGGCCCACACAAGGGCCTCAGGTGATAATGTGTAGCCAGGGCTGAGACACATTCAGCCAGTGGTTCTCAAAGTGTGATCCTGGGACCAGCAGCATCAGTATCCCCTGGGGGCTTGTTAGGAATACAGATTTGGGGGCTCCACCCACATCTCCTGATTCAGAACCTCTGGCAGTAAGGTCCTAAGTCTCCTGGGTGACTGTAAAAGAGGCTGAAGTTTGCAAACCACTGTGCTGGGCTGAAGCAGAGCAGAGTCAGAGAGGCAGGCCACCCGTGGGCCGAGGGCCTGGAGCCCTTACATTTCTGGCCACGTGTTTAATGTCATCTCCTGGTGCTGAGCAACAGCTTCTTCTCCTCCTGGAATCTTGGTGCCCTCCATTAATTCTGGTATGTTGTATTTCCATTTTTGTGTGTCTCAAGTTATTTTTTCATGTCTCCTGATTTCCCCTTTGACCCATTGATTGCTCGGTAGCATGTTGTTTAGTCTCCACACATTTGTGAATTTTCCTGTTTTATTCTTACAATTGATTTCTAGTTTTGTACCAGGAAAGATGCTTGATATGATTTCAGTTTTCTTAAACATATTGACTTGTGTTGTGGCTTAAGATGATCTATCCTGAAGACTGTCTCATGTGTGCTTGAGAAGAATATGTATTCTGCTACTTTTGGCTGGAATGTTCTACACATGTCTGTTAAATCAGTTTGGCCTAACCTGTCATTTAAGGCCCATGTTTCCTCATTGATTTTGTCTGGAGTCTATCCATGGATGAGTTAAAGTCCCCTCCTATTATTGCATTGCTATTCTCCTTTCAGGTCTGTTAATATTTGCTTTATATATTTAGGTGTTCTTAGATTAGGAACATAAATATTTATAAATGTTATAAGCTCTTGTTAGACTGACCTCTTTACTGTTATGTAATGGCTTTGTCTCTTATTATAGTCTATGTCTTATTTTGTCTGATATAAGTATAGCGATCTCAGCTTTCTTTTGGTTTCTATTTGCATGAAATATCTTTTTCCATCTCCTCACTTTCAGCCTGTATGTGTCCTTACTTCTGATATGAGTCACTTGTAGGCAGCATATTGATGGGTCTTGTAGTTTTTATTCATTTGGCCACTTTATGTCTATTGATTCGGAGAAGTTAGTCCATTTATATTTAAAATGCTGCTGCTGCTAAGTCACTTCAGTCAAGTCCGACTCTGTGTGACCCCATAGATGGCAGCCCACCAGGCTCCCCTGTCCCTGGGATTCTGCAGGCAAGAACACTGGAGTGGGTTGCCATTTCCTTCTCCAATGCACGAAAGTGAAAAGTGAAAGTGAAGTCGCTCAGTCGTGTCCGACTCTTTGTGACCCCATGGACTGCAGCCTACCAGGCTCCTCCGCCCATGGGATTTTCCAGGCAAGACTACTGGAGTGGGGTGCCAGTGCCTTCTCCATATATTTAAAGTAATTATTGATAATTGTGTACTTATTGCCATTTTGTTATTAGTAATTGTTTTCTGGCTGTTTTGTAGTTCCTGTTCCTTTCTTCTACTCCGGTTCTGTTCTTTTGTGATTTGATGATTTTCTGCAGTGGTATGCTTAGATTCCTTTCTCTTTATCTTTTGTGTATTTACTGCAGGTTTTTGCTCTGTAGTTACCATGAAGCTTACATAAAACAACTTATATTTGTAACAGTCTATTTTAAGATGATAACAAGTTTGAGCACATTCTAAAGCTCTACATTTTTCCTCCCTCCACCTCCACGTTTTATGCTTTGGATATCACAGTGTTCCTGGAATCCTGGACAGAGCTGGCACTGATGTAGTTGAACTTCATCTTTGTATGCCCATCTCCTCTCTTTATAGTTTGGATACAATTAAAAAAAAAAACCTGAGCAAGTTATTCCTCAAAATTACGAATTTTCTTCGGTAAGAATAAAAACTGCCTTAGGGTACTGTTCATTGCTACGAAAAGGCATCCAGATAGCAGGCCTGGCCTTGACTTTTGGCACAGACAAGCCCCAGCCTGTGCCCGCATTTTACCCATAGACACATCAGAGGAGACTCACTGCTCTGAGATCCACATAATGAAAACGAAAAGATTTTTATGTTTTCTCGAGTATTCCAGGTTTACAACATTTTACCTCTGAGAAGCCCCTCTTGCTAATTTCCCTCAGTGAGTCATTTTAATCTCTAAACATTGCCTCCTCTGCTTTCGGTATTACCACAGTGACATGGGCAGTTAAGTACTTATGTTCCAGAACCGGATGTGGATCCAGTTTCACATGGTGATGTCACCTGCTACAATCAATCACGACTGCATCAGAACAACAATAAACCCCCTGACACTTTCAGAGCTCCCCAAACTAGGTCAGCAACATGCTTATACTTCTCGTTGTTTTATGCTATCCTTGGAATAAGCAATAACAGAAAACGTTTACATTGTGAAATATGCTATTACTGACCGTATTAAAATATTCTGTCTTCAGCAGAGAACAAAACCTCACAAATCAGGGGCTTCCTTACACTATGTGTTGATGTTAGCTTAGCTCTGTCTCGCATTTTGGTTTCAATACCTGAACTATCAATTGACATGAGATGCCTGTGTGATATGCAGGACTAGTGAAAAAATTTTACTTTAAAAGTTATTTAAGGATTTGCTGAGAGGCCCCAATGACTTTGATAAGGTAGAAGAATGTGTGGAAACCAACAGATGTTTGAATCTGTAATGTTACGAATATAATGTTTATTAATAAAATTGCTAATTGGTCTTAAATAAGATCTGGTGTATTAGTTATAATCTAAGTCCTTGACCATAAAAATCTAGAGAAAGCAACCTGGTTTTTCCCCCCTTCATTATTATTAGGGAAATGTGCAGGCTGTCACAGTCTGTTTTAGATAAATGGTGAGACTTTGAGCTGTCAGGTTGAGATCATGTCTTTTTCCAGAAAGACCACCAACTATGTGTGGAATTAGCCAAAATGAGCTAAAAGTGCAGTCGGCTGCAGTAGACTGACTGATTCCATCACCCTGAGCCTCATGAGATGTCGGGGGATTAGGGGCCAGTGACTCCACGGCAGAGGATGGTTGACGGGGCCTCTTTGCGCTCTATTGGCCCTTTCCAGAGAACACACCTCACCACGGGGACAGGCAGCTAGTACTGAGGCCCATAGGAAAGACAGGGAGAGAGCAGGACTCAGATTTCCCTAGGCCAGGGTGATCTGGTGCGTTCCTTCAGGAGTGGAGCTCATCTTGTTTCCAGGACAGCACAGTGCATGGCCCGTGGGGAGGGAGCAGGCAGGAACCAGGTGTGGAACAAGTGCAGACACACCAGGGGATGCAGGTTGGGCTCCGCTTGTTGAGACAGTGCAAGTGGAAACTAGATCGCTAAAAACTGGAGATGCTGACTGAACCCGGACAGTGCTCTACTCCTCAGCCTTCTCTACCCCCACGATGCTCGGCAACCAAGGGCCAGAGCTTCCCCGCGTCCAGTGGAGGGGTGATGTGTGGTAATGATGTGTGTAGAGAGCATGGTTACTTCCGTTCATAAGACGAAAGCCTCTAGTTAACACTAGAGTGTTGTACAGACTTGCCGTGGGCAAGTCAAGTTAAAAAGACACTTAAAGAGTTCCGTAAGAAGCTACCCTCCTGATGGCTAAAACATATAGTTGGGAAGAGTTTGGTTACACTTCTTTTCCATTGTGCATTAAAAAACACTTTTGGCTCTGTAAGTGGATTTACCAATATCTAATCAGCTTTGGGACCATAAACTCGAAAATATTTTGTTAAAAATGAAGTGTTGGAGCCCTGAAGCTAATTTATTCAGAGGCCTTCTAGTTGAGCTCATTAGGTAACCAGAAACATTTTGATATATATCCATTCTTCCACTTAAGGACACCTTTTTTCATCTCAATTCAGTGAAGAACTACCTCCTCTGACCGATTGGTATAACTAACTGGCATTTTAAAACAAAAAATGTAGAGAAGGGAAATCTTTCACTTCTCAATCATTTCTTTAAAACTATATATAGAAAATTGAGAAGAACTGGGCTTGATGCTCAGGGCAGAGTATCTGCAGTACTGCCAGATCCGTGGGAGATGGTGGAGAGGTTCACTGGCCTCTCCTCCCACTCCCAATGGGATGGAAATTGAAGCTGCTGCCTCTTTTTGTAGACGGTCATGCTTTTAAAAAATCTCCAAGTAGTTTTAGAAAGGCATATATAAAAGACTCTGAATTATTAAGAGCTTCCCTAAATGACTGAGATTTGTTCTTTCAGTTCAAGAGGTGTCACCCGATGGTACCAGGTGCTCAGAGATGATGTGGCTGTGATTTGTACCTGCACGTCTCAGGGGAAGGAGCCTCACATCCATCTACTTCAGAACATGCTCAGTGCACTGTTCATAAACCTGGTAAACAGTAACCTTGTCTGTAGACATACTCACTTTATCTGAACATCTGCTTCATATTTACTGTGATCAGGCACTGCTCCTGGTCCAGATCCACCTCTAATTCCAGAAAGTGCCTGCTCTAAAATCAAGTGTATCTGTTACTTTCAGGGCAAAAAAAGGGTGATTATATTCTAATAAGGCATATTTCTTTACAACTGAAGTTTCCTTTAAAAGGACTTAGTACAACACAGACTTCAGTCCCTAGTATGTAGCGGCAGTTCAGATGTGCCTAACCCTGGGACAGTCAGACACGGTCAGATTTCTCCGACAAACGTGTTTCATAAGTCAAAGCACCTTAGTGTTCAGTGCCTTGCAGTGACCTCATTTTAAAGCCAGCATCTCTGCTATAGAAAACTAGGCTCTGAACTTCATTAATCTAGGGACCCCATGCTGCTTATGCAGTGACATTTTTCATGGGTGACTGTGGTTGAGATAGTTATGAAGGACTGCGTAACTACACTTTGCTGAGCATAAACATTAATAAAACATAGGATCAACTTCCTACTATAGCCTAAGGGTAAAAATGTGGAAAACAACATACTTCTGTCAGTTCCCATTATCACTGAGATAGCCTTGAAAGCATTACGGACTGAAATGGCAAAAATGGAAATGTGTCTTGTATTACTTTTTCAGTTTTTAAAGGAGGACAGAGCTTCAGTTCTGGAAGGGCGCTCATTGACAGACGAGGAAACGGAATCTGGAAGGTCATTTGCTCAAAGGCACGTGAGTGCCTAGTGTGGCAGCAGGCCTGTCCTGGGCTTCCCAGCGCTGGGCGGTGCAGACCCCCGTTCCCCACTGTCAGGCTGCTCACCCGAGACTGCTCTCAGGTAGCGTCAGCTCAACGGCGTCAGCTTCATGCATCGCTGACGAACCAAGTGTTTAGAAAGTCAGGGGTTTTCTTGTTGGTTTTGTTTTAGCCCTTTTTCTTTTTGTGATGGCTCTAGAATGAACTCCCACCTGCCCTCCCCAGTCCCCCCAAAACCTGAGATACTATTCTACATTTCTGCCCACCTGCCCTCCCCACTCCCCCAAAAGCTGAGATGATACTATTCTACATTTCTGCCCACCTGCCCTCCCCACTCCCCCAAAAGCTGAGATGATACTATTCTACATTTCTGCCCACCTGCCCTCCCCACTCCCCCAAAAGCTGAGATGATACTATTCTACATTTCTGCCCACCTGCCCTCCCCACTCCCCCCAAAGCTGAGATACTATTCTACATTTCTGCCCACCTGCCCTCCCCACTCCCCCAAAAGTTGAGATACTATTCTACATTTCTGCCAGAGTATGCAAGAGAAATAAATCCATGAGTGGGTATTCTATTTCTAAGCAGTTTTAAATTACTTTTTTAAGGAGCATTCGATGCAAAACTTTCAACGGTAAACAAGAGAGGTGGCAAGGAATACTCAGTATTAAATAAATGGTCAAACACATTTTCCCACATAGGATCAGTCATGAGAAAACAGTAAGCTATCAATATTTTTTATTTCTAAAAGCCAAATTTAATAAATTAATAAATGCATGCCAGATAAAAACACAAAATTACAACTGAAGACCAATAATAATTTAACAAAATGCTCTGTGTTGTACATTTTTTTATTGGTAGAGATAATTTACTAAAGTAACAAATCTGAAAACACATTTTGCTTTTGCTGGAAAGAAAGTACTATGTTAGAGAAGAACTAAGAGAAACCAGAAATGAAGCATTTGAGAAAAGTAGGCATATGTTAGTTATAGTCTATGGCAATGCAGCAGCCAGAGGTACTGTTTTCTCCATTTGTGTGCATGTTTATAGAAGCATCAGAAATCAATGACATAGGACCCAAAAGCAAAGTCACGACAGATTTACTCTGCGAAACATGCTGAATTACAACCACAGGCGACCCAGGATGAGGGGCGGTGCAGGCTTGGTGTCTCCTTTGTATGGGGTTCCCTTGCCAAACAGGGGGCTAATCATGCAATAGCTTGAGTTTCTCTGAACATGATAAACACCCAGGATTACTAGAACTGGAAAGCGTGTGTTCACTGTTTTACAAGGACAGCTGAGCGGTGCTATGAAAACAATGGGAGGTTCCTTCATTTTAATCTGGTTATATGCCCAAACTTCTAACCAAGAAATAATTCAGCTATAAGAGCCAATTAAATTACTATAAAACATTCCTTCATCTGTAAAACACTTCTTTTTTCCTTCAAACTAAAAATTTAAAATAAAATGTCTTCATTTTTGATAAGCAGCTCCACCACCAGTCTCTGATATCGTATATCGTTCAGGGCAGCCATGGCGTCTAGCTCTGGAGATCTCATGAGTGTCGGGCCGAAAACAATCCCAAGGTTCTCTGCATTCATCAGATTCTCCTTTTCGTGGAGGGTGACTCTGAAAAAACACAAGGGAGGGTGACTTCATGTAGGGCATGGGGGTCTTTGTCGTGCTGGAGCTCTAAAACAAAAACAAGATTCAAAGTGGGTTGTATCCACTGATCAACCCTTCTGCTGGGTTATTTCTCAACTTCAAAGTACTGACTCTCCTTAGAGTAAATGATAGGAATAATTTAAACTTCTGGTGACCACTGGAACTGAAGCCAGAGCTGATGTGCTGGCCTGAGTGGGTTCTGTTCTATTTGTGGATTCTCCTGCCACAGCCCAGAGCTGCAGGGAAGGGGCTGGGTCATCTTGATGACCCATCAGGTCTCCCTCCACTTTGGTGAGATCTTGTTTCCTATAGAGAGTTTTTGCAAGCTGTATAGTTTATTGAGTATCTAGGGGGAGAGTGGTAGTGATATTAATAGGAAACAGCTAGGAGTAAGCAACCTCATCAGGGAGTGTTAAGTATTTTTATGATTTTTATTGCTACAGCAAAGGCACAGAGACTATAATTTGAGAGTTATTCCTTTGTTTTAGTGTGGAGTTCTTAACTGCATCCACATATGCAGCAAACTTGAATTTATAAGTGAAGTTATAACGCTGGGCTGGAAGAAGCACAAGCTGGAATCAAGATTGCCGGGAGAACTATCAATAACCTCAGATATGCAGATGACACCACCCTTATGGCAGAAAGTGAAGAGGAACTCAAAAGCCTCTTGATGAAAGTGAAAGTGGAGAGTGAAAAAGTTGGCTTAAAGCTCAACATTCAGAAAACGAAGATCATGGCATCCGGTCCCATCACTTCATGGGAAATAGATGGGGAAACAATGGAAACAGTGTCAGACTCTATTTTTCTGGGCTCCAAAATCCACTACAGATGGTGACTGCAGCCATGAAATTAAAAGACACTTACTCCTTGGAAGGAAAGTTATGACCAACCTAGATAGCATATTCAAAAGCAGAGACATTACTTTGCCAACAAAGGTCCGTCTAGTCAAGGCTATGGTTTTTCCTGTGGTCATGTATGGATGTGAGAGTTGGACTGTGAAGAAGGCTGAGCGCCGAAGAATTGATGCTTTTGAACTGTGGTGTTGGAGAAGACTCTTGAGAGTCCCTTGGACTGCAAGGAAATCCAACCAGTCCATTCTGAAGGAGATCAGCCCTGGGATTTCTTTGGAGAGAATGATGCTGAAGCTGAAACTCCAGTACTTTGGCCACCTCATGCGAAGAGTTGACTCACTGGAAAAGACTCTGATGCTGGGAGGGATTGGGGGCAGGAGGAGAAGGGGACGACAGAGGACGAGATGGCTGGATGGCATCACTGACTCGATGGATCTGAGTCTCAGTGAACTCTGGGAGTTGGTGATGGACAGGGAGGCCTGGCGTGCTGCGATTCATGGGGTTGCAAAGAGTCGGACACGACTGAGTGACTGATCTGATCTGATAAGCATATTAAAAGTCTTAACTTATGGTGCTTCTAAAGATGGAGAGTATGTCGAGTCTCTGAAAGCACCATGAGTTAAATATTCACTTTTGGGTAACTTGGACCTAAAGGTGTATAAAGTAGATGTCAAGTTCTGCTGAGTTTTTTTGTTTACTTCTGATTGGTCTTACATCTGGGAACCCTACAACTACTAAAATTTGGTCATATAATTTTGGAAACTTTGCTTCAACTGGGAGAGATGGAGGGTGACTGAGCCGGGAAATAAAGCTACTTCACCATCCATCACTTTAAAACATTAAACCAGAAGTAATTGAAATATTTTATTTTCCATTCCTCTCTTTACCCCTTTCTTTACTCCATCACTTTTTACAGCAGGTTTCAGTGTTGGCAACATTAATTCGATAATCTAAAATAGTAAGTCTGAAGTGCCTATTTTGGAGCAAGACATAAGAAAAGTGAGCTTTCTTACAAGTTGCTTCATTCTTGCTTTATTATATTAATGCTAGTGTCTTTATATAGCTGCAACCTTTTCCCTTTCCACAAAAATTAATGCATGTCCTTGGCAGAATATTGGTATTTCTAACATGTCTGCAAACATATACTGGAACTGCAAATCTATTTATGAAAGAATCAAGTCTGCATACCGTATTATACTACAGAATATTTTTAGCCTTCCTTCTCAATGTGTGATTTCACACCAGGGGACAAAGTAGCTATGCATTTATTCATTCTTCGACAGATCACCTGACCTCTCTTTCACCTTTGCTTTCATTTGATTCTTAACATCTGGATGTGGTACAAGTATATTCCAAGTTGGAAACTTGCCTCTTCAGATGCGCCATGAGGTACCGGAGGGTTTCGCAGTGAGCAGGCGGCAGCAGTTTCAGTGCTTCGTGAAGGGTTTCTAATTGCTCATCAGGATCCATAATTTCTGTAACAGCAAGATGAATACCAAGGAGAGAAACTTTAACAGACAACTGGTACAAATGGCTCATTTAATTCTATTCTTAAGGTGATCTTCTGAAACTGACAAGGTCACTGCCCATGGCTTTGGAAAATAATCTTTAAGGTTCAAGTCTCAGACTTCCAAAAGGTTAGTGTCCATGGCAAGTCCATTTCCTTGGACTTCTGGGGAGGGTACCCAGTGTTTTCAACTTGAGGGTCCTGGGGTCTGTTAACTATGAAAACTGGATATTGGATGTATAGGATGTAACTTTAAAAAACTCAGACACATGTATGGTAGGATAAAAACATATATGCAAACGAGGTCATCTTTGAACACTACAGACATACTGAAGCCATGCTGCACTGTTCAAAATATTTTGAAAATCTCCTTTCAGCATCTTCATTTAGATATTTTAGTTCTCTGTTGGCCAAAAAGTCACATTCCTTTCAGGTCACAGAGTGCATTTAATCCATCAGTTACTTCCATATTCAGAAACAATAGATATCTTTGGAATTTTGTGTTCTCAAAAAGAGAACCACAGCACATTCCTGCTTCAACCCAAACATGAGGAAGATGGGGCACCTTTAAATGTTGGGTGTCAGGGCAACTGTCTTGAAATGTTGGCTAGCAGCCTTGAAATGCTGGAAGTCCACATCTAACCAGAATATAACGTTTAAGACACAAGCCCAAGAATCCTTTCTAATTTATAAAACTAATTCAATGGCAATGTACTGGAGTCAGGTAAAAACTAAAATAATATCAGTGTGAAAAGTTTCTAGGATTGGCAGAGCAGATGTGGTAAATTTTACACTGATTAAAGAGTTTTTTAATTCAAAGAAACTTTAGCCATTTTACAATTTCTGCCCAAAGTTTCCTCAGAGTTCTTGGTTCATTTCTCAGCAATAAAGGATGTGTTGTTTGCCTTTTGCTATAATAAATAACACATAGCCTTTGAACCTTGGGACATCAAGGTTCAAAGTGCCAATATATAACAGCTGTAACACCTCAGATACTGAAATTCAATCATCTAATTTCTAAAACTAAGAGAAGAAAATTCCATTTACTATAGAAAACTACTAGTTTTTACTTGGCTATAGATTTTATGATTAGACTATTCGAAACTATATTATTCTGGAAATTGAAAAAAAGAGTAACAGTTTCCTTTTAACTTCTACAGCTAATCTTTATAAGGAGAATCCTGAGATAGTATGAAATTAAGGACAGTGTTGGTGGCCTAGCAAACAAGCAAAATTCCCTGCTCACAGACAGCTTACTTTCTACTGGAGGCAACAGACGATAAACAATGAACAGTCTATCTTAGACTTTTTACGAGATTAGAATGATTCCTATGGAAAAAATCAGCAGGATAAGAAACACTGGGAGGGCTGAGAGGGTGCAGTATTACATGGGATGGTCAGGATGGGCCTTAATGAGAAAAAGGTCTTGAGTACAGACTTGGCAGGAGCAAGGGAATGAACTCCATGGAGATCTGGGTGAAGATGGTTCCATGCAGAGAGAAGCCTTGCAAAGAAACAGCCGTGCAAAGGGCCTGAGGGGGACACTGTGCCTGTGATGTTTGAGGAAAAGCGAGGAACCAAGTGTGGCTGCAGGAGCCCAAGCAAGGAGGGGAGAAGGGGGTGAGGTCAGAGAGGTAAGAGGGCGCTTCATTGCGGCATGGGCTGTGGCTAGTTTAAGAGCGCAGCATTTACAGAGAGAAATGGGAAGGTTCTACACGAGGGAGGGTCATGATCTGACATACATTTTTCATATCACTCCTCTGGCTGCCATGTAGGGAACAGGCTATGGAAGGGCAAGAGTAAAACTGGAAAGATGGCTCGGGTCATAATTACACACACCCAGGTAAGGCATGGCCAGGTGGTGCAGTGAAGGTGATAAGAAGTTGCTGAATTCTGGGCATATTTTGAGGGCAGAGTCCAGAGGATTTTCTGATGAGGGATGTATGAAAAAGAGAAGAATCAAGAATGGGCCAAAATTTGGGCTTAGGCAACTGGAAGGGTGGAGTCTCAATTAACTGAGATGGGGAAGATCACAGGTGGATGAGGTTTGGGGAAAGATCAAGAGCTGCTTTTGAGATGTCTTTCAGATATCCAAGTGAACATGCTAACTATAGACTGATCTGGGGTTTAGGGAGAGGGCCAGACCAGAATTATAAATTTGGGAACAAATGGCAAAATGCAATTGAATATACTGATATTAAATTGACCAAGATTCTTCTCTAGAATTAATTTCTCTTTTTTTCCTAAAGTCTTGCTGCTGCTGCTGCTAAGTCACTTCAGTCGTGTCCAACTCTGTGTGACCCCATAGATGGCAGCCCACCAGGCTCCCTCGTTCCTGGGATTCTCCAGGCAAGAACACTGGAGTGGGTTGCCATTTCCTTCTCCAATGCATGAAAGTGAAAAGTCTAAGTGAAGTCAGGTCACTCAGTCCTGTCCGACTCTTCACGACCCCATGGAGTGCAGCCCACCAGACTCCTCCACCCATGGGATTCTCCAGGCAAGAACACTGGAGTGGGTTGCCATTGCCTAAAGTCTTACCCATGATCAATTTTTCAGAGAATGCAAACCTTTAGCCCCAAGAAAACCACAGCATAACTTAAGAGTGAGACAGATACAGCGGAATGTACTCAGAGGTGGAAGGTCACCAGTAGTTGCTGAAATGTATGAAAGACTTGCATGTGGGAGAGGGGGACACTGGGATCACCGCCCACGACACGGAGTTAAAAGCAGGCAGGTTCCTGGCGCCTCTGTCAGCGGACATCTGTCTACCAGTGGACGGGCCGCCTGGAGAAGTAGTGATCTTAGCTTTTTGTTGTTGTTTAATTGTCTACCGCTTGGCAGGCAGATTCTTTACCACTAAGCCACCAGGGAAGTCGTTCCTGTAGTTACAGTGTATTTAAAAAACAATGTGTTGGTGCTGCTGTATTTAAAATGGATAGCCAACAAGGACCTACTCTATAGCACATGGAATTCTCCTCAGTATCATGTGGCAACTGAGATGGGAGGGGAGTTTGGGGGAGAATGGATACATATATATGTATGGCTAAGTCCCTTCCTTGTTCACCTGAAATTATCACAACACTGTTGATTGGCTATACCTCAATACAAAATAAAAAGTTGAAAAAAACAAACAAAGCCCCAACAACAAAAAAGAATGTGTTGGAGAAAGAAGTCCAGTTACATGACCCCTTAGATTATCCAAAAATGCTAAGATACTATGGTTCTTAGTATAAAATTATGTTTACTCATTCAACAAATGTTTTTCAGCACTATTATTTTGGGCTTCCCCTGGTGGCTCAGTTGGTATAGAATCTGCCTGCAATGGAGGAGATCGCTCGCAATGCAGGAGACTCGAGTTTGATCCCTGGGTCAGGAAGATCCCCTGGAGAAGGAAATGGCAACCCACTCCAGTATACTTCTTGCCTGGAAAATTCCATGGACAGAGGAGCCTGGTGGGCCACAGTCCACAGGGTCACAAGAGTTAGACATGACTTAGCAACTAAACCATTACGTAACTGGGCACTGCGGTGATACAGACAGGAGAGGACCCCTGCACCTGAGGGAGTTACAGTCTAATAGGGAAGACCAGATATAACTATAACCTTCGCAGGAAGGAATGAGGCTGTGAACGAGGCCCATCTGTGTGTGAGGCGACTCTGAGAGAGAAAGGTGGCCTGCAGCTGAGAGGTCCTGGAAAAATCTGGAGGATTCGGGGATGTGGGTGTAGACATTGTGGGGGCAGGAAGTGAGCACTCTGGACATGTATCAGGCCTAGTTACAAGCTCTCTGAATGAAAGTACTGTCTGATTCTTCAGAGAAATTCAAATCCAAGAAGAATAAAACTTAGGCAAGCAAAAGGGGTGAATCAGTGGCATAGCTGATGGGGAAACTCAGCAAGCTCTCTTTCCAGACTTCTCTTCAGCACATTTTAAATTGCTGAGGACAAAGAACCCTGGGTTTTCTCTCTGAGTTTATCTGACTCACTCACAGTTACATACTAACTGAGTCATGTAACTTTTCTGAGATCTTCTGGGAAGAGCTCTTAGACTCCTTGGCCGGAAGATGGTTTCTCCATTCAGCCTGACCCAGAGCTCAGCTGTGGCAGTGGTCTTTTCACTGTGATGCATGCTGGGTTACTGAGCATGGCCTCGGTTTTGTAGGGCACTGATTTCTTCACCAGGGAGACCAAGGCTTCAAGTTGATTCATAAGAGAGTTTCCAGGGGATTATGAATGAAGGGTTATGAAGCTCTTCAAGCCTTTGGTTGGGATGCCCTGGCCTTCTCCATCCTTGAATCCTTTTCTCATTTTCTGCAACCACTCCCTTCCAGCTTTCAACCAGCAGCCTCTCGAGGGAAGGCTGCCAGAGCAGCATTCAAACAGCTGTTGCAGGGGAAAGCTTTAACAAGAACTCTGACTTTATTGTTGTGGTTGCTATTTGCAAGGGCTTCTAGTAAATGCCAGAGATACCTGAGACCTGAAGAACATGGTCCCCGGTTGTTTCAATGGCTGAGATACGAAAAAGCTCATTGCGAAAGGTGAGTTAGCTCTGTGCTCTGTTTGAAAGGGGTCCCACCCCTTCCCTCTTGTCTTCCTCTTCCTTTTAATCCTTCTGTTCCCTGTCCCATGAAGGAAGCCATGCAGCGTGCAGAGGGGACAGGGCCAGGGCTTTGATGTCACACAGATGTGAATTTGAATGCCAGGGCCACCCCCTCTTGCCATGTGACCATGGACAATTATACCTATAACGTCTCATTTCTTCTAAAACAGCATCATGGGTGTAAAGTGCCCAGCACCATTTCTGGTGCTGAATATGTTCTATAAATCTTAGCTTCTCTCATTTTCCTTATCAATCAATACAGAAAGAGAAAGGCTGTTTCTATGGGTCTGAAGAATGAAACAGATTCTACTACCAGGAAAGACATGTTATAAGGACACATTGTTCCACAAACTCTTGGATACCAGTATCTAACCCGTACAGTAAACATGTATATTGTGCCTAAACATTATGCCAGGGTTTTTGGTGTCACACATCAAACAATCTTAGAGGGAAATGGAATTTCTACCTTAAGGGAAGTTTCTTACGATGTGCTTTCAAGGGCTCTCTGAGGGGTGACATAGGGAGCTTGCCGACTTCGCTGAATATGAATAGGAGGGCTGTTTCAGACACAAACCCAAGAATGGTGACAAATGCTTTGGAAGGATAATAAAGAGGGGAGATTGTCCTCAGCAGCTTGGGTGGATATGGGGAAAGGCAGTGAGGTAATCTGGGAGTAAGGGGTGAAAGGCCTTAAGATCCATAAGGAGAGCTTAGATTTTTCTTCTAAGTAGATAAAGGTTATGCAGCATTCAGAACTGGGGTTTGAATCCCGGCTCTGTCCTTTGCTAACTGGATGCCCACGGGCTCGTCACTTCTCACTGTTACTCCCAAGCCACATGGGGACAGAAACACTGTGCAGTGGAGCCCCGTGCTGTCCTGGGGACTGGGGGAAACCGAGGTCTGAGCAGCCCTTCATGGCACAGGTGTGTGTCAAGTGCGTTCCAGATAGCGGTTATGTGAGTTCTCTCTCTGGGAGGAAACCTGTGCCCCACCAAACAAGAACCTCTAAGCGCCTTCAGACAATTTTCATGATCTGCCCTGAACGCATCCTGAATTCCCATGGAAGAGATAGAGTCTTGTGGCTTCTAACATGAATGCTTGTAAAAAATCAGTGCAATTCTCACAGCTGTTCTCTACATGAGAGCTTGAACTGACCCGCGAGGAATCAGGGCTCCATGGAACTAACCACAAAAATTCTCAACACGAGCTCTGAAGGGAAACTGAAAATTAGAACAAAGAAAGTTTGTACTTCATGAAATTCCAAAATCAAAAAGCAAATCAGTGTTACTAAGGAAGTGATGTTATTATTTAAAGATCAAGACAACATATGGTTTTTAAGAGAGAGAGCAAACGACGGAAATAGCCTATCTTTTCAGAAAAAAAAAAAAAAGGTAATGCCAACATTTAAAATCTGTTAAGAATTCCGTTCTTTAAAAAAAAAAAAAGTGTGAACTACAGGTATGATTTTTGCACCATAAATAAAATTTGGCAAATGAGCCTTTGCTTTTTCTCATTTTCATCTTAACTAGAGCTTATTTTTCAACTTTTTAAAAAGTTAACTTTTTAAAACTTTTATTTCTTAACATTTGATCTAAAACAGAGCTTCTTAGAGTATAATCTAGGAACCTCAGCCAGTCTGCAAACTGTTACTGACGTGTCACAGGATAAGGACAGAAACTGAAAGTAAGAATTTATATATTTTATAGCAGTCTGACAGGATAATCTTTGTGTTTGCTGAATCTGACAACAGATAGTTGGTATTTTTTCAATTTGTTTTTCTAGTTATTTTTATTTTACTTTATAAACTGCTGTTCATGTCTAGGAGAACTGGTGTAAGCCTTACTGTGGAAAAGTAAAGGTTACAAATTACAAAGATGCTTCTGATGGTAGAAGTCATAAATAACCTATGTTAGAGAAGAGTTCAAAATTCTTGTGAGTACATTAACCATGGAGAGAGGCCAGGGAGAAATATTTCATAAAATGCATTCAAGATACTCAGCGGAAAAAACCAGGAGACTGACTACCTAGAAGAGACGGTTTTCCAGGTTACAAGCGCATGCCTACACACTTACTGGCGGACTCTATAAACTTAGGGTAGGCGTCGTATGTGATGAGTGGAATCGGCAAATCCCTGAAGTACAGTTTCAGTGCGCCAGTGATAATGTTGATGTCTTCATACATGTTCACAGAAATATCTGCCTTCTCACCATCTTTGAAGGATGTTAAAAGAAACAAAAGTAAATATCTGGATTCATAGCACTTTTAACAAATAACATTTTTGTACACTGTTAAAGATTCATAATGCTTCAGTTTTAAACATCAAATTCACTGTGCTGATACATGTGTATTTTTTTCTGTGGAAGACAACCTGAATTTTTTATTCTAAAGTTATTTATTCTTCCACGATTTATGATGGAGGGGGATAGTAGAAGATGACTGAGGTTAACAGAAATATTTTAAAATTTCGTGAGAATTCCTAGAGGAATATTGTGGGGTAACTTTTTCTTTCTTTTTAAAATAAACATAGAGAATGTGAAAAATAACAACTGAGGTCCTCCCAACTTATAAAAGACCCAGCACGAAAGGCCACCTTCGATTCACCCCGGGTTCCCATACATAATGTTCGCTCTTGCCTGAGCCCTGGGGATAGGAGAACTACTGAGAAGGAAAAAAGCAAAACAAAACTCTAGAGTGTTGTGATAACAAGAGAAGAAATTATAAAACACAGGAATGTTTTAAACTTGCTGGGCCTTAACCCTGAAGAAAAGCTGGCCTTCCTTCAGGGTGACCCCTTCTGCCCTCCCCTGCACTTAGTACTCTGTTAAAACAGCTCAATTTTCATCTACTAAAGATTTAATTAGTTTCTACTCTGAGCTAGATCTTATACTAATTTCTTTTATTCCATTTGGCTTATGAAAGATTTCTAAGGATGAAAAAGCAGCCTCTTCCCTACAGAGCTATTAGAATGGCTAGAACCCGGAACACCGACAACCCCAAATGCTGACAAGGATGTAGAGCCCCGGGAACTCTCTCTGGTTGCTGGCAGAAATACAAAGAGGAGCTGGCACTTCAGAAAGCACGCAGGTGCTTGCAAAGCTAAACAAACACTTACCATATAATCCAGCAATCATACTCCTTGGTATTTACCCAAAGGAATTGAAAACTTTTGTCCACACAAAAACCTGCACACAAATGTTTCTAGCAGCTATATTTGCAATTGCCAAAAGCATGGAAGCAACCAAGGTGGCTTTTAATAAGTGAACCGATAAACTGTGGTATACCCAGACAAAAACAATATTATTCAGTGATAAAAATAAATGAGCTCTCAAGCCATGAAAAGACATGGAGGAACTTTATATGCACATTCCCAAGTAACAGAGGCTGGTCTGGAAAAGTTACATACTGAATGATTCCAACTATTTGACAATCTGGAAAAGGCAAAGCTATGGAGTCAGTAAGAAGATCAGCGGCATTCGGGGAGGAAGGGGAAGAAGAACAGATGGAGTGCAAGGATTGTTACAGCAGTGGAAGTTCTGTATGGCACTGTAATGGTGGATACGTGACGTTACGCATTTGCCCAAAACCATAGAACTGTACAACATAAAGATGAACTTTAACGTAAACTACTGACTGTAGTCAGTAATAATGTATTGACATCAATATTGGCTCACAATTATAACAGACTGTATTATATGAATGAGAGATGTTAATAGAGGAAACTCCTGCTCTATGGGCAGGAGCAAGAAAGGAGGGGTTATATGGCAAATCTCCCACTGCCAGTGGCTGGGAATGGACTTGATCAGTTGTTACCTTCCGGAGAAAAAGAAATGCCTCTTTAACATTCAATCTTGTTTAGATTCAGGGTTGTTTCCGATGCCATTTCTTCACCTCGTCTTCTTCAATCTTGTCAAATATGTGGGCTGACCTAGATTTCCTCTTACTGTGTTGATGATACTATCTCCTTTATTTTGTCTTCTACCTCTGTTGGCTGTTAGAGGTCTGTGATGGGAGAGGAGTGTGATGGAACCAGAAGTGCGTACTTGCAAAGAAAAGGGTCTCTTCACCATCACAACTCCCGTTCTTTTTACTTCCTATATTCAAGCTTACACTCTTTGGTACCATTTATTCCAGTGCTCAACACAAAGACAAATCGGGGAACCATGGGAACAAAGCCTTAATTTAAATGTTAAAAGAAAATAAGCTGCGCTGAGCTTTTCTTTGGCTGGGCCCCTCCTCCCACAGAGAGGTCTGATGCCAGGTCTTTAGGTCCTCTCAGATTCTTGCCCCAACACATGAGCTTGATTTTTTTTTTTTTCCTGGTTGGTCTTTCAAATCCACATATTTTGGCAGTTTTGTGATACTGGAGATTTAACACAATATTTCAGCATAACAATGTTGGAGAGAAGACTACTTTGACCATGTAATACCATTCCAACAGTCAATTAGCTGGGAAGTGCTAAGCATGCATGCCAACTTACAGGAAAATTCACAAAGCTTCTCCTTTTTTACCAAATAGATCATATCAACTCAGAAGTAAAGCTTTCAGGAAGTAAGTTAATTAGCACATGTGGTCAAAACCCTAAATTTCTTAAATGAAAATTAATGACCTTGAACTTGGATGACAAGATGCTGGGGAGGCATGCACAGCAGGCAGAGTTAGGTCAGCCACCACAGACCTGGGAAATCTGAGCTCTGTAATGACTTAGATTCCTTCCTCTCCCACCTACCTCCACTGCTTTTTATATGGTTTCTGGTAAATTTAATTGCTCTGTATATATTTTGGTGAACATGGACCAGCCTTGGAGACTCAAATATTGGTAATATAGTTAAATTTTACACTTCCTTCTCATCCTGAAATTTAATAGCTTAATACTTACAACTAATACAGAAATTATAAAAATTATAAGCTAAGTTATTTTATTTGGCATAATAATAATTAGTGATTTAGAAAAACAATGGAAAGAATAAAATAAGAAATTATGTCTCTTTGGGTAGAGTATTTTTGTCCTAAGTTAATGAACCTGCTGGAAAACATACCTCTGTCAAAAGCCATCTTGACATCTTCAATTAGGTCACTAAATCCTGAGACTCGGTACAGTCCTTCAGAATTAAGACCTGTAAAAATAGAGCAGAGGAGCTAATTAGTCTCTTTGGGGTAACGTCCTTTCCTCAGATTTTAACTTTTTCTCATACTTCAGGTTAGGGAAGTAATGTGTCAGGAAGAATGATGAAACATACATGTTTAGAAATATGTATGTTTAGAAACCTCTTCATACTTTTCTCCTAAAATAAAATCGTTTTACTCACAGTTCTTTAATTCTGCCTGAATATCTGTAATTTGGCTCATCATTTTGTCTAACTAGATCAAATGCATTAAGTCTTAAGGGAAATAATTTCATCATCACTGCCATACCATAAATTCTTTTACATAAGAGAAGACTGAGATAAACTATATTAATAGGCCCGTAGCAATTATCTCCAAAGTGGCAGAGACTAATTAGGGCGTAGTTCTAGATTTTGGTTGTTTGGCCTGTTTTAAACAGAGCATTTATTTCTTTGCTTTTTGGACCTAAGCAAAGTATAAAAACTGAAAAAAGAACTGGCATCTACATATCAAATTTTACAGACTGGAAGAATCATCCATAAATATATTTTTAAGCATATTTCTTATAACTGGTTAAGTGTACCTTGAAATCATGTTGGTTAATTACTTGTTAACTGCTTTCAGACTTTCAGACTGTTATCTGAAATCATTCCCCCTAAACTTGCAGAAGAAAGCCTGGTTGTGCAGGGAGTTATGACTGCTCTGAGCCCCACTGGAAATGCTCACCTCGAGATTCAATCTCCCTGATGCACATGTCCACCACCATGGGCCGCTTAGTGATGTGGGCTTTCACGAGCGTCGTCAGGTCACAACTGTACACCTTCTTGACATGTTTCAAGTCTGGCTTACAGTCATTTGGGACCATCTTGGAACACTGCTTATGAACATTCAAACCACAATCTAAAGAATTTAAAAAGGAAAAATTCATTATTATTTTCAGAATTTTGAGTGTTCTGGAGTGTTTATTTTGGCAAGACACTTCAACCTGAATTAGGTTTAAAGACTAGCTTTCAGCCAGCAGAGTGAGGGGAACATTCCTCTCATTCTCTCTTTTGGAAAATTTTGATTTTAAGTTAGAAGACTAGAATTCCAGCTCATGTTCCATCATTTACTCACTGTATGATCTCAAGAGAATACCAACCCAGACCAAAGTTAATAAGTGTTCAATTAAATGTCTACAAAATGTAATATTATGCCAATTAAAAACTTATCCATTTCTTTAAAGTTACATAAAAATTATATTCAATGTGGGATATAACTGCATTTTAACAAATCTAATATGAGGTGGAATTGAACCCCCAAAAGTAAAGAGTATCCAAGGGCCCTCTTAAAATGATGCTGATCATATTTATATATACTCATAGCTCTTTAAATATATGCATATGATAATGATATAGAATACATCTAGATAGCTAGAAGTAGCTATAGTTATTATTTGTTACTGCTATCATCAACAGCTTACTAATGCCAAGCACACTATTTCAAGTGCTTTACATTATTTAAGCTCACAAATTTCTATAAAACATGTTTTATTCTCTTTTATAAATGTGATGAAACCAAGCACACAGGTGTTAAGTAACTTACCTACAGCGTTTAGTACATTGTGGAGCCAAGATTCAAGCCTACAAAGATTGTAATGTCCACGATTTTAACACCTATACCATACTGCCTCTACTGAAATTATTCCTTTGCTTTGTCATTTTATTGGGTTATAAATTCTAAAATGCCAGAGTCCAAATATTTTCTAGTTAACATTTTGAGACATTTTATTTTCAAGAAGAAGAGCACAGTGGCATTTTAGAAGAAGCAGACAGAAATACAAATATTTTGCTAAATTAGACTTAGGAGACATGGACTGTACCTGAATAATTTAACTAAATTTTGTCTTTCTGGTTTTTTGGTAAATGTTACCCGTTTGTTTTTAAGCTCATGAAAACTTGACACTGACCTCTTGTAAATCAAATTCAAGTGGGGTACACACAGTTTATAGCCAGGTCTTAATGGATTAGGGGCTTCCCAGGTGGCGGTAGTGGTAAAGAACCCTCCTGCCAATTCAGGAGATTCAAGAGACGCAGGTTTGATCTCTGGGTCGGTAAGATCCCCTGAAGGAGGGCATGGCAACCCACTTCAGTATTGTTGCCTGGAGAATCCTACGAATTGAGGAGCCTGGCAGGCTGCAATCCATGGGGTCGCAAAGAGTCGGACACGACTGAAGCGACTTAGCACACAATGGATTTGAAAACCATACAATGCGATTACCACTGTCTGTGGTCCTTGGGTAAGCTTCGGTTTTGCTTACTGTTTGGGCAGAAAGGGGAGCGTAACATTCACCTCACAGAATTGTTATGAGAAATAAGGAGCCAATGCAGTCAAGGTGATTTGCATATTGTAAAATGTTAGACAAATACCGACAATGATCATCATCATGACCTTTGGTAAAGTTGCAATCGAGTTATATTTGACAGTAACAGTTAACAGAGACAAGGAAAATTAGCCATGGCTTAAAAATAAAATTGTTATTTCATCAAATATGTAGACACTGCCAATCTGACAAAAGAACTTAAAGCTTGTGGTGACTCTTAGGGAGGAAATCCTATGTTCTGAGCATCGCCCAAGTGAAAAGACAGGTTTGGGTCTTTGCAGGGGTCTGTGTGTAAGTGGACAGCACCGGAGATGGCACGGCAGTGCCCACAGTGTCCCAACATGACCATCACTAAAGAACAACAGCTGCTGCTTCGAGTACGGAAAGGCTGCCAGGGATAGGAGCTCGAGTGTGCCATCTCAAGAAATGACCCAACATTGTTCTACACAGTCAAATAATGTCCAAATGAGTCCAGGACCCAAACCCTAAATTTCTCTTTATTCTATATTAGATATAAATAAAATTTGATTCAATCATAAGGCAAATCGGTAGTAAAATGTCCACTTAAAAGACCTCACTTCCCCTGAACATTTTAATATTTTGGACAGCTTCTATAATTTAGAGCTAGATCTATTGATGTGTGCTTTTGAGTGAGTTACTTAAAATTTTCTGTGACTTATACAGAATGGGAATAATAATAGTATTTATCCATTAATATTGGATCTACTATTAGGTTCTATTATTATGTTAATGTGAGGCTGTACATTTCTCTGTTGTTATTCAGAAGAAGGAAGTAACTCTGGGGGGGGGCTTTCCTAGGCAGTGCCCCAGGGTTCCTTGAATGGCACTGTCATGACCAGCTTAGGGTCAGGAGCTAGGCTGACCTCTAGGCCAATTCTGTTTATCAGATGTGAATGCCAGGTCCTAAAAAGGACTGGGATGCTAGGTTATAGCTGCTTCCTCATCTACACAATTCTTAGTACATTTCATTTACAAAAAAGTACCTCCAAGCAGGTACATCATTTTTCTCTGACTGCTTTACCAAATTTGGGGAGTTGCAGCCACTGATTTCTCAAATATCTTTTACCCCTCCCACTTATTATTCCTCTCCTGGGATTCCAACAACACAAATGTTAAATCTTGTTACTGTCCTACAGGTCTTTGAGGCTCAGTTCACTTTTTAAAATCTATTTTCCCCTCTCATTTGAGTTGGATAATTTCTATTGATCTATTTTTCAGGTTCATGGATTCCTGCCTCTGACATATCCAATCTATCAATACTACTGAGCCCATCCTGTGGGTATTTTGTTCATAAATTTCTCAGTTCTAAAACGTCCACTTAATTCTTTCTTATATCTTTATTTCTTTCTGATATTTCCTATTTTTCATTTGTTTCAAGAGTCTTTCTAATTGCTTCTTGGAACATTTTTATGAATGCGGTTTTCCTTATCAGATAATTCCAACATCTATCTATATCATCTCAATATTGGTGACTACTGACTGTCTTCTTTCATCTGAGTTGAGATTTTCCTGGTTGCTGGTAATGAAGTATAATTTTGAACTGGATATTTTGAGTGTTCTAAGACTGTGTGGTCCCTACTGAAATCTTCAACTTTAGCAGGTAGTTAACCTGTTTAGATTAGAATGCACATCCTGGCACACTATATAGGCTGTGTTTCAAATGTCAACCTAGTTTACAAAGCCTTTGTAATGCTTTTGCAGTGTTATTTTGCCCACCAAACTTGTATGTTATTCAAATGGCAGGACTCTACCCCACATTCTGGGCAGGGAAGAGGTCCTAGTCATTACGGCAGGGCGGAGAAGTCTTGGTTTGCCTCTATGCCTGGTTGGGGAGGAGTATTGTGCTGCATGAACTGCAGGGTGGGTACTAAAGACCGAGTTCTGATAGTGGTCTCAGCTGCCTCATTACTGCAGGGCAGGGGTGGAGACAGGGCTCTGCCCGTCGATTTAGGCTGAATGGGTGCTACTTCTACTTGAGGGTGAGGATGAAAGGCAGGGTTCCACCCACAGGCTCAGCCAAGGAAGGGTACCACTTTCTTCCTGCAGGATGGTGGGGGGAAGACTCACAGGAGAGAAGTACAACCCTGTTACTGCAGACTGGGGTGGAAAACAGGTATCTACCCACAGGCTTCTGCCACAGTATCCACGGGGGCGGGGGAGCAATGTGGCTTTGTCATGGTGTCCACCTGGAGAATGCAGATGCACTAAAAGGTTTCTATCTGGCTCAGCTGCCCTTTCCCCAAGACTTTGCCTAGGAGAGCCGGTTCTCTCAGGATTATTTTTTGTGTCTGCTGGCATTTATGACTTGTGGGTGTCTCTAGTGCTCAGGCTGCGATACACAAGCGTTAAAAAAAAAAAAATCCAAAATACCACCAGGCAACTGACTTCTGAGTTCTTTGAGTCCTGAGGTCCCTAATCAGCCACCCCCCTCTTTTTTTTTAATGTGGACCATTTTTTAAAGACTTTTATTAGTTTGTTACAATCTTGCTTCTGTTTTTTATGTTTTGGTCTTTTGACCCCGAGGCACATGGTAACTTAGCTCCCTGACCAGGGATCAAACCTGCACCCCCTACATTGGAGGGCAAGAAGTCTTAACCACTGGACAACCAGGGAAGTCCCAGCCTTCCTTCTTATACCGAACTTTCACAGTCTTCTGATAGTTGACATACATATTCTGTCCAGGGTCTTTTGTTATCATCATTGTGAGGAATAAAACAAAGCCTATTTATTCATCTCGTCTAGCACTGGAAAAACTTACATAGTATTTTAGAAGTATAAAAGTCGGCAGAGCTTCATTATCTAAAAATAATGCTGAGGTACTTTGAGTTACTTTAAGATACTTTAATGCTTTAAGTGTGTGCACAGAAGTCATAGAACCAGCTGGAAAGGGCTGGTATTAATAACCTATCCCACTGGCTTCATTTCACAAAGACAGTGAAGCTCAGAGAGGCTAAAGGATTTGTTCAAAAGTTACTCCGCCAGAAAGTGGTAGAAAGGAGATTTTAACCTTGGCTTCTTAATTCCTAGTCTGTGCTCTTCCCACTCAGTGATATATATCACTTTTCACTAGCAGTACACCATGTACGCTGAGTTGTTATTTTCAGTGCTGAAGACAAATTTGGTATTTTCAACCTTTTATTCAATAATGTGTGTGGTTTCTATTATTTGTTGTATATACTTAAGTTTAAAAGACACGGCTGTATTTTACTGTTATATGGGTATCGATACATGATTTGGCAAGGACGTTTAAAAAGCAGTGATAAAACCCACCCATTATATCTTATTTTGTCACATTCTTTCCTAACTATAAACTCTAAATGGAAATCCAGTAGAAAGGAAACAGTAAAATTTGAATGTATCCACAGAATATCAAAATATCTGAATGGCACTAATGGTCTGATATTAACTTTTTTTCCTTTGAGTGTTTGCAGTTCTCTCTCATTTTAAACACCAGCAAATGCCTAATTTATTTGTGATTCACTGAAAACTGGATAAAGTGATGACTATGGTCAGATTTAGGTATTTAACGAGGATGGAAATGCTTTCTGATATTCTTTCTTCTATTTGAATAAGATTAAACTATGGGACAATATATTATGCTCAATTTTAGAATTTCAAAGGCCAAATTTTTGGCAGGATTGGATATGAAGTCCTTCAGAGGACCAAAGGATAGGGCAAAGTCATTAAAATAAAGCATCTTTATACCCTTAAGTTCACAGTGCAATATACCAGCTCTGAGCGTGCTCTGAAAATTGCTGCTTCAGGGACTAGCAGTATATCAATATTTCAGTTTGCCATTAAGACTTTATTTGGTTTTCATACTTATTTATTAAAGTCATATAACTCCTATATAGTTCCATTTCTCCCAGGGAAGCTCTACACTATAAATGAAAAAAAAAAAATCCATAAAAGATTATTTCATTTGTTGCATCTCTTGGCTTGGCAGGTTATTTTTATGTTACAATTAAACCACATTGTCCCCTCCCAATTCTTCAAGTTAATAAGCATAGAATAAACACAAGAAAGGAGGAATGAGAAATTCAAAACATATCCTATCCTTATAAAGTATTTCTGTTAGACTACTAACTTGAAGTTACTGTCAGATTTTCTGGGCTTGAGTTCTCCCCAAAAAATGTGTTTTATATTTAAAAAGCACAGAAACCTATTTTTTAAAATAAATAGCTGATATTTATATTCTACTGACATGATTAAGGGGTAATATTAATATGTGTTTTGAAAAGAAAGGTAATTATTCATTCTTTTCTATGAGTGTTCCCATTTTAAATAACTGCAAATAGAAGTTTTTAAACATGTCTCGTAGTTGACCCCACTACCACCCCAGAATAGTGGGACTAGCCCATTTTTAACATGTATTAGAAGGCCTTATTTTCACAAGCAAAATTGAGAATATTTTGCTTTTGGGGATATTTATGAAAATACTGCTTTCATGTATAAAAGGAGCTACATGAAAGTCTTAGGCAAGTCTGACCAATTTCTCATTGGATTACAAGGACAAATGTAACTTTTTAGATATAATCAAAGCAGTAATTAAAAGACATTACTTCCCTTTCTCCAACCTAAGAGTTAAGTGCTTTATACACAAAGCAATAAATACATTTTATTATTAGGAAAAAACTGCTGCTATTTCCCTTTGAGGGCTGGCAGCAATGACAATGATACACTGGAAAAATGAAGTCACTTTCCTAAATAACAGACACTAAGCTGATATGTCTGATTTACAATTATCATCCGGCTTAACTTCTTAGAATATTCTGGGCAGGCTAAATGAAAACAATTCAGGAATGCTGGTAGAATAATGGTCTTTTTAATGAGAGGGATGTTTGATGATCTCAGTGATTATATAATAATAATAATAGATTACTTTAACCTATAAGCTTACATTTCATAAAGGGAAAATGGTCTCGTAATATTATTCTATCTGAACGACAATGATCCTTTGCCCTTTACTTTTGAACGCTACTTACTTTGCTCATAACTATTTTAGTAGGAGGAGCAGTGCTCCCAAGCTGCAGTTAGACGGTCCCTTGCAGTGTCGTTTTACTCACTTTAAAGACGCGAGAGTAAGGCAGACCGTGGTCGCAGGGATGTTTAACGCAGACTGTGGGGCTTTGGAGAGCATGTCTGCAGTGACTGCAGGCCCATGCCTACCCTCGCTGTTGCCTCGGTTGTCCTTGTCTGTGTGGGCTGCTGAGCAAGCCTAGAGCGTTGGGTCCTGAAGGGACAGCTTGCTCGCTATTGGCTGCCAGCCTGGTGACTGGAACACCACCCAACACTTTATATAATGTTTTAAAAAAAAAAAGGGGTGGTGGGATACAAAATTGCTGCTCTTGCCAAACATTCTTTAAAAGTTCCTGACAAGCTCTCTTCTGCCTTGGTGGATTTTGAAGAAAAGAAAGCAAGCTGTCAAAAGCAGAAAAATACATCTCTTTTCTGACAAGTTGTAAGCAAGCCATTTTTCTTTGGAAGTACCAGCTTTAATGTTCAGTGGCTAGTGTATTAGTTTACTATTGCTGCTGTAACAAATTACCATAAACTCAGGGGTTTAAAACAATACAAGCGTATCATGCAACAGTTCTAGAAGTCGGAAGTACAAAATCAGTTTCACTGGACTGAAATCAAGGCCTTAGCTAGCCTGTGTTCCTTCTGGAGGCTCCAGGGAAGAATCTGTTTCTTTTCTAGCCTTTTCCAGCTTCCAGAGGCCGCCTGCATTCATTGGCTCATGGCCCCCATTCAAAGACAGCTGTACTTTGCACTTTCCTGACCTCTGCTTCTATGCTTGTATCTTTTCTCTGAATCAGCCTCTACTGCATTGCTCTTCTAGGGACTCTTGCAATTATGATTGCATTGGGCCCATTCTGACAATCCATAGGACTCTCCCCATCGCCATCTCAAATTCCTTAACTTGATCACAGAGTCTCCTTTGCCATGAAAGGCAAGACCTGTGCCATGGGCACAGGTTCTGGTGATTAGGAAGCAGACATTTTCGGGCAGCCAGTGTTCACCCTACCATAGTTCTCCCTCTCTTTAAATTATTAATTCTTTGCATTTTGTTTTAAATAAAGTAGATGGCTCAAAAACCAGGATGAGCCATTTTAGATGAAAGAATCTGTCGATCTAAATGTAATTAGTCATAGAATAATTCAAATCCCAACCTTCCACATTTAAAAACTGGGTTGACCTGTTTTATACAGCTCAGCAATACAGTTCCAGTAACATAGAATATAATGCTTTTGAAGGCAAGATATAACATAAAACCAATAAGCTTTTCTTTACATTCTTGACCTTTACTCACAATAAAAAGAAAAGGCTATTCAAGTCAGTGCCTATGGGATGGGATGAATCATTTTATTTCTTTTCCTTCACATTATTACTATCATAAACATTCCAAAACATTTCTTTCAAATATGATTTTGGACTGTAGCATACTGCCAAAAATTATTCATGTGTGTGGTGCTAGTTTTCTGCCAATAGCTAACTCAGAATTCTCATGTAGATGGCCTTCACTCTTTCAAAACATACATGATACACATCATCACTCTAGTCAAAGAAAAGCTTTTGAGTTAGTGACAGTCATAAAGTGTTTGAAAACCATTGCAGTCTCAGCTGGTCAAGGTTATGTCATAAAGGCAAACCAAGCTTATCGAGACCATCGTTCTTTGAACAGGTGATCTGTGCTTTGGAAAGTGTATGTCATTTGCCTTTGAAACACCATGACAATGTGGTTGATCTTAACTACACCACTATGTTCCACTGTGGGCCCCTCCAGTTCGAGGCTCAACCATAGCCTTCCCAGTGATGCTTCCTTGTAATGACTCTGGGCAACCACCAGCCAGAAAGATAATGTTCTCATTTACTCTCTGGGCAGAAACCTGCAAATGGGGCTGTCAGTCTTCTAGGATGATAGAGGAATTAGACTGGCTGAGCTGAGGCTCTCCTTGAAGGACACCTTTGCATGGTTCAAAGTCAAGGCGTGGGGAATTCTTACCGCTCCATGTGGCAGAGAAGTCCATGAATGGATCTGGCTAGTGACATAAGCCTGGAACCTTATCATGCCTTAGTGGTGCTAAGGAAGTCGAAGGTTGGGGGGTGGGGGTAACTTGGAATGCTCACATGCAATGCATACTTATCTTGCTATTCAAAGAAAATGCAATTGAGAAATAAAAAAAATCAGACTCTAGAAGTTTCTGCACATAATGGACAACAAAAATATTCCATTAAGAATCATGCCACAAAAGAAATGTGGATTTTTACAGTGCTAAATTTGACAATTACTTCAGTTACCTTCAAAATACTTCACTCTTCATATACATATTTAGAGTTAAACTTCATGCAAAAAACATGTAAGAACATATTTTTTAGCTTTAAAATTTAAATAGCAGAAACTTCTATGACCTAATATCACACACTTGAAACAAATAATAATTTTTAAGTCTGTGCCAGAATTTAGAGCAGTTGAGTAAATGGCCAGTACTCAGTATAGTTGTTATATACAAATGAATTTCACATGATTTCAGTAACACTTATTTCATAAAGCATTTCAATAAATCCCTGAGTTGGTTATTTATGTGGAAATCTTACAAGTTTCTAAATTTAAATCTAAAATACTATGGTCATATGTTATAAAAAGGATTTGGCAAATTCAAGCTTTCAAAATATCAAAAACAAAGTATCAGTGACTAAGTGGTTTTTCAAAATATGATAATCATCTTTGAAGATAAATTCACAGGTTTTTAAAGCTTCAATTTGATTTCACAAAATTCAGTAAGGACAATTCAGCTTAACAAGCTTTTTAAAATTCAGTTTCTAAGGCAACAATCATAGGTCCCTGTACATTGCTTTTAAAAAAATAATCATTTTTACAAATTTAGTTACTGCAACATCAAAGGCAAGGCAAATTTAACTGCCTTACTTTTACCTCCTTTTATCAGACTTTCTGAACAAGATGACTTCCCTCTTTTTAATGGACCAGACTGCTGCCCATTAAGTACAGGAAGGTTAAAGGCAGATAAAATATCAGTATCCAAAGGGGATGCCTGAGATGTCAATGGCCTATTGCATGTAAAGAGCAAATAGGGATTCAGCCCATTTTATGCGCCTAACAGCCAGTCTCCTCCTAAGTTATTCCTTATAACTTCATGTCTTACTCAATAAAGAGAAAAGGGACGAGCTCTTACCTGCACATTTCACTCCCTGAGCAATGAGCCCCCACATGAAGTTGGCACAGTATTCACACCAGTGTGGCCCTCTGAATGTATGGACCTGAAAAAGAGTAGTGACACAGTGGCCGGGGGAAACCATACACGAGATTATTTCCCTTCAAAGCACTCATACGCAAGTCACAGTTAGTAGGAAGAAGCACAGTACGGTTACATTTACAAAAACCTTGGTTGAGTGGATCTAAGCATTTAAGATTTCTTTCAGAGCTTGATTTTCTCTTTGTTTTAGAAATGGTGATAAATCAAGCCAATATCCTGTGATTTACTTTTGAAAACAGTTTTTACAGTGGAACTTTCCAACTGGTTCCCTCCAGCTGTAAGCAGTTTCATCTACATGTTATACAAGCACTGGCGTATTCTGAGCGCTATAGCGAGGAGGAGGAGGAGGAGGAGGAGGAGTGATGTAAAGTCTGTCTGGATCCTGTAAGGATTTTGTTGGATGATCCACCTTCTGTTCTCTGTGATCACAGTTGGGGCCATGGGTGTTGAAGGTGATATTTAGTGACTGGTCACAACAGAATAATCAAAAAGGACCAATTTCTGTTCAAAACTATTTTGATACTTACTATGTTAGCAAAGAAAATATATTTTAGAAACTACAGAAGTTACAGTTAATCAGAATCCCTGTTTGAGTACAGTAATTACTCACTCATCTTCCCAGCTCATAAAAATTTTACTTAGATTCTTTTATCCCTAAGAAAGGAACCCCCAAAGAATTCAAACACTAAGATACCTATAGACTTTATGCATAGGAAAGAGAAGCCATTCTAGCTTAAGCCAGATGAAAAACACTGGTAGAATAGAAAAACAATACATCCAAATCCTGAACATTAAAGAATAAAGGAAAAAATATCTTGAATATTAACACTTTAAGACTTCTGAGCAAATACTGGCTGAAAATGTACTCAAGAAACAGGTTAGAAGAAAAGGGAGAGGGAACAAGGAAGTTACTGATCTACATCAATTACATTTACTTGAGATAATTTCTTATATATATGATTTCCTCCAGCAGACAACAGTAATACAAGAGTCAAAACCATAATGTGACAATATGATTTGCAAACAATGAAACTACAATGAAACAATGAAATTACAGCTAATATTGTCACTTTTACTGCTGTTCTGTTTATGTACTGAATTGGTCTTAGAAACCAAGTGTTTTTTTTTTTTTTTTTTTTTGCTTTGCTTTTGCTTTTTGTTGTTTACCTATTTTATATATAGTGGTGTGTACATGTTAATCCCAGCCTCCTGATTTATCCCTCCCCTGGCCCCCTTTCCCCTTTGGTAACCATAAAATTGTTTTCTGTGTCTGTGAGTTTCTGTTTTGGAAAGAAATTCATTTGTGTCTTTTTTTTTTTTTTTTTAGATTTCACATATAAACGGTATCATACATTTGTCTGGCTTCACTCAGTACGATAATCTCTAGGTTCATCCATGTTGTTGCAAGTGGCATTATTTCATTCTTTATGACTGAGTAGTATCCCACTATAAGTATGTACCACATCTTCTTTATCCATTCCTCTGTCAATGGACATTTAACTTGCTTCCATGTCTTGGATATTGTATATATACTACTGCAATGAACATTGGGATTCTTGTATCTTTTTGAATTATGGCTTTCTCTGGATATATGCCCAGGAGTGGGACTGCTGGGTCACATGGTAGCTCTATTTTTAGATTTTTAAGGACCCTCCATACTAGTCTTTATAGTGGCTGCACCAATTTACATTCCCACCAACAGTACAGGAAGGTTGCCTTTTCTCTAACCCCTCTCCAGCATTTATTGTTTACAGGCATTTTAAGGATGCCATTTTGACCCGTGTGAGGTGGTACCTCACTGTAGCTTTGATTGGCATTTCTCTAATAATTAGCAATATTGAGCATCTTTTCATATGCATTTTGGCTATCTGTATTTCTTCTTTGCAGAAAGGTCTATTTAGGTCCTCTGCCTAGTTCTTGATTGGATTGTTTGTTTTTGATAGAGCTGTACGAGCTGTTGGTGTGTTTTGGAAATTAATTCTTTGTTGGTCACTTCATTTGCAGATATTTTCTCCTCTCATGTATGTTGTTTTTTCATTTTGTTTATGGTTTTGTTTGCTGTGCAAAAGCTTTTAAGTTTAATTAGGTCTCACTTGTTTATTGGTAAGTGATTTTTAAGACTGATACAAATATATATATAAACTTCAAACTTAAGATGCCACTGAACATAAGACTTACCCTGAATGTAAGATACATATATTCCATGTAGAGAAATCACCAATTAACTTAAGGCATGCCACTGATTATAAGCTTCATCCCAATTTCAGAGATGTTGAAAAAAACAAAAAACAAAAACATGTAGTAGATTCAATGAAATATGGTATATTAAAATTCAAAATACTACTGCTGGCCAAAATATCCATATAAGGCAACAGTGGATAAACCAGGGTTCATTCCAAGCAGGTATGTACTTGTGGCTCTGGTCGCTGCCAAGTGAGCTCAAATACAAAACTTTGTGTTGATTTTGGGGAGGCGGGGGGAAAGGCGGCCATAATCCTGTCTATGTTTTTTATGGAAGTGTCAGGAATGCAGACACAGTTGCTTCTGGGTTGTTAATGATGTTCAGACCCTGCAAACTGAAAGCATTTCCTGGAGTTCCTGAAGCTGAGCCCAAGATTAATATCCAGATAGTGTCTGATGTCTTTTCCTATGTTCCTCTGAGTGAATAAAACTGGATAAAGTATGCAATCTTGCTTTTAATCTGAGGCAAATGAGTGAAATAGCACTGACTCATATTTTAAAAGTTATATAGTCACAAAACAGCTATAGAACTGTGAAGTTATTTTTAGAGGCAATCTCAGGATAATCCAGTTTCACTTAACTTGGTAAGGTTAATAAACTGGACTAGAAGAGTGGAGAAGTCCCGGGTTTGTACCTGCCGTTATGCATGATAAAAGGTGTTTAAAAGTTCCACTGGTGTGTAAATCACCAGAACAAAGAAGGGCTCTTGGCAGACAGCGCTGGGTACTGAGATGTTACAGACCCAATTCCCTGCTTCGCCTTCACAAAGCCTTCTGAAAGCCGTGTGCCATCTCTTCATATCACATATGCTAAAGAAACGGTTTCACTGTCCCATGGCCCAGTGTTCTCTAATCAGGATCACACATGCATCTCAGAAACCAACCTTTAGGAAATTGTTCTTGATTCAGTTCCTTCTCGGACAGGTTTTTATAAAGGCATTTTGCCACCTGGGGCTGGTTTTAGTGGTGGTGGTGGTTTTAATTTTGTTTTCTTAAACCACTTGTAAGGCAGGTTATATAGCTCTCAAGGAAATAGTTCTAGAAGTAGGCCTTGAAGCACCAGAAGCTTGCTAAACCAGTATTTGTGTAACAGGATTTAAATGAATTTCCTTTTCAATTTTTGTACCTAAAAATTATTATTTCTTAAATTTTTTGACTTTCCCGACTCAATGACACTGGATTGTACTTGTAAAAATTGAATATTGTAGTCTTTGTGTCTCTTTGATCCTTCTAAAGGTTATCAAAACAAATGGACATCATTCATGAATTAATCATTTTTATTCATTTACAAACATTAAGTGATGACATATACAAAATTTTTTTGAAATATTGGCTCAAGGAATTCACCATAGGTTTCTCCTGCTAAATACAACATGAAAAGCCTCTTCTAAAAGTGTCTGCAAAGTATAAGGGCAGCTGGGGAGGGGCGTTGCTTGGTTAAGATGAATGAGTTGAGGCTTCTGGGTGAGCAGAATCAGGCTTAAATGGGGTTGTGTGTGTCAGAGGATGCATTAGGAAAGGCTGCTCCAAGGAAATCAGACACACACCAGGAGCGAAACAACTGGATGTTTAGAGGATTGTGAGGCAGTTCAGTGTGGGTGGGGTGGGAGTGACTGGCGTGGCAGGAGCAGAGAGGGGCAGACGGGGCCTCTTCCATACCTGCAAACGTATAGGTTGTTCAGTCAGCAATGCAGGGCCACTGAAGATTTTTAAGGAAAGTGACACAGTCAGGGGATCAAGGCTGGAGGAAGACAGACCAGGCAGGCTGCTACAGCAATGGATCAGGTGCTGGATGCCGTGGACCTGAACTCAGGCAGTGCTGACTGAGCGCGCGGAGGCAGGGTCAGTAGGACTTGGTAACGGACTGAGTCACAGGCAAGGGAGAGGAGGACGACGGGGGCCAAGTCTTAGGCTTTGGGGCCTGCTGATGAGGGAAGATGGCATTAACAGGGGAACAGAAGCAGAGGAACAGGTCTGGGAGTGAGGTGGGAGAGGAAGAGTGGAAGGGATGGAGACAGAGGAGGTAGCTCATGGAATAAGTTTCCTGTGGGCACCCAGTGGAGATGGGACCAGGGCAGAGGGACTAGCTCTGAGTAAGAGCAGACAGACTCTTCCCCTTCCCTGAGGTGGGAGGGCCAAGGCTAAGGGGAGAGGATGGCTCTGCAGAGCAGCAGTGGGAGCCCAGGACCCAGAAGGCTAAGGGAGTACATACTTGACGGTTTAGCTGCTGTTGTGTTAGGAAGTAAGTTCAGTCATGAAGCAAATGAAGTTTAGAAAAAGTGGGGAATAGGAACTGGAACTGGTCAGAAATTCAGAGAAGGGCTGCTGTACTTAAAAGCAAGTCTCTTTCCTGGATGGCATTATAATTGTATCACTGCTGTAACAGTGTAAAGTGCATTAAAGAAAAAGTGATGCACACTTTCTTTTAAAAAGGGTGATTGTGTTACATTTGAGCTTTATCTGAATGTTTTATTTTATATGCAGTTTTACATTAGCAGTGATGTTTATATCACATATTTTACTGATTCAAAAAAAGATATCTTTAACAATTGTACAAACTGTACAACTTAAAATAGCTGTATGATTTCCAGTTGTTCTGCTCTATCTGGCACCACAGAAACAGGTCCCTCGTTACGCCCGCAGACGAAGCTCCAGGGCACTGGCACCTGCAGATAATTCTGCTTACTAGATATGGTTGTATTCTGACTACCCGTCTCAGAAAGGTTTAATCAGAAATGTAATGGACATTCAAAATACAATAATTAAAAGGTCAAAAGTTGCATCTTGGAGGTTCTTTCTGCTTAGGAGTATGCTAAGAGAAAGCTAGGCTGGAATCTGGAAGAAAGGAGGCCTGAGTGGTTCACAAGGAGCTCAGGCAAGCGCTAGGTTACAAAAGAGAACGGCTTGTGCCTGAGATGCCCTGTCGTATACAGCAAACAGTCTTAGACATCCACCCAGGTCAGCACTCAGGGAATCAAGATTACTGATGTCTTCATAACACAACGAACAGACACTCATTAAGTAACATTTTCCATGTGTAATTTTTTAGGGAATTTTTGTAAATTGTCCCAGCTTTTTATGTTTATATAAGTCTGTGTTTTAGTTTTCCTGTCTCTTCTTATTCTCCAAGGCTGTCAGCTCTTTTTCTCTCTTTCTAACCCTTTTCCCTTTTCCAACCACTAATTCTTAGTTGTAAACCTGGAAATCTGATAAGGTAACTTTGCTAGCGCTGGATGTAGATCAAGAAAGTGTATCACCTATCTTCCTCTTGAAGGCATTAACAAACCAAACCAAAGCAAACCAAACCCACCAAACTTCTGGCTCCTTGTCTGAGTTTCTTATAGCTAAGGCTGAGGGATATTGGTCCTGTGAAAAAGAATGTGTTAGTAGCATCATGCTTTATTCTATAACATTCTTTAGTCTCTATTTACTGTTTCTTATAAGCAGAGGCCACCTCAGCTTCTGTTGTGCACTGTATGACCTTAATGACATACGCTGGCTTTATAAGGTGGGAAAATAACCAATTCCTTTATAAACGGCACTGTTTCTTCCTTTTGGTTATTTAAACCAATCACTTCATTAATTTGTAAAAAAGGGATTCCTTGGGGGAATGTTTTGATCCTAATCAGTGTCAGCATGTAATGGTGTTAGTGTGGTCAGAGATGGTCCTGAGGAAAGCTACCTTTTAACCTGGCCACAGGTATTTTTTTCTAGGCCACCTCCAAAGCCTTTGGTACATCTTGACAAATGAAAGTGACGCAGTACATGGCATGAATTATACTGCCAGGAACAAAGGGCAGAGCAACTTGCTTTAAGGACCTCTTCTCTTGCAACTGGAAAAAAGACAACTGTATTACATGGCATCCGAGACTGCTCTCACCTGTGAATACCTCCTGTCACATCAATCACCTTATAAACGAAGAAGAGAGACTGTATTAACTAGAGGACCCAACATGTCTGTCACAGGGTGGGTAATGGGCAGAAACAGGCTGAAAAGGACAGACAGGGAGTGAGACGGGTGGGCTCCTGCGGGGTCCACATGGCACAGGCCAAGGGTCCTGTGTCTCCTGGGTATCAATCTAGATAAAACTGAAGCGGTTCTTAACTGGGCCTACCGTCACATTAACACGAACCCTGGTTTCCATAAGAAAACCAGCACGTCTGCTTCTCAGGTTTCTGACGTTCACATCTCCAGTTTGAATGTCAGTAACAGAAACAGCAGAAAAGAATTCTATGCTATGGCAACAGAAAGAAAAAAATCACATCTTCATTATTCTTCCCAAGCCGTAACACTACCTCTAGAAATAAGCATGAATGCAAACAGCCAAGGAGAGTGCCTGCAAAGCCTGCTGCAAATATAAACTATGTTGGAGGCGATAAGAACATTAGGGGAAATCAAATTTTGCCTGGAAAGGTGGGAATGACATTTCAGCTGCCGCTCTTCATTTGGGAGGCTCTGATGAGTCAGTTCTCCAGTGTGATATTAGGTAATGAAGGGAGAGAACAGATGATCAAAATCAAAACGAAAGGAATGTAGGTAGGCAGGCAGCTGGGCACGAAAGGCTTTTTTTTTTTTTTTTTTTTTTTTTCCATTTTTATCTTTAGGGCACCTGAATGTACTCTTTTAAGTAGCCAATTTTAGTCTTACTGAGATGGCTTAATTTTGATCCAAAAGGTCTGGGATTTAGAATTTTGGTCCTAATTTGACTTCTTTATGGTTAAGGTATATTTTGATTGATACTATAATGAGCCAAGACTGCAGAACATTGGCTATTATCATTAGCAACAAATACTTAAAACTGTACAGAGGTACCCTGCAGGGGAAAAAAAAAATGGGAGGGAGGGGGAACTTAAAAATAGGAGTATCTTTAGTATCATAGCTTCCTGGTGGCTTAGTGGTAAAGAATCTGCCTGCAATGCAGGAAACCTGGGTTTGAGCCCTGGGTCAGGAAGATCCCCTGGAGAAAGGAACAGCTACCTACTCTAGTATTCTTGCCTGGAGAAGAATCCCATGGACAGAGAAGCCTGGCAGGCTACAGTCCATGGGGTCACAAAGAATGGAACACAACTGAGCGACTAACACTTTTTTTCTTTTAGTATCAGAGCAGTACTTCTTGCCTTGTTATTTAAACTATGAGTGGTCTTAACATTCTTCAGGAAAAGTCTATACCAAACAGTAAGGTTTGGGTATGGTTAAGCCAGCAGCACTGACATGGCGCTGGCCATGCCTCCCCAACTTGTTCTAGCGTAAGGTGGTGCCCAGGGCAGGAAAGGCATGAGGAGTGCCTGGAGCACATGCTGAAATGTGGCCTCAAGCAATGCTTGGGGCTGGAGGATGCCTGGTATAGGAGGACAGGCACAGCCTCTGGCCAACCTCAAGGGGGTTCTGTGTGCATGGAAGCACTGGGCAAATGTCCCCTTTGCCAGGTGTCCAGGTGCTAACAGCGTCCACACCTGGCTACTACCCATGATTGTGCAGGGGCTGTGAGGTACTCACTTCACCACACAAGTAGTTAATACCGTCAGAGGTATGTATCACTGTGAAAGGAGGACAAAGGACAGAAAACTCAGTAACCTAAGGTTTCAAGAGTGAGAAAACTGTTCAGAATTGAGGGAGGTATCGTGAGACTCCTGGTCATACCTTGGTCATATCACAAATCAGTGGTATCCCCCTAAATATGAGAAATAACTATAGGCAAAAGCTATCGTAACATGGTCAGACTACAACAACACTAGCCATGCTTTACTATTAAGACAATTATCAGGACACTATTAATAATTTAGTTCTGATTCCACATGTAAAACATACAAATGATTTTTATTAAAAGGTATATAAAACAATTCTTTAAACATAAGCATGTACAGAAAAAATAATGTATTATCAATTCTATTCACACAGTCCACTCACCACAATCCTATACAAGGTCTTGTTGTTCAGTTGCTAAGTCATGTCCAACTCTTTGCGACCCCATGGACTGCAGCACACCAGGCTTCCCTGTCCTTCACTATCTCCTAGAGTTTGCTCAAATTCATGTCAATTGAGTTGGTGATGCTATTTAACCATCTCATCCTCTGTCACCCTCTTGGGCCTTGTTAACAAAGTTTAAATTTCTTTATGGCTTCCTTCATGATCTATCTTTCCACATCAACACTATCCCAGTGAGGGAGGAATATCTCTAAAATTACAGCTGAGTTAATGTGGTACAGACAAGTGAACTTGCTTAGGCTCATGCTGCTAAGTTGCTTCAGTCGTGTCCAACTCTGTGTGACCCCATAGACGGCAGTCCACCAGGCTACTCTGTCCCTGGGATTCTCCAGGAAAGAATACTGGAGTGGGTTACCATTTCCTTCTCCAGTGCATCAAAGTGAAACGTGAAAGTGAAATCACTCAGTCGTGCCCGACTCTTCACGACCCCATGGACTGCAGCCTACCAGGCTCCTCCGTCCATGGCATTTTCAAGGCAAGAGTACTGGAGTGGGGTGCCATTGCCTTCTCCAGCTTAGGCTCATATACAACTTCATTAGTGCTAAAACACCAACAGTTTCTGGTGTCAATGTTCTAAGCTGCCAGACTGGCCCCTTACACAGAGCCATCAACTTGAAATCCAGGAATCAGGCAGTGGAAACACCAAACTACTCAAGGCATTTATTTATCACATTACAAGGTGAAGTTTGCATAATAAATGTATAACAATAAATATCACCCAGTAATTTAAAAACTTTCCATTCTAAAATATGGGTGTTTAAAGCGTTATAGAACCTATAATTTAATGTTTAGCCATTTTTCAAGTTTCAGAAGCAAATTTCTTTTAATTTCTTTTTATAGGAGCTCTAATGAGAGCTTTGTCTCTAAACTGAACTATGGTTAAAAAGTTTTAAAATGTCGAACACCATACCTAAAACACTTCTATTTTGAAAGTTTAGTTTCATTACTTGGACTAATGTTGCATTTAAATATCAGTGGGGAAAACTCAACAGAGTAAATCAACACTTCAAAATATCAATCTCCTAAAGTCATATTATCAAAGGATAATAAGAAAATACAATAAATGAATCAACTAGGCTGTGCAATAAAAACCACTGTACCATCCACAGCTGAGGGCCAGATAATCTCTATACCACGTTACAGGATGTAAACTCAACACTAAGAGACAAAAAAGCTCAGACTAATCCACATTATCTTATGATCCGCAATTTCTCAAAGCCAAGTCTGTACTAATAGTCACAGCTCAAAGCCAGGTTTCAATCTCTCTTTGGCTTATAGTTGTAAAAATGTCACCTGAAGCAGTTTGTTGTTTTATTATGAATATTCCTCTAATCACCTGGAAAAGGTTTCACTAAAATGCACAAAAAATTCTATGTAGGTCAAACTCTTTTTAAAGCTCTAGTAAAAGAGATTCAAATTTTCTCTACTGTTTTTCTATCGGGTTAATTGGGTCTTCTTTTTCTAGTTTCCTAAGGTCAAAGTTTAGCTAATTAATTTGACCTTTGCCCCCCAAAATAAGCATTTAATGGTACAAAGTTAAATGGCACAAAGTTAAAAGCACTATTTTAGCCACATTCCAAGAATTTTGGTATGTTGTAGTTTTCCTCTTATTCAGGCTAAAATATTTTCTAATGTTCCTATGATCACTTCTTTAATTCATGAGTTATTTAATAGTAAGTTGTTTAATTTCAAAACATGTGGAAACATTTTCAGATTTTGAATTTAATTCTGTTGTGGTAAGAGGATATGCTTTATATGATTTCAATCCTTTTATATTTATTGACACTTGTTTTATGGCCCAGAATATTGTCTATCTTGGTAAACCTTTCATGTTCATTTGAATAGTTTGTGTATTCTGCTGTTGCCAAGTAGAATCCTCTGCAAATACCACGTTTGATACTGTTGTTCAAGCCTTCTAAATCCTTACTGATTTCACATCTGTTCTGTCTGTCTGTCCTATCACTGTGAGAGAAGTGCAGAGATCTCCATCTGTAATTCTGGATCTGTCCATTTCACTTTTCAGTTGCTGCTTTATGTATTTTGAATCTCTGATATTAGGTGCATATAAATTTTAAACTATGTCCTCTTGATGAATTTTACCCTTTTTACTGCCAATAATACTTCTAGTTCTGAAAACTACTATGTTTAAGTATAGCCATTTGAACTTTCTTTGAATTACTGTTTATATGATAAATCTTTTTATTTCTGTCTCTTTAAAGTGGGTTTCTTGTGGACAGAATATAGTTTGCATCTTGGTTTTTAAATCCAATCTGACAACAACCTCTCTCTTTTAACGGAGTGTGTAGTTTAGTTCCATTTAGTGTAGCTCTCAATATAATTGGCTTTAAATCGTCATCTTGCTTTTGTTTTCTATATATTTCATTTGCATTTTTTTCTTGCATACTTTTTATGAATCCATTCTGTCCACACTATTAGCTTATAACTTTTATTCTTTAGAGTTTGTTCTAAGGTTTACCATATACATCTTTAACAATATTATAGTCTACCTTAAAACAATACTATACCACCTCATGTATAGTGTATCTTACAACAGTACATTTCCACTTTCCGATCCTATACTTTATGCTATTGTTATTTGTGTTACTTGTGCAAACTACATATTACTATTTTTTGCTTTAAACAGTAAATTTAAAAAAAACACTAAAATGATGGAAAAACATATTTTTACACTTACCTACATGTTTAGTATTTCTGGCATTCTTTATTGGTTTGTACAGACTTAAATTTCCATCTGGTATTATTTTTCCTTTTTATAGGTCTCTTGGTGATGGAATCACTCAGGTTTTTTTTGTTGTTGTTGTTTAAAAAATATTTTGTCTTCATATTTGAAAGATTTTTTGCGGAATATAATATTCTAGAATATAGTTTTATTATTATTGTTGAGTACTTTAAAGATGTTATTCCATTGTTTTCCATATTTTGCTGTCTTTCAGCATCTGTATGTATTCTCCCCACTTCCCAACAGAACTAGTGAAGTGAAAGTGAAGTTGCTCAGTCGTGTCGGACTCTCTGAGACCCCATGGACTATAGCCTACCAGGCTCCTCCGTCTATGCAGTACTAGCGACAAAGCAAAATGTGCTTCTTCTGTTGACATATTTTTCCTACACTGAAATAATCTTTAAAGAGGTTAACCTTTTCTTCTAAAAAAGTGTACATTCTATTTCTATTTGTGATTGTGCACATTTAAGGTCCTATAAAACCATAAAACTACAAACATAATGAAACTGGAGTGTGAAAATAAAATTCAAGAGAAACCAAATACACGTTTAATTTCTAGAGCCTAGAGACATCTTTTACATATTTTACCATATGTAAGGGATTAAAACTTCACCTCTCAGGCTGAAGCAGAGTACCACTTTAGGAAGAAAACTTCTGACCCATAACCTGGTTTTCTCTTTGTTCCTCTGCTGCTCTTACAATTTTCTCTTTAGCACTGGTTTTCAGCAATTTGATTATGATGTGCCTAGTGGTGTTTTCATGTTTTTTCTATTTGGTGCTCACAGCACTTCTTGGATCTGTGGGTTTTCATCAAATGTACACAATTCTTGGTAATTACAGCTTCAAATAATTGTTTTATCCCGTGACCTCCCACCATTGCGTCTTCCGACGCCAGGTGCACCTAAGGTAGATGGATACTGTCCCATTGGTCTCTGATGCTGGGCCCCCACCCCCTGCCCTGGGTCTCTGTCCTCCATTTTGGATATTTTTATTGCTGAGTCTTCTGGTTCAATAATCTTCGTCTTCTCTGCTACCTAGTATGCTATTAACACCATCCAGTGTATTCTAAATTTCAGGCATGTTTTTTTATCTCTAGAGATTCCATTTGGATTGTTTTAAACAGCTTCCCTTTCTTTCCTCACTGCAGCCTTTAGTCTACTGCTAATGTAATCATGCTCCTAAGATGATACCATTCTGAGGACTTGTAAAACAATGCCTCATCTATTATGATGTCTTTCTACTTCTACTCTCAGGTGGGCAAAACTACGCTCAGCCTAGGGTGAATTTCAGTAATTATTCAGCCTGTTGCTTTCTGGTGGTTTTCTGATAGTTTTTTCTCATGCAGGTGTAGATAAGCACTCACTCAAAAGACTCATGAAGACGCCTATGCAGAACTCCAGAGCTCTGTGCACAGCTCTGTCCCCCAGGTACTCTGCCTCCCAAATTTTAGCTTCTTTGTCTTACCAAACTCCAATCTGTGTCCCAACTTGGTTAGACCAGAGGATTCCCCCTCCATGTGCTGTGGCCTGGACACTGCCTTCACGCAATGAGTGAGAGCAATCTTAAGACACACCTTGCTTGTGTTCCTTCTTTAGGTATCACAGAACTGTAATACCTGTTGTTCAATGTCTGACTGCTGTTTTGTATACTTTTTATGGTTTGCTAGTTGTGTAAGATGGGAAGGTATATCTATTTCTTTCATCATGGCTGAAAGTGGGAGTTGAGATTATGTTCTTGATTCTAAAACTGATCTTTCATGTGAGCTTGAACCTGCGACTTTTCTGGGCATCCATTTCAACACACGTCAAATGGCATTAACCTAATCAGCAGTCCTCACTGCCCTTTCTACAGGCTGAAATGCTTCTGGATTCTTTTACCCTCATGTTCTACATGTGCACTTCTCTCAGCCAAGTGTTACATTAACATTATACTCAGTGAGCTGTACACTAGGATCTTGTAACTGGTGATTTCATTTGTCATTTAATGTTGTAATGGGCATTTCTTATTTTTCAGCCATACAGAATAAATGTCTTGTCTTTGGCTAACAGTTTTCAACCCATGTGAACTGTATGGAGCTGACCCTATCCCCAGCTCCAGCGGAAGGTATGTGACCTAGATCCAAGCCAATCGGCACATTCCATTCCCTTGAACCAGAGCTACTGGTTCAGAGATGGGCATATAAGATAATTGGGTGAATGCCTGCCAAGCCCTTTGCTCAAATAGTCTTTAAGCAGCTGACTAGAATCTGCGCATATACAGAGCAGGAACCTCTGCCAGCCATCCTGTCACCAGAGGGAGCCTACAAATGAAGACAGAACTGAGTGGCAGAGTTCTGGTAGCATTTTAAGCCCTGGGCCAAGGGATGCCTTCAAGTAACACTGGACTCTTCCTACTATGCGAGCCAGTAATTTCCCACTTTGCCTCAGAGAGCATGGGTTGGGCTTTCGGACACTTGGATGGAAAGTCTCCCATCTGTTCTTTCAAATGGTAAATATCAGTTTGGGTTCCAAGTGGATTTCTAAAAAGACACACTGAAGCAACATCATACAATGGTGGAGTAATGAGCTGTAATAGCAAACCGTGAAAGCAAAATTACAGGCCTCTGAGAAGTGGATCTTCACTTTATGAACACACTGTGCAAGCTTGCAGGGCAGAGCCACAAGCAGCCATCAGGGTGTGGAACACGTAAGGGCTAGGACTCCAAACACAGGGAGTTCTACAAAAGAGAAAGAATGAACCTCACATTCAGGCCTGATTTGGGCAAATCCATTCACATAGCCAAAAATGTCATCTCCACTGCAACAGACTGGAGGAGATTCAAGAATCCTCTGGCTCCCATGACCTAAAAATGAATGTATTCTTTTCAACTTCTATGTCTGGATAACACTTTAAAAACACACCCAGTTCTACTTTTGCTCCCTACAAAATACACACATATAGAAAATAAGCAGTTGATTATTTTCTTCAGGAGTGTACCACCACTGGGCTATTTCCCCTTTTCTTTCTATCTTTCCTATTCTAGCAGCAGAAAGAATATTAATGTAATTTAAGATGAGAGGTTAGTAAGCCTGGAAAAAAAAAAAAAGCTATTGGTATGTTATTTATTGGAAAATAATCTGTAGTGGTTTCTCAGCTATCAGTAGTGCTGTGGTAAAATATCTAAGCAAGAAAAATCAATATCTGCATGTGCTCTCTTCACTTAAAAAGATCTTTCCTAGATTTATATTCCATTTCTTTTGGTATCTATGTGTCTGTTCTCTCTGCCCTTTGGGCAATGATATTTTGGGCTATATACTGTTACATAAGAAAAATGAATGCTAACTAATAAGTGTAATAATTGTACTGAGATATAGAGAAGATGTTATGACATGTACATATTCCTCAAGCATAAACTTTGATTATTTTATTAAAGCCACAATAGGCTTCACTATTAGACTGTCTCCCAAGGAATGTTGATCTAGTGGGCCACAAAGAAAATGAAGAAAAGTATAACATGTCAAGGTTGTAGAAAACAGAGATATGAAATATTACACATGAATAGAATTAAGACTTAATCCTAAATTAACTCTGAGGGAGAGGGGGATGGATATATGATACAAACGACTATAAAAAGTTGCCTATAAAGCATGAACATGTCCCCAATCCTTGAAGATTAGATTACTGTGTGGACAAAAACTAAAGTACTAAGAGAAAGGAATTCTAGAGGAGGTGACTTTTCAAAATTGTGTGTTCTTCCTAAGGATTTACATCCTTAACTTGTTACTGTGTTGAGTCATATGCCAGGCTGACTCTCTACTTTAGGAAACATTTTGGAGAAACCACGTTTTCTAAAACATTGTCAACAGCACAGACAGACATGATGGAAATAATCAATACTGCATTAGATGCAGCTCTCTGACAGAGGGTCTCAAATTAGGATACTGGTTGAAAATAAGAACTAGGATAGGTTCCGGTGACAGAGAAAGAGTGCCAGGCTCATCCTCAAGGTGTTTAAAAGTGGCAACCTTAACATCTTAAAAGCTTGTTTTGTTTTTAAATTATTTGGTTTTTAATTTCATAAAAGACATAGTACACCTTGAAAACAAACTTGCAAAGTTCTCCCCAAATGCTAAATTACTCTCTAATACTTTGTTTTTTAATCCCATAAAGAAATAGGACTCCTAAGAAATTCCACTAATAGTCTCCAAGAAAGACAAACTTCCAAATCTCTCGCCAAATTTGAAAAGAACAAGAGCAAAAAATAGGCAAGTGAGACTATATCTAACGATCTTCTGCACAGCAAAAGAAATCAACAGAGTGAAAGGCGACCTGCTGCTGGGTCATCATACACTAACAGTTTTAGTTTCAATTTTTTGAGGAACCTCTATAATGTTTTCCTTAGTGGCTGTACCAATTTACATTCCCATCAACAGTGCATAAGGGTTTCCTTTACACCCTCTCCTACACTGGTTATTTGTCTTTTTGACAACAGACATTCTAACAGGTGTGAGATGATATATCTTGTTTTGATTTGTATTTCCCTGATGTGAGCACCTCTTCATACAGCTGTTGACCATCTGTCTATCTTTTGAGAAAGGTCTATTTAGGTCCTTTGCTCATTTCTGAAATGAGTGTTTTGGTATGATGTCCCTATATATTTTGGATATTAACCTCTTACCAGATACACGATTTGCAAATGTCAATGTTTTCTTAATCCATAGGTTGCCTTTTCACTCTTGACTGTTACCTTTACTGTGCAAAAGTTTCTACCTACCTATCTTTTGCTTTTGCTTCCTGTGCTTTTGGGGCTATATGTAAATAATCAATGCCAAGATCAATGTCAAAAACATTTTCCTCTATGTTTTCATCTTCTAGATTTTTGGTTTCAGGGCTTATATCTAAGTCTTTAATATGAAACAGTTTTTTAATAAATGCTGTGAGACCGGCTGAGTCCAAGAAGTACAGAGTTCCATACAGGATAAACCCAAGGAAGAACACACCAAGACACACAGTAATCAAATTGACAAAAAGACAAAGAACATCAAAAGTAACAAGGGAAAAGCAACAAATAACCTTATGGGAGTTCCCTTGTAAGTTATCAGCTGATTTCTCAGCAGAAACTCTGGAGGCCAGAAGGGAGTGGCATGAGATATCTAAAGTGATGAAAGGAAAGAAGCTACAACCAAGAATACTCTATCCAGCAAGGCTCTTGTTCAGATTTGATGGAGAAATCAAAAACTTTACAGACAAGCAAAAGATAAGAGAATTCAACACCACCAGACCAGCTTTGCAACAAACGCTAAAGGAACTTATTACTTTTCTAGGCAGAAAAGGCCACAACTAGAAATGAAAAATTATAAATGGAAAAGCTCACTCGTAAAGGCAAACACACCGTAAGGGAAAGAAATTATCTGCACACAAATATATCAAAACCAGCAACTGTGAGGAGAGGAGAGCACAAATGCAGGACATTGGAAATGCATTTGAAATTAAAAGACCAGCAACGTAAAACAATCTTGTTTCTATATAGACTGCTATATCAAAACCTCATGGTAACTGCAAACTGAAAATCTACACTAGATACACAAAAACAAAAAAGGAATCCAAACACAACACTAAAGTTAGTCATCAAGTCATGAGAGCAAAAGAAGAAAGGAAGAAAAATCATCTACAAAACCAAATCCAACATAATTAAGAATGGCAATAGGCAATGGGAATTTGTCATATGACTTGGAACTCAAACCTGAGTTGAGCTCTGCAACAATCTAGAGGGCTGGGACTGGGAGAGGAGCAGGCGGATGGTTTAAGAGGGAGGAGACATATGTATACTTATGTCTGATTCATGTTAAAGTCTGGCAGAAACCAGCATAATTGTGTAAAGCAATTATCCTTTGATTAAAAAAAAAGAGAAGAATGACAAAAGGAACGTATGAGTTGGCCTAAAATTTTGTTCATGCTTTTCCATAAGATGTTATGGAAACTCAGAATGAACTTTTTGGCCAACCCAATACATTTCAATAACTACCTTATATGTAAATGGATTAAATGCTCCAACCAAAGACACAGGCCGGCTAAATGGATACAAAAACAGGACCCATATATATGCTGTCTATAAGAGAACCATTTCAGATATAGGGACACATAGAGACTGAAAGTGAGGGGATGGAAAAGGTATTCCATGCAAATAGAAATCAAAAGAAAGCTGGAGCAGCAATACTCAGACAAAACAGACTTTAAAGATTGTTACAAGAGACAGGGAAGGACACTATAAAGATCAAGGGATCAATCCAAGAAGAGGATATGACAATTTTAAATATATATGCACTCAGGAGCACCTCAATATATAAGGCAAATGCTAACAACCATAAAAGGAGAAATCGACGTTAACACAGTAATAGTGGAGGACTTTAACACCTCAATTTCATCAATGGACAGATCATCCAGACAGAAAATCAATAAGAAAACACAGGCTTTAAATGACACATTAGACCAGATGGACTCGATATTTATAGGGCATTCTATCCAAAAGCAGCAGAATACACATTCTGAAGTGCACATGGAATATTCTGGACAGATCACACGCTGGACCACAAAGTGAGCCTTGATAAATTTAAGATCATATCAAGCATCTTTTCCTACCACAACACTATGAGATTAGAAATCAACTGAAAGGGGAAAAGAAGTAAAAAACACAAACATGTGGAGGCTGAACAATATGCTACTAAACAATCAGTGGATCATTGAAGAAATCAAAGAGGAAATCAAAAAAGCGCCTAGAGACAAATGAAAACAAAAGCATAGCCATCCAAAACCTATGGGACACAGCAAAAGCAGTTCTAAGAGGGAAGTGTATAATAGCAAAACAATCTCACCTCAGGAAACAAGAAAAATCACAAATACACAACCTAACCTTACACTTAAAGCAATGAGAGAAAAAAGAACACCCCCCCCACTAAAGTTAGTAGAAGAAAATTATAAAGAAAGAAAAGATCAATGAAATTAAAAGCTAGTTCTTTGAAAAGATAAAATCGATAAACCTTTAGCCAGACTCACCAAGGAAAAAAAAGGGAGAGGGATCAAATCAATAAAATTAGAAATGAAAAAAAAAAAGTTTCAATGGACATCACAGAAATACAAAGGATCATAAGAGACTACTACAAGCAACTATATGCCAATAAAACGGACAACCTAGAAGAACAAATTTTTAGAAAGGTATAATCTCCTAGGACTGACTCAGGAAGAAACAGAAAATATGAACAGACCAATCACAAATACTGAAACTGTGATTTAAAAGATCCCAAGAAACAAAAGTCCAGGATGAGATGGCTTCACAGGTGAATTCTATCAAACACTTAAAGCGTTAACACCTATCCTTCTCAGATATTCCAAGAAACTGCAGAGGAAGGAATATTCTGAACCTCATTCTATGAGGCCACCATCAGCCTGATATCAAAACCAGACAAAAATAACACTCAAAAAAGAAACTTATAGGCCAATATCACTGATGAAAATACATGCAAAAATCCTCAATATAATACTAGCAATCCAAGTCCAACAATACATTAAAAGGATCACACAGCATGATCAAGTGCGATTTAGCCCAGGCGTACAAGGATGCTTCTATATCCGCAAATCAATGTAATAACACCACGTCAACAAACTGAAGAAAACGATATGATCAAATCAATAGATGCAGAAAAGGCTTTTGACAAGTCAACACCCATTTATGATAAAAGCTCTCCAGAAAGTGGGCACAGAGGGAACATACCTCAAAATAATAAAGGGTATATATGACAAACCTACAGCTAATATCATTCTCAATGGTGAAAAGCTGAAAGCATTTCCTGTAAGATTAGTAGAAAATAAGGATATCGGCTGTCACCACTTTTCAACATAATTTTGAAAGTCCTATCCATGACAATCAAAGAAGAAAAATAAAGGGAATCCAAACTGGAAAAAAGAAGTAAAACTGTCACTGTTTGCCAATGACATGGTACTATATACAGAAAATCCTAAAGATGCTACCAGAAAATTACCAGAACTCATCAATGAATTTGGTAAAGTGGCAGGATAGAAAATAAATACACAGAAATCTGTTTCATTTCTATACACTAACAATGAAAGATCAGAAAGAAATAAAGAAATCCCATTTAATATCACATCAAATAGAATAAAATACCTAGGAATAAATCTAACTGTATTCTGAAAACTATAAGGAGGCAAAAGACCTGTACTCCATAAACTGTAAGCCACTGATGAAAGAAACTGAAGATGACACAAACAGATGGAAAATATACCACGTTCTTAGAGGAAAATATAGGCAGAACACTCTTTGACATGAAATGAAGCAGTACCTTTTTTTGATCCATCTCCTAGGTTAATGGAAAAACAAAAATAGACAAAAGGGACCTAATTAAATTCAAAAGCTTTTGCAAAGCAAAGGAAACCATAAACAAAAAGATAACCCACAGAATAGGAGAAAATATTTGCAAATGATGAGACTGGGACATTAATTTCCAAAATATACAAGTAGCTCATACAGCTGAATATAAAAAAATAAGCAATTCAATTTAAAAAATGGGCAGAAGACCTAAACAGACATTTCTCCAAAGAAGACATACAGATGGTCAAGAGGCTCATGAAACAACATTGAAAATGCTATGTTGAAAATGCTCAACACTGGTAATTTATTAGAGAGATGCAAATCAAAACTACAATGAGCTATCACCTCATACCATTCAGAATGGCCATCATCAAAAAAGTCTACCAACAATAAATGGAAAGAGTGTGTAGAAAAGGGAACCCTTGCATACACCGCTGGTAGGAATGTAAATTGGTAAAGACACTGGAGAACAGTTTGGAGGTTCCTTTTTTTTTTTTTATTTTATTTTTAAACCTGAAACACTGTATTAGTTTTGCAGAACTACCATATGATCCTGCAATCCCACTCCTCAGCATATATCTAGAGAAAAATCTGGTTTGCAAGGATACATGTACCCCAATATTCACTGCAGCACTGTATACAATAACCAAGACATGGAAGCAACCTAGATGTCCATTAATAGATGAAAGGATAAAGAAGACGTGGTACATATATACAATGGAATTAATACTCAACCATTAGAAAGAAGGAAATACTGTCATTTGCAGCAACACGAATGGACCTGGAGATTATAATACTATGTGAAGTGAGTCAGACAGAAAAAGGCAATTATCATATGATATCATTTATATGTGGAATCTAAGAAAAATGATACAAATGAACTAATTTACAAAACAAACTCATTCAGACAAAGAGCAAATTGATGGTTATGGGGTGTGGGAGAGATAGATTGGAAGTTTGGGATTGACATGTACACACTACTATATTTAAAATAGATAACCAACAAGGACCTACTATATAGCACAGGGAACTCTGCCTAATACTCTGCAATAACCCAAATGAAAAAAGAGTTTGAAAAAGAATAGATTCATGTATATGTGTAACTGAATCACTTTGCTGTATACTGGAAACTAATACAACAGTGTTAATCAACTATATTCCAATATAAAATAAAAATTTTAAAAAGTATCTATAATCCTTCATGTTTTCTTTTAATTAATTTGCCCAAGTAGCCAGTTCTCTGTTATTATTATTACATTATATGTAATCTTGATTTTGTCTTAAAGAGCTATTTGAATTAAACATACCAAATGGAACACTGAATGATTTGAAGGAAGTAAAAGAAATACACAAGATTTCACTGTATTCTGTGGTGCGTGAAAATGCACTGCTCTTACATAACTATGCCTGGGAGCTAAGAAAGAAGCAAGAGCTTTCTTTAGCACCACAATCATGCCAGGGTTCTCAACTGCATCAGGATCTCTGCTACTGGGCAAGAAACAGTCTTGGTATGGATTCAGAAAAAATATCCACTTAGCGGTAATTTGTAATAACAGGAATAGTGGTTATCATGTACCTACACATATCAGGAATTCAACTTTTCTCATGTAGAACCAGAGGTTTAGAGAGATGAAGCAACCTGCCCAAGGTCACACAAATAGCAAGCAAGTTCCTAAGGGCAAGGACTGGATCTGAGTTATCATTCAATCTGGAGAGCCTCAGATGTAGGACAGTCACTGCTGGTGGGGTGCCTGTGTCTGACTTTTAATGGCAGAGGTGGTTTTGTTTTGCTTAGTTTTTAAGTCGGTTTAAGATATTTGCACTTGTGCACTTGCTCTCTCTGTTGTGATAGGATAGGGGCAGTTCTCAAAATGAGAGGTTGACCCAGGAGACAGTTAAAATTATTTTCACTCTAATATATGCTGACAACTTTACAGGATAATCATTTTTAAAGGATGTGGTGTATTTATTTTTAAAAGATGACCTCCCTAAGAAAGACACCTATCTTTCTTGTGATAGATTCTTTATCAAATCCTTCCTTGTAAGTAATAATGGAGGGGGGCTGTGTTATATAACACAGCAAAATGGGAAGCCTTCCTGTTTTTTTCTCTTTTATTATAAACAACACAATAACAAAAAACCAAACACCTGCCTAGAACATGGAGTTAGGCCCAGTTGAATTTGGGGGGGGGGGGTGGAATTTCACCAAAGGTACAAGATACTCGTGGCTTCACCTTCTGAAATGAGATCTGACAGCTGTTCCACACCACAGAGCAACGTTATATAACAAGGCAGTGCAAGAGGCAAAAAAAGAAAACCACACTGAAGTGAGGCTTTGGTGAGTGGGTTGGTGGTTCAGCAGAGTACACTTTCAGCAACCAAAAAACAGTCAATGGCAAGGCCACATGAATGATTATCAGTATGTAAATGCTCAGGACCTTCTAAGTGAGCATTTGTGTGGGAGAGCACTGCTCCAGCCACAGACTCTGAATTCTTTTAGGGATGTCCCCAGAAGTCAAGTATGCCCCCCACTTCTCTTTTTTATAACGCGACCCTACAGAAACATTTTTTAAGAAACAAAGAGTAATTTCAATGGAAAGAGCCAAATTTTGAGACTTTTGACCTTATTAGCAACTCTAAAAAATATGTAATGCAATCTACTGTCCAACATGAGCTCTTCCTGAGCATAAATACTTTACTTTTTAAAAAAAAACAGTAAGTCCAAGCTCATTTTAATTTTTTATCTCCAAAAAGGGAAGCAGACTTCTACTTTTTAATATGCTCTTTATAAACAAACCCTAGAAATTTAAAACAGTATTGGTACCGAGCTATGAGTCACAATTGGTCCCACAGTCAGCACTTTCTGGTTATACAAAATCTGCTCATTAAAGTCACATGTTAAATTAAAACTGAGAAATTACTGGAAGACAGAACCCAAAAAATGAAAGAATGTGCTTGATTATGAAATTCTTGAACAGATCTACCCTTTGCTTTTTATCAATATTGACAGAAAGCATGTACAATGAACTTAGCACTAAAATGGCATCCTTAACAGGTCAATCTGTTTCTGCTTAACATACCAGGGGGATATATTTAAAAATCTCAGCCATTTTGAAAGAGTTCACATAATTTCCTGCTTAGGAACCTAAATGGCTATTTTTGAGACCAAACATGTACATAATTTGGTATTTGCAAAATTATATATTTGGGATCATTTTCCTGATAAAAATCCTGTAGGACCAGGTAGCACATCATGCAAGACACTGAGGCCTAGTACCTAGAGGGACTGTTTAGGTTGTAAATGGAAGAGGTAGTTAGGACTTACATCAGTGGTCTCAATTTCACTTTACATCAAAGACTGGTTGAAAAGGTCAAGTCTTTAATAATGTTGAAAGAGAGAAAAGAAAACACTACTTGGTTTACCTTGAAATATTGGCAATCATTACACAGCCCATGCATTCTGGGATGTATCCTTTATCCCCAGATAATCTGAAGTTCATAAAAATCTTTTTCACTATGGAAAAAGCTGAGCATATTGGAGGCTGGGTATTTGGCATTTTAGTAAAATTAATGCTAGTGTTAACAAGCAGGAAAAATTGCAAATTTGGAATGAAATGTCTTACTACAGAGCTTGGTGCATTCTATCTGCTAAAAAAAGTAATAAACAAATGGAAGAGCAGGGTCTCCAGCCTTATCATCTTCTGAAAACAGATACCCCCTAACATCAAAACTAATGCCATTTTGTCTACACTAACAGCATTCTTGTCTCAGGAACTTCATCATAAACTATCATAAACTGCCCGTATAACTATAGGGCAGTTAGATAGAAATGCCAGTGCATTTACCCATGAAGTGTGACTGGGTCTCCCACATACAATCTCACACATGTTCTCCGAATTAGGTTGCAAAGGACTGAACTTCAAGGTCTTGTATCATGCTATAAATGCAGGCAAGGTCTACACATACTTTGAATCTACACACACATTTTGATGAAAAATGATTAAAGTACAGTTGGTATACACATACACAAGGTGAAAGAAAATACTCAAAAAAAGTGAAGAGAAGCTGCTAAGTGTCAGCAGCATAACAGTCCCATGGTAGCCATCCTCCTTTCACCATGGTCAATTCATTAGCAGAGGAGAAAAGACAGAAACTATGGGAAATGGACACCATCTGCTCAATCCAGATGCAACAGCACATGCTTCTTAGAGCCAAAGCTTTTTTACCAGAAACGAAAGGAGATAAGGTCTAATCCTCTCACAAAACATCCCACAAAGGTGGTTAGACATATTTGCATCACAAATAATAATGCCAAGATCATTATTGAGACCTTTTAAATATCAGTCAAGACTTTTACCATTGAGTATACACTGATCAAACAGAATACTAAATCAGCACTAGAGAAAATGGGGTTGGATTCTATCAGCTTTACTCAGCTATTCCTTAAAAAAAAAAAATCATGCTTAAAACATCTTCATTCCCTGAATAGCAAGAACAGTTTAGTCCAGTCATCCTACTTTTAAAAAGACATACTTTTAATATTGTATATTTCAAGTAATGTGCATTTCCTTTCTTATAAGAAAAGGTTAAAAATAAATATTCTTACCTTGAAATTGTGGACCTTTTCATATTTTGGAATTTGTTCGTTTTCTTTCAGAGTTGCTCTTCTAACAAGTGATGTCAACTGCGAATAAGCAAAGAGTTTCAGAGGTTGCCAGATTGTCACAGACGACTTTTGAGAACCCAGTTTCATTCCCAAGGCTGCTATCAATAAATCTTGCTGACGGCCCTCTTGTTTTGATTTGTGAACTGTAGCTCTATTAGTTTTCCTACCCGACCAAGACTCTTTGGATGGCATTTTGGAATTCACAGGAAATAAAGCAAACCTATATTGATCTATGTCTGTCGATGAACTCTATTCAGCTAACAAATGAGCATTCTTCCAGCCAGCACAGAGCCCTACCCTACAGAGAGCTGCAGAGAAACAGCACGGAGAGGTGGAGGAGGGTGATGAAGCACTTCTTAAAAAGAGGTCCACTAGCCAGAAAAATTCTTCTTTCTTCCTTTTTTTTTTTAAAGGGCTCTATATTTAAGCTTCTGAAAACTTAAAAGTCTGAACAGAAATAAAGAGTCGATGCCAACATACAAAACATTCAGCATTTCTCTTTCCTTTTTAAAGAGCCATGCAATTTTGACAAATGATACATTTCTAAAAGCTTTCTTTTCTAGTCAATGTATTAATGTCCATTCTGAAGGAGAGATGCCTACATCCTGCCTGCAGTCAGTTTCAAGCAACTGACACCCTGGGAAGCCCCTGGCAGAGGGTGGGGGAGGGGAGGGACTTGGCAAGGAAGGCTGATTAGACTGGTCACCGTAAGAAAGGAGAGAACCAATGAGAATCAAGCAACAGTATTTAAGTACTGTATTCCTCAACTCTGTATCTCCCTCCTCTCATGTAAGATTTTTCTTGCTGGCTCAAGGCAAAAAAAAAAAAAAAAAAAAAAAAAATCAGTGGGAAGACAATGAGCACTGAATGAGTCATGCATCATTACAAAATGGATTTTTTTTTAACCTATTAAAAGCAAAGGAAAATTAACACACACAGCACTAGGTTTTAAAAAGAAGGTACCACCTGCCAGGTAAATTATGAAAAGCTGATCTATAATTTGCCTTTGTGCATATGGACTACAGTTAGTTAACTAAAACCCCATTTTATTAAACATGAGCAAAAGCTGAAAAGCATTTTGATGAAAAACAAAAGTTTAACTAGGTATCGTACTATTTTCATGAAGAGCAAGGAGCACACCCTTGTCTGCACCGACAGCCTGGAACAGTCAGTTCAATCTCTCTACCCTGAGTAGTTTTATTGTGCATCTGTAATTTTAAATAGGTCCAACCATTATTTTAAATCTTAATCTCAACATTCTTCATTCAAAGAGCTTCAGGCCAGGTCACGGTGCAAGCCTGTTGGGAACAGTCCCTCATGTACACAGGTCCCAGATGTAGTGCTGGACCCTGAGCTGTTTCCTGATACAGAAAGGCAAGTGCTGGGCAAGAGCCTCAAACCCAGCTCCAGTGAAGAGCAATACCTACACAGTACATTTCTTTAAAACCAAGGGGCTGTAAACTTAGGTTTTCTCATATTGGTTCCCTCAACACCTCCCATCTGTTTCATCATGCTATAGTAATTAAGTTTAACCCATTCTGATTCTAAAGTTACACTGTATTTAAAGAATCAAAAATGCTATATTCAAATGAATTCAGTCCATCTGCTTAGATAAGTGCAAAAAATTTATTTCAGATTTCATAGTCTGTAAGGACTATGGGGCCCCTGCAGATTCTAATTTAATTAGGGCATGAAGTGGTCCTTAAACCATGGCAGATATTGATAATACTGAATGACTGATTTATATACATGCCCCAATATTTTTTAATGAGTCTATAGTTCCATCTTTTAAAATGATTTCTTTTTTAAAAAACACTTCTAAGTAAATAAAAAGGCAAACATTAACATTTAGATCTACAGATGTTTCATTTCCACAAATTTATACCCTTACCTGATTAATAGGAGATAAAAATTTTTTTTCCAAGTAGAAATACAATGGAAAGAACTTCCTTGCCTAACCTACATTGCTCTTTAGCTTAGACCTAGTTTCTCATGTGATGACTAAAAATAGAAAGGCCAGCCAACTCTTTAGTTACACACAACCTATAGCAAGTTTATGTTTTTCTCAGTGGGCCTGAAAAACACAGACTCTAAAGGCAAATTTGACATTAATTTTTTTCTCCACATTATTTAACAATGAATGTTTAAATTACTAATTTAGAGACAACAGTTACCCCATGTAACCCAAGAAACTTTTTTCCTGAGTATTTCTGATCAAGAAATACTTTATTATAGATCATCCCAGTTCTTCAGCTGTAGTAACTAAAATTCAACCAAAGCATAAAAATATTCATAGTAGAGTTCTCCAGAAAGTTCATGGCTGAGTAAAACTGAATATTTTTGTCACTGAGAGGTAAGGTCTACTAAGACTCCGCAGTCACTGTCTTTCCTGAGTAAGTGTTCTACTTACGAAAGAAATACTGGAATAATAACAACTTGGGAAACTATCCAAGGCACTAAGAATACAAAAAACAAGGATTCCAGATGAAAAACTTCTTAGTTCCTCTTAACTGGCTGGAGGTCTTGTCACTATTACACCTTCCATAACTGCAACTGCATTTCTGCATTAATTTTGAGGAGCTCTGAAGTCAGAATCGCTAACTCTTGAATTCAGAACCAGTATTAATGTTCTGACATTCCAGACAAATGTCTACCACTCTTCCTTATTTTTTCTGGCCATATCTATCTACTTAGATGGACAGAGCATCTATTAATTATGACTATCATTATTAGGTACTTAGGCTCTAAGCACCCAGCTAAACACTTTCATATATACAGAATCCCATTAATTCCACAGAAGAACTATCTATGAGGCATATATTACCCTCATTTTATAGCGGGAAGAACTGAGGCCTATAGAAGTTAACTTCCCCAAAATGTACAGCTATTAGGTTAAGTGATGGATAGGAGTTAGGCTTTTAAACACTATGCTGCTGCTGCTGCTGCTAAGTCGCTTCAGTCATGTCCAACTCTGTGCGACCCCACAGATGGCAGCCCAGGCTTTTAAACACTATGCTGCTGCTGCTGCTGCTAAGTCGCTTCAGTCGTGTCCAACTCTGCGCGACCCCATAGATAGTAGCCCACCAGGCTCCCCCGTCCCTGGGACTCTCCAGGCAAGAACACTGGAGTGGGTTGCCATTTCCTTCTCCAATGCATGAAAGTGAAAAGTGAAAGTGAAGTCGCTCAGTCGTGTCCGACTCTTAGCGACCCCATGGACTGCAGCCCACCAGGCTCCTCCGTCCATGGGATTTTCCAGGCAAGAGTACTGGAGTGGGGTGCCATTGCCTTCTCCAAACACTATGCTATATCCACTCAAATGAGAAAATGAAAGGAAACCATGGAGTCTGAGAGTAGTTGTTTTTTTCTCTGTGGTATTCAGGGTGTTTCTCTAGTTATTTTCTCTTTTCAGTTCTGAAGAGTAGCAATAGATTGTAAGACACTGCAAACAATGAGGAACACCGAATGGTAAGAAAAAGTAATAAATCACTAAGACCTAGATCTCAAGTGTAGCCCACAGTACATGCAGTAGGAAATGCAGCCCTCAGGCTCCATTCCGATACCCCCTCCTTCAGGACGCCTTTGACCATTTGAAGCAATTAGCTGTGACGTTACCCACCTGTGAACCTCAGAGTCCTTCACTTGTTCATTAATTACGAGACGTATCACCTTCTACCTCATATCACAGTTGCCTATGTAGCTGTTTATATAGAACTAGGTCTAACACATCTCAGTATAAATCCTGAATCTAGCACAGTAGCTGGTACAAATAAAGATTCAATGAATAAAAATCAAATGAAGGCAGCTATTTTTTACTGGGGGGCAGTGTATTATAATAAAAAATGTGATTTAAAATCAGAGACACTGAAGTTTGAATCCTGACCTTGGGAGATTTATTTGTTGCCTTGGTTATTACATACCATGGATAATAATCCTGGAGAAGGGAATGGCTACTCACTCCAGTATTCTTACCTGCAGAATTCCAAGGACAGAAGAGCCTGGCAGGCTACAGTCCATGGAATTTCAAAGAGCTGGACATAACTGAGCGACAAACACTTTCATGTTCATGGCTAATAATACTTATCTTACAGGATACTGGACAGTTTGGGGATAATACATAAAGAAGAAAAGACTACAGGGAGTTCAGTTCAGTTCAGTTGTTCAGTCGTGTCCGACTCTTTGCAACCCCATGAACCACAGCACACCAGGCCTCCCTGTCCATCACCAACTCCCAGAGTTCACCCAAACTCATGTCCATCGAATTGGTGATGCCATCCAGCCATCTCATCCTCTGTCGTCCCCTTCTCCTCCTGCCCTCAATCCCTCCCAGCATCAGGGTCTTTTCAAATGAGTCAACTCTTCACATCAGGTGGCTAAGTATTGGAGTTTCAGCTTCAACATCAGTCCTTCCAATGAACACCCAGGACTGATCTCCTTTAGGATGGATTGGTTGGATCTCCTTGCAGTCCAAGGGACTCTCAAGAGTCTTCTCCAACACCATAGTTCAAAAGCATCAATTCTTCGGCACTCAGCTTTCTTTATAGTCCAACTCTCACATCCATACAAGCATTCAATAAATGATACAGGGCTGCTGTGCCAAATATTAGCTGCATAGTATGTACACTGTGTAATATAAGACAGGTTTCTGTATAAGTGAAAGTCACTCAGTTGTGTCCAACTCTTTGTGACTCCATGGACTGTAGGGTCCATGGAATTCTCCAGGTCAGAATACTGAAGTGGGTAGCCTTTCCCTTCTCCAGGGGATCTTCCCAACCCAGGAATTGAACCCAGGTCTCCCGCAATGTAGGCAGATTCTTTACCAGCTGAGCCACAAGGGAACCCATTCTGTATAAGGAGTTAGATTAATCTGCCTTTGGTTCATACATACAAGCATGCCTAAAACTCCTGCTCTTCTCTTTATATTATGGTCTCTATCAAATTCCCCCCATGCTAGTTCTAATCCTATCTTTCAAAAGGCATATAATGTGTGTTAGCTGAGGGAGCAGGATGGGATGGGGCTAAAAGGAAAGAAGATTCTCAGCATTTGTTAAGATGTCAGGAACAATGTGTGATGCTTCATATCTTTGTCCTAGTTCTTGGTTATAGAGCCCGAGACATATTGCATAATGGACGTTTTATAGGCAAAGAAATGCTCACGGGTCATTTTTGCTGGAAACACCAGCAGTATTTTGCTTTGTATTTTGACTGGGAACCTTTGGCCTGTCTTGGACCTGACTCTGTCCATCCTTAACACAGATATCATTGCTGTATTCTGCTCAGATAAGGGTGACTAGGCTGGAAAGAGAGATGGGAAAGGAGCAGATTCCACAACTTCTCTGTGTCTACCTTTGTCCATACCATTTGCAGTTCAGAGAAGAGGACTGGGAAAATGCGGGCTGGTAGTGTTGTAAGGGGGAAATAGGTGACCTTGGAAAGGAATGCATTTGCTGTTTTTCAAATAAAGAAATTTCTACCACTGACCCCACTCTGCTGTTGTCTAGTAACAATACTGGATTTGTGCTGAGCTAGCCTCTCATTTTCACCAAGCCTAGCAAAACAGGAACATGGGCTCTTGGGTCAGAGAGAAGTGCTGACCTTAACCCCTTCATCTACTGGCTGTGGTGAGTCTTTGCTCAAGCTACTGATTTAAGTGGATTAAAAGTACTTACATTATAGAATGACTAAGAATTAAATGAGATAATAAGCATTTTTCATTATTCCTAGCACAGAAAGTAATTAACAAATAGAAGTTTCACCTCTTTTCCTTCCAAGACCCCATTTGTCCAAGTTCAGAGTTAGTCTAACCTGTGACAGTGATACACATTAAAGGCCCAAGGCCACTGTCCTAAGCAACGTGAGTTTCAGGTCAAACTGTAGCCACATGGTTTAGGGACACATCATAGTTCAGTTCAGTCGCTCAGTTGTATCTGACTCTTTGCAACCCCATGGACTGCAGCATTCCAGGCTTTCCTGTCCATCACCAACTCATGGAGTTTACTCAAACTCATGTCTATCGAGTTGGTGATGCCATCCAACCATCATCCTCTGTCGTCCCCTTTACCTTCTGCCTTCAATCTTGCCCAGCATCAGGGTCTTTTCATAGGCATCACCATTCTGCAGTTTTTAAACTTACCATGTACTGGTAATCTGAATCCCTGGGCTCAAACTGAGTAACCCCGTCCTCTCCTCCTTCCTGCCTCAAATTCTGCTTACACTAGGGTGCAGATGACTGATTACACTTCCTTTTCCATGAGTATCTGATTTTAGTATGGGACCAAGACTTAAGCCAAAAGAATAAATCTCCAATTACCGAATGTCAGGACATACTAACAGTAAGAATGTTTTCTAGAAAACTACAAAGACCTCATGCAAACAGTTACCTCCTTTGTAACATCATGATGACATCACAGACTCATGACCTCAATGCTCCAGTTAACTAAGCTAAATCAACATTCCATCCAATAAGTACCATAAAAGATTGTTCTAGCTAGCATGGCCCTAAGGCTCATGGATGTGTAGAGTAGCCGGATTTGCATACTACTGGGTGATCTAAAACACTAATTCAGGTTTAGCAAATTCTGCAATTTCTGCAAAATGTTGAAACTGAGTTATAAACAACAGCTCTTCCACAATCAAAATTTGTAGATCCAAGCAAATTCAGCTCACTCTAGATATACTGATTATTCATACTTGTGTCCCCTAAATTATCATTTGTAACCTAGTTTCTCTCCATTAGAGCCAAGAGTGGAATATATTCAAGGTACTTAACAATTATATGTCAGCTTACATTTATTAACTGACAACTACACGGCACTGTACTAGTAAATGCTTTACAGGTATGACGTAGTTTAGTTCCCCTTCATGGGTCACAGCCTTGTCGTGGTGAAGGGGCTTGCATAACTCAATGAAGCCACAAGCCATGCCATGCAGCACCACCCAAGACAGATGGGTCACAGTGAAAGGTTCTGACAAAACATGGTCCACCAGAGAAGGAAATGGCAACCCACTTCAGTATTCTTGCCATGAGAATCCTATGAACAGTATGAAAAGGCAAAAAAAGATATGATGCTGAAAGATATGACTCCAAGTCAGAAAGTGTCCAATGGTAAGAGCAGAGAAATAGCTCCAGAAAGAATGAAGTGGCTGGGTCAAAGTGGAAACACTCAAGTCCTGTGAGGTTCATGAATCAAGATAAATTGGACATGGTCAAGCAGGAGATGGCAAAAATGAACATCGATGAACACTGACATATAGGGAATCAGTGAACTAAAATGTACAGGAATGGGAGAATTTAATGCAGATGACCATTATATCTACTACTGTGGGCAAGAATCCCTTGGAAGAAATACAGTAGCCTTCATAGTCAACCAGAGTCTGAAAAGCAGTACTTGAGTGCAGTGTCACAAATGACAGAATGACCTCAGTTCCCTTCCCAGGCAAGTCATTCAACATCAGAGTAACCCAAGTCTATTCTGCAACCACTAATGCCGAAGAAGGTGCGGTTAACCAGTTTTATAAAGACCACTCAAACCACGTAATCCTAAAGGAATTCAACCCACAATACTCCTTACAAGGACTGGTGCTGAAGCTCCAAAACTCTGGCCACCTGATGCGAAGAACTGACTTATTAGAAAAGACCCTGATGTTGGGAAAGATTGAGGGCAGGAGGAGAAGGGGGTGACAGAGGATGAGATGGTTGGATGGCATCACCGACTCAATGGACATGAGTTTGAGTAAACTCTGGGAGAGAATGAAAGACAGGGAGCCTGGTGTGCTGCAGTCCAGGGGGTCACAAAGAGTTGGACATAACTTAGTGACAGAACAACAACAACACCACCTTCTAGAACTAATACCCAAAAGATGTCCTTTTCATAATAGGGGATTGGAATGCAAAAGTAGGAAGTCAAGAGATACCTGGAATAAAAAGCAAATTTGGAGAGGAGTACAAAATGAAGCAGAGCAAAGGCTAACAGATTTATCAAGAAAACATGCTGGTTACAGCAAACTCCCTTTTCTCACAACCCAAGAGATGATTCTCCAAATGAACATCACTAGATGATCAATAATGAAATTAGATTGATTATATTCTTTGCAGATGGAAAAGCTCCACACAATCAGTAAAATCAAGACCTAGAGTTGACTGTGGCTCATATCATGAGCTCTTTATTGCAAAACTCAAGCTCAAATTGAACAAAGCAGAGAAAACCACTGGGCCATTCAGGTATGACCTAAATCAAATCCCTTATGATTATAGAGTGGAGGTGACAAATAGTTTCAAGTGATTAGATCTGGACAGAGTACCAAAGAGCTATGGATGGAGGTTTGTAACACTATACAGAAGGCATGACCAAAACCATCCCAAAGAAATGCAAGAAGGCAAAGCAGTTGTCTGAGGAGGCTAACAATTAGCTGGGGAAAGAAGAGAAGCAAAAGGCAAAGAAGAAAAGGAAAAGATATACTTAACTGAACGCAGAGTTCCAGAGAATAGCAAGGAGAGATAAGAAGGCCTTCTTAAATGAATAATGCAAAGAAAGAGAGGGAAAAAAAAGAATAGAAAAGACTCTAGATCACTTCAAGGAACTTGGAGATATCAAAGGAACATTTTATGCAAGGATGAGCATGATAAAGGACAGAAATGGTAAGGACCAAACAGAAGCAGAAGAAATTAAAAAGAGGTGGAAAGAATACACAGAAGAACTATACAAGAAAGGCCTTAATGACCTGGAGAACCACTACAGTGTAGTCATTCACCTAGAGCCTCACATCCTAAAGTGCAGAGTAAAGTGGACCTTAGGAAGCATCACTACGAACAAAGCTAGTGGAGGTGATGGAATTCCAGTGGAGCTATTTCAAATCCTGGAAGATGATGCTGTTAAAGTGCTGCACTCAATGTGCCAGCACATTTGGAAAACTCAGCAATGGCCACAGGACTGGAAAAGGTCAGTTTTCATTCTGATCCCAAAGAAAGGCAATGCCAAAGGGTGTTCAAACCACGATATAACTGTGCTCATTTCAGAAGCCCATAAGACTATGCTCACAGCCCTTCAAGCTAGGCTTTAGCAGTACATGAACTGAGAACTTCCAGATGTACAAGCTGGGTTCAGAAAAGGCAGGGAACCAGAGATTAAATTGCCAACATTCACTGGATCATGGAGAATGCAAGGGAGTTCCAAAAAACATCTATTTCTACATCACTGACTACACTAAAGCCTTTGACTTGTGTGGATCACAACAAATTGTGGAAAATTCTTAAAGAGACAGGAATACCAAACCACCTTACCTGTCTCTTGAGAAACCTGTATGGAGGTCAAGAAGCAACAGTTAGAGCCAGACATAGGACAATGGACTGGTTCAAAACTGGGAAAGGAGTGTGCCAAGGCTGTATATTGTCACCCCGCTTATTTAATTTCTATGCAGAGTACATCATGTGAAATGCTGGGCTGGATGAATCACAAGCTGGAATCAAGATTGCTGGGAGAAATATCAACAACCTCAGATATGCAGATGATACCATTCTAATGGCAGAAAGTGAAGAGAAACTAAGGAGCGTCTTGATGAGGGTGAAAGAAGAGTGAAAAGGCTGGCATGAAACTCAACATTCAATAAAAACTAAGATCATGTCATCCAATCTCATTACTTCATGGCAAACAGAAGGGGGAAAAGTGGAAACAGTGACAGGCTTTCTTTTCTTGGGCTCCACAATCACCGTGGACAGTAACTGCAGTCATGAAATTAAAAGATGCTAGCTCCTTGGAAGGAAAACTATGATAAACATAATGTACTAAAAAGCAGAGATATCACCTGGCCGACAAAGGTCCATCTAGTCAAAGCTATGATTTTTCCAGTAGTCGTGTACAGATGTGAGAGTCGGCCCATAAAGAAAGCTGAGCGCTGAAGAATTGATGCTTTCAAATTGTGATGCTGGAGAAGACTCTTGAGAGTCCCATGGACTGCAAGGAGATCCAACCAGTCAATCCTAAAGGAAATCAACCTTGAATACCATCGGAAGGACTGTCACTAAAGCTCCAATACTTCGGCTACCTGATGTGAAAGGGTAACACACTGGAAAAGACCCTGATAGTGGGAAAGACTGAAGGCAAAAGGAGAAGAGGGTGGCAGAGGATGAGATGGCTAGATAGCAACATGGTTAGATGTCTGACTTAACGGACATGAACTTGAGCAAACTCAGGAAGATAGTGGAGAGCACAGGAGCCAGGCTGTAGTACACAGGGTTGCAAAGAGCTGAACATGACTTAGTGACTGAACAACAACAAAGTAGCTTAGTTGTTAAAACAACAGGGCAGGTTTCATTTTATAGATAAAGAAACAGAAGCTCAGATTAAAGTCACCTAACTAGTAAGTGGTGAGAACAGGAGCTGATCTCAGGTCTAAGTGACTTCAGATTCCGTCTTTCCTTTAAACTCTCCTGCCCCTCATATTACCTATAGTTAACATGCAATTTGGAAAGGCTATCATTTGAATAAGTTTCTAGATCATTTATATTCTAGTATCCCTCAGATCACTAGCCAATTTAGTACTGCTTATATTTAAATTTATAGCATCTACCAGATTCATCACCTCTTCAAAATTTTCAAATACATTTTAAGTCAAACATTAGAGATTTCTACACAGAACTCTATAAATCCCTGAAGTTATATTGGAATAAGTAACTTTTTATGTTGCACAGGAAACTCTTAAACCTGACCAGGGCTCTAAATTTTTATGCTCCTGGCATGAGTCACATTGTAATTTCTAACTGAGTCGTCACTACACAGGGCTCTAGCATTAACGTAACCTCTCTCTAAACAGATAACGATAAAGCACAGCAATGCATTCATTTCACTGTATAATAAATTTAAACTACACTATATTAACATTCACACTACCAAACTCTGTACACTCTAACATGTTCTCTGACTTACATGAAGCAATTACAGAAACATAAGACATTTAAAAACACAGTGCAAACAAAAAAGCACAGCCTTGCATTCCTTATCCTTGCAAGAAATAACAGATATGATCAACTTCTCCAGGCGACAGTGTGAGGAAGTGTTTTGCACACCAGGCCGAGAGGAGCGGGTGGAGTGGCACACGGCCTGGTTACCAAGCCTGGTTCTGACTGATACCAGCCAAGTCCCTGAACTTTTTCCTAACTCCCAGATCTACTAAATGAACTCCGTGGTCTTCTCCATATTTTAAAAAGAAATTCAAAAGGAAGAAGGAAGGTTCACACTCATTCAGCACACAAGGATGTAAAAATGTGACTGTCCAACTGGGAAAGGCCAGCTGGCTACGAGCGCATCCCTTCAAGGCAGCTCTGCCTAATGTACTACAGGCTTTTGTATGGTTTAGTTCTGCGGGCTCGAAACTTAATCCGTCAGCAAGGAGGCCACATCTATTTCTCAAGAGCAGACTGACATAATGCCAAGCTCATGAAACTGAAGGAAAAAGCAGAACGATGGTTGTGTAGTTTATATGAGATATAATGATCATAAAGTGGGTGACCAACATGCTCTCTTTTGGGTAGCATACCTACACTGGAAAGAAAAAAATCATTAGGAAGCAGAGAATAGAATCAGACAAGTGAAGTGGGTTAGATGAACTGAATACAGAATGCACAGAGCTAAGATATCCTTTGAATCTTCTATAATTAGGATGGCCCTGCCAGGGAACTAGAATGCTCAGTACCCATTTATTGAGAGGTACCTTCATTTTAGGTCAATACTGAGATTGGCATAAGCAGCTTCTAGCTCTGAGTCTTTTTCCAGGTGTGTCTTTATGATGATGCTGCATAGTTCTGCTCAAATACCTTAGGTGGTGATCTTAAATCTCTTTCATAGAACAGTCTTATTTTTTTCATTTACAAGTTCTTAATGGACACTAGATTGTAACCCTGGTGTATCGATAACAATTTTATATAATAGGTGCTTTGGGAAGATAAAATAAATGGCAGATATTTCTTGGTGTAGAATCATGTAACAAGTTAATATACACATATAATTATATATAAAATTACATAATAAGAGTAAAATATTCTAGTCTAACAGTCTCCAATATTCAGCCATTGGCAACGATAGTTGTATGCGGATCATAACATTTTTCTTGGTTCTTCCAAATGAAAAGTTGAAAATAGCCTCCATAGGAACTCGTTCCCAATTTTCCCCCTAAATGAACCTGAGGGCTAATGAGGGAAATATGTCATTAACATTTTGGATTTTGTTTTACCCAAATTTTTTATATCTATTACTTGCACAACTTAAAGAAACAATTTTTTTGTTCTGTAACAATAGAGGACATGAAATGAGAGAAGCTCTGACAACAAACTACCGCACAATTGCACTCATCTCACACGCTAGTAAAGTAATGCTCAAAATTCTCGAAGCCAGGCTTCAGCAATACATGAACTGGGAACTTCCAGATGTTCAAGCTGGTTTTAGAAAAGGCAGAGGAACCAGAGATCAAATTGCCAACATCCGTTGGATCATCAAAAAAGCAAGAGAGTTCCAGAAAAACATCTATTACTGCTTTATTGACTATGCCAAAGCCTTTGACTGTGTGGATCACGATAAACTGTGGAAAATTCTGAAGGAGATGGGAATACCAGACCACCTGACCTGCCTCTTGAGAAACCTGTATGCAGGTCAGGAAGCAACAGTTAGAACTGGACATGGAACAATGGACTGGTTCCAAATAGGAAAAGGACTATGTCACCCTGCTTATTTAACTTATACACAGAGTTACATCATGAGAAATGCTGGACTGGATGAAGCACAAGCTGGAATCAAGATTTCCGGGAGAAATATCAATAACCTCAGATATGCAGATGACACCACCTTATGGCAGAAAGTGAAGAAAAACTAAAGAGCCTCTTGAAGAAAGTGAAAAAGGAGAGTGAAAAAGTTGGCTTAAAGATCAACATTCAGAAAACGAAGATCATGGCATCTGGTCCCATCAGTTCATGGGAAATAGATGGGGAAACAGTGGAAACAGTGTCAGACTTTATTTTTTGGGGCTCCAAAATCACTGCAGACAGTGACTGCAGCCATGAAATTAAAAGATGCTTACTCCTTGGAAGGAAAGTTATGACCAACCTAGACAGCATATTTATTCAAAAGCAGAGACATTACTTTGTCCACAAAGGTCCATCTAGTCAAAGCTATGATTTTTCCAGTAGTCATGTATGGATGTGAGTGAGAGTTGGACTATAAAGAAAGCTGAGTGCTGAAGAATTGATGCCTTTGAACTGTGGTGTTGGAGAAGACTCTTGAAAGTTCCTTAAACTGCAAGGAGATCCAACCAGTCCATCCTAAAGGAGATCAGTCCTGGGTGTTCACTGGAAGGACTGATGCTACAGCTGAAACTCAAATACTTTGGCCACTTCATGTGAAGAGTTGACTCACTGGAAAAGACCCTGATGCTGGCATTGAGGGCAGGAGGAGAAGGGGATGACAGAGGATGAGATAGTTGTATGGCATCACCGACACAATGGACACGGGTTTGGGTGGACTCCGGGAGTTGGTGATGGACAGGGAGGCCTGGCGTGCTGCAGTTCATGGGGTCGCAAAGAGTCGGACATGACTGAGCGACTGAACTGAACTGACAACAATTAGAGACTTTAAGTACAGTGCAAAACTCTGGGATCATGGCTGTTTCCACTTTTTTTCAGAGAGCTTTTGGTTGTAATATACATAAGGAAAGTACAATTAAAAAGCTAAAAGGCAGACTCAGATAGACATCAGGAGTATTTTCAGATTTTAAACTGCCATAAGGGGTTATTTCATGTTATTGCAGCTCAGTGAACATTTCACAATCACCGATTTAACAGAAGCAAGCCAATGAATCAGAATAAAAACTAGGCATTATATTATCAGTTTTCTCATCCCTCTACTGATTTCAACTGATTAAGATGAAGTGTATGTGATTTGGTTATAAAAAAAAATGTGCTACTGATTTTTTAAAACTTGAGTTATAAAAGCATATTTCCTATATGCACAGTTTGATTAGAGTATTCCAACTGTAATTTATTTTAATGGTGAAGCCATTCCCTTCTCTGGGGATCTTCCCAACCCAGGGATAGAACCCAGATCTCCTGTGTTGCAGGCAGATTCTTTTACCATTTGAGCTGCCAGGGAAGCCCAATATGTATAGTTTGATTAGAATATTACAATTGTAATTTATTTTAATATTCACTTTAAGCCTCAATAAAGACAAATGTGGGCTCATGGGATAAAGTGTATTCATGAAGTTCAAATTGAACGTGTTTCTGAAAGCCTATTTTTAATATTTAAAAATGGCAATAGTGGCCTGAAGGTAACAGATTAAACTTTCATAAATAATTTCCCTGAGAAGTATGAGAATAATTCATAGATGTGTTAATCATGCACGTCACTGCCAGATATTAATTTGTCTTTTCTTTGTAATGACACTACCACATGGCAGGTTTTACATTAAGATAATGATGTTGAAAAGTAAAAACAACCTGCATCTGGGCATTTTTCTAAAATAAACATTTCATATTGTGTCCATAGTGTTTCATCTCATGAAATTTCTGTTAGTTCAAAGGATCCTAATGAAACTAAGAGAGAACAACCCCTAACTTGGATGTTCTTTTTCACGTAAGAGATAGATTCTTTCATATATATATATATATATATGTATGTAAATGTATGATATATATATATATAAAATTTAATTGTATTAAATTCTTCCATATGAACCTTGATATCTCATGAGTGATTTGAGGCATCTAGACCAGGCCCAAAAATGATCAGCACATTACAATAGTAGACACAGAAAGTCAGACTACAATCAACTTCCTGTGAAAAGGAAGAAGGAAAGATTAAAGGATGATTTAACATCTATCTTTCAGGGACATTTTAATGTACTAAGAGGGATCTACCTTGCCGTTTCCCTCCTCCACAAAGGATAGGTTAATGGGAGATAATTTAAGGAGCAACTGAAGATCTCAGGCTGGTAAGATCAAATGCTACTTAAGGCGCTCCTGCCAGCTTCAGCTAGTGCTTCATTACCTTTTCCATCAAAAGTCGCCAATAGCAACCAACCTTGAACAGGGGTGTGCAGGGATCCACGGGTGGCTCTCCAAGTTCCCCAAATGTACCCATGTAAAAACGTTTTTGATTAATGACTCCTGAGTAAAACCGATGCTCTGGGAAGATGTGTCACAGTGATCTTTAAGTTTAGCATGCCCCTGCCTAGAAACAGGAAGTCACCACCTAGTTTCAGGAGAGCAGGTGTGGGTGACTGAGGGTGCCTGACAAAATCCCTTCCAGCAGCAGGCCTGATTCTGTCACCATGGTGCACAGCAAGAAGTAATCAGTGAGGTAAATGGCTTCATAATCCTGTTCTACCATCATTCTACAATAACTTCAATTACTGTATTCTTCTGCCTGTTCAGTTTAAAAAAATTCGGGCCCAATTCTTACACTGCCTCCAAACCAGCAGCACTTGTTTAGACAGAGTTTTAGATTCTAAAAGTGCTTTTTTCATACGTATTATTTCACTGTATTCACATACATTATTTCACTGTATCCTCACGTTCCTATCTTGCAGAATGACAGTGCAAAGATGTGAAGGTACTTGATCCAGGGCAGAAATTGATAAGCAAAGTGGCAATGGTGGGGCCTCCCGATTCAAACCTATTCTCTGTCCATTCCCCCTGCTTTCCTGAGACCTGGAGATAAGATCACTCAACATGTAAGGAGACTGACTCTTACTTTAGTAAGGCTCCGGGCTCCAAAGACCCAGAACCATCAGCAAGCAGAAATATTCACAGCTGAAAATTACCTTCCCCAATTCAGTGCTAAGCATGACAAATGGTTTACAACATCCAGAGAAGTAAGGTCAGCCTTGGTGATTAATTTCTGGCATTTAAAAAGCCTTTTTCATTATTTTGAGGGTAGTGGGTAAAGTGATATTTCCTTTTCCTGACATACATGCAGCTCCTGGTTTTATTTTTGCACTGGGTTTTCATGGTTTTTTTTGTTTTTTTTTTTTTTTTAGATAAGAACAAGTCAACAAAACTACCTTCCAAACAAATGAATTGAGAGAGGGGTCTCTTGAGCAACTAATTAAGCTGTCTTTAGAAATAGCTAATTAAACTTTCCATTTAAATTCACCAGACATACATAATTTACAAGGTGGAAAGCCATTCTAATCTTATGGTAAACAATCAACTAAGGCTTACATTTATAACAGAGATTCCAGAATGGCCACTGCCATGAGTAATTATAATATGCATTTTTCTTTAGAAGAATTTGGGTTCTGGACATGCAGTCTGGAAAAGTACAAACACTGCATATAGCCCACAAATTCATTAAAAGAAAGTACAGAAATGGTCAATGCATATATTACCAGCTTGCCACATGGCTCACTGGTAAAGAATCTGCCATTCATGCAGGAGATGCAGGTTCAATCCAACTCTCCATCCCAGCTCTCTCTTGCTCTCCATCCACTATGAATGTGCCTTCCTATGCCTTCTAATGCCCAAATAGGGAATTTTGCTGAACACATCATATAGTTGTTTTTTAATCAGAAATAGTGCACACAGAGAGCTGCTATCTTATTTATAATAGCCAAGATACCGAAGCAACCTAAATGTCTATCGACAGATGAATGGATAAAAAAATGAAGTGTGTATATATAAATATACACACACATACACACGCGCGTGCAATGGAATATTAATCAGCCTTAAAAAGAAGAAATATTATTTGCTGCAAAATGGATGGAACTAGGGATCACCATATTAAGTAAAGTAACTCAGAGACTTTACTTTGCCAAAAAAGGTTCATCTAGTCAAGGCTATGGTTTTTCCAGTGGTCATGTATGGATGTGAGAGTTGGACTATAAAGAAAGCTGAGCGCCGAAGAATTGATGCTTTTGAACTGTGGTGTTGGAGAAGACTCTTGAGAGTCCCTTGGACTGCAAGGAGATCCAACCAGTCCATTCTGAAGGAGATCAGCCCTGGGATTTCTTTGGAAGGAATGATGCTAAAGCTGAAACTCCAGTACTTTGGCCACCTCATGCGAAGAGTTGAGTCATCTGAAAAGACCCTGATGCTGGGAGGCATTGGGGGCAGGAGGAGAAGGGGACGACAGAGGATGAGATGGCTAGATGGCATCACCGATTCGATGGACATGAGTTTGGGTGAACTCTGGGAGTTGGTGATGGACAGGGAGGCCTGGCGTGCTGCGGTTCATGGGGTAGCAAAGAGTTGGACACAACTGAGCGACTGAACTGAAATGAACTCAGAAACACAAAGATCGTATGATATCACATATGTGCAGTCTAAAACATGACACAAATGAACTTATCTATGAAAGAGAAACTGAGTCACACACACAGAAAATAGAAAACAAACTTAAACTTATGGTTACCGAAGGGGAAAGTGATGTGTGTGTGTGTTAGTTGCTCAGTTGTGTTTGACTCTTTGCGATCCCATGGACTGTAGCCTGTCAGACTCCTCTGTCTGGAATTTTCCAGGCAAGAATCCTGGAATGGGTTGCCATTTCCTTCTCCACGGGATCTTTCCGAAAAGTGATGGGAGAGGCATAAATTGGGCTTGCCCGGTGGCTCAGCGGTAAAGAATCTACCTGCAATGCAGGAGACACAGAAGATGTGGATTCAATCCCTGGGTTGGGGAGACCCCCCTGGAAGAGGGCATGGCAACTCGCTCCAGTATCCCTGCCTGGAGAATTCCATGGACAGAGGAGCCTGGGAGGCTACAGTCCATAGGGTAGAAAAGAGTCAGACACAACTGAAGTGACTTAGCATGCATGTAGGCAAAAGGCATAAATTAGGAAATTGGGATGAACATATACACACTGCTATATATAAAATAACCAATAAGGACCAGCTGTGTAGCACAGAGAACTATACTCAGTATTTTATAATAATACATGAGGAAAGAATCTGAAAAAGAATATGTATATAACTGAATCACTGTGCTGTACACCTGAAACTAATACAACATTGTAAATCAACTATACTTCAATAAAAAATAAATTAAAAAAATAGAGAGCTGCTGTTTCTAAACTCTCCTCTTCAATCTGTCTCATCACCCTTTAAAACAATTTAACAAATTTTAATCTAAAGTTCAGTGTTATTTATAGTTAAGTAGTTAGGAGCTTGGCTTCTCTGTAAAAAGAATCTCAACTTCACTTACTAGTTACTGGATCTTAGGAGAAGTCTCAGTTTCTTCCTCTGCAAAACTGGAATGAGGATATAAGCTACCTCATGGAACGAGACAATGAACGGAATGTATGCGAAGCCTGTATGTCCAGCGCCCAGCATGCAGAGAGCTCTCAAAGATCAGGTGGTGGCACTGCTGATGACACTGCTGACGTCACTAGCGTCAGTCTCATCATCCCCCACGACGCGTGCAACAAAGCAGACACTGAATATTGAAGGAACGAGTACCCAAAGTACATTAGCAAGCCTTGCTGAACTCTTCAGACTCATAGAGAAATGCCTATCTGAACGGTGCCAGCTTCTGGTCTTACGATATGGCCAGAATAGATTTAAACACAAAGAAAATGGCCATTTTAAACAATATCTTCTAGCTTGATTTAAAAATAAAAAGTAACTGCTGACCAGAGGTGCAAACCAGCAGAGCATTTTAAATAATTTTTCCTCATTTGACAGCCAAAATGTATGCAAATATGAACTGGAAACATGTTAAAGAGAAAATGTGTGACAACATAGGTATCTTAGCAACACAGCTGACTACAGGGTAAGACCGAATTGAAAACGTTTGTTGTGTTAAGAGAACAGGTGCCACCTGACATACAAAGGATGTCAGAGAGTCATGAACTGCCATTTTTCAATTCCAAAGATGGTTGAATCATGGTTTAAATTAATATGCAGGACCGAAACAACTATTATTGGAGGAATAGTGCAAAGTGCCACAAAAATATATGGATGAATAAAATCCCTCATTGCTGCACTCAATATGCCACGAAATTTGGAAAACTCAGCAGTAGCCATGGGACTGGAAAAGGTCAGTTTTCATTCCAATCTCAAAGAAAGGCAATGCCAAAAATGTTCAAACTACCACACAATTGCACTCATCTCACACACTAGTAAAGTAATGCTCAAAATTCTTCAAGCCAGGCTTCAACAGTACATGAACCATGAACTTCTAGATGTTCAAGCTGGATTTAGAAAAGGCAGAGGAACCAGACATCAAACTGTCAACATCCGATGGATCATCGAAAAAGCAAATGAGTTCCAGAAAAACATCTACTTCTGCTTTACTGACTACGCCAAAGCCTTTGTGTGGATCACAACAAACTGTGGAAAATTCTGAAAGAGATTGGAATACCAGACCACCTGACCTGCCTCCTGAGAAATCTGTATGCAGATCAAGAAGCAACAGTTAGAACTGGACATGGAACAACAGACTGGTTCCAAATCGGGAAAGGAGTACATCAAGGCTGTATATTGTCACCCTGCTTATTCAACTTATATGCAGAGTACATCATGAGAAATGCTGGACTGGATGAAGCACAAGCTGGAATCTAGATTGCTGGGAGATATATCAATAGCCTCAGATATGCAGATGACACCACCTTTATGGCAGAAAGCGAAGAGAAATTAGAGAGTCTCTTGATGAAAGTGAAAGAGCAGAATGAAAAAGCTGGCTTAAAACTCAACACTCAGAAAACTAAGATCATGGGATATGGTCCCATCACTTCATGGCAAATAGATGAGGAAACAATAGGAACAGTGAGAGACTATGGGGCTCCAAAATCACTGCAGATGGTGACTTGCAGCCATGAAATTAAAAGATGCTTGCTCCTTGGAAGAAAAGTTATATCCAACCTAGACAGCATATTAAAAAGCAGAGACATTACCAACAAAGGTTCGTTTAGTCAAGGCTATGGTTTTTCCAGTAGTCATGTATGGATGTGACAGTTGGACTCTAAAGAAAGCTGAGTGCTGAAGAATTGATGCTTTTGAACTGTGGTGTTGGAGAAGACTCTTGAGAGTCCCTTGGACAGCAAGGAGATCCAACCAGTCAATCCTAAAGGAAATCAGTCCTGAATATTCATTCATTGGAAGGACTGATGTTGAAGCTGAAATACTTTGGCCACCTGATGCTAAGAACTGACTTATTAGAAAAGACCCTGATAATAGGAAAGATTGAAGGCGGGAGGAGAAGGGGATGACAGAGGATGAGATGGTTGGATGGCATCACTGACTCTATGGACATGAGTTTGAGTAAGCTCTGGGAGTTGGTGATGGACAGGGAAGCCTGGTGTGCTCAAGTTCATGGGGTCACAAAGAGTTGGACATGACTGAGCGACTGAACTGAACTGAAAATCCCTCTGTACTGATGAGTTCCAAGAAAATGTTATATGCGAAAGGGAATTTGGTAATATCTACCTTTAATGAGCCTAAAGTTTATTTTTCTTCCTATGAATTCAAACTCATAACTTGCTGGAAAATTCCAAGATGAAACTATTTTCAAATGCATGAATTAATAAGGAAGACATTAAGAAGTATGATGTTAAAAAAATAACTTGCCTAAAATATCTCTTCCTGCAGGATCAGCTGTACATTTTTAAGTGGGTGCTTTAGTTGCCTTTTCCAGTGTTGGAAATATTAAAGCATGTCATCAATTGAACAGCATTTTCTCTGTTGTCTTCCTTTTCAAAAGAAATTGGTTTTGAGATACTAAGCATAGATTTTGATGTAACATTTTACACCAGTGGTACTGTTTTTTTTGAACACCAGTACATTAAATTAGTTACTGTGGGTCACATACTTAGACAGTTTTTCCTAACTCTGTCTCTTCTGTTGTTTCTACTCTGGATTATGTTTAGAGTTTTATACCCCTACATTTGAAAAACTATCCCAAAGAGAGAGTCAGCATCATACCAAATGATGTAAAAGGCAATTGGGACTTTGTGGGGATGGTTTTCTCTAGGAGAAGTCTTGTTTGAGTTGCAAGCGGAATTGGTGGCTTTCTCCATGGAATACTATTTTTTAACTGGGAAGAACAACTAACATAAATGTTGATTACTGAGACTTGGAATTTCCTCAAAAATGAACAAATGAGCCTGCCACCTCAAGGAAAATAACATGACAGTCAGTGATAAAATCCAAACATGCAAATGAAAATAAGAACTCTGTAAACTCTATGTCTGCCACACTGAATGTGATGGCTTCCCACTACTTAATGAGTTTTCTGATGAAATGAATGATGATACTAAGAAACGTGATTTTGTATCATACACAGAAATGTTTCAATGTTTGAAAGTCCTAAATAACTCAGTGAACTATTATTTTCCAAATGACCAATGCATGTGGTTAAGTTGAAAGATCCATTCAGAGTTCAAGACAGACCAATGGATTTTAGTGTAACAGAATAAGAAATGCTTATTTACAACATTTCAGATTCTATATTGCAAGTAATCTTTAAGAAACTACATTTATCCAGTCTGGTGTATCAAAGAAAAACATCCAAATTATCTGAAAAGGCTTTTAAGATACTCCTGTACCAAATGTTTATTTGTATGAGGTCAGATTTTTTCATATACTTCAACCAAAATAACATACCACCATATACTGAATGTAGAAGCATTTAAAAGAATCCAGTTCTTAATATTATGTGTAAAGGGATCCTAAGTCCAAAAAGTTTGAGAATCACTGACCTAACCCATAAGCCATAACCTTTATTATACACAGGATCTCATACACATCACACACAGTATATAGAGAGACAATTATATTAACAGACGTCTGGGTCCCATGTTGATTCTATTGAATCAAAATTTCTGTAGGTATCCCTATTGTATATTAAGTTTCATTAGTAAGAGCACTGATCTGACTTAGCACTTTAATAAAAAAAAACAAAAAACTATTCATGACTATATATTTTATAACTTTCCCAAAAATTTATTTTACATTAAATTTATTTTTAAAAAGTTTTTTCACTGTTTCATTTCTCAAAAAGTACTAATATTAATATCTTTGATTAAATCTTTATTATTGGTTTCCCTGCTTCTAAGAGATACCGAGAAGAATGATAAACTCAAATTGAGTTTAAAAGCTGAGAGAGTTTTTGTTTTTCTTTTTGCCTCTAAATTACAATAAACTCTCCACAGTAAGTTTTACATATAGTCTCTGGAATACTGATTTGAAAGACACTTCAACTGCCTTCAAAATCTTGTTTATTTAGGAGGTGACTGTCAACTCAGAGGTCTCTTGTCAGTTTCAAAGAGCTAAGTAAGCACCAACTTTGACAATGAAATGCTAATAAGCACTTTGAAGACTGAAATGATGAAAACCTTTAGATGTCAACCTGAATTCAAGTGAACTACTGAAAATGTAAAAGCGTGCTGACTAATCATAAATAAAATAAATGTGACATGCTTTATTATAAATCTTACATTTCATTAATACATAGATAAATTATGTTAATCATTTAATATGGTTCAGTTATACAAACTTAAAAGAAATTTATCCAGAGCTCATTTTATTAAGTATATTGTGATTTAAAATACACATGCTGAAGTGACAGCTTTGCACATTTACGTATAATTTACATCACATAAGTATAAATCCTTTCTTATTTATTTGTGTTGCTGTTGTTCCTATGAAAGGAACAAGACTATTTGGATTTGTACACTTCTGTGGTACTTAAAGAAGGGAGGGTAGCATTTGACACGATCAACTTTTAGAGAACTAAGCTACGTTATAGAGAAGGATAGTTTTTGTTTTTTTTTTAACATTTAAAATTTGAATATAAGCTCTCTTATTCTGTAAGGCAGAATCTTCTTCCTTTAATATTTGATAAGAGTTTACTTTAAAAACAACATAAAGAGTTCCAGTTCAACAGTAACATGCCTCAGTGGGTGAAGGGCCCATTTAAACTACAACTTCCTTTGGACAGGTTCCAGGATGTTTTAACTTCTCTATTTTGAGTAACCCAATTATTCAAAATACAGTGATCTACTTAGATACTAAAGAGTCCAATGTTCAGTTTCCACAATGACATCAAGGGGCATCTGGTGGAAGGGTCTGGTTATCCTCTGTGATTTCGTATTTCAAAACAAAGGGTGCCTTACTGAAACACACCTATACAATCCCTTGATAACTCATCATAAACCTATCATCTCCAAAGATACTTATGTTATTATAATACCTACCCTCAAAAGGATTGCTATAGAGATTAAAGGAGATAATCAGGTAAAGTATTTAGCCAACTTTCTCACATAAAGAGGCTCAGTAAATGATAGTTACTACTATTCCTAGTTTTATAACTTTAGGAGATCTATACTGAGGAGCAAGAAGAGATCTTCAATTTCTTGAAGCAAAAAACAAACAAAAAAATTATATGACCAGCTCAGAGACTTAAAGCAGAGTCAAGCCTATACCTAAATCAGCACGTTTAAAATTAAAAGCTTTTGCACTGCAAAAGAAACCATAAACAAAATGAAAAGACAACTCACAAAATGGGCGAAAACATTTGTAAACAATGCAACCAATATGGGATTAATCTCAAAATGTACGAACAGCTCATGCAGTTCAATATAAAAAACATACAACCCAATTAAAAAAAAAATGGGCAGAAGATCTAAATAGATATTTCTCCAAAGGATACATACAGATGGTGAAAAAGCACCTGAAAACATGCTCCACATTACAAATTATTAGAGAAAGACAAATCAAAACTACAATAAAGTATTACCTCACATAGGGCAGAATGACTATCATCCAAAAAAAAAAAAAAAAATCTACAAATACTGGAGAGGGTGTGAAGAAAAGGGAACCTTTTTACACTGTTGGTGGGAATGTAAACTGGTACAGCCACTATGGAGAACAGTACAGAGGCTCCTCAAACTAAAAATAGAACTACTAGAAGATCCAGCAATCCCACTCCTGGGCATATCCAGAAAAAACCATACTTCGAAAAGACACAGGTACCCCAGTGTTCTTACAGCACTGTATACAACAGCCAAATCACAGAAGCAACCTAAATGTCCATCAACAGGTAAATGGATAAGGAAAATGTGGTACATATATACAATGGAATATTACTTAGCCATAAAAAGAATGAAATAACACCATTTGCAGGATGGACCTAGAGATTATCATTTAAAGTGAAGCAAAACATAGAAAGACAAATATTATGATATCACTTATATGTGGAATCTAAAAAATGATACAAATGAACTGATTTACAAAACAGAAACAGATGCACAGACTTAGAAAACAAACTTATGGTTACCAAAGAAGCAAGAAAGGGATCAATTAGGAGACTGGAATTAACATATGCACATACTATATATAAAATAATCAATGAGGACTTACTATATAGCACAGGGAACTCTACTGAATACTATCTAATAAGTTATATGGGAAAATAATCTGAAAAGAATAAATATATGTGTGGGGCTTCCCTGATAGCTCAGACGGTAAAGAATCGCCTGTAATGCAGGAAACCTGGTTTGATCCTTGGATTGGGAAGATCCCCTGGAGAAGGGAATGGCTACCCACTCCATGTATGACGAAACTACTGTGCTGTACACCTGAAACTAACACAACACTGTACACTGACTATACGCCAAAGTAAATACAAATTTGAAAAAATCTGCATGTTTTTAGTCTGTTCTACCTCTTAAATAATAAGTTCTTAGAAGTACAGAATCTTAAGTCTGAGAAACCTCTTCAGGGTTAACAAAAAAAATTTATGAGTGATACCTAGAGGGACTTGAATGTCATCTCTGAAGCTGAGTCCTTCATTTTACAACTGAGGCTCAGAGAAGTTGATGACATGCTTAAAGTGACAGCATCAAAGTCATATAAGATGAAGATCCTGATCTCCTGTTCCAAGGAGATGCCCAATTAAAAAAAAAACCAAAAAACAGTTTTGGGAGTGTGTGTAGGAGGGGCTGGATAAACAGAAGGTAATATGTGATAATCAAAGCTCCTTCTTAAGTGCTTCTATCTGACGAGTAAAGGTGGATCTTTATGGAAAACAAATCTCAAAAAATAAGTAATTAAGGGAGAAAGGGAATAGCATAAACAGGGCATCTGAACTAGATGCTGTGGACTGCTTCAAAGTTATTAGCTTACAGGGCTACAGAACTTCTTTTATGAGTTAACACTAAGTCAAATGTTAAGAATCCATTACTATTTACGCATTCTGTCTTCGAGTGAAAAAAATTAAATTAGCTTAAAAGTTTAGAATATTCTTGTATGAAACCCAACGTGAAAACCCCTTGTTTACAGCCCAATATCACTATGAATTTAAAAAAATAGGAAGTCATAAAGAGAGAACAAGACTCAAATAATACTGCTTATATGTGGACTCTGGAAAAATGGTACAGATGAACTTATTTGCAAAGCAAAACAGAGTCACAGATGTAGAAAACAAACTTATTGTTACCAAGTGAGGAGAGGGGGTGGGATGAATTGGGAGATTAGGATTGATGTATATATACATTACTATAAATAAAACTGATAACTAAGGAGAGCCTACTGTATAGCTCTGTGGTGACCTAAATGGGAAGGAAATCCTAAAAAGAGTGGATACATGTACATGTATAACTGATTCACTTTGATGTACAGCAAAAAATAGCAAGACACTGTAGAGCTATACTTCAATAAAAATTAATTTAAAAACTACAAAAAAAATTGGGTAGCTTAAAAAAATGAAAAGTAAATAAAAATCTAAAATAGAAAAAAAAAAAAAAAAACAAAGCCCCTTTGCAGTAACTATGAACACTGCTTCTAAACTAAAGCATAAGTCATAATCATTAATTAGGCAAATTAATTAGGCAATCATCAGACATAATCATTGGCAAAGGCATTGGTAGGGGGGTGGTGCTTTATCTAAAAGGAAACAAAGGAAATTTACTATTCACACTGAAATAAGTGGCAAATTTGAATGTTAAGTCCACAAGACTGTAATATATTTCTGGTTTAAGTAACAGTTTCAGAAAAGTCCTTCTTGTGTATCCTGCAGATGGAATTTAATGGAAATCCTTTCCTCTTAAAAGCTTCGTTAATTTAGAACTGGTAACTGTAAATGATACACATGTTTGGCCCTCTCTTTCACACACACACACACACACACACTCACATATACAAACACACTCACATATAAAACACTCAGTTTGGCTGCTATCTGAAGGCCAAACAGCAGAATGTTATTGGTTATGTTAACCTGTCAATAGCAGGATACACTGGGATTTTTAATATTCTTACTGTTTTTCACTTTTCTCATTCACTCCCATTCCAACAGGCTTTTCTGAGGGAGATGGGAGAAAAGTTATAACCATTTCTCCAGGAGTTTTATGTGACCTATATAGTCTTCCCCATGGAAGCTTGTTACACAAGAGAATGTCATTCTTCACTGGGACTGGGCAGAGAACTCTGGTCTACAGGACTCTTGAATGGGTTACAACTGCATGCTTTCAAGGATTGTAGACAGAAAAATCTAAGTGTTTTAGCAGTCTCTACAAAGCTGGAAAAAATGCTTTAGTAGTGTTCCATAGGGAATTTTGGAAGCATATCACTGCCACAAAGAATGCCTGTTTTTCCTTGGAGTAGACTGGGAGGAGGAAGCAGAAATGGTAGTTTTTCTCATTATTATACCTCAGACCATGTAGTACAGTTCACAGAGAGCAGGAGACACCTTTTCCCATCAACTTAACTGTGACTAACACCTGTCATGGGCCCTAGCCCAGGTCAGAGAGGAATGGCAAGGGGGACAGCCAGTGGTTAAAGGAGGGCTGGCTCAGTGCTTCTGGCTCGGGTCCAAGATGCCAGCAGATTCTTCCTCCCTGCATCTAAGAGCCCTCTCTCACCATGCCCCCAACATTATTAAACTCCTTGTTATGGGTTAAAAAGTAAGAGTCCATAGTGATAGGATTCAACTTCAACAAGTTATAGTATCTTGCACTCACTATTACATATCAACAATTCTTTTGTTGCTTATATTTCCCTAAAAATACATGACCTGAAAAATTTTGTATCTAACAGAGATCAGGAAGATAGGTATTTAAAAATAATAAGATGACAAGTTTAAAAATAAGTAAAAAGTAAAAAAAAAAAAAAAAAGAGGTCAGAAGTGCTATAAATGTAGAAAACTAAAACATTAAATAGGACGTCACCTGTCATATCAACCATTAAACAAATTTCTTGTCCTGATGGAAATCTAATCAGTAGTGGCCTTAGGCAGGAGGTGAGGGGTGGGATTTTCTACAAAGGGACACTTGGGACTTTCTGGAGCAATGAAATGTTCTATATTTGATTGCAGGTGGGGCTTTACACAGGTGCATACATTTGTCAAAGGTCACCAAATTGTACATGTAACTGAATACATTTTACAGTATGTAAAAGATACTCAATAAAATTCACTTATAAAGAATTCTTGGGAAATGAGCCTATAAAGAGATATGGGTTCATTTGTAGAGTTTCCCCCATTATATAGAAAAAGAGAACTTTCTCAAGAGCTAGGGCATCAGTTGTTTCCTTACTATGAACTTGCACAACAGCCCAAAGTCATTCTAAAGTTATGATGTAAACTATCAATATACCCACACTTAGGGCTCCCTTCCTGTTGAGTGGGCAAGAAGAAGGGAGTTGTAAATCTCTTAAGAAGGTGCTAAACAATCTGCAGCTTGTATAAAAGCTTCTGCTTTTGGAGAGAAATTCTACAGCAAAGGTGACCTTTCATCAAACATTGCTGGTATATAAGTACAGAAACTTAGAAATTATCAAGGAAAATGTTTAAGTTGTATGAGATATAAAATTAAATAATATAAAATAGGTCACCAGCAAATCTATAGCATTAGTGGATTTTCACTGGATGGTTCTAGAAGCTAAGGAAATAGAAGATAACAGGGTTGATTCATTCAAGTTACTGTAATGTAGCAGCACAAAAATTTTAAAAGAGATACACAAACAAGGGTACAAGTAGTAGCTTAGAGACATCTATAACTTCCTACTGAAAGAATCTTAATAACTCCAATATAAAACTCAGGTTTGAGCATTTCTGACCAGTTATGATAACTTGTTCAAGTTATAGCTAGATAAATCTCAGGCTGGAATGAAGATTGCTGGGAAAAATATCAAAACCTCAGATATGCAGATGGCACCAATCTAATGGCAGAAAACGAAGAGGAACTAAAAAGCCTCTTGATGAAAGTGAGAGAGGAGAGTCAAAAAGCTGGCTTAAAACTCAACATGCAGAAAACTAAGATCATGACCTCCAGTCCTATTTCATGCAAATAGATGGGGAAACAATGGAAACAGTGAAAGACTATTTTTGAGGGCTCCAAAATCACTGCAGATGGTAACTGCAGCCATGAAATTAAAAGACACTTGGCTCCTTGGAAGCTATGACAAACCTAACAGCATATTAAAAAGCAGAGACGTCACTCTGCCAACAAAGTTCTGTCTAGTCAAAAGCTATGATTTTTCAGTAGTCATGTATGGATGTGGGAGCTGGACCATAAAGAAGGCTGAGTACCGAAGAATTGATGCTTTTGAACTGTGGTGTTGGAGAAGATTCTTGAGTCCTGTGGACTGCACGGAGATCAAACCAGTCAATCCTAAAGGAAATCAAGCCTGAATATTCATTGGAAAGACTGATGCTGAAGCTGAAGCTCCAATACTTTAGTCACCTGATGCAAAGAGCTGACTCACTGGAAATGACCCTGATGCTGGGAAAGATTGGAGAAAAAGGGGATGACAGAGGATGAGATGGTTGGATGGCATCACTGATCCAATGGACATGAGTTTGAGCAAACTCCAGGAGATAATGAAGGACAAGGAAGCCTGGCGTGATACAGTCAGTCCATGGGGTTGCAGAGTTGGAAACGACTGAGCAACACAGGTAACTTTAAGGAAACCAAGAAGAGTTAAGGACTAACTTAGGAGGCCATATAAAAAACATTAAGTTTTCATAACTCACAAAAAGGCTCAAGCCATAGCTATGACTTATCAGTCTCCAAGAGTCTAAATATTAGGGGGAGAGAAAGTAAAAGTGAAAATGAAGTTGTTCAGTTGTGTCCGACTCTTTGCGACCCCATGGACTATAGCCTACGAGACTCCTCCATCCATGGAATTTTCCAGGCAAGAGAACTGGAGTGGGTTGCCATTTCCTTCTCCAGGGTATCTTCCCGACCCAGGGATTGAACCCACGTCTCCCACATTGTAGACAGACACTTTTATCACCTGAGCCACCAGGGAAGTAGGGGGAGAAAGGATGACTTCAAATAGAAGGGGAAAATATGGAGCAAAAAGCAGAAGATGAAAATTACAGATCAAAATCATTGAACATAAGGTATAAGTATTTACTAAAACTGGTGAGCTGACTCTTTTAGAATGGGTCCACAAAGTTAGTTAGACAGCAACGTGGGAAGGCCAGATTATCGCATGACAGCCTCTACTTGCTTGGGACCCCAAATGCTGTGACCAACGAAGTCAGCAGAGTTGATTTCTGTTCCATGAAGCTAATGAATGGGGATCTTGCCACCAATGATTATTTCCTCACCAAAATTCTAAAGGCTCTAAAATAGCAATTGTGAAAGAATTTCTAGTAGCTTCCTTTTCAAACCCTCAAACCAGTGATTTAAGAGTTATTTTATTTATTTAATTGGCCCATACACAGAAATCTTCCAAAACTGCAGCTGGCTTGGAAAATTACAATTTGGTCTTCCGTTGGCCTGGTTCTTTGGAGCTGAGGAACTGATGTTTATCTTTCATCTTCCTCTTTCCATCTGGTTTTCCCTAATGGCTTTCAATTACTAATCCTTTCTGTGGGTGATATTATTGAAGGACAGATGAGATTCACACAAACAATTTCCTGGGTCACATTTGAATTTTCATCAATCATTTCAAGCATGAGATTTTCTGTTAGGGTCTAGCTTGTCCTGACACATGACCGGTACTGTGAGTTTGGGGAGACGCCCTCTGCCATGTCGGCTTCTTTGAGCCTATCCCTAAAGATGTGTCTCCATCCACCGCCCTTCACAAGCTACTCCATGTCACAAAGACAATTTTTCTAGAATTGTCTAGAAAATATATATTTTATATATATACCATATATCAGATGGTATATCTGTGGAATGAGGAATGGCGTTCCCTGCTGCACAGAGACATTCTAAAGATTCTGAGAGCAGGGGACACCCCACTTTCCTGTCAATTTGACTGTGACTAACACCTGCCATGGGACCCAGCCCAGGTCAGAGAGGAATGGCAAGGGAGACAGCTGGTGATCAGAAGAGGGCTGGCTCAGTGCTCCTGGCTCAGGTTCAAGACTCTAGCAGGGCAGAGAAGATCTTCCTCCCTGCACATAAGAACTCTCTGTCAGTGTTACAGATTAGTCCTTATTACAGATAAGAAAGCAAAGAGTCCACAGTGATAGAATTTAACTTCAACAAGTTATAGTATTTTGCAATCACTATTACATACCAACAATTCCTTTGTTGCCCGTATTTCCCTAAAAACACATGACCTGAAAAACATTACAACTAAAATGACAGTCTTATTAAGAGACTCCACTTTGTGATGAAGCGAGTAGGAGCCTTTGGATGTTCTCTTGTGAACTCAGAGGGCCGATGAAGCACTGAAAAGACAGATCTTGAAGAGTATCTCACACATGCTGTTTCTAGTGAAGGTGGGGGAACAGTACTGAGACCATGAATCGGCATCTGGTTGGTGATCACTCTGAGACTAGAGGGCAATAACGTGTCACATACAAGGAAGGCCACTTTACAAAATCTCATTAATACTCATAACCACCAGTGCAATGGAATCCATAGACCTTTTTTTTAAAGACTACAGCAGACTGAGATCTAGGGAGATTAAGGGCTTGCTAAGAACACACATATTTGTGTGTATATATATATACTGACCATGTCAGCTTCCAAGTGGCACCAGTGGTAAAGAATCCGCCTGCCCATGCAAGAGACGTAAGAGAAGCAGGTTTGATCCCTGGGTTGGGAAGATGGAGGAAATGCCATTTTCCCCAGAAGGAAATGGCAACCCACTTCAGTATTTTGCCTGGAGAATCCCATGGACAGAGGAGACTGGCGGGCTACAGTCCCTAGGGTCGCAAAGAGTCGGACACGACTAAGTGACTTAGCATACACACTGATCACGCAGGCTCTTTCTTTTAAAACCTGTACTTGATTTCTTAAGAAGGTCATTGAGAAGAGGACAAACCCACTATGAGAAGTTCTGTATGGAAATTGTAGTCTCCTCATAAATTACTCAATTGATTTTTTAATACAAATAAGTGACGCTGGGCCCATGTGGCAGTTCTCTAAGGGCCTGTTCTCCCTGAACAACTGATCCTAACCTTGAACCAACCACACGAGAGACCTGACAAGGGGAAGAGGGATGGATGAGGATAAAGGCAGAGTAAAGGAGAACAAGAGGAGCACAGCGTGGGGAGGAGCAAGGAAGAAAAAGAGGCCCTAGAGGCCAAGAAAACACAAAACCCAGTAATCAAATGGTTTTCTTCAGACTGTTTCATGCTGCCCACTTCTCTGATATTGTTACTTTTATAATGATTAAATTTAAGTTTGGGTTTCTTATGATTTCTACCTTGAGATGATACAGAAACAGAAAATGTGCTCTATGTATTTTTAAGCAAAGTAAAAACACTGGGAAGAGTGGCTTTGTGGGAGACTAAGACAATTAGCAAACCAGACAGTCCATGCTCTGTCTGCTCTCCCAGGGGATAAAGACTCCTGTCACTTTACGAAGCTAACCAAAGAATTCCAGCAGTTACAGCATTTTTGGTAGGGCTTTCATTTCAACAAAGCTCTGTAATACGTATGCAGTCTAGGGATCCCCAAAGAAGTCTTTGAAAAAAAAATTTTAATGTACAGGAAATTCCTTAAATTATATATACACCATATATACATACCATATATACCATATTTTACATATATGTTTATATATATAAACATATCAAGAATTGCACTCATTCCAAAATTCTAGGGAAGGGAAACATGTATATACACACAGACACACATAGGTTATTTAGCTTGGTGAACTTCCATAAAACCAACAAGCTGATTTTTGCCCCCTCTTGCCATCACAGGCTATCCTTATGTATGAGACAGGTTTTGAACTTAGAGGATTAATCCAAAAGGAAAGAGGTTCTGGCTAGAGTCAAGAGTTCTGACTGACTGTACGGTTTTTGAAATGCAAACTATGTATTTTATTTGACAACATGCATTATTAACAGTTACAGGAGACATTTTCAAAAGCATGGTTTTGGAGAATGTAAAGCCACATTACTAGTAAGTGCAGAATCATCACAAAACCACTGTGTTCTGCCATAGTCCAGGACCTGTTGAAGCAAGTGCACTATATTCACTACTTGGAAGAAGAAACTGTTCTCTGTGGGGGAAGGCGAGGGTGGGATGATTTGAGAGAATAGCATTGAAACATGTACACTACCATATGTGAAAGACGACCAGTCCAAGTTCGATGCATGAGACAGGGCACTCAAAGCCAGTGCACTGGGACAACCCAGAAGGATGGGATGGGGAGGGAGGGGGAGGGGGGTTTGGGATGGGGGGACACATGTACACTCATGGCTGATTCATGTCAATGTATGGCAAAAACCACCACCAGAATATTGTAAAGTAATTAGCCTCCAATTATAATCAATATTAATGATTATTAATATTATTAATAATAATTAAAAATAAATAAACAAAACAACCTTTTAGGGAAAAAAAAATGTTATGGCCATAAAGCCATCCTGCCAGGGCTTCCCTGTTGGCCTAGCGGTTAAGAATCTGCCTTGCAATGCAAAGGACACTGGTTCAATCCCTGGCCCAGGAAGATCTCACATGCCACAGAGCAACCGAGCCTGTGTGCTACAACTGCTGAACCCATGCACTGCAACTACTGAAGCCCACGTGCCTAGAGCCTGTGCTCTGCAGTAAGAGAAGCCAACACAATGAGAAGTGTGTGCTGCGCAACACGGAGTAGACCCTGCTCACTGCAACTGGAGAAAACCTGTGTGTGGCAATGAAGGCCCATCACAGCCAAAATAATAAATAATAATAAATCTTTAAAAAAAAAAACCCATCCTGTCAACCTTCCACAAAAGCTCAGACCCTCAACTTAAATACCTTAAGGACTGAAAAAAACACATGTAGAATTCTCATCCTTCAATTTTAGAACAAAGAAAGACCTTAAGAGATCATCTGGCTCAAAACTTCCCAAAGTGGGTTTCATGAAACATTATTCTCCAAAATGTTCTGAATAGGGGTAAGGTGACTCAGATAAGTTTGGGAGAATTCTTGAGAGTCACAATGCACATTAGGGATTAGCAAAGCTGTACAGTCTACAGAAAAGAAATGATTAAGCTTTTTTTTTTTTTTTAAAAAACTTCCTTTTTATCAAACCTATTTGAGCACAGAACCCTTTCTGCAGTATTTATTAAAATCCTGTAAACTACTGTTTTGTAGAAAAACCCATGTCTTATATATTGAAAAAATGAAGTTCAGACAGGTTAGGGATTTGTCTCAAGGTCATACAGTTAGTAGATACACTGAAAACAGATTTCACCTTTCTAGACTTCACTTTAGTGCTCTTTCCTGTGCCGTGTTCTCATACAAAGCCTGTGCCTCCAGAAGGATCATAGACTATATAAACCAGACCGTGGATGTCATCTAGTCCAGAGCCCTCTTATTTAAAGGGGGAAACACAGTCTCAAGAGAGGTGAAAAAAGCTTGCCCCAGTGACAATGCCTGTAGCAGAACCTAGCTCTTAATTCCAATGCTCGTATCCTTTCCACAACAGTATACTAGCTCCTGCAAAGCAAACATCTTCCACCTCTGAGAAAAAGGAGTGATGGATAAGAGGGGATTTAGCTATTCAGGACCCAGTAAAATATTTATCAAAGTGCACTTGTGTCAGTAGGTATTTTAAACCATTTAAACATGATTGTCTTTACTTACAAATGTCATCCACTGTGACAGGGAATCAATGTTTCAAGCTGTTGAACAGGTCATCATCCCTGCCCTGTTGGATGACACCTGTAAATAAAATAAATCTAGTTTTGAGTAAGTAGATTTTAAGCCAACTAGATTTAAGATGCATGCAGCTTAAAACAAAGAGTAGTTTTTAAGAGATGATTCTTAATCAAGGTTTGCTGAAGAGAAACACTTTCCAGGGCCAGCTATTTCACTCTATGCCACTGGCCTTCAGCACAAAAATCCAGGTAATGATACAGGTAATGTTGCCAGAATATAGAGGGCATCATGGCTCTTAGAACTAAAAGCTTCTTTCAGGCACTAGCTATACCTCAGTCTCTTGCCTCTGTGAATATTTTCACTGCGTAGGAGGGGCAACCAAGACACTATGAGGTTAAATGACTAGCCCTATGTTAATGTTAAATAACTAAGTGTCTTTAACTTGAGTCCCTTAATGTAGAAAAATGTATACAGGACACATCAGTAAAGTTTATCATTACGCTGACCCAATTTGAAAGACTTACAGACATTTAAAAAAATATTTTACAGATGTTAACTTAGAATATTCTAGACACATCTTCATAACATAATATCAGTGCTAGATATTTAAATACAAGCATTACTAAAAAAATGCCATGAATGAAAAATAAAAATGAGAAAATGGAAACTCGAGTGCAAAGAACAATATTAAATGCAGCATGCACTTAGGATTCTAAATTCTGGTTACTTCCAAAAAAGATCTGTAGTTCCTAACAAATTTAAGTATATGAAAACGATTTGCTATAGTCTATAATTTAATATGTTGGTTTCTCTGTAGCCACAAAATGCCACTCTAAGATCTGCCAGAAATTAAGATTTAGGTTGGACAATGCACATTTGAAATTTCCATTCTGTACCTAAATACTCCAAGATAATGGAAAGCATTCAATATTTTAGAATCCTGCCTTGAGGTAGTATGACTGTCATAGTAACATTCCCATCAAACTCACATTGAGTGCTTACTTTGTGTCACAACACAAAGCGTCTGATTGTTTTATACATACTATCTCAGTCAATCCTCCAAAGCTGAATATTATTACAATTTTACAAATAAAGAACATTAAAGCACAGAGAATTTAAGTAACTTGCTGAAGTTCACGCAACTGGTAAAATGATAGAATTTACGCACAAATCTATTTGGTGACAGAATCAAGCTCAAATCACTATATAATACTACATTTATTTAATATGGCAACTTAGGATACTAAAAAATATAAGAATTCATTAAAACAATTACAATTAGAAAACATAAAACTTTCCCAACTAAAGCCCACACAATATTAAATATGAGGAAATTCTCATTCTTTTTCTTGGGGGATTAAAGGGAGACTAGGGACAATTTTCAAGGTAAAATTATTTTAATGCCAAGGAATTAAAGGTTCTGATGTTAACCTTAAATATATTACAATTAAGACAAATGAAAACCTTAAATGTCTTTCATAATAATAGAAAAGTATATCTTCCTGATTTACTTTCTAAGTCCATAAAGAGGTAAATTCTCCTGTTACTTAAGACTGATTCTCAAAATAGTGTAACAGTTATTGAAAAACTGAATTTAACCATGTATATTTAAAAATACATGTTATCTATCAATCTTCTAAAGAAGAAAACTAATTATAAAGTAAATTACTTTTAAAGAAAACAAACTGATAGATAATGTAACCCCCTTGATTTTTTTATGTAATATAGCTAGTACAAGTTATGCTTCTGATTAAGACTCAAACTTTTTTACTATAAAATCTGTTGGCCATTTTTCCAGCAAATTTTTAAAACTGTAAAACTGATAAACAAGAAATAATCCGGAGTACAAAAACACACCTGACATTTTAACTGAGTAAGAATCAGATATATGCAAAACTCAGCATCACAGAAACTAGACATTAAGGAAAAGGCACACCCTTTCCAAAGCACCATGGAGAAGTCAATCTCTTCTGGCAATAATGGTTTTCTTATAAGGACCCCAAACAGAAGAAGATAAAGTGTGGTTTCATGGTAGCTTACCCTTTTCTCTGACACCCCATCCTGGCCTGTAGAATCTTTCTCATCAAGTGTCTCTTTCAGGACTGGCATATGTTTTTGGTATGCTGGCTCTCTGTTTAAGGTTGTGTATCCTATGTGCTCATAAATTGGGTTTATCGTCATCTTGGCAATGTATTCTGCTGCCTTGGTTTCAATATAGAGAGTAATCAATCCATCAGTCACCAGATCGTGGATGGACTCAAAGCGCTTCTCCCCAACAAAGTGCTTTCCATCGTAGTAGAGCCTGAAGTTTCTGGTTTGACTTCCAAATCTGCCTCAATGAAATGGGAAAGATGTTTTTAAGAAAAGTAAGCAAGTGAATTCTTTCCGAAAAAAAAAAAAAATTAAAACTATTGCTCTGTGTGTGTCTTCTTTGTTTGTTTAAAAAAACTGTGGCTAATCTCTATGAATCGTCTGGAATATGGAAAGTTAAACTTTTGAACACAAAGAATGAATTTGCAACGATGAGGGATAATTAGACCAAAGCAGGCCTACCCTAGAAGGTAAACTTTGTTCTTATTTATCTTTTTAAGCCACTTCATTATGATTCTAGGAAAAACAGTGGAAAATAAACCTCATATACTATTAGAACACAGTTAATAATCAACTGGTCAACTATATATGACATTTCTGTATTAGCATGTTCTTTCCAAGTTGATCAATAAAAGTATTCAATATACTTCACATCCCAGCATTCGTGTCTTTTAAGGGGAAAGCACCACTAAGGGCTCACCTAGGTGTGATGCCAGCAATCACTTAAAGAAGAGCTGATTCCAGAACCTGAGTCATAAGTAGAGCAAGATGGCACAGAAACACACTTATGCTATTTCTAGCCATGGGTTAAGGACACGCTCTTCCCTTTTACATAGTCATCCTTCTATCTGCTTGCTGAGTCTGGGCAAGAGATGCTTGGAATACATACAGGGCATATAAGTCATAAACTACTGGACTCGAGAAATTCTATTTTTACTTCAGTCACATTTCAGTGGCATTTAAAAAAAAAAAAACTGAAGAAGAATGGTTTATGATAAGTTCAGTATTTTGCTTCCTGCGGTAAACCTCAGAAATGGATCCAAGTTGGCACAACTAGCCTAATGTCCTTCCAAGATTACAAAGACAAGAACATGCACTGACTTTAATAAAAGCTGATGCCAAAAAGCACTAAGGGCCATCTCACAGTCTCTGGAAGATAGCCCTGAGTGAGCCTAATTTAAAACCAAACAAATCAGAAAGGATATATTTAATTTCACTGTTAAAAATACACAGAACAGAGATGAACTAAACACTAAATTAATAGCTGTTTAAGTGTTTAAATAGAACTGCAAACTTATGCAACAATACTATTCTGGTATAGGTTACATTTCAAGAAGACAGAAGTGAGAATTTTTTTAAGATTTCAGTTTAAATGTGCCCTACAAAATGAATCATTTTTTTTTTTTTTAAATAATGGCCTGAGGTATCTCTGATTCTGTCATTCAAATTAGACTTTAATAGTTATTTAATCTAGAACCCAATATTCTATACATGCTGGTCCTTCTTCTAAAATATAACTGATCTAGCTTTTGGTTCTTTAAGAGCAATTAAATTTTAGTTTATATTCAATTGAATGATCCATATAATTCCACTTCCCATTCTCATTTTCCTCTAACGTTAAAGAGATATTTCTCCCAAGTAAATTTCCCTTATGATGTATGTCTAAAAAGTTGGGAGGTAAAATTTCTATACCAAAGTTAAATATACACTTTTTTTGAGTTAAATACACTGCTTTTATTATTTCCTCTTCACTAATATTCATTATTTGTTACTGCAAAATAAACATAGAAAGCCACTTTATAATTTTTGTAAGGTTCATACAGCAATAAACACAGTATTGTTTAACATTAAGCTCTTTTATATTTCACTTGCATTCAAGGCAGTTCAGTAAGGGATTAGACCATTTTATTCCACAGGGGCTTAAGATTTTACAAATAAGCAGTTTCACAATGCGTATGACACTTAAAGACCATCTAAGCAACGGTGGAAGGTGTTTGTCACTCAACTGTCTTCTGAAATCTGCTAAGTATGGGAGCAGAGGGCAGAAGGGAAGATGGCTGAACTGGCCTCACAGGGGTGGGATGGTTAACTGAAGAGTGGAAATCTAAGGTTAGACTTCTTGACCCTTTACAATGAAGCTCTTTACAAGCCATTCAAGGAGGGGTTTCCTGGCTACTTCTATGTTATTGGGCAAAAAAGTCTAAGAAAGTTTGTTCTCAACTTAGTGACTTTAAGAGATTGTGTGCATGATTCCCAATTTCCAATACAAAGACAAGACGAAATGCTGAACTTTTACAAGTTTATCTTTAGGTGGTTTTCTAAAAAATGATTATAATATATATGACCTTATTCACATACAGAAAAGTTACATTCCTATACAGTGATACATGATACCAAGTCAGTCCAATATCCCCCTCACATTATGAAAACCAAGAAACTCAATGTTTAACAAGATCTAACATATACACTCAAACCCACATAAGATCTGAGTTATTGTTTATGTCCCAATACAAAAGACCTTTGCAGTCTTGAAAGAGGGTTTGGACAGGGGAAGGCAAGTCCTGGTTCCTTTGTGTTTAATAAAAAACTTCAGGCTTCTGCATCAGACAAATTAAGTTTATATCCTGGGATCTGCCACTCAGTGAGGAGATTTTGGGAAAATCATTCTTCAGATTCTGCACCAAGATACAGAAATAACATTACTCTATATAAAGTAACATTACTTGACTGTGAGGATTACATAAGAATATTTAAGATAAAGTTACATACAGTTAACCCTTGAACAACACAGGTTTGAACTGCACTGATGACTTGGGTTTTTTCAACAGTAAATCCTATAGCAAGCACTACATTATCTGAGGCTGGCTGAATCCGCAGATCTGATAGTGGATATCACAGATAGAGAGGGCCAACTGTAAGTGATATGTGGATTTTTACTGAGCAGAGGGTAGGCATCCCTAATCACAACACTGTTCAAGGGTCAACTGTAGATAGTAGGTTCAAGTGCAGTCTCCTGTCTCCTATGTTCGCTTAGACTTTTGCAGAGAATAACACAATGATTATCAAACAATAAAGTAAAACAAAAGATATTCAATAATAGGTACTGAAGTAAAACTGGTTGTGTAGGAACATCTGCACTGGTTGACTTTACAGCCAATGAAAGGCAAAGAGGAGTTCCTTGTGAGTTTTTTCACTCAGGATGCCGCAGGTTTATACTATGTGGTTAACTGAGTGGAACTATAAACAGAGCGCAAAGAGGGGAGGAGAGAAGCTGGAAGAGTCCTTCCACAGGGCCTTGGGAGTTAGGTTTCTGATTTCAAAGAAAAGAGGTCAGTATATATACTTGTATTGAAAGCAGGATGTTTTAAATGGACCCAGCGATAACTCTGGTGGCTCAGACAGTAAAGAATCTGCCTGCAATGCAGGAGACCCGAGTTTGATCCCTGGGTTGGGAAGATCCCCTGGAGAAGGGAATGGCAACCCACTCCAGTATTCTTGCCGGGAGAATCTCATGGACAGAGGCACCTGGCAGGCCCCAATCCATGGGATCACAAAGAGTCAGACATGACAGAGACTAACACACACAGAACTCTTGAAAGCAGAGTATTAATTTGTAAAACCTGTTAATGCTAAACCATTTTCCCTTAATGTTTATAGGAAAATATTCTTTTCATCTTTTCATATATTCACCCTCTGCTTCTGCCCTTATTTTTAAATAGCTGTTCATTTTTTGATGAACGTGTTCAAAACTGTATAGGTCCAACTCTCACCTAGATAGAGTTCAACTAGATGAAAATTTGTTTTCTCCAAAGTGGTACTGCAGCTAACAGAAAAGAAAGACCAGAATAATCTGTTCTGTACTGCTACTGCTATACATAATTATGACTTTCTAGAAAGAATGCCTTTTTATCCAGTGACTTCAGGTTTTGGTTTTCATGTTTTGAAAAACTGTTTTAATGCTGTGCCTATTTAAATTCAGATGAATTTCAAAATACATAATTCTAAGAACTAACTTTAAAAAGTGAACAGAACCCTTAATACCATCCTTTCTATTTTTTAGCAAGTAAACTGCACTCATAAAAGAAAAACTCAGTCTAGAGGTACAAAATGATGAAAATAGATACAAAGAATGACCTTTGGGGTCTTTACTTTTTTCTGAAATAAAGAATTTAGTTGTGATTTGAGCCCAAAGTATTGGGAAGTATCCCTTCAAAGGAAAGCTCTAAGCTAACAGATGTTTCCTGTTAACAAACAGAAAACAAAACATATACAACACATTTGTCTAAGTTAACAATAAACTGTTAGAACTATTTCCAGAAACCAACATACAAAAACAATTTTATTTATCATAAATACGTATTCATGTATTTTTATCAGAGTCAAAGAAGCTAGTGGTAAAATATCTCATAAATTCTAATCATAAACATACTCTTGGAAGAAGGTTGAAAGAGAGACAAGAATATGAGGAGGCATTCACTTGAATACTAAAAAATGAATTTAACTAAGAAAGGCTGAGGGAGAGAGAACATAACTATACACAATTTCAAAATATTTTCTCCATCTAAAACTTTTGTTAGGATACTACTTATTCCTATCTTGCTGTATAATTCTGGATGGCAAAATGGGATAAAATATTAAGATATGTGAACTCAACGATGATATTCCCTTGGCAAAATAAATCATCTTGAGGAAAGGAGAAGACCAGTGTATCTAACTAAACCTTCAAAGGTGGCACCAGGCAGCTCTGGAAGGTGGAACTGACATGGAAGTATTACTGTAGAAGATCTGTTTAAGAAACAATTAGCTATGCCCCTACATTCCCCAATCTTGTCCCTGTCCCCACGCGGGTGGAAGACTTGAGCTCTGTTCTCTGGATAGTAAATCAAGGAGATTTTGAACTGAGGAACACCAGATAGAGTAGAAGGCAGAGATATCATCCTGTAAACTGAGTGAGTTTTAAACACTGAAGACTGAGACTTCATCTCTCTTTCCTTAAAAAAAGAATGGAAGACTCTTCCTGGGAAATCTTATCAGCTCACCTGAAAAGACATAAAATAGAGACATCATCCTATTTGGGACGCTTCCCTCAAGCTCTCAGAACTACTAGTCAACTTTTTAGTTTTTATTTGCCTCAAGATATTTTCTAATTTCCCGTGTGATTTCTCCTTTGACCCAAGAGTGTGCTGTTTAATTTCTACACGTCTGTGAATTTTCCATTTTTCCTACTGCTTGACTTCTAATTTCATTTCACTGTGACTGGAACAGATTTTTGGTATGATTCAGTTTTCTTACATTCCTTAAGACGTGTCTGGTGACCAACATGTGATATATGGATGTTTTCTGTGTGCTTGAGAAGAACGTGTATTCTGCTGCTGTTGGGTGAGTGTTCTGTACAGGTCTGTTAGGTCCAACTGATGTATAGTGTTGTTCCAGTCCTTCCTTCTCTTTCCTGTCTAGTTCTATTCATTTAGTGCCAAATAAACTTAAATTATGAGCAGCAGGCTGAGGATCAACTGATATCTGAGGAAAATCTCTTTGATGAAGGATAAAGGCAAACAAATGGAATCAAAACAAGCTGAAAGAAACAAACCAAAAGATGACAATATTTTTTAAATTATCAGTATGCTAAAAGAAACAAAGTAGGACAGTTCATATTTCTATTCTTGAATAGGATTCAGCAAGAAGTATTAGGATGCTACAGAAAAGGAACAATGTAGAATACATAGAAAAATGAGCAGAAAAAGAAAATATAACATAAATGAAAAATTTAAAGAAGAAATAAAAAATAAAGTTGAGAAGATATTTAAGAAGAACAAAATGACAAACAGATGAAAAATAGAGGAAAAATAAGATAGAGAATCAATCCAGGAAGTCCAACATGTAGGTAACAGGAGCTCTGAAAAGAGAATGGAGAAAATAGAAGGGGAAGAAATCTAAAAGGTAATTCAGGAGAATTTATCACAACTGAAGAATATAAGTTTACGTAATGGAAAAAAATAGGCCCACACCAAAACGGTAAACATGAAAAGATGCTCAAAGAGTGGTCCAGTAAATACAAATTAAATCTTCATAATGGTGAGCTTTTGTAACTCAGACAATATTAGCCACTGGCAAGGATATAAAACCAATACCTGGCATACTTTTTAACAAAATGGTTTAAAATGATCCAGTAAACTTGAATATATGTATACCTATGACACAACAATTTTATTCCTATGTAATACTCCATACAATATGAATGACTATGTGCTCTAGGAAAGAAATACACAAACAGCAGGAGCAATGCTCAAAATGCCTAAACCTTGAAACCACATAAATTCCCAATATGACAAAAAAAATCCTGTGGTATACATACTGTGGTGGTTAATTTTCTAGGTTAACTGGAAGGGTGTTTTCAGATGAGACTCACATTTAAATCAGTGAACTTTGAGTAAAGCAGATTACTCTGCATAATTGGCTGGGTCTTAGTCAGTTGAAGACCTAAATAGAACAAAATGACTGGCCTTGAAGCAATTTCTTTCTGAGGGAATTCTCCAGAAGACTGCCATTGGACTTTGCATCATCTGCTCTCCTGGGTCTCAGGCCTGCACGCCCAAAATGCAGACTTAGACTTGCCAGCCTCCACAATCATGTGAGCGGGTTCCCTGAGGTAAGTCTCTTTCCATATACATACACATCCTATTGGTTCTGTTAGTCAGGAGAACCCTGACTAATACAATAAAATCCTATACAGCAAGGAAAACATACAACATACATGCAACAATCTGGATGAATTTTTAAAATATGTTGGGAAAAATTAACATGTCACAAAACAGCACATACAGTGTGATTCAATTATATAAGTCCAAAAGCAGGCAAAATTCAACTGCATTATATCAGAATGTATATGTGGATGGTAATACTATAAACAAAAGCATGAAAAGGATAATTACAAAGTGAGTCTAGTGGTTAACGGCAGTGAGGAAAGTAGAGATAATTATAAGAAAGGAAAACATAAGAACCTTCTGGAAACTGAAGTGAAGTTGCTCAGTCGTGTCCAATTCTTTGCGAACCCATGGATTGCAGCCTAAGAGGCTCCTCTGTCCATGGGATTTTCTAGGCGAGAATAGTGGAGTGGGTTGCCATTTCCTTCGCCAGGGGATCTTCCCAACCCAGGGATCGAACCCGGGTCTCCCACATTGTAGGCAGACACTTCACCGTCTGAGCCACCAATGGTAGTCGGAAGTCTGGACTACCATTAAAATATAATACTTGATAGGTAGGGATTATGTAAGTTTACGTATATTTAAATGTAATCTATTTTAATACTGTACACATAAGTTTTATATATTTTTATATGGTTTACTTTATAGTAAATTTGTACAAAGTAGGAATTCTCTGGTGGCCCAGAGGTTAGGACTCTGCACTTCCACTACAGGGGACACAAGTTCAATCCCTGGTCAGGAAACTAAGATCCCTCACGCCACCATAATATGGCAAAATATTTTTTTTGTTTAAAGAATAAAAGCAAAGAACATAGCATCCACACAAAACTCAAAGACCTTACCTTGAAAGAGAAAGCCAACAAGAAACAGATTCCTTATAAGTGCTTTACATGGAATCTAAGAATATAAATTTAGTGAGAGAATTCAATGCTGAGCTTTTAAAATAGTGACATGAAAAAAGATTATACAGCTGAGAGAAACTGAGTATCAAAATACTATGACTATAAATCCAATAAATAACTAGAAATGGTAGGGAACAGAATCAACAAGACTAAAAACAAAATGGTGGCATGGAGGTAAGACCTGAAGAAACACACTGAAAGTAGAAAAATAAAACAGCACATCAATTATGGGGTAGACGACACACACAGAGGGCTTCCCAGGTGGCTCAGACAGTAGAGAATCTGCCTGCAATGCAGGAGATGCGGGTTCAATCCCTGGGTCAGCAAGATCCCCTGGAGAGGAAATGGAAACCCACTCCGATATCCCTGCCTGGGAAATCCCATGGACAGAGGAGCCTGGTGGGCTACAATCCAGGGAGGCCATGGAAGAATTGGACAGGACTAAGCCACTAAACAACAACAAACACAGAAGATTAAGAAAATACAACATTAAAAAACGCCCGAGGTTCAGATGGCAACAAACAGAACAGAAAACTTAGGCAGAAATATAATTTGGGAAATATTCCAGGAGGAAAAGAACTAAATCTCAAGAAGAAAGAGTACACTGTCTGATGGATAAGTTTATTAAAGAACTATCAACATTAAAATATGTCCTAGTTTAAGCTACTAAATTTGAAAAACAAAGAATTTTCAGATCACCAGGCAGGAAACAGTCCATATAGGGGTGGAGGATGGGGGATGGGGGGGGAGGAGGAGGAAGACTGTTTCCCAATTTCTCTACAGTAACAATAAATGTCAAAAAACAGAGATGTGATAACCATAAAGTGAGGATACTCTATCCAGACAAGCCATTCTTTAAAGACACCAGGAAGACATTCCTGATAATAAAGGCATACGTTCATTTCAAAAACAATGTTTAGAAGTCAGTGAATGGGGCCTTCCTTGGTATCTTAGCAGTAAAGAATTCACCTGTCAATGCAGGAGACATGAATTTGATCCCTGATCCAAAAAGATCCCACATGCCGCACAGCAACGAAGTCTTTGTGCCACAACTACTAAGTCTGTGCTCTAGAGCCTAGGAGCCACAATTACGGAAGCCCATACACCTTAGAGCTTGTGCCCTGCAACAAGAGAAGTCACTGTGCAGTGAGAAGCCAGAGCACGACAACTAGCTAGTAGCCCTCGCTCTCTATATCTAGAAAAAAAGCCCACATGGTAATGAAGAGCCAGCACAGCCAACAATAAATACATAAAATTTTAAAATATATGTATACATTTTAAAAAATAAGTCAGTGAATGATATTAACTTGGGGTATTTTTAAATATTGATACCTTTTAGAGTTCCCTAATGGTCCAGTAGCTAAGACTGTGAGCTCCTAATGCAGGGGGCCCAGGTTTGATCCCTGGTCAGGGAACTAGACCGCATATGCTGCAAGTAAGACCTGGCACAGCCAAATAAATAAATATTTAAAGTAAAAGGTTGATGTCTTTAAGAAATGCCTAGGATTTTACTTACATTAATAAATGACCATCCCTCACAAAGGAACTACACGTATTAGAATTTCACTTCCATGAAATCCATGAAACTTTCTTATTTATGAACTGCTGGATGAATTCCTCTATGTCTTTAGGATACCAGTTAACAGAACTGTTAGAATGAAAACAAATCCAAGCAAAGACTGGATAAGGAGGGTTGGTCTTGAAGACCCGTCCCACCATACTAACTGGTCTTCTTCAAGAGGCCCCCAAAGTTCCTTAAATGCAGGGAGAAGCTTATCCCCTGGTAAAATCTCTTTACCATACAATTTTAGTGATAGTATCTTGAATCTTAAATTTGTAAAATCTCTCTTCTTTACTCATCTCTTCCTCCTGTACCTACTCATTCTTCAGTCAGTTCAGTTCAGTTGCTCAGTCATGTTCGACTCTTTGAGACCCCATGAATCACAGCACGCCAGGCCTCCCTGTCCATCACCAACTCCCGGAGTTTACCCACACTCATGTCCATTGAGTTGGTGATGCCATCCAGCCATCTCATCCTCTGTCGTCCCCTTCTCCTCCTGCAGTGATGCTGTGTTTTATACTGATGAGTGACTAAGACTGGGAAAGATAATTTACTTAAGTATATGTCAGTATCATTACTCCAGAAAGAAGGTATATGTATAAGTCTGCACCATCACAGAAACATGTCTCAATTTCAATCAACTGTTCAACTTGATAGCTAACTAAACTACAATGAAAGATTTGAAAATGAGAATATGTTAAAATAAATGCATATAATCCAATGAAAAATATATGAAAGAAAACCAGGTGACAATTTTCTGGAACTATAATATTAGCTTGGCAAAGCTATTAATTAATAATGTGCTTTTACTGAGCCTTACCTATACCTATTGGTTCATCTGCCAATCACAAAATAAAAATGTATGTTGAATGAATAAAGTATAAGAACTCTGGCTTCTCCTACTTTACAAAAAACCTTAAGATTGAAAGATGAAACTCTGGAGACAGAAAAGATCTTTGTGATTGTCCTGTTGTTCAGTTGCTCAGTTGTGTCTGACTCCTTGTGACCCCATGGACTGTAGCACCAAGCTTCCCTGTCCTTCACTGTCTCCTGAAGTTTGCTCAAACTCATGTCCATTGAGTCAGTGGTGCATCCAAGCATGTCATCCTCTGTCGTCCCCTTCTCCTCTTGCCCTCAATCTTTCCCAGCATCATCGTCTTTTCCAATGAGTCAGCTCTTTGCATCAGGTGGCCAAAGTACTGGAGTTTCAGCTTCAGCATCAGTCCTTCCAGTGAATATTCAGGGCTGATTTCCTTTAGGATTGACTGGTTTGATCTCCTTGTTGTCTAAGGGACTCTCAAGAATCTTCTTCAGGACCACAGTTCAAAAGCATTAATTCTTTGGTGCTCAGCTTTCTTGATGGTCCAACTCTCACATCCGCAAATGGCCACTGGAAGGCCTGCAGGTCCCACCCAGACCTTCAGATAAAGAATCTTGTTAACAAGATTCTGAGGTGATTCTTATGTGGATTAAAGTTAAGAGAAACATAAGTCTACTCCAACTCCCTCATAATATAGATGAAACAATTAGATCCAAGCTCCTAAAACTGTAAAATAGGCAGGCTAATATACACAAACCAACAATTTCAAAGAAAACAAATTTTTAAAAAACCCAATCCATTGTTTAGAGACTGCTTTATAGTCTCTCCCTGGCAGCCCAACCTGATTTCATGTATGCCTTTCTCCCCAAGCATCTCTAAGCACGATCAAATCAATATGTTCCCCCAGCTAACTTATCAACTTTCTCATCTCTTCCACACCTTTAGAAAGTCATTCCTAACATCCCTTAACAGAACCACCACCTACCCAGTCAACCCTGTCAAAACTTTCATAATTACCTGAGAGTCTGCGAACTCCCTCTACGTTTAAACTTAATTTACTGATCTTTTTGAATATATGTAGACTCCACCCATTCTTCCTACAGCTACCAAGGTTTATCCCAAGACAGATCCTATTACATCACTTTCTGTCTTAAAAATTGTTAATGGTTCATTACAGTTGAACAGACTCAGTAAAGACTTCATTAATACTTTCCTTTAAGTTGACCAGCTATACATTAAAAAAAAGAAAAAAGTATACTAAAAAATGCATGTAACAACAGAATAGCCAAAATATAAGCAGATCCCTAGAGTTCTGTCTGGTGTAACACATCTGCTCTCAGTGTGATGATGTGGATAACATGAACTCCTTTCCATATCAACACTGGAAGTAAATAAATGAAATACAATCTTCTAAATGTAGTAAATCAATTATAGTATCTTCTGCTACCCTCAGTTTTCATTTTACTATTAAATCAGAGACAGTATTAAGTATTATGTCTAGTCAATGCTCAGATGGTAAAGCGTCTGCCTACAATGCGGGAGACCTGGGTTCAATCCCTGGGTTGGGAAGATCCCCTGGAGAAGGAAATGGCAACCCACTCCAGAACTCTTGCCTGGAAAATCCCATGGACGGAGGAGCCTGGTAGGCTACAGTCCATGGGGTCGCAGAGTCGGACACGACTGAGCAACTTCACTTTCACTTACAGAAAAGTATCGTACACACATCATCATCTTATCAAAACCAGGGAAGATCTGGAAACATCAGTCTATTTGTATAACAAAAACAGATTTGGCTTATTCAAGAGTTGGTGACCAGTCCCACTAAAAGTTTATTAAAATATTGTTTCCAAGAGCCTATAACTTCAGGATAAAGTCACACTACTATAAAGGTTTACAAAAGCATGGAGTTATATATATATGTGTTAATGCTTGATAAGTGTGGGGGGCGGTACAAACAGAAACTCACATGTTCATATATGTTTTCCAGCTTCCTACTATTTAATTCCTTTAAACAACAAAATGTTTTTATTTAGTCATTTCTGTATAAACTACACAATACTAAGTATTACAAACAGACTATGATTCAATGTTTTTCTTGAAGGTTCAGGTTTATTACAATGAATGTACTACTAAAACTTTGGTGTCTGAATACAGAAATATCACAGACGCTATTGTAGTGTATTGAGTTGCCTTACCCTGATCTATATGGCCCCTAATTATTGAACTTACAGTTCTTAAATCTAACTTTATATTTTAAAAATCTTCTGGGACTTCCCTGAGGATTCAGAGGCTAAGACTGAGTGATCCCAATGCAGGAGACCCTGATTTGATCCCTGGTCAGGGAACTAGAACCCATTTGCCACAACTAAGAATTGGTGCATCCAAATAAAATAAATAAATATAAAAAAATAAAAATTCTTCTTTGCAGGTTATCACCTGTGCTCATCTTTTAATTCACTACTTAATCTGCAGTAAGCTTGGAAAAAAGACACAAGGGTTTATAAATATTTTATATAAAGCTAGATTAAATAGATTATAGTGGGGATTCCTGAGCATTCTTTCACTATAAACATATAGGCTCTGTGCAACTATTTAGCCCCTCAAAGGCACTTCCCAGCCTCTTGGCCATACTTTGGAGACCTGAGGTTACCAACCATCTGAACATCAGATAAGTAGGATGCTACTGTAGATGAGCAGAGACTAGCCTAAATTTGCTTATAGCTTTAAGTTTATTACCTAGAGGTCATTAACAATCTGCAAATTACTACATTAAATGCATCATAAAATGCCTCGCTTTAAAAATCAATTTATTAATATATAATTTATGGACAATAAATTGTACCCATTTAATGTGGATAATTAAAAGAGCTTTGACAGATGCTATTACCACAGTCAAGATTCAGCAACATTTTTAATACCCCCAAAAGTATCTTCATGTTCTTTTGTAGCCTATACCTCTATCTCTTGTCCTATTCAATGACTTATTTGCTTTTGGTCACTATACATTTCTATTATTTTATGTAAATGGAATCACACAGCACAAACCCCTTTGTGTTTGAATGTCTCAGTTCCTACCAAGAAGATTCACTTTAAACTGATGGATATTGTTCTCATCAGATTTTAAATACAACTAGACCAGGATTTTAGTTATGGAAAGCAATAAAGCAAATTTGTAATTGCTTCTGTGTTTCTGAAGTTGTTCTTAAATACTTTCATATCTCCAATGATATTAGGCATCAGATATAATCAACCTGTTAGCTAGAAAAAAAAAGAATCATCAATATAGTTATGGTTGCCACATGTTGACTTTTAATGGCTAGTAAGAGCTTAAAATGTAATACATAATGTTATCTGTATGTATTCATATTAATAACACAATTTAATATTTGAGTGTTATGTGCTACACACTTATGTATGCATGCATACTCAGTTGCTCAGTTGTGTCCAACTCTTTGCAACGCCATGGACTGTAGTACACCAGGCTCCTCTGTTCATGGGATTTCCCAGTAATCCCATACTGGAGTGACTTGCCACTTCCTACTCCAGGGGATCTTCCTGACTCAGGGATCAAACCTGCACCTCTTGCATCTCCCGCACTGGGAGGCAGATTCTTTACCACTGAGTCACCTGGGAAGTCCCACACACTATGCGTTATCCCAAATAACCCTTCCAATACATATGAGGTATTACAACTCATTTTATGATTTTAAAAACTGGGCTTTAAGGAGATAAATAATTTGCCCAAAGTCATACAGAAAATGCTGGAACCAGAGTTTGAATCCAGGACTGTCTGACTGCAAAACCATGTTCTGAACCATTGACCACATACTGATTTAAAAAAACAGGTCCAAAGCCCAATAATTAGGTCAAATGTATTTCTAAGAGTAATACAGCTAAGGAAACAATAAATAGAGCAATAAAGCAATAAATAGAACGAAAAATGGATTTCTTCAATTCCTATTTGTATAAATAACTATATCACAGGGAAGTATTCTAAGTCTGAAAATTATCCAATGCAATTTTATTAAATTAAATAAAAATTTGAAGAAACCAACATGAAGAAGAGTTATTGCCCTGGAGAACCTCAGTTCACCTGTAAAGATAAACAGACATGTAAATAGATTATTACTGTGGATAGTACCTTGTTCCTAGGGATACTCAAGGAATACATGAAGATCTTTTCAGAAAATAAACTAAAAACCATGTGATCAACAATATCAGGTATCAATGAATCATTAGAGACTGAAATATAACCCTGCACATTAGGTACCATTCATAAAAATAAAAACAACTCAGCCATAAATAGATTTCTGCGTGAGCCTAAAAACCTGGCAGCAAACATCTATTAGAATCCTTAGGGAAAATTTTGAAAGATCTAGCAAGAGGAGTCAATCTGTGGCTTGGAGAATGACCACAACTGATAGTGGAAGCAGAGCCAAGACCCAACACAATTGTCTGAAACGGGCAGATGGGGAGCAGGAGGACAGAGGAACGCTCACTGAGAAGGATGACAAGAGCCATAGGGCAGCTATTTTAATCTGGGGGTAACATGAGACATTCAGAGGAGGATTGTTCTAGGCTCAGGGAAAACAGGACAATGTAAAAAGTGTGGGTAGGCAGGATGACAAACTAGAAGAAGCGTTTAACATATTTAATGAGATAAGCATTAAAAGGTACCCAAGAACAACATGGAGGAACAGGAAGTTCTAGCCCTCATTCCCTCAGAGAGACACAGAATTAACAACAATTTATGGACCAGAATTCTTTTATGAGAACTCTAAAAACTGTTTAAGAAACTGCAGTAGCCCCAAGTGAGTGCAAAGCCAAGAAGAGCTGCACTGTAAGCAGAGTTAAGAAGAGATGTATTTTATCCATGATTGCCCCTTCCCTAAGTCAGCACAGCTCAGCCTGGCTTGTGGCTTGTCTAGGTTACACCTAGAGGTGGAGGAGGAGGCACGAGAAGAGGACAAGAGTGGACCTGTGTCTAGCATTCTGGCTTTTCAGAGGGTTGCCCAAGGGATGGGCTACTATCTCGCCTGACTGAGTCCTAACAGAACTGGTACAGTCTGGATGCCTGGGGCAGGATGGTGGGGCTGAAAGCAAGGGAGAGTGAGGGTAGCCTGCTACCGCACCAGAGGGCCTATGGTGTCCCAGACAGACAAGAGAAGGCGCCCAACTTGTTGTTTCGCCCTCAGTGGTGAGACAGAAGAGTGGGCAAGTGTCCTGTGCTCCAGTTTCTCAGATATCCACTCACAGGGACTGGTATTAGTCTTGACTAATTTGGACGTGTACAGGGAGCTGGCATACTTTGGATGCCCAGGGGCTACTGAAAACAAAAAGAGCAGGATAACTTGCTCCTGTAATACCAGAGAATCTGCTGTATCAAGACACCAGACAGCACAAGAGATTACAAAGTCCTAAAAAAGAAACTGACAAGCGTCTTTAACAGGGAAACCACACACACACAAGCCTAAAGAAGTCACATCTACCCTCAAAAGGTGTCCGAGGCCCTCATAACCTCTACCTGGGAAGACTGGTGAAGGGCTCCCTCTGAATGAAGTCAGTCTAAAGTCTCAGAGAAATGGCTGCTTTACACATGCATAAAACTCAGAAAGAAAATCATACATTACATGAAGAATCAGGGAAACATGGCCCAATCAGCAAATATAAACCTCCCAAGTAAACCAACCCCAAATAAATAAAATTAAAAAATAAAAGCCACACTACTCAAAGCAATCTATAGATTTAATGAGATCCCTAGCAAATTACTCATGACATTTTTCACAGAACTAGAATAAATAATCTCAACATTAATATGGAACCAGAAAAGATCCAGAATTATCAAAACCATTCTGAGAAAAAAGAACAAAGCTAGAGGAATAACCCTCCCAGAGTTCATATATTATAAAGCTACAGTAATCAAAACAACATGGTATTGGCCCAAAAGCGTACCTATGGATCAACTGAACAGAAGAGAGAGCCTAGAAATAAACCCACACGCCTACCGTCAATGAACCTCTGACAAAGGAGGCAAGAACATACAATGGAAAAAAGACAATCTGTTTAGCACGTGGTGGTGAGAAAGCTAGACAGCCACATGTACATCAATGAAGTTAGAACATACCCTCTCGCCATACACAAAAGTAAACTCAAAATGGTTTAAAGACTTAAATTTAAGACACAAGACCATAAAACTCCTAGAAGAGAACATAGGTAAAAGAAATAAAAGCAAAAATAAACAAATGGGACCTAATCAAACTTAGAAGCTTTTGCACAGCAATAGAAGCTTTTGTAAACAAAAAAAAAAGGACAATTTACAGACTGGGAGAAAATATCTGCAAATGATGCAACCAACAGGGATTAATTTCTAAAATGTATAAACAGCTCATATAAATCAATAACAATAAAAACAAACCATTCAATCAAAAAATGAGCAGGGCTTCCCTGGTAAGGCAGTGGTTAAGAACCCACCTTGCAATGAAAAGGACATGGGTTCCATCCCTGATCCGGGAAGATTCCACATGCTGTGGAACAATTAAGCCTGTGTGCCACAACTACTGAGCCCGAGCTCTACAGCCCACAAGCCACAACTGCTGAAGCCTGTGCACCTAGAGCCTGTGCTCCACAACAAAGTAGCCACCACACTGAGAAGCTTGCACACTGCAACAAAGAGTAGCCCTTGCTCGTGGCAACTAGAGAAAGCCAGCATGCAGCAACGAAGACCCATCACAGCCAAAAAAATAAATAAATCTTTAAAAAAATGGGCAGAGGACCTAAACAGACCTAAAAGAAGACATACATATGATCCACAGGCCCATGAAAGGATGCTCAGCACTGCTAGTTATTAGAGAGATGCAAATCAAAGCTACAATGAGGTATCACTTCATACAGGTCAGAATGGCCATTATTTAGAAGTCTACAAATGAAAAATGCTGGAAAGGGTGTGGAGAAAAGGGAACACTCCTACTACAATGTTGGTGGGAATGTAAGTTGGTACAGTCACTATGGAGAACTTGTATGGAGGTTCCTTAAAAAAAAAGGAAAACAGAGTTGCCATATGATTCAGAATTCCCACTACTGGGCATATATATGGAGAAAATTATAATTTGAAAAGATACATGCACCTCAATATTCACAGCAGCACTGTTTATAACAGCCAAGACCCGGGAACAATCTAAATGTCTATCAACAGAGGAATGCATAAAGAAGATGTGGAATATTACTTAGCCATAAAAAGAATGAAATAATGCCATTTGCAGCAACATGGACGGACCTAGAGATTATCATACCACGTGAAGTCACAAAGATAAAGACAAATACCACATGGTATCAGTTGTATGTGGAATCTAAAATATTACACAAATGAACTTATTTATGAAACAGAAACAGACTCACAGATATAGAAAACAAACTTACAGTTACCAAAGGGAGGGATAAATTAAATTTAGGAGTCTGGAATTAGCAGATACAAACTATCACATATAAAATAGATAAATGACATGGTCCTACTATGAAGCTTGGGGAGCTAGATTCAATATCCTGTAATAAATCATAATGAAATAAATCATATAAAAAAAAGTATGTGTATGTGTAAAAGTGAATCACTGCTGTATATGAAAAACACAACATTGTAAATTAGCTATACTTCAATTAAAATTTTTTTTAAAAACCAGGAAAAAGTTATAAAGGGTCAATTCACCAGGAACATATTACAATTATAAATATATATGTACTTAACATTAGGGCACCCACATATATGAAACTCATTCATGGAACTGAAGGCAGAAACAGTTACATAATAGTAGATTTCAATATCCCACTTTCAATAATGGATAGAACCAGACAGATCAATAAGAAAAGGGAGGACTTGAATAACACTATACATCAGTTGGAAAAAGACTTACAAAACATTCACCCAACAGTACCAGAATACCTATTCTTCTCAAACACACAGAGAACATTCATGTGTCACATGCTGGCACAAATCAAGTCCTAACAAATTTAAGAAAACTAAATCATACCAAATGTCTTTTCCAATCACAACAACATAAAACTAAAGTCAAGAGCACTAGGAAACCTGGAAAATTCACAAATATGTGTAAATTACACAGCGCTCTTGAATGACCAAGGGGATCAAAGAAGAGATCACAAGGGAAATTAGAAAATATCTTGAGACAAATAAAAACATAACATACTGAGAAAGAATTTTATGGCAATAAACCTCTACATTAAAAAAGGAGTTTCAAATCAACAATGTAACTTCACACCTCAAGAAACTAAAAAAAGAATAACAAACTAAAATCAAAGTTAACAGAAGAAAGGAAATAAAAATTAGAAAAGAAATAAACAGAAAATAAAAAAACAGTATAATAAAGAAAGGTCAACAAAACTAAAACAAAACAGAATGGAGAGCCCAAAAATAAACACTCATGTAGATGTTAAAAAGATCTTTAAGTTTTTTTAATTCGTTTTATTGAAGTACAGTTTATTTACAATGTTGTTTTCATTTCCTGTATACAGCAAAGTGATTCAGTTTTTATACACACACTCATATATATATAAAAAATATGTATTTTTTTCAGAATTATTTAACCATATCAGTTATTACAAATATTGAGTATGGCCAAAAGGATAGTCTCTTCAACAAATGATGCTGGTGAAACTGGTATCCAAAAGAAAGGGGATGAAGATACCATAAATAAAAATTAACTCAAAATATATTACAGACCTACATGTAAGACCTGAAACCATAATACTCCAAGACGACAACAGGGGAAAGCTTCAAGACAAGGGAATGAGTAATGATTTCTTATATATAATGTCAAAAGCACAAGTAACAAAAACAAAAAATGGGACTACATCAAACTGAAAAATTCTTGCACAGCAAAGGAAGCAATCAACAGAGTGAAAAGGTAACCTACAGAATGGGAGAAAATATTTACAAACCAGTATCAGATAAGGCACCCCACTCCAGTACTCTTGCCTGGAAAATCCCATGGACGGAGGAGCCTGGTAGGCTATAGTCCATGGGGTCTCTAGAGTCGGACACGACTGAGCGACTTCACTTTCACTTTTCACTTTCATGCACTGGAGAAGGAAATGGCAACCCACTCCAGTGTTCTTGCCTGGAGAATCCCAGGGACAGGGGAACCTGGTGGGCTTCCGTCTATGGGGTTGCACAGAGTCGGACACAACTGAAGCGACTTAGCAGCAGCAGCAGCAGCATCAGATACGGAGATATAAGAAGAACTTATACAACTAAAGAAATTTTTTTAATGGACAAAGGACTTGAATATAACAGTTCTCCAAGAAGGTATGAAAGTGAAAGTGAAGTCGCCCAGTCATGTTCAACTCTTTGCGACCCCCTGGACTGTAGCCTACCAGGCTTCTCTGTCTATGGGATTCTCCAGGCAAGAATACTGGAGTAGGTTACCATTTCCTTCTCCAGGGGCTCTTCCCAACCCAGGGATCGAACCCAGGTCTCCTGCATTGTAGGCAGATGCTTTAACCTCTGAGCCACCAGGGAAGCCCAAGAAGGTATACAAATGGTCAATAAATTATGAAAAGATGCTCAACATCACTAGTTATCAGAGAGATACAAATCACCACCAGAGTGAGGTACTGCGTCACTGTCAACAGTATGGCCACCATCAAAAAGACAAAAACAACAAGGACTGGAGAAGACGTGGAGAAATCGGAACCCTTACGCACTATTAGTGGGATTGTAAATGGTATAGCCTTCACAGTAAACAGTATGAAGGTTCCTCAAAAAATTAAAAACACAGCTACCATATGACCCAGCAATCCCATTTTAGGATATATATACACATATACATAAAACTAAAAACGGACCTTAAAGAGATATTTGCAGATCCATATATACTGCAGCATTATTCAAAACAGGTTAAGATGTGTAAGCAACCTAAATGCTCACTGAAGGATGAATGGATATAGAAATGTGAGCCAATTACAAAAAGATAAATACCACACAATTCTATTTACATGAGATATTACAATAACCAAACTCACAGAAACAGAAAGGAGAATGGTGGTTGTCAGGGGTGGGGGAAAAAAGAGTGAGAATTGTTCAGTGGCTGCAGTTTCGCCATGCAGGATGACAAAGTTCTAGAGATGCACTCTCCAACAATGTGAACAGAGTAAGCAATAGTTTAATCTATACCTAAAAATTATTGAGAGTAAAGAGATATATGTGTATATGTATATATGTAGTTCAGAAAAATGAGGGTATTGATTAGGAGTACCAAAGGGATACTCCACTGAGGCAATAACTGCTCGTCCCCAGCAAATTCAAATACATCTCTTCACATAAAGCAAGTTGTTATCCTTAACCTATACAATGTCCATGATGCTCTTTGAAAAGTTATCCTTATCCATGGCAGAGGAGGTTTCTGAAATCTGAAAGAATTTATTACATTTATTTTTATTATATATATATACAAAGTTTCCATTTTCCCTCAGCTCAACTAATAGGAATTACTTATCTTTACTGACAGAGGAGAATTGAAGGATGATTAATATTTTCAGTCAGTAGAAGACAGATATAAACGTGACTGAAATCTAGACACTGAAACATTTCTAATGCAAGGAAAAAATGAAAGGCTTACTAATTATTTAAGGACAGCACCTATACTGAACTCTTAAGGCCAGATCTATCAATATTTACATGGTATTTATGAAGTCCTTGACTTTATTTTTCTGGGCACCAAAACCACTACAGATGGTGACTGCAGCCATGAAATTAAAAGACGCTTACTCCTTGGAAGGAAAGTTATGACCAACCTAGATAGCATATTCAAAAGCAGAGACATTACTTTGCCAACAAAGGTTCGTCTAGTCAAGGCTATGGTTTTTCCTGTGGTCATGTATGGATGTGAGAGCTGGACTGTGAAGAAGGCTGAGCGCCGAAGAATTGATGCTTTTGAACTTTGGTGTTGGAGAAGACTCTTGAGAGTCCCTTGGACAACAAGGAGATCCAACCAGTCCATTCTGAAGGAGATCAGCCCTGGGATTTCTTTGGAAGGAATGATGCTAAAGCTGAAACTCCAGTACTTTGGCTACCTCATGCGAAGAGTTGACTCATTGGAAAAGACTCTGATGCTGGGAGGGATTGGGGGCAGGAGGAGAAGGGGACGACAGAGGATGAGATGGCTGGATGGCATCACTGACTCGATGGACGTGAGTCTGAGTGAACTCCGGGAGTTGGTGATGGACAGGGAGGCCTGGCGTGCTGCGATTCATGGGGTCGCAAAGAGTCGGACACGACTGAGCAACTGATCTGATCTGATCTATTTCCAGCTTCAATATGTTTTACTCACATAAGCTGAAAAAGGATGTCACAAAGGTTAAGCCTAGAATTAAAAAAACAAACAAACCTTCTTTATATATGAGACCTATATATATTTATTATAGCCTCAAAAGAGTATAAAGAGCCAGTTTATATTCCTGAGAATAGGACACTGCTATATAACTCATTAACTTCTCTATGTATTGACTATAACAAAGGTTAAGTTTGTTAAAACAGAAAACCAGAAACTAGCCCAGATAACCACAATGGTGTGCTCACTCACCCAGAGCCAGACATCCTGGAGTGTGAAGTCAAGTGGGTCTTAGGAAGCATTCCTACGACCAAAGTTAGTGGAGGTGATGGAATTCCAGCTGAGGTATTTCAAATCCTAAGAGATGATATTGTTAAAGTACTACACGCAATATGCCAGCAAATTTGAAAAACTCAGCAGTGGTCACAGGAATGGAAAAGGTCAGTTTTCATTCTGATCCCAAGAAAAGCAATGCCAAGGAATGTTCAAATTACTGCACAATTGTGCTCACTACACATGGTAGCAAGGTATTGTTCAAAATCCTTCAAACTAGGCTTCAATAGTCCGTGAACCAAGAACTTCCAGATGAACAAGCTGGATTTAAAAATGGCAGAGGAACCAGAGATCAAATTGCTAACATCTGCTGGATCATAGAAAAAGCAACAGCATTTAAAAAAATAATAATAATAATTGTTTCACTGACTACGATAAAGCTTACAACTGTGTGGATCACAACAAACTGTGGAAAAATCTTAAAGAGACAGGAGTAGCAGACCACCATACATGTCTCCTGAGAAACCTGTATGCAGGACAAGAAAGATCAGTTAAAACCGGACATGGAGCAACAGACTAGTTTCAGATTGGGAAAGGAGCAGTCAAGGCCTTGTCACCCTACTTATTTAACATCATGCAAATGCTGGGCTCACAAACTGGAATCGAGACTCACAAACTGGAATCAAGACTCACAAACTGGAATCAAGATTGGCGGGAGAAATATCAACAACCTCAGATATGCAGATGATACCATTCTAATGGCAGAAAGTGAAGAGGAACTAAATACCCTCTTGATGATGGTGCAAGAGGAGTGAAAAGGTTGGCTTAAAACTCAACATTCAAAAAACTAACTTTCAATATTCATTGGAAGTACCGATGCTGAAGCACCAATACTATGGCCATCTGATGCAAAGAGCCAACTCACTGGAAAAGACCCTGATGCTGGGAAAGATTGAGGGCCAGAAGGAGAATGGGGCACCAGAGGATGAGATAGTTGGATGGCATCACTGACTCAATGGACATGAGTTTGAGCAAACTCTGGGAGATGGTGAAGGACAGGGAAGCCTGGAGTGCTGGAGTCCATGGGGTCCCAAAGAGTCAGACATGACTGAGCGACTGAACAACAAGGTTAAGTCTGTAACAGAGAAAACCACAAACCTCTTTCATTACATCTTAATCTGTGATCTCTTCCCTCTTTCCAATCTTAAGTACACACTTGATTTCCTTCTGTTTTTAAGATCTAATGTCACCTACCTGTCACCTTTTCCTAATCTTTAGTTCTTTAAACACTAAGAACAATTAAGTCAGTTTTCTGGAAAGTATTTGGTGATATCTGGCAGGGCAGTTTAATTAGGTAGATGCATGAATATAATACATATCTGTTTCCAACATCAGTGTACTTAATTCTGCTTATCAATAAATCTTCAAAATTCATATTTTAGGGACAAATGCCAGACTCAACTAGTTAAATTTTAATGTATATCACTAACCTTATATATAAAATGCACCTATCATATAATGGCATAAATTATACTTTTATCTACACTATAAATGTCATATCAACATTCATATCATATATGCTTTAGTGAAACAGCTTATAAATATGAAAAAATGGGGAAGGAGGAGAGAAGCAAAGAAAGAGAAGAGTTGCTTTCCCCATTTTCTATTGATACATTCTGGCAAATCTAAAATTGCTGTATTCTCAATCTGTTCTGGCAAAATGTGACTAGAAAAAAAGTTGACTAATTATTTGGAACCTCATGCTTTTTCTTATTTAAAATGGATATTCCACTTTGTGAAATCCACTGAAATTTAGAGAATGGAAAGATGATTTTTCCCCAAATAAGTAAAATCTGAATCACTCTGTATACTACCTTTTTATTATTTTATACATTATAATCTAAGAGAAAGTACATTCATTCTTTTATATTTTGACATGGCAGAAGTCTATCCTTGCAGCATCAATGACAAAAGATCAATATTTGCCTTAGGATCATGACAAAACTATCTTCAAAGAAATCTGTGTGTGTGTGGAGGGAGAGGTGGGTGCATGTGTGTGTGTGTGCGTGTCCATGTATGAGCTATAAATACAAATATACATAAACGTATTTTTTAGGCATTTCTAAGATAGACTTTACCTATTGTCAAGATAATTTAAAAAAATTAAAACACTCCAAAGTTCAGCTGTATAGAATAAAAAGCATCCTTTCTCTTCCTAGTTCATAACAGTTTCACCAACCTACCAGGTGGTGATCTGAGCTATTGATACAAATATATGCACTTCTATTTTGGAAACAAAGAAACACATAACGATTAAAACAACACAAAAATAATTACCACGGAATTTGGAAAGCTTGCTAAACAAGGTAGCTCTGACAATCCTAGAGAGACAAGGCTCCCCTGAACTGATTAGAGTCTGTTCTCTTCCCGGCCTATCAACAAAAAGGTACATGGTGAAAAAGGAAAAGGAAAGAAGAACCAGCTTTTAGTATTTCCCACAATGAATGACCTGCCTCTAGATAAGACAAAGTCTAACTGTAACCCATCATTTACTTTTGCGTTAGAGTTCCTCCACAAAAAAACCTCTGATTTTCTGGTGCAAACATGGCTCCCTAAACTGAAGAGCACATTTCTCAGTCTGCTCTGCTTTGCTGTTGGAATAGCCAATGGGATCTAAGTGAACGTGACAGGGGTCTTCGCCCTTTCTGTCTACTAGCTGAAATGTGGACACAGTCTGGCACTCCAGCAGCCACCTGAGATAAACTGTAAGCCACACACAGGAAAATGCTAAGACGGGACCAGTCTGGATCTGCCACCATGGAGAGGGCTATTGGCCTTGAAATACTTCCAGATTTCTCGAATGTGGGAGAAAAATAAACACCTATTTTGTACTAGAAACTGATGCTTACTTAGTTACTTTTAGTCAAACCTAATCCCAATTCATGCTCAAAATTCTCCAAGCCAGGCTTCAGCAATATGTGAACCGTGAACTTCCAGATGTTCAAGCTCGTTTTAGAAAAGGCAGAGGAACCAGAGATCAAATTGCCAACATCCGCTGGATCATCGAAAAAGCAAGAGAGTTCCAGAAAAACATCTATCTGTGCTTTACTGACTATGCCAAAGTCTTTGACTGTGTGGATCACAAGAAACTGTGGAAAATTCTGAAAGACATGGGAATACCAGACCACCTGACCTGCCTCTTAAGAAACCTGTATGCAGGTCAGGAAGCAACAGTTAGAACTGGACATGGAACAACAGACTAGTTCCAAATAGAAAAGGAGTACGTCAAGGCTGTATATTGTCACCCTGCTTATTTAACTTCTATGCAGAGCAGATCATGAGAAATGCTGGGCTGGAAGAAACACAAGCTGGAATCACGATTGCTGGGAGAAACATCAATAACCTCAGATATGCAGATGACACCACCCTTATGGCAGAAAGTGAAGAAAAACTAAAGAGCCTCTTGATGAAAGTGCGAGTGAAGAAGTTGGCTTAAAGCTCAACATTCAGAAAACTAAGATCATGGCATCCAGTCCCATCACTTCATGGCAATTAGATGGGGAAACAGTGACAGACTTTATATTTTTTGGGCTCCAAAATCACTGTGGATGGTGATTGTAGCCTTGAAATCAAAAGACACTTACTCCTTGGAAGGAAAGTTATGACCAACCTAGAGAGCATATTCAAAAGCAGAGACATTACTTTGCCAACAAAGGTCCATCTAGTCAAGGCTATGGTTTTTCCAGTGGTCATGTATGGATGTGAGAGTTGGACTGTGAAGAAAGCTGAGCGCCGAAGAATTGATGCTTTTGAACTGTGGTGTTGGAGAAGACTCTTGAGAGTCCCTTGGACTGCAAGGAGATCCAACCAGTCCATCCTAAAGGAGATGAGTCCTGGGTGTTCATTGGAAAGACTGATGTTGAAGCTGAAACTCCACTATTTTGGCCACCTGATGCGAAGAGGTGACTCATTGGAAAAGACCCTGATGTTGGGAAAGACAAAAGGCAGAAGAAGGGGACAACAGAGTATGAGATGGTTAGATGGCATCACCGACTTGAGTTTGGGTAAACTCCAGGAGTTGGTGATGGACAGGGAGGCCTGGTGTGCTGTGGTTCATGGGGTCGGAAAGAGTCAGACATGACTGAGCGACAACTGAACTGAACCCCAATTCTTATTCCTTACCACAAAAGATAGTCCACTTCTGTTTCTTTTACTTGGGGATTTTCCTTTATGAGGTCATGTCTTTCTGAGTATAACATAAAATTTTTTTAAAGTAATAGTATGAATGACTTTCTGTCACCATGTGCCACCAGCTACCCTAAGAATTCTATGACAGTAACAAAATAAGAGCTAAAATATGTGCAAACAGAAAGGCTCTAAATTATCTTCCATTATCTAGCTACTACCACCCTCAATGATGTTTTCAATTGTCTGTTATAACAATACAGTGAAAATCAAGAGCAGAATTTAAGTTTGATGGCGATTGGATTTGCTTGGAAAGTTCCTGGAAAAATCCAGAGCTTTAAACGTCTTCTTTACCAGTAGGACAGGCTCCATTGCCTCCAAGGCTCCCACACCCACATTGCCACTTTCTTCATTTCCTTTTAAATGTACATTTAAGAGAGTAGAATCTTTTTTAATATTAAAAAAAAAAGAGCAGAAAAAGTTTTAGAAAGTAAAAAGGTAAGGGCCCTCAGAAGAGAACACATTAGAGCAAATACAAATCAGAAAGAGTCACCATATGTGTTAGTTACTCAGTTATGTTTGATTCTCTGCAACCTCACAGACTATAGCCCACCATGCTCCTCTGTCCATGAAATTCTCCAGGCAAGAATACTGGAGTGGGTGGACATTCCCTTCTGCAAGGGATCTTCCTGACCCAGGGACTGAACCCAGGTCTCCTGCACTGCAGACAGATTCTTCACCGTCTGAGCCACCAGGGAAGCCCCATCATGCATGGTATAGATTTCTAAAATTCACTGATAAAAAAAATAAGAATTATATGTGAACAATAGAAGCAAAATGAAGTTGTAAAACCACTCTGTAAATATATTCTTTTCCTTGTGGCTATGACCCAGTGTATACATCTACTCTAGAATGCACGAGGAAGTCAAAGATTTGCCCACTGCAGCAGTAGGAACAACAGATAGTGCCTACATCAGGGATTGGCACACCATACCTCACCAGCCAAATCCAGGCCACTATCTGGTTTCGTAAGGCAAAGGAGCTAAAAATGGATTCTGTATTTTTCAATGGTTATATTTTAAATAGCTGTGTAAGTACCTACATAACATAATATTCTCAATTGGCCTGCAAAATCTCTAATATTTGCTACTGAATTTTTAACAGAAAAAGTTTGGCAACACCTGATCTACATGACTAACCATGTCTTTTAAACTAAGGTTTAAAGAAAGGAAAAATAAACATAACTTCAATTTGGAAAAGTCTGGCAAAGTCCACAGTATAGTTGACAGCATTATGATGTTAAAAATGACCTTTAACAATTGGGAAAGAAAGGATTACTTCGAATTTGAATGTGAACCACTGGTTCTCAATTAGCAAATAAATCTACTTGGAAATAAATTTTATGATATGAGGTACTAATAAGCACTATTTGTAGTCAAAAAGTTAGGGAAATACAGAAAGCTGAACAAATTATTATCTTTTATGTGTGCTCTTCTTGTTTTACTGTAAGATTCTCAGAATTTTAAAAAAAAATCTCTGGAATAAGATGCCATATGCACCAAATCCAAAATTCATTTTACCTTACTTCTATGACACCAAATATCTGGAAGAAAGAACCCCAAATAATACTTTCTTTGGTATAACTGGGGAAATACTTACCTCATATGACATCAAAATAAGTTACTGGGGTTTAAAAGGTTAAATGTATACAATACATCATAAACTAGAAGAGAACTAATTTAACTAATCAAATCTCTTGTGGAGGTGGTGCTTTCCAGGCTGAAGAAGAATGGAAGAAAAAGACTCACTGAAAATGCAACCACATAAAATTAAAATAGTTTATGTCAAAACCAACAAAAGAGAAGACATGCCCAGTAAACATGATAGATGGCTGCATATATAACATGTAAAAAATTTACAGGGCAATGAACGTGAAAGTCAAAGTACTAGTTGCGCAGCCAAGTCAGACTCTTTGTGAACCATGGACTGTAGACTGCCGGGCTCCTCTGTCCATGAAATTCTCCAGGCAAGAATACTGAAGTGGGTTGCCATTCCCTTCTCCAGGGCGTCTTCCTGACTAGGGATCAAACCCAGGTATCCGGCATTGCAGGCAGATTCTTTACTGTCTGAGCCACCAAGGAAGCCTGGGCAATGAACACGAACCAGTCACTAAGAGAAAAATTCAACAAGTTAACTTTCTTGTGTGTTCACTATTGCCCTCCTTTTGTTGTTTTCCTACTGAAACCAAAAAGAAATTCAAACTTGGTTCCAATCACAATTCAGCTTAAAACCTGGCTATGGTTCCCTAAGAGAAAAATCCTCACCATGGCCCACAGGAGGCAGATGGTACACCTCACCCCTTCACTCTCCAGCTCTCTCTCTGCCCGCAGCTGCACCCTCTTTAGCTTCTTTCAGCTTAGCAGGAGGCTGCCTCAGCGTTAGAGGCCTTGCTCGTGCTGGTCTTGGGCCGCTCTCTCCCTCACCCTCTCACTCTCAGATGTTCTTCAGTTCCCAAATCAGACTTGACTTCTTCAGAGTAGCTTTCCTCACTGTGATTCCTCGAATTTAGATCAGATTCTCCTTTGCACGGTGACAGCACCTGTGCTTTCCATGCACAGCATTCGCCTCTCAGCTTTTAATTCTATGTTTGCAGGACAATTTCATTAAAGTCTAAAACTCTCACTGACAGACTCCTTAAGGTGAGGGTTATTTCTTGACTATCCTGTTGATCCTTGTATCCCCAGCACCCAGAGAATATCATTACAATTTTTTTTTAGAAACAAAACAATAACTAAATACTTTTTTAAAAAAATGCCAAAAACCTTATGTATTTGGGGGGCACTTTTCCTACTTTTCTGTATTTTACATATTTTTTCTAGTGCACGTTTAATAAACAGAAGTGTACAATGGACCTAAAGTTAAATAAATACAAAAAGTGACAACAGCTTAAAAAAAAAAACCTGAAAGATGAAACCAGACCTTATGAAGAATTCAAGTAACAAAGTTCTTACATATTTATTGACGTGGAAGATGTTCAAGATACAAAGAAAATGTATATGAAACCATTTCTATTCAACCCAGGAAAGTACTAGAATTTCATACAATTTTAAAAGTGAATATCTGTGACCAGTGAGATTAGAGGTGATTTTTTGTTTGTTTGTTTTTGCTTTTCTTTCTACTTTTTTTTTTTACTGTTTGTTTTCCCCCAAATATTGTTCTCTGTATTTTTTTCAAATTAGGAAAAAGCTAATCTCTCTAAACAGCTATGCACTCTTGTGGATTTACAAGACAGTTCAATTTGGAACCCATTTTTAGGAATACATCTATATTTTTTCAAGTAAGGGATGCCTTATCTTAAGCTACCCGTTCCCTACCAAGCCATATCAAAACTACTTTCTATGGTTTGTTTTATTATAGCATACTTGACCAGAGGGGCCTCTATAAGAATTATTATGCCAATATTTTTTAAAGCTTATGGCACTGACAACATAGTATTACATTTTAAAGTAAACTATGTTATCCTCTTTATCAATTTTAATTTTTTGACATCACAGGACCACTAAATTCTATTGTTGTCATGTGTTTTATCATATATTCTTCCATCCAGAAAATTTCCCCCAAAAGTGATTCATAAGCTTAACTAAGAGAAGCAGAAAAACATTTTTGAAAACTTATTCTGCAGAACACTATTTTTCACTTATTCCAAATAGCATAACAAGGAGGTTTGCAGGAAATGAAGTGAAACCATGGTAACTGACTAAACCTATCATGAGCTATCAGATCAAGAGAACACACAGTACATTACACGTCAACGCCCACCAGCCACATAATCCTTCTCTGGTTCCTTTTGATCCTTCTTCCTAAATATGAAAAAGCTTCCAACCAATTTTCATATTTGAAAAATGTGAAAGCCCCTGTAGCAGTATCTACTATAATCTATGACTTTACCTAGGAACTCTTTGGGTGGGTTCACTTTAAAAAAAAAAAAAAAAAAAAAAAATAAAAGTCAACTTAATGATCTGAGATTCAATTAGAAATTTTTTTTCAATAGTTAGCGAAATTGTATTTTTTTACTTCAATGCATTTTACCATTTTCTAATACAGTAGCAATAGTTTCTTCATACTGAATCACGGAGTTGTAAAGATTACCATTCTCTTAGGAATTCCTTCCTTAATAGATCTTTGTTGTTTGTTGTCTAGGCACTCAGTTGTGTCCAACTCTTTGCGACCCAATGGAGTGTAGTCCGCCAAGCTCCTTTGTCCATGGGATTTCCCCAGGCAAGAACATTGAGTGGGTTGCCATTTCCTTCTCCAGGGGATTTTCCTGACCTAGGGATTAAGCCCACAATGGCACCCCATTCCAGTACTCTTGCCTGGAAAATCCCATGGACGGAGGAGACTGGTAGGCTGCAGTCCATGGGGTCGCTAAGAGTCAGACACAACCGAGCGACTTCACTTTCACTTTTCACTTTCGTGCACTGGAGAAGGAAATGGCAACCCACTCCAGTGTTCTTGCCTGGAGAATCCCAGGGACGGGGGAGCCTGGTGGGCTGCCGTCTATGGGGTCGCATAGAGTTGGACACGACTGAAGTGACTTAGCAGCAGCGGCAGCTCCTGCATTGGTAGGCAGATTCTCTACCATTGAGCCACCAGAGGAGTTAATAGAATCTTAGTGAAAAGTTAAAGTTGCTCAGTTGTGTCCAACTCTTTGCGATCCCATGGACTGTCTAGTCCCTGGAATTGTCCAGGCCAGAATACTGGAGTGGGTAGCCTTTCCCTTCTCCAGGGGATCTTCCCAACCCAGGATCAAACCCAGGTATCCCACATTGCAGGTGGATTCTTTACCAGCTGAGCTATAAGGGAAGCCCAAGAATACTGGAGTGGGTAGCCTACCCCTTCTCCAGTGGATCTTCCTGACCCAGGAATCAAACCAGGGTCTCCTGCATTGCAGGCAGATTCTTTACCAGCTGAGCTATGAGGGAAGCCCAAAGTCAAAGTCACTCTGTCATGTCCAACTCTTTGCGACTCCACAGACTATATGAATTCTCCAGGCCAGGATACTGGAGTGGATACCCTTTCCCTTCTCCAGGGGATCTTCCCAACCCAGGGATCGAACCCAGGTCTCCCACACTGCAGGCTGATTCTTTACCAGGTGAGTCAAGAATCTTACCAGCATTCTAAACTGAAAGACACAATGAATTAAATTACAAACGGAAATGCGTTTGTAATAGGTGCATTATGAGAGGAGCCCATCTTCTCACCTTGTTGCCCATTCTATTACCAATCATCAACCCCTATGATAAGAACTAAAGCTAAACCCATAGACTTTAGCTCAAAATGTTCTTAAACGGTTATCAACTATTAGCTAAGACTAAATAAACAAGGTATTGATAACTTTTTAAAAGGCATTGTCTATTAGTTACATAACTATACAGTCAAGCAGACAATAGGACAAAGATCTGGAAAGACTAGAGAGGATCTCTGCTTCTATAATTAGCCTCTACCTAATAACTAATACTTAAAATACAATATATATACATGACATAAAAATGCACATATACTTTATACCTGACCAACTTCTAGAAGGATCGACAAGTGATTGTGAATAGCATTGTCTCTATAGACTAGAACTAGAAGTATGTGGAGGGAAAGTAAGGTACAATATAATTATATACCATTCTCTCGTTTGAAAAAAAATTTTTCTTTACCAGTCATATATTGTTTTCATAATCAAAAGAGATGTTATAAGTGACATGAATTCAAGAATACTATTATTCTTAAGATTATTATTGCTGTTTTTCTCTGAAAAAGATTCCAAACTCACTACAAAATTATTCTTATAAGCACATATGATTATGAAATGATTTTATAATGGAAGTTTACCTTATATAACTAAACTTGATACATACTTAATTTGACTTTTCTCTTTTTTAGGGGAGAGGGATGGGAAGTGAACTCTTGAGAATTAGTTGGAATAAATTTCATCCTTGAAGGCTTTAAACAAAGGTTTATCCACTTTATAAAAATGGTACTGTATTGTAACTTAAAAATCTTTATTAAAAACTCATTGACTTAAAAAGCTAAGGGTTTACTCTTGTGCCACACCTTTTCAATTTATATAAGTGCTGCATGTTTTATTATTTTGGATGTTGTTTTTCTTAAGTTATGTTTTCTATTTCTTAGCTTTTGTTCTTGAGGAAGTTAAGCCTCAGTTTTCTTATCTGTAAAATGCAGAAATACAGCATCTAACCAATGGACTTATTTGTAAATAAAACTGAGTTTTCCAGCTTGTATCTCAGAGTTAGAGGTCAGAGTTACAAGACATCAAACCTGTTGGCCCTTTCAGGGGCCAGGAGGTCTGATGTAGCTCAAGTCCTTGGGCTGCGCACATCTGCTGAGTCAGCCCCCTGCATTTACTCTTAGGGTATCATGTAACAGCACAATTTTCAGTGGGTGCCACAACATGAAACAGTACTAGAAAATACTGAATGATAATTCATAAAAGGTATTTACCATACTCCCTTATACAGTCAATATTCAGTAAACATTAACTATTATATGTAAAAAACCAGTAGGCCCATTAATAAAATATTTGGGTATGCAAATCATTCACAGGAAAGGAGGCACATTATTAACACATTATGGAGGTGTTTCTGGTTACCAAGAAACAGCTCTTAAATTTAAAAGAATCTGGTATGTTTCCTACTGCCTCTTAAAGTAGATATACAAGTTATATTCTAGTTTCTCTTTCAGAGTAGACAGCCAGAGAGTCAGAATTCTCCCTCTTGTATCAGTTATTGTTCATTAGCCACAAAATGTAGAAACTCAATTCCACCCTAAAAGAACTACTCAGTGGAATATGCCTTATGCTGTGCCTTAAAAATACAAAAACCAAAAACATCTTGAAATCTGCTTTTTTGACTTCTCTATCTTCTGCTTTAAACCCATTGCTATGGATGCATACTTTTGAGAGGAAACTGTAAGTTTTGAATAGACAGAACATCAATGAATAAAAAACATACTGTGAATAAAATCTGAAAAATTAAGTACCATTCAGAAGTAAAGTGCAAATCAAAATCATGAGATAGCACTTCATACTCACTAGGTTGTCACACCCACTGTTTAAATCAGAGACATAATAACAGTTATTAGCAAAGAGTGGGGACTAGAACCCTCACACATTGCTTGTGGGGTTATAAAATGGTAAAACCACTTTGGAAAGAAAAATTTGGCAGTTCATATGATCCAGCAATTTCACTCCTAGGTATATACCCAAGAGAAATAGAAACATATGCCCACACAAAGCCTTGTACACAGCATTATTCATAGTAACTGCATTATTCGGAATGCCAAAAAATGGAAACAACTCAAATGTCCATCAATTGCTTAATGGATAAGCAAAATATGATATTTATCCAAACAGTGGACCAGTATTCAAATATTATTTATTAATAAAAAGATATAATGTAGTGATACGTGCAGCAGCATGGATGAACCCTGGAAATATGCTAAGAGAAAGAAGTCATCACTAAATAACACATATTGTACACAATTCCACTTTTATGAAACATCCAGGATGTATAAATCTACAGAGACAAAAAAGTAGGCTAATGGTTCCCTGGGGCTGGGTGGGTTGGGGAGAAATGGGAAGTGACTGCAAATGGGTCATGGAGTTTCTTTTTAGAGTGATTAATGCTCTAAGATTGATTATGTTGCATAACTTTGTGAATGCACTAAAAATCACTGAATTGCACACCTTAAGTGGGTGAACTGGTAAGTTATTTGTAACTAAAAGAAGAGAAAAGTTTAAGACTAAGATACAGTACATGTAAAAGGCAAGCTTTGGGATATAGTTAAAAAGTAAGAAAAAGGTTGAATTTTTGTAATACATAGAAACAGTGCTTAGCTGCCATAAGTAGATGTTTCAGAACACTCTTAGGATAGGAAGTAAATCTTTTTTGGTCCAGGGAAAAAAATCAGAAAACAGGAAGAAAAAAATTGGTGAGGCAATTAGCTCTTAAATTTTTTTCCCTCTATCAATTCAACACTTCAACAAGGAATCTTTTAAGTTCATTAATCAAGGAGGAGAGTGGAAAAAAAGAAAAAAAAATGAGGAAGCTGTCTATCTGACTTACTAAACAGAAGAAATCTGATACATTATTTTTTCCTTCTTTTCTCCCCTTACTCCCAACATTTAATTCTAACTTATTAACTGAAAATGAGAAATAACTCAAAAGCTCAAACAGCCTATCCATTTTTAAGTTTTTTCTTTCTGTAAATGAACCACATTGAAAGCCATTAATCAGAAAATTACATTCTATTAGGCCACCAACACACTGATACTAAAAGCTGACAAGGATACCACCAAAAGAGAAAATTACAGGCCAATATCACTGATGGCCCTCTATAGGCAAAAATCCTCAACAAAATACTAACAAACCAATTCCAACAATATAGTGAAAGGATCATACACCATGATCAAGTTGGATTTATCCCAGGGATGCAAGGATTCTTCAGTATCCACAAATCGATTGATGTGATAGACCATATCAACAAAATGAAGAATAAAAACCATATGATCATCTCAATAGATGAGAAAAAGCTTTTGATAAAATTCAACATTCATTTGTCATTTTTAAAAAACTCTTTAGAAAGTGGGCACAGAGGGAACACATCTCAACAGGACAGATAGGACAAACCCACTCAAAAGACCATGCATGGCAAACCCGCATATATGACAAAGCCAAAGCTAACATCATACTCAATGGTGAAAAGTGGAAAGCATTTCCTCTAAGATCAGGAACAACACGAGGAGGCCTACTCATGCCATTTTCATTCAACACAGTTTTAGAAGTCCTAGCCATAGCAATCCGGAGAAGGCAATAGCAACCCACTCCAGTGGGTTGCCTGGAAAATCCCACGGACAGAGGAGCCAGGTAGGCTGCAGTCCATGAGGTTGCTAAGAATCGTAACAACTGAGCAGCTTCACTTTCACTTTTCACTTTCATGCATTGGAGAAGGAAATGGCAATCCACTCCAGTGTTCTTGCCTGGAGAATCCCAGGGATGGGGGAGCCTGGTGGGCTGCCGTCTATGGGGTCGCACAGAGTTGGACACGACTGAAGTGACTTAGCAGCAGCAGCAGCCACAGCAATCAGAGAAGAAAAAGAAAGAAGAGGAATCCAAATTGGAAAGGAAGAAATAAAACTGTTCCCTTTTACAGATGACACAATGCTATACATAGAAAATCCTAAATATGCTACCAGAAAACTACTAGAGCTCATCAATGAATGTGGTAAAGTTGCTAGACACAAAAGTGGAAATCTTGCATGTATACACTAATGACAAAATATCAGAAAAAGAAATTAGGGAAACAATGTCATTTACCATTGTATCAAAAGAATAAAATACCAAGGAATAAACCTACCTAAGGAAGCCAAGTCCTATACTCTGAAAACTATAAAATGCAATGAAAGAAACTAAAGACGACACAAACAGATAAAAAGGTATACTGTGTTCTTGGACTAGAAGAATCAACATTGTTAAAATGACCATACTATGCAAGAATCTACAGATTCAATGCAATTCCCATCAAATTACCAATGGCATTTTTCACAGAACCAGAACAGAAAATTTTAAAATTTGTACAGAAACACAAAAAAGGTCCTGAATATCCAAAACAATCTTGAGAAAGAAAGGTCCTGAATATCCAAAACAATCTTGAGAAAGAATAGACCTGGAGGAATCATGCCTGCTCCCTGAATTTATACAACAAAGCTATAGCAATCGACACAGAATGGTACTGGGATAAAAACAGACATGTGTAATGGAACAGGATAAATCTGCAGTCAGTCAGAGTAAGACTAATATCACATATGTGGAATCTAAAAAAATGATACAAATGAAATTACTTACAAAACAGACTCACCAACATAGAAAAAACAAACTTATGATTACCAATAGTGGGGCTGCGGGTAGAGATAAATTAGGAGTTTAGGATTAACATATACACACTCCTACATAGAAAACAGATAAACGACAAAGACCTACCATACAGAACAGGGAACTATACACCTTGTAATATCTTATATTGAAAAAGAATCTAAATATATGTTTTTTTTTATTGTTTTAAGTAACTAAGTCTTAGGCAACTCTTTTGTGACCCCATGGACTATACCTGGTCTCCTCTGTCCATAGGATTTCTCAGCCAAGAATACTGGAGTGGGTTGCCATTTCCTTGTCCAGGGGATCTTCCCAACCTAGGGATTGAACCTGTGTCTCCTGCATTGCAGGTGGATTCTTTACCAATGAGCTACCAGGGCTGTTATATATATAATGCTATATATTAATATATATATACTCATATGTGTATATACATATATATATATATATATATATATATAAATAATGTAATAAATGTTAGTTGCTCAGTCATGTCTGACTCTTTGCAACCCCATGGACAGTAGCCTGCCAGGCTCCTCTGTCCATGGAATTCTCCAGTCAAGAATACTGGAGTGGGTGGCCATTTCCTTCCCTAGGGGATCTTCCCAACCACGGATCAAACCATGTCTCCTGCATTGCAGGCAGATTTATAAACACTGCAGGCAGATACATAAACATATGTGTATATATATGTGTGTGTGCTAAGTTGCTTCAATTGTGTCCAACCCTGTGAGACCCTATGAACTGCAGCCTTCCAGGATCCTCTGTCCATGATATTCTCCAGGCAAGAACACTGGAGTGGGCTGCCGTGCCCTCCTCTAGGGGATCTTCCTGACCCAGGGACCACACGCATGTCTCTTAACATCTACCTGCGCTGGCAGGCAGGTTCTTTACCACTAGTGGCACCTGGGAAGCCCAAGTATATATATACATATGAATATATACATATAAAAAACTCACTGTGCTATATACCTGAAACTAACACAACACTGTATATGAACTAAATGTCAATTTAAAAAAAGGTTTTAAAAAATCCCTCAAAAAAAAGTTACTCAGTGATCATGGAGTCCACAGTAAGAGGAACTAAGTGAATCACATGTTTATGAGATTATTTCTCAGAGTGTTTCACAGAGAGATTCCACAAAAAAGAGGGTATCATGATCAAGTGAGTTTGGGAAATGCAGTATAGTTCTATTAACACTCACAGGCTCTGACCAATACTGCATCAAACAACCCAACTGCTTATGTTTAGTGGCAGGGAAACGCACGCTGTTCCTTTAGAAGCATCTCCATACCAGAGACAGCCCTGCCAATGCTGGCCAAGACTACCCTCTCCCATACTTCCTGGACTCCAAAACACACTTCTGTGACTTTCCTGTTTCCCTCAACGCTGACCAATTCTTCTAATCAGTGATTTAAATATGATGATACATTTCACTACAGTCAAATCTTCAATGATTTAGAAGGTACTATCTTCCATTTTGACCCAAGGTTCCAGCTAGTGTCTTTGATTTTTCTCAAAATGAAAATAATCCTACTGATTTATTTGTCCGATTGTAAAAAATGATACATAAGACATTGTTAAAAATATCAGGCAAATCAGAAAGGTACAGAGAAGTATTAATAAAAATCACCTTTAAGTTCATTATTCAAGACATAACACTATGAATAGCGGCAATCATTCTTTTAGACAGCTGTCTACTTACCTATACATCCTTAACAGACACACACACACATTAAGTAGTACGATACTATACACACTATCCTGATAGTGAATTTTAATTTTTAGGATAACATAGGGTATACTTCAGAACTTATCAAATGAATATTTTTAAAAGAAAATATAATAAATATGCCCAAACATTTTACTTCCTTAGTTTTTTAATTCTCATTGCTTTCCAGTATCTAAAATTTTTACAAATAATTCTTATTTTGATGGTCAGTATAAAATCAACAGGAAGCACCAAGGACTGTGGGTATAAAACAGTCTCTGGAGCATTTCCAAAATCTGTTCTGGAACATCTAGACACAGGGTTCGGGGATCATCAGGACTCCTGCACATGTGTCATCCTGCTCACTACCCAATACAGAGAAACTAAAATAAATCTGACTCAACAGGAATGTCTCTAGAGTTGCCAAATTTGGAGTTAACATTTCTCCTCATAAGGAACCCTTTAAAGTCTATAAAGTAACTAGAAACTCTTTTAAAGATCAGTTTTCCATTGCCCAAGGAAAACCATTTACTAAATTAATTATCAAGTAATTCTGGTAAAACTTAATTTCCACCACCCTATCCATTTATTTATTCTTATTGCTCCCACAATGATTTTTAACATTACTAATATTACAAATAACCATTACTCTCTTCTATTAAAAGTCTTCAGTGACTCCTATTTCCTACAAATAAAATTCAAATTCTTAAGCATGAAATACCAGCCTTTCCTGGCAATCCTATTGCTAACTTCCTGCACCCCCGAGTCCCAGAAGCATGCCATACACCAAATGTTCCACACTGTTCTAAATATTCCTTCCTTGACTTTTTCTTCTTCCCAAAATACTTTTTTTTTTTAAATTAATCACATCCTATCCTTCTACCTGGCAAACTTACATTTTACCGTTAAGAGGCAGCTTAAATGTCTTCCTTTCTGACCCATTTGGATAATATCTGATAGAATTAAAAAACTCAATAAAAGATCCTAAATCATATATAACATTATTTCTTACTGATGTTTGCAACCAGCACAGAAGAATCTTTATAACATTATTTCATTTTGCTATGGTTTCTACTCTGGGAAGAAAATGCCTATTTTCATAGCTATAAAATACTTTGGGATGATGTGCTGCTATTTTTGATGATGCAGGTTTTTATATAATCTTTAAAATATTAAATTATTTTAAAGTCAGTTTGGAAAATACTTTAAATCAAGTTGAAAATATTATAGCAAAAGAATTTTATCAAAATAGAATTTATATAACTTTGGTACCTGGCCTTGCCTAAAACTTTCTGTGGAACTCATACTAGATTTTCTTACTATTTACCAAAGCTAAAACAGAATACGCTACTTTAATAAGAAGTTGGTCAGGACTAAAACATTTGAAGGATTATATCATGGACTGATCCTCACTATCTAATAAGGAAATGACTTTAACGAATACCTACTATGCTACACCCTGGAGAAGGACATGGCAACCCACTCCAGTGTTCCTGCCTGGAGAATCCCCTGGAGGGAGGAATCTGGGGCTCCAGTCCATGGGGTCGCAAGGATCCGACACCACTTAGCTACTAAACCACCACCACTATGCTGCACTGTGTAACTTGTACCCATTTCAACCTTCTTCCTTCTTTTAAAACAGGAAAAGAAAACCAGACTTTGATGTGGTAAGAACCAGATTCTTATTAGAAACAGTGATGAGAATGAGAAAATAGCAAATATTTAAAAGGCCATTTCACATGATCATTTACACTAGCTCGCCACTAGTCTTTTTACTTTCTTATTTCACATTTCCAAGAATTCAAGGTACAGTACTTATGTAATTTTAACAGTTACTTATAGAGAACAACTGTTTTGATAGGTTATGGTTCAAGAATATATAGGGAAAGGTGGGGAAAAAAAAAGAAAAATATTTCATCAAAGATTAAAATCTTTAAAAAAAAAAAAAAGCAAATGAAAATTCTGGAACTAAGTAACACAGTACATGAAAACAGGAACTCAATGAATGGATTTACATATGACCAAAAAGAGCAGAAGAGAGTAGAATAAAGGTCTAGTGGACTGGAAGACAGGTCAACAGAAAATGTCCAAACTGAAGTTCAGAGAGATGAAAGTCAGGAAATTAGAAGTCCAGAGGGGGGAAAAAAACTTAGAAAAGTCAGAAAATAATTTATAATGAATAGCTCTAAAGTTATAGTAACATGACATTTAATAATTTTATATTTCTTATAAGTGTTCTTTGTATATATTTAACATCTCATAAAAAGGATAATACAAAGCAAGGACAGTCCTATCTTTTTCACTTGCTATTCCATATATATCACAATACTGAACTCACTAAGTTTTCCTTCTAGTGAGAAAAGTTATAGAATGACTCATAAATTTTTTTTAAGTCATTCTAAAACTATGAAAATCATATAAAGAAAAATGTCTTCAACAAAACTTCTTAAATTATTTTAGGTTAGTTGCAGCTGATATATACCATGATACCTCATTAAACTATAACTAATACAAATGCTGTCAAAATCAACCCAAAAAGTTCCAAAGTGACAGGAATCACTTCATGTTTCATGAGGTGTAACCTAGTGTGTGGGAGAACATCTTTTTTTTATAGGGTATAAAGAGCATCTTATCTTCAGCTGCAGTCTCCAACCATGTGGATGCATGTCCAATGCTTCACTGGATAAAAAGACTCTGACTGAGCAACAATCATTTTTCCTTAACCAAGCGGTCCACAACAGCAAAGGCAGAAAAGCAGGACAAGGCCTGGCTGGAGATTCAGGCTGAAACAGGAGTGCAGGAGAAGATGGCAAGGAAGGGGAAAGTGAGATGCCAACCGCAGACAACCTTTCATGTCATGCAATGAGAATCTCTTTCCTGGCTGCAATAAGCTGATACTGAGACACCGCACATACCACACATACTTCCTGGACTAGTAACTCACATTGTACACAAAGATCATCAGTAAAGCTTAGGCTTCCCAGGTATGGGGAAGATGCCAACGTAAGAGGGAGGTGTGGCCTTTGAAACCTTGTGTCCCAGTCAACACTACAACTTTGCTGATCACTGCATCAGATTTTACAACTGATCACTCATTAGAGGGAATAAGGCTGGATATAGAGAAATTTCTCATGGAACTAACCCATGGTGGCATGATTGAAAAGGAGGGGGAAATGTGAGAAATACTTAAGGAAATAAATGATTGTTGGGTATGACTGTGTGAAATGAGCAAGACGAAAAAGTTCTTTTAATCATTAGATAATACAGGTACAAGTACTTTAGGCTTTTCAGAGTCTATGAAAAGATACAAAATATATTAAAAAAAGATATGGTTCCAAAACATAAAAGTAAAACTATAAAACTAAAGTTAATTCCAAAAGCAATTTATATTTCAAAACACAACCAACAGCAAAAAAATAAACATTTGATATGGATATAGTATTTGATAATAGTATAAGATGGAAGCCTCTAAATGAGTAAGGCCAAGCTTACAGACGTCTTAAAACAGAACTAAGAGAAAAGAAAATGGTGTCTTGCTTTTGGTCTTATGAAATGGCTAAATAACAGTGGCACCAGCTATTAAAGGGAATACAAGCATATTTGGTAGGAAAACTGATGAGCTTGGTTTTGGACATACTGAGGTTGAGGTGCCTACGGAACAACTTGAGTTCAACAACTTATTCCTAATTTTAGGGCCTGTTTAATACAGGAAATACATGATGAACAATGACAACAACATAATGAACACTGATGGCTATAAATTCAAACTGCCCCCTACTTCAGTGGATCACACATTCTGTTAAAACAAACTGATGCTAGTTGGGAGAATCATTAGCTGAAATGTGGAGTATCAGATAAGATTAACAGATAAATCAATACAACTATTTCACATTCTGTTTATCTTCCGTGCCATACATCTAGTTCAAAACTAAGAGAATATTTCAGCATTTAAATTGCTCACAAAGCATATTCAAAAATTGCCCACCTCCACTACAACCCCTTTTACTATCTCTTTGCCATGTAAAAACTTTATGATGATTGTTCCATAACAAAAGGAAAGCTGCATGTTACCCAAGGCCTATACATCAGACTCATGTTGATCTATTCCTCAATCCAATTCTAGGATTTCTGGGCCAGAGTGGACAGTGAGTGATTATGAAGTCTCGAGTAGCAGTAGCGAGGGTGAGAGGGCAGGAATGAGGAGGAGCTGGGAAGACTGGGGTGCTGCTTGTCTCTAAACTAAATTCTTCACCCCAGGGCATATGATAGAGTCATTCAGTAAAATCAGCATTATGACCATATTATGAGAGGCAACGTGGTATAATGGAAAGTATCTGAACTTTGCAGTGGGGCAAAACTGAATTCCAATTCTAGCTCTCGAACTTGCTACGGGATCTCAGAAGAAGGTGGGGAGATGGCAACAAATGGAAAAGGAAGAGTGTACAGATTTCTTTCTTTCCTCTCACCCCACCTCCTTCTTCCTTCGTTTGGCCCATGAGCCTGTAGTTAAAGGCTTATCTGCCCTAGGCACTCAGACGACTATCTATTCGGATATGTGATGTCACAGAATCCTAGAATTATAAAATGGTAAAGAGTAGAAAGAAGAAGAAGATGGCTTCAAGAATACAGGTGATTTGCCCCAAATCAATCTTTTAGTTTATTTAGTGGCAACAGGAATAGGCATTTGGATTCCCAGCCCAGATGTTTTTCCCCTCTATGTCACAACTTAAACCTGGAAAATATATAATTAATTAATTGAAAAGGGACTTACATTTTATAATTTTCCATAAAGAGCAAATTTTCATGAATTCCTATTAACAACCTCTGTTCTCCAAGTATGCCATTGATTCCAAATTCAGCATGAAGAAATACTGTATTATATCATTCTTTTGCCAGAAAGATTAATAATAAATCTGGTGGCTGGGAGTAAGAGCAGTCCCTGCTCACTTACCAAGCATAAGTGACTGGAGAAGGAGTTAAACATGGTCATACCAGAGTCCTAAGCTACATTATCATCTTTCTATCATCTCTCTGTGGTTACCAAGAGAAATGCTATTTCTTTGACTTCTTTCTTAAATGAAGTTTCTACTTTTAAATCTTTTCCAAGCAATGTATAAGTGAATGCACACATGAACAAACGAAGGAGTGAACAAAGACAATTGATAATTATTCTAAGCCTCTGGAGAGGCAACAATGTGGAGCGGTAAGAGCATAGACTCTGAAACCCAACTGCCTAGGTTCAAATCCCAGCTACATGAATTTTTAAGTGTATGACCCTGGCCAAGCTCCTCAACCTCTAGATCCTCTGTTTCCTTATTTATAAAGTGGAGACAGTAATTGTACACACATCCTAGACCTGTTAGGAAGATTAAATGAGGTTAGAGGCCTAGCAGGAGGTAGGCCCAACAGGTAAGCATGCTACTGCATTATTGTTCTGTTATTACTACAGGGTTAATGGGTATATTTGTTTCTGGCCACTGTGCTGTAAGCGAAGAACGGACAAAACGCCAGGCAAAGTTCAATAGGCAGGAAAGAGCCAGGAGTTCCCAAAGAAAGCTGCCTGAACCAAAAGCCAATTTAAGAGAAATGACATTGGCTTTAATTTTAGAAGTTACAAAGATCTTTTCTCTTTAGTTCCTTTTCTTATTAAAAAAAATAGATGGGCGCTGACACAGCAGGACAGATGGGAGGGAACGGGTAAGATGAAATATAAGGAAGCAGCTACAATAAAAATGCCTTAAAAGTTCTTAATTACTGAGTGCTACCATTCATGAGGAATTTTTAAGAGTCTCAAAGCTATTAAAATGGTAATTAGGTCCCAAGAAAATAAGAACCAATTCAATTACATGCTGGATGCTTTCAAAATTTAAAGCCCTCTATTAAAGAGGGTTTTGAACGAGGCACAGTTATAATTACAGGTCCACGACCAACCTTAAAGCCAAAGTGTAGGTTCCTGGCTGACGCTGGCTCTCCCGAATGAGGTAGCTCCCCTCAGCTACACTCAAGAGCTGGTCTGCAGCTTCTCGGGAGATCATGCCGTGAAACCTAAGAAACAAAGTCAATTCAGAAACTGCAAGCTTTCCACCTTTTTTGATAAAACAAAACCTCCCACCTTCTCCTGTAGTTTTCTGGACAAAGTACTGCCATATAATCGGAGGGGAGCAGTTGGGTTTAACTGTGTTTGTGTTTTCCAGGGCCTGGCCCTGGGCCGGCTTCTCTGTAGCGACAAGAACAGCACCGAAGTAGCTCTCCAATCCATTTAACAATCACGGAGTCAAAATTCACTTCCATCTCCGGGAAGATCAACCACCTCTCTCAAGAGGACAATTCCCTTCTTATGTAGCTGCCTGACCATATGGACATGCTAAAAAAATACACAGAAACGTGTCCCACTTCCTTTCTTCACACCAGTGGCATTGCTTCAAAATTTTGGCTCAGAGTCTATGGTTGGCAATTTTCCAGGACCCTGGGTTGCCCTTAATTGGCATGATTGCCCAATAATGTGCATAATCTGCATCAGTGCATACTCAAGCCAAGAGCCAACAACTTTAACACTTGCTTTCACTCCCTGCTAAAACACTATTTTTGATTAACAGAGAAAAAATGAGGAGTAAGAATAAACATAAATAACACATTCCTTATATAAAACATGGTAGGTTCACCTATAACATTCTGACATAAAACACTGGAAAATTTAGAAACATCAATGTAACTAACCATTAGTATTAAAAATACAAAATCACCTTGTATTCGTATGGTGATGCACAATTTACAAAGAACCTACACATATATTATATACTTTTATTAACTCAAAGAAAATCGAATTGAGCAAACGCTCGAGACTGCAGCTTTTAAAGGTACAAAAACCCCCAACAGTCCCTTGAATTTGGAATGATACATTGAAAAGGCCCTGAAATGGTACAATAATAATTTAAGAACTTTATGAGAGTTCAAGTTGGTCTTTCTCAATTTAAGTCTTAAAGTAGCTCGTGTAACTATGCTCAATTAGAACATGTTTTAGACAACATGACAATTAGAATAACAATGTTTAATGATGGCTCCTGGAATTTCTTATCTCCATAAATTTCCTCAATCATTCAGAACCAGATCCACTCTGATTCTGTTGGAACAAGAAGATGGTAGCCTGTCCCTGGTAATAACACATATATTAGATTATCAGATTGATATTTTAAGTTTACATGACATCAATTAATTGAGAGAATTTCATATCTCCTTGCTTTTAAAAGCGCAATTAATTTAAAAGGAAATCTCATTCAAGGAAACTAATTTTGGGACAAACCTTGATGATGCTATTTAAAGACTCTTAAAACTATTCGTACCAGTTGACCCAATATTTCCATCCCAGTAAAACCTTTATGCACTAAGATATTTCTTATAGTATTACCTTTAATACTATAGTTTAAATTCAGCCTTACAAGCCAAAAGCATAGAAATGACTATAGTATAACGTAAAGACCACCACTGGCTCCCCACAACTCATAAGCGCCCAGCTTTTACTTACAAGAGTCCTGAAAATGTAAACAGAGCTTTAAATAAAAATACTTGTTTTAGACATTATTGTTTATCTGAAAGATAAATGAATTTGGGGAATGATAGGATTATAGGTGATTTTTGTTCTCTTCCCCAAAGGGCTATATTTCTATTTTTTTTAATATTTAGAAGAATCAAGGACTTTAAAAATCATTACATTTTTTCATAAAATAGAAAAATGCTCATTATTAATATTAAATCAGGCTACAAAAATTCTATGTATAATAACTCAATTTGGAAAAACCATTAAGAAAACAGATCTTCAGAAGATAATACTTCAACTTTTTAACATTAGTTATATCTAGGCAGAAAATGACTTATAGAAAATTGGAAAATAAAAGTATAAATGTAGAATAAACCACCCATATCTTTACATATATGTGTGTATATGTATCTATATGTTTAATATATGTATACATACAAATATATACATTCCCTCATACACATCTAGTATTATTTATTTACTCTACATGGCTTGCATCTATATGTTAGCATTGTGTGCACATTTTTCCTCAGTTATTTTTCACAATACTTATCTTTATGTTCTATATTTTCACCAACTGTAATTACATTTATAGTCAGAAAAATGATTAAACTCAATCAAACTTTAACACTTCTCTCCTCCTGGTTTTATTTTTTACTAAAAGTATCCATTTACCTGTTTCTCTTACATATTCCAATCTATAAAATGTTTTCTGATAATCCATACTTACTCTCTTCCGTAATACTTTGGTCTATTTTCTACCTATTGGGAAAGAGAAGAAGGATATTTATGAAATGGAAATGTTCAGAATACAACTCAACATTTTGAACATGTGACAAACTAAAGCATATATTAAGAGAAAGAATTAGAATAAGATTAGAAAAATCAGAGCCTGCAGTCCCAATGCTATCAGCAGATCAACTCTTTCATTTGGACTGGTCACTTCATCTCCCAGGCCTTTTTCTTATAAAACTGTGCTTGTAAAAACAGTTAGACTAAATTATCGTTCATTTCTAGGATTTTATGAATTTGAAAAAAAAAATTTACATCGCTTTATTCAAAAAGTAAAATAAAACGTCCAAAACCTTAATGCCATGGTTGTGTCAGAACAGATTGTGGCTTTCTCTCCCATCCACTCCCTTTCTGTTACACCATATTCCCCATTCTGTTAACATCTCCATATAATCTTGCCCCTTTGTTTGCCCCTTCAGCTCTTCCTTCACCACAGTCTACCTCTCCAAGAGCTTTTCCTGGTCTGTGTGCTCACTGTATCTAAAGAAAGGTCCAACAGAATAGATTCTAAGGAATTTTCCTGGGGTAGACTTAGAATATTAGACCTTTTCATTCAAGAGACATTTATTTAGTGGCAAATAACTGGTAGGCATCATCATAACTGTAATATGACAAACCAGTCGTTACTCTTGAGATTTACATTCTGATGATGAGAGACAGACAATAAGGTTTGAAGAAACAAAACGAACAAGAGAATAGGAAGCAGTCATAAGTGCTGTAATGAAAAGGAGAATGAGTAACAGCAAAGGGGGGACTGATGAGGTGTTTAGGTTGGGTGATCAGGAGACTGCTCTGAGATGACACTTAAACTGGGTCTTGACAGAAGTGGAACAAGGGGGTAGCTTATCGTAGTGGTCCATTGTAGACACCGTGGACTACATTCACTGAGTTCATGCTAGGTGTTATAATTACATTTCTGAATCATTTAATGCTCACAATGAGATGAAGTATTCTACTTCATCCTCATAAGATAGTATTATCATTCTCGTTACACTGCTGAAGAAAACTGAGACTCAGCATGCTTAGGGAACTTGGTCAAGGTGACCTGGTAGAACCCAAGGTGAAACTGGGATTCTTACTCTGAAGTAGCAAGAAGGGCCCAAACCCTTTGTCTATTTGACACTGACTCATCTAAATTAAATATGGCAGTTTCCCAAAGCATCTCAGTCTATCCTTTAGCTGACTATCTCCCTTCACCTCCACACAGAGCCTGACCACCAAGTTTAGGCTACCTACCCATGGGTCATCAAGGTCTGGTACTGTTTTCAGCAAGCTTGAGGTACTTATTCATATTTGAGAAATAAATTTTGCAGTTCAATGAAATGTATGATCTCTAGCATATGCTGCTGGCTTATCTAGCCCAGATCATTGTCTTTGAGCTATTTTTGAATTCCCTAAAATGCAGGTAACTGATACACACACACATACAACTCTTCCTGTGTGACAGTGGTTTTAATTGACTTCTTCCTTAGCCCTCCTCAGGGGAAAAAACAGGCTTTGTCTTCAAATGCAATTCATCTCAACATTCCTTGAATCTCTATAAATATAAGCTATTTTGACTTTTCCTTTAGAACTGATTATTAACATTTGCCTGGTTTCTTCCTATGAGAAAATACATTTTAAACACATGTACATCTTCATTTCTGTAGGAGAGATACAATGTTACCATTTACTGAAAATTGTATTTATGTAACACTTTACCCTTTAGGAATCTTCTGTTGTCTGTTGAAATTGTAGTCAAGTCATTCAAATCCTCAAAAGTAAATTCCACCTGATTTGGTCTTGTTGCATAATTTCTCTGCTCATAAACCTCAGTGTGCTAAAAATATGCCAGCTGGTCCCCACAGCTACAGAGGAAGAGCAGGGCCACAAAACTATTTTTGTTTAAGAGCAAACCTTTGCTTTTGAGAGAAAAATTTAATCTTTAGGTCTTAAATAACTAATTTAAGGTTCTACAGTATTATATGATGAAATGTTATCCAGAACAACTGTGCAGTGTTTATTCAAACTAAAAATATGTAAACCCCTGGTACCTGACTATAGAGGAACACTTGCACATGTATATATGAAGATATATATAAGAATGCTCACTGAAGCACTGTTCACAGTCATTTTAAAAATGGAAATAAATATACACTAAAAGGAATAACTAAACTGCTTTACAGTATAAATGATATGCATGGCTTGAAGGAGTAATGTAGCTCTAAAGGAACTAACATGAAGAGGTCACCAAGACAAACTACTGAGTACAAACATAAGCTGTAATAGTAATACAGTATAGTACCATTTAGGAAAATCACTTGTGCATGCAATAATATATATCTACAGCATAGAGAGAGATCTGGAAAAATATATACCAAATTCAAATGATACCTTGAGGAAGCTGAGAGATAATTAAACTGAGAGGCCCTTGGGAAAGGCAAAATAGGACTTTAGGATTGCCTGTAAAATAATCTTTTAACAAAGAATATCACCATAAAAAACCAGAAATCAAGAATAACTTTTGTACAAACTAACAGTGGAGTCTCAGACACATTAGAATGGGTCCCCCATTCTAATTTGGCATTTCCCTCAAATTGTGGTATCTTTGTAGGTGGCTAAAGATAAATTACCTTATCAGACATATGTGACCGAGGTAAAAACAGAGGAAAGGTCTTGAATATACTCTACTCATTACTGAAAATCTGGGACAAGTACAAGTAGTAGTGAAGACTAAGGAACTGCTGGCCCAAATGGTGTGGCAGTCAGTGGCACCGAAACTGAGCAGGACTCTGTGTTCAGCAAGCTTGCCATATTTACTGCGGGGCCCTCCCAGGTACAACAGCCTCTCCTTGTTCCCTATTTCTTGTATGTAAAAAAAGGTTTTAGTCTCCTAGGCCTTTCCTGAGTTCCAAAGAGGAAACTCAAGCAGGTACTAATCAGGGAAGAATCAAGCAGTTTCTCAAGTAGTAGAAACAAAAGCAGTCAAGAAACAGTAGCTCAGCAATAAAAGCATCCAAGTTCCCCCTCAAGGGATACACACAACAATCGGACATGTATTTTTGAGTTACTCTGCAGGAACTAAGGCCCATACCAGGCAGAGGACGGTGACTATGTGCTGACCCAGAGTTAAGGATTAGGATTCTTAAACACCACCCCATGACCTCACCATCAACCAATGAGAACAAAGTCATTTCCCCTGCAGCCCTCAGCCCAATGTTGCCTTAAAAAAGCCTTCCATGAAAGCCATTGAAGAGTTCAGTTCTTTTCATCAGGAGCTGCCCATTCTCTGCTTAGCTGGGCAATAGGTGTTGTACTTTCCTTCGCCAAACCCAGTGTCAGTAAATTGATTTAGCTATGTTGCAAGTGTGGAGGCAAGTTTGGTTCAGTAACAGGGTTACAACCCAAGACAAATACAAATAGTGATTATTTATTTGATAGTTCTGCATTGGTCTACTTACTATATGCTTCCATTGATTGCCTAAGCAACCATCTTCATAAGACAATTAAAATTTTGGCCTTATATTGCTGAATAATTTTTTTCCTTTACCCAAAACATCTTGAATTAAAAGAAATTAGGTAAACATTGATTAGCACAGTACTGATACAAGAAACAGTAAGTTCAAAACAATATTCACGCACCAATTTACATCTTCTTTGCATTTTTATAATGGAACTGTCAAATAAAACTTAAATACAAACTAATTCTTTTTTCTCTTACTTAGGTAGTGAAGGGGATCAGATCATGCCACTTTAGCATAAGGATTATTTTGAGCTGAAGGGAATTAAGAAAGAGCAAACACAGGAAGAAACATCTGCCCTCCCCATTTCTGTCTAAAACTAGGGCATAGATTTAACTTACCTTTGTAAAGGCATCTTCTTCTCCCGAAACAGGAGCAGAAGAACCTAACTTCAGAGACAACAATGATCACCCAAGATGACTTGAATCTGCGTAATTAATCCTTACTAAGTAGCCCTTACTTACTGTACAGTTCCTAATCACCTTCCCACCTCTCTCGGAAGCCCAGACTCCTGATTCCTTTGTCTTTTACACACTTGAATATTCCTTGTTAAAATGGCATATAAGCCCTTGGGTGTAACTGCCTCTTAGGGTTTTCATTTACCTGCTTTGAGCCCCTCCTCACCGAAGTGCATATGAAATAAATCTTTTCTGTTAATCTCTCTTTTGTTAAGTTTAATTTGTAGGCCCAGACACTGAATTTAAGAGGATAGAGGTTTTTCCTCCCCTACATGTTTAGGGGATGTCTAAGGTATCATTATTTAAGCAGTGACTTGGGATAGTCTTTTCAAACTCACAGACACTATAGCATTACCCTGATAATCAAATTAAAGGATTAGTTGGTAATATAACCACCTTACAATCAATTTGAAATGGATTCATATGAAATCGTACAAATGATTATAAATAATCCTAAAACTAGTTTACTTGCAAGTAGATCAAACTGGGAATTTAAATGTTATATGCAATATAAAAATGTTTGTGTGTATATAAACATTTGTATGCTTATTTCTAAGTTTTTGAAGTTCATGATAATAGTCAAGGACCTTTTTTCAGACAAAAACTGGTTGAAGTCAATGTGGCTAAGACGTGATTTTAAATTAGCACTTGTGCTGAATTATATGCTTTGCTTTCTCTAATTTTCTGTATTTAGTAGGTAACATTTTTTTATGATAGCATATAATGGGTAGATAAAATGAGAAATGAGAACAAAAAATTCCTAACTAAAAATAAAAGGTGCTCATAAAAGGTTTTGTAGCTTGGTCTGCATAAATGTTGTATGTCCTTCCACCACAGAAATAAAACTTTAAGTTAATCTAGCATTATTGAATATAACATAAAGTGCATAATATAAGAATTTGATAGCTAAACAGATGCCATTCTACAATATTTTAAATGTCAATGGAATCCATCAAATTAACATTTATTGTAGAACTTTGTAAGTAATGACCTACTTTCTTCATACATAACACATTTTAATCAAATTCATCAAACCAGACTCTTCCAAACTGAAGTCTTAATTCTTATATTTTATTTTCCACAAAAATAAAAAGGACTTATTTCATATAGAAGTATTTTGCTCTCCAAAGAAAAACTGAAAGCAGCAGAAATTAAAATATATATATATATATATACATAATAATTGTTAATCCTCTCCCTTCCTCTCCCACAATAATATAGATTCATGTTTTGGATTACTTCTTTAATGAAACCCTATTCATGGCCATAGTTCAAAACAGTAGTTCTAAAAAAATGTTTTTTCTAATTTAAATTCAATTTTAAAAAATATATAATTCTGAAGACAAAACCACTAGAATAATGAACTAAAACAGAACACTTCCAAAATGTTCAGTGCTGTTCCTTCCTAACAGTGGTACTGACCTAGTCAGACATCAATACTTCCCTTTTGTTTATATTTGAACAATGGTACATAGAGGCAGCCTCTTTAAACTTAGTCTGGAATTCTAAACGATGCTTTCTGAAAGGGTATAAATACATGAAACGTTAAGGAATATGAGCTTGGCCAAATATTATTAATTTTTCAGGTAGCAACCTAGAGGACGTACATAAAGCCTATATCCAAAAATAAAAATGCTTTCAACTGTCAAAATTTTATTTTGTATTGTTTTTCAAAATGGCTCAGTTATCTGGAGGCATGAAAGAGGGAAGAGGGAGGAAAAAAACTGCACTTGGTGTCTGCTCCTACAATGGTAGATATTGAATTAAAGACTTGTAAGTCAGTAAATATTCAAATCGAGTTTTGGATCTATTTTTACTTCCTATGTAAAAGTGGAGGGGAGGAGGACAGAGAATAAGGAGAGGATTAAAGGGGAGGAAGAGGAAAGGGAGAAGGAAGAGGAGGAAGAGAAAGAGGAAAAGGCAGACTAGGAAGAGGAGAAGGAGCTAATTTAAAACAGCTCAAAGACAATGAAGACTAAAATCAGATACTCTGTAAGGATGTGCAGCATGTAGACAATACAGTTTTCCAGTGAAGAACACATTTTCCACTACATTTTCAAAATTATTGTTCCTTCTCATGCATTTTACACCACAAAAAAAATCAACATGGACAATATTATTGTTGTTTTCTCACTAAGCTGTGTCCAACTCTTTTGCCACCCCCTTGGACGGTAGCTCACCAGGCTCCTCTGTCCATGGGATTTCCCAGGCAAGAATACTAGAGTGGGTTGCCATTTCCTTCGCCAGGGGATCTTTCTGACCCAGGGATCAATCCCATGTCTCCTGCATTGGCAGGTGAACTCTTTACTTCTATGTCACCAGGGAGGCCAATAATGTGGATAACAGACTTCAACAAACCAAAAAAATAAAATAAAAACCACAAGAAAAAGCAGTGCCAGCACAGTGAAGGAGTGGGTACCTGTCAAAGAACTACATATTAACAAATGACATGCAAGGAAAAGGTGACCAAGAAAACAAGATCAAGAAGTGTCATGGAACTTACAAAGGCTGTCTAACATTTACCCTCCATTAATAGTAAAATCCAAATAGAAAAAGGAGTACGTCAAGGCTGTATATTGTCACCCTGCTTATTTAACTTATATGTAGAGTACATCATGAGAAATGCTGGGCTGGAAGAAGCACAAGCTGGAATCAAGACTGCTGGGAGAAATATCAATAACCTCAGATATGCAGATGACACCACCCTTATGGCAGAAGGTGAAGAAGAAGTAAAGAGCCTTTTGATGAAAGTGAAAGAGGAGAGTGAAAAAGTTGGCTTAAAGCTCAACATTCAGAAAACTAAGATCATGGCATCCGGTCCCATCACTTCATGGCAAATAGATGGGGAAACAGTGGAAACCATGGCTGACTTTATTTTTTGGGGGACTCCAAAATCACTATGGATGGTGACTGTAGCCATGAAATTAAAAGACACTTACTCCTTGGAAGGAAAGTTATGACCAACCTAGACAGCATATTAAAAAGTAGAGACATTACTTTGTCCACAAAGGTCCATCTAGTCAAGGCTACGGTTTCTCCAGTAGTCATGTATGGATGTGAGAGTTGGACTATAAAGAAAGCTGAGCACAGAAGAATTGATGCTTTTGAACTGTGGTGTTGGAGAAGACTCTTGAGAGTCCCTTGGACTGCAAGGAGATCAAACCAGTCCATCCTAAAGGAGATTAGTCCTGGGTGTTCATTGGAAGGACTGATGTTGAAGCTGAAACTCCAATACTTGATGCGAAGAGCTGACTCATTTGAAAAGACCCTGATGCCGGGAAAGATTGAGGGCAGGAGGAGAAAGGGACGACAGAGGATGAGGTGGTTGGATGGCATCACTGACTTAAAGGACATGAGTTTGGGTGAACTCTGTCTGGGGTTAGTGATGGACAGGGAGGCCTGGCGCGCTGCAGTTCATGGGGTCGCAAAGAGTCGGACACAATTGAGTGCATGAACTGAATAGTAAAATAAACTTCTGGGTTCCTACCTTCCTCCTCAATTCCATAACATTTTTGGTGGTATCGTAACTGAGAAAGGGCTTGTATGCCTACAGCGTAGAAAGCTAAACCCTGACAGTAGGTGTTTACGGTAAAGTTAGGGTGTATGTCAGGGCTCCTAGCAAGGGAATAGGAGACAAGCCTCAGATTCCCACTTGGTCTTTGAGTTAGCATGTTTTTTTAAATAGGGGAAAGTGGCTAGGATTAATTATGGTCTTATGATGTCTCTTAATCACAGTTTCCGGAGTCGAGATGTCTCAGGTTTAGGATTCTCTCGGTGGTGGTCCATGGCTCAGGGGTCTGTTAGCTCATCTTTCCTTGGATAAACAACCTAATTTGTACATTAATGATGATATTTATAATAGCAATTTCAGGACATTAATGATTTTATCAACAACAGTAATTTTAGTTATCTGATTCTGGTTGATCCATGTTCAGTTAGCACAGGTCGGGGTGGATGGTACTCAATCGCAATATTTAGATCAAAATTTGAAGTATTAAGAATACAGGATGCTTTCCATTGTGTTTTATACTTTATCCAAGAAAACACTAAGCTTCAGCATGCAAAGCAGGATAGCTCTCTATGCGCTGTTGGATTTTACAAATTCAATAAAGAATATTTATATTTTTTAAAGCTCTGCAATTACTATACAGGGACTTGCTGAAAGCCAGGTATTCAGCTTCTTGATATTAGTTATTTTTTTATTAGTAGACTATATTAGAAAGGTGAATAGGTAAATTTTTAAAAATAAACTTCTTTTCCCACTATTTTCCCACCTTAGATTCAAGTAACTTCTAGTAGTAGGGCTAAAGAGGTGGAAACTATCAATCTGTTTACGTTAACAGTTCAACAGTAAAGGCATTTTTCTGGAATTGTAGATGTGATCCCTTTTTAAATGTACTTCTACACCAAGGCATCATTAATTTTTTTACACAGAAGCATAAAGATGACATTAAAATAAGGTGAAAGCAGGTTTTTGAATGGATAGGTTGATTTTTAAATAGTTGGTCTAATAACTCAATACTATTACTGAACATTCAAAAAATGCTTTCCAGATACAGCACATAATATAAGTGTTAAATAAGGGATCATCATAATACCCAAGAGACATATGAGCATGATAGTATTTTTTTATAGAGTCAAAAGTTAAGCTATAGGCTGTGTCAGCACAGAGGTAATCAGAACTGAAGTGTATGATTTCAATTAAACTGCTTTCCTCCCACTCCTGTACCAAACTCATACTCTCACCTAGCAGAGCATGTCCTCTGAAACAGAATAAATGTTAAACATGTGCTCTGTACCTCCTGTTCATTTACTTAAGTCTTTATTAAGCACCTATACTTATGTGTCAAGCAATGTTCAAGGCACCTGGGAAATACTAATAAACAAAATAGAGTAATCTCTCTACTTTCACGGAGCTTATATTCAAGAAAAAGAAGAGAGCAATAAACATAATAGGTAACGAAATTATACAATATGTTACAGATTGAGAAGTGTTATGGAAACAAAGATCGGTGAGGACTGGAAATTCTGGGGGTGATAAAGTATAATTTTAAACACAATGATCAGGATGGGCCTCACTGAGATGAGGAGACTTGAAGGATATGAAAAAATTAGCCATGTGGATACCAGAGAAAACTTCTAGTAAGAGCTCAAGAGCATTTGAGGAATACCATGAAGGTTGGTGTGGCCAAAGCACGACAGGAGAGAAAATGAGTGACAGAGAAATAGTAGATGAGCACAGCAAAACAAAGCAGATGTGGTGATTATACAGGGCCTTATAAGTCATGCTAAGACTTGGCTTTTACTCTGAAACAGGAAACCGATGCACAGTTCAGAGAAGAGTGACATGATCTGACTGTAGTTTCAAAAAGAACATCCTATGATGAGAATTCAGACCAGGAGGGGAAAGATCAGTTAAGAATCATTTCTGTTACACAATAAGAGGGTAGAATAATTTAGTATGACAAATTGATTTCAATATATAGAAGTCTATTTCTTGCTAACATAGGCAGACCTCAGAGATATTGTGGGTTCGGTTCCAGAACACCACAATAATGCAAATATTGCAATAAAGTGAGTCTCACAAATTATTTGGTTTCCCAGTGCATGTAAGTTAGTATTTGCATGCATGCTACTGTGTAATAGCATTACAACTAAAAAACAATATACATATCTTAATTTTAAAATATTCTATTGCTAAAAAATGTTAACCATCACCTGAAACTTCAGTGAGTCATAATCCGGTGCAAGGTCTTACCTAATGTTGATGGCTGCTGACTGATTAATAAGAGTGGTGGCTGCTGAAGGTTGGGAAGCTGCGGCCATTTCTTAAAATAAGACAACGATGATGTCTGCCTCACCCATGGACTCTTCTTTTCATGAACAATTTCCCTGCAGCATGCAATACTATTTGGTAGTATTTTACCCAGAGTAAAACTTTCAAAGGGAGCCAATCCTCTCAAATTCTGCTTTATCAACTAAGTTTATGTAATATTCTAAAACCTTTCTTGTCATTTCGACAATCTTCACAGCACATTCCCCAGCACTTGACTCCACCTCAAGAAATCCCTTTCTTTGCTCATCCATAAGAAGTAAGTCCTCATCTATTGAAGTTTTACATGAGATTGCAGCAATTCAGTCACATCTTCAGGCTTCACTTCTAATCCTAGTTCTCTTGATATTTCTACCACATCTGCAGTTACTCCCTCCACTGAAGTCAAGAACCCCTCAAAGGCATCCATGAGGATTGAAATCAACTTCTTCCAAACTCCTGTTAATGTTGATATTTTGACCTCTTCCTGTGAATCATGAATTTTATTCATGGCATCTAGAAAAAGGTGATTCCATTCCAGAAAGTTTTCATTGGCTTTGCTCAGATCCATCTACAGATATAAAACACATTTCTTAAATAATAAAGACCTAGAAGTCAAAATTACTCCTGATCCAAGCTGCAGGATGGATGCTGCATTAAAAGCGGAAGTGTCAGTTGCTCAGTTGTGTCCAACTCTTTGCAAACCCATGGACTGTAGCCCAGTGCCAAGCTCCTCTGTCCATGGGATTCTCCAGGCAAGAGTAGTGGAGTGGGTTGCCATTTCCTTCTCTAGGGGGTCTTCCCAACCCAGGGATCAAACTCACATCTCCTACCTTGCAGGCAGACTCTTTACCACCTGAGCTTCCAGGGAAGCCCACAGACATGAAAAAAAACATTAATCTCATGTATCTCCATCAGAGTCCTTGGGTGATCAGGTGCATTGCCAATGAGCAGCAATATTTTGAAAGGAATGGCTTTTTCTGAGAAGTAGGTCTCAACAGTGGGCTTAAAATAGTAAACTACATTGTAAACAGATGAGCTGTCATCCAGGTTTCTTTGTTCCATTTATAGAGCACAGGCAGAGTAGACTTAGCATAACTCTTCAGGGCCTTAGGATTTTCAGAATGGTAAATGAGCACTGGCTTCAACTCAAAAGTGACCATCTGCACTAGAGACCTAACAAGACCCCTAACCCTGTCCTCTGAAGCCAAGCATTGACTTCTCCTCTCAAGCCATGAAAGACCTAGATGACTATTCTTCCCATGTAAAGATACGAATTCCAATTTTATCCACACTGAAAATCTGTTGTTTTGTATAACGACCGTTGTTAATTATCTTAGCAAGATCTTCTGGATACTTGCTGTAGCTTGTATATCAGCACTTGCTGCTTCATCTTGCACTTTGATGTTACAAGATGGCTTCTTTGCTTAAACCTCAGGATCCAATCTTTGCTAGCTTCGGACTTTTTTTCTGCAGTTTCCTCACCTCTCTCAGTCTTCATAGAATTGAAGAGAGTTACGACTTAGCTCTGGATCAGGCTTTGGCTTAAGGGAATGTGGTGGTTGGTTTGATCTTCTATCCAGACCATGGAAACTCTCTCCACACCAGCTATTAACTATTTCACTTATTTATCATCTGTGTGTTCACTGGAGTGGCACTTTTCAGGAACTTATCCTTTGCATTCACGACCTGGCTAACTGTTTAGCACAAGAAGCCTAGCTTTTTGGTCTCTCTCAGCTTTCAACCAGCCTTCCCTACTAAGCTTAATCATGCCTAATTTCTGATTCAGTGAGAGATGTGCAATTCTTTCTTTCACATAAACACTTAAGAAGCTATTGCAAGGACTATCAATTGGCCTAATTTCAATATTGTTCTGTCTCGGGGAATAGGGAGGCCTGAGGAGAAGGAGAGAGATGGGGGGAATGGCCAGTCGATGGAGCAGTCAGAAAATCCACATTTATTAATTCTGCCATCTTATGTGGAGGTGGTTAATGGTGCCCCAAAACAATTACAGTAGTAACACTATCACAGATCACCAGAACAAAATGTCAACAATGCAAAATTTGAAATATTGTGGGAATTCTTAAAATGTGACACAGAGACACAAAGTGAGCAAATGCTAATGGAAAAATGGCTCTGACAGACTTGTGTGAAATGCAGGGTTACCACAAACCTTCAATTTGTTAATGTATTATCTGCAAAGCACAACAAAACTAAGTATGAAAGTGAAAGTCGCTCAGTTGTGTCCGACTCTCCGCGATCCCATGGACTATTCAGTCCATGGAATTCTCCAGGCCAGAATACTGGAGTGGGTAGCCATTCCCTTCTCCAGGGGATCAGTCCCTGCATTTCAGGGACTGAACCCAGGTCTCCCGCATAGCAGGCGGATTACCAGCTTAGCCACAAGGGAAGCCTAAGAATACTGAAGTGGGTAGCCTATCCCTTCTCCAGCGGATATTCCTGACCCAGGGATCGAACTGGGGTCTCCTGCATTGCAGGCAGATTCTTTACCAACTGAGCTATCAAGGAAGCAAAAACTAAATATGCCCTGTATATAATTTCTAGGTAAGTATTCAGGTCAAGAACACAACTGTCCTACATCCAAGTATCTTCCATCTTGTAGCTCCACCATCTCCTTGTCGAGAGTTCCTAGTTTTTATCTGAATCCAAGCAGAAGGTAAAAATAATTCAGAAGGACTTGGGTGGAAAGTTTTAATGGACCCAACATTAACCTTCACTTCTATTCCACAAGAGAAAATTTTCACATGGACATGACTATTGAAAAAAAGAAAAAAAAAGCTGATGAAATTTAGAGTAACCTTATTTCCAAAGAAAGAATGGATTTGGGTGGGAATCTAGCAGTTTCCAAAGTACATACCTGAATGGTAGCTATGGAGATAGTAAGAAGTGGTAGAATTCTAGACATGTTCTGGACTTATTCTGAAGACAGACCCAATAGGACTTCCTGATGGAATAATTGTGGGGAGATGAGAGAGAAAAAAATAAAAAGCAATCAAGGATGATGCATGGTTTGGATTGGTTCAACTGTAAGTAACGAACTGCCAGTAACTGAGATGTGCAAGGCTCTGGTAAAGCAGGTTTGGGAAGGAGAATAAAGGTCAGTTCTCCTTTGGACGTGTTATATTTGGAATGCCCACTAGATAACTGGAGGAGGAGGTAGAACAGATGCTGGATATATAGTCTGGATTTGGGGAGAATGAACTGGACTGGAAATATAATCAAGACCATGTGATTATTCTATTCACATATAACTTTTTATTCAATGTTTTAATGTCCAATGATAAATCCCTGCTTGACTCAATTATTAGTGAAAAAATCATTACCATTCTTTCTGCATTTTTAGCTACTAGTCTACTGGAAAGAACAATCTTCTCCCCTTTGTTTTCCTCTTTGTATTGGAGAAGGTTTTTCTTTAAGTAACATTATAGACTTACAAATTCTCTTTTCATTCAATGTGTTGTAATTCATTACTATGATTCTTTCTGATGTCAAATTGTCCCACATTTTGCTTGTAGGAACTCTTCAAATGGGATCCTATGTATTTTTGACACATCCTCATCCACCTGCTTTCTGACGTAAAATGCTCCCAGACCTCCCACCCCTATATTCTAGAATCAGGAAATTTCTCTAAGGAGCATTGACTCCTTTTAGTAGGAAATAGTACTTGGAAAGTAAAATCTGAGCACTGGTTTTATTCATTCTTACTGGGACATTTCTTCTAAGACCCTTCCATGAACTGAGATGGAAAATACATTTTAAAAAATCTATAAGGTCATATTGATACCTCCAATTCAAATTCAATTCCACACTGTATTTGTCATTTTCCTCCCATTCCATATTTGTATCTCCTAAAACTTTGGTTCCCCAAAATCCAATATAATTACTCCTTTGCTCTATCCTATGTTACAATAGGATAACTGCAGAATTTCTGAACAAGTACCAATAACAACAACAAACTAACTATAGTTAAAAGATCTTTTCATATGTTTCAGATCTTAGAATATTTCCTTCTACATCTGTATAGCCAAAACAATGTTTAAAAGCTACTTAATTTGGATGATTTGTTGTCATTCAGTCGCTCAGTAGTGTCTGACTCCGTGACCCCATGGACTGTAGCATGCCAGGCTTTCCTGTCCTTCACTATTTCCTGGAGCTTGCTCAAACCCATGTCCATCGAGTCGGTGATGCCACCCAACCATCTCATCCTCTGTCGTCCTCTTCTCCTGCCTTCAATCTGTTCCAGCATCAGGGTATTTTCCAATGAGCTGATGCTTCACATCAGTTGGCCAAAATATTGGGGCTTCAGTTTCAGTATCAGTCCTTCCAGTGAATATTCCTTTAGGACTGACTGGTTTGATCTCCTTGCAGTCCAAGGGACTCTCACGAGTCTTCTTCAACACCACTGTTGGAAGGCATCAATTCTTCAGCACTCAGCCTTCTTTACAGTCCAACTCTCACATCCATACATGACTACTGGAAAAATCGTACCTTTGACTATATGGACCTTTGTCAGCAAAGGGGTGATATAACGTTTTGGATTTGTTATGTTCACTTGTTTCTATTTGTATTCAATTTTAGAGTGTTTTTAATCCTTTTTATTTAATTTGGTTATTTAAATATGTGAGACACTTGCATAGTTCAGAAGTAACACCCTCAGAGAAGTCTCACTTCCACCCTATCCCCTCTACACTGCTCCTCACCCACTCCTTATGGAAAACTATTTCACTATTACCTGGGTTAACCTTCCTGTGTTTCTCTTTTGCAAAAGATTTATTTCTCTCTTATTTTCCCTTCTTTATTACTAAATAGGGACCATAATTACTACATATAAATTCTGTATGTGGACATAATTCATATCAGCTCATAGAATTCTTCCTTATTCTTTTTAGTATTGTAATTTATTCAATCAGTTGCCTAGGAACATTTAGATTTTTTTCAACATTCTGCCATTACAAATAATCCTACAGTGAAAAACTTTTGAGCATACGCTATTTCATATTTGTACAGGCAATTCATCAGAGTTAGAGTAGAACTTGGACTGCTAGGTCAAATGATAAATGCAGATGTTAGACATTACAAAACTACCATATAAAGTTGTAGCATTTCACATTCCCATCAGCAATATATGAGTGCCTATTTCCTCACGGGTTTACCAACTAAGAGTATATTCTCAGCTGCTGGACGTTTGCCAATCTGAAAAGTGAAAATTTTCACTGTATATTTTAATTTGCATTTCTCTTATTAATGAAGTTGAACATCTTTTCATATATTATCATGTCATATATATGTATCTCTTTTGGTGAACTGTCTATGACTTTTGATTTTTAAAATCATGATTTAAATCTTCTATTGATGGAAAAATTACTTCAATAATGTTACAATGATGCCTTCAAACTTTGTTTTAAGAAGTAAAGAATAAAACAATAAGAAATGGAAGAATGTATATATTCACTGAAAAGAATACTAACATCACTTAAAGCTATATTGTCTTATTCTATCCTGTTCCAAACAGCCTATTAAAAAGTGAGAAGAATGTTAAGAAAAATGCATTCAAGTTACAATTTTATGATGTTAAGTAGCATTAACAGTTAATCCCACAAACAACCACACCACTGAAAAAGTTCAAAGTTTGGGAAACAAATGATTGAGAGACATTTCATAATGGTTTCATTGCACCCACCTCATTAGTACAGGTAATTCTCCGAGGATGAGGGGCTTCTTGTTGCAGTTGATATACTGGGAAGTTAGAAAATAAAAGATGTCAGTTTCCCTTATGCAGAACATCTGAATATATTAGGAATCAAAATCTGCCTGCTTTTTAACTTTCATAAGAAAACTGTGGTACAGTCCTATTTGCTATTAAATTAAATTTTGTTATGAAAAAAGTAAAGAAAGTAAGCTAAAGTATATTTAGTGAAAGCCCAGAAGCAAACACAAATAAAAAAAATTATAAGCCACAGAGTGTTACAACAACTCAATACTGGATATTTGGCTCTGCTCTCCATAATCTGGTCATTTATTTTCCTCAATTTTTATGGATATATTACATAAAGAATGTCTCTGTTATAAACAAATATTATTTGTGTATTTTAACAGCACATTATTAAGTGTCAAACTTGAAACTAAAATTAGGATTTATAGGCTAGATGTAACACATACACTGTTTTTCCCCCCATTTATCTTGTGAACATATATCTTCAAAGATAATCTCTCCTAGAAACAAAGTTTCTGAGCCAAAGTTACTACCACTTATTCAACTAAGGTAAATGCAGCAAGAGAGAATTCAAACACCAAATAGCTAGCCAAAGGATAATTTTCTGGACATCTGAAAATGGACTGGTGAAAAACTTTATCAATACCATGACCTTCTAAGGGCTTCCCAGGTGGCTCAATGGTAAAGAATCTGCCTGCCAATGCAGGAGCTGCAGGTTCAATAAGTGGGTCAGGAAGATCCCCTGGAGAACGAAAGGCAACCCACTCAGTGTTCTTGCCAGGATAATCCCATGGATAGAGGAACCTGACTGGCTATAGTCCATGGGGCTGCAATGAGTCAGACACGATGGAGCACACACACACACATGTCCTCTAAGCCTCACTTCAGGCCTTTTGACCTTACACAAAGAAAAAATCAAAAGAATGTATGGTTATCAGAGAAAGTGTGTTTATGTAGGTCTAAGTTTATCTCTTGGAGAAAATCTGTTTTCTATTTCTACACATATAATCAACATAACTGAATTTAATAGTGTATTTATATACATAGACATTTGGTCAATGTAATATCTGGGACAGCATCTGGGATTGTCAAATAATACAAGGCTCACATTTCAAGTGGACATATTATATAGACTCTGCCTCTGATGATATTCACATATAGTGCAGAGACATATTTAAATATATACAGTTAGACTATGTATATGTGTGTGTATGAAAGTGAAAGCCACTCAGTCATTTCTAACTCTTTGCGACCCCATGGACTATTTGCAAGCCCATGGACTATATACAGTCTGTGGGATTCTCCAGGCCAGAATACTGGAGTGGATAGCCTTTCCTTTCTCCAGGGGATCTTCCCAACCCAGGTCTCCTGCATTGCATGTGGATTTTTCACCATCAGAGCCACCAGAGGAGCCTGTTTGTGTATACATACAGTAAATATACTAAGAACATAGACAGACACACATCACTGCTCTGTACTGCTATGTAAAGGCACACTGAAATTGCAAATCTGAACTCCTGAACTAGACCACCTGGAATTTGAATGCTGGTGCTCTGCCACTAACACTGCATACTGAGTATCAGTTTTCATATTTGGGGATAACAATAGTTTCTACTTTACAGATAACTGAAAGGATTAAATATTATACATAAAAGACTTAAAACAGTCCCCAGCATATGATAAACAACAAAGATTAGCTATTTTTATATGTAGGTTACTGATACTAATACAGAAAATTCTTTACAATAAATATTTGATTATCACAACGCATCTTCAGGTCATCACCAAAACATAACAACATGGTAATGCTATGATTTAAAATGGTGCTAAGAAGATGGAGCTTTACTGTTTAAGAATCAAAAAATAAACAAAACACTTCCTCATTTAATAATGTTTGACATCTACTGATAGAAATGTATTCCTTTGCCTTATTCTCCTTGTTGCAAAAATCGCCGAGACAAAATATATTAAAATAGTTTAGATAACCATATTTTACAGAGAAAGTTGGTTTTTCAAAAATACTCCTGTGAATATGTTTTTTATGGATTAAACAGATAATATGAAGGGGATAATTCTGAGATGGGAAGGGAAGAGAAAAAGCAGTGACAATAAATTTGTGTGGCCCACTTAGCGAGAGCACGTGTGCATCACCAGAGCACACATGTTGCATCATTTTAATCGTGTCCAACTTTGCGACCCTATGGACCATAGGCTCCTTTGTCCATGGGATTCTCCAGGCAAGAATACTGGGGTGGGGTGCCATGCCCTCCTCCAGGGGATTGTCCCAACCCAGGAATGGAACCTGCATCTCCTGGGTTTCCCACAATGACAGGCATGTTCTTTACCACTGAGACACGTATGAAGCCCAGAGATAATTGTAAATCTCCATCCTCCCAAGAGGACCAAAACATAATTTGCAGAAAAGGTCCATTCTTGAGGTCCACTTCTCCCTATTTGTAACTAAGACGTGAAAATTCAGTTCACATTTCTGTTTTGAGCAGTAGTTTTGCTTTGTCAAGAAAATGGTTTAGAAAGTAGGGTCACCTATGGAAACTCAATTATGAGAACTGAGTAGTGTCCAAGGAGGACATTACAAGTTATTAGATAAGTGTTGATTTTGAGTAAAAGCACAAAATATCATAGCATCTGGTTATCATCAGTAATGCATTTACCTTTTCAGTAAGCAAGTATTAAGATAAGCCAGTATGAAAAAGAGTGATAACCTCATAAGAATTTTACTCTTTGCTTCCATCAGAGTTTCAAAGGGTATAGTTCTGTTTGATTGAGAAGAGTAATTTTTAGACAAACACCTCCCCTATTGGCTTGGTACCAAGGGTTAATCTAGCTCTATGACTCATTTTTAATAAAAATACATATAAAGGGAGGGTCTTTGAATATTGGATATAACTGAATATAACATATGAATTCAGGGAATGTTCATCAAAAGGATCATAAAAAATCATAAACTGTAATTAATAAGAATAATTAATTCAGACCTGCCTCTTGAGAAACCTATATGCAGGTCAGGAAGCAACAGTTAGAACTGGATATGGAACAACAGACTGGTTCCAAATAGGAAAAGGACGTCAAGGCTGTATATTGTCACCCTGCTTATTTAACTTCTATGCAGAGTACATCATGAAAAACACTGGGCTGGAAGAAGCACAAACTGGAATCAAGATTGCCGGGAGAAATATCAATAACCTCAGATATGCAGATGACACCACCCTTATGGCAGAAAGTGAAGAGGAACTAAAAAACCTCTTGATGAAGTGAAAGAGGAGAGTGAAAAAGTTGGCTTAAAACTCAACATTCAGAAAACTACGATCATGGCATCTGGTCCCATCACTTCATGGCAAATAGATGGGGAAACAGTGTCAGACTATTTTTTGGGGCTTCAAAATCACTGCAGATGGTGACTGCGGCGATTTTGAAATTAAAAGATGCTTACTCCTTGGAAGAAAATTTATGACCAACCTAGATAGCATATTGAAAAGCAGAGACATTACATTGCCTACAAAGGTCTGGTTAGTCAAGGCTATGGTTTTCCCAGTGGTCATGTATTGATGTGAGAATTGGACTGTGAAGAAAGCTAAGCACTGAAGAATTGATGCTTTTGAACTGTGGTGTTGGAGAAGACTCTTGAGTCCCTTGGACTGCAGGGAGATCCAACCAGTCCGTTCTAAAGGAGATCAGCCCTGGGTGTTCTTTGGAAGGAATGATGCTGAAGTTGAAACTCCAGTACTTTGGCCACCTCATGCGAAAAGCTGACTCACTGGAAAAGACTGTGATGCTGGGAGGGATTGGGGGCAGTAGGAGAAGGGGACAACAGAGGATGAGATGGCTGGATGGCATCACCGACTCGATGGACCTGAGTTTGAGTGAACTCTGGGAGATGGTGATGGACAGGGAGGCCTAGAGTGCTGCAATTCATGGGGTCGCAAAGAGTCAGACACGACTGAGCGACTGAACTGAAATTTAGAAGGTAGTTTTTTTTGTAATTTAAGCTGAAAGTCAGCTGAAACTTAAATTGCACAATCGTGTAATAATTCACCAAAAATTAATAGCCAAATTCAAGATGAGAAGATGTATGATTAAAGTACTCAGCATTTTTCAATCACCTCAAAAGTGTCAATGTTTATGTACTTCTTACAGAAATTCTTAGTACCTAGAGACAATACATTGTGAATCACGTTCAGAGTCCACAAGCTGGCATCTTGAGGTCAAAATTGGCTTACATGTGTTTTTTCAGCATCTGTTTTTTAAATTAAAGTTTGTTTTTAACATTTAAAAATTAAGAGATTTAGCAACAAAAATAAAAGCAAAAGAGAATTCCAGCTCCTCTTGAAACTGTTAAGCCCCTGGTTGATTTCAAGAAAGACATATTGAAAAGCAACAAAACTACATTTGTTTTAAGAGTTCTCAACGTGGACATCTTGCTAACTCCTACTTAATTATTGATTTGAATTTGTAAGGTTTTAGAATTATGTTCTCACAAGCTCAACTGAACCAAAATCAGAATGCACAAAATAGATACAGGTTAAATGTTTCTTATAGAATCACATTATGAAAAGCTGCTTGGACCCCACCAAGCTAAAGACACAAGAAAAATCCTTAACATGCTGCAACTTTTGACATGAGAATGTAACTGTCCCCTGCAGTTTCATAGATGTAGTACAGAATAGATGTGAACAATCAAAACATTCTGAATAGCTTTCATTCTGCTTATATCTCCTTATGTGGACAGACATGCATGATTTTTTTAAAGTCTCAATCCATTTAGATTTTACCACACCATTTTGAGAATTACTTTAATTATAAAAATTTTAAGTCACAATACAGAGAAGGTAACATATGCATTAAGGTTTGTCAGTCCCAAAGATGATCAAACAGAATTTGTTACTCATCAACTCTGAAAAAGGCATATATAGGAATTAAACAAAATGTCACAGCTCAATTATTGAGGGTACTGGGCAGGGTCTTTTACCCCAGTAACTTAAAACTTCAACCACTCATGATGATGAAATAAGGGTGTCAGAGACTTGAGTTCTAAAAAAACCTTTTCCTATTAAAATGCACAGACTCTAGGACGTGTGAACTTCTTACAGTATTATTATTAAATACCTTACTGGGGATTATTTACAGTTACCTGGACATAAAACTGTAAAAGTGACTGTGAGTGGCAAAGGCAAAAGAAAACAGAAGAATTCAACCCACATCTCAATTTCTTCCTAGAATCAGAAATTTGACAAACACATTTAACAATCTAAACAATCATACCAATTACTTCAATGTGAGAATGTAATTTTTACATGTTTCTCATTAGTTAAAATGTGCACATACACAAATTCTTAGACAACATCATGATTTCATAAAGTAATTTCACATGACTCATTTTAAATATGGGATGGGCCTTTCAGCTTAGCTTTAACAGTTTAATCACAAAATTTCTTTGAATTGGAAGTTTTTGCATTTGATGGTCAGAAAACAAAGTCTATTCTAATAATCTCCTCTTTGTTCTACTATTAAAATGATGAGGGGTGACAGTGTTCTTCAGGCTTGAAGTCACTAAAAGAAACTATAAAAACTCAGTATTATCACCAAAATAAAAGAGGAAATATGCCATTTTTAAGACAAATGGTTGCTACTCTAAGACATATGAAGATACAGAAAATACAAATTGCATATACCACATTTAGCAGTCAATATTCTGCAGGGTGAAAAATCACCACCAAGATTAAATAACAGTCTGAGGTTTTATAAATGCTCTTACATTAAAATGCGCAAGGCACAAGTCAGAGCAAAGGGAATAAAGATAAATTGAAAACCAGAAAATGCAGAGAAAAATTTTTAATAGGCCTCCCACCAATGAGATTATATGACAAAATCTTTGCAAGGTAAAGAACATTAGTCATTTTTGTTCATTCTTTGAACTATACCTCCCAGAAACAAAAAGAAAGCAACAGGAGTGAGGGAAAATACATCCATGGAAATATTTTTAGAGACTGTTCATTTTTGAACATTTTGTGCTTACTATAATTAGCCCAAAGTGGAAACCTATTAAACAATATATTGTTCTGGGAACACAAAACAAATAAGAATCTGAATTCCTGCTCTTTCAGTCAGCAAATTTCAACAACTTACAAATATCAAAATACAGAATAACTCGATATTTACAAAGATGCTAATAATCTATATTTAAACTTTTTTAGGTTGCTTATTCGACTCTATACAGCATAAAGAAGTTTACAGTACTGGTTTCTACAACAGTGCATCCGTGGATTTAAAAAAAAAACTACTGTATTAACCTTATTTCAATGTTTTAAAAATCTGAAATAGCTTTTATTTGATGCAACAATATTCTCTAGGAAACAAGGAAGGGAATATAAAGGACTAAGAACATAGACTCATTAGAAAAAAATTGTATTCTAATGTAAAGTTTAAAGAACAATATAGAATTCAAATGTCTCTTATATTTGAGAAGGCAATTCCTAAAAAAAAACAAAAAAAACAAAAAACTTTCTTTTGCCTCTTTTTACCCATTCTTTCTAGCAATTTAGCCTCTTGACTTATCATCATTTATTTATTCCTTTTTGATATAAAGTCAGGATCTGAGAAAAGACTCCTTGAATTCTCAGTTAGTTCTCCTTGCATTAGTTTCTCCAGCCATTGTCAGCAAGCGGTCTCAAGTTCTGTAATACAGAGTTCCATGTGAACTCAGGCGGATGAGATGCATTCCTAACATGCAAACCATGTACAGGCTTCGTGGAAATGTTCCTGTTTCCCCCCCGTTTCTTTTCCTGTGCTAGTCACAAATCCTGTTGTAAATTAATTTTTCAATAGTGGGCACAAAATTGAGTCAATCTTCATATCTACTGAAGATTAGATTATGTAATCTAAAAATATCTTAAAATATTAAAAATATCTTAATATTTTTATGTTACTTATAAAGCACTATAACCCATCCAATTTAAAATTATTTGTACACTTACAGTAAGATTTCCAAACAGGAGGTCTATATTCATCTGTGTCTGAAAGAAAAAACAAATTAATGTTACTGAATATTTGTATTTTAAATGAGTTATTTTAACCATTAATTCATTTAATATATATTTGTTGAGGTCTATTTGTCCTAGGCATTGTGCTAGGCACTAAAGGGTATTCAAAGATTTTTAGTCTTGGTCCCCCCTTCCTTGGAATAAAATTTCACAGAGTTGTTTGAAGAAAATTATTGTTATTTATTCAACTGCATATCACTTGAGAACACCAAGCTTAACTGTTACTGTTTTATCATCACTGAGATAACAGTCAATAATGTCTCTGGGCTTAACTTTCATTCCACTGAAAGATTCCTGAACTCATTGGAATTTTTCACTTTGGGAGGATGCCAGCATATTAACATTAGGAGAAAAGAACAGCAAGGTATGGACCTTCAGTTCAGTTCAGTCGCTCACAGCACGTCAGGCCTCCCTGTCCATCACCAACTCCCAGAGTCTACTCAAACTCACATCCATCGAGTTGGTGATGCCATCCAGCCATCTCATCCTCTGTCATCCCCTTTTCCTCCTGCCCCCAATCCCTCCCAGCAACAGTCGTTTCCAATGAGTCAACTCTTTGCATGAGGTGGCCAAAGTACTGGAGTTTCAGCCTTAGCATCATTCCTTCCAAAGAACACTCAGGGCTGATCTCCTTCAGAATGGACTGGTTGGATCTCCCTGCAGTCCAAGGGACTCTCAAGAGTCTTCTCCAACACCATAGTTCAAAAGCATCAATTCTTCGGCACTCAGCTTTCTTCACAATCCAACTGTCACATCCATACATGACCACTGTATGGACCTTAGTCCTCATACATCCTGGACAATCAAAACCAGGAAATGAGAAACACTTCAGTGTAGGTGAGTGTATCTAGGGAGCTACTAAGAACATGAGGTGAACATGTGCTCTCCAGGCCCATTCACCTCCCTCTGCTTGAATGTGGATTAGGAGAGTGTGAAGAGGCAGTGGAAAGTGATGAGGAGAAAGGAGAGGGGACCGGCAGCCTGGCATTCTCATCTGTAAAGCACAGCTGAGGAATCATCTTGCCAGCTCGAAGTCATGCCTGCAAGGCCGTGCAGCCAAACCAGCAGATAGCATTTTGGTGTCGGGAGGTGTAGCCAGACACATCACCTGGCTCTGCTGGAATCCAACATAAACCCATTGAGGAATCTGATCCTAAAAATCGTGGTCTCCAAGGAAACAAGGAAATTCACAGGAAGTCTACTGAGAAGGGTGACACTTGGATATGTAGCTCATATTAAAATTGTCACCGACTGAACACATTCAGCCCCCAAACCCCAACCTTTAAAATGCAATCTTACACTTCATTTTTGATGTGTTACCATAAACCACCACATGAATCAGAGGGCTACAGTAAGACTACCAATGATGGGCAAAAGGACACAAGAGGGAAATTCCACGTCATGTAGAAATTACTTGGCACCAGGAGAAGTTTTCATGTACGTTTTCTCAAAGAATGAATAAAAGATGACATGAATAAATGAATGAAGTAATGCAGTAAATAGAGTTGACTCTCATTATTCACAGAAGTTACATCCTACAACATCACCATACACAATGAATTAACCAACACTGAACCACTGCTCCTGGGGAAACAAGTTAGGTTCCTGTGAACCTCTGGTCATATTTTCATCAACCAATAAATATATAACTTTTCTTTCTGTGTATTTCTGTTTAAAGATACCTTATTAGCATATATTGTTGGTTCATAAACACTTAACTCACAGCCAACTACACTTTAACTTATGCTTCAAAGAAGCTTATCTGACATGTATTTTCTCCATAAGACACATCATTGCCTTTTTGCACTTTGGAACACCAGACAGAATTTTGACACTAGGGGCCATTTAAAAAAATAAAATCACCAATAAAAAGCCACAAAAATACCAAAAAAAAGAAAAGTGGCATTAACTAGGTCCTGATAAGAACACTTGTTTACAGTATGAGAGCTGAAACACAGAAGGCAGAGTTGCCTTGCTCAGCCTCAGCTGGGAATATACAGGTCAGGCAACTCAATTTGCCACTCTATAAATGTTGGCAAATTACCATGAAAGTGTCACAAGTATTTATTTTAAAAGGGTTACAAATAAATGTTAGCAAGTAAGCAAATTTGCAAATACAGAATCAAGAATAAGGAGGATTATCTGTATACGAATGAGTAGTTATTTAGGAAAACTACCATCTCAGGTAAACTCACTGATAAACTCAATGATATAACATTAGGATGAAATATGACCTTAGCACAGTTATATATAGATATATACATATTTACCTAGCGAGAGGGCAGGGGTGGGGGTGGGCATGTATGTTTGGAAGGTTAATTGTACTGATGTTTGTCTTAAAAAATAAATTATAATTAATTGAATTGTATTTTTTATACGAGGAAAAATTTGCCTCTAAGTCATTTAATGATTTCATCGATGCCATATGGATCCTGTTAAATTGCCATTCAATGCTAAGCCAGTTTTGGGTTTAACAGGAGAGTGGATGTTCACTCTCCTAGCATTTGGCCTGAAATATTCATGTGTGTGTCTCAGCCTTCTTGCCAGCATCCAAACAGCATATACTGCAGTGATGAGGCATCTCCTGACCCACCGGTGGAAGACACACATGCAGCCAGGAAGAAAAGAAAAAAGGCAGTCAACGAGGCTGAGACCCAGGGTAGTAAAGAATTTAACTTTGCACCTAATCACTGCAGATGGTGATTGCAGCCATGAAATTAAAAGATGCTTACTCCTTGGAAGGAAAGTTATAACCAACCTAGATAGCATATTCAAAAGCAGAGACATTACTTTGCCAACAAAGGTCCGTCTAGTCAAGGCTATGGTTTTTCCAGTGGTCATGTATGGATGTGAGAGTTGGACTGTGAAGAAACCTGAGCGCCGAAGAATTGATGCTTTTGAACTGTGGTGTTGGAGATGACTCTTGAGAGTCCCTTGGACTACAAGGAGATCCAACCAGTCCATTCTGAAGGAGATCAGCCTTGAGTGTTCTTTGGAAGGAATGATGCTAAAGCTGAAACTCCAGTACTTTGGCCACCTCATGTGAAGAGTTGACTCATTGGAAACGACTGTTGCTGGGAGGGATTGGGGGCAGGAGGAGGAGGGGACGACAGAGGATGAGATGGCTGGATGGCATCACTGACTCGATGGACGTGGGTTTGAGTGGACTCTGGGAGTTGGTGATGGACAGGGAGGCCTGGCATGCTGCAATTCATGGGGTCGCAAAGAGTCGGACATGACTGAGCGACTGAACTGAACTGAAGAAGAGGTCTAACTTTCACCTTCAGCTCCTAGGAAGTAATTTTATTTGCCTGGGATCCTTGGGCTAGGCAGAGAGTAACAATGTGACTTAGGGTGGGGTTTTAGGTCACACAGTGTCAGTCAATTTGGAGACCAAGTTCCACCCTGTGGGTGGGCCATCAGTCATAAAGCCCTCATTAAAAACTCTGAACTCAAGGACTGAGAGAGTGTCCTTGGTTGGAAATCCTCCATGTGTCTCATTATACATCAGTGCTGGAAGACAATGCATCCTGACTCCACAGAGGACAAGAGACGCTTGCTTTCAGTCCTTCTCCTGGACCCTGACTTAGGTGCTTCTTCCTTTGGTGGATTATAATCTGTATCTTTTCCCTGTAATAAATCATGACTCTCAGTATAATAGTGTTTAGTGAGTCCTATGAGTCCTTCTGGAGAATTATCAAGCCCAAAGGTGATTTGAGGGAACCACCTCCCACTTGCACTTGGAGTCAGAAGTGAGAGAAGTGTTTGGGACTGTGCCCTCTTACTTTGTCATTGGCCCTAACTCCTTGCAAACTCTGTACACGGTTGTGCAGATGAGCAGGCAACCCTGGAGATCACTTCCACTTTGGAGATGGTGAGAGGAAAAGAGGCTAATATTCAAAGTTCTGTCTCTGGGAGATTGCTTACCTGGTCCTAGATAGGATTTCTGGAGGGGAATATGAACCTTAGCTTGCTGTGTGACTTTAGGAAACTTACTACCTCTTTTTTCTTTATGTATAGAGCAATAATATCATCTAAAATGGGAACAGTAATAACACAGGTTTGTTGGAGGATAAAATTAGGTATCATACATTAAGCATCTTGCACTCAGGAGAACTTTAGTAAATGAGAATCCTCTCCAGCCTTCACCAAAAGTGAAGTTAAAAACATGATGATGTTACCATATTTGCCTCAGGGCATTGTCAATGATTTCACCTATGCATTCTTATTATTTTGATCTTGCCTGTACACCCACTGTATTATAGAAGACATTATTCAAGATGCTACAGATCACAGTTTTGAGGCCAAATGAAATGAGTATTTGGCAAATAACCAAGAAATACTGGGATTTAAGTTTGTGTTTCCTTTAATGCTAAAAGAAGTCTAATCATTAGTGACATTTAAAAACAGAATGTGGGTTTTGCAAGTCTTTTCCGTATAAGCAGGGTGAAAAGACAGCCTTCAGAGTGGGAGAAAGTAATAGCAAACAAAACAACTGACAAAGAATTAATCTCAAAAATATACAAACAGCTCATGCAGCTCAATACCAGAAAAATAAACGACCCAATCAAAAAATGGGCCAAAGAACTAAACAGACATTTCTCCAAAGAAGACATACAGATGGCTAACAAACAGATGAAAATACGCTCAACATCACTCATCAGAGAAATGCAAATCAAAATCACAATGAGGTACCATCTCACGCCAGTTACAATGGCTGCTATCAAAAAGTCCACAAGCAATAAATGCTGGAGAGGGTGTGGAGAAAAGGGAACCCTCTTACATTGTTGGTGGGAATGCAAACTAGTTCAGCCACTATGGAGAACAGTGCAGAGATTCCTTAAAAAACTGAAAATAGAACTGCCATACAACCCAGCAATCCCACTGCTGGGCATACACACCGAGGAAACCAGAACTGAAAGACATATGTGTATCCCATGCAGCACTGTTTATAATAGCCAGGACATGGAAGCAACCTAGATGTCCATCAGCAGACGAATGGATAAGAAAGTTGTGATACATATACACAATGGAATATTACTCAGCTATTAAAAAGAACACATTTGAATCAGTTCTAATGAGGTGGGTGAAACTGGAGCCTATTATACAGAGTGAAGTAAGTCCAAAAGAAAAACACCAATACAGTATATTAATGCATATATATGGAATTTAGAAACATGGTAACGATGACCCTATATGCAAGACAGCAAAAGAGACACAAATATAAGGACTCTGTGGGAGAAGGCGAGGGTGGGATGATTTGAGAGAATAGCACTGACACATGTGTATTACCATATGTGAAATAGATGACCAGTCCAAGTTCGATGCATGAGACAGGGCACTCAAAGCCAGTGCACTGGGACAACCCAGAGGGACGGGACGGAGAGGGAGATGAGAGGGGGATTCAGGAGGGGGAACACATGCACACCCGTGGCTGACTCATGTCAATGTATGGCAAAAACCATCACAATATTGTAATTAGCCTCCAATTAAAACAAATAAATTAATTTTATTTAAAAAAAGTCTTTTCCTAGCAATCTTTTTTTCCAGTGGAAGTGTATACTGGTGCAAGATCTCCAAAGAACTGGCAATACATATCATGAGCCTTTAAAAGTGTGTAACAAGCATCTGTAAGGCAGAGTAAACGAGATGCTCTTTGAAAAAGAACATTTAAAAATTATGACAGTCTTCCTTATGTCTAGGGGTGGAGATACTAGTTCACTGTGGTATGGACCATTTGTTAAACAAGCAAGGCAAAGGGTAGGTACCACCATCCTCAGGACTCAGGGGAAAGGGGCTCATTGGGACGGGAAAGTTGCATGGTTTAGAAAAACATACCTTAGACTCTTAACAAATTAATTGCTAGAGTTGCTGAGACCAATTTTCTAGCATCCTAAATCCTTCTGGAAGGGAAGAAACATTACCCTCATCTTTGATTCCTCAGATTCAAATTTAAGAAGTTCTGTCATAGAAGAAACTTAGAACCCAAAACAAGTTCTAATGGCAGGAAAAGGCAGAAACTCTGCTGAAAGAAAAATAACTTTGAAGGTGAATTAATTGAAACTGGTGATCTAGAGTCACGAAATGGGCTCACAGGTTTATTAGGAAGAACAGATACTGGCCCAGCATGAGGCCAAGGCCAGAAGTGTCTCTGACCTCAGCCTCCTTGACACATGGAACGTTCAGTGTAAGAGTGTGAACAAATAAACTCAATCCTGACCTCCCGTTGGGTTCACTACTTTGTGACTTGGGCCAAATCTGACTAAAATGGATATCCTAGTAGCAGTCAGACAAGCAACTATCTACCAAAGGCTGGACTTTAACACTGACAGAAAGTGATAAAGAGAAGGAAGTTATGTAGAATTATACTTACTGAACTTCTCTTCTGGGTATTTGTAAGAGAATAGTACTACTTTGGGACTGAGCAAGCCTCATGAAGTTCAAACCTGGGGAAGGAGACTGCCTAAAGAGGAAGATACTAAATTTCCTGCTAACTGAGGAAATGAGGAAAAAATATGGGAGTATATTTGTTCTTTCTGCACACTTTTGACCCAGCAGTTCTATTTCTAGGAATTTATTATAAAATAATTATGTATGCTAGGCAAATATTAATACAGAGGAATATCACTGAAATATTTCTTTTAAAACTAAAAAAACTGGATTCAACCTAAATGCTTAACAATTAGAGACTGATGCAATCAATGATGATAGATTATAGTCTGAAGATACTTTGACTACATCAAGAAGATTTCACCTTTAATCTGTTAAAAGTCTGACAGATATTTTAAATATTTTTAATCTTTTAAACCAGTGGCTCTCAGACTTTTTGATTTCAAAATGTGGATTCTAAGGAGCTTTAAATTTCTATTGATATTAACCATATTAGAAGTTAAAACAAATTTTAATAGCATATATTTGGTAATTTATTAAAAATAATAAATTGGTTATATCCTCAACATTTTTATGAAAAAAAACTTTAGTTTTCAGAACAAAAATTTGTTTTACATTTTGCACATCTCTCTACTATCTGGTATAAGTGAAGACAGCTGGTTTCTCCTATCTGCTTCTGTATTCAATCTGTTGCGACATCACATGCCATGTACAGTTGGAACATCCAACTAGCCACTTGTGAGAGAGGAGAATGAAAAAGGCAAATAATGCATTATTACTATTATTTAAAATAGTTTTGACCTTGTGAAAACTCTGAAAAAACTTGGAGATTTGTAGGAGCCCCTAGAACATGCTTTGAGAACAGCTATTTCATTTTTTTTTTTTAATTTTATTTTATTTTTAAACCTGAAACACTGTATTAGTTTTGCCAAACATCAAAACGAATCCGCCACAGGTTTACATGTGCTCCCCATCCTGAACCCTCCTCCCTTCTCCCTCCCCACACCATCCCTCTGGGTCATCCCAGTGCACCAGCCCCAAGCATCCAGTATCATGCATTGAACCTGGACTGGCAACTCGTTTCATACATGACATTACACGTTTCAATGCCATTCTCCCAAATCTTCCCACCCTCTCCCTCTCCAACAGAGTCCATAAGACTGTTCTATACATCAGTGTCTCTTTTGCTGTCTCGTACACAGGGTTATTGTTACCATCTTTCTAAATTCCATATATATGTGTTAGTATACTGTATTGGTGTTTTTCTTTCTGGCTTACTTCACTCTGTATAATAGGCTCCAGTTTCATCCACCTCATTAGAACTGATTCAAATGTGTTCTTTTTAATGGCTGAGTAGTACTCCAGTGTGTATATGTACCACAGCTTTCTCATCCATTCATCTGCTGATGGACATCTAGGTTGCTTCCATGTCCTGGCTATTATAAACAGTGCTGCGATGAACATTGGGGTACACGTGTCTCTTTCCCTTCTGGTTTCCTCAGTGTGTATACCTAGCAGTGGGATTGCTGGATCATAAGGCAGTTCTATTTCCAGTTTTTTAAGGAATCTCCACACTGTTCTCCATAGTGGCTGTACTAGTTTGCATTCCCATCAACAGTGTAAGAGGGTTCCTTTTTCTCCGCACCCTCTCCAGCATTTATTGCTTGTAGACTTTTGGATCGCAGCCATTCTGACTGGTGTGAAATGGTATCTCATAGTGGTTTTGATTTGCATTTCTCTGATAATGAGTGATGTTGAGCATCTTTTCATGTGTTTGTTAGCCATCGGTATGTCTTCTCTGGAGAAATGTCTATTTAGTTCTTTGGCCCATTTTTTTGATTGGGTCATTTATTTTTCTGGTGTTGAGCTGTAGGAGTGGCTTGTATATTTTTGAGATTAGTTGTTTGTCAGTTGCTTCATTTGCTATTATTTTCTCCCATTCTGAAGGCTGCCTTTTCACCTTGCTATTAGTTTCCTTTGATGTGCAGAAGCTTTTAAGTTTAATTAGGTCCCATTTGTTTATTTTTGCTTTTATTTCCAATATTCTGGGAGGTGGGTCATAGAGGATCCTGCTGTGATGTATGTCAGAGAGTGTTTTGCCTATGTTCTCCTCTAGGAGTTTTATAGTTTCTGGTCTTACGTTTAGATCTTTAATCCATTTTGAGTTTATTTTTGTGTATGGTGTTAGAAAGTGTTCTAGTTTCATTCTTTTACAAGTGGTTGACCAGATTTCCCAGCACCACTTGTTAAAGAGATTGTCTTTAATCCATTGTATCTTCTTGCCTCCCTATCAAGCTACCAACGGTATTCTTCACAGAGCTAGAACAAATAATTTCCCAATTTGTATGGAAATACAAAAAAACCTCGAATAGCCACAGCTATCTTGAGAAAGAAGAATGGAACTGGAGGAATCAACCTACCTGACTTCAGGCTCTACTACAAAGCCACAGTTATCAAGACAGTATGGTACTGGCACAAAGACAGAAATATAGATCAATGGAACAAAATAGAAAGCCCAGAGATAAATCCACGCACATATGAGAACAGCTATTTCAAATGATGATTTTCTTGGCATATTTAGGACATGGGGTAAGGTAGGATGCTGATGCTGCTACTGCTGCTAAGTCACTTTAGTCATGTCCAACTCTGTGCGACCCCAGAGATGACAGCCCACCAGGCTCCCCTGTCCCTGGGATTCTCTAGGCAAGAACACTGGAGTGGGTTGCCATTTCCTTCTCCAATGCATGAAAGTGAAAAGTGAAAGTGAAGTCGCTCAGTCGAGTCCGACTCTTAGCGACCCTATGGACTGCAGCCCACCAGGCTCCTCCATCCATGGGATTTTCCAAGCAAGAGTACTGGAGTAGGGTGCCATTGCCTTCTCCGAAGGTAGAATAAGATACATTTTATCTAATAGAAGAAATATAAAAGTTAACTAAGACAGAAAAAGAGAGGAAATCATTAATTCCTTTAACGGATCAAAGTTCTTTCAGCTTATTCAAAGGAAGTTATCAAGAGCCTTCAGCTACAGGTTTCAAGGGCTCCCATCACCTCTTTTTATTCTGTCAGAAAATCCACCCAGACCAAGCATTTAAACAGGACAGACTTCATCTCTAGAGCATGACTGAAAATGACAGCCAGACAACCTATTACTCAGTGACAGCTAATTTTAAAACCACCTTAAAAAATTCAGGGACAGCTGCTTAAAATAATCTTAGCATGGTATAGATGAGAGCTTAAATTAAGTACATACCCACAAAATTCATTTTTCCCACTGCCTTTAAGTGTCAGTAATACTTTTCATTCACTACATAAAAGACAATTTTATATAAATATCAAATTATTGATTTTTGTTAAAATGTTAAATTATAAAGTTTATGGCAGAAATGTTAAAATAATCAGAAAGTTTAATTCATTCAGTAAATACATATTAAAGAGCTTCTATGAGTAAGAATGTCAGTAACAGGGTAGGTCCAGATGTAGTTTATGTCTTTAAAGGCAATAAGAAAAACAGGATGGATATGATTGGTTACTAATAAAGTAATATAATAAGAGTAATACATAATACTCTTATACATAATTACAGTTTTATAAACCATCACCTTGTCAAAATGCTTGACAAGACTAGGCTCCAATAAGTATTTGCTGACCTGATGAAAGAATGAAAGAGATATAGGAATCACTTTTGGCCAGAGTGTCAAGAAAGACAAACCAGAGGTGACATCATCTGACAATGGCTCTGAGGACAGATTTTTAAAATATAGGGACCAAGGGAAAGAGACTGGAAATAAAAGAGAGCATAACATTCTAAACAGAGGCAACACAGTGAATAGGGCACAGAAGCAAGACAGTTCAGATAGTTTTTGAGAAACTGCGAAAATACAGAGTGGCTAAAATAAATGACACACTGAGTAAAGCTTGAGACAGGCACTGGAGGGAATCTGCACTGTGCGGTCCAGGAGGGCATCCATAAGTAACGACCACGTGTTTTCCTCTGCTTTGTGTATTAAATACTCAGATGTCTGAGAGGAACACCATGGAATACCATTTACTGAGTCACAAGGTTAAATGTGCTTATAAATACCCTGATGTTCTGAATTTTTAGATTAACTTAAAACACTGTACAACTGAATTAAATATTTATACTCTCTCCAATTAGATCCTATTTAGGCCTGGTACATCTACGATGTCATTGAAAATGACTGACCCTTGAAAATGTAAAAAAAATGTATTTAATCTATTACACAGTTTTGTGAATCATTATATAATAGTTATGTCTTATGAATTCTTTGGCTTAGAATAATATTCCACTGATGAAGTTTAAACCTGCTTAACTTTTTCTTTTAAAATATAAATAGTTCATTCTAAAGCTATAAATTTAAGCTGTTTACTGTTTTAGGCTCAAAGCAAAAAGGCTTTTACAACTTTTTAATAATATGTTGAATTTTCTCAACAAAGACTACATTGCATTTTAAATGAGGTTTAGACTAATGACATATTCACACTCAAAAACTACGTGATTAATGTTTTAAAGCATGTTTCAGATTGCCTTTGGTTTGAAAATTAACAATGTAGAGTTCTGTTTAAAAAAATGACACTATGGATAAGAAAAAGAGCCATTTTTCCCTTGAAATGAAGACTCAACTTTCAATCTACTGGCAAGAGATTTCCTATCCTGTTTTCACCAGAAAATACAATGCATTAATGACTAATCCACACCTGTTGTCTACCAAATTTTGGCATACCAAAATAGTGAAGTGCTTGTGACCATAAAACTATTTTACTAATAAAGTGATCTTCTAAAAGAACAAGGGCATAAAATTCACAATAAATACCAAGTAATTACTACAGTTAATATTTGCAAGAGTCATAAAGAAAGCTCAATTCTAAAAGAAACATATTTCTTGGAAAACAAAAGTTCACAGAAAAAATTTAAAGGCATTTTAACATTCAACATTCACAATTCTAAGGAGAAAACAAATAAAAAAGAGCTCTGCTAGGTTTCTAGATAACTCATACCGACTAAATGTCTTTCCTAGAAGATGCTTCAAAACACAATGAGTAAGCATTTTAACTAAAACAATTAATATTCACTCTGCAAAGTCATGGCCAAATCAGGTCAGTTAAATTCACCCTCAGAAGAAACAAAGTCCTTTAAAACTGCTCCAAGTTGAAAAGTGATGTGTCATGATAAAATTCTGACAGAAATAAACTATTTTTAAAACCAAAGATAATTGTTTTTAATTCTTCAGAGAATAATGACCCAGAACTGTTAGTACATGGGAAAGAAAAAAAAAAACCTCTGAGACTGTGCAGCTAGAGCGGTGATATGTAGCTTCATCAAAGATCTCCAAAAACAAATACTCTGCAAGCGCAGCGCTCAACTCTTCAACCACGGACCCACAGCTTGGCCAACAAAGCCTCCTACAGTAAATGTGAGCCCAACTTGGAAATCTCTTTTGAAAACTCAAGCTTGGCCTTTAATTAAAGATCTAAGCAATGTTTCCTCTAACCAACTTGGCAGACCTAGCAAACAAACTACACAAACAAAGCCTTCTGCTTACTCCCATCTTTTCACTCTCCAGTGTTCTTGGAACAAAAATCTATACACAGGAACTAGGTCATTCAGCTCAATTCAAAGGTAATAAGGGCTGTCATTTTCCAACCTACTATTTCTCCTTCTAGACAAGGCATCTCTCTCTGAAGTTTTCTCTTTAAAAGGTTTGATCATTTCTCGTCATGTTAACCTAACATATTGGCATATTAACAGAAAGTCCTCAGGCTCACTCAACACAAGGTTTCTAACAAGAACTTCAAGAAGAGACTTAACTCCTATCTAGCTCTCAAGGTGCCCAAATGGCTCCCATTTGGATTTTGTTAGATAAGTAAAAAATTCACCTTTACTAACATGATACAGTTCCTAAAACCCTCTACCACAAAACGCAGAATACACAAAACTCAACGAATGTGATAGAGTATATACTCTTCTACTTGATTTCTCTGCATCCCACATATCTAAAATTAAACCGCAATAAATCGTTCAAGAAACCCTTGTAATTCTACATCTGTAAGAGAGTATATACCATATAATATATACATTTTACCAAACACACGAAGAATACACCTGAGGAATACTTTTTCCAAATTCAACAACTTAAGACTTTTAACTACCCAGAGGACTTAAAATCACAGATATTAAAAATATAACCATGAAAACTCTTCACAGAATTTTTATTTTTATAAATACAAGTTCTAGAAAACACTTTTAGTGGAGATCTTAGTTATACTAAGAAGTATAACTCAGTTGTCTCAAATGCCCTCGATTCCTTCAATACCCTCGTTCTTTTCTTAATGGAAAAGTTACAAACATTTCTTCTCCTTGCTATTCATACTTTGGGACAAATCATTCCTGACCCATAGGTCAGGATTTCCCATTGCTTTAAATATACAGTTTTGTAGCAATCGCTCACTAGGATCCTTGCCCTTGGGAAAGGAATCTATCACCATATTCTTAGCCTTAGAATGTACATTATTTTTTAACACAGATTCACAGAATAGTCAGGATTCCACAATGTCAGCAAGCAATCTTTCAAAGTCTTGCCTTACAATTAATTACTGTTTTCAAGTTTTATCAAGAGGACAGTCACTCAGAAACAGGATACATTAACCCTTAAATTTAACTCTATGGGGGAAAGACAGGTAATGTTTATTAGCAATATTTTGATATTATGGATAAGTAAGGTGGAAAAGGTCACTTCTTCCCTCATCTTATCACTGATAATTTCCAAATGTGCTTCTTTTAAACCGGACCTCTCTGGGAAAACCGATCAGAGTCTATCTCTATCTGTCTTTCTCAAACACACACACAAAACAGATTCCGAAGAATACAGAAAAGTTTGCTTGAGATCACAGGATGTGGAGCCAAATGTGGGAAAAGGCAGTTCACAGCTGTAGGAAGGAAACAGTCAGATATGGAACTAATAATGTGTAAGCCACAAATGAGCATAGTTGGATAATTTTAAGCACATGCTTAGCTGTCCAAAGGTATAATAAAACGCTCAGCATGTTTTAATCAACAGTGCTCTGACTGTGCACATGCCAAGATGCAAAAACTCTATGGAAACGAGAACTTGTGCTTCAAATTGACAGGTTATCTATGCTTCTTCCTTCGAGAGCAGAACTCACGGCATGAAAGATCTGGGGCTGTGGTCTCTCTTGCCAACAGCTGCAGCCAGCAAGCCCCAAAATGAACATGTACTGGATCTCTTTGTCTCAAAGAAGCTCCTTCTATGTGGCGACATGAGGAGCAACTAACTGGAAGTACCATAGGAACAAAGATCCACCTTTCTCAAGTACCAAAATCTGAATTCTTTGAAGAGTGAAAATATTTTTATAACTCATTTGGTTGCAAACTCTAATCAAACCTGAACCTAAGACTGTTTTAATAGCTCTTTATAACTGATTTGATGGCAAAAACCTTACCTGAATGGATGTGAGAATATTTAGTCCTTATTTACTAGATGGAGTGTGACTCCACTTGTTTCAGTGAAGAAATACTATTGTGTGATTAGAGACTGGTGGCTCAGACATTACTAGGGTGTTGTATGTATGTAAAAATACAAAACGTATTACCTTTCTAAAATCTGAAAAATTCTGAATTCTAACATACATTTGTTACCAAGAGTTTTGGATAAAAGATTCCAGATCCATTATTAACATCACAGCTAATCATGTTACAACATGAAGTCAGAATCTGATACTCTCCAGCTAGATTCTCTCCAGTTGTTTTCTGTCTTCACAATAGCCTACGACAGCAGTCCCCGACCATTTTGGTGCCAGGGACTGGTTTCGGGGAAGACAATTTCTCCATGGACTAGGGATGAGGGGGATGGTTCAGGTGCATTACATTTACTGCGCACTTTATTTCTATTACTATTACACCAGTTCCACCTCAGGTCACCAGCCATCAGATCTCAGAGGTTGGGGACCCCTGGTCTACAAAACTGCTATGCAAAGAAGACCCCAACACTGACATCACCTGGTAAGCCACTACAAATGCAGAACTGCAAGACCCAACTCTCATCTCTGAATCAGAATCTGCAGTTTCACAAGATCCCCAGGTGATGTGCATGCACCTGAATGCCCAGAAGCACTGACCTCTAAGACCCTAGCTGATTTGTCCTCCTTATTTGATAGAGTTCATCTCCTACTTCTCTCCCCCTCACCCACTCTTGGACAGTCTCTCTGGTTTCCTTGCCATTCATCAAACACACAAGGAAACTCCCACCTAGCTGTTCCCTGGGACTGGAATGCACTCCCCAAAAGAATCTCTGTTGACTTGCTCCTTTGCCTGCTTCAGTTCTTTCCTCAAAAGTCACCCTCTAAGTGATGCCTTCCCTGTCACCCTAACTAAAACGCTCAAATCCCCCTGACAATTTACATTCTCTTTTCATTGATTGTCATTGTATTCTTTCTCTTTAGCCCATATCAATACCTAAAACAGTAACATTTTGCCAAATTGTGTTGGTTTTTGTCTCTTTCCACTAGAATGTAAACTTCGAGAAGGAAGGGATTCTCTTGCCTGTTTTTCACACTGTTTTATCCTTAATGCCTAGAACAGCAATTCCTGGTGTGGTCTGTAGACCTCTGTGGATCACTGAGGCTCTTTTAGGGGGTACACAAGGTCAAGACTGTTTTCATAATTACACCAAGAAAGGTGCCTTTTCCACTGCACGGATGTTTACACTGGTAGTGCCAAAGCTCTGGTGGGTAAGAGAGCTGGTGCTGCGGCAGAGAACAATGCAGGGGCACCAAGCCGCATCCCCGTCTTTAGAAAGAATCCAGTTTCATTGGGAATGTCCCCGAACACTTGCTTCCTCAATCTTGACCCCTGTGTACATGCCTTTGTGATGAAACGGGAAGTACGCATAGGGTATATCTGCTGCTCACTGCAGCGTGACGCTGTCTTGAGGAAAAGTACATGTGAGATCATACAAGTTGTGAGCTGAACTAGCTGTAATTTTCATAGACACCGTTTCACTGGAAAGAATGACTAACAAACTATTCAGACTTGGGTATCAGGTGTCTATTTTCTTCAAAATGAACAATGTGAGCTTGTCACTTTGAGGAAAATAACAAAAGAGAGTCATAAAAATCCAAGCCTTCAAATGAAAATGAGAGTTTGGGGAAACTGGCGTTAATATTTAAAGACTTCTGTGATGAGATCAAGGGATGTTAAAGACTGATTTGTTAATACATTGTACAATGAAATCAAGCATGTATCTGCTGATACTTTTTAAGTTGTTTGTCTTTATACTTAGAAATGTCTCTTAACAGTAGGCTTACCTGGTGGCTCAGATGGTAAAGAATCTGCCTGCAATGCAGGAGACCCGTGTTCAATCCCTGGGTCAGGAAGATCCCCTGGAGAAGGAAATGGCAACCCACTCCAGTATTCTTGCCAGGAGAATCCCAAGGACAGAGGAGCCTGGCAGGCTATAGTCCATGCAGTCGCAAAGAGTCGGACACAACTGAGCGACCATCATTCACTCACTCACTCACAATGAAATGGGTTAACTTTTGGAAGATCTGTATAACTCAATGAGCAAATATTTTTGAAAAGACAAATGCGTGTCTTTTCAAGATCTCACACAGGTAAAAGATCCAATCAAAGCACAAGACAGGACAGCAGATTCTAATGTCACAAGAATACATAATGTTCATTGACATGGTTTCAAAGTCTACGTTACAACCTACCTTTACTTAGAAACTATCACTCATTAGGTTTTATAGTCATATCAAAGAATATCTATACCTATTTGAAAAGATTATTAAAATACTCCCCTTTTCAATTATTTATCTGTTATGAGGCCAGATTTTCTTAATACACTCCAATCAAAACATATTACAACAGATGATAGCAGCTATGGGCTTTCTACTTTTAAGCTAGACATCAAAAAACTGTAAAAATGTGAAAGAATGCCATTTTTCTATCTTAAAAAGTTTTTTTCGTAAAATTTTATTTATGCTAACATGTAATATGCTCTTATTTTTAAACCAAAAGATAATTTTTTAATTTATTTTCAAATACAGTAAATGGAAATATATATAACCCACATAAACACATGTTCTTCAATAATGTTTAAGTATGTAAATGGGTCCTGAGATTAAAAAGTCTGAGAACCACTGGCTAAAACTATGACTAGTAAATAGCAGTAAGTTTTGTTGCCCTGAATACTTAACAACGTGCTAGGCTCTTGTTAAATACTTTTACATTTATTTATGCCTCCCAACAACCTTATAAAGTAAGTACTATTGCTATCGCCATTTGATAGGTGAGAAAACGAGTACTTGAAAAAGATCAAGGCAGTTGTTTAAAGTCACAAGTAGCAGTCACTATTAGGTGACTTCAGATTTCACGTTCCTAACCATTACTGACACTGAAATAAAGGCATGCTGGGTTAGAAACAAGGCAAACAGTGCAAAGCCCGATGACGACTTTAAAAATACCAAAGCATAAGCAGCAGCCAAAATACACAGCCAAATGTGTGGGGACTGAAGAAAGGCAATCCAAGGAGGTTCATATGAGTAGAAGAAAGACCAGAATAACTTTTCAGAGGCAGAAATCAGATGTTTGAGAAAGTATTTCAAGTATAGCTCACAAGATTACAACCACCACCACTAGGCTGAAGAACAGACGATAAAAACCCTAAAGATGTCTATTCAGCTTTGAGACCACCTTCCAAGGATGGTACAGACAAGCTGATATCCCCTATGGTCAGGTTCATTCGTGATGCTGGTGAAGTCTTCTTGCTGTGGTTGAGCTCCCTGTTATCTCAAGCTTGACTATAACTTTCAATGAAATGTTTCAGATACTCATTAATGTTTCAGATACTCATTAAATCTACCCACCTCAAGAAACTCCTCCTCTACTACCCACCATAGGGTAATATCCTGAGGCTTCATCATTCTGACTGGGTTAGTGACAAGAAGGGCATTTAATGTCTGCATTTTACATAAGAGTCCTGTAAGGTCAAGAACGGTAATTCCTTTCCAACTTCAAATTGTCCTAAGCTAAAAATTCCTGGTAGAATATGCAGATATACGTTCTACAGTCTTGAAGCTTCTACAGCTTGTAATATTTAAACCATGATTCACTGGGCAGGGAGGGAGGAAGGAGATGAAGTGGGTGGCAGAGCAGTAAGCCTAGTTTTAGCAAAGCACCATTCAGACAAATACTGGAAGTTAGAGTGCAGGAAGTAAAGTGAGATCTCGGAACCATTCTCACTCTATTGAGAAGGAGGCCAAATGTCAGGCTAGAGTGGTTCACCAACATGTAATGTGTTCACTGCTGAGACTGTCAGGAATTAGGCTGTATAACCCTATCAGGAAAAAATTCTGACTCAGCTATGCATATAGAAGGCCAGAAATGGAAAATATAACTCTTGATATGTATAATATCCGCAGTAATGTAAACAATGAATTTATAAGTATAGCCTCAAAACTTTGAACAAAGAAGATTCTGAAAAGATCTAAATATACAAGGAATGATAAATGATGACTGACATTCTCTTTCTCGAGTCTTGTTTTCTTTTTGTATCAGTGAATACAAAAAGAAAATTATGAAGGCATTTCATAGCTTCACTAGTGACCAGAATTACCCTAACACTATTTTTGCCTGGAACCTTTCAGTTCCTCAACCACAAATTCTTCTACATGCGGTCATCAAAGTTATCAACAAAAATCTAAGTTTTAGAAAGAGAATGCTAGGTGAAGATGATTATGCTCACTGGTCTTTTCCAGGGCTGAGAGGGCTATCAGCCAATCACCGTGCCTCCTGTCCACCACAGCCCATGCTCTGACACACGGCATATGCAACTACGGTGACTCACGTTTTGCTAGATCGTAAGACAGAAAATATGTATATGAAACACATTTATTTGTGCTTTAGATTCCTCAGTGTTCTGCAGTCTTCTTGAATGACAGTGAAAGTGAAAGTTGCTCAGTCATGTCTGACTCTTTGCGACCCCATGGACTGTAGTCCATGGAATTCTCCAGGCCACAATACTGGAGTGGGTAGCCATTCCCTCCTCCAAGGAAACTTCCCAACCCAGGGAGCGAACTCAGGTCTCCTGCATTGCAAGCAACTTCTTTACCAATTGAGCCACAAGGGAAGCCCTCTTGCATGACAGTAATACACCAACTTGGGCCACTCAAAGCCAGTCACAGAACACAAATTTCTTAAGAAGGCCAAAAACCTGGAGCAGATGCTGACTATACATCCAACAAGGTCAAAAAAATTAATGACAGAAACAGTGTTCTGGGATATGTCTTTATAAACATATCAAACAAGGATGCCCAAGTCTTTACCACTGGGTTCTCAGGAGAAGATGAATGATACACTGTGTGCCAGGCCGGCCTGAGTTTCAGGATGACTGTGAGGACCGGCCCCACTCTTTGCTCCCAGGTATGGCAGTGCAGGGTACTTGTTACAAGTGTGGGCTCTGGGGGTTTGGAAACCTGCCTCTAGTAGCACTTACTAACTGTGAATCTCGGGCAAGTCAACTGGATAAATTAGTCATTATTATTATTAGCAAAAAAGTTTTAACTTGATTCCTTAGGTACTTGATAGTAAAGAAATTTCCAGAGACAGAAATATAGATAGTAAGACATCTTAAAGACATTCTTCAGAACATGTTATATGCCTTAATCTAAGCCATTACAGAGTAACATTCTTTTTTTGTCATTCCGCAATGAGCATTTCCCACACTACTAAGCATTTTCTGTAGAAATAATGGCAAACAGTTTAATAAAAGGGACTATTTGACGTAGTCAAAGCTGTCTAATTCTATTTCAGTCAACATTTATCTGACAGGATTTCAACCCTCATGCATATGACAATTGTACGTAGATGGCATATATAAAAAATATATGGCATATCCAACAACTGTACATATCTATATGAATATACATACATACATGTATATATAAAACATCAAGCATGAGACAGGGAACAGTGGGAAAATAGGTACTGGGTAAAACCTTAAGAAGAAATATGAGTTAAAAGCAGTACAAGAGATTTCTTACATGAAAATAGCTAGAGCTCAAAGAAGTCCAACCAGCTCTACTGGGAAGTGAGGACCACCATGCTAATACTTAGAAGTCTCTCAAACTACCCTACTTTAAAGAATGTTCCAAAATGTCCTTATTTAAAAGACATCAATTCTTTTTTCCCCCAATTATACTTCAGAACTCAGAAAAAATGCTGTGTTAATGTCCAACATACTTCAGACATGAAATGTTATAGTCCAAGTTCTACCAAAATGAAAAAGGAGATGATCAGTTTATTTAAGATATCTAAATAGAGTTTTCTTTTGTAACTCCAGACTTGATGCACTTTCTAATAAGCAATATCATGTTATTCAAAAAGCAGACTGAGTGATTTATGTCATGCAGCTGTGAACAAGCATTTTGTTTAAAGTACTGTCTACATGCTTTACTGCACTAACATTGTTAGAATGCCCTCAAGGATGCCGAACACTAGGAATTGGAGAACAAAAGGTCATTGTCACTGGAAAATGACAAAAGACTTATCAGATTCAAACCAGCATCTACACAGAGAAATGACAGCAATGGATAACATTTTCATGTGCCTTTATCAGTCTGTAATTACTTATCTCTAACCAGACTTTAAATTCTTATATCATAACAAAAATATATGAATTTTTACAGATCACAAGTGACAAATCAAACTGTCTTCTCATAAATTTTTAAATATTTGGCACACTCTGAAAAGTCAGTGCAAATATGCAAGTTGTAAATTATTTCCCAGCAACCATGAAATGCCAAAAATAGAGGTAAAGTAATATAAATCTCACTCATATCATTAACATCTACACATAATACATGAGACTGGCTTCTTTCATGTATATAATATATATATATGGGAAGTAAACATCATGCAAAATGCCAGACTGGATGAAGCACAGGCTGGAATCAAGACTGCTGGGAGAAATATCAATAACTTCAGATACGCAGATGACACCACTCTTATGGTGAAGAGGAACTAAACAGCCTCTTGATGAAGGAGAAACAGGAAAAGTCAAAAAGCTGGCTTAAAACTCAACATTCAAAAAACTAAGATCATGGCATCTGGTCCCATCACTTCATGGCAAATAGATGGGGAAACAATGGAAACAGTGACAGACTTTATTTTCTTGGGCTCCAAAATCACTGTAGATGGTGACTGCAGCCATGAAATTAAAAAGATTGCTCCTTGGAAGAAAACCTATGACAAACCTAGACAGCATATTAAAAAGTAGAGACATTAATTTGCCGAAAAAGGTTTGTCTAGTCAAAGCTATGGTTTTTCCAGTAGTCATGTACAGGTGTGAGAGTTGGACCGTAAGGAAAGCTGAGCCCCAAAGAATTGATGTTTTTGAACTGTAGTGTTGGAGAAGACTCTTGAGAGTCCCTTGAACTGCAAGGAGATCAAACCAGTCAATCCTAAAGGAAATCAGTCCTGAATATATATTGGAAGGACTGATGCTCAAGCTCCAATACTTTGGCCACCTGATGCGAAGAACTGACTTATTGGAAAAGACCCTGATGCTGAGAAAGATTGAAGGCAGGAGGAGAAGGGGACGACAGAGGATGAGATGGTTTGATGGCATCACCGACTCGATGGACATGAGTTTGAGCAAGCTCCAGTTGTTGTTGATGGACAGGGAAGCCCGGCGTGTTGCAGTCCATAGGGTCTCAAAGAGTTGGACATGACTGAGTGACCGAACTGGACTGGAAACAATTTCAGGAAACTTGAGTTCTCATACAAAACATATGTCTGTAATCTTACAGAAAATGTTCTTGGTTTTCTATGTAAACAGGCTGTAAGAAATGATAAAAATGACACAGAACATATTGACACAAGCTGGATCGCCCACTGAGTTTAACTATTAAAACAAACTCACCTAATACATAACAAAAACAATTTCTCAATTTTATTGGTAAATGTAATATTTTCTGAAAGCATGATGAGTTCTGAAAAAAAAAAAACCCTGATGATAAACAAATGCATGTTATTAAATTCACCATTTTATTACTCTATGCTCAGCAGTAAAATGCTGATACAGTCAGAAGCAAGCTAAACTAATAATTTAAGAATACGTATGTATAGTATAAATGCAAGTGTCCTCACTAAAAGGAAAGCGTATTGAGGGGGAAATGGTTCTTTTTTCATCTCTTTGGGAGACAAATTTTCATTTCTGTGATTTATTTCCTCTATTTTTTTTTACTTTGAAAATATCCAAACCTACAAAAAAGCTGAAAGAATGGTATGGGAACAGTATTGCATCTTTCATTTAAATTGACGAATTGTTAAACATTCTGCCCCTCGGTTACCTCCTTCTCCCTCTTCTCTCTATATATACCTCCCCAAAGCAACTTCAGAGTAAGCTGCGAGGATCACAAAACTTCACAGCATGTATCTCTTAAAAATAAAAAAATTCTCCTACCCAACCACAATATCATTGTCACATAAAATTAATTAACCCTCTGTGAGCCAGGAAAAAAGTCAACACTTTACTATCCAGGTTCATGAAACTTGACTTTTCTACATTTAAGTCATTGTATGAAAAATTTATAGACATAAAAAGGATGGTAGAAAAACAACATATTGGAAGTTTAATAAACATTTAAACATGCAAGCCCACATTTTATTCCATCTTTTCTCTTTTGAAAATAATATGGCCAAAATAGGCAGCATTCTTTCAATGCAGCCAACTGCTCACCAACTGTTGTGCGTGAACCTGTGACATACCCACTTTGTAAGTACCGATTCCAGGTTTTGTGTCTAATGGATTACAGCTTACCACAGCTCTGGTTCTTCTTGCACTTACACTGCCAAAGTGCAATAAAGATTTCACATTTCAGAAGCATTTTGTTAATGTCCTAGCTTATTATATTTCTGGTTTTTCCTCTTGCACTTGCATATTCAAAACGTAACACTTTTGAAAACCTGGACAGCTCAAACATTTTGTCAAAGAGAAGAGAGCCATCTTCTTTGCTCCACGACAGCAAAACATTTTCCTATTTAGGTTTACAGAAACTAATTTAAATGGCCAAGCCAATAAATGTGTTCACTTCTACATCACTTATTTCCTTCCAGTCACTTTTATGAACACACCTGCCTTAGGTATCTGTCCACTTAAGAACTGTATCAGGTATACTCTGGTTCAAAAATATCATGAAAGATGAAAAAATAATGTCAATTATCCATACAGATGGCTAACAAACACATGAAAAGATGCTCAACATCACTCATTATCAGAGAAATGCAAATCAAAACCACTATGAGGTACCATTTCACGACAGTCAGAATGGCTGCGATCCAAAAGTCTACAAGCAATAAATGCTGGAGAGGGTGTGGAGAAAAGGGAACCCTCTTACACTGTTGGTGGGAACGCAAACTAGTACAGCCACTATGGAGAACAGTGTGGAGATTCCTTAAAAAACTGGAAATAGAACTGCCTTATGATCCAGCAATCCCACTGCTGGGCATACACACTGAGGAAACCAGAAGGGAAAGAGACATGTGTACCCCAATGTTCATTGCAGCACTGTTTATAATAGCCAGGACATGGAAGCAACCTAGATGTCCATCAGCAGATGAATGGATAAGAAAGCTGTGGTACATATACACAATGGAGTATTACTCAGCCATTAAAAAGAACACATTTGAATCAGTTCTAATGAGGTGGATGAAACTGGAGCCTATTATACAGAGCAAAGTAAGCCAGAAAGAAAAACACCAATACAGTATACTAACGCATAGATATGGAATTTAGAAAGATGGTGACAATAACCCTGTATACGAGACAGCAAAAGAGACACTGATGTATAGAACAGTCTTATGGACTCTGTGGGAGAGGGAGAGGGTGGGAAGATTTGGGAGAATGGCATTGAAACTTGTAAAATATCATGTATGAAACGAGTTGCCAGTCCAGGTTCGATGCACGATACTGGATGCTTGGGGCTGGTGCACTGGGACGACCCAGAGGGATGGAATGGGGAGGGAGGAGGGAGGAGGGTTCAGGATGGGGAACACATGTATACCTGTGGCGGATTCATTTTGATATTTGGTAAATCTAATACAGTTATGTAAAGTTTAAAAATAAAATAAAATTAAAAAAAAAAAAAAAAAGCCCCACCCCCTACATATCAGTTAAATTTCCTGCTGCAATTGCATTTAATCAGGTTTGTAAGCACTACATTTAGTTCTATTTTTCTGACATTATGAGTCTCCATAACATAAAAACTCCTGAGGTCCTGTTGTTTGCATGTGAAATGTTACAGCCTTTATTTATTTTTATTTTAAAACTGTTTTCAAATGGGACCATGCATCACTGGTTAAAAAGAAACAGGTTGACTAATTAAGCTTAAAGTACACTGGAAAGTACAAATGATTTTTTAAAAAGGAATTCACATGAGGAATAGCTGGTTTCCTAACCTTAGAGATGATTAGGATGCTGTTTTTTTCCAACCACAACTAATGAATCAGTAATAGTTAGCGGTCATCATCCAAAAAGCACATGATATATTAAAATAATGATTTTTTTAATGGGCAAACTGTTGTGAATTAGCAAATGAGCCTAAGCCTTTATGTTTTTTATATAAGAAATATCTGCAGTGAAATTAATCACTCTTCCAGGGATTTGTAATTAAGTAAATTTTGAAGGAAAAGCCCCCAAATATATTTTGCAACTAAACAGAAGATACATCTTAGGTGGGAAGAGTAAATTAAGAAGCTCAATGTGAAACTAATTTTAAAATTGAAAACTGCTTACTACTTCCATACAGGTCACCTTGGACGTGAAATGTGGCCAAATTTTGTCCCTTGGATATAGGCTAATCCAGCTCTGGCAAGAGGAGAGACTCAACTGGAGAAAGGTGTCACCATCAAATGATATCTTGAATGTACTCTAAGATCTATATAAGCAACTGACTGAAAAAACTAATCTGGCTCTTTAACGTCAAGCTGGATAAGAATGCTGATAATTTGGTCTTTGTTCATATATTTATAATAACATCATCTAAGTAGACATGTCATTTTGCAAAGCATTGGATGATAAGACAGAAGTTATGAGGTAAACTAAAAATGTCCACAGGCATACATGCAAGAGACTGGAAGATGACAGGTAAAATTATATGAAGATTCTCAGCATCAAGGACATTAAGCACTTCAGAAACCACTGTATCATTCATAGCAGCAGTATCTTTTTGTCACAGAAAACACCTCTTTAACAAACATTTTCATATGACAAAGCAATTTAACTTCTCAGCAAGGTCACACCTACCAAAACTCCCACTAAGTACAAAAACATTGCCCAGGCTATTCAGCATCCCTCCTATGACTGCCTAAACGTATCTCACAAAGCAATAAAAAAAAAAATTCCTCCCATTTGTGTTAACAAATTTATATATGAGTCTGAGCACTCCTTAATTCAATGCAGTGACAATTCCAAATATGACAGCCAGTTCATTAGCATCTGTCCATTAACTAAGATGACACCACGCTTATGGCAGAAAGCAAAGAGGATCTAAAGAGCCTTGATGAAGGTGAAAGAGGAGAGTGAAAAAGCTGGCTAAAAACTCAAAAAACATTCAAAAAACTAAGGTCATGGCATCCAGCCCCATCACTTCATGGCAAATAGATGGGCAAACAATGGAAACAGTGACAGACTTCATTTTCTTGGGCTCCGAAATCACTGTGCTTGGTGACTGCAGCCATGAAATTAAGACATTGCTTCTTGGAAGAAAAGCTATGACAAACCTAGACAGCATATTCAAAAGTAAAAAGCAGAGACATTACTTTGCCAACAAAGGTCCATACAATCAAAGCTATAGTTTTTCCAGTAGTCATGTATGGATGTGAGAGTTGGACAATAAGGAACGTTGAATGCCGAAGAACTGATGCTCTCAAACTGTGGTGTTGGAGGAGGCTCTTGAGAGTCCCCTGGACAGCAAAGAGATCAAACCACTCAATCCTAAAGGGAATCAGTCCTAAATATTCATCGGAAGGACTGATGCTGAAGCTCCAATACTCTAGCCATCTGATGAGAAGAACCAACTCATTGGAAAAGACCCTGATGCTGGGAAAGATAGAAGGCAGGAGGAGAAGGGGACAAGAGAGGATGAGATGGTTGGATGGCATCACCAACTCAATAGACATGAGTTTGAGCAAGCTCTGGGAGATGGTGAAGGATAGGAAAACCTGGCATGCTGCAGTCCGTGGGGTCACAAAGAATCAGACACAACTAAGCGACTGAACAACAACAAATTAACAAAGGAAAACAATAATAACATGTACTGATGATATGAAATAACATTAAAAAGTCAAAATATCAAAACTCACACTAATTTTTAAGAGACAACATTTAGTTCAAAGAAATGCCATGCTTATGGTTGTACCAGATTATGAGTCACAAACATTTCCCAGCAACCCCTAACCCCACCCATTTGTCCTCGGCCTCTGGTTCCAAGTGTGAAAAGCCCCGGGTGAGGCTGTGTTGCTGCAGGTCCCTTCTTCTGCAGGCAACAGCACTACCTGCACCTGTTGTTAAGGTCTTTTAGTAATTTTAAAGGGACAGTTACATGCCAGGAAATACCATGCTCACTTTTACAATTTTATAATTTAAAATATATTTTTAAAATACAGTGTTTCTCCGCATATACAATTCCTTCCCCATCTATGAGATTCAAAAGCATTTTACCTGGTTGAACTGGACTCTACACTTAAGACTTCGGTGTAAAAGAGCATTTCATCATCACCACCACAAAGAAAAAATGCTATCTAAACAAGGCAAAATTAAATTTATAGTGTTAGCCATTTAGAACAGTGATAAACTCTGGAGAGACAGGAGGGGCCAGAGGGGGAAGGGTTCTGAAGGAGACTAGGATGTTGACAATGCTGTATTTCCCGACCCAAGCAGTCATTACATGAGTATGTTCATTCTGTAATAATTCATCAAGCTTATGACATCCATCTGTTACTATTTTATCTGTGTATTTTACTTAGATGTGCTTATTATTGTATACTTTTCTGTGTGTATATATATTAGATATATATGTATTATATGACACTTTAAAATGGAAAAAAAATCCTTAAGGAATAAATATGGCTCCTTAGTGTTCCACTGCTATTAGTATAATGTCAGTAGTTCTACTAACCAAGTAGAACTGGATAAGAGGGTGCAATAATTATCTGGAGCAGTGTTTGTCATGGGCCAGAAAAATCTCAGGGCCAAAAATCTCAAACTTAAACAGGCCGCTGTTAGAGATTAGAAGAAGAAATGAATAAAATATATCTAAATCTGGAATAAAGCTTTAGAATTCATGCATTCAGAAAAAAACAAAACAAAAAACAAGTCAGTCAACCAACTGAAAAGACAGATCCTTTCCTTGACAATTACATCCACGTCTACAACTCCTAAAGATGTGATGGGAAAGACCCACAGAGAACACATTTCAATTTGAACTATTTTTCACATGGTCTCAAATATGGACTATGAATTTAAAGACAGTAAAAGAGAAATTTTTTATTGTTTGATTTTTTTTTCCATTTTCAGAGGTTCTTTAGAATTCAATTCTAGGAAAAAAACTGGAAATAGGCACACATGAAATCACATCTTCATTTCATCAATGAAAAAAACAATCAAAGCACTTTAAAAATAAAATCTTAAGATTACAGTATTCAAAGATGCCAACAGATAAATCAGCCCTGGTGCTGTGTGTACATCTCTTACATCGGTTCCCATATTACATTTCTCTGACCACCGTGTCTCAGGAAGTTCCTCAGCTTAAACTAATTTAGCTTAAATTCAATGTTTACATAAATTCAATGAAAATTACTGGACTTTAAAGAGACGGTGTTATATAATCAGTTTTTAAAGGAGATCTTGTGCAAAACAGTGTGATGTAAATGATGGCAACCTGAAACCAAATACTAAATCCTTGATACAGGAAAGGGCAAGCTGACAAAGGAATGTGCAGCCTACCCACGGCACACACTCATTATGCAAGCTTAGCAGCCGGCACGTATGATAATTGTTTTAAAAAAATCCTTAGTGATTCTTTCTCTATATAAAAAAGACTCTTTCTTCACAAACCTTCATTTGAATGGTAAAAAATGACTAGTTTCCTAACCATCTAAAATATCTGATGAAAAGCTTCAATTAAGATTTTCCAAGTTTGACAATTTTCAACAGAAAATCCTTTTACTGTTTTTATTTCACGATATGCCTTTGACGCCTTTGATTCTACTGACTACTTTTATGATGAGGCTAAGAAAAATCAGACCAGTGGACTGCTATAAGACCTAAACCTAATTTGCTCTAAATTTCACTGGATATACTTTCTTGTCTCAGTCTTTTATAAATATAGCTCTTTTCACTGAAATTATGCACATGATTTCACAAAACAATAAATATAAAACTTGCCTTACCAACATCAACATAATTTCAATATCCCTTCCCTAACAACATTAATGTAAACAGTAAGGATGTAAAACAGAACATACAAAAGGCACAGGAGTAAAAATGAAGTCGACTGCAATTCATATCACGACTGGGTAGATTCCTCCTGCTCTTCATTGCTCCACTTACTATATCTCACTTATAAGCAGAAATTCTAAACCATATTCCAATTACAACTTCCCTGTTTTTAAATAGAAAACAGAACAATGATTCTAGAATGATTACTAATGGCCAGCCAGGTCCTTATAGATATCAACAGTTTAAGACATCTAGAAACTCTGTATACACACTGGATGTGTCATAAGTCACATACTAAAGAATCATGTATTTTTAAAAAAATAAGTGTGAATAAAAATACAGGCAAATGGAGTAAATGGAGGCAGCCCTTTGTATCACACAGATCCTAGGGTGTTTTCAAAAGAACCTTAAACCCTTCAGCAAAAACTCTTAGTTCCTATATTAGAAATGAGCATTTTGGAAAATGTTAAATTGAGGTTCATCAATTTTAAGGAGTTAAGCTTTCTGGAAATCTGAACTTCAGCATTCAAAATACATAAATATTTAGATGTTCCTTCTTAAATTGCTGCCAAATTTCTTTAACTTAAGGAAAAACTGAGGAAACAGGTTGGCAAGTGCCATCTTGTGGACTCCTTAAGAAATATTCTCACTCATTCATCAGTACAGCTACAGAAGCAAATCATTCTAAATATTCAATACAATATTAAAAATGTTCTCAATATTCAAAATGTTACTTTAAGTCAAAGTATTTGCTAAAGGCTAATTTTCCAGGGTCCAAATACCAGCAGTTGTAATGAAGTACATTTGTGAATTTGAGGTTAAGATCTTTCTTCTAAAGCACTTGGAGTTACAGCCAAACCATTACGTCGGATGTTAGCATCTTCATGAGTTAGGCTTGAAAGACATTAATATATTATGCAATAATGAAGCTTGAGAATTTTACATACCAAAGGAATTTTAAAAGCATTTAGTCAGTGGAGAAATAAGAATAATTCTCCTAATTTTGTAATGTAGCAAACAAAGTTTTAGGATAGTACCTTGCAAAGCAGAGGCTCTTTGTTGTTCATAAAAATATCGAGAAAGTTAACAAGAATTCTAAAGTTTAGGGGAATAAATACATCCACAGATTCAGTGTGTGTGTGTGTGTGTGTGCGTGCGTGCGTGCGTATGTGTGTGTGTGCGTGCGTGTGCGCGCATGCGTCTCATATGCAAAAGTTTACAAGCTTAATTTGACGTTAAGGTAAAAAGTACATGGGGGGAAAAAACCAAAAGACTAACGTGAAGGAAAATGCCCCAGAGTCATGTTCATATGATTATTTTTAGACTCAGAAACCATATAGTTTTTTCCATACATTAAAGGTGAAATATTAACACTGTAAACTTACATAGTGGCCTAGAGTTGCCTCACCACCAACCCCAAAATATATTTTCTTTGGCCCACCACAATTAGGAGTTTTATATCCACCAAAACTCTTTCTTATTAGAGCTTTATGAATGACAATTTACAACATGGGGCTTCCCAGGTGGTGCAGTGGCAAAGAATCCACTTGCCAATACAGGAGATGCAAGGGACATGGGTCTGATCCCTTGGTCGGGAAGATCCTCCTAGAGTAGGAAATGGCAACCTGCTCCAGTATTCTTGCCTGGAAAATTCTATGGACAGAGGAGCCTGGAGGGCTATAGTCCATGGGCTCACAAACAGTCAGACTCAACTGAGCACACACAAAACCGGGGAGAAGAATTTGAAAAACAGGTAAGAATTTGAAAAAAAAAAAAAAAATAAATACACGTGTATGTATATGTAAATCACTTTGCTGTACACCTAGAACACAACACTGTTAATCAACTATACTTCAATATAAAATAAAAATATTTTAAAATTTTATTTCATCAGAGAGTAGTAGTTTGGGGCTTCCCTAGCAGTCCAATGGTTGACTCCCCTTCCAATGCAGGGGGCATGAGTTCTACCCCTGGGTGAGGAAATAAGATCTCACATGCTATACAGCACGGTCAAATATATACCTATCATGTGTAAAATAGTAGGAAGCTCCTATATAACACAGGGAGCCCAGTCTGGAGCTCTGTGATGGCCCAGAGGGGTGGGATGGGGGAGCGGAGGGAGGCTTAGGAGGAGAGGGAATATAATAATTATGACTGGTTTGCATTGTTGTATGGCAGAAACATTGATGTAAAGCAATTTTCCAATTAAAAATTTTTTTAAGAATTGAAAAAAAGTCACCCCAAATTTTCAAAAAACTTCTAAAAAGGAAAAAAAAAAGCTGTAGTTTGCATTGTAAAAGCGCTCCTATTTCTTGTTGGAAAAAAAAAAGTACCCATTTATTTTAAATGTAACCTTACTAATAAAAAAAAAAACTACTTGGGACAGATCTTTTGCAAATTATCCAACACTAGTACACATATCAATACTTTGGCCACCTCATGCGAAGAGTTGACTCATTGGAAAAGACTCTGATGCTGGGAGGGATTGGGGGCAGGAGGAGAAGGGGACAATAGAGGATGAGATGGCTGGATGGCATCACTGACTTGATGGACATTGAGTCTGAGTGAACTCCGGGAGGTGGTGATGGACAGGGAGGCCTGGCGTGCTGCGATTCATGGGGTCGCCAAGAGCTGGACATGACTGAGCGACTGAACTGAACTGAATACACATATCATACAATAATGTTCCTTCTTCTTCAGGTAACAGAAAATAGCTTATTATAGGACCTGAAAACATTGGATATTTTCTGTAGAGACTTATTACTAACTTTTGATGATGTGAAAATTACTTTAAAAAATCATTTTTAAGTTTTCAGATGTCTCTGTTTTCCCTCAAGTCAATTGTGATACTTGAACAAGATGAAAGGAGAAAAGTTTTGACTAGAGGAGTGAAGTCAAAAGGCACCTGGAGCTGAAGGAAGCCTCACAGGGGCAGACACTGGTCCCTCCTCTCACCATTCCCGAAGTTCTGCGAAAAGACTGAGTAGAAAAGAGAGCAGGAGCTCCCCCGTCTGGAGACACCGAAGAACAACAGGTGGGGGCAGAGAGCGGCGCAAGAAAGGCTTGTCTCTCTCCAGAGAACTACAGAGCCATCTGTCTGGAAAATTCAAGATGACAGGCCTCTGCCTCTAAGTATTTGGTAAGTCTCCTTACTGTACAGCAACCTCTGTTTCTTCCTTTCTTTTTATTACCATATTATTTAATCCATCTTGTTCTTTTTTCTTGTTCTTTATCCTTTTAAGTTCAACTCAAAGAGTGAACTGACAAGTTGAGAATCATTTATTATTCAGATTATAGAACTTAAAAGTCTCTGGTTCACTTTTAAACATTAGGAGTCGGAAAAAAACACATGAATTTTTCTTTTATGGCTCTCATCTTTAACAATATATTTTGCATACATATATAATGAGCACTTCTAAAATCTGAAAACATTAACAAATGTCATCTGAAGGCTTATATATGAAGGATCACCAAAAACAACTGATAAGAGTGGCAAAATCAATGTCATAAACAAATTTCACAACTAAATGAAGTATTACTGTCAATACATAAAATCTGTAAACCACTGACTTCACCTTTCTTTCTGGGTTTCGGCACATTCTGAAAAACAATCAGTAGCGTGAGCTTTTGAACTGCTTAGCGACTTCTATTCAGCAACTTTAGAAACACTTAATAAGCCAGTTTTTAAATGGCAGACCAATATGCAAACATCCTATGAACCTGGCTAATGCACCAAGGTCTGAAAAAGAACCTGAAAAAGTAGGGCTCTTCAACCATCTCCTTGCTAATGGCTTGAGAAAGTCTAAAAGAGCAGAGAACACAGATGAAACCAGGAGAACTCATCACTTCTCTTACTCGAGAATGGTCTCTCCACAAGGACATTTCTGTTTTCATGAGAATATGGACACAGTGCAACATTAAAGGACCGGCAAGCCAACCTGGATTAGCCAGCCCTGTGTTTGCAGAAACTACTGCTTAGTGCCCCTTCTCCAGGATTAAGATGATTTTTACAGAATACAAAGCAGTATAAATTTGACCAGAATTTCACCAAAAACTTCTGGGAAAAGTCATGCTACCAAAAGCAAACAATCATAATCAGTACTGCAGAAATACAAATATTTCTTCCTTTAAAGACTGAAAATAAGACCATCAGATAACAAAAATATGAGAGATTCTGAGATATGCTTACTATAAAGTATCATAAAGTTATAGAAAAAAATTAGAGACTGCTTTATGTTTCTACCCTGGATATTGTTAAACTACATAAGTACTGTGGTTTAAGAACTCTTTTATTCACTTAAATATTTTTTGAGTACCTACTGCATGTGAAGCAATGTGCCGAGCATGGGAAGGAGTACAGAAATGAGAATGCCTCTTCCTTTACAGAAACCATCAGCCTAGAAAAGATGTGATAAAGATACATAACTACTGTCAAATGTCACAGGAGATTCATGGATAAAATGATAGAGTTCAGAAGATGAAGGGATTTCTTTTGAATGGGTGGCAGGAGGTGGAGAGCCTGAACTGTGGTACTGAGAGAGCTGAATATAGAGAAGGAATAGATCAGAGGCTACTGCAAAGATCAAACTGAGAGTTAGCAGCTAACATGCACTAGAGACAAGGGAGAGAGGATGGAAAGACAAAAGCTAAGGATTTGGGGCTAGGAACATGTGGAATTGGAAGTAACTACAGGAAATCCTGATAGAGATTTGAAGGGCATGGAAGAGCAGAGTTGGAGATGGAGAGTTGGGAATCACCCAGCCACGGGCACTGTGGAAGCCTAGATACTCCCAAGTGAGAAATGAAGGTCCATTCTTGAAAAGACATGACGGGGAGCAAACGAGAGAGAGCTGAGGAACAGTGAAAGACAAGAAAAGAATAGTTGGAGAATACAATGCTTGAAAGATGAGAAAAAACATTTAAAGAAGACAGAGGCAATCAAAAACAGCAAATGGTGCAAAGATCAAACAGGATGACTAAGGAGAAGCCACTGTTGACTGGCTACGAATTGATAAAGCACTGCCAAACAGAAGCAGAATGTAAGGTTGTGAGAGGAGGCTCTTCTTGACCAAACTTTAGTTAGGCTCCTCTAAGACTTCCCTGGTGGCTCAGACGGTAAAGCGGGAGACCCAGGTTCAATCCCTGGGTCGCGAAGATCCTCTGGAGAAGGAAATGGAAACCCACTCCAGCACTCTTGCCTGGAAAATCCCATGGACAGAGTAGCGGACAGAGGAGCCTGGTAGGCTACAGTCCATGGGGTCCCAAAGAGTTGGACATGACTGAGCGACTTCACTTTCACTTTCTAAGCCCATTTGTTAAGGGCTTAACCTTGACCCCCAGCCTTGTCAGGCCTGCACTGCCCAGTTTAAGCAAGAATTCTAAGTCACTTTAGAAAGAATCCCCCACCCTTGATATGCAATCCCTCCTGATATCTTAATCAAATTCCTTGCCCCTCACTCTTGATATCTGACCACCTGGCCTGCCCTCAGCAAGATCTTGTTAGGTCAGTTTAACAGGAACTCCCCCTACCCTTGGTTCCTCTTAGTAATTCTCCATCCACTGACCACCCCCCACCAACCTGCTCCTTGACTTATAAAACCCCACTTGTTCTCATATTCAGAGTTCAGCCTCATCTCTCTTGCCTACTGTCATGGTCTTGACACCCACTGCAAATAGTCTTGATGAAAGTCTTCCTTGTTGTTTTAAGTGTCAGAACAGTTTTTCCTTTCACAGTTGTCAATCTTTTTTCACTAGAGAATGAATGACATTCACAAATGCCTTATAATCAATTATGATAAAATACAGTGGCTGGGAAGAGAGGGTATAGAGGAGAGTGAAAGAGCAGTTGTGCAGAAAGAAGAGGTGGGGCACATCAAAGCCGTTTGAATAGATCTCTGGTAAGAAGGCCAATAAAAACTCAGGACTGCTTGCAGTGTGAGGGTTCCAACGTCAAGGAAATGCTTTCTCACAAGGAACAGGAAAGCACAGCGGTCATCAGGAGGAAACCACCCAGGATTCAGGGGAGAGGAAGAAACTGATACAAGACAAGAGAAAAAGGAATGCCCACGCTCACTATTTTCAATCCCCTTGCATTGTATTCTTCTGGAAACCACCTCAAATTCTTTCTTGAACAATGAGAGGTATTAATAAGTAATAAACAAAGTTTTCTTTTAAACCTTTCCACTTAAAAATATGAATGCTGAAACTGTTGTTTTTATCTGCTCTTCTAATAAATACACCAAAACTAACAGGAATGTTCCTGTAGCACACAAATTTATGATTATGAGAAAAAGATAATACTATTTTTATCTTCAGACTTCTAAAAGGTTGTTAGCCATTTTCATACTGAATTTCGATTCAATTCCAATTCAATTTGATTATGTTCCCTACTGTGAGGGTAAAACATGAACAAACCAAGCTAAATTATGTACAACTCTTTTGTACTATTGAAATGAAAATGAACAATAGTTTAATGAACTAGAATTTGTTATCTAATTATACCAAATAATTTAAAACATCTGCTGGTGGTTAGTAATACTATAGTTAAATCTCAAAGAATCTGCTCCTAGAGAGATTTCCATTTTATCCAAGCCCCTGTGAGCTTTCAGTTGGGGATTCCATATTAAGAGTGTGGAATCAAGGGATGGTATAACAATTTATTTTTTTTAATTAACAAATGAACAAAAAATTATGAAAAATAGAGGGTGGACATCATATATATTTGGGCCTGAAAATTCACTTCCAAATACAATAAATATAGTAGACTACTGTAACATCGAACATGCATTCAAACATTTCTTGCTGAGCTATTAAGTAGTCAGGCTGTCTGAGGAGGCCTTACAAATAGCTGTGAAAAGAAGAGAAGTGAAAAGCAAAGGAGAAAAGGAAAGATATAAGCATCTGAATGCAGAGTTCCAAAGAATAGCAAGGAGAGATAAGAAAGCCTTCCTCAGTGATCAATGCAAAGAAATAGAGGAAAACAACAGAATGGGAAAGACTAGAGACCTCTTCAAGAAAATTAGAGAGACCAAGGGAACATTTCATGCAAAGATGGGCTTGATAAAGGACAGAAATGGTATGGACCTAATAGAAGCAGAAGATATTTAGAAGAGGTGGCAAGAATACACAGAAGAACTGTACAAAAAAAGATCTTCACGACCAAGATAATCACAATGGTGTGATCACTCACCTAGAGCCAGACATCCTGCAATGTGAAGTCAAGTGGGCCTTAGGAAGCATCACTACAAACAAAGCTAGTGGAGGTGATGGAATTCCAGTTGAGCTATTCCAAATCCTGAAAGATGATGCTGTGAAAGTGCTGCACTCAATATGCCAGCAAATTTGGAAAACTCAGCAGTGGCCACAGGACTGGAAAAGGTCAGTTTTCATTCCAATCCCAAAGAAAGGCAATGCCAAAGAATGCTCAAACTACCGCACAACTCATCTTACATGCTAGTAAAGTAATGCTCAAAATTCTCCAAGCCAGGCTTCAGCAATATGTGAACCGTGAACTTCCAGATGTTCAAGCTGGTTTTAGAAAAGGCAGAGGAACCAGATCAAATTGCCAACATCCGCTGGATCATGGAAAAAGCAAGAGAGTTCCAGAAAAACATCTATTTCTGCTTTATTGACTATGCCAAAGCCTTTGACTACGTGGATCACAAGAAACTGTGGAAAGTTCTGAAAGAGATGGGAATACCAGACCACCTGACCTGCCTCTTGAGAAACCTATATGCAGGTCAGGAAGCAACAGTTAGAACTGGACATGGAAAACAGACTGGTTCCAAATAGGAAAAGGAGTACGTCAAGGCTGTATATTGTCACCCTGCTTATTTAACTTATATGCAGAGTACATCATGAGAAACACTGGGTTGGAAGAAGCACAAGCTGGAATCAAGATTCGCTGGGAGAAATATCAATAACCTCAGATATGCAGATGACATCACCCTTATGGCAGAAAGTCAAGAGGAACTAAAAAGCCTCTTGATGAAAGTGAAGGAGGAGAGTGAAAAAGTTGGCTTAAAGCTCAACATTCAGAAAACTAAGATCTTGGCATCTGGTCCCATCACTTCATGGCAAATAGATGGGGAAACAGTGGAAACAGTGCCAGACTTTATTTTTTTGGGCTCCAAAATCACTGCAGATGGTGACTGCAGCCATGAAATTAAAAGATGCTTACTCCTTGGAAGGAAAGTTTTGACCAACCTAGACAGCATATTAAAAAACATAGACATTACTTTGCCAACAAAGCTCCATCTAGTCAAGGCTATGGTTTTTCCAGTGGTCATGTATGGATGTGAGAGTTGAACTGTGAAGAAAGCTGAGCGCCGAAGAATTGATGCTTTTGAACTGTGGTGTTGGAGAAGACTCTTGAGAGTCCCTTGGACAGCAAGGAGATCCAACCAGTCCATCGTAAAGGAGATCAGTCCTGGGTGTTCATTGGAAGGACTGATGCTAAAGCTGAAACTCCAATACTTTGGCTACCTCATGCGAAGAGTTGACTCATTGGAAAAGACTGATGCTGGGAGGGATTGGGGGCAGGAGGAAAAGGGGACGACAGAGGATGAGATGGCTGGATGGCATCACCGACTTGATGGATGTAAGTCTGAGTGAACTCCGGGAGTTGGTGATGGACAGGGAGGCCTGGCGTGCTGCGATTCATGGGGTCGCAAAGAGTTGGACACGAATTAGCGACTGAACTGAACTGATATATCAGTGATGGTGAAAGTGAAAATTGCTCAATCCTGTCCAACTCTTTGTGACCCCATGGACTATACAGTCCATGGAATTCTCCAGGCCAGAATACTGGAGTGGTTAGCCTTTCCCTTCTCCAGGGGATCTTCCCATCCCAGAGATCAAACCCAGGTCTCCCACACTGCAGGTGGATTCTTTACCAGCTGAGCCATAAGGGAAGCCCAACAGTACTGGAGTGGGTGGCCTATCCCTTCTCCAGTGGATCTCCCCAATCCAGGAATTGAACTGGGGTCTCCTGCATTGCAGGTGGATTCTTTACCAACCGAGCCATGGGGGAAGCCCTCAACAATGCAGTGGTTGTTAAAGACAGAAGAAATACACAGCTTTCCCATTAGAGAACTTCATCTAATGGGTTATACAGGGGAATACAAGCTAACCATTATATCACATGATAAGGGCCAGGGCAGATGGGCATACAGCACTACCTGTGCAGAAAAGGTGCTGTGATGATCACTCAGTCGTGTCTGACTGTTTGTGACCCCATGGAATGTGGCCCGTCAGGCTCTTCTGTCCATGGAACTCTCCAAGGAAGAATATTGGAGTGGGTAGCCATTCCCTTCTTCAGGGCATCTTCCCAATCCAGGAATCAAACCCCAGTCTCCTGCATTGCAGGCAGATTCTTTACCATCTGAGCCACCAGATAAGCCATTACTAACTCATAAAGACCTCTTAAAAGAGATGACTATTCAAGGTGAGTTTTGCAAGATGTGTAGAAGGTAGTTAAGGCAAAGAAAGGCTTGCAAAATGATGCCACAGCCACACTGGGTACAATCCCTTCTGGAAACATCCCGTTGTTCAGTATGCCTGAAACAGAACCTCTGAGGAGGGGATGAGACAAAACCAAACAGGCAGGGAGTTTGGACTTAATGGTGATGAGGGCTCACTGGAGGATTTCAGGTAAAGAAGCAAATGGACATGAGTTTGGGTAAACTCCGGGAGTTGATGATGGACAGGGAGTCCTGGTGTGCTGCAGTTCATGGGGTCACAAACAGTCGGATGAGACTGAGCAACTGAACTGAATAAATTTCTAAAAAGCAGGTCTGTTGGGGCTGGTGCACTGGGATGACCCAGAGGGATGGTATGGGGAGGGAGGAGGGTTCACTGTGGCGGATTCATTTTGATATTTGGCAAAACTAATACAATTTTGTAAAGTTTAAAAACAAAATAAAATTAAAAAAAAAAAGCAGGTCTGAGTTTCCAGTTATGGACTCTAATATAATATGAATAACCCAAAATAATAAACGAGGAAAAAAGATAAATGTTTAAACTGAGTCAAGGCTCTCGAGTGGCTCAGTGGTAAAGAATCCACCTGCCAATGCAGGAGACACAAAAGACATGGGTTCAATCCCTGGGTCGGGAAGATCATTGAAGGAAGAAATGGCAACTCACCCTAGTGTTCTTGCCTGAAGAATCGCATGGACACAGGAGCCCAGTGAGCCACAGTCCATGGGGCTGCAAAGAGTCAGACATGACTGCTCATCCACACAAGGTTGTTCACAGTAAGTATACAGAGTAACAGTCCATTATTAAATGTTTGTTCTTCATTCACTTAGTCACTCAATACATTTGGACTGAGCACCTACTATGTGCCAGTCATTGAGTTTACACTCCTTAATACTTTTAAGTGCCATGAGGACTGAGGCTAGATCTGCTCATATTCTGGATGACCTCCCAAAGGAGAAGCATTGCCTGTTGGCCAGTGTTCTGTTTTTGTTTTTGTTTTTTTTACATTTTTGGAGCATACTAGAAAGTACCAAGCATCCACCACTATCAGAAGTCTATCTGGTCACTGAACCAGGTCTCAAGCATTCTCAAAGTCTACAGTGGCCTGTGGCAAGTATTTAACCACACATACAAGCAGAAATATTGCAGAACCACTTTTTCAAGTGGATTGACAGACTTGTGAAATAAACAAATGGAGAAACTCTACTGATATCTTGGAACTTTGCTAGAATTTACACTAAGTGACAAAATTAGGTACTATGTATCTTCAATGACTGTATTAAGAATCCTAACCCTCCTGTTCTTGGCGCGGGTCGGGCGTACAGTCCCGATCCGCGTAATGTACGGGGGTAGAGGGAACGGGCTCTGGCCCCTCCCCGGCATCATGTCTTCGGTACCGGCGGCCAGCAGTCCGCAGGTTCTATCCTCAAGCGCCGGGACACAGAGAAGGAAAAAAAAAAAAAAGAATCTTAGATACACGATCTCATTTATTTCTGCAGGAAATTAACAGCTCCTGTTGAGATATACGGAAAATGAGACTAGGACATCTAGCTGACACCTGGCAGAGAAAGGATTCAAGGCAGCTCTTACTTCAAAATCTAAGCCTTTTCCTCCACACCACATGCTATGGAAGTAGCCACTACAGGCTTTTGATTTCACTCCGAGTGAAATCTGAAGTCCTCACTGAGGTGTACTGACAGGGCCCTCATAGTCTTTGACCCCAGCACCCCTCATCCACCAGATGCCTCTCTGCCCTGACCTGCCAGCACTTCGGCTGGCTCACTCTGCTCCAGCCACGCTGCCCTTCTTCCTGTTTCTCAGAATGGCTAAGCACACCCCTGGCTTAAAGCCTGTTCCATGAGGCGATTCCCCATCTTCATGTAACTCTTTCCCTTACTTCCTTCAGGTCTCTGCTCAAAACCCACCTTTGCCATGAGGCTTTCCCTGACCACAGCTTGCCCCATCCTCTGCACCCTGCTTCATTTTTCTTCACAGCCTGAGCCCTCTGGCACATTATACATTTTCCTCTGCACCCTCAACTGCAAATATAATTTCCTTGAGGACAGGAACTAATAAATACCTGGCACATATTAGGCTCTCGATTCATCAAACATGAGTAAACAAATCACTGAACAGGAAAACACACCCCAGGCCTCAGAGCTACTCCTCAGGAAAATTATGAAAGAGTACGTTCCTGTTTCTGCTTCCTTCTCCCACTCTACCGTCCACTCCTCCTCCCTCATGCCAGATGTCCTGAGCTTTTATTCACACCACCACCTACAACATGGGTCCCTCTTAGTAATGCCCCGCTCTCCAGACAAACACTTCTGCACTTTCTTTTCTCTTACAGTGTAGTTCCCTCAGTCAAAATGCTTGCTTGTCTTACTACTTTAAGATCTTCAGTCCATAAATTAAAATCATTCTTCCATGCATATGATGATAAGCGCCTATATTTAGCATGCTATTCCTTAACAGGTAGTATACTAAAAAAAATCATGCTTTAATCTTAATATAATGGTGTAAAATTCATTCACCATAAAAGGCCTGCAGGGAAAAGTATTTCAATCAGGCAGATATTTATACATCCCTTAAATGCACAGCTACCACCTATCTGCTGTCTGTCCCACCTAGTACAAGCAATTTCAAATCCTAAAAAGCATCTCTGACAAAGTAATGTCACACCCATTAAGGACGTGAAAAACAAAGTTCTGTAGAAGAGGTACAAGACAGAAAGAATAAGAGCTGAAGCTATGTGCTAATTGCAGAAATGGGAAAATCAGGCAAGTGTAGCAGTTTAAAGAAGAGGATCCATTCTGTTTTTGAAATGTCAAGTTTGTGGTCAGAAAGATCTATCTGTTCCAGCAAGATAATGTATTTCTTGAACAACACCCTTTTTCTGTTTGCTTTACACCATGAAATATATAAGGTAAAAGGTCAGAGTGGAAAGGGAAAGGAGCCACTTTCAGAGCAGCTGGGTGTAACACAATGAGGTGGCCCCACACCACCATTAGTTGGCAGCAGGCCGGGCCTGACTCATCTTCCCTTCTCCACAAACTGCTTCACTGTCAGCAGTAACTCTTTCCAAGAAGTGCCTGCTTTTCTAAATTTAAAACAACCATTCAAAACAGGTAGGGGTAGTTTAACCTATCAGTTTTTGTTTTTTTGTTCCTTGGGGAATAAAAGGAAAAAAAGACTTTCTAAAAACATGGACAGTTCTAAAGGTTCCTGAATATAAAACCACTCTTTTAAAAACAGTCTCAGATTTCTGGTTTTTACAGTTTAACTGAAGTGAATTTTCCTTCCATTCATTCTGATTTCCTACCCTCCTCCCACAATTTTATTAATACAATCTTACGTTGAGATATAATCCACATATCATAAAATTCACCCTTTTAGACTATACAAAGCAATGCTTTTCAGGATATTCACAAAATACTCATCCTTCTTTTTAAATGTAAGGAGCTAAATTAGGAATGTATATTTGTAACTTTATTTTGTCAGACATGATTCTTTTTTTAATATCACTTTGCAATGTAAAATATGGTCACATCGTTCCGCTTTCTTAGTTTTCCTACTTTGCTATTTTAAGTACAGCAGGATTATATTAATATATTAAAAAAATCAAAGTTTTCAGGAATCATTTCCTATGTAAGAATGATTTATGACCAGTAATAGGTTGTAAGGCCAGGCTTGAGAATTTGTCTTGCATTGGGTTAGAAATTAAGTACAGTGATTTCATTTAGTTTATTATGAGTGTGAAAGTTGCTCAGTTATGTCCAACTCTTTGCAACCCTATAGACTGTAGCCTCCCAGCTCTTCAGTGCATGGAATTCTCCAGGCAAGAATACTGGAGTGGGTAGCCATTTCCTTCTCTAGGGCATCTTCCTGACCCAGGGATGGAACCTGGGTCTCCTGCAGTGCAGGCAGATTCTTTACCATCTGAGCCACCAGGGAAGCCCCTTTAGTTTATATATTACAGATAAAAAAAGTTTTTAAAGGTACTGTTACTGATCTTTATATAAAAGAGAAAACACCAATTCCCCATATCAAGGGATATTATTATTACTGGAGGGACTTTGAGAAAAGCTATGCATACCCCAGACCAATCAAGGAACTCTGTGTAATAGCTGCTCTCAAGATGAAGCACACTGTTAAAACTTAGGTTAAACCAATCTGGTGAAAAAATGCATAACTTATTATATCTATGTCACTCCTTCAGAATTATGTGACATATAAAACAATATTTTTCTAATTCTCTTATGATTGCTTTAGATTAGTCTCAAACATGTATTCTCAACGGAGGTAAGACTGCCCTCAAGGGAGCAAAACTTGGCTTCCAGGGGTCAAAGAAAAATTACTCTCTTTACACATAAAGCAAATGTACATACAGTCCATAAACAGAATCTTGGCATTAAAGTTTCACGGAGAGATTACAAAAAAATGTGTAAAAGACCTCTTACAGAAGGTGACTTAAAAAAAAAAAGTTGAGAAATACTGATCTCAAAGAAACTAAAACTCTTAATAAATACATTAAAACTTTGTCATTACACTTATCACTATCTTCTAAGATTAGAATGCTTACAGGATGGTTATTTCAGGGACAGATGTGACTCAAGATGGCAACCACCAATATTCCCCTTATACTGTACACAGATGGTGACTATCAGAGTTATAACAACTATAATTTTTTTCTCTCTCTTACATAGTCAAGTCTCCAAACATTAAAAGAAAACATTTTAAGCTGAGACTTTAGGCTTCTGACACCAGTAAAAGAAAGAATATGGACAAGCATTTAAGTAAGGATGGTGATTTTAATGACAGTTAAAAAGATGACACATTCTAAGAAAAGTAGCTGGGCTTTCAATATCAGACCACCCTGCTGCTTTTCATATTCTTTGATGAGCAATATCTGAAAAATTAAAATGGCAACAGAGAGTATATTCAAGTGGATGTTTCCTATAAAATGAGCTTTTGGTCAAATAAATCATACTGAAAATGTGCAGTTGTCTGCCAGGACAGCCATGGAAGTCAGAAAATTTCCTAACTGTATCACAAAGAATACTCCATCCCTATTTAACTGCTCCAAAGTCTCTCTGTAAAGATACCCACAGACAGGTGTGTCAGGATAGTGAACGATGCCAAATAAAGCAGCATAATGAAGGGCTTCCATGGGAGTAGGAGAGACTGAGGAAAGAATGTAAGAAATTACAGTGAAATCCTAAACATCAGAAGGGATAGACGCCAGTGATAATGGTGACTACATGGTAAGAAGAAAAAAGGGGGCGGGGCGGGGCGAGCAGGGGCAATGCCAGAGCCAATTCTACCCAGAGAGTTATTCAGGTTTGGCTAGCTTAGCCCAGCTGAATTATAACTGAGTTCCCAATCTCACCAGCTGTCCTGGGCTATAAACCAGAGCTCCATTTAGCTATAAATGACAGAAATTCCTGCCAAGTGATGACCTGACAGGATGTTTTTCCCCCAGTTCTATCAACTAGGGCTCTACTAGTGCAGCAAATCAGGATATTCTGGCTGAGACATCAGCCCCAAAATCCTAAACTAGATGATCTGAGACTTTCCCTCTAGCCCAGCAACTGTTGGACAACATGTACTTTCTGCCAGAGAAGTTCTAACAAAGCCCAGACGTAATTAGGTAGCTAGGTGCAAACACTGTAGTTCTGGAATGTCAGCTCTAACACAGGGACCATGTTTCCTGCACACTGCTACAGAGGTTTGTCAAATCAGGAAGGAAAGGCGAGTGACCGGAATATGAACTACATTTGCAGAGTTTTTAGGATTTGAGGATTTAAAAATTATTTGTATTTATGCTGATGACTGGTTCATTTGAAAGATGAAGAAAAATGTTTGCTAATTCCTGGACCGTCAACAGCACTCATTTTCAACTCCCAAATGAGACTGTGAAATCATGAAGGACTGGGATCTGGTTCTTCCATCCTAGAATAAAAAGGAAATTTGCACTAAAAATGTCCTTTTAAGCAGCAAAGATGATTAATAGTGAAGACAATATATAAAACAGTCTTCACTCTTCAGCTTAATTTGACAGGTACTTTACTAAGTTCCTATAACACATGGGTTATAAAATGTATAAAAAATGTACAAAAAATGTATATAAATGTCAAAAATGTATTAGGTAATTTTAGAGGCTCCCTTTTTAAAAAAATGAATCTAACTTTCACTAAAAGTTTTTCCTATAAAAAGATCATTCTTTACAATTATTTAAAAAAAAACCTGGATGGAAATGTAAAACATAAAGCAAAAACACTAAGTCTCTATTGCTGGCTGCTATGCACTTCACTGTGTCCTCCCAAAAAGTTCATATGCTGAAGCCCTAACCTGCAACGTGATGGTTATTTGGAGATGCACCTTTGGAAGGTACTTAGGATTAGATGAAGTCAGGAAGGTGGGGTCCTCATGATGGGATTAGTGCCCTCATAAGAAGAGACTGGAGAAGGCGATGGCACCCCACTCCAGTACTCTTGCCTGGAAAATCCCATGGATGGAGGAGCCCAGTAGGCTGCAGTCCATGGGGTCGCTCCGAGTCAGACAGGACTGAGCTACTTCACTTCCACTTTTCACCTTCATGCACTGGAGAAGGAAATGGCAACCCACTCCAGTATTCTTGCCTGGAGAATCCCAGGGACAGGGGAGCCTGGTGGGCTGCCGTCTATGGGGTCGCACAGAGTCGGACACGACTGAAGCGACTTAGCAGCAGCAGCAGCAGCAGCAAGAAGAGACCAGAAAGCTGCTTTCCCTCTCTCTCCATCATGTGAGGACACAGCAAGAAGATGGATATCTGCAAGCCAGAAAGGGGGCCCTCATGAGGAAGTAAACCAAATGACACCTTGGTTTCAGACTTCCCAGCTTCCAACACTGTGAGAAATAAATGGCTGTTGAGTAAGCCACCCAGGTTTTGCTATTTTACTACAGCAGCCCAACCAGCCTTAACTGCTTAACCAACTAACACACCCAATATACACAAGACAGTGTCCTGGCAGTGGTTACTTCCGGGAAGCTTAGGTAGAAACTCTATGGAACTCTGATCGTGATGATTAGAAGGTCACACTTGTCTAGTGTTTTGTTCCTACCTTCTCTTCACCATCTCACAGAACTTTATTTCATTGTTCCTCAGTTCTAAGTTGGTTATTAAGAAGAGATATGAGGCACTTCTAAGGCCTATTAATTAAAAAGTAGTAATATCTAAAATAAAATCCATTTCTTCTAACCCTTGGAGACCGCTCCTAGCATACTCAAAGAACTATTTTGAACTGAGCAAGTTTGAGCCAATCTACTATTTATCATTAATGTAACAGTTCTCCAACTTTAACGTGTAAGAATCACAAGGGAGTTCCTCTAAAAATGCAGATTCTGTGGGTCTCTGGACAAAGGAATCTACATTTTAAACAGACATCTCAGATGACTGATGAGTGGTGTGCAACTGCACTTGAGATCAACTGTTGCTCTATCATTACTTAGAAAATAGCCTCTGCACAGAGATATACTTTGCTTTACAACAGAGAAATAGTCTTAAAAATTGTAACCAAATTGGATTTTTAAACCAAATTCTATTTTCCCACAAGATGACTTTAAAACTTTAAAGACACTTTATTCATCCTGAGAGGTGGGAGTGGTGTATTTCACCTTCCTCAAGAGGTCAAATTCCATGCTCTTCTTTTTCTCGCTTCCCCTTCAGTAAAGATTTAATAATTTAGGAATTCATTCAAAGGAGCCTCATCATATAGCCCATGTCTCCTCAATTTATCCATTTTATTCATTGAGAATGCCAGTCTTTTAAAAATCACTGATTTGTAAATTATATCTTTGAAAACAAACCTTGAAAATGCAGACTATCTCTTTAGAAAGGTAAATGAATTTAGTCAAAAATAGTTTAAAAGAGAATTTCCTACAGTAGGTTTTACCGCAAGGTACTAGCTACAACAGTGTAACATAAACGCTTCTTCAAAAGAAAGTATGGAATGGGGAGGGAGGAGGGAGGAGGGTTCAGGATGGGGAACACATGTATACCTGTGGCGGATTCATCTTGATATTTGGCAAATCTAATACAGTTATGTTAAGTTTAAAAATAAAATAAAATTAAAAAAAAAAAAAAGAAAGTATCAACTGTGAGTGAAGTGTTCCATTAAAGTTTAACTCTGTATCAAAAAAGTTCACACTTAAGGAAATACTTCTACTAAGTAATGCATATTTGATACAAGCGATTGTAAAACAGGAGACTTTTATTATCCCTTTCAGAGAAAGAAGAAACATTTTTTAAAGCACTCATGGACAACCAACAAACACCAAATAAAAAATGTCATTTCTAGTACCATAGGTATTTGAGCTAAGTAAATACACTCCTAGACTGAAAATGGCAAACTATATTCTAGTCTCAGTTTTGCCACAAAAAGGCCAGGAACCCTCTGAGTCTAAACAACCTCTCTGGGTCTGAATTTAATTTTAAAAGTAAAAGTAACTCTTTGATTCCAGCAGATTAATAAACTCTGAAGTATTTACATGAAAAAGGACTGTGTCATGTGATGCTTGTAATGTGCTTGATCAAATGACATTGTTAAAATGTAACTGGAAACTTGACGTTGTGATTAACTTACTATCTTGGTAGCCATCAGGTACCTCTCATTGTACTTTTTTTTTTGAAAAACTGAATACTTTGATCATCTAAATTTTCACATACTGAGTTTTCTTAAAGCAAAATACATATGTAACACAATCTGTTTTTGCCAAAGAAAATAAAGTATTTTTGGTCCTCCTTTCCAATCCATTGTCATTACAGACTTCTTGGGAGAGGGGGAAAAGCAAAACACCTTTAATTAACTGCTGAAACAATAGTGGCACAGTAACTACATCACAGAAATACTACTTTCGTAAAATTTTTAACGATATACTCCTGAGATTACTTATCTTCAATACCAACTTCCTTCTGTCTGCTCTCAAACGCATTAGAGCAAACATTTTCAATTTTAGCAAATATTAAAATAAGTTCATCACTTATTCTTGTTTCCAACGGAATACACCGAGCCCAAAAAAATTCCCCCCAAATCCAACAGGAATCAACACACGCATTTGGCAATTGTAGGAAGGTTGGGATGCACAGACATCTTGGTCAAAATAAATAAACTTTCCAGGATCTTTATTTACCGACTTGAGAAACATAGGCTTGGAAACAGCCAGCTAACTTCGTTCCCAACTTGGCATCTTAGAGAACCCTCCGTTTACAAAACACACAGGGACCTCAGAGCCTCCCAGCCCAGAATTGGCCAGGGGAGCACACGCCCATCGGCCCTGCCTGGAGAGGAAACAATGGGAGAGGCGCGAAGGAGCTAGCCCGGCGCCCCGGGCGCCCCAACTCCCCTGCCACAGCCCGCGCCTGACACCGCCCGCGGCGTCCCTTCCCCAGGTGCCCCACCTCTGAGCCCCGGGGCGCGGCCCACCTGCGGCGGCGCGGGCAAAGGGCTGCACTTACCAAACAGGGTCAGGGCCATTGTAAAGGCGCTCGTCAACTGCTCGCCGCCGCTCGCCGGTCCACGCGCTCCTCCCAGGCTGGCCAGAGATCACCTCATCGGCCCGACGCGCTCACACCTCGGAGGGAGCAAGGAGTCGGAGGGGCGTGGTGGGGACGCGGGCGCGGGGAGGCTGCAGGCCGAGAGGCAGTGGGCCGCTGCAAGAAAAAAGTTATTCACGCGTTATTGTCAAGCGCACCCTGACACGGGGGAACCCGCTAGCCCTCGGCGAGCCGGCACTTGTCGCTGCCATCTGTGCAAAACCGTAGCGCGCGCGGGCGCCGGTACCTACGAGGTGGGGAGGCTTGGCCGCGGCGCAATGGCAGGCGGAGAGGCGGCGCCGCAGTGGCGGCGACGGCGGAGAGAGGAGCAGCCTCGCAGAACCCCCGGCGGGGTGCGCTCACTCTGCATCCCGCGGCCTCGCAGACGCCATCTTGCGATAGCGTCTCCCACTGGATCCGCCGGCGCGCCTCCTCCCTTTTCCCCCTTGGGCGGCGGAGCCCCGTGCGTTCCCATGGCAACGGGCGCGCGCGGGGGCCGAGGGCGCCCGCCCCTCCTGCCCCGGGCCGCGAGGAGCCGCCCGAGCTGCTTGCCCCCGGGAGGCGGCCTCCCAGAGCCTGGCAGCAGCAGGGGCGGGGTGCGTTTTAGCTGAAATCCCAGGTTTTTCCTTGAATGGGATTTGTGGAGACGCAGAAAGGAGCTGTTACTCAAAAGAAGTCCCTGAAGGATGCTCCATGAATAGAAGGACCCAGCCAGGGTCATCTGAGGATCGGGTTCGTGTGAGGATATTCCTTTCCCCTGGCGCCTCCGGGGTTAACAGAGTCTGGAGCCCTTGACCTGAAGCTGCAGGACCCGGGAAAGGAGCCTGGAGTCAAAACAGTGGCACTAAATGTTGCTTTCCCCTCCATTTGGACTTAGGAGCCACTAAGAGTAGTTCTGGTCAGATTATCATATGTGAGGAAACAGGAGTCGGTTAAAAAGCATCTGGGAATACATAAAATAATTTGCTATAAGCGCTTAAACCTAATTTTCTTCTTTTTACTTTACACCTCTTTGATACTGTCCGGGCGGGGGGCGGGGGAGGGAATCAACATTTCTCACCGACTGGCACTTCTTTACCACAAAAGGTTCTTCCCCTGAGCTTTTTGCATTTATCTGATAATCACTGGCAACATCCTTCTGTGATATTCTCTGATCGCCTCTGTCTTTGCCTTAATTAAGGAGAAGCCATATAACGCCTTGAGATTATCAGCCAAAAGATGTTCGTGAAAAGCTGAGTTATGATGGCTTTTTGTCGTTTTCATGTAATGTATTCAACAATTCAGTATTCTCTAGTTGCTATACTTGTTTCTTTTTTGTTTTAATCCTCCTTTTTTCTTGCTTCTCTGCTTAGGGATTTGATACTATTTCAATATCTAATCATGTAAGATTTTCTCTTTGGTTCTCATTTCTTCCTGGCTTTCAGTTCCCAGTTCCTCAGATTCCCTAATATCATTTTCCTTTTTACTTTAGAACTAATTATTTTAAGAATACTATATAAATATTTTTAATTTATCTTGAGGATCAAAATCATTATAAAAATGAAAATTACTCCTTCAAATAGAACCACAGTTAATTCATCATCCTTTCACAGCAGACTCAAAGATCAGAAGAAAAAGAAAAGCAGGTTGGAAGGAGGAGCCAGCCTTTTGTTTTGTATCAGTTAACTCAAGAAAAAAGAAATAGTAAAATAATCCAACATCAGTGGGCGAATATTTAAGATGCTATAGGCTTAAAATTTTCTGATGTAGTCAAATGGCTCTCCTTTAGCCACTAACATTAACATAAATCTTGAAATCTCCAGAATTTTAAATCTTTAATGAAAAGGACTCGATTTTGAACAGGCTTACTGCTCATGAAAAATTACAAGCACACAGTTCATGAAGATAAATGAGAAACTCAAGAAGGCTTTGTGGGACAGATTTTAGAACTGGGTCAAGATTGCTGTGGATCTGCTCACACAACTAGATAAAGCAGGATCTAAAGACACCTTTTACTGTCAATCAGAAGTCCCCAAACTTTGGGGGTCCTAATTTCCTTTTGAATCTCTAATAGAAATACTGTCTCCCTAGAAAACTATTTATGTACATACAAACACCAGAATTTTTTCACACAATTTCGGGGAGATTACAAAGGCTTCCCTGGTGGTTCAAACGGCAAAGAATCTGCCTGCAATGCAGGAGACCTGGGTTTGATCCCTAGGTCAGGAAGATCCTCTGGAGGAGGAAACAGCAACCCACTCCAGTATTCCTGCCTGGAGAATTCCGTGGATAGAGGACCCTGGCGGGCTGCAGTCCATAGGGTTGCGAAGAGTCGGACACGACTGAGCGACCAACGCACCAGGGGGATTACAGACTGTTGAGGGAACTAAGGTTAACTCCAGATATATTTTGTAATCGAGGAAAGTTTTTGCCTTTATAATTAAACTGTTTTAATATGTCCCTTTCACATAGAAGCATGGAATATTGAACAGAGAAGGACCAAGATCCCCCAATACACAGATAAGGAATCTGAGGGTGCACAGGTCACAAGGATTCCAAATTGATACACTTGTATTGTGGCAGAATTAATTGGAAAAATCTTAGACATCTGGTCTTCTCCCTGACCACCTCCCTCACTCTCCATTCCCCCACCAATTTAAATGGTACATGGTTTGAGTTTAAAAAGAAAAACCTGTTTAGTATTAGAAGCAGAGTTGCAAGGGGGGTGTGTTTTGTCCTCAGCCATTTTGTATGTTTGAGTCTTCTTGTAGTTTGGGAAGCTGAATTTTATTCAAAAGAATCTTTTTTCACAAGCTCTTCAGCTCAGAACTGGGCATCCAATAAGGCCGAGAGTAAACGTGTTTGTTTTTTTTTTTTCTCCTCTTTGTTAAGCTCTCTTTGAGAGGTAACAGAGCATCAAGGTTTTGATGCTACAGCTCAGCTTGTTGGTAATTCTCTCCATGCTTTGGAGTGATATCCTAGGGGTGAGTCAAAAATTAACTGTCCTGTGCTCAGACTTAACCCTCCCATTGTATAGACAAGCCTTGGTTACTGGACCAGCTTTGTACTCACCAAGGATGGCTGATCACAGCTGAATCTTAGTGACAGACAGCTTGACTCAGGTGAAAACTATCTTCCCCTCCCCTTCCTCTTTTCCATACAGGTCTTAGCGCCTCCCCCCTGCCCCCCGACCCAAAACACACACGCACCACAAAATGTTTTTAGAATATTGTGCTACTTTAAACAATACAGCTGAGTGTTGCCATGTTTCCCTTTTTAAGCATCTAGCTTTCCATAAGTCCTTTGAGTTCCTAATGGTGTGATGCTCTAACAAAATGCTCTCTATACTTTATCCAAGTGTTATGTCTTGAAAATAGTATTCATTTTTATAATGTCCTATTATCTGATAAGGAATAGAGTATGTTTCTTTTCTCACTTAGCTGGAAACTAAGCAATAGCCTTTCTGCTACAAATTCAATGTAAGGAAGGGCGTTAACCACTTGGGGTGATTACTATGGGTGGGGACTTAGATTGTTTATTAAAAGGGCAAAAATGAATTGACTTTTGAGAACATTTATGTTTTCATTCAAAGATTTAATTTTGTGCTTAACACATAAGCACCTAGAAGGGCCAGATTTGTTTGTTCTGTTACTAAATAGTTGTTCGATTTTTAGACCAATGTTCTACTCTTTCTGGTTCTTATCTTTCTCATTTGTAAAATAAAGGAATGGGACTAAGTTATCCCTAATGTTCCTTTTAGGTTTGGTTGTCATTCTGTGATATTTTAAAATATTTAAATCAACTGGATTATGGATAAAACAGAAGACGACTTTTATTTGAATGTTCGATATATTCAAAGTGTTGGTATATCTAGTAAATTTAAGTATCTTATGTTACAGTTTCATAAATATCTAGTGTGACTAAGAAGTCATACTTTGTTAAAGCATTGATATGTGATTTCATCTGCAGTATGCTATACCGGTGTATTTATTGTATAGAGAGCAACCTTTTTTTTCAGATTTAACAAGATTGAAATTAAAAGAGTGCACGGAACAATCCATTTCAACTATACTAAAAACCGTTTTCTCATTTTTATTTGTTCTGTTGACTAAACAAAACTTAGAAAACCCTTTGAGTTTTTTTCCTACGTTTTAAACTAATGACTTATCACAAGTGTTTTGGGTTTTCATTTTGTTACTCATTTAGCTTCATTCCCATTGGTAAACATTGATTCGTTTCTCAGTTTTGAATGAAGCAGAAATTAATGAGGCAGTTTCTGCCTCACAATAACAAGTTAAAATTATAGCACTTTATCATGTCAACACAGCTTTAAACACTAGGAATACCAGTGGTATTAGTGCAGTTCCCAAAATAGTGCAGAATGTTTGCCGTTGAACAAAAATATCATAGGGTGTATTTCTGCGAATGTGATAGAAAATTCTATTCTTCAGTTATACTGATAAAGGTTCAAATTATTTATTTAAAATATTCACAAATATGTAACATTCTCTCCTATGTTTGTTACCAGTTGAAATATATTTTTCCACAGTGTGAATTTACTTCAAGTATATTTGGTCTGTTTTTAATAATGTATTCCTAAATACTTAATCTAAATGAGTCTCCCCACCCTCCTTTTATCTGAGGCTTACCTGATGTTTGTGTGGCATTTTATGATTCATAAGTAGCACTTTCACTGGGCAAAGCCATTTGCTTTATAATGGAGGCAGCATTTACTTTGAACTTAGGGATTTAGACCATGAAACTGTTTAGTGGGGGGAAGAAAAGACTATTTATGTCATCAGCTGTTAAATTGGCCTTCAAGCTTAGATTATTCATATTAATGTTTAGGAGAGTTAATTGTATTCTATTGACCACCAGAGGGTGCCTAAATTATATCCATAGGACCAATTTTGGATCTTAGAAATCAAATTTGAAAAACACGTTAAAATCCTTAAGAACTGTTCTCCTCCATAGTGCTTCTTATAGTAGCAGAAGATAAATCCCACCAAAATGATACTAAAAGGAGAGGTGGCTGTTGGCTGGTTGGGAACCAATTTGTAATTGCATATTACTGACAAACTGCACATTTCTGAGCAGTGCTTGCTTAGTTTTTATTATATCACCTCCAAAGTTATAGAAGGGCTGTGTGTGTGTGAGTATAGAGGTATAAAGAGAGAGGAAATTGAAATTCAAAAGCAGAATGAAAAGGTTTTCTGTCCCTGACCCAAGATAATGGATTTCTTGTTAATTGCTCAGCTTGAAGAGGAAGTTTTAGTGCAGTACATGATGGGGTCACAGGTATTACTATGAACTCTAGGTCAGAATCTTCTGAATGTCATATGTCCTATTTGTAAAATTTTGTGGTAGAATTTATTTTGACAAGTCAAAATGACCACTGGTTTTGAGTGATCAGAGAAAAAGGGTAAAAGAGTTCTGTTTTTAATTTGTTTTGAATACACATTTAAAATAATACTTATTTCCTGGTAAATAGTATAGCAGATCTTCTGGAAATTTTTTTGTAGGTTTAAAAATCAAATACATTTTCAAATACATGCTAGACAAAAGTACAGCGATTATGGCTGCTCTCAAGTAAAAGTTTTTGTTCTGAACTATAATCATGTTATAGTACTTTAAGCCAACATTTCCATTTGTGTGTATTTTTCTGAGGTCACCAGGCATATCTAATGCAGAGTGTAGCTAAATGTCTATTTGACTTGAGCAGTTGGATTGCTGCCAGATTTTGTTTCCAAGAGGGTATAAGAAGGTTTGGCTACAAATCAATTCTCCCTAACATGGCCATGGTTTTCCAGTTAATGTGGGTGTCTACAATAAGATGACTTACTCAAGCTGAATACATTGTAAGTTATAAATCAGCAAAATAGCTATGAACTCTGGGTGAGAATTACCCAGTCTCTAATTAAGCAACAGAGCTGAAACACAGGGAAGTGTATTTCCATGATTGAAAACAATCTGGGTTTAAATCTTATCTATCCCTGTGATGGATTTTTCATAAAATTCCTTTGTATATTGTTGTAAAATAGGACTTGTATCGGACATTTAGGACAATGTGCCAATTGGAATTTATCCATCCATCCTTCATCCAATCAACAAATATTTACTGAGTACCTGTGATATAACAGGCATTGTGCTAGATGCTGGCAAAGGGCAATGATGTATCAAACATGTATCCAGATCTTTGAAAATCTGCAGCTCCTGGGGATAAGACTTATAAATGGAACAATCAAAGAGCCACAAGAGGGGCACAGATTAAATACCCTGGGAATTCAAAAGAAAGATTATTTCCAGCTCATGAAATGCATGAAGGCTTCATGAGGAATGAAGCTTTGAGGTATGGATGGGAATTAGGCAACCAGAAAAAAGAAAGGGAGAGGTGAGGATTAGATAAGAGGAAAGAGGTAAGCAATTGTAAGAGAAGAATGGCAGGCAGGGCAGTTTAGCTCCAGCAAGGACTCAGGGGAGAAGAGGCTGGACATGCTGGTGGGGGACATATGTTATAGGATATCCACCGTATACTACACAGGAACACTTCTTAAAACTCCCTTTCCTCTTTTCCCGTCTGAGCCCACAGCTGTTCTGCAGCCAAGCACCCTCATACCTCCCAAATTCTCTCCCCCACCTCAGCCTTTATGGCCTTTCTGTGCTCTCCCCACCCCTATTTTGTTATGCAAATTGATCTCTCTGGCTTCTGTTTATTTTCCTTGACTTTTGACTGGTACCTAAATTCTTCATTATACAGGGAATTCAGAAACTGGCCCAGCACGCAAATAATCTACATCACTGCCTTCTTGCCTTTCAGTTCTAGTCTTTCTCTGCGCTTCATCTCAATTCTGCACCACACACACACACACACACACAAAAGCATAGAAGGGCTTCCTTGGTGACTCAGTGGTAAAGGACTGCCTGCCAATGTAGGAGATGTGGGTTAGATCCCTGGTCCAGGAAGATTCCACATGCCACAGAGCAACTAAGGCAGTGCGCCATTATTATAAAGCCAGGGAACTGCAACTACTGAAGCCGCATGCCCTTAGAGCCCATGCTCTTAGAGCCACCGCAATGAGAAGCCCGGACTGACTGCAACTAGAGAAAAGCCCATGCAGCAGCAAAGACCCAGCACAGCCAATAAATAAACATTTTAAAGAAAAAGCATATAAATCTGGCCTTTTCATTAGAAGATGAGACAGTAAGACAAAATTCTAATAAATTTTGTCCAGTGCTTAAATGAGTATACCAGCAACTGTGTGAAATACTTTTTATATACATTTTCTCATTTAAACCTCACAGAAACCACATGGGATAGAATCTTGGAATCCAGGACTCCCAATTCAGAACTCCAGTGCTGGGTAACTGGAGCACCTCTCTCTATAAAAAGGTTTAGCCACAGACATATTTTGATCATTGGAATATTAATGTACATTGCCAATGCAGGAGATGCAAGAGACGAGGGTTCAGATCCCTGGGTCTGGAAGATCCCCTGGAGAAGGAAATGGCACCCCACTCCAGCATTCTTGCCTGAAAAATCCCATGGACAGAGGAGTCTGATGGGCTACAGTCCAAAGGGTCACAAAGAGTCAGACACGACTGAGTGACTAAGCAAACACATACACCAGGAGCTCAGATATACACAGTTGAAATCCAATTGATAAAGCAGACTACAAGTATTTATGAAACACCTATTATGAGCTCAATATTTTGCAGTGTTTTTGATAGAAATGTTTAAAATGTGCTTGTGGCAGACCAAATGAAAGCAATATCATTGAACAAGTGTGGGTGTGCTAAGTTCACTTCAGTCGTGTCTGACTCTTTGCGACCCCACGGACTGCAGCCCACCAGGCTCCTCTGTCCGTGGGATTCTCCAGGCAAGAATACTAGAGTGGGTTGCCATGCTCTTCTCCAAGGGGTCTTCCCCAACCAGGAATTGAACCCAGGTCTTCTGCATTGCAGGAAGGTTCTTTACCCTCTGAGCCAAGTGGGGTTAAATTTTTTTTAAATGCTGGAGGTGACTGGTCTTGTAGCTCTTGCCATCACATCTCTCAGGATAATGGTGACTAGAGGGGAGACAGCTGGCTAAGCAGGAGAGAGAGGAAGGGGAAGAGGTCCTCAGAACTTGCCTGTCATGGGACCATTAGTCCCACCATCAGTGCCCAGACAGTGCTCACCCAGGAATTGCAAGGGGTCAAAATATAATAAGTTCTTCAGTAGATGAGTACCAGGCTGAAATTTATTTTGCTGACAAGATTTAAAAATTCCAACCTGAGATGGAATAACTAACTTCCTGTTGAGTGTAGATTGTAGCAATGAGTGACTTTGTTAATACTCTCCATGTTCTGGGCTTGGGTTAGCTGATTCCTAGGCTTTAAAAACACTGGAAGTGCCCAGTACCTTTTAAGCTGTTAAGGGAAACCGGCTGTCTTAGGGTATGTCTTCCTGTGTTTCCTGTGTTTCTTCTGAGGAACAATGCAAATTGGAGAGAGATAACCTCCAGAGACAGGGTAAAATAAAGTGCTAGTTTTAACAAAGAGAAGAAAACATCCAGAAAGTGCAAGAGCTCTCATATCCGGTCTTCACTCAGCCTGGCCCTGCCTCTGTGTTCTCCACCCCTTTCCAGTCTCCAGCACTAAGATTAGTTCATCCCTCTAATTTCAATCAAAGTCTCCCTTGAGTCCCAAAAGCCTTTCCTCCCAAAACTATGGTGGGAAACATTAGATTTTGTACCATTCAACCTGCATTTTATCCCATTACTTAATGTGACAAAATGACTAATTGATTTCTCCAGCTGCTTTTTCCTTTTTTTTTTATTTTAACAATATAAACTCCTTCAGGGAAGAGTGATGTTTGTTGTCTTACTGTAATCAGGGTCAGACATCTCTTAGAGTGAGGGGGTCAGGTTGGATGGTGTGCACATTCCCCATGACATTAGACCTAGAATCTGTCCCCTTCTTTTTCTTCCCCCAAAGTTGGGAGTTAGAATTTAATTTAATTGAAAATATTTAATGCCAGTTCTTCTTTAGGCCCTCCCATTAGTTTTCAAGCCTGTGCATCCCTTGGCAGTATAGGGATATGCTAATACAGATACTTGGTTAAAGCAGAACCTGTGTATATATATACACACATATACATGTATTGATATATAGAGACATATATGTATTATATATGGAGAAGGAAATGGCAACCCACTCCAGTGTTCTTGCCTGGAGAATCCCAGGGACAGCAGAGCCTGGTGGGCTGTCGTCTATGGGGTCGCACAGAGTCGGACATGACTGAAGCGACTTAGCAGCAGCAGCAGACATATATGTGTTATATATAGTGTTAAAATATATAATGATATGTTAAATGCATAATGGTAATACATATAATGATATATTGATACAACATAGACATACAATGAAATTGTTCAGCTGAAATCCCAAAACAGTCATTTAAACTGAAATTCTTTATGAAGTCATCCCAACCAGAAATAATAATTCTTTAACTCCCAGAGAACTTGTGCTTTAAGTTCAAGTATGGGTCTAAAATCACTCTACATTTTTTATAATTATTTGAGTATATATATATGCAAATATATAAAATATGTGAGGTAGGGTGAGGTGTTAGTCACTTAGTCAGGTCCAACTCTTTGTGACTGCATAGACTGTAGCCCACCAGGCTCCTCTGTCCATGTAATTCTCCAGGCAAGAATACTGGAGTGGGTTGCCATGCCTTTCTCCAGGGGATCTTCCTGACCCAGGGATTGAGCACAGGTCTCCTACATTGCAGGCAGATTCTTCACCACTGAGCCACTAGGGAAGCCCCATTAAATATGTACTTGTGTGTGTGTGTGTGTGTGTGTGTGTGTGTGTGTGTGTGTATATATATTTGTAAGTAATACACAGACAGACACACATATTCTACCTCTCTACCCACTGGATCCTTAGCTTAAAGTAGGGTTCTGTTGTGTTTTTCTTTATATTTCCCAGCACATAGATGCTCAGCAAAAGTCAGTTGCATATATTAATGTAAATATAAAAGCTAATTTGGTGATTTCAAATAGTCTGTCTCCATAATGAACGGCCCAGTGTGGAGCATGCTAGGATATTGATAACCTTCTGGCTGATGGTTTACATTACCCTGCTCCACCCTGTATTTTGGCAAAAGCAAGTGGAAGGTCTTGTTTAAAGTTTGCACTTACAACTTGGACTCATCATAGAGGGTTAAGGAGCACCAGTATGTCAGAAGATTACTTGTAACTGCTGAATATTTGGCATTTCCATGTTTCATTTCTGTGCAATTCAGTGCAATAAGCTTTGCAAAGTCAAGCTGGTCTTTCACACCAGTTCTCAGAAAATCTCACCTTATATGAAGTCTTTCTATGCCGTATACCTGGTGGCCCTTTTTGTACAGAGGACCAGAACCAGATGCCTATGTTTTCCTTTTAAAAAATATTCCAATTACAAAAATGTTATTTTTCTACACATAACAATTACAAAGATATATATGCAAAAAGAAAGAGAGGAAAGAGAAACCATTCTTAATTCCACTAGCAAAAAATAGCTACAGTTAACATTTTAGTTTATATCCTTTGAAAAATTTTTTTCTCTGGCTTTACAGATGTGACGGGCTTCCCTGATAGCTCAGTTCGTAAAGAATCTGCCTGCAATGCAGGAGACCCCAGTTCGATTCCTAGGTCAGGAAGATTTGCTAGAGAAGGGATAGGCTACCCACTCCAGTATCCTTGGGCTTCCCTTGTGGTTCAGCTGATAAAGAATCCGCCTGCAATGTGGGAGATCTGGGTTTGATCCCTGAGTTGGGAAGATCCCCTGGAGAAGGGATAGGCTACCCACTCCAGCATTCTGGTCTGAAGAATTCTATGGACTGTATAGTCCATGGGGTTGCAGAGTCGGACACGACTGAAAGAACTTCACTTTCATTTATAGATGTGGCACATGCAAGCATGGATTTCCCCCTTTTTCTGTCCTTGAATCCCAATGGTTATAGCATGTTAGTACTGTGAGACTTTACCCTCTACCATAGTTATTTGGTAGATCTGTGGATGAACACTGACCCAAGCTGGGTCATTCAGAATTTCTCTGTCTCTGAGGATGAAGCTAAAATGTTTAAATTGGGGGCTGTTGGAAATCATCTTTGACTGTGAGGAACAAGAAACAGAAAACAATCTAGTGTGAACGAGTTGAATTAAAAAATAAGAGAGAAGCCCTGACAGCATTAAAGAATCTAGCCCAATTATTCTTTGTCTTGGAAGAACACACACTTTAAGTTCTATAGGTAGAGTAGATGTTGGGGTGTCCTACCCATATCCTCCCCATCAGGAGTGAAGTATCCATTCCCCCAGAGGCCAGGAATGTCTGTTGCTGATGGCTCACAGCTGAGTTGATTCCAGGACCTGCCCTTGGACTGAAAGAGCTGTTTGGACTAATGTCACACACCTTTTCCACATAGGGGCAGCCTACATCCAATGATTGGTTGATATGTGGGTATAAAAGCCTGGGCTCCTTGCCTCAATATTGGGCAACTCCAAAGCTCTCCATGGCATTGATTATAACATCTCAATTTAACCTTGCCCTCTGTCCAATTCTCCTTTCTTCACTCTCTTACACTTATTGATTTAAAGAGGGTCATCTGTTAAACTTTCTGCATGCAAATCCCTATCTCCATGTTTCCTGGGGAGCCAGACTAAAGACAGTGAGAGTGGCAGAGATATCTAAACATTCCACATAATGCATTCTCCCTTTTACCCTTGTTATAAGTCCTTCCACCATTATTATTTGGCCTAGAACAAGTGGTTTCTTGGTTTTTGCAACCAAAAATGTTCTAACTAGTATATTATTTCCTTATGATAAATTTCTGGAAGTAAAGTCAATGTTACACTAGAGGTACAGATTTGTAAGAATTTTGATTCTTATTGCCACATCATCCTTCAGAAACTTGTACCACTTTACATTCTCATCAGTGGTTCATGGAAGCAATCTTCCCAGATGCTGCACAACACTGATGTTATTCTCTTTTTATTCATTTATTCAACATTTGTTTATTGAGTGGCTGCTGTGTGCCTGCCTATGTACTGAAGGCTGGTGATAAATCGCTGCCTTCATGAAGCTTGCATTCTTGGTATGAAAAGATAGCCAATTAACAGTTAAGTGAAAAAGCTTTATACCACAAAGTGGTTAAATACTATAGAGACATATAAAACAGGAGGAAGAGGCAAGGCGTCCATTTCAAGCACAGTGGCCAGGGAAGCCATCCAATGAGATGGTGACTTTTCAGCAAAGGCTTGGAGGAGGTGAAGGAACAGCCATGGAGATATCTAGGGAAAGAGCATTTTTGGCAGAGGGAGCACCAAGTTCTGGAGGTTGGATAACGCACGTTCATTCAAACAGCATCAACCAGGCCAGAGACTGGAGCAGGGAAATGGGGGAGGCAAAGGGAAGAGTGAGAGGAGAGGTGGTTACTGAGGAAATGGGGGCTCCTACATTGTCCCAGGGATTGTGGCTTTCTCTAGACAAGATGGAGAGATTGGAGCACAGGAGTGACATATTCCAACTTATAATTCAAAAGATGCCCTCTGCACCACAGCTAAAAGGAAGTCTGCGTACCCCAATGGAAGATCCCTAGTGTTGCAACTAAGACCCAGTGCAGCCAAAAATAAATAAGTAAAATATTTTTTAGAAAAGGAACCTTCTGGCTGCTGCGTTAAAGAAAGACTCCAGCAGCCGCCTCTACCCACCATCCTCAGGGAATATGGTACAGGACCCCCAGTGAACGCCTAAAACTGCGGATAGTACTGACTCCTAAATATACTGAGTCTTTGTCTATCCATACATACCTAGGATAAAATTTAATTCATAAATTAGGCATACTCAGAGATTAACAATACCAATCATAAACTAGAACAATGATAAAAATGTACTCTAGCAAAGTTATGTGAATGAGGTCTACATCCCCAAATATCTTACCACATGAAAGAATTCAATGCCTTTCCCATCTTAACAAGCACTGATCATGCACTGTGGCTGTAATTCTGCAGTCTGAGTTGAGACTTATGCAAAACTCGCATAATTCTTTTTTTCCTTCTTACCTCAGTACAACTTTTTTCTTTCTTTTAAGTTGAGAACTTTCACCTTTTCACTTAAAGAAAGTGGGAGGCCAGTCAGGAGACTTTGCCTAATTGCTGGACCAAAAACAGTATTTCATTGCGGTTTCTTTTGCACTTGAAGATTTTACATATAAAGTGATTGTTTCTATTTCTTTTATTGGAAATGGCCTATTTTAAAGAACTTTGCTGATGCTTCTATTAGCATAGTACCTTTTGTTATGGTTTTCAGTGATATCAAGAATGTAGCTCTTTGCATATATGTGTAGTTCTCGGTCCAGAGTTATTCTTTTCTTTAATCCTGTTTGTGTTTTTTAATTTTTATGAGGACAGATTTTAAAATAACTTTTCTTTTAGGAACTTTGCTTATGATATAATATTAGAAGTATTTTGCCAAGATTATTGCTTCAGGCTTTTTTATTTGAAAGCACAGGGAGCTGGCTTAATTGAAGGAAAACTCAATGCAATATTTGTGATTTAAACTGGAACCTGGAAGTAGGAGATTTAACAAGGCTACATGAGATTCTGGAACTGGAAACTAAAACCTTACCTGTCACCAAAGCATCATTTCCATTTCTCTGAGTTTTCCTGTTCTCTGCTCTCTGCCTATTCTCTAAGAATGTGCTTCCTTCTCTGAGAAATGGTTTATCCACACTGTGGCCACCCAAGTTTGAGCACCACTGACATGTAGACTAGTATCTCTGTGCTCCAGTTTCAACTCATAGGAAAGAGAAGCTAATTCACACAGTCCATTCAGTAGTAGATTGGTCTATCTCCCTACCCCGGCTGCCGCGTGACAAATAAGCTATGTCCAGGGAGTGGTGGAGTCACCAGCTATACAGGGCTTATCCTGAGGTGGGCACACGCAGAAAGGGCATTCTCAAATGGGAATAGGGACACATGCATTGAGCACACCACGAAAGAAGTATAATCCACACTCATCCAAATTTCATTCTCCTACTTCCACGGTTTAAAATTTTGCATACATCCGAAATCAATTTTTATGGAAGATATACTTTAGAAATATCACTTTATTTTATATTTTGTTGCAAAAGATTAGCCAGTTGTCCCCAAATTTTGATAGAAAAGTTGAATTTGTGTCAGAAACGCTATTGATATGAGCCAGATGTCTTATATCTTGAATTGCTTAAAGTAATTTGACTATTACTATTTAAATATTATTTATCTAATTGTTTGAAATTCCTCTTGGTATATCAGTGTCAATTATGCCTCAGTATGTGCTTTGTGCTCAGTTGTGTCCAACTCTGTGACCCCATGGACCGTAACCTGCCAGGCTCCTCTGTTGATGGGATTTACTAGGCAAGAATACTGGAGTGGATTCCCATTTCCTTCTCCCAGGGATCTTCCCAACCCAGGGATTGAACCCGTGTCTCCTATGTCTCCTGCATTGCAGGCAGATTCTTGAGCCTGCAGAGCTCAAGCTGCTGAGCCATCAGGAAAACCCTTTGTATGTTTGTTTTTTTTGTTGTTGTTGTTCCTTACCAATTAAAAAAAAAGCCAAAGAATAGAATCAGACCAACGTGATTACCTTATGGTTGAATGACACAAGAAAGATGGGAGTCACCACCAGCCCACCATGTTTGAGGAGTTCTATTATAGATCTTGGTACAGAAAAGCAGTTATAGTGGGAAGTGATAGGGAAGATGCTTGTCAGTTAATCTCATGCTACTGGGATCCCTTAAGGTGCCCTAGCTCTTCTTGCTGGTGGGCCTCATTCTTTCATTCACTTTACGATTTTAAAAGCCACCCCATGGCGTCTAGGACATTTCCTTTGTCTTTGAGGTAGCCAGGAGGGGCATCTTACTGCTTGTAACCAAAGACCTTCATCTGCTAAAGGTGGCTCCTGTTTACCTCTGCCTGGTGGGCCGCTCCTAATCTTCTATAGAAAACAAATCCTGCCCATCCTCTATTGGCCTCTAAATCCTAACGCCTCTAAATCAAGATCTACTCCTCTTACACTTTGGATATAATAGACCCCTCCTTTTTGGCTGGCCTGAGCCAGGTTTCTGTCACTTACATCTGAAATCACCCTGCGCCCAAGCCCCTCTCAACTGGCTGTATATGTGTGTCAAGTGCCAAGCATAAGACTTGGAAGGCAGCAAGTACTGGTCAATAAATAAACTACTATGCTCTTAAAATCAAAGACATTTTTATAAATCTGTGGATAACAGAGAAGTGGAAACGTTACTTGGAGCAGCATAGTGGTTAAGCCTACCTCTCCTGAAGTCAGGCTACCTGGCTGTGAATCCCAGCTCTGTATATGAATATCAGCTCTGTGATCTTGGGCAAGTTATTAATGTCTCTGTGTCTTAGCTTCTTCAACCCTACAATGTGGATGATAATAGGATATATCTCATAAAGTGGTTGGACTTCCCTGGTGGACCAGACAGTAAAGAATCCGTCTACAATGCAGGAGACCTGGGTTCAATACCAGTGTCAGTATGACCCCCTGGGGAAGGGAATGGCAACCCACTCCAGTGTTCTTGCCTGGAGAATCCCATGGACAGAGGAGCCTGGTGGGCTACAGTCCATGAGGTCGCAAAGAGTCGGACACGACTGAGTGACTAAGACAACCACAACCATAAAGTGGTTATGAGGATTGAGTTCATTAATTTACAAAAAGCATTTAAACAATGCCTGATACATGCAACTGTTCTAAAAATGGTTTTGCTTTGATGCTGATCATTTTTTGAATGATAGGGTCAGGAATGAAAAAGGTTTCAATGTACTCTCAAGGATTAGTATGCTCAAATCTTGGTTACTTGTTGCAGAATCTTAGATGAAATGCCTACTTTCCCTGAGAATCCATTTTTTCACTATTAAACTGGCACATATAAAGTCCCATGTGCCTGTGTGAGCTAACTCGCTTCAGTCATGTCTGACTCTTTGCAACCCCATGGACTGTAGCCCACCTGCCTCCTCTGTCCATGAATTCTCCAGGCAAGAATACTGGAGTTGCCATTTCCTCCTCGAGGGGATCTTCCTAACCAAGGATCAAACCCCAGTCTCCTGCATTGCAGGCAGATTCTTTACTGTCTGAGCCACCAAGGAAGCCCCATAAAGTCCTATATTGTGGCTCAAATAATGAAACACAGGTGGTTTAACAGAAGTTCATGTAATAAGGACCTTGAGTTTGGGGAGAGGGCTGGGGTTAGCTGACCACAAGCTCATTTTGAGCTAATACAATGTCAAGGCTGTTTTAAAACTTTCAGAAGTCAGACAGGTTGCAAACAGTAGTGTCAATTAATAAAGATTACAATGCTTGGGTCTTCGCTCAGTGTTCAAGTACAGATTCAGCACTTCGATAGGCTGCAGAGTGTCTGGTAGAGAGCTAGACAGGGTGAGGGATATTTCAATCAGGTAATTTGAAGAACAGTTGAGAGCCTTTAAAATGCTTGTTCTGAATAACAGGAGTCGAAGAGAAAATGAAATAAAAGGTACTCAAAACATTGTCCTGTGGCGGAGGGATGGCACTTCACCTGACATTCTCCAGAAGCCCTGGGGGGAAGGCCCTCGTGGCAGCTCAACGTGAGTACGTGCTCTTTACCACGGAGAAGGCAATGGCACCCTACTCCAGTACTCTCGCCTGGAAAATCCCATGGACGGAGGAGCCTGGTAGGCTGCAGTCCATGGGGTCGCTAAGAGTTGGACTCGACTGAGCGACTTCACTTTCACTTTTCACTTTCCTGCATTGGAGAAGGAAATGGCAACCCACTCCAGTGCTCCTGCCTGGAGAATCCCATGGACGGGGGAGCCTGGTGGGCTGCCATCTATGGGGTCGCACAGAGTCAGACACGACTGAAGCGACTTAGCAGCAGCAGCAGCAGCTCTTTACCAACTAGAGCTGTTTAATGATGGAGAGGGCTGCCTTGCAAAGCCACAAGCCCCTGACCCTGAGAGGAACTGGGTGAACCTGAGTTTGTGTGTGAGCGTGTTAGCTGCCCAGTCGTGTCCTCCTCTTTGGACCCCATGGACTGTAGCCTCCCAGGCTCCTGCGTCCATGGAATTCTCCAGGCAAGAATACTGGAGTGGGGTGCCATTTCCTTCTCCAGAACCTGAGCTTAGGGACATAGTAACAAAGAACCTGAAATGTAGGAAGGATGAGTTATTCATGACTTCTCTGTTTCATGTCACATTCTGAAAAAACATTCCTTTATTTTTGTTTTTTAGATTTAAAAGAGGTCAACTAAACACTTGACTGATGGGTTGCAACTTTTGAAAAGTAGGAGCAGCTGCATATAAGGGTTGCCCTTTGCCCTAATGGGAGTGGAAAGAGTCATGATTGCTTCCCAAGGCAGAATGGCCCAGCTGGTCCTGTCTTCAGGATCATGCCAAGTGGTTAGCATTGAATCTGTTTTCACCCCTGCTGACACTCGTGCCCACAGCCTTGGAATGACCTAGAGGAAGTCCCACCCCAGTGTGACGATAAGATGAAGCCTTATGAATCCATCTGGGTGTAATATCTCATTTTGATCACTTCCCCCTCAGCCCAGGAGGCTTGGAAGAGAGTTGATAGTGCAAATCCTGTTTGCAAGTGCATTTCTTTCTAAAGAAAGAGTTGCCAGAATGTTTGCTCACAGAACAGCCACTGGCTAGCAGAACTCACAGTAAATAATCACAGGGGATTAAAATGAATCATGAGGGTCAGAATCATTCCACCGTAAAAGTGGATGGTTTACTTTTTCTTAAAAAGAAAACAAAAAACCTTCCCTCCATATCCAAACACTTCTCTACCTCCATGCTGCTTTTTAAGAAAGAAAAAAAAAAACAAACTGTAGAAATACTAGTGTTTAAAAATCTATTTCTTGTATGCTGTAGATTCAAACAGCACTGAGAAACAGCCCAGGGACACTTTGATATTTATGTGTTTGATACATGTGTGTGTGTGTCTGTGTGTGTGTATGTATAGGAAGAAATATAAATATCTTATACAGAAATTCTTAACTCCAGCTGCTTATCCAAATAGAGGCAGCAAGAGATGTCAATCAGTGAATCATTTAAACTCCTTGAATCCCTATTGCTGCTTTCCCTGGAAAATAAAATTTATATTTTAAGGCAGGACAAGAAAACAATTAAACACAGAATTCTCTCTGTTTGGGCCTTCTCCCTCCCTAATGTGCATTACACATTAACCAGAGCTCCTCAAAGATGGGAGTGCCTGCTCAACCATAAAAACCAATTTTTTTCTTTGTTCTGAGGCTAGCAATGTAACTTCTTAAAATAATAGTGCTCTTTTCCAGCACCCTAGGGGGTCATGGTGACTTGCCGCTCACTTTGTACAAGCTTACCTGGACTATGTATCCTTGGTGACCTTTATGTAAAGTATCAGTGTGTCATTTTGATATATGACCTTTGTCTCAAAAATGTATATGACTATGCCTTCTAACAGTTGGGACGGTTCTCGTAGCTTTCTGAGAATCTGTTTCTAGGGTTATAATCCTCCATTTGGCTCGAATAAATTTCTCTTTTTTATTCTTGATAGTTAATTGAATTTTCAACAGGAGTTTGTTTCTTTTCTGATTATAAAAGGAATATATAATAATTGTTTAAAAATATGGAATATATGGAAAATTATGAAAAACTTTCTAGGTTCAGAAAAGTGAATACAAAAACAAAAATGCACATTTTGGGGGATCGGGGTCACATAACATGTGCTTAGCTGTCCTTAATCACAGCACTTCTGACACCAGATGTGTTGGATGGTTTTTTTTACACTAACCTATTCTTCTTATTCTCCAGACACCAACTGGGTGTCCTACAATTCAATTCTAACCCTAACTACCCAGAGTTATTTTGCAGATTCTATAGGACTACCCAGTCAAAAGTCTCAGACTGTCTGTCACCTGTATTTTTGACTAACCAACTGGCTATTAATAGGAGTTCTCATGATCTCCCTCCTCATTCAATAATTTGGTAGAATGGTTCACAGAACACAGGAAAGCACTTCACTTACTATTACTGGTTTATTATAAGGATACAACTCAAGAACAGCCAAACAGAAGAAATGTATAGGGCAAAGCATGACCTGCCTTCTCTGGGCAGGGCACCCTCCTAGTACTTCATTGTTCTCATCTACCAGGAAGCTCTCCAAACCCATGGTTTAGGGGTTTTATGGAGGTTTGATTTCTTAGGCATGACTGGTGAAATCATTAGTCATTGGTGATTGAGCTCAGTCTCCAGTCAGGGGTGGGAAGTTTGGTGGAATGGAAAGTTCCACCCTTCTACTCATGCCTTGGAGACCAGCTCCATCCAGAAGCCATCTACGTGCCTCCAGGTACCAGTCATCACATGCGCATACAAAAGACACTTCTCACTCCCCAGAGTTTCCAACAGTTTTAGGAACTGTGTGTCAGGAACTGGGAACAAAGACTAAATATATGTATTTCTTGTTATGCCACAGGGCTCTATTTTAAAATGTTTAAATGTTTAAAATGTCCTAACCGTAAGTACTGACTGGTTAATCTCCCTCTGAGGATCTCAAATCAATTTGTCAATATCCCTTCTCTGACCATAAAAGGGTATAGTGAAACTTCTAGACTTTAATCTAGACTTTGGAGCTCTTTGGACTAATTCATTCCCTGGTAAGTAGTCTCAAGAGGCGATGCGCTGATGCAATCTATGCTTATATCTGCTGGAAACAGACTGCATCAAAGGGTTCTCTGGGCCAGGCACCTGAATGCCAGAATTGAAAGACCACCAGCTAAGTACCTGGCTGATTCATTTTCATCAAAACTGTTGTGGTTAAAACTTCCTTCTTTGTATGGTTAACTAACACTTACTGGCAATCCCTGAGCCCAGGTTGAGGAGGTGTTCTCGAAGTGTGGTCTTGAAGAACAGCATAAGCATCTTCTGGGAACTTGTTAAGAGATGCAGATTCTCAGCCCACCTCACACCTACTGAATCAGAAACTCTGGGATGGGGGCCAGCAATCCGTGTTATAACAAGCCCTCCAGGTGATTCTGATGTGTGTTAAAGTCTGAGAACCACTGCCTGGGGTGCTCCCATCCCGCAGTAGGGAATTGGCTCCAATTGACTCACACTCTCAAGTCCAATCACATACGTATCTGGAACTGTGTGGCAGTTACACAGGGACATCAATTCATAAAAACTCTTCAAGCCCTACACTTACTATCAGTGGATTTAATCAGGCCTACTTTGTTTTGTATTTTGGGAGGCTTTTTGTCTTGTTCTGTTTTTTAATCACAAAATGTATTTTTAAGAAGGCTGGTTGGGGCTGGGCTTGTCCCTATGAATTAAGGTGTCAGACCCAGGGATGGTGGCCCCAGCAATACTGTCTTCTAATCAGTGATCACTAGGTGGGCATTCCATGGTAACAACAGCCTCCTTGGCCTATCCCCAAAGGTGTTTATCGACATTGTTTAGCAGTGAATTAGTCCCCCAGCAACAATCTAAACTTGTTCTATAGCATCCTGGGTATATCTCCAAAATGTGGGGCACAGAGCCAGGAAGCCCTAAGGTGACACGTGGGAGCAGGTGGGAGGAAGTACTGGTCTTTCCAGCGGGAAAAGGGAAGCTGGAGAAATCTAGGGAGCAGTGATAAAACTCAGCTGATCTGGGCTATGTGTATACAGACAAGTCTTGGGCATGACAGAAGTCATGGCCAAAAAGCCATGAGTCACACAAACAGCGAGAACAGACCTGCTGAGAGCAGCCTCTCTTCTGCTGATAGATTCTGGAGGAGCATGAGAAAGGGGGAGGAAGAAGATGGGCCAAGAAGGGCCCTGAAGCTTCTAACAGGCATCTGTCCCCTGTCCTGGTCATCAGGGTGAGGTGCAGGCCCCTGAGAGCCACAAGAGAGCCCTGCACCCAGTCTCAGGACCACAGAAATCCTCTGCTCCAGGTCTTGGGAATCCTGAAATGAAAAAAAGCCCAGCTTCCAGTCCCCATCACGAACTGTCTTCTTGATGAACCGGCCTTCCTTCGCTCTTATTTGGGGAACCCATCCTAGACTATGCAGCTGGGCCCGCTTCTGTTAATCTCCACACTGCTGGGCAGTGACAGCCCTGCACTGTGAAGGCTCAGCGAGAGAAAAGTTGGAGAAAAACTGCTCCAGCAGGTGGACCCCGAGTCCAAGCCTCGCGCTGCGCATGCGCACAGTCACCCGCCTCTCCCCGCCCCTGCGACTCCTCGAGAGTTGCGTCTGCGGTACGGGACTCGGGAATTACGCCAAACCTGGCGTTTTCCTTTCAAATGCTCCCTACAAGGTATTGTTCAGTCCGCCCTTGCCCAGTGAAATGAAAACACATTTACAACCATTCCTATCTAAATCAATGAAGTTTCCCTTCATTTCCCAGACCATTCAAGGTGAGATACAGGCTTCTGCTTTTCTGGTTCCAGGTCCTACTTGGGTTTTTTTCTGATGCTTCGATTGCATAGTTTCACTGTGGGGGGGTGCTTGTTAGTTCCTGTGCCTACTCAACATCCAAACTTCGTTTCTGTGTTGGGTGAGTCTCCCATTGCATAAGGCTGGGCCGAGAAAGGCCTCCCTCTCATGGCAGAGGCAGAAGCCGACAGGTAACCTCTTTCCATCTCCTGGGAGTTAGCATGGGCAGCTGGGGACCTGAGCTCGGCCAGTCAGATGCTATTGCCTGCGGCTTTAACTCTTGAGCAACAATGCCAAGAGGAAGGGACCACTGAGGAGTTCTTCAGTGGGAGAGCAGTGCAGTTTGAGTGTGCAGGGGTAGCGGAACCAGTGGCAGCTACCTGGTTCCATTGTCCTAAAGTGTGATCTTGTCAGCTGACTAGCCCAGGCTAGTTTCTGTTCTCCATCTCCTCTGGCCACGTTAATGCTTGTAGTCAGCTCTCCCCTTCTGGGAGACTTGGTCTCCTTTCCCCGGATCCCAGGTCAGCAGTCATCACTACCTCTGCAGGCTCCGCACCCAGCACCTCCACCCTGCTGTGGGTGGCTGATCCTGGTTGTCAGGGTATCGGGCCAGCCTGCCTGGTAACGCCTGGCTGCCTGCTGCTTGTCTGCTAAAGCCAGCGTTCAGCTGAGTTTTTGGAGGTTTTATTCCAGGTATGACAGTTTTCAGCCAGTTCAGAGGAGCTTCTCTTTGTAAATGTGGCACTTCTGGCCACACAGGTTGTGCAATAGGGCTGCTCTAACAAATAACCTAGACAGCGTATTAAAAAGCAGAGACATTACTTTGCTGACAAAGGTCCATCTAGTCACAGCTATGGTTTTTCCAGTTGTCATGTATGGATGTGAGAGTTGGATCCTAAAGAAGGCTGAGCACCCAAGAATTGATGCTTTTGAACTATGGTGTTGGAGAAGACTCTTGAGAGTCCCTTGGACAGCAAGGAGATCAAACCAGTCAGTCCCAAGGAAATCAACCCTGAATATTCATTGGTAGGACTGATGTTGAAGCTGAAGCTCCAGTACTTTGGCCACCTGATGCAAAGAGCTGACTCATGAGATAAGACCCTGATACTGGGAAAGATTGAAGGTGGGAGGAGAAGGGGATGACAGAGGATGAGATGGTTGGATGGCATCACCAACTCAATGGACATGAGTTTAAGTGAGCTCCAGGAGATGGTGAAGGACAGGGAAGCCTGGTGTGCTGCAGTCCATGGGGTCTCAAAAAGTCAGACATGACTGAGTGACTGAACAGTAACAACAACAAATTACCACAGACTGGGTAAGACCAAGTAAGTGTCTTCTGTCACAGTTCTGGGGGCCAGTACTTAAACAAGGTGTGAGCAGAGTTGGTTCCTGCTGGAGGCTCTGCGCGGGGATCTGTTCCATGCTACTCTCCTGCTTTGGGCATCGCTGCCTTCTTTGGCTTTCCTGGGCTTGTAGCTGCATCACTCTACTCTGGCTCAACTTCACATGCCTTCCCTCTCTGTGTCTCTACATCTTCTCTTTTTCTGTCACTTGTAGAAAGGGAGCATTTGGACACAGAGGGAAGCCAGCATGAAGAAGACACAGGGAGAGACCTGTGTGAACACAGTGAGGCGGAAGGTGGCCATCTACAAGCCGAGGAGGTGAGGGTGGTGGGGGAAAGCAGGAGAGTGCCATAGAAATCAAGGGACAAAGATCACTTCAGGAAGGAAGGAATGACCACTGAGGTCAATGCTGCGGAGAGGCCTTAAGTTCCCAGATTCCATTTGGTTAAGGAACAAATGGCAGATAAAGAACTGGGGACAGAAAAGGCAGATAACCTGTAAAGAAGGGAAACAGGACTGAGGATATATAGAGGCGGTCACTGAATAAATGTGAGGTTTGTCTGCTTGGAGGATGGGAGAGGGAGAAGGAAATGGCAGCCCACTCTAGTGTTCTTGCCTGGAGAATCCCATGGACAGAGGAGCCTGCAGGGCTACAGTTTATTGCCGGGGTCCAGCCCCGGCTGATCCAGGGTATTCGAAGCAGGGACGGCGGCAGCGAGGATCAGGATACAATAGCTTCAATTAGATATTAATTAAAGATATAAACAGTAATAGAATGAGGATAGCTCAGTAGGAAAATTCAGTGGAGAAAAGAGGCTGAGTAGCTTGGTTTACGCAGGAGACCAATAAAACTTCAAGACAAGAAATTTGCACCACTTACATAGGCCACAGGCATCCTCCCGTTCTCCCGAAGGAGAGGAGACACTGAGGCCTCCCCGGTCGGATCTCAGAAGCCCAGGCATAATTAGTAAGCATGGCGGGTTCTGCGCTCCAGATGGAGACTCAGCCAGAGTGAGAGAGAGAGCGACATGGGGAGACCAGGTTTTCAAGAAACTGATCCCAATTCTTTATTTTCCATGGTCTACTTTTATACACTGAGATGTTATGCAAAAGTCACACGGGGTCAGCAGTCCTGACTTTTATCAAAGTCAGGTGCTTCATACAAATGTATACAGAGGTCTTAGGGGTGTTACATCATCTTCTGGCCAGGGGGCCTGCTGACAATTTATGACCCTCTCCTTGTGACAGCGGTCAGTCAACCAGGACACTTATTTCTCCAGGGGTGATTATTCTTAAAACAGACGCCACCCAAATAAAGTTACATTCCTATAGGGTGAGGGTGTAGTGGGTTTTAGTTAAGGAAAGAATTTACTTAGCCTAAGGTCTAACGTGATTAATACCAAAGGTTAATACTTATTTCTTCTACATATTCATTAATGTGTGTAAGGGCAGGGGATATGGAGACTTAGCAACAAACATTGGCTCAACAAATGAAAAACCCATCACCAATACAATTTCTAATCAGCCCATTATACTTATACTAATAGTTTTCTAACTTTTCTAAGGAACCTGTTTTTAGGTTTAAAGCATCTCGTGCCTCTCACGGTTGGGAGGCTGTGAGCAATCACATGTGGCCGGACAAGCCTGTCAGGCAGGCTAGAGAACCTTCAGAGAAGTTTGTAGGTTAAAACACTCTTGTCATGCCCAGGAGTTTTTATTAACTGGAGCTCTAGGTTAACTCCTTCTCCGAAAGAGGTGGTGGGGGACAGCCCCCCGTAAAGTCAGAGGTGTAGGTGAGAGCACAAAGTAGTAAAGCAGACAGGCTCTGGTTATGGGGGTAGATGCTCGAGGATTTCCAGGAGGACTCCTGAGGCTCGATCCTGCCTTTGCGTATGTCGAGCCTCCTTCCTCATGACCTTTGCCACGGGCCGAGTGCCTCACTCTGGCCCCCAACAGTCTATGAGGTCGCAAGGGTCAGACACGACTTAGTAACTAAACCACTACCGCCGCCGCCAGGATGGGAGAGACAGCCCACTGTAAGGAATCTGGGGATGAGTCTGCAAGGAGGTGCCTGGAGATGGCAGAAAGAGGAAAGTTCCAAGAGAGATGCTGAGATTCAGATGGAAGTAGTAGGCTCGAGCTCAGATGGGAAAAAGACACGTCTCTGACCTCTCAGGAGGGAAGTGTGTCACTTCAGTGGCAGGAAGGTGAGAGTTCCTCTGTGACGGCTCCCCTCTTCTGTGTGAAGTCACAGGCACGGCAGCTCGTTCAGAGAGACGGGCAAATGGATCAAGGTTTGAGAAGAGTGGAGGTGACTGGAGGCTACGCAGAGAAGGGACACCGCCAGGCTCATTGATACATCTAGTGAAGCAAGCGATCATAGCCTGCTAGTTTTTCTTTTTGAATTAATTTTTATCGGAGTATAGTTGCTTTACAACTCTGTGTAAGTTTCTACTGTACAACAAAATGAATCGGCCATACATTAGATGTATATCCCCTCCCTTTTGGACTTCCTTCCCATTCAGGTAGCCTGCTAGTTTTGAAATGAAAATTTTGAAATGTGGGGAAGGGTGTATTTCTCTACACAAGTAGAATCTGTGTGCCATTGGCTATGTACATGACACAGCATGTGCATTAAGAAAGGAGTATTCAGGGATACTTGGTTCAACAGGAGTTTATCAGCCTGACTTTTTACAGTTATAGCCCCCCACCCCAACCCCAACTATGTAAACCCTTCAATATTTTAATATTGAAAGTTACCTGGTAAAGTAAACTGGTAGTGAATTCGTTCCATATTTTCTCATGTTCCTTGAACGCTTCACTTTTAAATATTTCCGCCTACCACTAGGTGGTGCTTTGTTCAATTCATTCAAAAGTAAAATTTCTTTTGATTCAGAAGGAAATGCACTGAAAAGTAAACACGCTGCCAGCTGCAGTTCAGTGCTAATATTTACTTTCCAACTTATTCCAATTTTCTAGACCAGCTGTGGTATAAAGGAGAACTTTGCTTTTCTCAAGTGTTACGCACGGTCCTGCTTGTCTTTAAAGGAAATGGAGATGAGGAGGTCCTTCTTTTTGTCCCCTTCAAAGGACCTGGTGAAGGGAGTGATGCAGGAAGCAGGTCTCATCTGAGAAAGAAATATGAATGTATGCGTGATTGAGAAATCACTTTGTATTTGCAATTCTTACACCTTTTAAAAAAATTAAAATTTTGGGACTTCCCTGGTGGTCCAGTGGTGAAGACTGAGCTTCCACTGCAGAGGGTGTGGCCAAAAAAAGAGATAAAATTTCATATTAAAAAAATCACATTGCCTTTTAAACCAAAGATGCTTACTGGCCCTTCTAGTTCCATTTAATAGTGCCTGTCACTTCTATGCTAGACATACCGGGTCTTCTGTAAATTCATTACTAAAAGCGCTCTGTTGAAAACTGAAATGGTTAATCTCTTATGAAGGTACTCTAAGCCAGTAGAACAACTATTTAAGTAAAAGAAGTACATTTTTTTCTTTCTCATCAGAAGTGGTAAAATAGGATTTTATGTATCAACCCAAAGCCTCCCTTTCCCTCTGTGTGCATTCTGGGTTTGAACACTAAACTTGATGCTTACCAGCTCTGTGACTTTGGGCCAGCCTCTTAACCTCTCTGAACCTTGGCTTTCTCACTCTGTAATACCAATATCTGCCCCGCCCCCACCGCTAGAGTTATGGTGAACAGAAGCTTTTTTTTTTTTTTTAATTTTGTGAAGTTTGGGGTACAGAATGCTTGATAAATAGGAGAGGTTAAGTACAAGTGCATCCTTTCCGATTCATTGTTGTTGCTGCTGCTGCAGCTGCTGCGTCAATTCAGTTGTGTCCGACTCTGTGCAGCCATATAGACGGCAGCCAACCAGGCTTCCCGTCCCTGGGATTCTCCAGGCAAGAACACTGGAGTGGGTTGCCATTTCCTTCTCCAATGCATGAAAGTGAAAAGTGAAAGTGAAGTCGCTCAGTCATGTCCGACTCTAGCGACCCCATGGACTGCAGCCTACCAGGCTCCTCCGTCCATGGGATTTTCTAGGCAAAAGTACTGGAGTGGGGTGCCCTTGCTTTCTCCGCACCGATTCATTGTTATTTCTGCCTGAAAACGAACGTGCTAGAGTTGTGTAGCACATCTTCCACTCTCTCTTCCTCCCCCACCCCAGGCCCAATGTCCACCCATCTTCATCTTGTATTGTGCCCCAGGGGGTTGACTTGTGTTGACTGGATGGACAGGTTTCTTTATCCTCTGGCTTCTTGCTGAGTTTGGACAGTGGACAGGAGATTGGAGGGAGGGTGGAGAAAGGTTGGGATATTTGTTCGTCTAGCTCCCTTCCTGTGGGGTCACTGGGGGCTGGCTGCAGCTCTCAACTGAATTTCCCAGGTTCCCCCAGGTAGCCTCACTGTGACACAGCTCTCTCTGTTTCTCTGAGTTTTAGCAGCTTCTCACTGTCCTTGCTCTCGCAGCGACTCTCACCCGTTACTGAACTTGTAGGATCTCCGTGCTGCTCTTTGTATTATTACATAGTCTCTTTATTAAACGCTCCTCACATAACCCAAGTGTACTGTCTTTTTCCTGCTGGGTCTCTGTGATCCAAGACTTCTGCTAATTTTGGAGGCCACTACAAGAAATGTCCGTGGACTCTTCATTGCTTGGGGCCTCTGTGTTTCTCTGGAAATCTTAATGAAACTTGGACAGAACCCAAATTCCAGGAGTTGAATTTGAAAGCCTCCCCACTACTTCCGCTATGTTCTTCCACTGCTTTCTGTGCTCCTGAGTCCCAGTCTCCTTGGTTTGAGTGTGGATCAGACCCAGGGTGAAGCTCCAGCCCTTCTGCACTGACCTAAGAACTCTAAACATGCTCAACGTTGTGTGATGTTCTTTAACGTTGCTGAGTAGTGAGGGCGACACAGTAGGGACCTTGTGGCATCCCATCCAGATTTCAGCCACCTTCACTGCCTCCCAACACCTGATCCACTCCCAAATGAGCCCTCATTATTGCTCTCCTCGCTTGCTCCGTGTTTCTTTGAGTGAAGCACCTATCACAGCTCAAAACCATCTCAAAAGATCACCCCCATACACACACACAAATAAAGAATAAAATCTGGCTATAAGAGTAGTGCTGGCCCAGAACTGTGGGCACTTAGCCGGAGGGCCTTTCCTCTTGGAGTAGGAGGTGGGCTGGTGATGAGGTCCTAGGCCTGAAGCCTCACTGGCCAGGGTGATGGCAGGATATTGCAGATGCGGAGCATGTGGGCCCAGCCAGCTGCCAGCGGCAACCGCTGTCTGGTTAGGGAGTCTGAAGAGGCCCGAGATGGTGGGGGAGCTGCAAGGCCAAAAGAACACTGATGTCCCTGGCCACCAGCCTGCTGGGGCTGCACTGAGCTTTCAGCTGCGTCTCCCTGCACCAGCTTTGCCTCCATCACCCACAGTGAAAACTGAGGTCAGGTGGGAACATTTAAAAAGACTTACTGAGATTTTCCCAAAGGTCTATAGCAATTGTGGAGAAAGTATCATACGGGGTGGTGGAGGCGGGACCCACAAAGGAACAACACAAGAACAAAAGCTTCCGAATAGGCCAGACCTACCCAGGGCTCCTGACCTGACGCCCATTCCTCACTCCCAGCCCACCTGAGCAAGGAGTAGCTCACACCAGACATCTCCATGCTCCAGATCATGGCCTCTCATTCCCGGGACACTTCGCACTCCAGCGCAAAATGTCCTTCTGTGTGGTCTGAGCTATTCCCAGAATGACTGACAGTGAAAGTATCCACCCCGTCAAGGGAAAACCCAGTCTCCTCACAAAGGCTTCCTATAATTACTCAATAATTACAAGTATGTTTCTCAAATTCTGGGCTGTTTTACCTAATATAAGAATATGTTTGGAACATCAAAAGCTGAATTGAATTTGGGTTGTGTGATAATCTAAGTCCAGTTCCTTTGCAGTCTCTCATCAAGAAATCAAAATTCTTGGAATCCAGTTTATCCATGGTTCACTTTGTTACAACGTGTTTTGGTGATGTGTTGTTCAGAATAGAAGGCTTATTCATATTTTTGATACATTTTTACTATTTTAAATGTTTTTTGTCTCATGTAATACATTAGACTTTGAGTGTTCCTCCACCCCCAATTTTATTAGTTTGCATTTTCCTACCATATCTTTTTTCCCATCTCTTCATTTTCAACCTTCTCTCTTTTTGCTTTATATGCATCTCTTGTACAGAGAGTATAGTTGGGGGCTGGTTGCTCTTTCACCTAACTTTCTGTTTATTATGTTATGTAGTATTGTTTTGTTACCTTTTCACTCAATGTCACAATTTCTGCTGAATTAACATTTTCTGCATTCATGTACGGTGGCTCCACAATTTCCTTTAAATTTTATTACTTCACCATCAGATGTTGACTCACCTGTGTGGCCATCATGGCTCGCCTCCACGTGGACATCATAGCCCAAGGAAAGAGAACAAGGGCAGGGCATGACCCAGCAATTGCGTAGGTGATTCCCATTCGTTCAATGAACTAGAAACGGCCTCCCCATAGCAAGGGACGCTGGGAAAAAGCAGAGGGGCGGCTGTTGAACGCTTGTCTCTCAGATTCATTTCCATCCTTCTAAATTCTGGGTTTTGATGCTGGAACTGGGACTCTGCAAACTATGTTTCTTCTGTGTCAGCTGACTTTGTGATAAATTCCACGAAGAGAATGCAGTGGAGGTAGGAGAAGCTGGAAGACAGAAGGGGAGAGGGGAGTACTTCTTCTTTATTTGCTGGCTGTCATTTTCATGTCATGCCGGGAATGGTTGTACATCCCAGTGGCACCAATTGGTTTCAGTCTCCAACTTCTTTGGCTCTCCTAGAACCAGACCTCAGAAGTCTGAATCACAGCTCTGGGAGACCCTTTCTCTGAACCTTTAGGTTCTACAACTTTAATTTCTTCTCTTTGTTCCCAAAGCCCTAGGAGTTGTAGCTTTTTCCTGAAGTTATTTACCTCTGTTTTACCACCACATTCTTCAGTCTTCCAACATCTGTTTTATTTTTTTTGGCTGCATGGGGTCTTTGTTGCTGTGATTAAGCTTTATTTAGTTGCAGTGAGTGGGGCTACTCGTCGCGGTGTGTGGGCTTCTCACTGCGGTGGTTTCTCTTGCTGGGGAGCGTGGGCTCTAAGGCACACAGGCTTCAGTAGTTGCGATGCATGGGCTCGTTAGTTATAGCACGCAGACTTAGTTGCTCAGCGCCATGTGGGATCCTCCCAGACCAGGGACCGTGTCGCCTGCATTGGCAGGTGGATCCCTAACCACTGGACTGACGGGGAAGTCCCCTAACAGCTGTTAAACTAATTTCTTATATTAAATTCTTCTTATTTAGTTAGTATGGTTTCAGCTTTCCTGAATGGACCCTGCCCAGCACATTAATCTGTAGCTGGATGGCCAAATGGCACTAAAGATTCCAGTGCTGTTTAGGATGGGGAAAATGGATATTGAGAACTGCTATCTTCAAAACAGATCAAGAATTCTAGTACAATTTCATTCTGTTGGGGGCATAACCCCACTATATCTTTCAAGATTTGTTGAAACCATGTTAAGCTTTTGTTCCAGATGATTAATTTTTTTATGCCTATAACATTTAAAGACTTTCTTAAACAGTTCTACTTAAATTCACAATAATTATTTGGACTTAAGATTTTATTGGTTTTATTTTCATAACTCTTTGATATAACAGATCTTCTTATTTTATAAGTTATTCTTATTCTTTTTCCTCCCCTGGGTTTTTTTTTTTAGAGAAAAAATGAGCTGGGAGTATGTTGCATACATTCTGGATTCCTGGATTTTGAAAATGTGTCTTGTCGTGAATGCTGCACATGTCGGTAATGTCATGTAATATTGACTTAAGATAATTTGGGGGAAAAAAACAGAGAAGTAGCACAAGGCATCAGTGCCCTGAGCTCCCATTACTCCACAGAAGGCTGATCTTGGTGTGACCTACGTGGACTGCATGCATGTGGAATGGCTGCCAGGAAACGAGGCCCCCCAAAGCACTTTATATAATTATAGGGAAGATGGAGGAACACTTAGTGGATATAACAGTGGGGTTTCCTGGTTCAGGAGGCTAATAAAGAGCCTCCAGAGCTCAGCCTTTGGTTTTAACCTGTTCTTCTACTGGGCTCATTTAAACCCAGAAGAAGCTAAATGGGCTTCTTGTTAAGCTACTGAGAGAGGTGAGAAAATGAACCTCCAGCGCCTTTGGATGTATAGTTGCTGTTCAGTTACTAAGTCATTTCTGACTCTTGGCGACGCCATGGACTTCAGCACACCAGGCTCCTCTGTTCTCCACTATCTCTTGGAATTTGCTCAAATTCATGTCCATTGAGTTGGTGATGGTATCTAACTATCTCATCCTCTGCCACCCTCTTCTCCTTTTGCCTTCATTCTTTCCCAGCATCAGAGTCTTTTTCAAAGAGTCAGCTCTTCACATTAGATGGCCGAAGTATTGGAGCTTAAGCTTCAGTATCCGTCCTTCCAATGAATATTCAGGGTTGATTTCCTTTAGGATTGACTAGTTTGAGCTCCTTGCAGTCCAAAGAACTCTCAAGAGTCTTCTTCAGCACCACAGTTCAAAAGCATCAATTCTTCGGTGCTCAGCCTTCTTTATGGTCCAGCTCTCACATCTGTACATGACTACTGGAAAAATCATAGCTTTGACTATATGGATCTTTGTGGGCAAAGTGATGTCTCTGCTTTTTAACACACTATGTAGTTTGTCATAGCTTTAGTTTCATGGCTGTGGTCACCATCTGCAGTGATTTTGGAGCCCAAGAAGATAAAATCTGTCACTGCCTTCAGTTTTTCCCCTTTTATTTGCATGAACTGATGGGACTGGATTCCATGAGCTTAGTTTTATTAAGTTGAGTTCCAAGCCAGCTTTTTCGCTCTCCTTTTTCACCCTCATCAAGAGGCTCTTGGATGTTTATCTCCTCAGTAATGTTGATACTGATACATATAAAAGATAATTTGGCTGGGTGTGCAGTTCTAGGGTCAGAACACTGTAAGAAAATTACTCTTAGATATTAGTGTGGCTTTCTTGTATCCTTGAGAATAGTGTGAGATCAACTTGAACCGTGACTTCACATTTTGTACATGTTCAGAGCAGCACCCAAGACTTCTTCAGATTCCCAGGGGATTTGTGTAGCATAGTGGTTAAAAAAAAAAAAGGTTCATAACCTAAACTGCCTGTGTTTAAATTCTGACTCTGTTGCTTGGGTAACCACGTGACCTGGGGTTCTTAGACTTTCATTGCCTCATCTGTAAAATAGGAAAATAACACATCATCTGTCGTGACCAAATCTTTTGAGTCCCCTTGTGGTGGGTTAAGCTGTGTGACTAATCATTGGTTGTGAATAGAAATGACATTTGTGATCCATGGAATTGTTGATTTGAGACTTTCAAGAGTCCCCTCCCCCCAATTTTGGCATGGTGATAAGCAATGTTTAAGATGGTAAGAATTGCCCAGTTTGCACACACAAATGAAAGGGAATAAAGAGAATCTTGGAATTTGAGGCCTTGTAGGTAGGCTTGCCCATAACATTTTTGAGGTCTGAGGCCAGAGCACAAAAATTTATATTCAGTTGTCTAGATATGTGAAAGTTATAAATGGAGATAAAATATTAAATAAAATATGTTCCACCTTCCTGCCTTAACAAATATAGTTCCATAATGAAAAAATAAAAACTAGTTTAAATCTATTTTTTATGACTGAGAGTCAACAAAATGTCACAGATAGTTATTGCACATATTTTAGGTGGTCTTTGTTGGGTCAATAATATTACATGAGCAAGAAAATTAAGAAATAAAATTTATGACATTTGATATAATTCTTTTATGAAATCACTAATTATATAGTAAGATTTTATATTCCTGTTCTTTTGACAGTAGTGATATAAAGGGTTAAAAGCAAAGTAATTATTCAAAGTATAAAAATTTAAGTAGAATTTTATCAAAATGGAAAATTATATAGATGGAAAGTCAAAATCAAAAATTAAAATTATTTTGTTTTCAAAAATATTTTCTCCCATAAATAGCAAAATTTTCAATCTATGAAAAGGTAAAATAAAATTGTAATATATGGATATTAAGCTTATAAATCAAGTTAATAAGTATAAATAACTTTAATATTCTGAAATGTTCATCTTATTGCTAGTTTATAATTTTTATTGCAATTTTAGTGTTCAGTGTCTATCCAGTTGCCAATATAAAGGAAACTGGCATCACTTTATGCATGCATCTAGATCTGATATTTACAAATTTAAGAGTAACATGAATTATTAATATTGCACAATGTTTCTCTGGCACTATGTACATCTTTTGACAATACTACAGATTGGAACAGGAAAAGAAAATGAGCATTTGACATTACTGGGAAGTAGTACTTTGTGCATGAATTTATTGCATTCATGTTCAGAGAAGAGATTTGACAAATTAGTCTTTTTTCTTTCACTTCCATAACTTGAATCTTCATCCGCTACAAACTAGTGTTCATCTCTGACATCAGCAGTGACAGCCCACAAAGGTGCATGTCACTCTGATGTAGTTACTTTGTTTTGATGATACACGAAAGAGATGTAGAGAAGTGTATTCGTGGGGCCTGAATGGTGTAAGTTCTGAGCAGCTGTTGGTGCTGTGCCAGGGCTGACTGTCAGATCTTGAGTGACACAGAGACTCGCTGAAGTATGGAGCCGAGGGCAGTAGTCCCTCTTGTCCAGGTCTGAGGGGACAGAGTGGCAGATTTGAGAAGCTGCTGCTGCTGCTGCTGAGTCGCTTCAGTCATGTCCGACTTTGTGCGACCCCAGAGACGGCAGCCCACCAGGCTCCCCCGTCCCTGGGATTCTCTGGGCAAGAACACTGGAGTGGGTTGCCATTTCCTTCTCCAATGCAGGAAAGAAGAAAGTGAAAAGTGAAAGTGAAGTCGCTCAGTCGTGTCTGACTCCTAGCGACCCCATGGACTGCAGCCTACCAGGCTCCTCCGTCCATGGGATTTTCCAAGCAAGAGTACTACCTACTCCTAAACTCCAAAGAATAAGAGACCTGAAGAAAAAGTTTGAATATCAAAGGCCAATCAGTAATAAACCCAGCAACAAAGGATTTAGTCTTCTCACTGAAGTCTGATGGCATCAAACTGCCAGTGATTAGAGAGAGGGAGAGGCCTGGGAGTGAGACAGTAATGTAGTAAAGTGATGTTTTTGGAAAGCTAAGAATTGGAATGAAAGTTGGGTGTGCCTACTGGCTCATGACACTAACTTGAAACAAAGAGATTATAAGCCAGTTGAGATTTTGAGAAAGTTATATTGCAGAAGAATCTCTGAGCCTAGACTAAAAAGCTTTTAACAGATTGAAACACTCTCTGGCCCCAAAACTTGCAGAGGCAGGAAGTAGGCTGTGAAATCAATAACACCCGCCATGATGTGGCCAAAGAGGATACAGAACATGGAAGAACCTCCAGAAAGGCGATCCGGGGCCACAGAAAAAAGGGAAATTCCACCAACAAGTGGCATCAGGCCTCATCCAGGAAATTCCCCAACTGCCAGCAAAAAAAATCCTCACAATGCCTGTCCCATCAGACTCCGTAGTTGCTGCGGACCAGTGATTGCTGTGTGTTCTCCAGTGGTCCTTTTTCTGGAGGGAAGTATCTGTAGTAGTTTTCCTCTCCTGAATTTGCAGTGGTTTAGTAAGAGTACTAAACCCACTCCAGTACTCTTGCCTGGAAAATCCCATGGACAGAGGAGCCTGGTAGGCTGCAGTCCATGGGGTCGCGAAGAGTCGGACACGACTTCCCTTTCACTTTTCACTTTCCTGCATTGGAGAAGGAAATGGCAACCCACTCCAGTGTTCTTGCCTGGAGAATCCCAGGGACGAAGGAGCCTGATGGGCTGCCGTCTCTGGGGTCGCACAGAGTCGGACACAACTGAAGCGATTTAGCAGCAGTAGCAGTAAGAGTACTGGGGGGTCTGAGGGAAGATAGTATATCCACTGGTTCATGTGTTGTGAGGTCACACAGAGCCAAATCCAGATCTCAGAGAGAGGTGTGTGCTGCATCAGCCTTGGACTTTGAACTGGATATAGTAACTCGATGGGACTTGGTTTTCTTCCTTTGGAAGATGAGAGTGTGTTCAGTATGGGAAGAAGAGTATGCTCACTATTTGATAGCCAGAGAAGGGGGGAAATGCAATCAAGACTCAAGCAGGAGGGCAGGATTCTGATTTTAGCAATCACCTTAGCCTCTTCTCGGTGTCCTTGCATGTCATTTTTTCTTTGGATCTTTGCAATAGCCCAGTGAGGGAGCGGGAGACAGACCTTCAAGTACAGGGAGCATCACTGACGAAGGGCCCCAGCTGCCGACTCTGAAATCCATGGCCACGTTTGCTCTATGGCCACATCGCCCTCTTCCCACCAGCTGCTGCTAACCAAAGCCTGGATGTGGCTGGGATATTGGGGCCCCTCTGATAGTGAACTTTGGCTCAAGGATATCCCCAATCCCATGGCCCTGATGACCCTTCTTGAGCCTCCTCTCTACCTTCCCTCCTTCTCTATATTACGAGGGGTCAGCTTTATCAGGCTCCTTCACCTTTTCTCTCACAGGCATTTCCCCAAATAGAACCCTTGCTTGTTTGGGAGAAAAAAAAAGGTAGCCAAAGCAAAGGAGTAGATTGCTGTAGAGATCACCATCTTCTGCTGAAAACTGTGCTCTTCCCTATAGTGTAGAGACATTGCTGGGAAGACATATAATCAGTTCTTCTGCCAGGGATTAGTTTTATTGGTGTCATGTTTTCCTGGCTCTGGCTTCATAATGGGAGCCCAGGGCAGTCTCTCACTGCCAAGGACACCTAACTTCAAATCCAACTCTCTGCTCTGGGTGTCCTCTTTATTTATGGCACTCCTCTTGCTTTATAGCTCAGCTGTACATTGAAATATTTCAAATATTATATATAGCATTTTTATGTGTTTGGAGGAGGTAGGGTTACATTCCGCATTATCTCCATCCTTAAGTTCTCCCAAAACAGCAAACATCCAAAAAGAAAATGCAAAATTCCAAAAAAAAAAAAAGTTAAATCACTGGGAAAACAGAAACATTTTTCTTTTAAAATGTTTACTTCATCTTATCCTATGCATATCTTTACATAGTTGTAATTAGCATGTAAATCATGATTTTAATATTTTCACAATATTTATTAGGTTCCATACAGTATTTTTGCAGTGAATTTCTTAGTGGCTTCTGCTTGCTAGTCATTAAGTAGAACATAAATATACCAGTTTACATTTAGATACATTTTTAAAAAATTTATTGAAGTATAGTTTTTTTTTCACTTAATTTTGATTGGAGGACAATTGCTTTACAATATTGTGTTGGTTTCTGCCATACAGCAACATGAATCGGCCACAGACATATGCATGTCCCCTCTCTCTTCAGTCTCCCACCCCTCTAGGTCATCACTGGGCACTGAATTTGAGCTGTCTGCATCATACAGTAAATTTCCATTGGCTATCTAATTTTGCATTTGGTAATGTGTATTTTCAATGCTGCTCTCTCAATTCATCCCTCCCTCTCCTTCACCCCCACGTCTGATCTTAAGATCAGGGGGGAAAAAAAAGCCTTATAAAAAACTCCTAACTATTGACTTTCCTTCTAAATGTAATTTTCCCAATAGACTTTCCATTTGGGAAGATACAACATTTGTTCTTTTAGTTTCAGAAAGAGGTTCTGGTATATATTGAAGATGCATTGCTTAAACTGGGTCCATTTTGCTTTGTCTTGAAGGAATATGATCTAGTACTATATCAACATCTTTTCTCTGTCCAAAAGAGTATTTCACACAAATGTAGGACATAAAATCTCAGAAGCATATTGAATATATCAAAAGCTGATCAGCAGTGGCATTTTAGGGTAAAAAATCACTGGCTACTTGTTTCAAATTTACTGCTCTTGTTGTAAATATTTGCCTATATTTAAGATTTTGAATACCCTCAAAAGAAGCAACATGTAGGAATTGGGATTTGATCATGGTGTTTTAAAAAGCAAGTTTTACCTCACAGGTAAAACATTCAGAAAACTAAGATCATGGCATCACTTCATGGCAAAGAGATGGGGAAACAGTGGAAACAGTGAGATACTTTATTTTCTTGGGCTCCAGAATCACTTGTAGATGGTGACTGCAGCCATGAAATTAAAAGACGCTTGCTCCTTGGAAGAAAAGCTATGACCAACCTAGAGAGCATATTAAAAAGCAGAGACATTACTTTGCCAACAAAGGTCCGTCTAGTCAAAGCTATGGTTTTTCCAGTGGTCATGTGCAGGTGTGAGAGTTGGACCATAAAGAAAGCTGAGCGCCAAAGAACTGATGCTTTTGAACTGTGGTGTTGGAGAAGACTCTTGAGAGTCCCTTGGACTGCAAGGAGATAAAACCTGTCAATCCTAAAGGAAATCAGTCCTGAATATTCATTGGAAGGTCTAATGCTGAAGCTGAAACTCCAATACTTTGGCCACCTGATGTGAAGAACTGACTCACGGGAAAAGACCCTGATGCTGGGAAAGATTGAAGGTGGGAAGAGAAGGGGACGACAGAGAATGAGATGGTTCGATGGCATCACCGACTCAATGGACATGAGCTTGAGTAAGTTCCGGGAGTTGGTGATGGACAGGGAGGCCTGGGGTGCTGCAGTCCATGAGGTCGCAAAGAGTTGGACACAACTGAGAAACTGAACTTAACCTCTGAAGTGGCTCACTGGTAAAGAGTCTGCCTGCCAGTGTAGGAGATGCAGGTTCAATCTCTGGGTCAGGAGGATCCTCTGGAGAAGGAAATGGCAACTAACTGCAGTATTCTTGCCTGAAAAATTCCATGAACAGAGGAGCCTGGCAGGCTGCAGTCCGTGGGGTCCCAAAGGGTTGGATGCGACTAAACACACATGGATGCATGATGTTATGCATGAAAAACTGGCAATGTGCTACTCTGAAAAATTTAGTGTAATTTTAGTAAAATTATTTGTTGAATGTAATATTTTATTTTTAAATTTTAATTATGAAACATTTATAGAAAATTAGACAAGAGAAGAGAAACTGTCATCAGCTTTATAAGTGTTATCAAGTTGCTCTTTGAAGTCATGGTACCAACACATGCTTCCACCTTGGTCTAATGTTCTCACATGCTCCCCCAATACCTGGTCACATCTGATTTATTTTTCTAATCTGATGAGAAATTTTTGTATTATTGTTTTTTCATATTAATTTGTGGTTTATATAATTTAAAGAGGATATTATTTATACATTTCTCTTAGTAGTAGACCTAGGATTTACAACATTTATCTTAATCATACTGTATCTTTAAATGGTATCATATACTTCACATACAGTATAAGAATCTTACAACAGTATTATTTCAATCTCTCCTCCACCTTTTGGCTACTGTGGAGATATATATAACTTTTGCATATGCTATAACAATACATTGCTATTATTTTTGCTTTAGACAGTTAATGATTCACTTTGCCGTATACCTGGAACTAATACAACATTGTAAATCTGATTAGACATTAGAAAAAATGTGATTAGACATAAAAACTCTTTTATATTTACTTCCATTTTAACCATTTCAAGAAAATTTCCTTTTTGTCAATCTAAGTTTCTGTCTGTTAACACTGCTTGAAAGACTTTTGACATTTCTTGCAGTTCAATTCTGAAGATAATAAATTCTTTCAGTATTTGCTTGTCTAACAAATCCTTATTTGTCTTTCATCTTTGAAAAGTATTTTCACTGAATATAGAAATCTAGATTCATCAATCTTCTCCAGCCATTTTAAGGAGACACAAAGGAGACTTGCTTATTTGGATAAGAAATCTGTGGTGAAACTTACCATTTTCTTCTGTATGTAATTTTTCACTTGAATAGGCTTTATTATTTATTTTTTCTGTTGAGTTGTGTGAGTTCTTTGTATAGTATGGATATTAATCCCATATCAGATATATGACTTTCAAACATTTTCCCCCATTTGGTATGTTTCCTTTTCATTTTGTTGATTTCTTTTGCTGTAGAGAACCTTTTTAGTCTGATGTAGTCCTACTTATTTATCTTTGCTTTTGTTGCCTTTTGGTATCAAATCCAAAAAATTGTTTCCAATACCAACTTCATGGTGTTTACCTCCTGTTTTCGAGTTTTATGGTTTCAGGGCTTATGTTCAAGTCTTGAATCAACTTTGAGTTAGTCTCTGTGTATGGTAGAAGACGGTGGTCCAGCTTCATTCTTTTGCATATGGCTGTCCAGTTTGTCAACACTGTTTATTGGAGAGATTGTTCTTTCTCCATTTTATGTTCTTTTTTTAAAAAAAGAATTATTGGTGTATGGTTGATTTACAATGTTGTTAGTTTCAGGTATACAGCAAAGTGAATCAGTTATGCATATGCATATAGCCATTCTTTTTAGATTCTTTCCCATATAGGTTATTACAGAATATTGAGTAGTTTCCTGTGCTATACAATAGGTCCTGATTAGTTATCTATTTTGTATATAGCAGTGTGTATTTTTCAGTCCTGATCTCCTAATATAGCCCCCTCCTCCCTTTCCCCTCTGGTAACCGCATTTGTTTTTTGCATCTGTGACTCTATTTCTGTTTTGTAAATCAGCTCATTTGTACCATTTTTAAGATTCCATATATATAAGCAATACCATGTGATGTTTGATTTCCTGTCTTACTTCACTTAGTATGATAACCTCTAGGTCCATCCATGTTGCTGTAAATGGCGTTATTTTATTCTTTTTTATGGCTAAAATCCATTTTGTATATGTATCACATCTACTTTATCTATTTCTCTGTTGATGGACATTTAGATTTCATCCATGTCTTAGCTATTGTAAGTAGTGTTGCAATAAATATTGGGGTGTGTGTATCTTTTTGAGTTAAGGTTTTCTCCATATGCTTAGGAGTAGGATTGCTAGATCATATTTATTTTTTTAAGGAAGACTGTCCATTATTGTTCTCCATAATGGTTGTACCAATTTACATTCCCACCAACAGTGTAGGAGGGTTCCCCTTTCTCCACATCCTCTTCATCATTTATTGTTTGTAGAGGTTTTGATGGTGGCCATTCTGGTGGCGCTGCCGCTGCTGCTAAGTCGCTTCAGTCGTGTCCGACTCTGTGCAACCCCATAGACGGCAGCCCACCAGGCTCCCCCGTCCCTGGGATTCTCCAGGCAAGAACACTGGAGTGGGTTGCCATTTCCTTCTCCAATGCAGGAAAGTGAAAAGTGAAAGTGAAGTCGCTCAGTCGTGTCCGACTCTTAGCGACCCCATGGACTGCAGCCTACCAGGCTCCTCCGCCCATGGGATTTTCCAGGCAAGAGTACTGGAGTGGGGTGCCATTGCCTTCTCCTCTGGTGGTGCTAGTGGTGAAGAACTTGCCTGCCAATGCAGGAAACGTAAGAGACGCAGGTTCGATCCCTGGGTCAGGAACATCCCCGGAGGAGGAAATGGCAACTCACTCCAGTATTCTTGCCTGGAGAATCCCATGGACAGAGGAACCTCACAGGCTACAGCCCATAGGGTCGCACAGTCAGACATGACTGAAGTGACTTAGCATGCACACATTCTGACCAGTGTGAGGTGATACCTTATTGTATTGGTGATCCTGAGCATCGTAAATGTGCCTGTTGGCCGTCTGCATGTCTTTTTCGGAGAAATGTCTATTTAGATCTTTCGCCCTTTTTGTTGTTGTTATTGAGCTGCATGAGCTGTTTGTATATTTTGGAGGTTGACCTCTTATCGGTCACTTTGCAAATATTTTCTCCCAGTCTGTAGGTTGTCTTTTCATTTTGTTTATGGTTTCCTTTGCTGTGCAAAAGCTTTTACATTTAATTAGGTCCCAATTGTTTCTTTTTATTTCCTTTAGGAGGTGGATTAAAAAAGATATTGCTAGAATAAATGTCAGAGTGGGCTGTCCGTATTTTCCTCTAAGAGTTTTATATTATCCAGCCTTATATTTAGGTCTTTAATCCATTTTGACACAGTCATTTGTGCATGGTGTTGAGTTCTAATTTCATTCTTTTACATGTAGTTGTCCAGTTTTCCCAGCACCACTTACCGAAGAGACTATCTTTTCTGTTGTATAGTCTTACCTCCTTTGACATAGATTAGTTGACCATAGGTGCATGGTTTCATCTCTGGACTTTCCTGTTCTGTTGATCTCTGTTTTGTGCCAAGACCATATAGTAACCTGTCCATTGGTGTAAGTGAGGTGTTAAAGTCCCCATTATTACTGTGTTACTTTCGATTTCTCCTTTTATGGCTGTTCAGATCAGATCAGATCAGTCGCTCAGTCATGTCTGACTCTTTGCAACCCCATGAATCGCAGCACGCCAGGCCTCCCTGTCCATCACCAACTCCCGGAGTTCACTGAGACTCACACCCATCAGTGTTTGCCTTATGTATTAAGGTGCTCCTATGTTGAGTGCATGTGTATTTAAAATTGTTACATCTTCTGGTACTGATCCCTTGTTCATTGTATAGTGCCCTTCCTTGTCTCTTATAGCGGTTTTTGTCCCTATTACCATTTTGTTCTGGATTTGCTTTTTGCAGGTGTTTTTTTCTCCCTCCCCTCTTTCGTTCTTTTGTGATTTGATGACTCTCTTTTAGTGTTGTGTTTAGGTTGCTTTTTCTTTTTTGTGTGTTATCTAATGTAGTTTTTTGGTTTGCAGTTCCCATAAGGTGTTATTTTTTTAATGGGGTGTAGTTGTGTTGGTTTCTGCTGTCCAACACAGTGAATCGACTGTATGTATACATATATCCCCTCCCTCTTGGACCTCCCTCCCAGCCCACGTCATCCCACTCATCTAGGTCACCATAGAGCATCAAGCTGCACCCCCTGCACTACACAGCAGGTTCCCACTAGCCATCTATTTTACATACAGTGTACACATGCTGACCCCAATCTCCCAATTCATCCCGCCCTTCCAGCCTGCCCCTGCCCCACCACGTCCACCTATCTGTTTCTATGCCTGCATCTCTGTACCATTCTACTAGATTCCACATATATGTGTTAATATAGGATATTTATTTTTCTCTTTCTGACTTACTTTGTATGACAGGCTCTAGGTCCATTCATGTCTCTACAAATGACCCAATTTTGTTCTTTTTTATAAATGAGTAATACTCCATTATATATATGTACCACAACTTCTTTATCCATTCACCTGCTGATGGACATTTAGGTGGCTTCCGTGTTCTAGCTCTTGTAATAGTGCTGCAGTGAACACTAGGGTGGCGTGTGTCTTTTCAGAGGATGGTTTTTTTCAGGGTATATGCCCAGTAGGGGGATTGCTGGGTGATATGGTAGTTCTATTTTTAGTTTTTATTTTTTTAAGGAATCGCCAAAGTGTTCTCCATAGTAGCTGTATCAATTTACATTCCCAGGAACAGTGCAAGAGGGTTCTCTTTTTTCCACATCCTCTCCAGCATTTATTGTTTGTAGATTTTTTGATGGCCATTATGACCAGTATGAAGTGATAACTCATTTTGTTTTGATATGCATTTCTCTAATAATTAGTGATGTTGAGCATCTTTTCATGTGTCTCTTGGCTATCTATATGTCTTCTTTGGAGAAATGTCATTTAGGTGTTCCACCCATTTTTTGACTCTTTTATTTAAAATATTGAATTGCATGAGCTATTTGATATTCAGTCTGCCTGAAGGTTAAGTTGCCGGTCTCTTAATTTAAAATGCAATTCCCATTTCTGGTGTTTGTACTCTCTTCTCCTAGTCTTTGGTTTTATCATTTTTGTGTATGGATAATTTCCTACTCTTACTGTATGTTTTTCTTTACTGATGACCTTCCCACTTGTAATTTTATTTCTAGTTGTGGCCTTCCCTCCCTCCCACTCTCCTAGAGAAATTCCTTTAGAGTTTGTTGTGAAGCTGGTTTGGTAGTGCTGAATTCTCTTAGCTTTTGATTTCTCTGTCGAATCTGAATGAGAGCCTGTTGCTGCTGCTGCTAAGTTGCTTCAGTCATGTCCGACTCTGTGCAACCCCATAGACGGCAGCCCACCAGGCTCCCCCGTCCCTGGGATTCTCCGGGCAAGAACACTGGAGTGGGTTGCCATTTCCTTCTCCAGTGCATGCAAGTGAAAAGTGAAAAGTGAAAGTGAAGTCGCTCAGTTGTCCGACCCTCAGTGACCCCATGGACTGCAGCCTACCAGGCTCCTCCGTCCATGGGATTTTCCAGGCAAGAGTATTGGAGTGGGGTGCCATTGCCTTCTCCATAATGCGAGCCTACCAAGGTAGTATTCTTGGTTGTAGGTTTTCCCTTTCATCACTCTAAATCTATCATGCCACTCTCTTCTTGCCTGCAGTTTCTGCTGAAAAATCAGCTGATAATCCTATGGGAATTTCCTTGTATGTTGTTGCTCTTACATTTTTTCCTCTGTATTTAATTTTTGTCTGATTAGTATGTGTCTTTTAAAAAAACAACTATTTTATTGTATATTGGAGTATGTGTGCATGTGTGTGTGCTCAGTCGCTGCAGTCAGTGACGCTATGGACTGTAGCCCACTAGGCTCCTTTGTCCATGATATTCTCCAGGCAAGAATGCTGCAGTGGGCTGCCATGCCCTCCTCCAAGGACCTTCTCGACCCAGGGACTGAACCTGTGCCTCCTGCATTGCAGACGGATTCTTTACTGCTGAGCCACTGGGGAAGCCCATATTGGAGTATAGCTGATTAATAACATGATAGTTTCAGATGCAGAGCAGAGGGACTTAGTCATACATATACATGTGTCCATTCCGTCCCAAACTCCCCTCCCATCCAGTCTGCCACATAACATTGTGTAGTTTCCTGTGCTAATCAATAGGTCCTTGCTGGTTATCCATTTAAAATATAGCAGTGTGTACATGTCCATCCCAAACTCCCTAACTATCCCCATCCCAACCCTTTCACCCAGGTAACCTTAAGTTTGTAAGTTCTCTAAGTCAGTAAGTCTGTTTGTAAATAAGTTCATTTGTATAATTTCTTTTTAGATTCTGTGTATAAGGGCTATCACACAGTGTTTCACATCCATCTTGCTTCATTTAGTATGATAATCTCTAGGTCCATCCATGTTGCTGCAAATGGCATTAGAAAATTAAAGTGTTAGTCATTCAGTCGTGTCCAACTCTTTGCGACCACGGACTATGTATATGTAGCCCACCAGGCTCATCTGTCCATGGAATTCTCCAGGCAAGAATATTGGAGTGGGTTGCCATTCTGTTCTCCAGGGGATTTTCCTGACCCAGGGATTGAATCCAGATCTCCTGCATTGCAGGCATTCTTTTTAATGGCTGAGTGATATTCCTATTCCTTTTGCTCTGAATTGGCTCTTTTCCCCTTAGTGCTGGTTACAACTTGGATTAGTGCAATTTGTAGGCTGATTGCCACATGGGCCAGCCTTTCTATTGTTGTGCATTTTTTAAGCCAAGTCAATAGTTGCCTGTTTTCTAGTCTAAATCCCTTCAGTTCAGTTCAGTCGCTCAGTCATGTCTGACTCTTTGCAACCCCGTGAATCGCAGCACGCCAGGCCTCCCTGTCCATCACCAACTCCCGGAGTTTACTCAAACTCATGTCCATCGAGTCGGTGATGCCATCCATCCATCTCATCCTCTGTCATCCCTTTCTCCTCCGGCCCCCAATCCCTCCCAGCATCAGAGTCTTTTCCAGTGAGTCAGTTCTTTGCATCAGGTGGCCAAAGTATTGGAGTTTCAGCTTTAGCATCAGTCCTTCCAATGAGCACCCAGGACTGATCTCCTTTACGATGGACTGGTTGGATCTCCTTGCAGTCCAAGGGACTCCCAAGAGTCTTCTCCAACATCACAGTTCAAAAGCATCAATGCTTCGGCGCTCAGCCTTCTTCAGAGTCCAACTTTCACATCCATACGTGACCACTGGAAAAACCATAGCCTTGACTAGATGGACCTTTGTTGGCAAAGTAATGTCTCTGCTTTTGAATATGCTATCTAGGTTGGTCATAACTTTCCTTCCAAGGAGTAAGCGTCTTTTAATTTCATGGCTGCAATCACCATCTGCAGTGATTTTGGAGCCCCCCAAAATAAAAGTCTGACACTGTTTCCACTGTTTCCCCATCTATTTCCCATGAAGTGATGGGACCAGATACCATGATCTTAGTCTTCTGAATGTTGAGCTTTAAGCCAACTTTTTCACTTTCCTCTTTCACTTTCATCAAGAGGCTTTTTAGTTCCTCTTCACTTTCTGCCATAAGGGTGGTGTCATCTGCATATCTGAGGTTATTGATATTTCTCCCAGAAATCTTGATTCCAGCTTGTGCTTCTTCCAGCCCAGCATTTCTCATGACGTATTCTGCATGTAAGTTAAATAAGCAGGGTGACAATATACAGCCTTGACATACTCCTTTTTCTATTTGGAACCAGTCTGTTGTTCCATGTCCAGTTCTGACTGTTGCTTCCTGATCTGCATACTTTAGGACCCTCTATAAACTAGCCCTATTCCAGCTATGCAGTTTTGCTCATTGCTAACCCTCTTCTTCCTATCTTTCCATTGTCCTATAAACATAACTCATTTATGTGGTCTTTTGTTGTTACTTTTGTTTCCTTTCTACCCATCTCATTCATAATTTAAATGAAGTTCAAATATAATATGGTTTGCCTCCTTTTGTGAACTTATAAATCCTGTTTCAGAAGTTGTAGATTTTGATTATTTCCTGTCATAGATGTAACAAGTATTTTGTCTTTCCAAATGGATTCTCCTTGACGGTAAGATCCTGGTCTTTATTATTACTGTGGTCCCTACAGTCCAACACCTCAGTGCAAAGTCTGTGCTTATTAGGTACTTCGTTTAGTGGGCCAATATTCCTAAGTGTTTTCACCAGCAAGAGAAATGAGATACCTAAATTAATATTTTTATGTTAGAAATTCAGAAAAAATTGGGGGAAAACTTTAAGCAAAAGATTAAAGCATTGTTAAATGATAAATGATTTAAAATTATATATACCTATGCACTATTCGGAGAAGGCAATGGCACCCCACTCCAGTACTCTTGCTTGGAAAATCCCATGGACGGAGGATCCTGGTAGGCTGCAGTCCATGGGGGTCACTGAGGGTCAGAAAACTGAGCGACTTCACTTTCACTTTTCACTTTCATGCACTGGAGAAGGAAATGGCAACCCACGCTAGTGTTCTTGCCTGGAGAATCCCAGGGACGGGGGAGCCTGGTGGGCTGCAGTATATGGGGTCGCTAAGAGTTGGACACGACTGAGCGACTTCACTTTCACTTTTCACTTTCATGCATTGGAGAAGGAAATGGCAGCCCACTCCAGTGTTCTTGCCTGGAGAATACCAGGGATGGGGGAGCCTGGTGGGCTGCCGTCTCTGGGGTCGCACAGAGTCGGACACGACTGAAGCAACTTAGCAGCAGCAGCAGCATGCACTATTAGTTATAGCAAACATACAACTATTTTATGCAAGTTCTTAAATTATAGATCATTAATATGTTCAAGCGCCTACTACTTTTGAGCCACTTACATAACTTCTACAGATAAGTAGAACACAATTAAAATGACAATAGAAGTAGATATTTTCAAAACTGTCATCTAATATTACCTTGTCATAAATAATCTCTAGTCCATAAAAAAGAATTTCCAGTTTTGATCTTCAGTCACGAAAAATATCTGAAGATCTTTGTTTGCAATATGTTAATTTAGACTATTGATATGATTGTTGATAATTTAGCTGCTGCTACTGCTAAGTCGCTTCAGTCGTGTCCAACTCTGTGCAACCCCATAGACGGCAGCCCACCAGGCTCCGCTGTCCCTGGGATTCTCCAGGCAAGAACACTGGAGTGGGTTGCCATTTCCTTCTCCAATGCAGGAAAAGTGAAAAGTGAAAGTGAAGTCGCTCATTTGTGTCCGACTCTTAGCGACCCCATGGACTGCAGCCTACCAGGCTCCTCCATCCATGGGATTTTCCAGGCAGGAGTACTGGAGTGGGTTGCCATTGCCTTCTTGATAATTTAGCAGATTACTTCAATGTTGGAAGCTACCTCAGAATCCATTAGCTAAGCTGAACAGATTAAGATGTAATGCTAAAAATTTAGCAACTGGGGAAAGTCATTAATTATCTGTTGAATAAGTTTTAAATGCTCAAATTAATTATGCTAATAGCTATATTACCTAACTCATTTTATTTTCAATGATAGTATTAGACCCTATTAACAGAATTTTAACAAGCACATCTCCTAAAAATAGAGAAATTTAGCTACTGTTTAATTACATGGGAGATTTAAAAAAAGTATTGGTGAGAAAAAAATAAAATTATCAATTAATACTGAACTGTGCAAAAGGGTTTCTTTTTGAGGTTAATGGTAGTGACATATTTTTGCATTTTCTCAAGCATCACATAATGCATTTCTTTCCTTCCAGCTATGAGAAACTCAGACAACTCTATCATCTTAAATTCTGTTAAGTAAACTTCATTTAAATACTTTCTGTGTCAGGTTATGGAAAACAGCATTTCTTAACTTACATGCTTTTAAAAAATCATTAAAGCAAAAATAATTTTAAAAAGAGCTCTTTTGAGGGAACAGTCTCTTTTGTCTACTTTCATAGAAAGCAAAACCTACTGTAAAATTAAGTGAATAAAGTAAAACTACCTTTATTTGATTTGATAGTTAAAAATCAAATTCATAATTGTAAGTACTTTCCCAAATAATTGAGGTAATGCATGATAAAACCATGGTTCTAGCTCAATGAATTATTTCTTAAATGTAAAATCTAATGCAAAATAAAGCAAGAGAAGCACCATGACCATGACAATGGTGTGCTAATGCCATCCTCTTCTCATAGTCATTGGAAAACTTCAGATGTCCATTTGAGGAAAAAAGATACAACTTACTGGCCCATTGTTGAATATCAGAACTCTTCTAGTCTGAGTGCTATGACATTTTTGAAAATTTTACAATATTTGGTGCATTGGACTGCTACAACAGAATAAAACTATTCATATTTTCTTTTATTGTAGATTCCAATGTCACATGGCCTTGGTTGTTTCAGAACTAATGAATGTTTAGTTCTGGAAACATTTCCATTAATTTTACTTCTTCTATGGCAATGTATAATTGGCAACTCACCATTTACTTAAATGGTAAAACTATTTATTTCTCCAGAAAAATCCTTATTCTACTTTTTGTGAGTTTTTTTCTCCCACACAGAAAGGATCTTAATACTTTGCTTCAGTGAAAACCCAACTGTTAGTCTAATTTTAGATGGCTAGAAAGACCTTCACTTAAAAATGTATGAGAATCACAGAAAAAATGTATTTGTATTTATTGAAAGTTTAAAGAGGTGATTTTTCATAATTATATCAGACATAAAATGGTATAATTTTAATTGCTTCAGAAGTTAAGTATTCTCTTGTGGTCAAGGTAATCTAGAAACATCAGATTAAAATTTTCTTCTACTTGGTTTTATAACTGTGTTCTTTAGGTATTTAGTGCATACATGTCTGTGTGTGTACATGTATATATTTTTATAAGATGAAGTCCCAGCAGTAAATGGATTCTCTCATAATTACATTCTCATAAATAAATTATTATTGTCAAACATCAAACTATAATTTCAGAGATGGATAATGAGCAAAACTACACTTAAACTCTTGTCTGTGGAATTTACTTATCTTTCCTATCCTCTGAAATAAAGCAAATGTGTAGTTTCTTAGTGTATCATTAGTCAAACTTTGTTACAGAAACACATCAGTTTGTCTTTATCAAGTCTTTGATATCATGTAATTCAGATTAAGCACATTTATGGGATGTACACCTTAAAATTAAATAACGTGTTTCTTTGTATCTTTTCAGATTGGCTCTGAGAGAGAAGACTGAAACATCACTCCAGTGCTCTCCAGCACAACTGGTATGTCTTGCTTCACTTAGCGCTTATGGCTTCTATTATAGCATAGTAAGATGATGTACTGATACTGTGTTGTGTTTCCCTAAAACCCCTCTCCCCACTTAAAATGTAAGCTTCCCCAAAGCAGGGGTTTTTGTGTTTTGGCTGTTAGTGTATACCCAGTGCCTAGAAGAAAAACGGACACCCGGCAGTGCTCACAGTGTAGCAGGAGACGAGGTCAGAGATCTAATGGGATGGAGTTGGGGGTACAGGCCTTGTAGGCCCCTGTAAGGGCTCCAGCTCTGAATGTAATGAGGAGCTGCTCTAGAACTCGGAGCAGAGGAGTGCCCTAACCTGCTGCATGTTTGGAAAGCTTTAGTGGGGCTCCTGTATTGAGGCTGGGCTGTAGAAGACAGGGTGAAAGAAAGGAGGTGGGTGTAAGGTATACAGTACCCTGGGTGAGGAATGACGAGGGCACAGATCAGGGTGATAGCACTGGAAATGATGAGTGGCTGAATTCTGTATTATTCTGAAGGTAAAGTAACAGCATTTCCTGATGTGTTGGATGTGAGTAGTGAGAAGTGAGGAATCAACGATGAGAACAAGGTTGTTCTGACTTCAGCAACTGGAAGGATGGTGTGGTAATCAATTGCTTTATGAAACATTATGGGAGCAGTGTGTTTGAAGGCAGGGTAAGGGAAGATTATACAGTTCAGAGTGAAATATAAGAGTTGTTTTGGCAGGCAGTTACCAAGATAAACCAAAGGCTGGTGCATCTGTGTGTAGTAGTTGTGTGTGTGGGTAAGGGAATATTCTGGGCTGGAGACACAAATTAAAGGTTCATTTTGCATGGATAGGGCTTAAAGTGAAGGCAGAGAAGAAGAAAGAGGCCTGAGTGACCTTGCAGCTGAAAGTCTTTGAGAAGAAATTAATTTTATCACAGGAAACAGAATATTAGGTTCTTCACAGGTAATAAACATTCTGAAGGAGAAAAACATCATTATCAAGTAATCTTATTTTAGGAAAGACAGGTTAAGAACAAGCAAATTATGAACATAATTTAAAGATAGAATTTATTCTTTGATGGTTTACTCATGCAAACTGCACATAAAAGAAAATAGTACAGTTTGTGTAACATTGCAAATATAAGGACTCAAAATGCTAGGTACAGAAGTAGTGTGACATCCTGAAAGTCAAAATGGAATTTGTGTTTATACAACTAATAATGATTTTTATTTGCTGAGTACAGACTGATTTACAATGAGTTTTGCTAACCTTGGTAATAAGCTCATTAACCGTTTACATGACTTCTTACATCTATGTAGTTTTATTTTACAGTTGCAATAATTCCTGTTACCAAAGAAGTTTAACTTGCATAAATAATAAAATTTAAGAAAAATGCACTGACTGACCTAGGAGAATGAAAAACGGAGGCTTTTCCTAACCCATCCAAACTACAATAAAAAACAGCCTTCTTGCAGAATTCATATTTTGTGCCTTTGAGATCAACTCCTTAGCATAACTACGGCAAAGTCATGATTAGAAATTGAGTACCTGAAAATTATAAAATCAGTTAAAAAAAAAAAAACTTTAGAAGTAGAATTATCAACCAAAAATGCTCTCATTTTTTATAAGCCAAACAATAAAATTCCTATTATCTTCATACTTAAAAGTCCTGAAATGTCATTTGTACAATCTGAATGTTTCCCAGTTCGGAACTTAGGCAAGGTGGGGTATTTCCTTGAATTGTCAAGGATATTCCATACAGGTTTTTAAAATGTCAGTCTCATTAGGAGATGGCACTGAGACTTTAGCAAATAGTGTAGTATGGATGCAGAACAAACTACACAACTTATTATAAATGTGTTACAGATATTTACATAATGGAATCCTGCTTGAATGCCAGAAGTTGCTACTGGGGAGGACTCATAACTATTTTACAAAGTTTTCTTACACACATCTACTACTTTATTTTTAACAATTTTGTCTATTTTAAAATATTGTACTGTATTTGGAACATAAATGCAGAATAAAAATAGATAATGGCACATTAGAAAACTCAGTATCCCACAGATGATTGGATAATGAGAAAAGTGTACCTACAATCATCTCATCAGAAACAAACTACATCATGGAATGTTAGTTATCCAAGCCTGCACAGTAATGACATCTTAAATTGCAATCATCTATTGGCCAGCATCACACTGAAGGCATCGTTAAACATTCAAGCAAAGATTGCTGGCATAAACTATTGAAAGACACACACATACACACACTCTCTCACTCACTCTTGTGTCCCACATTATAGTTACATTGTTCTAAAGATAGATACTGATTTTTTCCCACGAGAAACGTTATCAAAATTTGCTACTAAAAGATGACAGTGCTTCCACAAGAATAAGTACAAGTTACTTGCAAGTACAAGACGATGGGGGTAAACAGTCTTAAATTTTCTAAGTAGTAATTTTTAGGCTTTTCTGGCAACCATACCTTACTTGATTATGCATAAACTTCTCAGTTTAAAACCTGAAATCTGTAAAAAATAAACAAAACCAAAAATCTAATATCAAAAAATTATTAGGTATCCGATAACCCTGTATTGTACTTTATATAATTTCATATTTTGTCAGCCTCAAAACATAGGATTTAAAATACTGAATTTAAGACTTGAAAAACAGTCATCTTTGAAATGATAAAGGATTCCGACATTCATGCTTACTTAAAATCTTAAAGAAAATGCACTATTACTGATCTTCATTAAGAGTGTGCCTAAAAGCACTGTATGTCTTTTCCCACATTTCACTCACTCAAAAAGTGTTCGCTAATGTTCTTCCTTTTGCATAATGTGCAAAATAAAAGGCAAAAAGATTAAAAGCAAATTTCTTTCACTTGCTAGTGCTTTATGACCTTGTTAACATTACAAAGTCAATAGGGACTATGCAGAACTTTGGTATAAATGATATAACAAAACTACCATCATAGTTGAGGGTTAAGAGGTGGTCAAAAGAAATGGAAGTAGGAAGAGAGATTCAGTAACACCCCCATTTATTAAAACACCCCCAAATTAAAAGTGAAATTAACCACAATGAATTATAATACAATTTACACATTGAGCACAGAAAAATTAATAAATCTAACAATATTTATAAAAAAAGCAAAATCAGTCTTTTTCCAGAGACTAAAAACTTGTTCAGTCTGATCACCAACTGCTGCTACACCAACTTTAAGAGTCAAATTTAATTTCAAGTAAAAAAAAAAAAATTTACAACCACAGATTTCGCATAAATGGAAACTGGTCTTTCCTTGATTTCCCTTTGAAGTCACTAATGAGTATCTAAAGCTGCCGCACTGCAGGTTTTTAATCAACTTCCTGAGGGCTGTGACTGGGAGGAAGGAGCCATGACAATCTGCGAAAGCACAGGCTCTGTACTCTGGTCCGCCATCTGGGTGAGGACTGAAGTGGCTACAGCTTCTGCCTTGGAAGTTGAACTGACTCCATTGGATGTGCTGACAGAACTATGTTGTATAGCTTCGGTATGTGGACTACTCGGCACTGACAAATCTTCTGAACTATCGTCTTTATCAGCAGCTAAGTGGAAAAAAGAAAACTACTCAGTTTCTTAGAATAGTTGTAAAAATTTATCAGGCTGAGTCAATGTACAGAACAAAAGGTTAGATGACATTTTACAGAATCAGTTTAGAGAAGTTGGTATCACAGTAACTGAGTAACTGAAAGGTGGCTCTAAGTCATGAAGTAGGCAATTTTGCCTGCAAGAAGCCAAATGAAGGCACAGGCATGCACATGGAAACCCCTCAATGCCCAGTAAAGCAGAGCTGAAGAATTATTTGTTAAATAGTGTTAAGAAAGAAACTTAAGTAGGAATTTGAGAGATAAGTCTCTTATGGATAAAATGAAACACCCAGCAACACATTTGACATGTAGGCCAATAGACTGGTTTTGTTATTAAAAGGTTAGAAAATATACATAATCAAAATGAATTCTAACATACAAATTATGTCTTCAAATAATTCCCTCTACAGAACTATATTTATTCTGACTTTCTATCTACTGCAGCAATGGATGATTATAAGACCTGATTCTAATGATCTATACACATGAGAATAAGCAATATTTAGAATCTAAATGCCACCAGCTGTTATAGTTGCATGCATTGAGATTCAAATAAAAATCCATATAAAACTGGAGACAGGGCATTCTAAATATTTATGAAAATAAATTACCAGTTTTTTGGCTTGAACAAATCTACATCTTTCTTATTTTAATAGAAGAGAAACCAATAATTCCATTTGTATAACACCCACAAATAGTTACAGTGTATGCAAGTTATGAGACAACTGATTGCATCAACACCTGTGAACTCAGCTTCCCAACTTAAAGACTGCAATTAACACTTGTGCTTCCTGGAGGGTCCTCTCTTCACCAAAGGTAATCACCATTCTATATGTATTCCTTTTATAATTCCTTTGTTTTTTCTTTGAAGTTTTACCAGATAGGTATAAATCTCTAAACAGTATCGTTCAGCTTTATTTTCGAACACTTTAAAAACAGTGTTATACAGGATGTGTTCTTTTGCACTTTGCATTTAGTATTAAAATAATTTTTATTTAGTGTTCAGATATGACAATTAGTTGGCTTTCTATGAAATCTGAGAGTACATACTGGCCTGCTTACTGATGGCCAGGTGCTCATTCTGAAAGTCAGTTATTAAGACTGTGGACACCATGAAGCAGGACTTACCCAGTGATTTGTAATGTAGAAGATACAGGGGGAGGAATCTGGCAAGCACAACTTTAGTTCAAATATAATTCTTCCTTTTGAGGGTTTTCTGAAATATAGTAACCCTTACAGTATTTTGATACTTTTGCCTCAAATCCATGCATTTTTGAAAGAATTTCACCTCTCTATAAATCTGCTTTAAATACAAAACTGCACCACTGGATAAAAATTTGATGTCAAGATATAGTTTAAAAAAAAAAACACTATCAGTAATCCTTTTTAAAATTATGTAAAGCATAAAGGTACTTTTCTGATTAAGCAACAATGAATGTTATAAAATATTTACAATTCAGTTAAATAGCCAATACAATAATAATGCATTCAAAGAAAACACTGGCAAATAACAGTTTAACTGGAGAGAACAGTAAAAAGCCCTTTATTTCACCACTATTCAACATGATAACAAAATGACCTTCCTCTCGATGTAAGTTCTCGGGATATAACGGCTTTCAGAAATAGAGTGAGCTGTGACAAGTGGTATGAGGAAATATAAATATACAGTGGGGGAGATGGAGTCAAAATGAAAAAGTGATGAGACAGGTGTATCTTTCTCCAAGCTTTCAGAATTAGGTAAAACAAATCTCTAGGTTGTACAAAGAATCAGGTACTCACTTATAAATTATGTATAAAATACCTTTGTAATGTCATACAGCTGTACCTATGTCCAGTTCGAGATGGTAAGGGGAGAAAAATTACTAGTGTAAATCACAAACAATAGAAAGATACAAGAGATCTTATTATACTCTAAGCGCCGTTTTTAGCACTACTTAAACCAAAAGAAACCAGTTATTTGACAATTCACTCTCTAAAGTTCCACTAATGTTTATACATATTTTCATTAATGAAAATACAAACTCACATTTAGGGTCTAATAAACTTTGCTTCCCACTTATGATTACAGAAACAACTATGTTTGTTATGTTAATTATGTCCAGAGGTTTACAGAAGATGAATTAATGGCAGTAAGATTACTCTTATGTTTTATTCTTCATGGAATCCAAACATTAAAAATGTTTTCATATTTCCACTCTTGTTTTGACCCTTAAAATCAATGTCGTGTCTTCTCATGACTGAAAGGTTTCCTAGGATATGGGACTTTCTGTTGTTAAAAAAGAGACCCTGTGACTGTGTGACTTTATATTGTCACTTTTACCTGCAAGATTTTGTGATATTACTTAATTTCTTCTAAACCTTAGTTTTCTGTCACATTGTTTTGAAAGAGCTAACTAGTATTGCAGCTCATTATCATTAGCAATTGCTGTGTGTTATAATATGATGAACAGTTATTTATTTGTAAATTTGTCCACATTTTTTCTGAGATGTAAACATTAACTTAAACAATCTTTACTTGACTATTAAACAGAGAAGTCACATTTTTTTCCAGACTTCAAATTTGAAAATAAAAATTTTGAAATTTCTACAAAATCCAATTTGTAGAGCTGAAGAGAACTAATTTTATGCAAGAACTATACTGATGTCAATCAGTTTGACATACAGATAACCAGACAGGAAAAAAGATGGGAACTGTTCCAAAACTTCAAAATGTCTTATTTTTTTTCATTTTCCATAACCTTGTGTATCTTCACTAAAAACTTATTAATCTAGACTTCCAGTCAGTTTGAGGATACAGCATGCAAACCTATGCATCTGTACACTTAAAAAAATCTTTATGGCTTCAAATAAAGAACTGGTTTGCATTTGCTGAGTATATATTGCCTGGATAACAGGGAACTGTTGGGGTTATCCAATAAATTTAGATTAAAAAATTGAAGATAATTATAAATTGAATGCAACTTAAGAGTTAATTTTCCTTCTACTTTTACAGAATTATTTGTATATTTCTTTTTGAAAATCAAAATTCAGGAGAGCTCTCTTGTTAAGAAAATCATGTATGCATAATGCTGAACTCAGTAGCTTATAAAGGAAATCATGTTGTTAAGTCAGATGGGAGCCATAATGGCCTCATCCCCGCAGCAGTCATTGTTAGTACAACCCCAAACATAATTCTATATGGTTCCAATTTACTCCACAATGTGTTTCACAATCCTGTCAAAATGACAAGATGTTAAAGGACTGAGATTTATTTGCTCAAAACTAACAAAAATCAATGTTCTAAATATACATGGCATAGAGAGATGCTAAATCTACTGAATCTTTTAAATTAAAAAATATTGCCCATTCTGATGAAACTGCTTACAATGACTACAAGTAAAGATGGTGGCCATTAAGTTTTATCGTGAGCACCTGAGGAACTGTTTGCATCCAATACAAAATGTTTCTTTGCTTTGAATTACTGACACTGGCAAATTAAAATGAAGTGGATACAGATGGTTGAAACAATCTTCAGATTTACAAATATCCTGAAATATCACTAAATCATAAAAATGAAAGCTATGGGTTATATATTATGAATGTTCCTAATGCATTCCCAGCTATGTTATTTGTTACAAATTTGTGTACGATGGACAAAATTGGCCATTTATTCAAGACTACCAGCTGGTTCCAACATTGTGCATCTTATCAAAATAGGACTTTACAATAAGAAAAGCACAATTAACCTCTAAAATGCTGAAAACAGAAAAAAAAAAAACCCACCTCATTTTAAAGGGAAATATTTAAGAGGAAACTTACAAGCAGATAATTTCAATACTGTTCTAGTTTAGTATTTTTGTAACTAGAAAGCTCAATATAAACATTCGGAACGATGAAACTGCACAATGCTGATTATCTAAGGAAGAACACTAGGATCTGCTACTGTTAACAATAGGATCTGTTACTGACTGTTAAGATAGTTAATTTTAAAAAAATTACTAAATGGAGGCTGGAAAAGAAGTGTTCAGTCTGTCAATCCAAGAAAACTATTACTCTGAGAATATAAACAAAATATCATAAGTACTTTCACTATAAAATTATTAACCAACTCATTTTGCTAATCTATAGTAATCTCTAGGGAAAAGCTAGATATAGGAAAATTAAAAAACTCTAGATTATGAGAAGTATATCCTCCATTCCATAATAACTCTGCAGAACTTCTGATATTTAATATTAAATATCAGAACTGCAATCTCCATTTTTTTAATGGTAGCTTGGTTCACTCTGGCAGTATTTCACTGATATAGATAGCCTAAGGCTATAGGTAATGGAACATTACTCACTATGATAGCCAGATTTCTTCTGCATGGCGGTTACAGGGCAATCTTTATGAGCCAGAAGAAGCTGTTTCAGCTGTGCCACTTCATTTCTCAGCAGGGTGACTTCACTCTGGAGGAGAAACAACTTATGTACCTTACCAGCATCAGACTAAACAATTTTCACTGTTTAAAACAAGTGAAGATTAAGATATGAAAATCAGATATCTTTAAAATACCAAGGAATAAACAAAAATATGCTGCTTAAATTTATTTAATCATTACACATTAGCTTTTATATTTTAATATTTACATAAAACCTGCAACTTACACTATCCACTTGTGATTTAAATTTTTATGTATTTCAAAGTTTTTTACATTATCATTTGCCTTGGAACTGCTTATATACTACACAGGTTACCTATCAAAGGTATTTTTATTTTACATATGTTACATGCTCTTTTATATGAACAATTAGAAGTATCAAGGGAGTCAGGATAAAATTTCACTGACTCTATTCATTTGGAAATAAAACAAATTTATCCTGGAAACTAATTAAACAGCTTTCTAGAAACTAGGAAAATCTCCACAGGGGAAAACACAATAACTGGAGAATCACAGCTATCTAAAGTGTATCACAAGGCACTGTGTTTTTGGACACGGAACCAATGAAAGTAGACATGATGTCTAAACGGCTTAGCTGCCTTTGACCTAGGCCATTTGTACACATCTAAATTTAAATCTGATAAATCAATGATGATTTGTCCTTCTTATTACAGAATAAGCAGTTCAGTCTTTGTTTTGGATGCATTAATCTGGTAGATTCTATGTTGAAGTTCCAAGTTGAGAAAGCCCAATTAATTCCTTTGGATCACCCCCAAACCTTAACACATAAATTAGTGATAATTACCAATACTCAAGAGTTACAAATAATATGAGTGTAATAGATTAATAACATTAAAAAATCTTAACTTACAAATACCTCTACTTATTTGGACTTACATTAACTATTCACATTTCATCCATGAACCCAAAATTAAATGAAGAAATATAGCAAAAAGGTATACATAAAAGCTCAAGCACTTCTTTTTCCATCCCTAAATCTCTTACCCAGAAAGCTGAATGTAAAATAATTTAGATTAGACTCATTAGGTCTCCTTAAGTGACTGATGATAGGAACATACAAGATCAAAAGAATCAAAGTTCAGTAATCCAAAGGCAAGTTTGTCGAGTCAAACAGTTCCTCACACCCCAATAACAACGAACTGTAAATGCTGTGTTAAAGCACAAAACAAAAACTGATGCTTTACAAGAACTCTGAACCATAAAAAAAAAAAAGGTTAAATTATGTTTAAAACATTGTATTTGAGACAAGAATGGGTGTATAGTGATTATAGTACAAATGAAAAAGGTTTAAAGTTTTGCTTTAAAAAACCAGCTGTTATTTAGAAAATTAATTTCTATGGAATACTGAAGTCATTAGTGTCAATACTGCTAATTATTTCTATTAATGACAGTACTTATGAGAAACCATATTATGAATAATCCAACATATATAATCCAAAATGTTTCTCACTCTTTCTGCTGTCAGCTTGATTTTGAGACTCCCATTTACAAGTTTCTCTCATTAATTTCTCTAATATGAAATAGGGCGGGATATGTATTTTTAGTCAAGAATACACAATCTTTTATAATCGAGTACCTGTGATCACCCTTCTCATTAGTTTGAACCTATTAATCAATATTTAATCATTTTGACCTATAAATAGAAATTTTGTATGCCTAACTAAATATATACTGTTATATCCATCTAGAAAACCTTTCCTTTTTGCCTTGTTAATTATTTCACTATCTTTAAAAGTCAACTCAGTACAATATAAATACACATGGTGTTCATTTCTGTGCTTCCACAGCCATATTGACATATATGTACATATGTACATATGTGTTTGATAGTGTGATAGCACTTATCACACTGGATTGTTTTTGGTTTACTTATTTGCCACCTCTGTTAGATTGGGGTTTCTCAAGAGCAGGGATCACCTTGCTTTCTATATCCCCAGATCACAGCCCATGGCCTAGCATAAACTGAGTACGCTGAATTACCATGGTCTTCTCTAAAATCTATTTCCAGTGGGTAAAAAAAAAAACCACCACCAAAGAGGGTGAAATGAAATAGCTTAAATAATATAAAACTGGTCAATGGTTCTAATTTCATTATTTTTGTCAACAACCTCACCACATAGTCACACTGTTCATTTTCTTAGAAAAGGAACTTAGACATACTTAATAGCATCATCTCAATTACAGAATTTTAAAAATCACAAACGCCTTCTCAACTAAATACTCCATATGGACATTCATCATAAACCATATTATGAAAGGAAATGATGTATTAGATAAAATTCCTGAGCAGTCACAAGTTGATAATCTGATACAAAATAGTTGAAATAAAATTCTGGGTGTTAACCATTAAAACAATATTCCTATGCACTCAAAAATAAATATATTCAAAAATTTCTCTTTAAATGACAGGTTTGAAACTGGTAAGTTTGAATACAGAAACTGATATTCCATCTAACAGTTGGTGGTATTATGGTTGTTCACCTAATCAGACTGCCTGGTCCACGAACAAGTCAACAAATGTAAAGATGCCACTAGCTAAAAATGGGTAATGAACATTACGGACTTGAGAGAGAAGGTATTTGATTCCTGTTATAAGGGCTTCCCTGGGAGCTCAGATGCTAAAGAATCCGCCTGCAATGTAGAAGACCTGGGTTGGGAAGATGCCCTGGAGAAGAGAATGACTACCCACTCCAGTATTCTTGCCTGGAGAATTCCATGGACAGAGGAGCCTGGTGGTCTATATAGTCCCTGGGGTTGCAAAGAGTTGGACATGACCGAGCGATTAATACTTTAACAACTTATATTTATGTTAACTGACTTTAATTTGAATCAGGGGCAAAAACTGGAAGAGAGGAGGAAATTTAAAAATGTTTAAATATTATAATTTGCATATATTAAAAAGGAGATCAGTCCTGGGTGTTCATTGGAAAGACTGATGCTGAAGCTGAAACTCCAATACTTTGACCACCTCATGCGAAAAGCTGACTCACTGAAAAAGACCCTGATGCTGGGAGGGATTGGGGGCAGGAGAAGGGGACAACAGAGGATGAGATGGCTGGAGAGCACGACTGACTTGATGGACATGAGTTTGGGTAAACTCTGGGAGTCGGTGATGGACAGGGAGACCTGGAGTGCTGCGATTCATAGGGTTGCAAAGAGTCAGATACGACTGAGCAACTGAACTGAAGTGATACAGTACACAAGTATGCTGTTCTTTATCCAAAATGCAAAAAATGTAATTTTCTCCCTATACCTTTAAATGACAGAAATTGTAAGGAAAAAAACCCCAACAAACTCAAGGTGTGCTCAATACAAATTTAGTCCAATCTTTTACATCATCCTGATCTAAAATATTTTATAATGATGAGATTTTCCTAATGGTAATCCTGAAGCTCAAGTGATTTTTGATCAAAAGGTTAAATTAAATCAACAGTTTGTATTTTATTGCATCCTAATACTCAATTTCTTTAAAAACTGGTTATCAGCACTAGACTGAAAGCAGCAAATGGGACATGGTTGCCAGCAAAGAATTGGACTGTAAGAAATACTGCAAAGGAAACACAGTTGGATAAAAGAGGCCAAACCTTAAAGAAATGGATTTAGTTGAGCTGGAGAGCCCTAAGTGTAAGCATATGCTTATGGTCTACATCAGGTCCCAGGTAGGAGTTGATAAAAGGAGGCTTATCCTGGTATATAACCTTTACATTAGGCAAAATTAGAAGAGTTTGCCAAAGCCTGGCCAGTATTTTTAAAATCATTTATGACAAATGCAGAAAATTCAAATTAAACAAAACATTCAAGAATTATAGTCACATAATTATATGTATAAAGGAAAGAACTTAAAAAGGCAGACAGTATTTAGACAAGGCAGTTCCATAAACCATGATTTAAAGCCATAACAGAACCAGTTTGCTTAAGCCATAGTGAATCTGAAAGAAATAAATGTAATTTGGAAAACTCAGCAGTGGCCACAGGACTGGAAAAGGTCAGTTTTCATTCCAATCCCAAGGAAAGGCAATGCCAAAGAATGCTCAAACTACCTCACAGTTGCACTCATCTCACATGCTAGTAAACTAATGCTCAAAATTCTCCAAGCCAGGCTTCAGCAATACGTGAACTTCCAGATGTTCAAGCTGGTTTTAGAAAAGGCAGAGGAACCAGATCAAATTGCCAACATCCGCTGGATCATGGAAAAAGCACGAGAGTTCCAGAAAAATATCTATTTCTGTTTTATTGACTATGCCAAAGCCTTTGACTATGTGGATCACAAGAAACTGTGGAAAATTCTGAAAGAGATGGGAATACCAGACCACCTGACCTGCCTCTTGAGAAACCTATATGCAGGCCAGGAAGCAACAGTTAGAACTGGACATGGAACAACAGACTGGTTCCAAATAGGAAAAGGAGTACGTCAAGGCTGTATATTGTCACCCTGCTTATTTAACTTATACGCAGAGTACATCATGAGAAACGCTGGGCTGGAAGAAACACAGGCTGGAATCAAGATTGCCGGGAGAAATATCAATAACCTCAGATATGCAGATGACACCACCCTTATGGCAGAAAGTGAAGAGGAACTAAAAAGCCTCTTGATGAAGGTGAAAGTGGAGAGTGAAAAAGTTGGCTTAAAGCTCAACATTCAGAAAACGAACATCATGGCATCCAGTCCCACCACTTCATGGGAAATAGATGGGGAAACAGTGGAAACAGCATCAGACTTTATTTTTCTGGGCTCCAAAATCACTGCAGATGGTGACTGCAGCCATGAAATTAAAAGATGCTTACTCCTTGGAAGAAAAGTTATGACCAACCTAGGTAGCATATTCAAAAGCAGAGACATTACTTTGCCAACAAAGGTCTGTCTAGTCAAGGCTATGGTTTTTCCAGCGGTCATGTATGGATGTGAGAGTTGGGACTGTAAAGAAAGCTGAGCGCCGAAGAATTGATGCTTTTGAACTGTGGTGTTGGAGAAGACACTTGAGAGTCACTTGGACTGCAAGGAGATCCAACCAGTCCATTCTGAAGGAGATCAGCCCTGGGATTTCTTTGGAGGGAATGATGCTAAAGCTGAAACTCCAGTACTTTGGCCACCTCATGCGAAGAGTTGACTCACTGGAAAACTCTGATGCTGGGAGGGATTGGGGGCAGGAGGAGAAGGGGACGACAGAGGATGAGATGGCTGGATGGCATCACTGACTCGATGGACGTTAGTCTGAATGAACTCTGGAAGTTGGTGATGGACAGGGAGGCCTGGCGTGCTGCGATTCATGGGGTCGCAAAGAGTCGGACATGACTGAGCAACTGAACTGATAAACAGATTTAATATTAAATGAAAAAAGAAATATTTATACCTCTATATCTGTGGATTATTTTAGAATGATTATAATTGGATTCAGCCTCCAAAACCTTTCTGGTTAGTATGTTATTAGTTTATTTGCAGAATATATTAACTGTCTTTCTGGGTCATTCTGAAGATTAAATGAAATATGAGACATGAAAACATTTTGAAAACATTAAAGTCCCATTCAAATGTGACCAATTACTGATTTTTTTTGTGTGTGTGGGGGGTCAAAGTAAAATATATTTGGTAAGATAAAGCAGATGCTAATTATGGTCTAAGAGAAAATGTAATTATTTGGCATTGTCTATACCATTGCTCTAATCTATTTGTATCTACTCAAAAGTTAATTACATACTGATGAACAAATTTTATATATATATATATATATATATATATATTTACAGTTTGAAGCAGATCAGACTGATGAAATAATGACAGGATAGCTAATTGATTAACCAATCAAAACATTTCATTGATATTTGGCCACAGATAGATTGATGATCAGGTTCCATAAATTCACGATCTTTGACTTTCTATTTCTAGTTCAGCTACTATCCCCCAAATTAAAGAAATAATATTGGATAGTTTCTTCTTTGGGGAGTTTCTCATTGCTATTATCATTGATTTTTGTGAAGAGTAGCTTAAGTATCTTAACTTCTCTATTACCTCTCTTATTTGGTCTTTAAAATAGTACTTATTCTATGAGTTTGACAGATGAGGAGGTAAAGGCTTGGGAAGATTTTAGTAAAGACTAGTAAAAACGGCAGCCATGAGATTAAAAGATGCTTGCTCCTTGGAAGAACAGCTATGACAAACCTAGACAGCATATTAAAAAGCAGAGACATCACCTTGCTTTGCAAGGTCCATATAGTCAAAACTATGGTTTTGCCAATAGTCATGTATGGATGTGAGAGCTGAGTGCTGAAGAATCAATGCTTTCAAACTGTGGTGCTGGAGAAGACTCTTGAGAGTCCCTTGGACCGCCAAGGAGATCAAACTAGTCAATGCTAAAGGGAATCAGTCCTGAATATTCATTGGAAGGACTGATGCTGAAGCTCCAATACTTTGGCCATCTGATGCAAAGAGTTGACTCATTGGCAAAGACCCAGATACTGGGAAAGATTGAGGTCAAGAGAAGAAGGGAGCAACAAAGGAGGAGATGATTGGATGGCATCACTGACTCAATGGACATGAGTCTGAGCAAACTCCGGGAGATAGTGAAGGACAGGGAAGCCAGGCGTGCTGCAGTTCATGGGGTCGCAAAGTCGGACACAACCTAGCGATTGAGCAACAACAGTAAAAAGAAGTACTCAGAATAAAATACATGAGATAGAAGTGGCATCACTATTACCCTTTCCCCCTCTAGATTATAGTGAAAAACTCAGTCTGGGAAATGTGTAAATGTGTAGGTATGGAAATCAGTGGATTTCCATTGGGAGTGGATGAGATCAATGAGATAGAAGTGGCATCACTATTACCCTTTTCCCCTCTAGATTATAGTGAAAAACTCAGTCTGGGAAATGTGTAAATGTGTAGGTATGGAAATCAGTGGATTTCCACTGGGAGTGGAGTTCTAGAGTTTTTCAGGAATTAACATTTTTAAAATTTTCAGGTATTGGATACCATCTCCCAATTGTTGCCATTCCTTTCTATTTCAAGTGATAAATACTAAAATACTGTTTAGGTACCAGGATTTAAAAAATTGATCCCATTCCCCCTAAGTCAATGGACCAGTAAACAAAACCTTTTCTGTATCATTAACTTATTAGTGAAAACTCCTCACATATCTTGTTATCAAAGAATGCTTCTATTAATTTACCGAGCTTCCAGTCCACACACATTTGCAGTGCCTAAGTTTTAAAAGCAAAATCCACAACAAATTCTACAGGTTTTATCACAGATTGTTAAGAGCTCCTATGAGTCTGCCTTTTGTCATAAAGGAAATGCTGCAGTTCTAAACTGAAGAGTAACCCACAAGATGAGTATATGTAAGACAAAGACATAATGGCGTTAAAACCATTTCAAGTAAAAGACAAAATCATATATTACCTTTGGAACACATGTATACCTGTGGCGGATTCATTTTGATATTTGGCAAAACTAATACAATTATGTAAAATTTAAAAATAAAATAAAATTAAAAAAAAAAAGAAAATATAATAGTTTATAACCAACAGCATCCAATTCTTGGTCTAGAGTACCATAAATGTCTCTAATACAATTTGATGAAATTGTTTTTAATGATTCTAGAAAGCTAAAATATAATTAAATTCAGTGAATGGGGCAGTAAAGTTGAATAATTAGTATTTTCTTAAAACCTAATATATATTTGGTAAAAATACGAACAGTCACACCTCAACACTCATTAAACCTTTTATTATATATAAGTAACCATGGGTCATTACTGCCCACTACACTGATCAGCTAAACCTGTATGTCACATGAAGAATTATTAAGGAAATGTAGAACTGATGAATGTTTTCACATAAAGTAGAGTTTAATTATTTCTTTGACATTCAATTTTCTTTACAAGTCATTCTGTTCTTCACAGTTAACAGTTTTGCTGTTGGCAGACTGAATGAAATTTTTTCTCCAGAATCTATTATAAGCATATTAACTCTTCATATTCTGAAAACTAGAATGTGTCACTTACTTTTTTAAAACTTATTTTACATGACATGTAAGTAAAAAAACAACAAAAAATCATATATCCACTTGAAACAATAGAAAAAGTCATAGTTGAAGTACCCTTTCTTCCCAAACCCCCTTTATCACTGTTACAAACTAATACATGTCATTCTTAAAATTTTACCTGTTTAAAGATTCATTTCTATACTGATTTCCATACCTACACATTTACACATTTTAACTATAAAGCTTTCATTAATGAAAAAGAATTATGCTATACATTTTTAGTATGTGACTTTTGAGTAATTTGTTGAGGTGAAATTTCCATAATATAGAATTAACCATTTTAAACTGAAAAATTCAGTAGCATTAGTACACATCTGCAATGTTGTGCTATGACCACCCTCTATCTGACCATTCAAGAGTAAAACCCCTTGTCCATTAACCAGTTTCTTCCTATTCCCCCCCCCACCCCCCCTGTCTCTGGAAACTACCCGTTTGCATTTTGTCTCTATGGATTAATTTGTTCTATATATTTCATATAAATGGAGTCATATAGTATGTGACTTTGTGGCTTCTTTCACTTAAGCATAATGTTTTGCGATTTATTCACATTGTAGCATGTAATTTCACTCCTTTTTGTGGCTGAAAAATATTTTATTGGATGTATATGCCACAATTTATCTACTGATGGACATCTGGGCTGTTTCCATGCAACTTACTTTTTGCCCATAATATTAAAGACATTTTCCAGGTTAATATATTCAAAAGGACCTTATTCTCTTTCTTTTTTGCAAAAGTTTTTTTTTTAAATACCCGATAACACATCATCTCACCTAGTTTCATGTTTTGGTATATATCTTTAAAACTAAGAACACTTTCTTTCTAACCATGATGCTATTCATCCCTCAATTATTAATGATTAAAAATACTGATTTTTATGCTTAGTGAAATAAATCAGAGAAAGACAAATACTGTATGATATCACCTGTATCTTGGTTCTGAAACATAAAACTAGTGAATATAGTGAATAACCAAAAACAAAACAGATACTGAGAAAAAACCATGCTTACCAGTGGGCAAGACAGAGATAAGAGATTAAAAACTGCTATATGTAGGGACTTCCCTGGTGGTCCAGTGGCTGTGTCTCTGCACTCCCAATGTAGAGCACCCAGGGTTTGATTCCTGGTCAGAGAACTAAATCCCACATGCTTCAACTATGAGTTCACATGCCACATCTAAGATCCAGCACAGACAAATATATAAACAAACATTTAAAAAACCTGCTATGTATAAAATAAACAAGCTGCCAGGACACATTGTACAGCAAAAGGAATAAAGTAAGTTGTAAGTAGAGTATAACCTTCAACAATTGTGAATCATGACATGTACATGGCAACATGTAATTATATACTATATATCAACTATACCTCAATTTAAAAAAAAAACTGGTTCTGTTTTAATTTGAGATATTAAGTAGTTATGTTCAACTATAGTTTAACTTCATGATTTCTTGATTGTGACTTCTATTTAAAAGTTTCATGCCTGCTTCAAAACTGAAGTGTTAGCTAACTTTTACCTAGGTGATAAATCTTGCCTTTATTCCTCCAATCAAGAAATTTCTACTCAAATTAGGAAATATAAAAATGAATACATTTTACAATAATGGTATTTTATATAGTTTGGATGGTGGAAAAAACATGAAATTAATGAAGTAAATATTACATTTATTGTGAATACTGAATTCTCCAAAGTTTTCTGAAATAATAAAGCACTGTTAGTGTTCATAGTGGTGACCAGGGCTGCAGTATAATTAAGGAAATAGCAATATGATTAACATGAGTTTGAGCAAACTCTGGGAGATAGTGAAGGACAGGGAAGCCTGGCAAGTTGCAGTCCACAGGGTCAAAAACAGTTGGACATGACTTAGCCACTGAACAACAATCTCATTAAAAGTTGCTAATATTGTTGTAACTTGGGTCAGAACAGAAAACTGGCCCAACCTAAAGTCCAGTACCTTGAGAATATAACCATATATTTATATACCACTTTATAGTTTTGAAACATTTTCACTTCTTAAAAAGGCATAATTAGCCAAATTACAAAAGAAAATATTGATAAATTTATCCTATTAAAATTAATATATTTTAAAATGCCTACAAAAATTCTAATTTGATGTAAATAACAATCCAGAGCAGGAGGACCAGCAAGTATTATTATCTCTATTCCATGGGTAAGACAACTAAGGCTAACAAAGAATGTTATTTTTAATACCATGTAACTGTTAAGAAGCCAAGTCATTCAGAAGAATGATTTTGTTAGTTTAATAGATCCACCTAAATCACTTTGTTAATGTATTAGTATGAATACTCAAACATTTAAATGATAGTTAATATTCAGAAATCTGATAAATAACCATTTTTATAGTACATAAATAAATCTGTATCTATAATGTTTCACTTTAAAGAAAAAATTGAAAAGTTTGTTTTGAAAAATTATGATATGAAAATAGTTCCTGAAGAAGAATTTATTTATCAGGTAATATATTATTTAACATATCCTAGTATATAAGTCAGAGAAGGCAATGGTACCCCACTCCAGTACTCTTGCCTGGCAAACCCCATGGATGGAGGAGCCTGGTGGGCTGCAGTTCATGGGGTCGCTAAGAGTCGGACACGACTGAGCGACTTCACTTTCACTTTTCACTTTCATGCCTTGGAGAAGGAGATGGCAACCCACTCCAGTGTTCCTGCCTGGAGAATCCCAGGGATGGGGGAGCCTGATGGGCTGCCATCTACGGGGTCACACAGAGTCGGACACAACTGAAGCGACTTAGCAACAGCAGCAGCAGTAGTATATAAGTACATATTGAAGTCTCTGTGATATGGTAAAATTAAAATCATATTTAATTTTAAATGGTTAAAAGTAAGTTTTGCAAGATAATTTATTTGTTCTAAAGCTAACATGTCAATATTCAAAGCCCAACACAGAGTTTTAAAAGATAACTGTCTCACATATGAAAAAGTGTTAAGTTATTAAAATTTACATTAGGTGAAATGCTATGCCTGGAGCTAAAAAGCTAGAAAGCTTTTTCCTAAGCATTTAAACAACACACTGATACTGGTGACATCTTTAAAGATGTAAGATGAGAGCAAGTCTCATCATCGGTCATGATTAATTTTTAAGTAGGAATGGACAGCTCAGAGGATTGACCAATAATAACAACTACGATTAATTCATTAAATTCATAATGAATTTAAATTCATCAATTTAATTCATAAATTCATCGATTTTTCTCATTGATGCTTATCAATTGGTAGTTTAGAAGATTTTACTCGAGAATATTTGTAACATTAAAAACAACAACAAAAAAGGAAGAAAAAACAGAAGGAAGGAAATAGACTTAGTGCTGCCAAATACCATCACTGAAAATCTTACCAAAGACTGAATAGGAAGGAGCCTTAAAACCTTTATACCACATAGGGTTCCTAAGAAATAAATCTGAGGCACACTGGCAGGGCAGTATGAAATGCTTTCTACTGCCACTGGCCATATTGTACCTGTTCTGTGGATAATTAGTCCTTCAGTCCCAAAGCTGTCAATCTGGCACCTTTCACGAGCACTATATTCACTTTAAATAAAACAAACAAAACAAAACAAAATTTATAATTCAAAGAACAAAAGAACTTAAAAACAAAAACTGCAAACTGAACCAACTCTACAGTTGTGACATGAACCAAAAAATAAGAAAAGTGAAGTACCAGTAATATTTTACAGTTTAAGATTCTGTTGAACTCTATATCATTAACTTTATAAAGTTTAAACCAGATAGTTTAGGTACTTTTGTACTATGCAAGTAAACACTTACATTTAAAAATTTCTTCACTGTATCAGTATTGAAAATTATATTACTTCATCTTTGTATTTAGCTTATTAAACTACACTTTACTACAGATTCCATACACACCCAATATTGTGTCCTAAAATGTCTGAATAGCTAACTAGGAAAAAATAAGGAAAATGTGTGTTCATAATTATTAAAAATAAATAAAACAATTTAAATATATGCACCATACCTGCAGTTGACCATTTAATGAACTCAAGTCTTCTGCTTTCTTCTCTAAAGACTGAACCCAGACTTTTCTCTTTTGTCGGCATCTTGAAGCTGCTGCTCTATTTCTTTCCAGAAACTTCCTCCTTTTTTCATCGGGATCTTCATTAGCTGCTCTTCTTCGACGACCAGTTGTATTTTGGGTCTGTGGAGTTGTGTGAGCTGGAGAAGCCTATAATAGACACAAATGAAAGTTTTTTATATTTGTACCTAGTGATTAAAATTAATATAATAGGCAGTAAAGGATTGCAAAGGTGAAAGTGAAAGTCACTCAGTTGTGCCAACTCTTTGTGACCCCATGAACTATACATTCCATGGGATTCTCCAGGCCAAAAGACTGGAATGGGTAGCCTTTCCCTTATCCAGCGGATCTTCCCGACCGAGCAATCGAATTGGGCTCTCCTGCATTGCAGCTGGATTCTTTATCAACCGAACTATCAGGGAAGCCCCTTGCAAAGGTGACATGTACTAATTTTATTTTCTAAGTCTCATTGTATACATCAATATTCTGAAGCAATGTGCAAATCACCCTGTTGTTTAACAAATTCCTTGAAGTAAATAAGCATTGCTAAACCGAGATTCTCACTAACTGTGACAGTGAATGTATTCTTTGTTGTTGTTCAGTCGCTAAGTTGTGTCTGACTCTTTGCGACCCCATGGACTGCAACATGCCAGGCCTCTCTGTCTTTCACTATCTCCTGGAGTTTGCTCAAACTCATGTGCATTGAGGCGGTGATGACATCCAACCATCTCATCTTCTATCACCCGCTTCTCCTCCCGCCTTCAATTTTTCCCAATATCAAGGTCTTTTCCAATGAGTCGGCTATTTGTATAAGGTGGCCAAAGTATTGGAGCTACAGCATCAATATTCATACAATGAATATTCAGAGTTGATTTCCTTTAGGATTGTATTTTAGTCTTTAACGTTTGTATAAATAATATTTTCATGTTTACAGAGAGAATACAAAGAAATTGAAAAATGTAATTCAAATGATGATGTACAGATCTTTTATTTTTCCAAGTGCACTTTTAAGCAAACATTATGTTATTATTCGCTTTGATAATTATTAAGGTACTAATAAAAAATAACTTTTTATTTAAATTCACTATGGGAAACCATGGTTTCTATGCTATTTTTACAATAAAAAATAGCATTAAACTGTAAATGTTTTTTAAAAATTGGTTTGTCTAAAATTAAGGAATTGAAAGTACATACACATTTTAGTGTATTCAGCTTTTCTTTAGTTTCTGAAATTTGGGGTCAGTCTTTTTCTAAGGGTCAGGTTTATATAATTATTAACGCTCATTTTCCTGGTAGGTAGAATCCCAGAGTCTAGATTTTCATTTTAATTGGTCCGCCTGCCCGGCAATATCAGCCAGACAGAAATCTTCAGTCATTAGTGATACTGTCCAGTGTTTAGGATTATAGAATATCTTCATGTCTCTCACAAATCCCAAAATAGTGCCACAGAACACCTGAATACAGGAGATACGATATAAACCCTTGGAAACAGTGCAAAAGAAAGCACTTTGTGGCCATAGACACATGATCCAAAGTAGCAGCCTGAAAACAAATCTCTTGCCTCTACTTTAATGATGTAAACAAAAATTTCTACATTCTCTTCGTCTATACCATAGGCAGAAATCTTTACGTTCTGCAGGTAATTAACCTGAATTATATGTATCTCTACCTCTAACAAGGATTTGAGGCTACTTAGAAGCATATATTCTTCCTTCTCTCCCTTTTTCTATTGATTCATTCATTCTACTTCACTGAAAAATATGCAGGAACTATTTTAGTGATATAGCAGTGATAGACCAGATAAAAGTCCTGCTGTCCTGGAGCTTCATTCCAATACAATAAAGTATAAAAATATAAATAAAAACGAGATCCAGGTAAACCATAGTTAGTACAAGAAAATAAATTACATTCATTTACTTTCTTTTAAATAAACTTTTAAGTATGTAAAAGCCATACTGAACTTGCCAGCCATAGATAAACAGCCATGAGCTGCATTAGGCTCATGAGCCAGTTGGCTAACCCTGAGTTAAGACATAAGAACACACTCACTTTTCCTCTCTTTTGGCCCCTAGGTAAAGTTGCTTGGTGGATGACAACCACAACTATTTCACTTTATCTTAAGTTTCACAAAGGTAAAAATACTGTTATCTAAACACCTGTGCTTAGGAGGTAATATTAAACTTGTTGTTCAGCTGTGTTTCTTTAATTGGAAAGTTTTACTTTTAAATGCTAATATTCTTTAAGTAGAGAAGAAAAACGTCTAAATAGAGCTCTGAAACATTTAACAGAAATACAGTAATGCTTTACTGCAGACATATAGAAATAGCAATCATCTAATGGCCAGACACAAATTAGAGTGAAACGGGCCTCTAGTATAAACAGCTGCCATTAAACCTATCTGCTACTTTGGTGACATTTCACAAGTGTTAATTCAAGAACTGTCTTATATCAGTAATATGGTTCATATATAAATTACTTGTTGAATACAACCAATAGTAAAGTTTTCTTTAAATACTATTGATGGATACTATGCCATTTTAAACCAACATACAGATACTCTGAGAAACATTTACAGAGTGCCCTCAGCAGTAACAACTGCTTATTTATTTTTTATATGTTCAACTTTTATGTTGAGTTACCTTTTCTTAAGGCTTTTTAAATACACTTTTGGAATAAAAATTTGACCAGAAAATCTTTTCAAAGTATATAGTCATTGAAGTCACACTGTGTGGTGTTGGTTTTTTTTTTTTTTTTTTTTAGGAAAACTGAGAGATGAATGATAAAAACAACACACATACCGGTGTTTCTGTGGTGGATGTGGCTGGCTGTTGTAATGACTGTGGTCGAGATTCCTCTGATTGAGTCCTAACCAAACCACTACTGTGACCTTTGACAGTATCGCCGTTGGTAACTGGAGGATGTTGCTGGGTCAAAGCAGCTTTTAATCTCTGAAATGCAAATACCAATTAAAAAAAAAATGCTCCCTGCCTTCTACCCAAATCTAACTCCCAACACACTTTTAGTTAACCAAATGAGACATGTTAATGAATACATAGGCTTTAAACTTAGTTTTATTATATTCCACTGCATTCCTAAATATCAGTAAGACAGATAAAAGACCTTTGGGAAGCTTTCCTGAGTCTGTCTTGGCAACTTTTCCTCTCTTCTTTCTTTGGAAATAGCATAAAGGGGTAGATACTAGAGAAGAGCTTTAGACAAAGTCCCCTACATGATTCTAATACAATTGTTTTCATTTACTTCAACTAAGAATAATTTAGAAAATCTGTAATTTATTTTCATCTGTGCATATCTTAATATCTATAACTGATCCAGATACCTTAGAAATGAGGTATATATTAAAAGACCACCAATATTTCTGCTTAAGCAAGTGTTAGTAGACATTTTCTACTGCTAATCATTGTAGATTCTGGGTATGATTTTAAAAACAAGGTCAGTAGTGTAAAAAATGTTTTGTTGAGGTATAAGTTACATACAGTAAAACGAAGTCTTTTCAGCATATATTTCTATGAATTTTAACAAGCACATACAGTTGTGCACCACCTCCTACAATGAGGATACAGAACAGTCCTATCACCCACCAGAACTTCCTCATGTTTCTTTCCTGTCACACTCTCCTCCCACCACAGTTCAGTCACTCAGTCGTGTCCAACTCTTTAAGATCCCATGGACTGTAGCACCCCAGGCTTCCCTGTCCATCACCAACTCCCAGAGCTTGCTCAAACTCATGTCCAACGAGTTGGTGATGCCATCCAACCATCTTGTCCTCTGTCATCCCCCTTCTCCTACCTTCAATCTTTCCCAGCATCAGGATCTTTTCCAATGAGTCAGTTCTTCGCATCAGGTGGCCGAAGTATTAGAGCTTTAGCTTCAGTCCTTCCAATGAATATTCAGGACTGATTTCCTTTAGGATTGACTAGTTTGATCTCCCTGCAGTCCAAGGGACTCTCAAGGGTCTTCTCCAACACCACAGCTCAAAAGCATCAATTCTTCAGTGCTCAGCTTTGTTTATGGTCCAACTCTCACATCCACATATGACTACCTCCCACCACAGTCCCTGAAAACCCCAAGTCTGTTTTTTGATATTCAAAGTTTTGCTTTTCCAAATATCATATAAATGGAATATATAGTATATATAATAAGCCTTTTGAATCTGGATTCTTCCCTTTAGCATAATGCACCTGAGATCCATCCCTGCTGCTGTGTTATCAGTAGTTTTTAAATCAGTTTCTAATAAACAGTATGTTGATTTTACAGATGCAGTCCAGCTCAGTTCAGCTGCTCAGTCGTGTCCAACTCTTTGCGACCCAATGAACCACAGCACGCCAGGCCTCCCTGTTCATCACCAACTCCCAGATTCCACCCAAACCCATGTCCATCGAGTCGGTGATGCCATCCAACCATCTCATCCTCTGTCGTCCCCTTCTCCTCCTGCCCTCAATCTTTCCCAGCATCAGGGTCTTTTCCAATGATTCAACTCTTTGCATGAGGTGTCCAAAGTACTGGAGTTTCAGCTTTAGCATCATTCCTTCCAAAGAAATCCCAGGGCTGATTTCCTTTAGAATGGACTGGATGGCTCTCCTTGCAGTCCAAGGGACTCTCAAGAGTTTTCTCCAACACTACAGTTCAAAAGCATCAATTCTTCTGCACTCAGCTTTCTTTATAGTCCAACTCTCACATCCATACATGACCACTGGAAAAACCCATAGCCTTGACTAGATGGACCTACGTTGTCAAAGTAATGTCTCTGCTTTTTAATATGCCATCTAGGTTGGTCATAAGTTTCCTTCCAAGGCATAAGTGTCTTTTAATTTCACGGCTGCAGTCACCATCTGCAGTGATTTTGGAGCCCAGAAAAATTAAGTCAGCCACTGTTTCCCCATCTATTTGCCATGAAGTGATGGGACCAGATGCCATGATCTTAGTTTTCTGAATGTTGAGCTTTAAGCCAACTTTTTCACTCTCCTCTTTCACTTTCATCAAGAGGCTTTTTAGTTCCTCTTTACTTTCTGCCATAAGGCTGGTGTCATCTGCATATCTGAGGTTATTGATATTTCTCCCGGCAATCTTGATTCCAGCTTGTGTTTCTTCCAGCCCAGCGTTTCTCATGATGTACTCTGCATATAAGTTAAATACGCAGGGTGACAATATACAGCCTTGACGTACTCCTTTTCCTATTTGGAACCAGTCTGTTGTTCCATGTCCAGTTCTAACTGTTGCTTCCTGACCTGCATACAGGTTTCTCAAGAGGCAGGTCAGGTGGTCTGGTATGCCCATCTCTTGTAGAATTTTCCAGTTTATTGTGAACCACATAGAGGCTTTGGCATAGTCAATAAAGCAGAAATAGATGTTTTTCTGGAACTCTCTTGCTTTTTTGATGATCCAGCAGATGTTGGCAATTTGATCTCTGGTTCCTCTGCCTTTTCTAAAACCAGCTTAAACATCTAGAAGTTCACGGTTCACGTATTGCTAAAGCCTGGCTTGGAGAATTTTAAGCATTACTTTACTAGCGTGTGAGATGAGTGCAATTGTGCAGTAGTTTGAGCATTCTTTGACATTGCCTTTCTTTGGGATTGAAATGAAAACTGACCTTTTCCAGTCCTGTGGCCACTGCTGAATTTTCCATATTTGCTGAAATATTGAGTGCAGCACTTTCACAGCATCATCTTTCAGGATCTGAAATAGCTCAACTGGAATCCCATCACCTCCACCAGCTTTGTTCGTAGTGATGCTTCCTAAGGCCCACTTGACTTCACACTCCACGATGTCTGGCTCTAGGTAAGTGATCACACCATCGTGATTATTTGGGTCATGAAGATCTTTTTTGTACAGTTCTTCTGTGTATTCTTGCCACCTCTTCTTAATATCTTCTGCTTCTGTTAGGTCCATACCATTTATGTCCTTTATTGAGCCCATCTTTGCATGAAATGTTCCCTTGGTATCTCTAATTTTCTTGAAGAGACCTCTAGTCTTTCCCATTCTATTGTTTCCCTCTATTTCTTTGCATTGATCGCTGAGGAAGGCTTTTTTATGTCTCCTTGCTATTTTTTGGAACTCTGCATTCAAATGTGTGTATCTCCTTTTCTCTTTTGCTTCTCTTTTCACAGCTATTTGTAAGGCCTCCTCAGACAGCCATTTTGTTTTTTTCCATTTCTTTTTCTTGGGGAATGGTCCTGATTCCTGCCTCCTGTATAATGTCACGAACCTCCATCCATAGTTCATCAGGCACCCTGTCTAGCAGATCTAGTCTCTTAAATCTATTTCTCACTTCTACTGTATAGTCATAATGGATTTGATTTAGGTCATACCTGAATGGTCTAGTGGTTTTCTCCACTTTCTTCAATTTCAGTCTGAATATGGCACATTAGGACACTAGAGATCATTTGCCCAAGGTCACACAGCCATTAAGCTAGTTAAGATCCTAGATTTAAATCTGGATCTTCTTCTTTTCAAAGTGCAGTTTTTCCATGGCATCATGTTATGTATATTATCCTATCTCCCGCCACCAAAAAAAGAAGGGGAAAAAAAAGAAAATGCAAAAATCAAGAAAGATAATCAAAGACTGGGTGGCTTGATGATTCAAAAGACAACTACAAGGGAATCCCCTGGTGGTCCAGTGGTTAGGACTTTGCTCTGTCTCTGTCATAGGCCCAAGTTCAATTCCTCGTCAGGGACCTAAGATCCAGCAAGCCAAGTGGTGTGAAAGACAACCACAAAGGATTCGGAATGCCAAGTCTGATACTGTAACCGCTAAAGCCATATCACCCCAGATTAGGTATGTTTTCCCCATCTTTTCTGACTGAGTACTTCCTTATGAACTGCAAACAGCAGTTTATAAAGTCCTAGTTTCTTCACTGGTTAGCATACATAAGATATACTGTGTGTATATAGTAGCATACAAAATGTATACAGCTGAGAAGATACTTTACTGTTTAGAAATTAACTCTGTCTCAAACTATCTGTAAAACTGGGAACAATGACAACTTCCTTGTAGGGCTGAGGTAAAGATTAAATATGTAAAACTTCAGTTCAGTTCAGTTCAGTCACTTAGTCGTGTCCGACTCTGCGACCCCATGATTCACAGCACACCAGGCCTCCCTGTCCATTACCAACTCCCGGAGTTTACCGAAACTCACGTCCATCGAGTCGGTGATGCCATCCAGCCATCTCATCCTCTGTCGTCCCCTTCTCTTCCTGCCCCCAATCCCTCCCAGCATCAGAGTCTTTTCCAATGAGTCAACTCTTCACATGAGGTGGCCAAAGTACTGGAGTTTCAGCTTTAGCATCATTCCTTCCAAAAGAACACCCAGGACTGATCTCCTTTCAGATGGACTGGTTGGATCTCCTTGCAGTCCAAGGGACTCTCAAGAGTCTTCTCCAACACCACAGTTCAAAAGCATCAATTCTTCTGTGCTCAGCTTTCTTCAGTCCAACTCTCACATCCATACATGACCACTGGAAAAACCATAGCCTTGACCAGACAGACCTTTGTTGGCAAAGTAATGTCTCTGCTTTTGAATATGCAGATATGCATGCAGATGACACCACCCTTATGGCAGAAAGTGAAGAGGAACTAAAAAGCCTCTTGATGAAAGTGAAAGAGGAGAGTGAAAAAGTTGGCTTAAAGCTCAACATTCAGAAAACTGAGATCATGGCATCTGGTCCCATCACTTCATGGCAAATACATGGGGAAACAGTGTCAGACTTTATTTTTGGGGGCTCCAAAATCACTGCAGATGGTGACTGCAGCCATGAAATTAAAAGACGCTTACTCCTTGGAAGGAAAGTTATGACCAACCTAGTAAAACTTACCTGAGTTATATAAGGATTTCTTAATTTTTTAAATTTTAAATTAATTTTTTAATTTAAATTAAATTTTAAATTAAAAAGCTTCCTTACCTTTTTCAAAAATATCTATTGAGCCCTCTATTTTCATAGTTCAGGTGTTAGGGTATGGACACCAAAGAATCACACGAGTTCCTTAACTTCTGTATTTTCAAAATATACTTAGGAAAAAAAGTACTCAGGGATCATTTTAAGGACAGGTTTAGCTCAGTCTGAAGCTAAATATTTAAAATTTTAAATTAAAATTTTAATATTATATTGAATTAAAAAATATATATTTAATTTATTTATTTGACTGTGCCAGGTCTTAGTTGCAGCATGCAAACTCTTAGTTGTGGCATGTGGGATCTGACCAGGGATCAAACTTGGGTCCCCTGCATCGGGAGCGCAGAGTCTTAGCTACTGGACCACCGTGAACTCCTCTAGATGTATTTTATTTTGGAAAATATATTCTCAAGACCACATGGTACACTGCATCTTTCAGACTCCAGATTAAGATTCCCAGTTCCATTTTTTCTTCCTTCTCTTATGCTATGCTATGCTAAGTCACTTCAGTCATGTCCGACTCTGTGTGACCCCATAGACGGCAGCCCACCAGGCTTCCCCGTCCCTGGGATTCTCCAGGCAAGAACACTGGAGTGGGTTGCTCACTTCTCCAATGCATGAAAGTGAAAAGAGAAAGTGAAGTCGCTCAGTCGTGTCCGACTCTTAGCGACCCCAAGAACTGCAGCCTACCAGGCTCCTCCGTCCATGGGATTTTCCAGGCAAGAATACTGGAGTGGGGTGCCGTTGCCTTCTCTGCCTTCTCTTATAAACAAGCAGAAATAACCACATTAGCAGCTAAGATTCAGGAAATTGGGACACTCATAACTGATGGGATAATGTGGAAGTGGATGGATTAAAACTAATTAGGTAGGTGACCAAAGCAGTACTTGGCTGTAGTCAGGAAGGAATACTTAAACTAAATGGTCAAAGAAGTGAAAGCAAAAAGAGAGGAATTTGAAAGTGTGGGTCATATAAACAGAAGGAGGAGGATCTGGGAAGGTGGTCAATGTGCATAATTACATCTTTTATAAGCCAATCTATAATAGCGTTAGGTTAGGGCTTTCATTTCTGGATATAAAATGTATATAAATATAAGTACTGGTTGAGATGTAAGCTTGGTAAATTATGTGTTGGTAAAACATTTTTAAGTCCTTAGGTAGGAAACATAGAATTGAAGAGCATTTAAAGTTTTATAGTAAAGAGCTTAGCTCTTAGAATTAATGAAATACAGTAACTGCACATAGGGGAGTCTGAAGTACATAAACATCACTCTCTTGAATAATCTTTAGTAGGGCAAGTTACTACCTTATAGAGCACTTAAAAGCAGCATCAGTATTCATTCATTATCCTCTCTTGACTGCCCTAGGGTATACAGTACACATCCAGTGAGGAAGCGCTAATGTTTGCTCCATGCTGTTACATTGATTACAATGGGTCTAACTTGGAAGTGTGCCACTGGATACAAAATGCAAGAAAAAGATTTTCAAGGGTTAATTAACACTGCTTTGAACTACAGATTTTTTTTAAACTATAAATTTTTTTTAAACAAACATGTTTAAAAACAAATGTATGCTAAAATATTACAGTGGGTTAGGAGAAGAAAGTTGTCTAAATGGTGATTCATATACATTTTACAACTAATGTAAGGATATCTACAATCCACCCACATATATGTTGAGACATTTTAAAGAAGGGTAATTTGGTCCCCCCAAATTAATGAAAACATCTATAAATATGATAGATATTTATCTTACAACAGAATTTTGGAGCTACTCAATTAGTCCAATTACCATCTTACAGGTAAAGAAATTAAGGCCCCAAGAGTGAAGTTACTTCCCAGGATCACAGAGCAAGTTAGAAGCAGATCTAGGACTAGAAATTCTGTCTGTTGACTCCTGGTTCACTGAACAAACATATTTTAAACAAAAGGTTGAAAAGGTTTGGAAAAACTAGAGCTTTTGTCTCACATTAAGTATTCTTTTTTTTTTTTTTTTTTTTTTTTAGTATTTATTTATTTATCTGTGCTGGGTCTTAGTTGCAGCATGTGGAATCTAGTTCCCTCACCAGGGATCAAACCCCAGCCCTCTGCCTTGGGGGCACAGAGTCTTTGCCACTGGACCACCAGGGAAGTCCTAACATTAAGTATTCTAAGTATATTTTAGTAACCATTAAGAGTATCAAACACTGGTCTGTCCATTACTGGATCAAAATTCTATCAATAGAGAAATCTAATATAAGTAAATGAAGATTAAGTACTCAGAGAAATTATATATATAAGATTTAACAAGTCTATATTCTGTAACATGTACAATAAAAGCTAGGCAAATTTTAATTTTAAACTAAAGGAAAGAAAACGAAAATCTTTATTACTATGTTTCTAAGCATACTAGTAATTTAATGTTAGAGTTAAATTTTAGTGTTGTAAAATTCAGCTACTATGTTGAAAACTTTTTGTCTTAAAGACTGTGTCAATTAGAGTGAATGTAGGAAAAAAAAAGTGAATATAGTCTTGTGCTGACCAATCTGATATCCATTTTAAGAGGTAATCTGCTAAAAATAATTTTATTCAAATTCTATGTTATATGTTGTACCCATGAAAGCAAATTTTTATCACATCTGTCAGTACCTGGTAGGAATAAACTACTCGATCGTAGTTCAAAGAAAAAACACAATGTTCTCTAGAAACAATTTATGAAAAAGTCAGATCCATATTTCATAAGCACCACAAAAGCTCATCAGAGTAATAACCCTCCTTCTCCTGGGTGTTATCCTACCATCTGCTGCTCTATTACTTATCTTTATTTTGCAACTAATTAACAGCATAATCTTCTAAATTCAGCAAGTTAATTATCATTATTGTGGTCTTTGCAGCATCATCAGTCCTTGTGAAATCTTGCTCCCCACCCCCAGAGAACATATGAAAATGAAGTAGGTTGGGAGAGAGTCTGTTTCGTTGGAGTGGGCTCATTTGGTGTTTGCTCATTAGCTTGGCATGCAGAGGGAGGTCAGAAGAATTCTGCTGAACATGAGGCTCCATGCAGGGCCCAACTAAGTTAATGTAGGTTTCTGAACATTTGCCAAGATGCCCTCTGTCAGCTCTCAGTAGAAACCCCCTGCAGAAAACCTGCCAGCTACCCACTGTGTGCAAAGATCTCTCTCAGTTTGTCACACAAGTCTTAAAGAAATGATTCTGGGGAATACAACTTAAATACTTAACTAAATCTTCTTAAATGAAACTCCTGGATGGTTAATATTTTCTTATTCAGATGAGTTACTTTTTGATTACAAATATTACATAGGAAATTTGTTTCTTTAGAAGAGTAACACAGGTAGCAAATATCTATGGTTTAATGTGCGTAAAGACAAACAAAACCCCTAAACTATATGTACATTTGGTGAGAGCCAATGAAATTTTGTAGAAAACAGTAGATCCCAGGAATTTTCCTAGAGTATTAAAAAATACTGGGTAATCTTTTATTTGTGGACCCCCCCCATACATTTTTACTTAAACTAAGTTTTTACTTTTCCAAAAACTTAAAGTTCTTAAAAAACAAAACAAGCACAACTTGTCCTGAAAGAATTTCTTCATAAAAAAAAGAAAGATCTTTTTAAAAATATTTGTAACAAACACAATGCATATAAATCTTCCAGTAAGCACTGGGCACATGAAAACCAGGCCACCACAAAAGCATCCTTGGCTATCTTAGGATACAAGTAAGTTTCTCTTCAGCTATAGTGTACTACTTATTGTTCTGTGTTCCAATGTTGCCATTTCTCAAACATTATTTTTTAACCACATTTTAGCAGAGTTACTATTGCTGTACTATTTAACATTAACAGACTGTGACCACAAAGGTCAAATAAATCCTTAGCAGAGATGCAGAATCAAACAGGGAGGATATTTAAATATTTTCAGAGTTGAAAACAACAAAGCAAAATCCAATTGAAGCAGTTAAAGAAGAAATTATAATGTTTGCTGGGGGGCTTCAGACTGGTAAAAAGTCAGAAAAATTATTTAACATGTAACATGAATCTAGGGGATGTGAGCTGGGGACCATTCATTTGGAGAGAATGGAATTAAGAGTTCTATCACTGACAGAGAAAAGAATCCAATCCCATGATCATTTATCTGATCATTAAAAAACCTCTGTACACTAGGATATGACCCTAGTCTCAACTTTCTCCCATTAGAATTATACAATTATTTATTTAGTAAATCTTTTTAGCCCCCTGATGCTTAATAAATTAAGAAAATCAATGACACTGACATTTTAATTCAAGTTTAGAAACAATCAAACCAAACCATTCAAAGTTCTACCAACAGGAGAATGGATAAAGAAATTGTGGTATACTCACAGCAAACTACTCAGCAATAAAAAGAAACTACAGAACACGCAACAACATGGATAAGTTTCACAGACATATACTTAACTGAATGCAAGGTATATATTGATATTATTTACATTGCTGGTGATAAATATTAACAGCTGGGGGAGATGGACTGAGGGAAGGAACATAAAGAAACGTGGGTAGATGTTAATGTTCTATACCATAATAGAGGTGAGTTACATGAATGCACTTAAATTGTACAGTTTAAATTGGTCCATTTCAATCTATGTAAATTTTACATTTAAGAAAGACTTATTAAAAAATAATTCAGTGACAGTAAGGAGTGGTCTGAGGAAGAACAACAGTTACATTGCTAATAACTGAAGCTGGATGATGAGTACATGGGGATTCATTACAGAATCTTACTTACTTTGTATATAATACTTGAAATCTTCCATAACAAAAAGCTTTAAAAAAAGGAGGGGGGAGGCTAATTTCTGAATCTTTTTATTTAATTAAAAAATAGGACAATCTTATTTACTATCCCAATTAAAATAGGTAATCACCTAAATATGGCTATTTTATATGTTAGCAATATTTTACTAAGAAATTTAATTGGACTGTTAAATTTAAGTGAGGCAATTTGTGACTCCCCATGCAATTTGGGGGGCCTTCAACCTATAACTGTGTTTCATACATAAATATGTGAAATACAGCTTTGGTATTTTTCAGTGTACAAGCATACAAAGTATTTTTATTCTTACTAATTAAATTTCTCAAATTTACTCAGTTATTCAGGGAAGCTAGTTTCTATCTTAGAGCCAAAAATATTTCTTTAAATCTGATCTGTTCTTTACAAACTGTGGAGGGAAAAGTCCACTGAATATGTAAAGTATTCTGAGATGCAGAGAACAACAATAGCATCTCTTTAACTTCTATTCTATTCTACATAGTTCTCACTAATTCATTTTCTCATTATACTAGTTACGTTAAGTAGGAAGTGTAAAACAAATTCCTAGTGAAGGTCTTCTGCTAACAAATGAAAAAGATTCATCTTAGTTAGTTCCATGGCTTTGACCTAAACATGGTGTTACATGAAAAATTGTCCTCTTGGATTTTCAAGTTCTTTCACTATCATCAATAACCAGCTAATTTTAATACTCTTCAACCAACTATTATTTATTCAGACAGTATATAAGTTTTACTGTTAAAAAAAAAGTTATCACATGCCAAATTCAGAATGATTATTTGCATTAATGGAGAATAGCAGTAAAAAATTTAAAGCCTTGCAATAATACATAATGGTTTTTATGTGTACAAATTTATAATGTCAGTGTAGTGCCTAGCATATAACTGAAACAAATAATAGGTGTCTAACAACTATCGACTGATTTTAGTTAAAAATTAGCTCTAAAGTGTGTTAAATTGTAGAAGGGAGAATTATTTTGATTTAAAAGAAAATTACCCCACTGATCCTCCCACCCCATAGCAGCAGCTTCAGGTCATCTACTAAGAAGTTAGCAAGTAAGAAAGATTTGAGGCTAAGAAAGACCCCAGAAATCAAAGTTTAATCCCTTTATTTTACAGATGAGGAAAATGAGTCTCAGAAAAATTAAAGTGGCTTGTTAGGGGGTAGTGAACAGAAGAATTTTGAGTAAAATGAAAATATGTCTTCTGATTCCTACTCTATAGTTCACCCCTTAACATTGATTTCTTAGTGCTTGAAACACAAGTCAAAAATATGGTTTTCCTTTATATATAATGTTTACTAACCTGTATACTATTTCAGAATTTTTTCTTAATACTGTTCTACTCATTTGTATGACTGTTTAAAATCATTCATTATGTCAGTGCTGCCTGCAGATGATTACTTCTAGTTTCAGCTGCAATATCCCTAGCCTCCAGCAGGAGGAGTTTGCGTAAAAAGCCACATCAAACATCAGACAAACCAATGATAAAAACTAGAACTTTACTTCCAATCGATTCATTTGCTTTCAAGTACCAGTACCCTGTCACTATGCTAATTCAAACTTTCCTTTTCCAAACTTTCTGGTTCCCCTATAATGTAGTACAGCCCACGAATTTATAAAATTTGATCTAAATTGTGCATCTGAAGTGAGCTTTAATTGAAAAAGCTAATTCAAAACAGGGTCAAGATATGTACAGAACAAATAAAATCTTGCTTACCATTTTTGCTTCTGACTGCACTGGTTGAGGAGAGGAAGGACCTGGAATTCCTGGAACGCTAGGCACCATGGTGACTGGTCGAACAAGCTATCAGAAGATATTGAAAAATAATTACTAGAGAATATATTCAAAATGAGATTTGTACTTTATTTGCAAAATGGCTGCTATAATAATTTACATAATAAGTATATATTAATATGTATATGACAATATATTACACATTAACAGAAAGTATATATTGTGTTGGCCAAAAAGTTCCTTCCACAAAAAAAAAGTTCCACAAAAAATTTTGTGGAAATATCTGAAATATTACAATCAATGTAAAGTAAAAATAAGACACATTTTTCATTTTCATCAAGAACTGTATTGAACAACATATTCACTGTTTTGTTCCACTACCTTCTGCCATTTTTCAGGTAAGTTAATGATTCTGTCTTCCCAAAACCTTTTATCTTTTTGAGCAAAGAACTGTTCTAGGTTCCCATCATAATTTGTTTTAAAAATGGAATGTTTTCATTACCTTTCTAATCATGTGTAGAAATATCATTTCTACATGAAGGTTTTTTTCACTTCACTTACATGGAACACAAATATCAAAGTGATGATTAATCAAGCTGGTACAAATGATTTTCAGTGCTTGATTTGGATATTTTGAGTATGTCAGCTATCAAACTCATAAGATTGAGTGTTCTTAATTAATGCCTCGATTTGATCACTATCAACTTCAACAGGACTACCCAACCATGGGGCATCATCCAGCAAATCTCCAGCACGAACTTCACAAACCACTTTTGTCACATTCTATCAGACACAGCACCTTCTTCATTTACTACACAAATCCTTTTTTTTTTTTTTTTGCATTTCAATTGCATTTTTACCTTTCTTGAAATAATAAAGCATAAATGTGTTGAACATGTTGCTTTTTCTTTCATCCTCAATATTAAAATGGCTATAAATAATTCACTGATTTCAATTTTTAAAAAAAAAAAGTACACTGATACGACAGCTGTCACAATACAATCTAACAAAATTGTTTCAAATGAAGTTAAAGACAACTGAGTGCTACTAGAGCCATCTCATGGGGAGGGACTGAATGAACTTTTTGGCCAACCCAATATATTAATATTTATATTGTAATATAAATATAATAATTGATAAAATTATTTGAGACTGCAGAATCAGAAAACTTCAGAAAACTGTATCTGAACCCTTAATGATCTTACTCCTGACTTATCCTTCAAAACTTGTCAATTTTCCTGAGACATTCATTTTTAATCTTCAATTCTCATAGTTTACTTTGTTAATAATTCCTTCTTATAGAAACTAATAATATTCACAGTGATGCAAAATTTCTCACAGATCTGTCACACCTCCATTTTGAATGAGAAAGAATGTTAAAACTTGTATAACTAGGCATAAAAAGTAATTTCAACAATGAACTTTGCTTTTCTAAAATATATACATATAAAATTTATAAAATATATACATGAAAGTTCTTTAATACATTAAATAAAGCATAATGACAAAGGAGAACCTGATTACCTCTAGTAATTTCACTAATACTACTACTTAACAGATTTTCTATTGTCTTTTGCCTTTTAAAAAAAACATAATATCAACAGTGAATGATTAGTTATTGTATACTAAAGTATATCTCTTTTTCATTTCAGTTTCTCTCACTGCAGTTACATTTAACAGGATACCATATAAACCCAGACACAAGAATGTTTCCCCATCAAAAATATCCGGAGAAAAGAGCGAGTAGTCACCTTATATTTGAGTCCTTATAAAACTCACAAATAATGCATTTTGAACTACAAAATTCCATTTGAAGACAACACATTACCTTGATTTTGTGGAAATATCTGAAATATTACAATCAATGCTAATTTTGGATACTTAGAAAGGTCACTTTAGTTAATAAAAATAAATATTTAATACTAATTTTAGTTAATATTCATGAGGATATAATCTCACCAAAAGTATAAGGAGGATTTTAAAAATAATTTTTAAGAACTATACAATAAATGATTATATTGTACTGACCAGAAATATCTATCTACAAGGTGATAAAAAGAGACTGTATTTTTGAGTATTAGGACTTGTAAGATTTCCAGGATTATAATAGTAGATTCAAAAAGTGTTACACTGAAATTATTTAGATGAGGATGAAAATAATGTGTTTCGGAAACCTTTGTGAGGTTCCTTAAAAAGTGGTTCTAATGACAAAAACTTGAATGTTGAAGACACACTTGAAGATTCTGCTATTTTATGAAATGTGAGAATAGAAAAAAAAGCATTATTTATAACATATTATTCCAAAGAATGTGCCTTTAAATACTAAGTTACTGAATAGTATAAGAAGATATTTAACTACTATGTCTTTCAACATTTATATAATTAACATGCCCTTCAAAAAACTTCTTTTTGATCTTCTCATTAGGAAAAGTGGAAACTATCTATTGTCCATTCTAGTAGACCATTTAGATTTTCACATGCTTGGGAAAGCAAAGGAATTCCATAAACCCAACATGATCATAAAAGTTCAGAATGCTTTTGTAAACGATTTCTCTAATAATCAAAATAACATGAAGTTACCTGATAAATGTTCCAGTATAAATATCTTCTTACAGAACAGAAATCTATGTTAATATTTGAATTCTATAAATCTAGCAAATTGAAATGGGTTGAATAAGGAATTAAGTTTTTTTTTAAATTTCAACCTTAAGTTTATTTTTTTAATTTATTTTGTAATTGAAGGATAATTGCTTTACAGAATTTTGCTGGTTTCTGCCAAACAGCAACATAAATCAGTCATAGGTATACATATGTCCCCTCCCTTTTGAACCTTAGGAATTAGTTTTTAATTACTAAATTATTAGTTCTTAATACTAAAAATAAAAGGAAAACAATTAAGATTTCGAGGACTGAAAAATGTTACTTATCCAGTTATGTTTGCCTTGAAAGATTTACACTATCACAGTAAATATCAATGAGTAAATATTACTCAACACTAAGTATTTTGTTGAACTCAGTTTCATAAACCAATCAAGCAGTCCCAAGTGTATTTTCTGATTATAAAGATCAGTTTTCTATAAAGAAAATATTAAATAGTCTAAAAACTTACTGGGACTGCAGCTGGAACATGCACATTAGAACTTGTGATTGATGCAGGAATAGCAACAGGCATGGTTTGTCCATTAGGAAGATGTAACAGAAGAGGAAATGGGCCTGGTACAGGACTAAGGAAAACAAAAGAAGGGCAATCAGAAAAAAGAAATCCAAATCAATGATGTCTAAAAAAATAAAAGTATTTTTACTCCTATTATAATTTAAAAATAAATTTTCCAGAGACATCTAAAAAATTAATAAACATAACAGAAGAGAAACAGAGAACAGACAGGTGGTTGCCAGACAGAAGGGAATGGAGGGATGAGAGAAATTAAGAGGTACAAACTTCCAGTTGCAAAATAAATGAGTCACAGGAATGAAATTCACAGTGTGAGGAATATAATCATTAATTATGTAATATCATCTCTGTATGGTAACAAAGGTGGTCAGAAGATACAAACTTATAGTTAGAAGATATATAAATACTAGGGATGTAATGTGTATGTGTGTGGTGTGCTCAGTCGTGTCTGACTCTTTGCAACCCCATGGACTATAGCTGCTTGCCAGGCTCCTCTGTCCATGGAATTTTCCAGGCAAGAATCCTGGAGTGGGTTGCCATTTCCTTCTCCAGAGGATCTTCCTGGCCCAAGGATCGAACCAGCATCTCTTATGTCTCCTGCACTGGCAGGTGGGTTCTCTACCACTAGCGCCACTTGAGAAGCCCTAAGCGTTCACTGTACATCTCAATAAAACTAGAAGAAAAAAATGAACAAGAGGTCAGCCCAAGGAAAATGCCCATGTGACAGATGCAAACTTGATACCATTTCTCACAAAATGAGCAAAATACCCACAAAAAAATCATACATGGTACATATACACTGCTCAAGTAATTAAAAAAAAATTTCTGAACCACTGCAAAGCACACTGTAAAATTTAATTAGTTTTAATTGCATCTTAAATGTACAATGTATGTAAACAGTGTAGAAAAAAAGAAAAAAAAATGGGAAAAGCTACAAATTTACTTAGAGAACAATCTGCAATATATTAACTGAGAAAAATTCTTATCAGAAAGCTCTTGAGAACTCCCTGTAAAAACTGAAAGAAATGTTTTGTGTTAGTCGCTCAGTTGTGTCTTACTCTTTGCAACACCATGGACAATAGCCTGCCAGGCTCCACTGTCCATGGGATTCCTCCAGGCAAGAATACTGGAGTGGGTAGCCATTCCCTTCTCCAGTGGATCTTCCTGACCCAGGTATCAAAGCCGGGTCTCCTGCATTGCAGGCAGATTCTTTACCATCTGAGCCACCAGGGAAGCCCTGAAAGAAATGTTATCTAGTGATAAAGATAATCTTATGTGTTTTGTGTAAAAGAGCATGAAAATAAGAGACCATCTTAAAATCACAATCTGTTTAATTTGTCTTTAAAACTAGGCACTGTATATGTTTTCTAATGTGTTAGAAAACATTTATATTAAAAAAAAAATTAACCAAGTATATTTTTCAAATATAAAAGCATGCAAAAATGATTAACACACACACAAAACTAAGGCCACAATTAGAATAATTAAATGTCTTAGGAAAATCATGACAAGAAAAACTTAACAATTCATAAAATTCAATGACTGGCCCAAATCACTTACACAATTGGCCTGTTGGAGGACGGTGCCTGGGTGATTACAGTACTTGAGGTTGGTGAAGGTACTGCCTGCTGAATAATGACACTTGAGTCAGAACTTGTAAGCAGCACATTGGGAACTTGTAAAGATGCTGGACGAACAATAGCTGATGTGGGCTGTGCAGTTTGTGCCAATGGTACTTCCTATTTAGTAATGAGATGGAGAAACAATGAAATTTAAAAATCCAAGTCAATTCATGTACCTTTATGAATAGAATATAACACATCTATCTCTTAAAAAAGCCCCACAAACTTAGTACTTAGTATCACCCCAAAATATATTAATATTTATTTAAAGTTAATTAAGAGAAAATACAGTACTTTGGCCACCTCATGCGAAGAGTTGACTCATTGGAAAAGACTCTGATGCTGGGAGGGATTGGGGGCAGGAGGAGAAGGGGACGACAGAGGATGAGATGGCTGGATGGCATCACCGACTCGATGGACTTGAGTTTGAGTGAACTCCGGGAGTTGGTGATGGACAGGGAGGCCTGGCGTGCTGCAATTCATAGGGTCGCAAAGAGTCGGACACGACTGAGCGACTGAACTGAACTGAACTAAAGAGAAAATTGTAGAAGTAGTTGTTTCAAATGCAATGTTAATATTTTAATTTAAAAAACATCTGAGTGGTTTTTTCAGTACAACTTGTTTTACCATCAATCTAGAAATAACTTAGGCTGGGCAAGTTGGCTATATAACTCCATGAGAATTCTAGTAAAAAATAAAACTACAATTCCATTCTCATGGAAGTACAGAACTTAAAATCCAGATGGGACTTCCTTGTCCTACTCCATCATTATATTGTATAAAGAAGAAATAGGCCCAGGAGACTCTTTTATAGTTGATATCAATTCAATAATAGAAATGTTAAAAATTTTTTTTAAGTAATACAAATGTTTGCCAGTTTCAGGTAACTATCTCTACATTACCAATAATTTCTCAATATCAAAAGATGAAGTAATATTAATACCTTGAATGTAAAACTAAACTACTGGAGTAAGATCTTTCCAAAGTAAAGAAAAACATGGAACCTTATAGATGGTCTTTTCCCCAGTTTACAGATTAGAAAACAGGTTATCCAGAACTCCATAACTAGTATAAAAATTGGTCCACCATGTTCTTTGAATTTGCCTTTATACTGCCATTTATTCTCACAATTTTATTAAGCTACACAGGAAGAAAGATACACTAGTACTACTGGAACTTTGTTTACTTGACAAGTTTGAGAAATTACAACATGCCCTGAAGGACTAGTAGGAAAAGAGACAGTACACAAGTAAAACAAACAAGAAAATTTTGGACAATAATGTGTTATAGGCTAACAGTATAAATATAATATCAATAAATCATGAGAGATTAACTGAGGGAAAGTTGGAGTTGGCTACTTTAGATAGCATAGTGAGGTAAAGTGAGCTTCTTTGAAAAATGGCATTTGAACTGGTACTGAAAAGATGAGGAGTGCATTCTAGGGAGAAGGAAGCAATACCAAGAGCAATGTCTTTGAGGGAGGAAAAAGCTTAGACTATCTGACGGACACTATCATAGAAAAGGCATGAGGTGAGGTTGGATAAGAACACAAGTCTAAATCAATGATGGCTTATGGAAGAAGAGTTACCTTAAATGCAAAGGCAAACCACTGAAGGATTTTAAGCAGGGAAGTACCATAATATATTAAAAATATACATCCTAGCTTCCCCGGTGGCTCAGCTGGTAAAGAATCCACCCGCAATGCAGGAGACCTGGGTTCGGAAGATCCCCTAGAGAGGGGAACAGCTACCCACTCCAGTATTCTGGTGAGTGACTTTCACTCACATATATATATATATTCAGATATACATGTACATAAATGTAAGTATTCTGTATATGCTTGTGTTTGGATACTTTCTGCATATTTGTTACATTTCAATTAAAAATAATTTAAAAAGAAAAACAAAGCCACCAATTAAGAAAAATATACAGCCAATGGAAAATAGGATGGAGATGGAAGCAGAAAGTTCTGGTACTTGTTAAAAGTTATATTAACTGAACAATATATTAACAAATAATTATTAACAGTTATTAGAAGGTAACTGTTAATAATTCAAGTAAAAGATGATTTGGACTATAGTTGTGACAGTGAAGATAAAAGAGATAAATTAAGGATATATTCAGGAAGTAGGTTTGGTAAGATATGCTACTGGTTTCATTGAGAAGGAAAAGAGGGAATTAAGTGTTCTTTATTTTTGGCCAGAGCAACTAGGTGGATGGAGAGAAAATTTACTGAGACAGAGAAGACTGGGGGGGGGGGGGGCGGGGGAAGGTTCTAATTTAGACATACTACGTTTAAGATGACACATAAAAGGAAATGTCAAGACAGAGCTGCATATGAATATGGAAATCCGGGAAATATCTGGGTTGATTGATATAAATTTGAAAACCAGTTGATGGTTTTTAAAGTTACATGTCTGGATGAGAGCATTTAAGAAGGAAAAAATTGAGAAAGAGAAGGGGGCTCAGAATTTACTTCTTACAACTTGGAATAACTATGCCCTGCCCAGTGTGAGCCAATGACTGAAGAATGCAGGAAGAAGAAATATCCCTAAGAGGGATAAAGCAGCAACCAGCAGGAAAAATTTGTTGAGTGTGAAGGGACTGGAATATTTTCTAGGTAAAAGATATTTATATCAAAGATGTAACAGTATTTCTTATAACTGTGATAATGTGGAAACAATATTTACATTCAAGATCAGTAAATACATTATGATAATGATAAAATAAAGTGCAAACATTAAAAATTATGCCTTTGGAAAATTTTCTAATGGCATGGGAAAATCTTCATTAATGCTGAATGTCTACAACATGATATGAAAAAGTAAACTATGATTCTTCTTGGTATTTATCTTTTTATCCCTTTATACTTCTATGTAACTATTCACTTGTATATGTGTGAAAGTGTTAGGCAGCTCTTTGCAATCTCATGAACTGTAGCCTGCCAGGCTCCTCTCTGTCCATGGAATTCTTCAGGCAAGAATCCTGGAGTGGGTAGTCATTCCTTTCTCCAGATGATCTTCCCAACCCAGGGACTGAATTCTGGTTTTCTGCACTGCAGGCACATTCTTTACTGTCTGAGCCACTATGGAAGCCTAATATATATATGTATATTTTTATGTATAAAGGTATGTATGTATCTAGGAAAAATATTTCAAAATATTAGTAATTCTTATTGCTCAGTTATGGGGTAAAAGGTGTTTTTTCTTTCTTATATTTTTCTGGATTCTTAAAGTTTTTTTAATAATGAGAATGCACTTTTAAGTAAATAAAAAAATACAAAACACCTAATGGTCAAAGCATTTATTCTTAGGTATCAATAAATAGTTACCTTTTCTGCCTTACTTCTAGCTCCTCTGTCATGGCAAAAGTCCGTTAGGCTATGATTTTAGAGTAACATAACCTACAAAAGAACACTGTCATTGCCTTTCACTGTGCCCCATGCCTCCAAATAAATGTGTTTAGTAGATGTGCTAATGAATGAACATTAATTGAGAAATATCTGTAATAATGGTAACTCAGCACATAATATACCCCAGTTGGCCCCAGGTACCAAAGTATTCAGATCCAGGAATGAGGCACTAAATTACTACAAAAAGACTATACCAAGTAAGACAGTGTCATCGTCGTCATATTAGTTGGTATCACCAAACATCACTGCTGAAGTAAGTAGCTATTCCTTTAACCCTTTAAAAGTCTAAATAACCTTTATTCAAACAATTTTTAGTTGCAAAGATTCTTAATTAAGCTATCACTGTATAAAAGTAGCAAAAAAAAAATAGCAAAACCCAGAGAAATTAAATTTATCAATGTATGTATCCTCTAAAAAAATAACAGGTTTATCTTAAATGACTACTAGTCTCTCCAATAATTTGTCATAAAAAATTATCTATAAACAAATTATCTTCTTTCCCTAAAATTTCTGAGTATTCACAGGCTTTCACATATAAGACAAGTACAACCTGATGCTGATTAATGCATATTACATTAAAATTTTACGTAGACCAAATATTAGACTTTACTGAGAATGCTGATTTTTTTTTCCACTTAGTTTGAGTTTCTTCTGTAAATACAAACTTCTAACCTTCTCATCACTGGTAGTAGACTCTGGGTGAGGTAAAGGACTATCCTGGTGAGTTGTTTCTACAACAGAAGGCTCCTCAATTTTGCTTCTTATGATGGGTGTTGCAAGAGGAGATAAATCTAGAGGCATCTAAAACGCAAATTAGAGAAAGTGTTAGGAGTTTAAAAACAGCCGATCAGTTTATCTAAAATAAGAAAGCAACAAGTGAAAACTGTTCTGTCAGAAGCCCTCTTTTAATTTCATGGTTAATAACATACTTTTTTAATGTCATCTTCTGAGGCTTTCTTGAACTCATTCTCAAATGGACTTGCCAACTCATTAAACAAACCCACTTCTTCACAGTTTTTCAAGAATCTTGTTGGTGTTGGGGTCTGATCTGAAATAAATGTCAATAAGTAATTACACAGAATTAAGTATCATACAGGACTCTAAAGTATTTTAGCTAGTAAATTAATGAATTAGCAGGACTGGTTCAGTCAGCTGTTAATTCTCTTTGGAAAGACCTCTTCCTTTAAAGCAAACAAAATTTGGTTAAGTTCTTGTTGCAGTTTAAGGTATTTCCTCCAACTTTATGAACAATAAAAGTATGAAAAGAATTCCTTCTTGTTCCTTATTCCACATGTTCTGAGTAGAGTGACATAAGCATCCTCTATTCAGAGGTAAACTATTATCATTATCTAACACAAATTAAAAAAAATTTATAGTATTAAAACTTACTAATGCTTAAAATACATGCAATTTGGGGAAAACTAGGACCAGAACATGTATATTTGCTTTAACTTGGCCCTTCCACTAGTGTTCATAATCTATTATGAAAGCAAGCTTAAGATGAAACAATGCTGCACTAAAACACAAACTGGGTGTACACTTGAGCACATATTAATTACAAAACAATAGCTAGTTAAGGTCTACACTGAATGAAAAACAGCCGTTACGAATTTTGCCTGTTTAGTTTTATTATTTTCAAGGCTATTTGCTCACATTGATTAGGATTAATAGCACATTCAATTCTATTCACATTTTATATACTTTAGGGCATCAACTTTATAAGTTACATCAAGGATCTAGCCTAAACTAAATAAAAGTATAAGGATGACTCCTGGCTTAAGATATAATACTCATAAAACCTTCTGTGAAATTAAAATATATATTTGTTAACTACTGGGTCCCTAGAGTGGGCATTACTTACTGTTTTATCATCACCCTCAACCCAACGTATACACAGAGTATTACTACATATAAATATTTTACACTAAAATGATCTATTTGTCATACACATTAGATATAATATAGGCCTACCTCAGACAGCAGTAGTATTATAAAAATTACTAAAGGACTTTTTGTCATCATTTTACTTAACAGTCTGCAATGTACATAACCTGTACTCCCCCAAAGACATACAAAATGGTAATTAAGGGCCCAGCATTCTTGTGTCAACCTAGGTCCATCCATCATGACTGCAATAGTAAACTGAACCTAAATTTGACTCTTCTGTTCATGCCCAAAGGATTTATCTATGCCTAAGAGAAGGTTCCTATTTTGTATTAAAGGGAGAGGAGTCTTAAAAATAAAATACATATGCAAAAATCATTTTTTATCAGCAATTACTATAACGATCAGGCTTGGAAAGAAAAAAGTCAACACAGGCACAATTGTTTAAACATGCATATATGGTTTTTGGCTATTGATCATCAAATATATATCACACGCATCATGCACTATATTTACACAGTTACGCTATACTACTGATCTCAAATGTATTTAGTTAAAGAAAAAAAGTCAAGTGCTACGTTTAAATGTGTTCTACTTTTCTAGCGCATTAAATGTAAACAGATAGGAAAGTAAGTTCTAGAAACCAATCTCAAAATATTTTTGAGTTAAATGTTACAGAGAGAGATATGGCTCTAAAGCAAGAAGTTCCAGAGAAGGAAAGACCTTCATGCTCAGGGGAGTGAAACTTCCAGGCTGTAGTTATTTTGTTGGCATTTTTGGTTTTCTCTCTCAATATCTGATACATGGGATTTTAAAGAAATGCACACCACACTCTTACCTGCTTCCTTTTACTTATAGAAATAAAGATATGCTGAATGTTCCCCTACATTTTTCCTAAACAAATTGTTTTTTGGTGAATTATCTGTTACCTCCAGTTTTTTCAAGACAAAAATCTTGATACTGAATGACAAGAATTATCTTTTTTCTTCATTATCATATGCAATGCTTATGAAAGATAATTTGATTTCAAGCTGGGTAATAATTTAAAAGTATTAATAATATTCAGTATTTGGGTATAATTCTAGACTTACAAATAGTATAACCTAAGCTTTACAAGAGAAAAAAATTAAAACATTAATTTGAATATTTGGACTATATGACTGTGGTTATGACAAAAGGGCTGAAATTTATATATTAAATTTTATATAAAATTATTTTATCACAATACTTCTGTGTGTATACATATACAGAGATGTATGCATCTATAAATACCCATAGAAGCAGCAGCTGACATAGCATGGAAGGACAATAAACCAATGCATGTACTGGGCTTCCCTTTTCACATACTGAAAGATAATCATCCATTCAGGTGATACAGTATGTTCACAGGAGCAACATAGGAAAATAAAAATCATTGATTGAATTTAAGCCCCATTTATTGAGATTATTTTACTAACACAGATGTTTAGTCCAAACAGAAACAGAAACAAAATCCTAATGAACAAGTCTGCTAACTGCTTTCTCCAACAGGAGGAGCCTGATCATTTTCTAGCTTCACATAGCACTGTAAAGCAGATGTAAACAGCTAAAAGAAACAATGACTAAACATCACGTTAATTGAATTATCAGTTAAATGTAAGTTCTGGAAATGGTATGAATGCTCCCAGATCCTAATTAACTTACACAAAAAATGATATTGAAGTCTACATTTGAAAACTATACAAAAATGTGAAATGAATGGTCAGAAGGAAACATGAAAATGTAATGGGTAAAATACATGTTGCCAACATTTATTGTAAATGAAGTCATTGGAATATCACCAGACTATATTATTTACAGAGAATACACAAAAATTGTGCACATTCCAGGTGAAATATGTATATAAACTATTAATAAAAGCATATACTAACCAGCCACAATGACACTGTCATTACGTGCTGGACCAAATTTCAGTGTCATCTCATGTTTATGTTTATGGACAGCCAAATGATCCTCGTTGGTAAAACGCTGTGGCAAAAAGTTTTAAAATATAGTTAAGATTTTCAATTTGATCAAATAAGTTAAATGATAAGGAAATTTTCATTTCCACAACAACATGTAAAACCACCATTAACAAAGACATAGCAGTTTGTTAACTATAAAGAATCTACTGTTAGTATAAACATACTAGGTCTCAATCATAGAGAAACTCATTATCCAGAATGAGCAATAATGATAATACTAGGTCACTTAACTCATTTGAGAGCATTTAAAAACAAAACCTGAGGCAAAGAAACTTTACATAAATTTCATCTGGACACTAAAAATAGACGACTGTTAATTTTTGCCATATCATAGTAGAAATATATACTCAATGGTATAATGACTTTTGAAGAAAGTATTGTTATTTTACTTAGATTTCAGGTTACTTACCACTTTTAAAATGAGAACTTTCTTATAAAAATATTATTCCTGGACAAATTAAGAAGTAAATCAGGTGCTTTATGTTACCACATAAAAAAAGAACGCCTTGATTATAATCCAGCAAAGAAATAGCAGTCAATACAATAAAGCAATTCATTTCAAAATAAAAATTTTAACTTAGAATAAAGTTTTACATTTTTTATCATACTCTTATATAAAAAAATGAAGAAAAATTATTTCTAAAGCTACACTTAACTTTGATAGGTCCTACATGCTAAAGGTGACATTTATGATTACAATATATATAATAAATACATTGTTTAAATATCTCCTGTGTCTGGATATCAACCTTTATGAAGATGCTCCTTATCTTTAGCAACATTTACAACTAAATATAGAGCACTTTTTAATTTCAAAGAAATAATTATAAGATGTCAAATTAAGAGATCTATACTCACTCTCTAGGCTATATCCTTAAAAATGGGATGTTAAAATAATGAACATGGTTTCTCGGAACTACCAGAAATGGATTCCTTACCCTGTGGTCTTACCATTCCCTATTGAACTCAGTACATACATCCTTTCATGCAACTAATGATAGCAGCTTTAGGGTTAACCTTAAAACAATGTAAAAGAAAGAAATATTTCTATCTATTATGCTTTCTTTTCTAAATATTAAAAGTATGACCTGTATCATCCTTAGCCCAGCCCACAAACCCACTGTAAAAAGTTAATCCCTGTCATTTATATCTGATTTTGCTCTGCACGGTACATGTTTATAGCACCTACTACTACTACTACTAAGCCGCTTCAGTCATGTCTAACTCTGTGCAACCCCAGAGACGGCAGCCCACCAGACTCCCCCGTCCCTGGGATTCTCCAGGCAAGAACACTGGAGTGGGTTGCCATTTCCTTCTCCAATGCATGAAAGTGAAAAGTGAAAGTGAAGTCGCTCAGTTGTGTCCAACTCTTCACGACCCCATGGACTGCAGCCTACCAGGCTCCTCCGCCCATGGGATATTCCAGGCACGAGTACTGGAGTGGGGTGCCATTTCCTTTATTATATTGATGTTTTCATATTTCCTTTCAAGTAGACTGAGCTCCTACTATTTCAGTTTCCCTAAATTTAACATATAGTAAGTAGTCAATAAATACTAACTAAAAGAATGAACTCCTTACAAGTAAAGAACTGAATCTTCAAGCCCCATCTAAAAGAAACAAAAACCACCAAACCACAGACTGTTCCTAAAGGTGAATTAAGCGTTAATTTAATTTGCTTATATTCTTTTCTCATGTAAGTATGCTTTCTACTAAGTCTTTAAGTTACTATACACCAGTGGAAAATTATTAATATCTCCCCTCTTTGGAACCTGTTTGTATTCCCATTGAAGATGAGTATACATATACAAAGAGTAACTCTATCCCTTGACTTACTCATTTACTGAAACAATCATTGAGCAATCATAATCTAGCTCTGCCCTATGCAAGTGCTATTTTCCTACTGCTTTGTCATTATGTATAAGAATCCTTTCCAAATTTGGAAAAATAAGAAATAGTCATCCTTTCGTAGAGTTTCCAATAACGAAGCTTTTGGAGAATGAACATAGCGATAGCACTTATCAGCACTACTTCATTGCTTTTTACATTGCATTACAGTTTTGAATGTCTTACAAGTATCTTAAAGCAAGATTCACTTTATGTTCCAAAGAACCTAACAATGTGGCTTCTCCACTGAAGGCAATCATTAAACATTTGCAAATAAATGCATTTTAGTAGAGGTCTTAGATTTTAAAACAGCAAAGTCAGCATAATTAACAGACAAGCTTACAAAGTTATCTCCTAGGAATTTTATCCCAACGGTATCCTCTGCTTAGTTACTGGTTTGAACACAAATATTCAAATCAAACAGCAACTACATATACAATAAATAACATTATGTTTTGTACAAAATATGTGAAAATACCAACAAGATTGATTCTAAGTGAAAAGTAGCAGGTAAAAGGACCATAAAATACATTTAAGATCATATGAATAGTAAAAGGAGAAATGCCAGGAATATGAATTCACAAAGTTTCAAAGAGAACACAGAGATCAAGTTTATCTAAATGCTATTTATAAAGGAATTATTAATCATATAATATTTCTATACATGGGTAAAATACATTGAAATTGATACTTGATACAAGTGAGTATCAAGTATGGATCTATATCATGATATAGATATTATCTATATCTATAACCTTGCCTATCATCTGAGAAGACTTATTTACCTCTAATGAGAAACTTAAAACAGTGTCAAAAGACAGTCACCAGGAAAAGATATATATATATGTAAAATGCATTATTTTTTCAACAAATACAAAACAGCTACTACAAGCTAAAATAATTTTGCAAGAATCTATTTGAACTGCTTTTCCAGACAAATTAAAAGGTTTATTCTAAAAATAAGTTTTGTAGAAAAATAATGATACTGCAGCTGCTGCTACTGCTGCTGCTGCTAAGTCACTTCAGTCGTGTCTGACTCTGTGCAACCCCATAGACGGCAGCCCACCAGGCTCCCCCGTCCCTGGGATTCTCCAGGCAAGAACACTGGAGTGGGACTGCTAGTAATAATATATTGCATTCATACAATTTCTTTCTTCCAGGCAATTGAGAGCACTACTCCAATGAAAATGTTATACATGTGCAGTGTTTTGTCAAATAAGAAAGACTTTGAACATACAGCTAAATAAACAATGGGAAAGGCAGTCAAGAAAGTTAGAATAGACCAACAATGTCTCTTACAGGGTTAAAAAGTAAGGGTAACCTGACAAATATAAGAGGGGGTGAAATAGTTGCTTCCATAAAAAATTAATTTAAGCTCAGGTATTGGAGAAATTTGTGTTTCCAAAGTGTGAACACTCTTATCAGAATTAACTTAAGAAATCAGTCATTCTGCATTTAATACATGCATTTATATCCATGATATAGATGATTATTCCTAATTTAAAACATTAAATAGGTATTAAATTATAAGGTCATTAGGCCAATAGCCCATTTTACTACTTCTTTCATGAATTTAAGTACTCTAATTTAACAGCAGGGAGTTACTGATCAAACACACACAGATACACACACTCTCCCATACTTTCATTGAAACTTCAGATTAAATAAAATGAAATCTTTATCTCCTTTAAAAAAATAGTTATAATGTATTAACATTTCACCAAAGAAAAAATTTTCAATGACAGCATCACCAAAAGCAAAGCTATTATCAATAAAATGTAAAAATTTCAATGTTAAAAGACTCTTTCACTAAATTATCTTAACTTCGTCTCTTTTACCAAATTCAATGGAACATCATGTTAAAATAAATGAAATTATCAAAAGTCTATCTATGAAATACCTAACATTGACTGGGACATAAAATAATTTACTAGAAAGAGCCAACAGTTAAAAATTTTGCACTGATTTCTATAGGTCTCTCTGAAATAACATTATCAAAAAAATACTTAAAATTTTAAAAATCTATTTGAAAATTTAAGTTCATTAAGTGTTTTAAAGCTAAAATTCAAATTTGAAAGAACGTTGTTAATTAGTGACAAAAAATAATTTGTACTACCACCATCAGATTGGTGCTTCTAAAATCAATGCTTAATAGAATTTTTGATTTCCTAGGAAATTACTATTTGAAACTAGAGAGAGACCATAACCGTTCCTAGTCCAAGCAAGATTTAACAAATGGATGATGCTGACCTTGGCCCAGTTATCATCTGGCCAGTAACAGTTATAAAGTATTACTATAATATAGATTAGACTATTTTAAGTATCTCAGAGAACAAATATATGCCAAAAAAGTTATTAATACCTAGGAATGAAGTGTTCATGATGAGAACAATACTTAAAGTTTTTAGTGAAACTAAAAAATTGTTTTTGCTTTTAAAAACAATATGAAACAATGTATGAGGAGCCTTAAAAATGCGTATACATTTTGATCTGATAATTTGGTTTCTAAAAATGTATTTTGAGGAATTAGGGAGATGTACATAAGGGGCTATAGAGAATATTCATCACAATGTTGTGATTTTTTTAGGCCATAATAATTAATTTTTAGGCCATAAAAGAGGAATAGGCAAATAGATTTTGGGACATATTCTGGCAACAGAACACTATATAGGAACTCAAACTCATGTTTTCAATTAACACACAATATATCATACTATATAATGTATAATATACTATGTAATATAGTACAGTGCTATACTGTATAATGTATAGGATAATACTATATAATGTCATCTGCATACAAATAGAATACAAATTAATACATGCGGTATGATCCCAATTTTGTTTGAAAAATAAAAGGGGGGAAGGACTTAGGAAATGTACAAAATGTTAACAGACATCCTCTCTAGATTTTACTTTGTCAGCATTCTCAGTGATACTTTTGTAATTAAGAAAAAAGAAAAACTTTTAATGTTCACTGAAAAAGATACATATTCAAAGACCCCTATTGAAATATACCTTGAAGGCTTTGCAATATTTTGCTATAAACATAACACAAAAGTAGGCTTGGGTGCATACTTATCTCCAGTGTTCACAGGTTCTGTGACTGAGAGGCATTCAATAATGTATATTTGATTGTGCATGTGTAAAATGAGGCCAGTAGCACCAATTTCATAGGGCTGGTGCAGGATTAAATAACATAACCCACATAAGCTTAGTAGCACAGTGACTAAGTTGAAAAATGTTAGTATCATTATAATTGCTTTTATTACTACAACAACGATTATATGGAACTTTAATTCCTCCAATCTTTTTTGAAACAAGGTGGAGCACAAATTTAGACATGGTATGCTACACACTTGATAAATATTTGAAAGCTCTATTCTATGGTTCACAAGCAACTTCTGAGTTTCTCAGGTAGACCTTTTTCATTACTGTTTTGAATAAACTTTTTATTTTGGAAAACTTTTAAATTTACAGAAAAGTTGCAAAAATTGTACACAGAGTTCCTATACACTCCTTACTCAGTTTGTTTCCCCTAATGTTCTCATATTATTGTGGCACATTTATCAAAACTAAGAAACCAACACTAATATATTACTATTAACTAAACTCACAACTGGTAGTTTTAGTATTGCCCAACTTAACCAGACTCTGGGCTCCAAATGACTTTTTGTTATGTTCCCAAATTCAAAATCATCTCTGAAAATTATGTCAAGGACTGCCAGCTGTCCCTTAATATCTACTACTCTTTTTCCTTCAAATTAAGAATTTCTAAATTTTAGGTGAGCACTTGGCTGCCCAGAACAAAGACCACATTTTCTAGCTTTCTCTGCAGTTAGGTGGCCATATTCTTTTGGGATCAAAAGAATGAGTGAAAATCATTTGCATTACTTCCAGTTAATGTTCCTAAAATGATGCGTGTACACATGCTCTTCTCTGCTTCCTCTTCTCCCTCCCTTACTGCTGGAATGTGGACTTCATGTCAGGAGCTGAAAAGCCATTTTGGACCTAAAAATGGAAGTAGCATGATGAGGATTACATAATCAGCCAACCTGGGACTCCTACTTCCTGGTTATTACATTAAAAAACAAGCCGATCAGTCTGTTGTTAAGGTTGATTCTTGGTCTCAGCCTGCATCCTAAGTAATACAAATCTCTTAATAACAATATGCCATAGCCTCTAAAGATGACTTCTTTTGTGCAATGGAATATACAGAAATGTAGTCCATTCTGAAGGAGATCAGCCCTGGGATTTCTTTCGAAGGAATGATGCTAAAGCTGAAACTCCAGTACTTCGGCCACCTCATGCGAAGAGTTGACTCATTGGTAAAGACTCTGATGCTGGGAGGGATTGGGGGCAGGAGGAGAAGGGGACGACAGAGGATGAGATGGCTGGATGGCATCACTGACTCAATGGACGTGAGTCTCAGTGAACTCCGGAAGTTGGTGATGGACAGGGAGGCCTGGCATGCTGCGATTCATGGGGTCGCAAAGAGTCGGACACGACTGAGCGACTGATCTGATCTGATCTGATGGTGACCATATCGAAGAAACATGTTTGTAAGTCTAAGTTTTGATATGGTTCCTTTTCTCTATTCAAACCTTCTACACCTCTTCCCGACTTTTCATTCTCAGGTACTATGGATAAATTGTCCATGGTCCTATGTAAGGCCAGTCCTTCCACTTGAATACTGGATCCCATCCTCTCTTAAGGACCCTCTTATTTCTGCAACAGTTCCTCTCTCTGCAGTGTAAAGTATGCTGTGATAGTTGCAACTTAAAATTCAAAACAAAAAAGCTCCATCTTTAATCCTCCTCCAGCAGTATTTCACTGTTCCCTTTAAGCTATTACAAAAGGTATCTTATAAAGTCTCCACTTCTGATTCTCCACATTTACTCTTCAGGCTGACTCCAATCTCATTGTCGTCACTGCTCTTTCACTGAAACTACTCTTATCAGGGTGTCTTAACAGTCCCCATATTCCTAAATTCAATAGTAAATACTGAATTATCCTATCAACTATATGACTACACTGTTTCTCCACATTTTGAAACTTTTTCTACTTGACTTCTAGAACACAGTTTTCTTCATTGTCTGCTGCTTCTCTGCCTCCTCTGTGTCCTTATCCTCTTTCTGACTGCTAAACACTGGAGTGCCTTAAAGCTTAGTTCTCATCCTTCCTCTCTATACTACTTAAATACAGAAGTAAAGCTGAAGAAATATGGGGATTATGGGTTATCAAAATGTATTCCTAACTCTACCAATGGAAAAATAATTATTACCAGACATCAAGGGAGGAGGAAAGGAGAAGAAAAATGAGTGTTACCTCCTTTCATAATATGGAGTCTAAAAAACTATTCTAACAATATTTTTTCATATTTTCTAAAAATATTAAGTATTTTAAGCAATCTCTGATACACACATGTTCTTATATTCAGCCATAGGTTGCTTTTTCTTCTGTTCAATTCAAGTAAATTAAAAAAAAATAGTGTAATAAACACCCTTGGTACACTTCACTCAGCTTTAGCAATTATCATCCTATGATCCATCTCATTTCATCGCTACTCACAATTCACCCAATGCATTTTTTTTTTTTTTTGAGACCAATCCCAAGAATTACTTTACCTAGAAATATTGCAGTGGCACATTGTAAAACATGGCCACAAATTCCTTTTGGTATGATATATACCCTCCTTACTTTGCCATGTGGTTAACGTTGGTTCTCCCATCCAGAGGATGGTACCTATTTCTCCACCCCTTGAGTCTGAGCTGGTCTGGTGACTTGCATGGTCAACAGAATGCTACAGAACTGATGCCCTGTCACTTCCAAACTAAAGCTTCAAGGAGCTTTGTAGTTTTCAGCTTCTATTCCCATGGAAAACTGCTGTCCAACGATGCCCAGGTAACAAAATATATTGAACATATATTTAATAACCTTGGCATATGTCTTTTCATAGTTTTGACATAACATTTGTGGGACAGAATCCCAGAAGTGGGATTGCTGGGTCAAACCGTAAATGCATTTGCCATCTTGCACTTTTACCCACAATGAAGGAGAGTGCAGAAGGAGTATTTTTAATATGACTGAAGTAAAATGGCTGCTGCTTTGCCAAAAATATAAACATTCTGATGGTAGAAAATGTCAAAATAATAATAGATTGATTTATAGACAACATCATTAGATGGAAATGCTGCTGATATATGTACTGAGGAAGAACAGTTGGGTGATTTTTAGGCCTGATAAAGCACTGGAACACCCTTGCTATCTGCAGAAGACTCTACAAAGGCTCTCCTTCCTATTCTTCGTGGCCTGAGGGGTAGTCTACCTCTCAGTCTCTTGACTATTTGTGCCACAGATTGGGCATGTACAAGGCAGTCTGCTATGAGAACTCAAATAATGAATGTCAAAAAGTTCCCAGACTTCCTGGATCTGGTATTGAGGTGAATAAGCTCTGGCTTTACCCCTGGGATGTGTTGTGTAATGTTCCATTTGCCTCATCTCATCAGCTAAGGAAGCATTAATAGTGTCTATAAACAGTATGGATGTGCTTGAACAGACTGTGTAATTTTCCTCAGCAATTTTAAAATATTTTCTGTACCTGAAAACTATCTCATTTTCATTTACCTTAATTCCCCTAATTTTACTGAATTCATTCTCTCACTGGTTCTATCTCCCAGTTTTGGGGTTGAGGAACCAAAAACCAGGAAACTTAGATGTTACTAATTCGATCTTGGGTTCTCATCCTCTCTGATCTTTTGTTGGCATTTAATCTTCATTTGGTTAAATGCCAAATGAGAGCTAAGCTTCATTTAACCTTATTTCTTAAGTAAATTTAAATACAATGCTTTTTATTAAAAGTGGCATATATATTACTAAAGAGTCAATCACAAGATGATAATTCCAACTGTTTTAAGCAGAAAAGAATAAGACAAAAAATCAGGGACTTGTCTGAGACTGACTTTTCAAGAATGATTCCCAGAACAACACAGCAAAATTGGTCATGGTCCAAAGGCTGGCTTGAGAATTACACTCTCTCTGTACAGTCCATTTCAGCAAAATGGACTTTAAGTCCATTAAAAAAAAGAGTGGTGGACTTTTTAAGTGGCGGACTCTTTAAGTCCACCTTTCTATTTAACTTAGTCCCAAATCCAAGGAGTAAATGTAATTTACCATTATAAGTAAATCATATCCAAAATTTTAGTGGAAAAGGATTTTGGAAATTGCTTTCCTGAATTTATAGAAAAATGTATACAAAATTTATCTCCTAAATATATGTCAAATCACTCTATTTCTCTATATGTACATTATTAACACCTAGTCAAAGCCACCATTATCTCTCAGCTGACTGCTGCCAGTCTACTTTCCCAGCTTCCACTATTAGCTCAGCAATGGCTTTTCATTCCTCTGTGAATAAAACCCAAACACCTTATACCACAGTCAACAAAAAAGCTTTACAGGTTATGGGCTCTTTTTATTCCCCTACCTTTCTGACCTCATCTCCTACCCTTATCCTAGTTAATCACTATATGTTCCAGTTACAGCAGTCATCTTTCTGTTCTTAAACACACCAAATCCATTTCTTCCCTCGTGGCCTTAAACTTGCTGTTCTTTCACTCTGAAAAGTTCTTCCCCAAGATATGTGTAGGGTTTGCTTCCACATCTTTATTCAAGTGTCACCTTATTACAGAGGCATTCACTGACCAACCCATTTAAAATATCACCAACTCTGGTAACTTCTACCTTTATCCTGTGAAAGTGAAAGCGTTAGTCGCTCAGTTGTGTCTGATTCTTTGCGACCCCAAGACCAGGCTCCTCTGTCCATAGAATTCTCCAGGCAAGAATACTGGAGAGGGTAGCTATTTCCTTCTTCAGGGGATCTTCCTAACCCAGGGATTGAATCTGGGTCTCCTGCATTGCAGGCGAATTCTTTACTGTCTGAGCCACTAGGGAAGCCCCACTTTTATCCTGCTCAACATCACTGGACATCATGTAAACTAAAATCTTTAGATACCACTACACCCTCACCAGAGGGACTACAATTAAAAGACTATCTGAAACAATCCTGAAAAAGGAGAACTAAATCGGAGAACCTACCCTAAGTGACTGGAAGGCTCACTATGTAGCTAGAGTAATCAAGACATATGGTACTGGCATAAAAATTGACAGATTGATGAAAAAACAGAATAGAAGCTCAGAAACAGATCCATGCTTTACAAATCATTTGGTTTTCAAGAAAAGGGATGAAGCAATTTAACGGAGAAAGAAAAAAAATCTTTCAACAAGTGACACTAGAATCTTTGAAAAGCCATAAGGGAAAAAAAAAAGTGAGCTTCAACTCCTACCTCATACTTATGCACAAATATTAATTCAAAAAGCAAGAGTCCTAAATGAAAAGCCAAACTTTCCGAGGAACATGAAGCAGGGTATTTTTGTGCCTTAAAGGTAAGCAACAGTTTCTTAGATAAGTCACAGAAAGCAACAACCAAAGAGAAAAAATTAACACATCAGACTTCATTAAAATTAGAAACATCTGTCCATCTTTTGATGGACAGATTATTTTCATATTATGAAAATCAAGTTGGAAACCAGAGACATAAAGAAAAAACCAAAGATGGACTGGTATCCAGAATATTTAAAGAACTCATACAACTCAATAATTAAAAGACAACCCAATTTTAAAAAACAAGCAGATTTGAAAATATTTCACAAAAAATAAGGTATAAAAATGGTCAATACGCAAATGAAAAAGTGCTCATCTTTTCATCAATGAAATGCAAATTAACACACAATACATCAGTATACACCCAATGAAAATGACTAAAATTAAAAGAACCACAGCAAATATTGGCAAGGGTATTATACAACAGGACTGCTCACAGACCGCTAGTGGAAGTAGTGAGTGGTTCCTGCCTTTTAGAAGCAGGTTGACAGTTTCCTATTATATGTAACATATGATCCCACCATTACCCTTCTAGGTAGTCACCCAAGAGAAAAGAAAGAACGTGTTCATACAAAGGCTGGTACTTAAACATTCACAATATCTTTATTTCTAACAACTAAAAATTGGAAATAAGCCAAAAGTCCATAAACAAGTTAATAAATAACTGCTTGTGAATTACAGAAATATTATTCCTCAATGAAAAGGAATTAACTATGGATCACAAAGGGAGAAACTGCAAATTATGTGGAATGAAAGAATCCAGTCAAAAGTACACACTGTATGATTTCACTTACATAAAATTCTAGAAAATAAAAACTAACTAATAGTGACAGAAAGCAGAACAGACGCTGACAGGGTTGGGAGGGGTGAGAGGGAGGCAATACAAGCACAGGAAACTTCGGGAGATGACGAATACGTTCACTATCTGAATTGTGATGGTTTTATGGGTACATACATATGTTAAAATGTATCAAACTGTACACTTACAAGTAATATGCAGTTTACTGTATATAAATTATATCTCAACTTAAAGTATCAACTAAAGAAAACAATGAGAACCAGAGAAACATTTTAATATTTATGATTTATAGTTTATATATTTAAGTACTCTATAATTTTACTACACATTAAATTTATTTTTTCATTCCTCAGTGTCTATAGTTATTTTAAGATTATTATAACAATATTAGATTATTTAATGGCCTATTAAAAACCACGGAAATATCTTCTGAAACACTAAAATATTATTTTCTGAAAATGCTTCCACACAAGCCTAAAGATTTTAGACTTAATAACATTAGTATATTAGTGATATGCTGTACATTAGTGATTCGCTCAGAGGTAAAAATTAGTTAATTTCACAAGAGTTCAGCAAATAAAACAATTTTCATATAAGATAATGTATCTGATTTCCAACTGGGCAGTTTACAATGATTTTCAACCAATAACAGTCAAATGAAAATACTTTTAAACGTTGTGTTTTCTCCAGGTTTTCCATCTTTCCCTTACAAGACTTAACTTTTTTTTTCCATATTAGATTGTCTTCTTTAAAATCCAGATATGCTGCTGAGGAAAAGGAATTTTTTTCTCCAAATTTTTCTGGGTTTTCATTCTAACTCCAAAATTGTACAAAATATCATAAAGGAATCCCCTTAATGACAACATTCACTGTCATAAGTGTTTAATAAATGTGAACATACCAAATAAGTTATGTATTACCTGGCCACATCCAGGGGCAGTACATAGAAATGGTTTGTCATCACTCATATTCCACAGGTCCTTGTACTGCCTATAATAAAACATTCAGAGATAGTGAAACGTTTTACAGTACAGATGTTTAAATAAAGAACTTAAAATGTAGTATTACTTGATTTTCATTAAGCTTTTTACCTTTTCTATCTGAATGTGAAATAAAACAGTTTTACCGACATTTTAACCCCATCTTCCATTTTCTTACTATGAATAAAGACATGCAACATGCAGATTTTACATTATAGAAAAAACTGTTAATAACTCTGATCTATTAGGTTAAACCTTTCCTGTTCAGTAGCATAAGTGTGGAAAGAATGAAATAATTAGAAGATCACTACTTTAAATACCAATGAAATAATGGACAAGCAACTCTCATCAATATCTAATAAAACTATCAGGAGCAAAGGTGTGGGAGCTTCATAATGGCTGCGTCAGGTTGACAGCATCTGAACTCATGGGTCAGTGTTAAGCTAACATCACCAAAAGTGGGACAAATATTTTGAGTCCCCTGATGAGACAACAGAAAGCACATTAAGTATTCCTGGTGGCGGGCGGGGGGTGCGGCTGTATCCAAACCTGAAATCGAATCAAGCTTTTCTAGATTCTACTACAGGAAATAAAGGAGATAGACAAAAAGGTCAAACACCACTGCTAAGATACAATTAGCGAAATTCTACAGCACAAAAGACCTGGTCTCCTCAAAAATAAATGTCATGGGGAACAAAAGAAAAGAGAAAGTAGAGGGGAATTGCTTTAGGTTAAAAGAGGTTGAATAAACCATATTAAACAGAATACAACATGGGGACTTTCCTGGATCCTGATTTAAACCAAAAACTACAAAAAAAGACATTTTCAAGTCAATATTATTTTCCCACTTTTTGATTTAGGCTTGAAAGTTCCCAATTAGTCCTTCCATTAACTTGCAGGCTTTTGTTTTTGCTTTCTTCCTACAAATTACATGTAACACCTATATTTGAATGAACTAACAATTCTGTAAAATTATTCCTTTTCAACACTAGTTTGTTAGCCTTTCAGAAATATGTAACCTTCAAAAACCTTTCAGAAAAACCCCTTCACAAACAGAGATGACAATCGCTATTATAGTCCGATTTGGGAAGTGCTAGAATATTTCTTTTGGGAGGCAGGACTTCTCAAAGACAATATGTTCAAGGGAAATGACCAGAGCAGCACCTAGAATGCAGCATATCTGCCACATCCATTTTCTATCTGAACCCTTTTTCACCTCATGGGACTAGTATTATTTGGAACTCATTTAAGGAGAAATCAAAACCCTAAAATATATATATTTATCTCTGTTATAGTTAAGTGTACTTTGATGCTCTATTTAATAATTTAAAAATACAATAGGACTATCAGCTAAACTACATACTATATAAATAAGTATTCCTTATTTATATATTAAAAAAACATGATCTAGAAATTACCTATGAAAATACTTATAATCTACAATATGAAAAATAAAATTTGAAAAATAGCCCCAAATACCAAATTACTGCATACACACCTGGCAGAATTCACATGTAACTTGAATTTCATAAGCTGAACAACTTATCACGTCCTCTTTTTCATGGCAAGGATACTGAAAAACAAAGTGGTTTCACACTATTAAGTATTTAGTTTTGAAACACTTATTAAAAAACTCAGATAATTACACTCTCTGTAACTACTGTCATCCAAAAACCCACTCACTATTAAGAATCTTTATAATAGAGCTCTGCTCCTAAAATAAAACACCCATATAAATGCAAAATATATCCAACTCTACCATAAGGTAAAAGAGAAACATTTAGCTTAGCCTTTAAGGTTGTGGTTGAAGGGCAATAATTAAAAGAGTGAAAATCCTGACTTTTGAAGTCTGGCAAAAAGACGAGACCTCGTATTTCAAAATACCTATTCAGAAAGCTTTAAATTTTTTCAAATGCAGTCAGTGTGGTCTGGTTCTCAGCCTAATTCATCAAAGTCTATTTGTGCCACAATGTAGTTGAAGGAACTCCCTCTTTCCTATTTCATAGCTTACTTATCTGATATTAGCTTAGCTTAAGTATGAGTACAACACTTAAACTACTTAGGTGAGTGTCTCATTTTTTAAAAAAATATAAATTTATTTAATTGGAGGCTAATTACTTTACAATATTGTATTGGTTTTGTGCCATACATCAACATGAATCCGCCATGGGTGTACACGTGTTCCCCATCCTGAACTCCCCTCCTACTTCCCTCCCCTAAGTGTCTCATTTTTAAACCCAGCTAATACTCAATTACATTCACTGAAACCCCATCTAGTGGCGAACAGAGTTAACTATATGCTTATCCATAAAAGCCAATGGTACATAAGAGAAAAAAATTTGTTTTTACATAATTTTGCTTATAAAAGTAGTGAAGAATGTCCTGCTCAACAGAATTGGGTAATTCCTGTGGAGAAATGTGCAAATAGCTACAGTTCTGAGTCCCGGAATCAGAGATGATATAAGAGATAGGAAGAAGAAAATTCTCCTGAGGGAGAGAACGTTTTAGTTCCTCAGTCATCTTGACTCATTACAGCCCCATGGACTGTTGCCTGCCAGGCTTCTCTGTCTCTGGGATTCTCCAGGGAAGAATACTGTAGTGGGTTGCCACTTCCTACTCCAGGGAATCTTCCCCAACCAGGGACTGAACCTGTGCCTCTTGTGTCCCCTGCACTGGCAGGTAGATTCTTTAACCACTAGTGCCTCCTGGGAAGCCCCCATTAAATACTAAGGAATGAATAAACTGCTATACGATATGAACCAGATCAATTTAGATTATGTTACCTATCTCAATAAACTCCTAAAACTAGTAAGAAGATGCAGTTCATATTACTTTGAAAAATTAAAGCAATATTTAAACTCAGTTGAGTTCAGGAAACATTTAAACATCAAACACACGCAAAGACACAAAGGTGAAAAAAACAAACAGACCCTCCACTCTGAGAAACTTTTAGTCAAGCAGAAGAAAGAAAACAGAAATTTCACTACAATCTGGTTAAGAATAAGAGTTAAAATATTAAAAATATAGAAGTAGTTCAGGGAAGCAATCCAATACTTATAGAAAAGCTTTCTGAAGGAATTAACCCTTGGTATTCTTTTCTACCCCCATGACTACTACTGTCCCATTCTACAAAAGAAGTTCCTTATCTACACAGCAGATTATTTTCTAGCCAACCAATAACAATTCCCATTCCTTATACTATTTCCTAATATCTAGCTGAGGTAGCTGTAAAGACAACAGTCGAAGCACCTTGAGACATAAATGATCATAATTCCTCCAGCAGGCTTAAATGCTAATCTCAAACCTCTAAATCCAGGTTTATCTCCCTTTCACATCAAGGGTGAAAATATGCTCCTAGGAAAGCATGGGAAGGAGGCTTTGTTCAACTCTAAACTGTCAGAGAAGACGACGACTGCAGATAGAGAACTGTTACTACAGAACACCGCTCTCTGACAAGTATCTACAAACCCATCAGTTCAGTTCAGTCACTCAGTCGTGTCTGACTCTTAGCGACCCCATGGGCTACTGCACACCAGGCATCCCTGTCCATCACCAACTGCTGGAGTTTACTCAAACTCATCTCCATTGAGTTGGTGATGCCATCCAACCATCTCATCCTGTTGTCCCCTTCTCCTCCTGCCCTCAATCGTTCTCAGCATCAGGGTCTTTTCCAATGAGTCAGCTCTTCCCATCAGGTGGCCAAAGTATTGGAGCTTCAGCTTCAAATCCTCAGTCTTTCCAATGAATATTCATGACTGATCTCCTTTAGGATGGACTGGTTTGATCTCCTTGCAGTCCAATGGACTCTCAGGAGTCTTCTCCAACACCACAATTCAAAAGCATCAATTCTTCAGTGCTCAGCTTTTTTTATAGTCCAACTCTCACATCCATACATGACTACTGGAAAAACCATAGCCTTGACTAGATGGACCTTTGTTGGCAAAATCATGTCTCTGCTTTTTCATATGCTGTCTAGGTTGGTCATAGCTTTTCTCCAAGGAGCAAGCGTCTTTTAATTTCATGACTGCAGTCACCATCTGCAGTGATTTGGGAGCCCACAAAAATAAAGTCTGCCACTGTTTCCCCATTTAATTGCTAGGAAATGATGGGATGGGATGCCATGATCTTTGTTTTCTGAAATGTTGAGTTTTAAGCCAACCTTTTCACTCTCCTCTTTCACTTTCATCAAGAGGCCCTTTAGTTCTTCTTCATTTTCTGCCATAAGGGTCGTGCCATCTGCATATCTGAGGTTAATGATATTTCTCCCAGCTATCCTGATTTCAGCTTGTGCTTCATCCAGCCCAGTGTTTCTCATGTAGTACCCTGCATATAAGTTAAATAAGCAGGGTGACAATATACAGCCTTGACGTACTCCTTTTCCTTTTGGAACCAGTCTGTTGTTCCATGTCCAGTTCTAACTGTTGCTTCCTGACCTACATACAGGTTTCTCAAGAGGCAGATCAGGTGGTCTGGTATTCCCATCTCCTTCAGAACTTTCCACAGTTTATTGTGATCCACACAGTCAAAGGCTTTGGCATAGTCAATAAAGCAGAAATAGATGTCTTTCTGGAATTCTCTTGCTTTTTCAATGATCCAGCAGATGTTGGCAATTTGATCTCTGGTTCCTCTACATTTTCTAAAACCAGCTTGAACATCAGGAAGTTCACAGTTCACGTACTGTTGAAGCCTGGTTTGGAGAATTTTGAGCATTAGTTTACTAGCATGTGAGATGAGCGCAACTGTGAGGTAGTTTGAGCATTCTTTGGCATTGCCTTTCTTTGGGATTGGAATGAAAACTGACCTTTTCCAGTCCTGTGGCCACTGCTGAGTTTTCCCAATTTGCTGGCATATTGAATGCAGCACTTTCACAGCATCATCTGTTAGGATTTGAATAGCTCATCTGGAATTCCATCACCTCCACTAGCTTTGTTTGTAGTGATGCTTCTTAAGGCCCACTTGACTTCACATTCCACGATGTCTTGCTCTAGGTGGGTGATCACACCATATTGATTATCTGGGTCGTGAAGATCTTTTTTGTACAGTTCTGTGCATGCTTGCCACCTCTTCTTAATATCTTCTGCTTCTGTTAGGTCTATACCATTTCTGTCCTTTATTGAGCCCATCTTTGCATGAAATGTTCCCTTGGTATCTCTAATTTTCTTGAAGAGATCTCTAGTCTTGCCCATTCTATTGTTTTCCTCTCTTTCTTTGCATTGATCACTGAAGAAGGCTTTCTCATCTCTCCTTGCTATTCTTTGGAACTCTGCATTCAAATGGGTGTATCTCCTTTTCTCTTTTTGCTTCTCTTCTTTTCACTGCTATTTGTAAGGCCTCCTCAGACAACCATTTTGCTGTTTTGCATTTCTTTTTCTTGGGGATGGCCTTGCTCCCTGTCTCCTGTACAATGTCATGAACCTCCATCCACAGTTCATCAGGCACTCTATCAGATCTAGTGCCTTAAATCTATTTCTCACTTCCACTGTATAGTCAAAAGAGATTTTATTTAGGTCATACCTGAATGGTCTAATGGTTTTCCCTACTTTCTTCAATTTAACCCTGAATCTGGCAATTAGGCGTTCATGATCTGAGCCACAGTCAGCTCCCGGTCTTGTTTTTGTTGACTGTATAGAGCTTCTCCATCTTTGGCTGCAAAGAATATAATCAATCTGATTTCACTGTTGACCATCTGGTGATGTCCATATGTTGAGTCTTCTGAAAAAATGTGGTCCACTGGAGAAGGGAATGGCAAACCACTTCACTAGTCTTGCCTTGAGAACCCCATGAACAGTATGAAAAGGCGAAAAGATAGGACACTGAAAGATGAACTCCCCAGGTCAGTAGGTGCCCAGTATGCTACTGGAGATCAGTGGAGAAATAACTCCAGAAAGAATGAAGGGATGGAGCCAAAGCAAAAAGAATACCCAGCTGTGGATGTGACTGGTGATTGAAGCAAGATCTAATTCTGTAAAGAACACTACTGCATAGGAACCTGGAATGTTAGGTCTATGAATCAAGGCAAATTGGAAGTGGTCAAACAGGAGATGGCAAGAGTGAACATCAACATTTTAGCAATCAGCAAACTAAAATGGACTGGAATGGGTAAATTTAACTCAGATGACCATTATATCTACTACTATGGGCAAGAATCCCTTAGAAGAAATGGAGTAGCCATCAAAGTCAAAAAAAGAGTCCAAAATGCAGTACTTGGATGCAATCTCAAAAGCAACAGAATGATCTCTGTTCATTTCCAAGGCAAACCATTGAATATCATGGTAATCCAAGTCTATGCCCCAACCAGTAATGCTGAAGAAGCTGAACATTTCTATGAAGACCTATAAGACCTTCTAGAACTAACACCCCAAAAAGATGTCCTTTTCATTATAGGGGACTGGAATGCAAAAGTAGGAAGTCAAGAAACACCTGGAGTAACAGGCAAATTTGGCCTTGGAGTACAGAATGAAGCAGAGCAAAGGCTTACAGAGTTTTGCCAAGAGAACACAGTGGTCATAGCAAACACCCTCTTCCAATAACACAGGAGAAGACTCTACAACCTATACTGGTAGGAAAATCACTGGCATGAAGAGTACACAGAGGGTTCTACACAAGATTTAAGAAGTCAGTTTCTTTAGTTTCTCTAATCTCTCTTTTAACTCTTATTCTAATACTCTTCATCTTCCCTCTCCTCGTGATTTACTGCCAAGGCTTCTCCTTTCCATCTTTGAACAAATATTTGAGGGTCTAATTTGTGCTTCACTCTATGCTATGTGCTAGGGGTGTAGTATTGAACTAAGATACTCTCAAGACTATTTGCTCTCAAGACTTCCATGATAGTGACAGAGTTTATACTAGCTAATCAAATATCCAGCTCAGACTTCTCTTTCCAGTTTCTAGGACAATTCCACATATAAACATGTGTATGTTCTTCATATTTTTTCTATTTCATTGCTATAAGGCATTTTATTTTAGAACTCCAAACATGGTTGAAGGTATAGTTTAAATTTTGTTTGTTATAACTGAGCCATAGCAGTATCCACTACTAAGTATACCACATAAATGATCAATCTTACATAATATAATTCTAAAAAAAATATTTAAAGCTCAAGGTTTATTTGAGGTTCACAAAGAGGTCATTGCTATTTTTGGATATTATGAACTAAATTACACTTGCTGAATTAAGACTTTGTAAAGAACTTTAAATTTGCTCTCAGAAAAATACAGAAAAAGAAAGAATAATGTTTAAAATACACAAATATTTTTTAATTAAAAAAAAAGAGTATTACAATTTCCTTTAAAATACAATTATCTAAATAATTGTACCTAATACAGGACCTAACAGAAACAGAAGATATTAAGAAGAAGTGGCAAGAATACACAGAAGAACTATACAAAAAAGATCTTAATGACCCAGATAACCGCGATGCTGTGATCACTCACCTAGAGCCAGACATCCTGGAATGCGAAGTCAAGTGGGCCTTAGGAAGCATTACTACGAACAAAGCTAGTGGAGGTGACAGAATTCCAGCTGAACTATTTCAAATCCTGAGAGATGACGCTGTTAAAATGTCAGCAATATGTCAGCAAATTTGGAAAACTCAGCAGTGGCCACAGGGCTGGAAAAGGTCAGTTTTCATTCCAAACCCAAAGAAAGGCAACGCCAAAGAATACTATAGCACAATTGCACTCATCTCACACACTAGCAGAATAATGCTCAAAATTCTCCAACTAGGCTTCAACAGTGTGTGAACTGAGAACTTCCAGATGTTTAAGGTGTATTTAGAAAAGGTAGAGGAACCAGAGATCAAACTGCCAACATCCACTGGATCATAGAAAAAGCAGGAGAATTGCAGAAAAACACCTATTTCCACTTCATTGTACACACTAAAGCCTTTGACTATGTGGATGACAACAAACTGTGGAAAATTCTTAAAGAGATGGGAATACCAGATCACCTTACCTACCTCCTGAGAAATCTGTATGCAGGTCAAGCAGCAACAGTTAGAATGGGACATGGAACAATGGACTGGTTCCAAAGTGGAAAGGAGTATGTCAAGGCTTTATATTATCACCCCGCTTATTTAATTTATATGGAGAGTACATCATGTGAAATGCTGAGCTGTCTAGGTTTGTCACAGCTTTTTTTTTTTTTTTTTAAATTTTATTTTATTTTTAAACTTTACATAACTGTATTAGTTTTGCCAAATATCAAAATGAATGCGCCACAGGTATACATGTGTTCCCCATCCTGAACCCTCCTCCCTCCTCCCTCCCCACACCATCCCTCTGGGTCGTCCCAGTGCACCAGCCCCAAGCATCCAGTATCGTGCATCGAACCTGGACTGGCAACTCATTTCATACATGATATTTTATATGTTTCAATGCCATTCTCCCAAAACTTCCCACCCTCTCCCTCTCCCACAGAGTCCATAAGACTGTTCTATACATCAGTGTCTCTTTTGCTGTCTCGTACACAGGGTTATTGTTACCATCTTTCTAAATTCCATATATATGCGTTAGTATACTGTATTGGTGTTTTTCTTTCTGGCTTACTTCACTCTGTATAATAGGCTCCAGTTTCATCCACCTCATTAGAACTGATTCAAATGTATTCTTTTTAATGGCTGAATAATACTCCATTGTGTATATGTACCACAGCTTTCTTATCCATTCATCTGCTGATGGACATCTAGGTTGCTTCCATGTCCTGGCTATTATAAACAGTGCTGCGATGAACATTGGGGTACTCGTGTCTCTTTCCCTTCTGGTTTCCTCAGTGTGTATGCCCAGCAGTGGGATTGCTGGATCATAAAGGCAGGTCTATTTCCAGTTTTTTAAGGAATCTCCACACTGTTCTCCATAGTGGCTGTACTAGTTTGCATTCCCACCAACAGTGTAAGAGGGTTCCCTTTTCTCCAGCTTTTCTTCCAATGAGCAAGCGTCTTTTAATTTCATGGCTGCAGTCACCATCTGCAGTGAAAAAGCTAGCTTAAAACTCAACATTCAAAAATCTAAGATCATGGCATCCAGTCCCATCACTTTATGGTAAATAGATGGGGAAACAATGGAAACAGTGACACTTTGTTTTCTCGGGCTTCTAAATCACTGCAGATGGTGACTGCAGCCGTGAAATTAAAACATGCTTGCTCCTTGAAAGAAAAGCTATGACAAACCTAGACAGCATGTTAAAAAGTAGAGACATTACTTTGTCAACAAAGGTCTGTCTAGTCACAGCTATGATTTTTCTAGTAGTCGTATAGATGGATGTCAGATATGGATGGACTATAAATAAAGCTGAATGCAAAGACTTGATGCTTTGAACTGTGGTGTTGGAGAAGACTCCTGAGAGTTCCTTGAACTGCAAGGAGATCAAACTTTCAATCCTAAAGGAAATCAGTCCTGAATATTCATCAGAAGGACTGATGCTGAAGCTCCAATAATTTGGCCATCTGATGCAAAGAACTAACTCACTGGAAAAGACCCTGATGCTGGAAAGACTTAAGGCAGGAGGAGAAGGGGACGACAGAGGATGAGTTGGCTGGATGGCATCACCGACTCGATGGACATGAGTTTGAGCAAGCTCAGCGAGTTGGTGATGGACAGGGAACCCTGGTGTGCTGCAGTTCATGGGGTTACAAAGAGTCGGACAAATCTGAGCAACTGAACTGAACTGAAATTCTGCCACATTATTAAATAGTATCAGCAGTCCCCAACCTTTATTGGCACCAGGGACCAGTTTGTGGAAGACAACTGTTCCACAGATGGAGGTGGAGGATTGGGGTGGGGGTGGATGGTTCAGGTGGTAATCTGAACCCATGAGGAGAGAGATGGGGATTGGTGAATGGCACAAAGCTTCACTCACTTGCCCCAACGCTCATCTCCCACTGTGCAGTCCAGTTCTTAACAGGCTGAGAACAGGTACTGGTCTGCAGTTGGGGGGTTAGGGACCCCTGATAAAATCATTAAATATTAAATGTCATTTTAATGGCTATACAGTATTTCATATAGATCTACAATGTCATACAGATACAACATATTTATAACTAATTCTCTATTACTCCATTATATGTGTGTGTTAGTGGCTCAGTTGTGTTGACTCTGTGACCCTATGGACTGTCACCCATCAGGCTCCTCTGTCTGTGGGTTTCTCCAGGCAAGCACATACTGGTATGGGTTGCCATTCCCTTCTCTGGGGGATATTCCCGACCCAGGGATTGAAAGTAGGTCTCCTGCAGTGCAGGTGAATTCTTCACCATCTGAGCTCTATTATAACTGTTCTCTTACTGATTTTTATCATCAGTGACTATTTCTGAGGACAAATCTTTGTGTAATATCTATAATTATTTCCATTAGATGAACTTCTAGAACTGAAACTACTATATCAAAGGTGAAGGCACATTTTTAAGACTTAATTTAAAACTCTTCAGATACATAACACTGACTTCTACTTTACCTGTAAGTATACAGAAAGACCTAATTTTTCAATGCCCACACCAACAGTGAATATTTAACATTTCTGTTAAATTAGTGGGAAAAAAATTTTTAAGTTGCATATCCTGACACACAAATGAGGTTGAACCTTTTCATATATATATTGGTTCTTTGTAATCTCTAAAATGCTTCCTTTGCCCAATCTTTTTTAAAAAATGGAAAATATCTGACATACAACATTGTGTAAATTCAAGGTGTAAAATATGCTACCTTGATACATTTGTATGCTGTAATACAACTGACAATGTATATTTATTTTACATTACCTAATTATAGTACAATATTGTTGTCTATATCCATTATACTGTAATTAGATCACCATAGCTTACTCCTTTCAAATTTGTATCCTTAAACATCAACTTTATCTATGTCTTTTGCCCATTCAAAAAAATAAAATGTTAGTCCAAAATTCTCTCTTGAATACAGGTCAGAGGCTCTTTCTTATAACATGGATTTCTGATTATTTACCTCATTGTATTCCTGATCTAGTCCTAACTATGCAAACTACAAATGATGCCCTAAACAGTGAAATGACTTACTCAAGGTAAAAAATGGTACGAGAAATTTCTCCTGCTATACTGTGCCTGCCAGCTGGCAAGCTTTGCTATACTGTGCATATGAACTGTCTTGCGTTGCAATTCTTTGCTTACCAACTATACAGCAATTTTATGTAAACCACTTTAAAAAAATAGTACAGAAAGACTCTCTGGGGACTTGTAGAGTTACTTAATAGACCCATTATCAAATAAAACCACACATAATATAAGACGCCAATTAAAAAATTGTAATGAAGAACACTTTAAGGAAAGATGAAAGGAAGGAAATGGTTGAAATTAACCAGCAAACCATTTCTTGTAATTTAAAATGAATATAAAAGACAACCTTCCAAGGAAAAACATATATAAGGGTATCTTCACGGGAGACAGATTAGTCAGGCCATTGAGGGAGCAGCCTGTCTAAGTACAGAGTGTGGGAACCTGGACAAGAAGAGAAAGGTGCTCGTGGGGGGAGGAGGTTGGGCTGGACAGGAGACTGAATTAGGTGAGGAAAGATCTGTCTATGCAGGCAGGGGGAAGCAGTCTGATGTGGGATGTCAGTGCCCCAAAAGGGTGAGGAGGCATCCATGTGAGGTAAAGAACAGGGATGGCATCAGCCCAGGACAGGATATCAGGGCCGAGCAAGAGGATACCTACCTGCTGAGAGGAAAAGGCCTGGTGGCAACAGGCAATTCATTACATGTAACGCAGGTAATGAATGAATAAGTGAATTTCTCAAGGATACAGTGGATGAAAATAGGCAACACTATACAGAGGATGAAAATAATTACACAGAATAAATCCTGATGATGAGATTTAGAGATACTGGTATGAACTCATGATTTTCAATGTAAACATACAGAAACACAGATGATAATATGTGTATAAATATGCACATATATTCACATACTTCCCTAGCTGTGTCACTGAGAGGGCCTAGGAACACTGATATCACATAAGCAAGAAGCCCACTTAGCACCCAGACCTTGATGTCAAAATGCCATTTTCAACCAAAAGGAACCTGGGATCCTTGAAGAATTGGTTGATTCCAGGGCTGAAGCAGGAAAAATACATGATGGGCCTTAAGTATCTTGTGCAAGAAAGAAGGAATACTATGGATTTAGTCAGAAAGTGGCTAGATCTCAGACAATTTCAGAATCAAAATAAATGACAGTAATAGATATTATAAATAAAATAGGATTTCATTAATCTGATATAAAAGATATATACCAATATAGAAGAATAAACTGAAAGTTTGATTAGACAGGATACTTACATCCTCTCAAACTATCTCCCCATAAAATACATTTTAATTACTAAAGGCAAAAGAGTAATATACAGTACAAATGCCTGGCAAACATCACTTTACTCAAGTGATACAAGTTAACAATACTAAAAATAAGAAAAATCAGTATCCATATCATTGCAACCAAAGGGTTGCAATGAGGAGGTCACAGCATCACTTTCATGATAGTCATGCCAAAGACACATAATCTCAATCTAATCATGAAGAAATACTACACAACCCCAAATTGAGGTAAATCCCCTCAAAACAACTGGCCCATAATTTTCAAAGTGTCCAAGTCAAAGAAAGATCAAGGAACTGTTTCAGATCGAAAAAGACCAATGAGTCATGACAACTAACTGCAACATGAGATTCTAGACTGAATCTGTTTGCTATAAAGGACAGACATTATTGGAATAACTGGCAATACTTAAATATAATGTACAGATTAGATGGTAGCAATATTTTGAAATTAACTTAATTTTCATGGTTGTATTATGATTTAAGAGGAGAATGTCTTATTGTAGAAAATAAAGTATTTGCAGGAATGGGACATCATGCTAGCAACTTATCTTAAAAGGTTCTGAACTAAAAAAAACTAAAAATAAAAACAGAAAAACTTACAGAAGGAGCTTAAAGTGTATAGAAATAACATGCACTATCATAATTCACATATAACCATTATATAATTAGCATCATGTAACTTTTAGCAGTAGTTAAGAGAATATACTAAAATATACAGATTCTCTTAACAATTCTCTGATTGTTTCTGGATTATAACTTTAATATTGTGTCAAAAAACAGAAAAACTATGTTCTATATTGAAAGTTAAGAGCAAACAGAATAATAATTTCTGTATCTGAATAAAGACTTGAGAGGTGACTAAAATTTAGACAATTAGCTGTCCTATAGGCAACTCCCTTGTTTAAAACATGAAATGTGGGTTAAACATTTTAAGATAGACAATATTAAACATATTAAGATAGACAATCCTTTACCCTGTAATATCAATATTCCCATGCCATTTTGAATTATATCATTCAAATGATACAACTGATAAAAATATCTGCTTTTCTTAGATCTCCTATCAAAAACAAGTAAAAAGGAAATCACTTCATAGAAACTAGTATGAGCAAATGAATCATTGAAAACAGAAGTGGGGGAAGTGAATCCGTTTCTGGTGGTTAATTTCAGAAATCACTACATTCTAAAATATGAATTTTATTCATCTTCTAGTTATAGAACTACAAATGTTGTAACCTCTACATTTAAAGCATGTACTCAAGCTTCAAAGCAGATTTCTGAAATACAGATAATATTTAATGTGACCTATGATGTGCAGAATTCCCAAAACATTTCTAATACAAATATATTTTATGAAATTTATTTGAAGATATTTGACTATTTGTACCTGATACTGCATTAAGAATAAGGTATGTTTCCTGACCTCAAAATTAGTTTAGTAAGGAAGGCAAACAAGTGAAAAAGGTAATACTAATTTAGTGATATACATACAATAATAAAGATATACACAGGTGCTATGGGAACACAGGGGAACAGGGAGTATACTAGAGCTGGTTACCTTTCTTCCCCACCCATAATCCCCTCTTAGAGCCAGACGGCCAGCAAAGGGCAATCCTATATTTCCATTACCCGACATACCTGTTTCATTCAGGTAAACCAGGAAACACATCTGAGTAAGTTAAGCCAATCAGATTACCTCTTCAAGAAATGTGTTAAAAAAAAAAGTCAACCAGAGCTATACATTAGACATTTAAAATCATACTCAGGATTCACAGACACCTTCAGTCATGTTCATACTGATAAGAAATTAATGAAAGCCAGAATGGAGCAGGCACAGAAAACAGGGACAAAAAACCATGTAGCCAAGATGAGTGAAAGAGGTTTCTATGAAGCCTGATGCTTTCTGTGACTGGGTCAAGTGAGAATCTTTTCTATACTGAGTATGAGCTCTTGTTTTCTCTAAAGTTAAATTTATCTGATATTCTACCCCGTCATTAAGACAAGTACATAACCAACCCTGGAGAGACAAAAGATCTGTGAAGGGTACTAAAGGAACTAATGCCTGGACTTAAGTCTTCTCAAAGAAAAAAGAGATGATGGGCAGAGGAAAATAGCAAAATACACAGAAGGATGGATCTCCAAGAACCTCTAATGGCTAAACTATGGGCTATGTGATTGAAGAAGAAGAGAGCTGGGGCCAGAGCAGGAAGCAAATTTCAAAGGGCCTTTAGTACCCGAGCAAAGAGTCTGGAGTCCAACCTTATTTCCTTATCTGACCCCTACCCTGAGGTTATAAACTATGGCCCTGTGCCAAAATTTTAAAAGTTTTTCAGCTTTCTAAATAGTTGAGGGGTGTGTGTGGGGTGGGAGGGGCAGAGGAGAGAAAGAAGCAATAGAGACTATATGTGACCCCCATAAAGACTAAAATCTTACTATTTGGCTCTTCAAAGAAGTTTGCTTAATCTTGCTATTAAAAATGGGAAGATTCATGTTGAGGTTTGATGGAAAATAACAAAATTCTATAAAGCAATTAACAAATGAATTAAAAGAATTTAAAGAATTAAATAATAAAAATGTAAAGATTTTAAATAGGTGATTTAGATCATCAAAGGGGCATTTTTGCAACATCACTAATAGAAGTGTGGAGGATGATTAGTGAGAGTAACACCATGCATAAGAAAATCAGTTACAAACGTTTAGATTCAGGAAAGAGAATGATGATTTATACTCAAACAATGCCAGTCAAAATGAGAGGAAAGGAGAAGTTATGCTCTTATGGTTAGGTCTCTAATCCTTAACGGTGTCTGGAGACCCTTGCATGGACTGGCCTCTGACACCCACCGCATTCTTATGATACCTTGATTTTCTGGCTGTAGTAATGCAAACTTTAATCAGCTCACTCTCTCATCCTAGAGTGCTCTTACTTCCCATTCATCTGTTTTTTTTTTTCATTTTATTTTATTTTTAAATTTTACATAATTGTATTAGTTTTGCATCTGTTTCTTAGTTAATGCCACTCACCACTGATCTTCCTCCCTCCACTTTCCCCATACCCTGTAATTTCAAATGTCTCTTTTAGTAATCCAGTTATTGAGCACATCCAAGAGAGTAGGACTTTCTGTCCAAATTGTTTTTAAAATATAGAAAATATCTCAAGGATTAACTCCTGTTACTATCCTTATAAAGTCCTACAAGAGTTGCGACTTTCATACTGGGACCCTTTGCTATAAAGGACTCCCTAGTCAGACAAGTTAGGACCCTTTGAATTAAAATTATGTACTTTTATGTAAAGTCTTTGGTGTGCTTTTATATGCTGATATGCATTGTAGCTCCAAAAGGACATCTCCAAATCTGCCAAACCTCAGAATTTTTTTTTAATTAAACAATAGTCAATACAGTAGGACACTAACATTCTGAGGATTGCTGTCTGGAAATATCTCTTTAATAATATTTGAGAGACAATCACAAAATAAAAGGCCACTTTTGCAGTAAAAACTTAAAATCTCTTACCTTTCTAGCTGGTAGGCCATGAGCTTTATCTACTCTGCTGCCAGGTATCTGTCAGCTCTTATCAAGTAAGCAGTGCTTCTCAAGCTTCCATCTAAATATCCTTAGGGCAAAGGAGAGACAGAAAAGAGAAAACTCATTACTCTGCAAGAGCTAAATAACTTCACTACAAAAATTTATAAATGGTTATTTTACATTTTAAAGTGCATGTGAATTTTGCCTTCCATTCCATTATTTAATATAAAAATTAAGGTTCCCTCAAAAATCTTCCAGGAAGATACTTATCCTGTGGCCTCCCACAACTCCTGGCACACTGCCACCTATTAGAGGTGTAATAGTTTCAAGGATGGAAGCATGGCAATGGAGTCTTGGTGAAAAGAGAAAAATAAAACTTTTTAATGTAACAGAAAGGAGAGGTAGTCATAGCTGATCTGTAAAATGGCAGTGCTGAATCTGAGCAGCAAAATTCTTAGAGTGAACATATTAATAGTTCCTCCTGTATCCGTGTGCTTTACACAACAGTTTATGTGGTTCTTATTTGGAAACAACTTGACTTTTTTACACCTGTATCAGCTAGGATTAGGTTTAGCTGTGAGTGAGAAAACTCAAAATAACAATGGCTTAAGTGAGTCAAAAGTTTATTTCTCACATGAAAACAGGCAGTCAGAACCATGACCATTAGGAACCCAGGTTCCTTCTATTTTGCCGTTTTGCCATCCTCAACATGTGGCATCTCCATCATGGCTTAAAATAACTGCTCAAGGTCTAACCGTCATATCAGATGACAAGAAGGAAAATGGGGAGATGAGTGATAGCCTCCTTTCAAGGACACTTTTCAGCAATTTTACAGGAAACCTCTATTCTGGTCAGAACTTAAGTCACATGGCTAGAGCTAGCAGGGAAGCTGGGAAATACATTCTTTATTTCATCATATGCTCAAGGTGGTGGTGGGGGGAAATGGAGCATCTACAATAAGGAAAAAAGACGAGAATGAATATTGGTGGATAATTAGTTTTTTCTATCATCATACTCTGGTTGTTCTAAAATGGAAGATGGTTGGATACCTTGTAGAGATGCCTTATCAGTCCACTGATGGGAGCTTTCAAAAGTAGATAGTTCTGCCAGCAGCCAAGAAGCAAGACCAATGTTAATAAGGACTTCTCTAAATATGCAAGACCAATCTGTATCTGAAGACCAGAGTAAAGAAACAACCTAAATAGCTAAGGTTTGGAAGGATAATCTCACTAGGTTTTCCATAAACTTTCCATAAAAATGATTACACGGGACCATTAGGTAAGTAATGGAGTGCCTAAGGTGAAACTGGGTAAGAACTTGCCAGAAAGCTCAGTTATTAACTGCATTAGGAAAAGGCAGGAACTTTGTTCCTGAACAAAGTTAAAGGGAAAATCAACTTTTCTCTACATTTGAGTGCTGAGCTCCCATACGTGAGAGTCAAGTGTGAATTTGGAGCTCCATTTCCTTATTGCACAAACTGTTGAAAAGAGAACTTGTACTTTACCTTGAGTAAGGTTGGCTGAAAAGGCCTTAATATGTTTAAAACTTCTGATGCAAATACCAAAAGCGAAAATGACTCTTATTTCAAAGCTGGCAACAAAATTGTTTTATATACAGACTGTTCCTTAAAGGAAAAGGGACCAGAAGAGGGTATTCTGCTAGACAAATATAAAATAGGGACTATGAAAGGAGCAGCAATTCAAAGGACAAATGGCTCTGTGGGATAGCTCAAAGTTTCACATCTTCCAGAGCGAGATAAATTTCTGCAAATTATTTCTTTCATGGAAATGCTTAAGCATGGCTTCAGATTTTCCTATTGAATATTTGCATTTAGTTCATCAGCTGCTTACAAAAGACCAGGAACTTATATCTAGAAAGCAGCAAGATAGCCTTATGATCTTTACTTCAAGCAAAAGCAACATTAAGCCAGCCAGCTGAACCTGCCAAACAGGGCTCATGTTTAATGCATGCAAGGTTAAGCTAATTATCTAGACTTTGAAAAACATTAAAAATAAAGGTTTGTAACTTGAAGGGCACAAATGTAAGGACTCTCTCCTTTACCACTACTACCCTACCCCAGCTACTGTGTATGCGTGTCTTATACTTGGATAAAATCGACTTGTAGGTAAGGGGTAGGATCTCTGTCTGCTAAAGGGGACAAACACTACTAATGACAAGTATTCAGGAAAGAGAAATTGTGCCAAGGAACAGGGCCCAAAAAGGTAGACATCAGTGTGAGAAAGGAATTAATTCTACTTAAGGGTGATTCTGGGAGAGAAGCTAGCTTCCAGCCTTGTGGGAGCAGAAGGGCTAGGTGGCTGGGGGAATAGACTTTCAAGGCAGCAACATTCAGACAGGTGTTTGTATTACTGCAGATACACTAAGACTTTTCAAGGGACTCATAAGTGAAGACATGTTTTAAGAACATCAATTCTTGTATCTTCAACTTCCCTGTTTGCGTTCCTAATAATAATCTGCCTGCCTGCTTTTCCTAAGTGCTCTTAATTCCATACTTGAAAAGAAACCCATACCTCTTAGCCATATCAAATATTATTACAATGCATTGCCCTGGATTGTAAAAATCTCCATGGAACAAAACAAGGGGATGATTTAAAATAAGGGTGTCTTAAAGCCTCCATTAATCAAGGCACCCTTAAAATAGTGCTGTTAAAGCAAAGCATGGCTTTTTAAGAATGGTGTTGTGCCTTGTGTTGAGGAATGTTTTGAATTCAGATGTACTGAACAATGTGATGACAGGAACAAAAACCCTTTCATTTAATGATTGCCTCTTCTATTCTCAAAATACTGTGGAAAAATGCATTGTCCTGAGAGTGAGCTTCATGAGAACAAAGAAAAGAGGAAATCAATAGGAAACTCTGTAAAGTTCAATTTATATTTGTTGCAAAGAAGTAGGATAAGGTGATGTGATCAAAATAGTTTAAAGCATTAAAATACCCTGGATTCAAATAAAATTATTCTTAATTATAAGTTCAGTGAGAAAAAGGAACAATAAAAATGCTCAATTGTTAAAGGTGAATTAAGTCGTTTGTGTTTTTAAACCAATGACAGATCGAATCACTAAGGATCACAGTTGACGCTCGAACAACTCAGGGCACCAATCTTCCATACAGTCCAAAACCCGACTGTAACTGAAGAGACGTCCTCTGTATATGTGGATCCTCCACTTTCGCAGTTCTGCTCCCACAGAGTGAACTACTGGCAGGTGACGCAGTAATATTGTATATACTACTGAAAAAAATCCACGTAAGTCAACCCATGCAGTTCAAACCTGTGTTCATCAAAAATCAACTGTACTTAGAATGGTGTCAATATCTTGAAAAATTTATTTTCAACTCGTTGTTTAGCCACTAAGCTGTGTCTGACTCTTTGTAACCCCATAGACTGCAGCATGCCAGGCTTCCCTGTCCTTCACTATCTCCCAGAGTTTGCACAAACTCATGTCCATTGAGTCAGTGATGCCATCCAAACATCTTATCCTCTCTTGCCCGCTTCTTCTCTCGCCCTCAATCATTTCCAGCATCAGGGTCTTTTCCAATGGGCTGTCTCTTCACATTAGGTGGCCAAAGTACTGAAGCTTCATCATCAGTCCTTCCAAAGAATATCAACTGGTTTGATCTCCTTACTGTCCGAGGGACTCTCAAGTCTTCTCCAACACCACAGTTTGAAAGTATAAATTCTTTGGCGCTCAGCCTTCTTTATGGTCCAACTCTCACATTCACACACGATTACTGGAAAAACCATAGCTTTGACTATACAGACCTTTGTCAGCAAAGTGATGTCTCTGCTTTTTTGTCTCTGCTTTAAAACTTTTCTTCCAAGGAGCAAGCATCTTTCAATTTCATGGCTGCAGTCACTGTCCACAGTGATTTTGGAGCCCAATTAAATGAAATCTGACACCATTTCCATTTTTTCCCCATCTATTTGCCATGAAGTGATGGGACTGGATGCCAAGATCTTCATTTTCTGAATGATGAGTTTTAAGCCAACTAAAACTAAACTTACAAAGAAAAATTTTAAGAATCAACTTAGAAATGTGCAAGAGTACACAGTTCATCAAATTTATTTTCAGGAATATGAGTATACTAGGCAGAATGGCTGCCCAAAGATGTCCCCACCCCAACCCCCCTGGAATCTATGAATAGGTTATGTTACAGAGCAAAATGGACTTTGCAGATATAAAAATGGTCACAGATTCTGAAACAGGAAGGTTATCCTGGGTTATCCAAATGGGCCAATCTGATCACATGACCCAGTGAGAGCAGAGAACTTTCTCTGTCAGATTCTGACAGTAGCAGAAGTCAGAGATAAGCAAGAGATAGACTTTACTTGCCATTACTTGAGGCAGCAATACTGAAAGCATTTTAGCTTCTACAAGTGAAGACCAGCTCCAACTGACAAGTCAACGAGGCAAGAGGAACGGCAGTCCTGTAACTGTATGCAGTCAACAATCCAAATGAACTGGAAAGTGGATTCTTCCTCAGAGACTCCCCCCTCCCCCAAAAATGTAGCTCTGTGAGCATACTGATTTAGACTTTGTAAGGCCCTAAAAAGAGGGCCCAGCTGGACTTCTGACAAAAGTTGTGAGATAAATTTCAGTTGTTCTATAATGCAAAGTATGTGGTTATTTTTGATGAGGAATAGAAAATTAATAAAGCAAAAATTGTAGGGACTCAGGAGGACAGGCTTGCAGACCAAGGAACTGCAAAGATTTATTAGAGTTTTCTCTGTGATCTAATTTCCTTCTCATATCTTGGTAAGCACCAAAAAAAAAAAAAAAAAAAAAAAGCCAAGAAATGATCCTAGAGCTCACACTGGGAACAGCAGTATAGTCATAATAAACTTAAACCTAAGAAGCTGAAAACCTGAAGCTGTAAGCTAGAAGGACTTCATTCTCCTTTCAAGGTTTAAGATTCTTTGAATTTCTAAGCTAGGAAAAATTTAAATGGTATGATTTCACTACTAAACTCTCCAGTAAGAAAAATATACTAGTTTCAGGATTGTCCAAAAAAAGTGAAATTACTGTATATGTAAAATACATTAAGTACAGTGCACAGCACTCATACAGTATCTATTCAGTTTATTATAAATTTTACTGTTTTATTTTGACTTTAAATGTACATTTTCCTAATAATCCTAATCTTACTACCTCCTTTGTTTTTAAAGTCTGAAGGTGAGAACTAGTTAAATTTTTAGACAGACTTTTTTTTTTATTAATCTTTAACCCATGAATTTGATGGTATCCCCTCAAGTTATCTGGTACATGTTTAGTTCATCAGTGTAAGGAAGTGAGAAAAATATAAGCTCAGCTTTAAGGATGAAAGCAGTAGTTTTTAATTGTTGCCCACTCCCAGCAGACATGGGACTTGCCAGGTGGCACAGTGGTAAAGAATCTGTCTGCCAAAGCAGGAGACCCAATAGACACAGGTTCGATTCCTGAGTCAGAAAGATTCCTTGGAGTAGGAAATGGCAACCCACTCCAGTATTCTTGCCTGGAAAATTTCGCATACGTACGCACAGCACACATGACAGATGTTCTTCATACATATCACCACTCCCAAGAGTATACCAAAGTTTTGATGAAATTCCTCAAAGTTGATGGGATACATGAAGAGCATCATAGACTTTTCTCAATACTGTATTCATGAAAGTACATTATGAGTGCAGATGGCCCTATGGATTCAAACCTTGAATCAAAAACATTTGGGGGAACAGGACTTCTTTGGTGGTCCAACGGTTAAGGCTCTGTGCTTGCAATGCAGGGGGCACAGGTTCAATCTCTGGTCAGGGAAATTCCAATATCCCAAGCAGTGTGGCAAAAAAAAAAAAAAAAAATGGGGGGGAAGAAATTTCAGAAAGTTCTAAAAAGCAAATCTTGTGTTTGTCTCCTGCTGGCAACCATGTACACAGCATTTACACTGTATTAGGTATCATAAGTAATGTAGAGATGATTTAAAGAACATGGGAGGATGAACTTAGGTTATATGCAAATACAATGCCATTTTATATATGGGACTTGAGTATCAATAAATTTTGGTATCCACAGGGGATCCTGGAACCAAACTTCCACAGATATTGAGGGATAGCTGTATGTGAATAGTGAAATTAGCCCAATGTCTCAAAATATTCTTTAATAAAAATAACAGTAGTCCAATTTTTAAGTCAAACTTCATTTCTCAAGTGAGTCTTGATTATTCCCAGACCTCTACTTCGTAGGTGATACAAGGTAAGCAAGTTCTTATTTTAAATTTTAAAATTACAATAGAACAAGATTATAAATATATAAACACAAAGAACTTACAGATTAATGGTTATGAATGTGAACAGTGCTAATCCAAGTTTTTACCAATAACATTATTTTGGACTTGGTAATCATATGAGTTATGTGAAATAACATCTCCAGCATTGTTTTTGCTCAAGGCAGATGAGCAAAATGTGCCTCTTGATCACTGCTTTTCCTCACTAAAAACTTATCTCTGAAAGAATAAAAAGATTAAATAGAAATTCACAGCTCAGCAAGAATTAAAATAATTCATAATCACCATTCAGGAGTATATCAATAATAATTTTTCATTATGAAGAGGACACAAATAAGATATAGATTATGTACAATTCCCATAACAACACTAGTAAGCTTACATCTTCCAACACCATACAAAGTATGTCAAAATTCAAGTAAATGAAAGAGATACTACCTCAGAAGTAACCCTCATTCCAACATCCATATTTCACAATCATTAAAATCTATCTTACAAAAGATAAAAGATACCAGTGACTCTCAACATTGTGATTGAGAAATGATGTTGTACTTATAGTAAATAATTAGTAAAGAAATCAAAAGCACAAATATCAGAAGTATGGTCTTTAAATTGAATCATCAGGAAGAAATGAAAGGTCTCACTGAAATGTTTATAGTGGGATTGGTGAAGTAGAAGAAAATGATAACTGGATTGCACAGAAATCACAGTATTACAATTTTATCAGTTCAGTGATTTCTGGTAACACTATCCTAGCAAGTATCCAATAAATAAAAGGAAACTCACTTACCCAAACAATAGAATTAGAAAAAAACTAAGTTATAAAACTGGAATGTCAAAGATTCAGGTTCCATGAGGCAAACTTAAGAATGTTTAGGGAACATATTTATAAACTTAAGGTCATTATTAAGGTAGCCATAAAATACCAAAATACACCTGGTGATTTACCAACTGGCTTTTGCCAATTACAATCATTTCCACATGTCTCTGCTGCTGCTACTGCTGCTGCTGGGGCTAAGTCGCTTCAGTAGAGTCTGACTCTGTGCGACCCCATAGACTGTAGCCCACTAGGCTCCTCCATCCCTGGGATTCTCCAGGCAAGAACACTGGAGTGGGTTGCCATTTCCTTCTCCAATGCAGGAAAGTGAAAAGTGAAAGTGAAGTCGCTCAGTCATGTCCGACTCTTAGCGACCCCATGGACTGCAGCCTACCAGGCTCCTCTGTCCATGGGATTTTCCAGGCAAGAGTACTCGAGTGGGGTGCCATTGCCTTCTCCTTGTCTTTCTCTACCAATCTTGAGAATCTCTCCGATAATAAGCTACTATTACTGTTGGGACTGGGCTTTCAGGTGGCTCAGTGGTACAGAATCAGCCTGCCAAGTAGGAGAGACAAGTTTGATCCCTGTATTGGGAAGATCCCCTGGAAAAGGAAATGGTAACCCACTCTAGTATTCCTGCCTGGGAAACCCCAAGGACAGAGGAGCCTGGCAGTCCATGGGGTTGCAAAGAGTTGGACACAACTTAGCAACTAAACAACAACAGCTGTTGGGAGTGCTTTCTATTCCTTGAATATTGTGACAGAAAAAATGACTGAGAATCACTATCTTTGTTAAGACAGACTGCAGACATGGGTGAATAGGCCTAGCCCCCAAAGCATTTATTTACATCCCTTCTTGTTGCAAAAAATGTTTTTAATTACTACAATTAACAAAATTCCAAGAGAAAAAAAAGCGTCACTAAAAATAAAAATGTAAATGATGTATCAGTTTCAAGCTTGTTAAAAAGAATTAAGTGAAAGTAATAATATGTATTTACAATTACAATATATATGTAAAATAATTCCAATTATTGTTGGCCTTAAAAATCCACAAACTTCCTTAAATTTCTTTGAAACTATACCTTACACTAACTTTTTAACCTTAAGAAACAGAAATAAGATGTTTTGTGGGATTGGCCCCTAGATATGAATGGTGAATACTATTACTACCTCCTCGTTAAGTTCCATTAAGAGAACATGAGGAATTTTATGTATGTTCTTAGTCTTAAGGAATAGGTATGAGAATAAGATAAACAGAAATATAGTAAGTTAAACTTCTGACTATAACTGCTAATTTGTTTTATTTACAGTACATTTTAATTAGAGCCTAGAATAACATTTTATGTATTAATTTTAAAAAACAAATTATTGCTACTCACTGGGTTTTCAATGAGAGACTGGTGGAAATCTGGTTTTAAATAGGGAGACTTCAACTACTTTATCTTGTTGGAGGACATTACAGTAAGACTATTAAAGAGAAAGAAGTACCAGCTTATAGTCTTTATTTCATAATGGAAGGAAGAGCTTGAAAACAAAAATGAGTGGAAACAGCACGTACAGTAGGACTGTTTACTTGATTTAATATGATCTAACAACAATTTACCAACAGAGAATATACAAGTCATTAAACCCCAACTTTTCCAAAATACAAAAATTTAAGTAGAAAAAATGTAGATGATTAATTGAAAGTTAATACTAATTATAGGTAGTAGAAATTTGAGGCAGAGTACATCATTTTTAAAAACGAAATTCATATAGCTTCTAAATCCTAAATACAAATACTCCAATTTATGAAAGAGCTGACACAATCATTTTTGCTGTTAATCTTAGTTTTAAAACACAAAACAAATATTCCAAGTAAAGTAAATGTAGGAATTTCTGGATTACATTATCTAATAGATAATATAGTGCCCCAAATATGAAATAAACATTCTAATAAGATGTTTTAAAAAAAGAACTTCTAGAAAATACAATCAAATCTGCAGAAGGTACCATGTACCTTAAAAACTTAAGCACAAAAGCACCTGAAAGCTCCGTCCTTAATGACAGTTAAAAAACAAGCACTTATGTTCTAAATTACAATATTATATTTTAGTTAAAAACCTAACGGCGGCAGCATCCTCTCAGAGTAAGATTAAACATGTCTTGGGGAAGCAGCATACACAGCACTGTAAATCTGGACTACCCTTACAGATTATTTTACAGAGATTAGGATCCAATTATCGATGGCCTTAATTGTTTGATCTGAAGAAAGGCATCTCTATTTTTTTTAACATACTTTACAATGATGTTCCTGCAGTTTTGAGAACAGTGTTTTTAGTTGATTCTTCAAGTCAGTGTAATCAATTAAATAACAAAATATAATTGCTATTATATTTGTCTTTTAGGGCACCTAACCATATAGGGATGACTTTCTAAGAAGTTTCTCACCTTCATAGTTTTGGTACAAAAGACCAAAAATACAGGCTTTAAGATAATGCCTAGAGAGACTGACAGTGGTTATAAATTTCTTCAGATAGGACAAAAAATGTGCTCAGTGCAACAGTTTTTGTTCTGATTTCAAATCTATACATTAAGTGTATCTACTGTTACTGTCTCCAAATTTTAAAATTCCCTAGAAATTGTTACTTTCACATAATAATAGGTATTAGTCAATAGCCTAAAGTCCATCAGGAGTAATCCCTTTTACTCCATCATATTCACAGTAGTTTTGCTCTTGGCCTGGCCAGTTTTAAAACTCTTCATTAAGCAAAGGCAAAGATAATTTTATACGATATAAAGGCACAAAAATAGTCCCCATCTCTTTAGCTCTCTCCCTCCTTCTAGCGTCAGTTGAACCAGTGAACACAGAACCCCCCCCCCACACACACACACACATACACACACATATACACACACTCTCGGTACTGGTCCCCAGAGCATCAATTAAAAAAAAAAAAAAGTTTTACCCCTACGATTCTCTAGTCTACCCAGGAATGTTAAAAAAAAAAAAAAAATGGGGGAAAATACGAGAATCAATCTGCACCGCACCTCAGCCCCGCCCCATCGGGAAAAAGTGGGGGGTGGCGGGAGTGTGAAGGGGCAGAGAGGACAGAAAAGGCCAAGACTTCCAAGTCCCAGGTTCTCCATTCCATTTGTTCCGTCAGCTTCCACCGCAGCCAGAGACCCTGACCCTATTTTCTACCGCGCCTCCAGTTCCTCCCCACGCCACCATCATATACAGTGCCCAACCACTGAGTGCAGAGACCAGAGCCGGCCCTCTTCCTGTTCCAGTCCAGAACTGAAGGGGGGTTTCCCTGCGCCCTCTGCGACTCCGACATGTGCCCCCGGTACCTCCGAACAGACCAGAGAAGGGGAAGGTACATCGGGGGAGGGGTCTAAGAGACGCCGTTATTCCTTTTTCCTCCACGTTAGGAAAGCGCGCGAGCGGGGAGGGGCCGGAACAACAAATGCCAGTTACCTAACGGTCCGGCCTGGCCAGTCCGGCTCCTGAAGCCGACGCCGCGCGGACCGCAGAGGCGGCAGCGCAGCCACAGCCGCCCCGAGGGCTAGGCACAGAGGCAGGAGAGCCCGAGGTGATGGGAAGCGGGGGGTGGGGACTATGGTGAGCGACGTCGCCATGTTAGTGCCTTCTTTCTCCGTATCCCTACAGTCTCCAGTCCTGCGGCCCTCTCCTCATCACTACTCACCTTTCCAGCTCACTAGTTCATGCTCTTTTCGGTCGTTGGGAAGACCCAAGCTCCGCGGTGTTTACAAACTACCCCTAGAGGAAAGGGCTGAACCGCACTTTAAAGGCCACGGGCTCCCACAGGCTTCCGTCCTCTCTCGCGAGATCGGACTGACAACCCTTCTCTCCGCCCCACTCCCGGCATCCCTCCTTTCTTCTCGCGCCCCTCCCCTACACGCACACTCCCCTTCTAGCCTTCCTTCAGACGGAGCGCCTCCGGGTCAGGTGGTTCCGTCAGGCTTAAGGAAGGGGGTGGAACTTCAGGAGGGCAGGGAAAGGGGGGCGGGAACCAAGGGATACTCGGGCGCTGATTATTGGATAAAGAACTCGAAGGGCGGGAAGCAGTTATGGAGGGGGCGGGACCAGAGAGTCAAAAGAGCTGTATCTCTGTAACCCGCGAGCAACTGAAGACTGTGATTGGCAGACGGCTGGGAGGCGGGCGTGAGTGTGGGGCGCTGGAGCAGGTGGATGTTGAGGTCGCGTGAGGTTGATGGTGTGCAGGAAGGAAAGGTGAACTCTGGGAAGGCTGCGAGCGGCGGGAGAGAAAGCAGGAGTCCTCTGAGCCCAGCTCCGGAAACCTGGTATTTCCGTTGCTGTCACTTCCCGGTCCTAGGTAGAAAGGAGAGTAAAGCGTAGGGAGGCGCTCACCAAAACCCACCTTCCGGCTACAACTGAACCCTGAGACGGAGAGCTTCGGTTTAGAAGCGGAGTGTGCTGGAAATTAACTCTCGAGCCCCCAACATGTCTGAAATGGGAAAGATGTCAGTTCTGAAAATAAACGAGAAAGCCTTTACTATGAATGGCATTTTTTCGAATTTTACTATGCTGTAGCTGAAACTGATTGCTCCGGCTCTTAGCGCCCTGTACGTGATGTTAGCATATAATTATGTTCAAAGTAACTTACCAAAAGGAAATACAGTGCTTTACACTATATCTCCCTAACTTAAAATAGTAACAGGGACTTTTTTATAAGAGAAAACCTTCCATATTATGGTGTATCCTATTTTATCAATTTTCCTTTACTAAGTAGTTATAGGCAAAAATACATCAATTTTAGTAGAGATAATTTCAAATCTTTAGAACATGAACAACTCCGTGTTAACACTTTAGAGAAAACCAAAGGACACTAATACGGCATAGAAATAGCGCTCTTTCCACATTACTATCCTACTGCTTCACAGGTCGATGCAATACCAAGAAAATATCTGTCAAACTTTGAAGGTACCTGTTTAAAAACTGTGTGTGTGTGGGGGGGGGGGGGGTGTTATATTTGATTAACATGAAGGACAAAAGAGATCATATTTATTGTGCCGCAGTTGACACAAATACACTCCTACAAACTAGAAATCTGTGACTCTTTTTACAACTTAAATGTTTCAAATGTTAACTGTAGGGATATTGGTTGTTCAATAAATACACACTGGCACCGTTGAAAAGTATAGGGACCCCTGCGAAAATCTGCATTAGTTTTTTAAAAGCACATTTTTTCCAGTGCCTATTTTTCTGCTTATTAAGTGATGATTTCTAGTCTGTAGCAATTTTGTGATTTCAGTTTACATATAAACATATTTGCTCGACAATAAAAACTTCGCCTGCTAATGCAGGAGACATAAGAGACATGGGTTCAATCCCTGGGTTGGGAAGATCCCCTGGAGAAGAGAATGGCAACCCACTTTAATATTCTTGCTTGGAGAATTCCATGGACAGAGGAGCCTGGCAAGCTTTAGTCCATGGGGTCCCAAAGAGTCAGGCACAATTGAGCAACCAACACTTTCACTTTCATGAGTATAAACGGTACTCTCGAACATCTCCAAACTCAAGTGAAACAGAAACTGTTGGAAGATTGTGGAGCATGTATTTGACAGTTAAAGAACTGCAGTTCAGTAACGGTATCTGGCATTTAGCAGGTTTCCGGCCTGTATGCCTGTATGTGAGTCAACAAACCCCTCTTTTAAAACTAATATCATTACTCAAGAGACCTGAAAGAAGCCAAAGTATTGACACAGTTTATGTCTCAAATTAAAATGAAAGTACCATCCCTATATGTTAGTAACCCTGTAGTACTGTTAGTGTAGTGTAACATTGATTGTTAAAACCTCAGGAGCTCAGGGATTAGATCTGATAGAGTACCTGAAGAAATATGGATGGAGGTTTGTAACATTGTACAGGAGGCAGTGATCAAAACCATCCCCAAGAAAAAGAATGCAAAAAGGCAAACTGGTTGTCTGAGGAGGCCTTGCAAATAGTTGAGAAAACAAAGAAGTGAAAGGCAAAGGAAAAAAAGATATACCCATCTGAATGCAGAGTTCCAAAGATTAGCAAAGGGAGATAATAAAGCCTTCCTAAGTGAGGCCACAGGACTGGAAAAGGTCAATTTTCACTCCAATCCCAAAGAAAGGCAATGCCCAAGAATGCTCAAACTACCGCACAATTGCACTCATCTCACATGCTAGTAAAGTAATGCTCAAAATTCTCCAAGCCAGGCTTCAGCAATATGTGAACCATGAACTTCCTGATGTTCAAGCTGGTTTTAGAAAAGGCAGAGGAACCAGAGATCAAATTGCCAACATCCACTGGATCATGGTAAAAGCAAGAGAGTTCCAGAAAAACATCTATTTCTGCTTTATTGACTATGCCAAAGCCTTTGACTGTGTGGATCACAATAAACTGTGGAAAATTCTGAAAGAGATGGGAATACCAGACCACCTGATCTGCCTCTTGAGAAATTTGTATGCAGGTCAGGAAGCAACAGTTAGAACTGGACATGGAACAACAGACTGGTTCCAAATAGGAAAAGGAGTACGTCAAGGCTGTATATATTGTCAGCCCGCTTATTTAACTTATATGCTGAGTACATCATGAGAAACGCTGGACTGGAAGAAACACAAGCTGGAATCAAGATTGCCAGGAGAAATGTCAGTAACCTCAGATATGCAGATGACACCACCCTTATGGCAGAAAGTGAAGAGGAACTCAAAAGCCTCTTGATGAAAGTGAAAGTGGAGAGTGAAACAGTTGGCTTAAAGCTCAACATTCAGAAAACGAAGATCATGGCATCCAGTCCCATCACTTCATGGGAAATAGATGGGGAAACAGTGGAAACAGTGTCAGACTTTACTTTTTTGGGCTCCAAAATCACTGCAGATGGTGAGTGCAGCCATGAAATTAAAAGACGCTTACTCCTTGGAAGGAAAGTTATGACCAACCTACATAGCATATTCAAAAGCAGAGACATTCCTTTGTCAACAAAGGTCCATCTAGTCAAGGCTATGGTTTTTCCTGTGGTCATGTATGGATGTGAGAGTTGGACTGTGAAGAAGGCTGAGTGCCGAAGAATTGATGCTTTTGAACTGTGGTGTTGGAGAAGACTCTTGAGAGTCCCTCAACCAGTCCATTCTGAAGGACATCAGCCCTGGGATTTCTTTGGAAGGAATGATGCTAAAGCTGAAACTCCAGTACTTTGGCCACCTCATGCGAAGAGTTGACTCATTGGAAAAGACTCTGATGCTGGGAGGGATTGGGGGCAGGAGGAGAAGGGGACAACATAGGATGAGATGGCTGGATGGCATCACTGACTCAATGGACATGAGTCTGAGTGAACTCCGGGAGTTGGTGATGGACAGGGAGGCCTGGCGTGCTGCGATTCATGGGGTCGCAAAGTCGGACACGACTGAGCGACTGAACTGAACTGAAGTGAACAATTCAAAGAAATAGAGGAAAACAATAAAATGGGAAAGACTAGAAATCTCTTCAAGAAAATCAGAAATACCAAGGGAACATTTCATGCAAAGATGGGCACAATAAAGGACATAAACAGTAATGGACCTAACAGAAGCAGAAGAGATTAGGAAGAGGTGTCAGGAATACACAGAAGAACTAAAACAAGATCTTAATGACCTGGATAACCACAATGGTGTGTTTGATCAGTCACCTAGACCCAGACATCCTGGAGTGTGAAGTCAAGTGGGCCTTAGGACACATCACTAGGAACAAAGCTAGTGGAGGTGATGGAATTCCAGCTGAGCTATTTCAAATCCTAAATCGACTGAGTGGATCACAGCAAACTATAGAAAATTCTTAAAGAGAATACCAGACCACCTTGTGTGCCTCCTGAGAAACCTGTATGCAGGTCAAGAGGCAGTCAGAACGGACATAGAACAATGGACTGGTTCAAAATTGGGAAAGGAGTACAAGGCTATATACTGTCACCCTGCTTACTGAATACTGCCACATGTCACTCATGTCAATCAGTATACCCTGTATACTGTCACATGTCACTCATTTATAAGTGAGTTATAAATGTTACAGCATTTCAAATTAGATGAATTTAAAAAACATTTTCCATTCACTTATGTCAAAAATTTGAAATCCTTTTCTCTAGTTTTGATTCATTTTCAGTTGGCAGTAGGTTTGGTTTTAAATTTCTCCTCTTCATCCCTCCTCCTCCAGGACTTTGCCAAGTTGATAATTATCTAAATGGGTTAAAACATATTTTTTAAAAAAGTCTTTGGAAGTCCTTTTAGACAAGAGAAGAATCATTAGTAATACAGATGGTACCCTGATCTGTTGTGAGGATACATTTTGCTAATTTTCTAAAGAGAAAATATATCAAAACTGAAAAAACATAAAGGAGGTCAGAGGAGGACTTCCCTGGCTGTCTAGTGGTTAAGACTCCATGCTTCTAATGCAGGGAATTTGGGTTCAGTTCCTGGTTGGGGAACTAAGATCCCACATACCATGCAGCCAAAAAATTAGTAACTTTTTTAAAAATGAAGGAGGTCAGAGGGAAAAACGGGTGTAATGAATGCAAATCTGTTACATATACATGTAGCAGTTTAGCATAGCAAAGTAGCTCACTTTATCTACATCTAGTTCCACAACAGTTCCTTCACTATAGCTTTTCTGCAATGGAGAAAACATTAGGTGTGTACAAAATGCAGTCAGTATTTTCAGTTCTGATCCTGTGAACTTGTAAGCTCACTATTTATGCATAGTCTCATAAAATTTTTCTCACTTTCTCGTTTCTCAATATCCCTGAGAGCTCTAAAGTTCTTTGCAAGTTTTTTTTTACAAGGGCAGGAAACTTCTGGACTGCTTCTTTGCCTGTCTTATTGTTCCTCATATGTATCTATCTAACTTACTCCTAGGAAAATTAGTGAGGACCTGGTGAATCACCTTTAAGAAACTAGCATGACTTCTGAATAAAACTGGTATTCATTCGATACAAGGAGAGACTATTTGAAGAAAACGCCTTTCTGTTGAAAAGTGTCCGTTACTAAATAAACACAAGAAAAAACGGTGGCCTCTAAATGCTCTCAAAACTTTCCCAATGCCACAGAATGTTATGTTTCCATCTTATTTATAAGTATTTATGTGATTATTAATCCAAAAATGTTATTGCTCATAAGAATGCTACTAAAACCCTACTATATATACAGATAGATAAATATCTATCTATAAAGAGTAAAATGGGAAGATTTATAAGATGTAGTTTCTGTTTGTAACTAAACAAAACATAGCATAGTCCAGGGCATCCCTTATGTCTGCCTTGGACTAGGTGAAAGAGTCTCCATTTTCACAGGTATCCTCAAGGTGCAACTCAGTACAGTGGTTTAGATTTGCCTGTGGAATCAGGAAGGGTGTGTTTATGTGTGTCTGTGTGGTGTGAAGCAGAATACTTACGCACCCACCTGATATCTGAAAGATGAGGACTGCATAGCCTAAGACACTTCAGTTGATTTTGGGGGTAGCTTCTATCTCGTAGCAGATTCTCTCTCTTGTACACTGCCAGAGTTTTCTTGTACACTGCCAGCCATGCCCTATGATATAGTTATCTCTTAGCACTTGTTCTCACCATGGAAATTTCCATTCTGAACATTTCAAGTGCAAGGAAGACCACTACACACCTCCCACCCCCAATCTTTGGTTCTCAAAAGAATTTATCATTGTGTGTGGCATTGTGGAGCTGTATTTATCTTCAAATTACACTAATTAGCTTATGCCAGCTTCAGTGACACCAGCCCAAAGAAAGAGAATGGAATTTAAGGCCTCATTTCGTCCTTCATCTCAATGACTTCTCTTATCTCTCTCATCCCACTCTCTACAAAGAGGGTTTGTCATCATTATGGTCTGCTTTCCACACACTATTAAATTACCAGTAAAAGTAGATAGAACTACTCCCAGAATGAAGACTTTTATCTGTCCTTTGTGTCTACCCTTCCTGGCTCCCCATATCTAGACTACTTATCAACCTGAGGCCCAAGTAAGACCAAAACCATGAGTTCCTTATTTATCAGAAACCAAGGTAGGTCTAGTCATATGGACTCTCCTGGGCCCTAGCTAATACCTAGCTCTTTCCAGTTACCTTCTTACCTTGGACACAGTCTCTCAGGTTAACTGTCAACCAAATGCTTTGTCTATTTTTCATCAAGTGTCAATATTTACAGAACATAAAACATGCTCAATATGTTAGGCACTGTTCCTGGCCCTAAGACCACAACAATAAACAAGGCAAAGTCCTCTAAGCAGATCCTCATGGTGGGAGGAGGGGCAACACAGTACATATATAAATAGTAAGATAACTCAGTGGTAAGTGCTGTGGAGAAAATAAAGCAGGAGTGTGATAACATGCAGTATGATAAGCTTACTCCTTTTATACAACTTTACAGGACTTGAGAACTACAGATAGTTTAGACCTCTCTAGAGAAGTAGATAAATGCTTTAAACTGTCCTTTAGATACAAGTCTTGAGGGAATAATACTGAGCTGTCCAGCATCCGAGAGACTCAGCCAACCTATGCAGCTATTTGAGGGCGCAAATCCTGTGACTTTTTTTTTTCCTGTGACTTTTTTATAAGAGGAGCAGATCCTGGAATTTCCATGGATGGGAATTGCTGACTAAATGCTTTTTGTTCAAAAGCAGCCACTGACAACAACCATGAGTCCTTTTAGGAGTCTCTACCAAGATCTGCTGCAGGATGATAGCTAACGCTAATAGGCAGAACAATCAGGAGCTCTTGGATTTACGAGTCCCTGTTGATCTTAGGTCAGTTCTCCCCTTCATTATTGTTGAGAAAGAAGCTCTAAATTACAAAATATCTAAGAGACAGATTACTTACATCATTTGGGAGAAAGAAGTATAGATTCTTGCCAAGAACCAATGCCAATTTTTCGAGGTTATAAAGAGATTGATAGCTAAAAGGATATGACCTAGGGAGACAGGTTACTCTCAATTTACAAAATTGACATTTCTATAGATTTTTGAGATGTGTATTGAAGCCTGTTTTCTCTCTGACAAATTAGACCAGTGGTTCTCAACTTCCTGACTTTGGGACCCTGTACCTCATAACCACATGTTAACCTAAGTAACATTTTGGGGAAAAATAATTATATTTTCCAAAACAAAAGGAATAAAATTGTTTTCATTTTCGCAAATTATTATGTCATGCTTAAGAGAAGATAGTTGCATTATTGTATCTTCTTCTGCACTTGATTTGCAGTTGAAGCATATGATGAAAATCTAGCCTCACGGAGTTAAGTATATGGAAGAGAGGACCTCATGAACTCCCTGAAGAGCTCTTGGGGCTCTCAGAATTCTCAGACCACACTTTAAGAATCACTGCAGTGTATCACTGCATAATGTATCACTACAAGTGGTACATTGCAATGCTGCTGCTAAGTCACTTCAGTCGTGTCTGACTCTGTGCGACCCCAAAGACGGCAGCCCACGAGGCTCCCCCGACCCTGGGATTCTCCAGGCAAGAACACTGGAGTGGGTTGCCATTTCCTTCTCCAATGCACGAAAGTGAAAAGTGAAAGTGAAGTTGCTCAGCCGTGTCCGACTCTTCCCGACCCCATGGACTACAGCCCACCAGGCCCTCCGTCCATGGGATTTTCCAGGCAAGAGTACTGGAGTGGGGTGCCATTGCCTTCTCCGGGTACACTGCAATAGGGAGGAGAAAATAAGTCTCCCAACGAGTGAGTTGACAGCTTTTTGAAAGATAAAGGAGTCTGAGTTGTGGCATGCTGGCAATTGTAGTATTCTGGTAGTGCTTCTTTGAGAAGCACTGTAAGCTTTGAGTTTAATGTATTAATATATAATCTGGGTTCCTTGTTAAAATTCAGATTCTGACTCAAAAGATCTGCTGTGAGGCTCCAGAACCTATAGTTCTAACAAGCTCCCAGATACTAATGGTGCTGATCCATGGACATCACTTTGAGTAGCAATGTTCAAGTAAATTATGATATACATATCACCAGAAAACCTGTAGGACTATGCACAAGTGAGCTTCTGTGTGTGAGGGAAGTGCAGGATGGGGACAAGTGGAGGAGACAGAGAAGTATAAACAAACTCATTCTAAATACTTAAAAAAAAAAACTATTAAGATGCTATGGTTTCTTATAAATCCTATTCAGTTCAGTTGCTCAGTCATGTCTGACTCTGTGATCCCATGGACTACAGCACGCCAGACTTCCCTGTCCATCACCAACTCTTGGAGCCTCCTCAAACTCATGTCCATCACATCGGTGATGCCATCCAACCATCTCATTCTCTGTCGTCCCCTTCTCCTCCCGCCTTCAATCTTTCCCAGCATCAGGGTCTTTTCCAATGAGTCAATTCTTCACATCAGGTAGCCAAAGTATTGGAGTTTCAGTTTCAGCATCAGTCCTTCCAATGAATAAATCCTATACTATAACAGATTTTCACTACTACTTGTTAACTATCAAAGCAAGCTAAGGCATAATATTGCTATTTGTTGAGGCAGAGGAGAATGGTATTAGATCTGAAAAAAAAATTTTTTTTGCCCCTAATAATTGGGCAAGTAGTGATAGACTGTCTCTGAAGTTCATAGTATTATCAATACCATGAAATTATGAAATTTATATATTATCAGCCTGTACAGAAATTCAGCAACTCATTCATTATTTCATGTGTCAGATCAGATCAGATCAGTCGCTCAGTCATGTCCGACTCTTTGCGACGCCATGAATCGCAGCACGCCAGGCCTCCCTGTCCATCACCAACTCCCGGAGTTCACTCAGACTCATGTCCATTGAGTCAGTGATGCCATCCAGCCATCTCATTCTCTGTCGTCCCCTTTTCCTCTTGCCCCCAATCCCTCCCAGCATCAGAGTCTTTTCCAATGAGTCAACTTTTCACATGAGGTGGCCAAAGTACTGGAGTTTCAGCTTTAGCATCATTCCTTCCAAAGAAATCCCAGGGCTGATGTCCTTCAGAATGGACTGGTTGAGGGACTCTCAAGAGTCTTCTCCAACACCACAGTTCAAAAGCATCAATTCTTCTGCGCTCAGCCTTCTTCACAGTCCAGCTCTCACATCCATACATGACCACAGGAAAAACCATAGCCTTGACTAGACGGACCTTTGTTGGCAAAGTAATATCTCTGCTTTTGAATATGCTATGTAGGTTGGTCATAACTTTCCTTCCAAGGAGTAAGCGTCTTTTAATTTCATGGCTGCACTCACCATCTGCAGTGATTTTGGAGCCCAGAAAAATAAAGTCTGACACTGTTTCCACTGTTTCCCCATCTATTTGTCATGAAGTGATGGGACCGGATGCCATGATCTTCGTTTTCTGAATGTTGAGCTTTAAGCCAACTTTTTCACTCTCCACTTTCACCTTCATCAAAAGGCTTTTGAGTTCCTCTTCACTTTCTGCCATAAGGGTGGTGTCATCTGCATATCTGAGGTTATTGATATTTCTCCCAGCAATCTTGATTCCAGCTTGTGTTTCTTCCAGTCCAGCATTTCTCATGATGTACTCAGCATATAAATTAAATAAGCAGGGTGACAATATACAGCTTTGATGTACTCCTTTTCCTATTTGAACCAGTCTGTTGTTCCATGTCCAGTTCTAACTGTTGCTTCCTGGCCTGCATACAAATTTCTCAAGAGGCAGATCAGGTGGTCTGGTATTCCCATCTCTTTCAGAATATTCCACAGTTTATTGTGATCCACACAGTCAAAGGCTTTGGCATAGTCGATAAAGCAGAAATAGATATTTTTCTGGAACTCTCTTGCTTTTTCCATGATCCAGAGCATGTTGGCAATTTGATCTCTGGTTCCTCTGCCTTTCCTAAAACCAGCTTGAACATCAGGAAGTTCACAGTTTATGTATTGCTGAAGCCTGGCTTGGAGAATTTTAAGCATTACTTTACTAGCGTGTGAGATGAGTGCAATTGTGCAGTAGTTTGAGCATTCTTGGGTATTGCCTTTCTTTGGGATTGGAATGAAAACTGACCTTTTCCAGTCCTGTGGCCACTGCTGGGTTTTCCAAATTTGCTGGCATATTGAGTGCAGCACTTTCAGAGCATCATATTTCAGGATTTGGAATAGCTCAACTGGAATTCTATCACCTCCACTAGCTTTGTTCATAGTGATGCTTTCTAAGGCCCACTTGACTTCACATTCCAGGATGTCTGGCTCTAGGTCAGTGATCACACCATCGTGATTATCTGGGTCATGAAGATCTTTTTTGTACAGTTCTTCTGTGTATTCTTGCCATCTCTTCTTAATATCTTCTGCTTCTGTTAGGTCCATACCATTTCTGTCCTTTATCAAGCCCATCTTTGCATGAAATGTTCCTTTGATATCTCTGATTTTCTTGAAGAGACCTCTAGTCTTTCCCATTCTGTTGTTTTCCTCTATTTCTTTGCATTGATCACTGAAGAAGACTTTCTTATCTCTTCTTGCTATTCTTTGGAACTCTGTATTCAGATGTTTATATCTTTCCTTTTCTCCTTTGCTTTTCACTTCTCTTCTTTTCACAGCTATTTGTAAGGTCTCCTCAGATAGCCATTTTGCTTTTTTGCATTTCTTTTCCATGGGGATGGTCTTGATCCCTGTCTCCTGTACAATGTCACGAACCTCATTCCATGGCTTATCAGGCACTCTATCTATCAGATCTAGGCCCTTAAATCTATTTCTCACTTCCACTGTATAATCATAAGGGATTTGATTTAGGTCATACCTGAATGGTCTAGTGGTTTTTCCTACTTTCTTCAATTTAAGTCTGAATTTGGCAATAAGGAGTTCATGGTCTGAGCCACAGTCAGCTCCTGGTCTTGTTTTTGCTGACTATATAGAGCGTCTCCATCTTTGGCTGCAAAGAATATAATCAATATGATTTTGGTGTTGACCATCTGGTGATGTGCATGTATAGAGTCTTCTCTTGTGTTGTTGAAAGAGGGTGTTTGTTATGACCAGTGCATTTTCTTGGCAAAACTCTATTAGTCTTTGCCCTGCTTCATTCTGTATTCCAAGGCCAAATTTGCCTGTTACTCCAGATGTTTCTTGACTTCCTACTTTTGCATTCCAGTCCCCTATAATGAAAAAGACATCTTTTTTGGGTGTTAGTTCTAATAGGTCTTGTAGGTCTTCATAGACCCGTTCAACTTCAGCTTCTTCAGCATTACTGGTTGGGGCATAGACTTGGATTACTGTGATATTGAATGGTTTGCCTTGGAAACGAACAGAGATCATTCTGTCATTTTTGAGATTGCATCCAAGTACTGCATTTCGGACTCTTTTGTTGACCATGATGGCTACTCCATTTCTTCTGAGGGATTCCTGCCCACAGTAGTAGATATAATGGTCATCTGAGTTAAATTCACCCATTCCAGTCCATTTCAGTTCGCTGATTCCTAGAATGTCCACATTCACTCTTGCCATCTCCTGTTTGACCACTTCCAATTTGCCTTGATTCATGGACCTGACATTCCAGGTTCCTATGCAATATTGCTCTTCACAGCATCGGACCTTGCTTCTATCCCAGTCACATTCACAGCTGGGTATTCTTTTTGCTTTGGCTCCATCCCTTCATTCTTTCTGGAGTTATTTCTCCACTGATCTCCAGTAGCATATTGGGCACCTACTGACCTGGGGAGTTTCTCTAGGTTTTGCAGAGGATAGTACTGCAATAAAACAAACTTTTCTTTACTTATCAAGCAAACAAAACCATATTAGCTAAAATAATCAAACAGAATTTTAAACTTACTAGAAGCATGAGATAGTTTGATTCTTAAATGTTATTTCCCATTTTTCTACAATTCTTCCTTAAGCTTAACTTCAATAACATTAATTTCTACCCAACTTTAGCTGTTCAGCAACTTACCCACAAAATGTCATCATTCCTTGGATCATACCTTACTTCTGAGATCTTGAACACTGAAATTTGAAGAATTTGTCTAAACATTGAAAGGATCTTCAACCTTATTGAAATCTCTAGGCCCTTAATCCCTCCCTTTCAAAAGTTTTTGATAAAATACACATAAAATTTACCATCTTAACCATTTTAAGTATACATTTCAGTCATTAAATACATTCATAGTATTGTGCAAGCATCACCACCATCCATCTCCATAACTCTTTCCATCTGGTAAAATTAAAACTCTATACCCATTAATGTATAGCCACCCCCGCAACTTCCCCCACCTCAGCCCCTAACAACCATGATTCTTTTTGTCTCCATGATTTTGACTACTCTCATTTTTTTTTTTTTTTTTGAGGAACATCATACTATTTTTACAGCAGCCATACTATTTTACATTTCTACTTACTGTGCATAAGGATTCCATTGTCTCCCTGTCATGTCAACTATGTAATTTTTTGATGTAACTATTCTAGTGGGTTATTTGCATTTCAAGGAAAGCAACAGAATGGGAAAGACTAGAGATCTCTTCAAGAAAATTAGAGATACCAAGGGAACATTTCATGCAAATATGGGCTCGATAAAGGACAGAAATGGTATGGACCTAGCAGAAGCAGAAGACATTAAGAAGAGGTGGCAAGAATATACAGAAGAACTGTACAAAAAAGATCTTCACAACCCAGATAATCATGATGGTGTGATCACTGACCTAGAGCCAGATTTCCTGGAATGTGAAGTCAAGTGGGCCTTAGAAAGCATCACTATGAACAAAGCTAGTGGAGGTAATGGAATTCCAGTTGAGCTATTTGAAATCCTGAAAGATGATGCTGTGAAAGTGCTGCACTCAATATGCCAGCAAGTTTGGAAAACTCAGCAGTGGCCACAGGACTGGAAAAGGTCAGTTTTCATTCCAATCCCAAAGAAAGGCAATACCCAAGAATGCTCAAACTACTGCACAATTGCACTCATCTCACACACTAGTAAAGTAATGCTCAAAACTCTCCAAGCCAGGCTTCAGCAATATGTGAACTGTGAACTTCCTGATGTCCAAGCTGGTTTTAGGAAAGGCAGAGGAACCAGAGATCAAATTGCCAACATGCGCTGGATCATGGAAAAAGCAAGCGAGTTCCAGAAAAACATCTATTTCTGCTTTATCAACTATGCCAAAGCCTTTGACTGTGTGGATCACAATTAACTGTGGAAGATTCTGAAAGAGATGGGAATACCAGACCACCTGACCTGCCTCTTGAGAAATCTGTATGCAGGTCAGGAAGTAACAGTTGGACCTGGACATGGAACAACAGACTGGTTCCAAATAGGAAAGGGAGTACGTCTAGGCTGTATATTGTCACCCTGCTTATTTAACTTATATGCAGAGTACATCATGAGAAATGCTGGACTGGAAGAAACACAAGCTGGAATCAAGATTGCTGGGAGAAATATCAATAACCTCAGATATGCAGATGACACCACCCTTATGGCAGAAAGTGAAGAGGAACTCAAAAGCCTCTTGATGAAGGTGAAAGTGGAGAGTGAAAAAGTTGGCTTAAAGCTCAACATTCAGAAAACGAAGATCATGGCATCCGGTCCCATCACTTCATGACAAATAGATGGGGAAACAGTGGAAACAGTGTCAGACGTTACTTTTTTGGGCTCCAAAATCACTGCAGATGGTGAGTGCAGCCATGAAATTAAAAGACGCTTACTCCTTGGAAGGAAAGTTATGACCAACCTACATAGCATATTCAAAAGCAGAGATATTACTTTGCCAACAAAGGTCCGTCTAGTCAAGGCTATGGTTTTTCCTGTGGTCATGTATGGATGTGAGAGTTGGACTGTGAAGAAGGCTAAGCGCTGAAGAATGGATGCTTTTGAACTGTGGTGTTGGAGAAGACTCTTGAGAGTCCCTTGGACTGCAAAGAGATCCAACAAGTCCATTCTGAAGGAGATCAGCCCTGGGATTTCTTTGGAAGGAATGATGCTAAAGCTGAAACTCCAGTACTTTGGCCACCTCATGCGAAGAGTTGACTCACTGGAAAAGACTCTGATGCTGGGAGGGATTGGGGGCAGGAGGAGAAGGGGACGACAGAGGATGAGATGGCTGGATGGCATCACTGACTCGATGGATGTGAGTCTGAGTGAACTCCGGGAGTTGGTTATGGACAGGGAGGCCTGCCGTGCTGCGATTCATGGGGTCGCAAAGAGTCGGACACGACTGAGCGAGTGATCTAATCTGGAAATCAGATTATCTTCCTTCTATAAGATTTAATTGTTTGATTGTTGTGCGCTCTTGGGCCAAGGATCAATCAGCCTGATGTGTAAACTTAAGGTATTCCCAGGTCTTTTTGAGTCTGTGGTCACTGTCCTTACTCCTGCTCTGCACTTCTTTTATTCACGTACACTGCATATCATATACATCTCCCCTTTTCGAGCTCATAAGTCTTTAAGAGTATGCTTCAATCTTGACCATAACTGGCTCCAGTCCATCCTACACACTGTTCTTGTATTAAACTTTAAGCAGATCTAGACCTTCAATAGCTGGCTGTGGTCAAATGAATTCCATCTGCCAGATTACATAATTTGGCCTCAGTTTACCTTTGTAGCCTTATCTTATACTATTTCCCTACCCTGGCAGTTGTTTCTGATGAACTTTACCTCATGCTATTCACTGGCTAAGATATCCTCCTAATCTGGGCTTTCTTCATTCCACCAGTTCAAGGTTTTGTATTAATTTGTAGAAAAATAACTCTTCTTCATGTAATTCCATCACTAGAAAACTCTTCCTACCCCTTGTGAACATCGTAGTACTTTCTGCCATTTTCTGCAACTCACCATTCTACTTTGTTTCAGGTATTTCCCTGAGTGTCTAGTGTTTGTGGCTAGATGACAAGATTCTCTTTAGTTACACTTTATATTCAAATCTGCATTTGAGGTTAATCCCAAAGGCATCAAAAATACCACATTTTTGCAATGAGGAAAGGTAACAACGTGTCACTAAACAGGTACACATGGAAATCTGAAATACCATTAGGAACAACATTCTTCTACCACTCTTGGGTGGTGGGGTCTCTTGGAGTATTTAAACAGGCCAAACTCTTATCAACATGGAAAACTCTTTTGGTCTTTGATGTGAAAACATCTTTATGGGCCTCTGTTCAGAAACTAAGAAGTTAGTGAAAAGCAAACACCATTAATATTTGCTAGTAAGGCTGGTAGCACTTGCTGCAAAAATGTTGTACAATAAACATTTCTGCTGTTAAAGGTATATTCCAGTGTTGGAAACTTGTTATTTTAAGTAAGATAAAATTGCCTGTGGTTACACTGCTAAGTTATACTTATTTTCTAAGACAGAAACTTAGAAGCCAAGCAGCCATAGCATAATTTCCTTTTCATTCTCAGGGGATTTCCTCAGCTAAGGGCATGTCTTTTAAGAAACCTGTTCCATAATTAATGTTTCAGGCCTCTTTAACCACCAAACCAGCACTAAGAGTAGGTTTTGGTTTGTCTGATTTAAGTTGATCTTATTTAAAATGAACTGGGGACTTTGCTGGTGGTCCAGTGGTGGACTCCGGGCTCCCAATGCAGAGGACCCAGGTTAGATTGCTGCTCAGGGCCTAGATCCTACATACCTCAACTAAGAGTTCGCATGCCATAACTAAAGATCCTGCATGCTGCATATAAGACCTGGCACAGCCAAATAGTTTAAATTAATTATGGCTTTAAAAGTTAATAAAATAAAATGAACTTGTTACAAAGGATTGGTTAATCTAAGTATTTCCCTAAGGCTTCAAAACTTTGGTATGACTTTACAATCTGGACTTTATGTTAATTATACAGTACTTCTTAAGTTGTAAAATGCATATTCTTTCAACCATTTTAAAGTGTATAATTCAGTGGCACTTGGTACATTTACAGTGTTGTACAACCATCACCAGAACACTGATTACCCCAAAAAGAATCACCACAACCATTAAGCAGGCACTTCCCAATCTTCTCCCACTAGCCTTTAGTAACCACCAATCTGCTTTGTCTCTGTGGACTTCTGTTTTTTGATGCACTGCAAGGCTTGTGGGGTTTTAGTTCTCCAACCAGGGGTCAAAGCTTGGTTCTCAGCAGTCAAAGTCCAGAGTCCTAACTACTGGACCACCAGGGAATTCCGTGTCTCTATGGATCTGCCTATTCTGAGTATTTCATGTAATAGAATCATATAATATGCAGCCTTACTGTGTCTGGCTTCTTTCATTTAGTCTGTTTCCAAGGTTCATTCATGTTGTAACACTTATCAGTACCTCCTTCCTTTCTATGGCTGAATATTCCATTACATGGATATACCACATCTTATCATCAGTTTATGCAAACACCATCGTTTGTTCATCCAAACATCAATTTGGTTGTTTCCACCTTTTGGCTGCTGTGAACAGTGCACTATGAAATCCGTATATAAAGCTTTTGCTTGAATGCTTGTAATTTTTTGGGGTATATACCAAGGTGTGGAATTGCTGGGTCATATAATACATATAATACTTCTCATTTAAATTGCTGAATTCAAATACTGAGGGGTACTATTTATGAAAATAGTGAAGGCTCCAGGAAATTATGATGATAACACACATTAGATGATTAACCAAAAAGTGGCAGTAGCTCTAGCTCTATAGTTTTTGACACTAGGTAGTGGGAAGGATCAGAGAAGGCAATGGCACCCCACTCCAGTACTCTTGCCTGGAAAATCCCATGGATGGAGGAGCCTGGTAGGCTGCAGTCCATGGGATCGCAAAGAGTAAGACATGACTGAGCAACTTCATGTTTCACTTTCATGCATTGGAGAAGGAAATGGCAACCCACTTCAGTGTTCTTGTCTGGAGAATCCCAGGGACAGGGGTGCCTGGTGGGCTGCCATCTATGGGGTCACACAGAGTGAAGTTGGGGGACACGACTAAAGTGACTTAGCAGTAGCAGCAGCAGTGGAAAGGATATGGAATAGTTAGTGATTCTCAAATAGTGTGCACAAAAATTACCTGGCACTTTTTAAAAAATGCAGATGTCTGAGTCTCAAGGCCAAATACTCTAATTCAGTAGGTCTGGAGCCTAGAATTTTATAGACATCCTAGATGATTCTGATGGAGATGGTCTTTCCACTGCACTTTAACAAACCCTTGAAGCTGATGGCTTTTTCTCAACTGAAATCAGATTAGGCAGAAGGGATTAAAGGAGTAAAATGAAGCTTTCTCAACTCTCATCTTAATCTTTTATAGAAACCCTGCAACTGCGATGACAAACAATGTATCTGCTGAGGAAATAATGTATCTGCTGTGAGGAAAACTCAAGTCTAAGGCTTTCTTAATTTTAATAGGCAAAACTTGACCAATAAGCAACACATATTACTACAAATAAAATACTACTGAAAGCGAAAGAAAGTGAAGTCGCTCAGTTGTGTACAACTCTTTTCAACCCCATGGACTGTAGCCTACCAGTCTCCTCCATCCATGGAATTTTCTAGGCAAGAGTACTGGAGTGGGTTGCCATTTCCTTCTCCAGGGGATCTTCCCAACCCAGGGATTGAACCCGGGTCTCCTGCATTGCAGGCAGACGCTTTATCATCTGAGCCACCAGGGAAGCCCATAACTGAACCAGTTGTCATTCCCAAGACTCCTATTATAAGCATTTGTTAGTATCAAAGATAAGCAATGCTATAGCAACTTTTGGTTTTAAATTGTAGCCAATTCAGTCTACTTTTTGATATTGAGTTTCTTCTAAGAAGACAGATAAGACTCACTATAGACACACAATTGCTTAATGTGAGACTTACTGACAATCAAAAATTGCCTCCCTAATCCCAACACCCATTTAATAAAGTTTCAATTCCTAAAAACACGACATGATTTATTTTTAGATCCAGGTGTGTAAGACCAGCCAAGTTAGTCTTGGAAGGTAATACTGCTTCCAAGTATTGTAATTCATATTAGCCCTTAAAAACATAAAACCATCTTAAGTAATTAACTATTCTGATTTAATCATATTTCATAGAAGCTCAAAGCACTCAAACATTTCCCCTTTATTTGAATAAACTGAAGCCCTATAATTTACAATGTGCAAAACATTAAAATAATTCCCATAAAAATTATATTAGCATATTTTCCATCATCAGGGACTGGTACAGCCTCTGCCTGAATACATGGTCTTCTCAATGATGATCTAAATTTAAATTCAGGTAAATACAAATCACAGAAAAAATTAAAGTTTTCATCTTTAATGAAATGACTTTGGAAATAACATACATTTCCATGACACCAACACTATAGTTTTCAGAGTCACAGTAAGATACACAGAATTATATCCTTAATTAATATGAATGCCAACATTTCAAGCAGTAATCTGTTACATGGCAAACAAAATCAAGAAAGCAACCATCAAACAAAAGAGACCCATAGCTTCAGACAAGGCAAATCCCAGGATAGCATATGAGAACAGCTGCTGCTTCAGTGAAGGGTTTCTAAAAGAGACAACACATATTATTCAAATTTTAGCATGGCTGATAAATGTTAAAGAACCAGATTATTAGTTTTGGGTTCTTTGTAACCTGAAAAGTACTGGCATAGCGTTCTGCCCAGATCTCTTTTGGTTCTGCCTGTGACATTCCTTTCCCCTCATTCCTAATCATATGGGAAAAGGGAGGCATTATCTCCCTATGTCAATAGTCAGTTTTCATCCATTATGAAGGATTCTGACCTTCTTATCCCCATAAAAGTATGTTTTAAGATTTGATAGTTTAAATAAAAGGTCTTAAATAATAAAATGGAGACTGGTATTTTTTTAATGCATGAGCTCTCTTGCTTTGACTTTAGATAAGGAGTTTCTCTAGTCCTTAATAGGTATACTGAAGTCTCTCCAAGGGGTTTTGGGAGCAGTGACAATGCATGCAAAGTACTCAAAATGTAATGCAAGACACAGAAAGGCGCTTAATAGAAAGTAGCTATTATTATTTCACTAGTTTTCTAAGTTTCGAACTATTTCAAACATGTTTCAAACTATTTCTTTGGCAATAGAAATTACCTGGCATAACCAATGATGAGACTGCCAAAGACTGTTCCAATACCAGCACCAGAACCAGCCACTCCTACTGTGGCAGCACCCGCACCGATAAATTTGGCTGCAGTATCAATGTCTCTGTTGACCGCAGTGGTCTGAAACTCCCTTTGGATTAACTGAGACACACCATTCTGGGTGCCATTAAATACCGTAGAGCCCTAGAGAGCAGGAAATAAAAGCAAAGGTCAAATCAGTAATCATAGTTAGCTATTTTAATCATGGTACTGTCAAAATGATAACCACTTCTCTATATTTGTAGCTGAGTTTGAATAGAAGATGGTGTGGCACAAGGGAAAACTCTAGGGCTTAGAATAATTCCAGTCTTGCAGAAAAGGAACAACAGTATCTACACCAGACAAGGTCTTTGAAAATTAAGAAACAGTGTATGTGCATATGCTGTTTAATAGAGTAGGCTGTTCAGTAACTGTTGTTATCAAAATCATAAACACCAGCAAGTCAAAATTATACACTTAAGTATATATATTAATTATACTTCCTGGCCAAAATTCAGGTGACTAAGTTTTGGATAAAGTTTCTTTCATTGGCTCATCCTCTGCAAATTTTTTGGATGAAAGGGTGGCAAGGACTGCCTAAAACCATTCATTAATGAGGTTTTCCCCCTTTGCTGTGATAAAGACCCTAAGACTTCTTTGGTAGCATTAGTTAATTTTACCTCTCCAGTCCTAGTCTCTGGTCGAGATAACACTGATGCAGAAATTGGTCTGTATGCAACTCTGGATCCAGCTCTGATCTGTTCATGAAAAAGATTCCATGTTATTAAGACAACAGATATGACTTCAAGGACCCTTCCCACACCATGAATTCTAAAAAGGCAAGTTGCAAAAATGAGTCAGAAACATCATGACTTTTCTCTATTGATTCTTATTCTGGCTTTTTGATCATGTCTCAATGCATGAAGCAATTTTAACAAAACTGTTAATGAAATTTTAAAACTTATTCATAATGTATTTGTAATACTCTGAACAAAACTTTTAATAACAATTAGTTAGAAAGAGTAAGTATTGCTTTTAAAATTTCAATTATTGTAGCGCCACAATTCAGATCAGAAAACCAGCAATAAATACCCCACATTCTTTGGTAAGTTAAGTGGATCAACAAGTACTATACACGCTTGTCATTTTAAATAGCCCATTAGTTAAAATGAGCTTCCGCTATTTCTAAGATTATTCCTATATGTCCATTAATCATAAAATTAAAATTTTTATGTTGAATTAAATAGTTTAAACAATTCCACATTGGTGGAAGAACAATCTTTTAAACAGTCTGACCATAAGGACATATTCCTGCCCTTGAGTGTCCACTAAGGTCACAGAAAATTCCTTCAGAACCGAGACCTGATTCTCTAAGATAAACCCCCCAGATCTTCACACAAAGTGCCCCAAAATAGTTTTGGAAATAACACCCCAAAGGCAGGAGAAACTTTCGGCTCCTGCACTAGCCGCCTCCGCCCACACAAGGTGAGGCAAAGTTCCTCCCTCTGCAGCATCGAGTTTGACCTACAGATCGTAATGGAGACCGCAGCAGTAGCGAACGTAGGCCTCGAGGCCCCTTCCACCCTTCTCTGCACCCCAACCCTCGCGTGCCCCGATCCAACAGGGTGTCGGAGGAGGTGGGGGAGGGGCCGTTCCAGGACAAGGAGCAAGGAGGGTTTGACCTACACCTAGCTGGGCCTGACAACTAGGCCTCGGCAGTTCTCCATAGCCAGAGTGGAGGGGAGGAGCGAAATAAGAAACCCCAGGAAGAAACAGGAAAGGGATAAAAAGACAGGTTAAGAGGCGTGAGGGAACTGTCCCGAAAGGGCCGTGAGTTCCACGCGGAGGTGACCCATTCAACAACGTGGACGTCGGGCCAAGAGGTCGGGCCCTCGAGCTCCGGGCCCAGTCTGGGCTACGCACCAGAGCTGGGGTGCAGGCAAGCTTGGCGCAGGCGAACATCTTGCACTCTTCGGGGCAGCGCAGCTGGAGGACTTGGGTGACAGGAGACGTGGGCTCCTCTCCCGCTTCCTCTCTGCGGAGGCAAAGAGGCTTAAGGTCAAGTGTCCTCCGAGGGCCCGTACTTCCACCCAAGTCCCTCGGGTTCCCGTGCACGCGGTCAGCTGGGGCCCAGCGCCAAACGAGGCGCCGGCAGAATGAATGGGTCCCTCTGGGGCGCGGCTCCACCACGGCCAGACCCGGCTTCCGCGCCCTCCGCTTACCTTCCAGGGAGGTGGCGGCGTCCGCGGCGGCAGAGGTCGAAGGAATGGGGCTGGGCGCGCAAGCGCAGTCCCGCTCTTATCCGCGCCGCAGCACCCGGATGGAGAAGGCGGGGAATTGGGTGCAGCCCGGAAAACGCTCAAGGTCATTTGAAACAACTTTATTGGTAACCAGTCCGGAAGGACAGAGACAGCCGCCCCAAGATGGAGTGGCGGGTAGAAGAGGGGTGAAGGAGAGACAAAAAGTAGATATTGAAAACTAGCCCAGGGAGAGGGAACCGAACGGATTATTTCGCCTTTGATCTAAGCTGGTCGCAGGACAGTGGGACTTAATCCTTCAGTTGACTTTCTTAATGAGATTTGGCCTTTTATCAGTTGGTAGGTTTCTTTCCTAAAAGAGATCCCTTCCTGGTCATTCTTTGTGAAAATAGGACTCTGTGGGGAAACGGTTCATTCACTGCTTAGCAGAAAGTGAAAATACATTTCTGTAAAGGAATCTGAAAAAGAGTTCCAGAAGTCTGGAATAATCTTTTGGGGGAAAGTGGGCCTGACCTTCTGGGACAAGTTCAGTTCAGTTGCTCAGTCGTGTCCAACTCTTTGTGAGCCCATGGATTGCAGCATGCCAGGCCTCCCTGTCCATCACCAACTCCCAGAGCTTACGCAAACTCATGTTCATTGATTTGGTGATGCTGTCCAACCATCTCATCCTCGGTCGTCCCCTTCTCCCGCCTTCACTCTTTCCCAGCATCAGGGTCTTTTCAAATGAGTCAGTTTTTCGAATCGGGTGGCTGAAGTATTGGAGTTTCAGCTTCAGTATCAGTCCTTCCAATGAATATTCAGGACTGATTTCTTTTAGGATGGACTGGTTGGATCTCCTTGCAGTCCAAGGGACTCTCAGGAGTCTTCTCCAACACCACAGTTCAAAAGCATCAATTTTTTGGAGCTCAACTTTATGCTCCAACTCTCACATCCATACATGACTACTGGAAAAACCAGAGCTTTGACCAGATGGACCTTTGTTGGCGAAGTAATGTCTCTGCTTTTTAATATACTGTCTAGGTTTGTTATAACTTTTCTTCCAAGGAGCAAGTGTCTTTTAATTTCATGGCTGCAGTCACCATCTGCAGTGATTTTTGGAGCCCCCCAAAATAATACTGGGACAAAGGAATAAACAAATGAATAGATCTAAGAGCTTTGTTGGAGAAGACTCTTGAGAGTCCCTTGGACTGCAAGAAGATCCAATCAGTCTATTCTAAAGGAGATTGGCCCTGGGTGTTCTTTGGAAGGAATGATGCTAAAGCTGAAACTCCAGTACTTTGGCCACCTCATGCGAAGAGTTGACTCATTGGAAAAGACTCTGATGCTGGGAGGGATGGGGGGCAGGAGGAGAAGGGGATGACAGAGGATGAGTTGGCTGGATGGCATCATGGACCTGATGGACGTGAGTTTGAGTGAACTCCAGGAGTTGGTGATGGACAGGGAGGCCTGGCTTGCTGCAGTCCATGGGCTTGCAAAGAGTCGGACACGACTGAGTGACTGAACTGAACTGAACTGAAGAGCTTTGTGACTTGGGCACGAAGTTACCTCTTGATAAAGAGAGGGAGGTCAGTTTTTCTCCCAGCCCTGTGATTGGGAGAATTAAGGGTTGTAAATGTTTTTTCGTGTAGGGCCAGGGACTAAGGAAAGTCGGAGTATTTTCAAAACTGACCCAACTTTAACACTTGTTGTGGGTAACTTTGTGTTTCAGATGAATACAGAAATATCTTAGGAAAAAAATGGCTCTTACTGGACTTCTGTATTAGTAGTTCTAACAAGTGGCTGTGGAGGTGGTACAAGTCAACATGAAAGATTAAGTATCTAGGGATGTCTAAGGACTGAAATCTGACCCACTTGGCCTAGAGCCCTGAAACAACATGGACCCAGAGGATCACTTTTTTTCTAGTTGGCACAACGGTGCAGTATCATCTAGCAGTAATCCTGGGGAGAAGCCCTCAGAACTAAAACTTGAAGAACGAGTTAAGACTGATCTACTTCATAGGCAATTAAGACACTGATCCAGCTTCACAGGCAAATGCTTCAAACTCACATGTGAGCTAATCTTTTTAGGCCCAATCTTTAGCACATAAAACAGAGTTAATTCACATGTGCAGTTCAAGGAGAACTTATTAGTATATTTTCTGAAGCACTCAATTCTTGCCTGAAGTATATTGTAAGATGTCCTTTGATGTCTAAAGTTGAAGAAACAATAACGCTCTGTCGTAGTCAGGGTTCACCAGAGAAACAAATCTAGTTGGAAGAAAAATTTGACCTCTCTTGGCAGGATCCTACTGGTTCTGTTTCTGTGGAGAACCTGGACTAACACAGAGCATTATTATATTAAGCATTATTGTTTACATATATATATAGGCTTCCCAGGTGGCACTAGTGGTAAAGAACCCACCTGCCAATGCAGGAGACGTGAAAGATCCCCTGTAGGAGGGCATGGCAACTCACTCTAGTATTCTTGCCTGAAGAATCCTGTGGACAGAGGAGCCTGGAGGGCTGCAGTTCATAGAATTGCAAAAAGTCAGATATAACTAAAACGACTTAGTGTGCGTGTGTGCCTGTGTGTGTGTGCACGCACACACACACACACACACACAGAATGACCATGTGGAATTAATTGACTTATGTGGTTATAGAGACTGAGAATGTCCATGAACTAATGTCTTCAAGCTGGAGACTCAGGAAAGCTGATGGTATAATTGAACTGGATCTGAAGGCCTGAGAATCAGGGAGGCCAATGATATAAATCCCAGTCTGAGAAAATAAGATGGAATGGCCCACTTCAGTAGTGAGACAGGGAGGAAAAAAGTGAATTCTTCCTTTCTCTGACTTTTGTTCTATTCCTCAATGGACTGGATGATGGCCACCCACATTGGGGAGGGCAATCTACTTTACTGAGCCCACAGATTCAAATGCTGATCTTGGCGGGGAGGGAGGCGCACTAGGGAGGGGATATATATATATATAATTATATATATATAATTATGACTGATTCATATTGATGTATGACAGAGACCACTACAACACTATAAAGCAATTATCCTCCAGTTAAAAAAAAATCTCATCCAGAAACACCTGCACAGACACTAGAAATAATGTTTAATATACATACTCCTGTGCCCAGTCAAGTTGACACATAAAATTAATCATCACAGGCCTTATACTTCAGTAATAGATTATCTTAAGGGAAGAATTATTCTAAATGAATTTGTGTATGGAAATGGCTTAGAGAAAAGCCCTTCCTCTCCAGCCATAAATCAGTAGCAGTAACTGTTGAGAAGAGGCAGGAGAAAAGCCAGGCCCCCTAACAGTCTCACTTCCATGGTGCATATGGGTTAGCTGCCTATAGGAGTGAGAGATACCCTCTGTGTCCAGGCTCCCGCCTGACATGTGTCAGCATGTCAATGAGCAGATGAGTTGGCCTAGAAGAGAATAAGTCCTTTGTGGGTTCTGTGAGTTACAGTTTAAATATTTATGAAGAATTTTAGGTGTTCAAAGAACAAATGTTCTACCTTTGAGAACGGGGTGTGTGTGTGTCTGTGTGTGTGCGCACACACATTTAAAACAGAGAGACAGAGACACAGAGAAAGACAAATAATAAGTCAGTCATAAGTATTTAATCCTGTCTACATTTTTTCTTAGACTGTGGAGTCAGTCATGTTAAGTTATGGGACATTAGAATTAGGTAATATCTGATAATATCTGGGTGATGATGGCATGAGGAAGAAAGGAAAGGGGCAGTAAGAAGAAGTATGAAAGATAGTTTCTAAATAAATCCTTCCATATCCTGCATGCTCCTGTGCAATGTGACTTTGCTACTCATCTAATCTACTGCTTGATAATTAATATAGAAAGGTCATTTTCATTAAAAGAATACATATATGAATATGAGATCATGTTCCTCTGCTGACTCTAACCCATCTCGAAGTAAGTAACTTACTCCTTTTCCAATTAATATGTCAGATGCTGCTAGTTACCTATTCAGCTTTATTCTCCCCTTCTCTCTTACTTAAAGGATCCTGCTCCCAGTTAAAAAAATACTGAGCTTCCCAGGTTCACTTACAGTTAGGAATTATCAATGGTTTGTGAGTTGAAGTTCCTTGGCAGTGCCTCTAAGAATGCTTAGAAAGAAGTTAGAGGCAACTGGCTCATTTTTTTTTTCTTTCCTTTTCTTTTTCCTGCCTGGAATATGAACCAGTGTCTGGAGGTGAAGCAGCAATCGTGCAACCATGAGTACAGAAACAACACATTAAGTATGGAGAAGCTGGAAAAGAAAAGGAGCCGGATACCACTCAACCATAAAAAAGAATGAAATTTTGCCATTTGAAACAACATGGATGGACTTGGAGGGCATTATACAAAGTGAAATAAGTCAGGCAGAGAAAGACAAATACTATATGATATCACTTATATGTGGAATATAAAAATAAAACAAGGTAGCACCCGCTCCAGTACTCTTGCCTGGAAACTCCCATGGACGGAGAAGCCTGGTAGGCTGCAGTCCATGGGGTTGCTAAAAGTTGGACATGACTGAGCGACTTCACTTTCACTTTTCACTGTCATGCATTGGAGAAGGAAATGGCAACCCACTCCAGTGTTCTTGCCTGGAGAATCCCAGGGACGGGGGAGCCTGGTGGGCTGCCATCTATGGGGTCGCACAGAGTCGGACACGACTGAAGAGACTTAGCAGCAGCAGCAGCAGAGATATAGAAAACAACCTAGTGGTTACCACTGGGGAGAGGGGAAGGAGTACGGGGAAGACAGGGGTAGGGGATGAAAAAGCACAAACAGTTATGTACAAAATAAATAAGCTACAAGGATATATTGTACAGCACAGGGAATATAGCCAATATTTTATATGACTGTAAATGGAGCATAATCCTGAACAATTGTTAATCACTATGTTGTACACCTGGAACTTTACTATACATCAACCATGTTTCAATTAAAAAATAAATAAATAAGGAGTCTGAGTTAACTTTCTTTTAGAGTAGCTACAGCAGCCCTTAACTGCCTATTTATGGACTTCATGGTACAGGAGAAAATCAATCTATTTGGTTAAGCCACTGAAGTCAGGTTTCTGTTATGTGCAGTTGAACACAATCCATACTGATACATAATTCTGTAGATTTACACCTGAAACTTTTTTGGATTTGGGGCTGTGATTATAGTGGCCTATTCTCTCACAGAATTTACATTAACTTACATCTGTCTTTTTTCCCTTATCTGCTAGGTATTTCTGCTGGGACCAACCACAAGACAGAAATCATATTAGTAATTTGAACAGGGAAATTTTAATATAAACTTTGTTAACCAGTAAAAGGTATCTAACTACTAAAAATGGGAGAGTAGGTTCTCAGGGGTCTAGAAGCAGGAACTATAAGAATAGCCGCTACCCTTGGCTGAGGAGGAGAGGGCATGGCTGTCGCAGGACCCTGCAGTCCACAGTCCACTTGTGGTGAAGAAACTTGCTGGAGGCAGCGGCCGCACAAGCGAACCACGAGGATTGCTGAGGTGAACACAGGCAGGCCTCTGCTGCAAGCCAATCCACCTGAAGGAGAAAGTCCTTGCTCTTGTTCTGGCTTCCCAGTGTCTTTCCAGCACCCTCTATTGGCCAAACCTAACGTTCTGCCAGTTGTCATAGCGGAAATGCCTATAGGGTTCAGCTGTAGAACAGAAACAAGGCAAAGAAGCATGGATTTCTAGCTGAGAGTCATAAGTTACTAACTAGCAGAGATGGTAAGATTTTTAAGGGCAGGAATTAGGCCTAATTCATATTTATGTCTTCCACAGCAGCTAACAAAGTATTAAACATAGTAGTCACTCAATAAATGTTTGCTCAGTAGTAACTAAGGTACTGAGTATGGTTGAAGTAACTTGCAAAAACTTATTCTTCTAACTAAAATTTTAGGCTGTGGGGACAAATTGGAATGACCTCTAGAATTTCTTTTTCTTACTTGTATTGCAAAATTCAAACTTAGAGAACTCGAGAAACATTTTCTTCTTTTTTTTTTTTTTTGTAAATTTTATTTTATTTTTAAACTTTACACAATTGTATTAGTTTTGCCAAACATCAAAATGAATCCGCCACAGGTATACATGTGTTCCCCATCCTGAACCCTCCATCCTCCTCCCTCCCCATACCATCCCTCTGGGTCGTCCCAGTGCACCAGCCCCAAGCATCCAGTATCGTTTTTTTTTTTTTTTTTAATGTGTGGCATGAGTTTGTTCAAATAAACATTCTGTGTGTGTACCTAAGAAGGATTCTGTATTTATAGTCTTGTGTACCTAAAGAATTCATTAAAAAAACAAAACAATAAAGTCCTTTATTGACCTGTTCTGTGATACAAAGGGGCTGCCCAGGTGGCTGAGTAGTAAAGAATCCATTTGCCATTGCAGGAGATGCAGTTTCGATCCCTGGGTCTGGAAGATCCCTGGAGAAGGAAATGGTAACCTGTTTCAGTATCCTTGCCTGGAGAATCCCATGGACAGTGGAGCTTGGTGGGCTACAGTCCAGGGTGTCACAAAGAGTTGGACACAACTGAGCTTTCCTGAAGAATCCCTTGGATAGAGGAGAATGGAGGGCTACAGTCCTTAGGGTAGCAAAGAGTAAGACACGACTGAAGCGACTGAATGTGCATACGTGCATGCATGAATGACTGAGCACACACAGCGCACGTGATACAATAGAATACTGGCGGAAATGGGACACGAACACAAGCAGAATAGGCCCTGGGCTTGCTTGTGAGGCAGGCAGGGTCTGTCGGTGATTAGTCCTTGACTTTTTTCTCAAAGCCACTGGTCTGTCAGTGGGCAGCTGACTCTCTGCTGGCACCTTGTACTTTCTTGGTGTCTCGTGGCTATGTTAGGCTCTCCATGGCAGCAGCTACTGAAGCTATCTCTTCCAGGTAGTTTCCACCTCTGAGCTCTTACCCATGTAAAATCTAACTTATTGCTTGCTTCAGCAGTGCATATACCAAAATTATAGTGATACAGAGAAAACTAGCATGGCACCTGTGGAAGGGTGACATGCAAACCCATCATGTATTCCATATTTTTATAGTCTGCTACTATATTCTACAAGCCAGGCTTCAGCAATACGTGAACCGTGAACTTCCTGATGTTCAAGCTGGTTTTAGAAAAGGCAGAGGAACCAGAAATCAAATTGCCAACATCTGCTGGATCATCGAAAAAGCAAGAGAGTTCCAGAAAAACATCTGCTTTATTGACTATGCCAAAGCCTTTGACTGTGTGGATCACAATAAACTGTGGAAAATTCTTCAAGAGATGAAAATACCAGACCACCTGACCTGCCTCTTGAGAAATCTGTATGCAGGTCAGGAAGCAACAGTTAGAAATGGACATGGAACAACAGACTGGTTCCAAATAGGAAAAGGAGTACGTCAAGGCTGTATATTGTCACCCTGCTTATTTAACTTATATGCAGAGTACATCATGAGAAACGCTGGGCTATATGAAGCACAAGCTGGAATCAAGATTGCTGGGAGAAATATCAATAACCTCAGATATGCAGATGACACCACCCTTATGGCAGAAAGTGAAGAGGAACTCAAAAGCCTCTTGATGAAAGTGAAAGTGGAGAGTGAAAAAGTTGGCTTAAAGCTCAACATTCAGAAAACAAAGATCATGGCATCCGGTCCTGTCACTTCATGGCAAATAGATGGGGAAACAGTGGAAACAGTGTCAGACTTAATTTTTCTGGGCTCCAAAATCACTGCAGATGGTGATGTAGCCATGAAATTAAAAGACGCTTACTCCTTGGAAGGAAAGTTATGATCAACCTAGAGAGCATATTCAAAAGCAGAGACATTACTTTGCCAACAAAGGTCCGTCTAGTCAAGGCTATGGTTTTTCCAGTGGTCATGTATGGATGTGAGAGTTGGACTGTGAAGAAGGCTGAGCACAGAAGAATTGATGCTTTTGAACTGTGGTGTTGGAGAAGACTCTTGAGAGTCCCTTGGACTGCAAGGAGATCCAACCAGTCCATCTGAAAGGAGATCAGTCCTGGGATTTCTTTGGAAAGAATGATGCTAAAGCTGAAACTCCAGTACTTTGGCCACCTCATGTGAAGAGCTGACTCATTGGAAAAGACTCTGATGCTGGGAGGGATTAGGGGCAGGAGGAGAAGGGGACGACAGAGGATGAGATGGCTGGATGGCATCACCGACTCGATGGACGTGAGCCTGAGTTAACTCCGGGAGTTGGTGATGGACAGGGAGGCCTGGTGTGCTGCAATTCATGGGGTCGCAAAGAGTCGGACACAACTGAGCGACTGAACTGAACTGAAGTGAACTATTTACCTCACAAGTGGAGAAGGAATGTGAATGCATCTAAGAAGGGGAGAGAATTACAAATACATTTCCTATGTTTTAAAAATAGAAGGTTCAAAAATGGTTCCCAATATGAGAAGGAATGGATTGAAAGGAACAGGAATAGACGCTAACCCTCTTTGAATATACTTTGCTTTCTGGATTTGGATTTGGAACCATGCAACTCATTTAAAAAAGTGAAAAAAAATTAAATCTCCTACAAATTGAAACAGATGAATTCTAGGTATCTAGTTGTTAGCATAACCACAATTTACTCTTTGTAGGTACAAAGAGTCCAGAAATGGATAAAAAGAACAAACAACTCCTTGATCATCAGCTTCATGCTCCTTGGCCCCTTTGCTGTTCCTCCAGCACCCCAACCATACTGCCCCATAGAACTACATGTTTTGCTTCTTTAGTTTGGAACACCTTATATTTACTTGGCTTAACCTCCACTTCATTCAAGTTTTTGCTCAAGTTACGTCTTAAGTGTGGCTTTCCTGGATCCTTTACCTAACTTTATATTTCTCTGTGGCTGTTATTGCTACCTTGGCATCATGTATGGCCGGTTTGTTTGTATCTCACATTAGACTCTAACTTCTTCAAGAGATAGGAATACCAGACCACCTGACCTGCCTCCTGAGAAATCTGTATGCAGGTCAGGAAGCAACAGTTAGAACTGGACATGGAATAACAGACTGGTTCCAAATCGGGAAAGGAGTACGTCAAGGCTGTATATTGTCACCCTGCTTATTTAACTTATATGCAGGGTACATCATGAGAAACACTGGGCTGGAGGAAGCACAAGCTGGAATCAAGATAGCCGGGAGAAATATCAATAATCTCAGATATGCAGATGACACCACACTTATGGCAGAAAGTGAAGAACTAAAGAGCCTCTTGAGGAAAGTGAGAGAGGAGAGTGAAAAGCTGGCTTAAAACTCAACACTCAGAAAACTAAGATCATGGCATCTGGTTCCATCACTTCTTGGCAAATAGATGGGATAACAATGGAAACAGTGACAGACTTTATTGGGGCTCCAAAATCACTGTAGATGGCGATTGCAGCCATGAAATTAAAAGACGCTTGTTCCTTGGAAGAAAAGCTATGAGAAACCTAGACAGCATCTTAAAAAGCAGAGACATTACTTTGCCAACAAAGGTCCATCTAGTCAAAGCTCTGGTTTTTCCAATAGTCATGTATGGATGTGAGAGTTGGATCATAAAGAAAGCTGAGCGCCAAAGAATTGATGCTTTTGAACTGTGGTGTTGGAGAAGACTCTTGAGAGTCCCTTGGACTGCAAGGAGATCCAACCAGTCCATCCTAAAGGAAATCAGTCCTGAATATTCACTGGAAGGACTGATGCTGAAGCTGAAACTCCATAGTTTGGCCACCTGATGTGAAGAACTGACTCATTTGAAAAGACCCTGATGGTGAGAAAGATTGAAGGTGGGAAGAAAAGGGGATGACAGAGGATGAGATGGTTGGATGGCATCACCGACTGAAGGGTCATGAGTTTGAGTAAACTCCGGGAGTTGGTGATGGACAGGGAGGCCTGGCGTGCTGCAGTCTATGGAGCCACAAAGAATCGGACACGACTGAGTGACTGAACTGACCTGATACGAGAGCAGGGACTTTGTTTTGTTTATTGCTAGATCTACATAGCCTAGAACTTGCTTGACCTATTTATAGGCACTCACTCCATTTTTAAGCAATGAGGTTGGAGAAGGAAAGGAGAAACTGTTAAATTTTCTTCACATGTGCATGTGTGTGCTTACCTCTGCATTATTTGATATGTTACCATAAGCATGAACTTCAACAGTTAAAAAAGCAATATGTTAGAAAAGTTTTAATTTATGATAACTGATAAATGTATTATATTATCCTCTCTGTGGCACCTGCATTAATGAAACCAACGGGAAGCATCATTAAATGTTGAATTTCAGTTCTTGGTGATGGGCTTGGGTGTACTTTTAGGCAGTAGCCCTATCCAATATATTTCAAATTATATTCAAACTCTAATCTATTTATGATAAGGCTATTCCTGTTTTAAAGCATCATGTATGTGTGGATGTGGGTGTGTGCTCCTTTTTATCTATATATTGGCTGGAGTTTCTTGTATTCTTTTATGTGATAGAAAGGTATATTGTCAGTTTCAGCTATATGTGTGTGTATATACATTTACACACACACACACACACACACACATGCACACACATGCCATGCCATGCCATGCAGCTTGTGGGATCTCAGTTCTCGAAGCAAGGATTGAACCTGGGCCGTGGAACTGAAAGCAGTGAATCCTAACCACTTGACCACCAGACAACTCTTGTATTACTCTACTTTTATTTAGTTTTTCACATTTTTTTCCTTTAGATTCATGTGTCAATCATTCATTCAACAAGCATTTTATTTATTTATTTTATATAATTGTGAGCCTGCTTCTATAAGGATTTTCTTTGCTGAGAATTCTAGAATAAAATATGTAGTAATTAAGGTAAAATTAAAAGCCTTTTTTTTCCTGGCCCCCTGCTACTTTGCTATTAAAATCCTCTGGTCTTCTATAGGTTTTCATGCTACTCTCTCAATTCATCCCAGCCTTGTAACTTTGGCTGCTTTGCCTGACAAAGCACAGGGGGACCTCTGAGTGTTCAGTTACCTCTTATATATATCAACAAAATACATGCTACTCAAATTCAGCTGAAGGTAAAAAAACAAAACAAATGGGGGGGCAGACTAAGTGCAGTGTTAAGTATTAGGACCAAGTTTTGTTAACTGTCTCTATTTGCTATCGTTGCTCCAAGATCATCTAGACAAATAGTATTTCCCTTGAGATCTGATAATTCCTTCCCACATTACACTTCTCTTGCCTTGGAGTTTTTATTTAATTTGGACCTCTAACCTGCCAGAATAGTAACCCTTTTGGTTACTCATCCCATGCTTTGACATCCAACCAATTTTCTCTTAAAAACCATCAGGAAAAGAATCCCATCAAAATTGTCTTTCTAAAATAATGTAAATAATGTATAACTACAGGCTTATAAATAATCAAAGCAATATAAAAATATAGCCAGCAAAATTATAACTGTTGTTTATCCTCCTCCCCAATATTGGTTTCCTCCTTAAAAATAAAAATCATTAACAGTATAGTGTGTACCTTTCTGGGCTTTCTTGGTGGCTCAGATGGAAAAGAATCTGCCTGCAATGTAGGAGATCTGGGTTCAAGCCCTGGTGGGGAAAATCCCCTGGAGAAGGGAATAGCTACCAGTATTCTTGCCTGGGTAATTCCATGGACAGAGGAAGCTGGCAGGCTGTAGTCCATGGAGTTGCAAACTTTCACTATATTTTTACATGGAAAGAATTGAACATGACTGAGCATCTGAGAATACAGGAATATTGATATATATGAATAGAGTTTTTAATTTTCTTAAAAATTTATATCTTATTTTCAATGAATAGTGCTGGGAAAATTGGATATTTGCATGTGAAATACTGCAACTCTTACCTTATACCATATACAAAAATTAACTCAAAGTGAATCAAAGACATAAATGTATGATCTGAAACTATAAAACCCTTAGAAAAAATCTCCATGACAATGGATATTGTAATGATTTCTTGGATAAGAAACCAAAAGCCAGGCAACAAAAAAAAAAGACAGATAAATTGGGCTTCATCAAAATTAAAAACTAGGCATCAAACGACGTTATCTAGAGAGTGAAAGGACAACTCACATCATGGAAGAAAATATTAAAAATCGTATCCCTGATAAGGTATTAATATTCAGAATATGTAAAGAACTCCTACAACTAAACAACAAACCCCTCAAACAACCTAATCTAAATATGAAAAAAGGAATTCAATAGGTGTTTTGCCAAACAAGATATACAAATGGTCAATAAGCACATAAAAAGATATACAACATCACTAGTCATTAGGGAAATGCAAGTCAAAACCACAATAAGATACCATTTCATACCAATAAGAAAGCCTATGATCCAAAAAATTGAAAAGTAACAATTGTTGATTAGGATGCAGACACACTGGAATCCTGGGGCAGTGATCATTGGAATGTAAAATGGTGTAGCTGCTATTGAAGACAATGGGATATCTCTTCTAAAAAGCTAAATAAAGAATTACCATATGATCCACAATTCCACTTCTAAGAATATACTCAAAATAATTGAAAGCAGGGACTCAGATACTTGTACATCTGTTTATAGCAGCATTCTTCAGCATATTCCAAAAGGTGGAAAAAATACACATGTCCATCAACAAATGAATGGATAAGCAAAGTGTGGTATATACATACAATGGGATATGTATGCTGGAGAAGGTGTGGAGAAAAGGGAAGCCCCCTATACTGTTGGTGGGAATGTAAGTTGGTGCAGCCACTATGAGAAACAGTATGTTTCCTTAAATACTAAGGAATATAGAGTTACGTATGATCTAGGAATCCCACTCCTGGGCATATCTCTGAAGAAAACTATAAATTGAAAAGATGTATGTACCTCAGTGTTCATAGCAGCACTATTTACAATAGCTAAGACATGGAAGCAAGTGTCCATCAACAGATGAATGGATAAAGAAAATATGCCTTCTTTATCCGATCATAAATGGAATATTACAACAGAATATTAGTCATAATAAAGGATGAAATATTGCCATTTGCAACAGCATGGATGGACCTAGAGATTATCATACTAAATGAAATCAAGTCAGACAGAGAAAAACAAGTATCATGTGATATCACGTATATTGGAATCCAAAAAAAAAAAAGTGATACTAGTAAACTTATGTACAAAACAGAAACTGAGTCATAGAAAGCAAACTTAAATGGGGAAAGGGAGTATTGCTGTTGTGTTGCTAAATCATGTCCAGCTCTTTGCAGCCCCATGGACTGCAGCATGCCGGACAGAGGAGGAGGAGCTCCTCCACTATCTCCTGGAGTTTGCTCAAATTCATGTCCCTTGAGTCAGTGATGTTATTAAACCATCTCATTCTCTGCCGCCCCGTTTTCCCTTTGTCTTCAATCTTTCCCAGCATCAGGGGCTTTTTCAATGAGTCAGCTCTTCACATCAGGTGGCCAAAGTATTGAAGCTTCACCTTCAGCATCAGTCCTTTCAATGAATATTCAGGGTTGATTTCCTTTAGGATTGACTGGTTTGATCTCCATACAGTCCAAGGGACTCTCAAGAGTCTTCTCCAGCACCAGAGTATGAAAGCATCAATTCTTTGGCACTCAGCCTTCTTTTTGGAACAACTCTCACAGCTGTACATGACTATTAGAAAAATAGTCTTTGACTATAGAAAAATAGTCTATTGAACTATTAGAAAAATATCTTTGACTCTATGGACCTATGTTAGCAAAGTGATGTCTCTCTCTTTTTTTTGCAGTCCCTAAGTTTTTATTAACATGAGTTTCCAAAAACAAGCATCCATATTAGTGTGGGAGGAGAGGGAAGGGCAGGGAGAAGGAATTCTGCTCTACTGGTAATAAAGCTCCAAGGTTCATCCATCATGGATTTCATAGTCCCCCAGAGAAACCTGGTCCTTAAAAATCTTGTTCCACTTCTTCAATACAATCTTGTTCCAGTGGTGCCAGTTTGGGCTGTGATCAGCTTCTTAAGGTCCCCAATGATGTCATCAGTATTGCATGTAATGCAGACCTTCTTCCCCAGATGGTCATTGCAAATGACTTCAATCATCCTGGCTGGAGCTTAAATTGCCTAGAACAGACTGACACCACAACCTCCTCACTCGAGTCGATGTCTCTGCTTTTTAATATGCTATCTAGATTTGTCATAGTTTTACTTTCAAGGAGGAAGAGTCTTTTAATTTTGTGGGTGCAGGCACCATCTGCAGTAATTCTGGAGCCCAAGAAAATAAAATCTGTCACTGTTTCCTCTTTTCCCTCTTCTATTTGCCATGAAGTAATGGGACTGGAGGAGAAGGCAATGGCACCCCACTCCAGTACTCTTGCCTAGAAAATCCCATGGACAGAGGAGCCTGGTAGGCTGCAGTCCAGGGGGTCGCAAAGAGTCGGACACGACTGAGCGACTTCACTTTCACTTTTCACTTTCCTGCATTGGAGAAGGCAATGGCAACCCACTCCAGTGTTCTTGCCTGGAGAATCCCAGGGACGGGGAAGCCTGGTGGGCTGCAGTCTATGGGGTCGCACAGAGTCAGACACGACTGAAGTGACTTAGCAGCAGCAGCAGCAATGGGACTGGATGCCATGATCTTAGTTTTTTGAAAATGCTGGGTTTCAAGCTAGCTTTTTCACTCTCCTCTTTCACACTCATCAAGAGGCTCTTTAGCTCTTCTTCACTTTCTGCCTTTAGAGTGGTATCATCTGCATATCAAAGGTTGTTGATATTTTCCCCAGCAATCTTGATTTCAATCCCAAGCAAGCTTGGGATTCATCCAGATTGGCATTTCACATGAAGTACTCATGTGAAACTCAGGGTGTCAATATACAACCTTGTGGTACTCCGTTCCCAATTTTGAACCAGTCCGTTGTTTCATGTCTGGTTCTAACTCTTGCTTCTTGACCCGCATATAGGTTTCTCAGGAGACAGGTAAAGTGGTCTGGTATTCCCATTTCTTTAAGAATTTTCCACAGTCTGTTGTGATCCACACAGTCAAAGACTTTCACATAGTCAGTGGAATAGAAGTAGATGTTTTTTCTGGAACTTGCTTGTTTTCTCCATGATCCAATGCATGTTGGCAATTTGATCTTTGGTTCCTCTGCCTCTTTGAAACCTACCTTGAAGATCTGGAAGTTCTCAGTTCATGTACTACTGAAACCTAGCTTGAAGGATTTTGAGCATGACCTTGCTAGCATGTGAAATGAGTACAACTCTACAGTAGTTTGAACATTCTTTGGCATTGCCCTTCTTTGGGATTGGAAAGAAAACTGACATTTTCCAATTCTGTGGCCATTGCTGAGTTTTCCAAATTTGCTGACATATTGAGTGCAGCACTCTAACAGCATCACTTTTAGGATTTGAACTAGCTCAAATCCACTAGTTTTGTTCATAGTAATGCTTCCTAAGGCTCACTTGAATTCACATTCCACCATGTCTGGCTCTAGGTGAGTGACTACATCATTGTGGTTATACAGGTCATTAAGACTTTCTTGTACAGTTCTTCTGTGTATTTTTGCCACCTCTTCTTAATATCTTCTGCTCCTATTAGGTCCTCACCATTTCTGTCCTTTATTGTGCCCATCCTTGTGTGAAACGTTCCCTTGATATCTCCAATTTTCTTAAAGAGATATCTAGTCTTTCCCATTCTATTGTTTTCCTCTATTTCTTTGCATTGTTCATTTTAAAAGGCCTTCATATCTCTCCTGCTATTCTCTGGAACTCTGCGTTCAGTTAGGTTTATCTTTCCCTTTCTCCCTTGCCTTTCACCTCTCTTCTTTCCTCAGCAGTTTGTAAAGCCTCCTTAGACAACCATTTTGCCTGCTTGCATTTCTTTTTCTTTGGGATGGTTTTGGTCATTGCCTCCTAGGCAATGCTACAAGCCTCCATCCATAGTTCTTCAGGGAAAGATATAGGGATGGGTAAATTGGGAATTTGGGATTAACAGATCCACATTAGTGTATATAAAATAGATAAACAACAAGGACCTATTGTATAGCACAGGGAACTATATTTAATATTTTATAATAACCTATAATTGAAAAGAATCTGAAAAAGAATATGTATATATATTTATATATAACTGAATCACTTTACAGTATACCTGAAACATTGTAAATCAACTATACTTCAGTTACAAAAAAAAAAAAGAGACAGAAGTAGGCTTTAGAAAATTTAAATTTTTAAAAATAGAAACAAAAATTATGACTGAAAAAAATTATTGTATCTCAGCAAAAGAATTTGATACATGCAATAACATGGATGAAATTAGAAAACAGTAAAAATAAGGCACATGCAAAAGGATGAATATTGTATGATTCCTCCTTTATAATGTACTTAGAATAGGCAAATTTGTAGAGATAGGAAATATTACTAAAGTAGAGGCTACCAGGACTGAGGAGAAGGGAAATGGAGAGTTGTTGTTTAATGGTTACAGAGTATCTTTTTAGAATGCTGAAAAAATTCTTGAAATGAATAGTGGTGATTTGCTGGGAGAAATATCAATAATCTCAGATATGGAGATGACACTACCCTTATGGCAGAAAGTGAAGAAAAACTAAAGAGCCTCTTGATGAAAGTGAAAGAGGAGAGTGAAAAAGTTGGCTTAAAGCTCAACATTCAGAAAACAAAGATCATGGCATCCAGTCCCATCACTTCATGGCAAATAGATGGGGAAACAGTGGTTGACTTTATTTTTCTGGACTCCAAAATCACTGCAGATGGTGACTGCAGCCATGAAATTAAAATACGCTTACTCCTTGGAAGGAAAGTTATGACCAACCTAGGTAGCATATTCAAAAGCAGAGACATTACTTTGCCAACAAAAGTCCATCTAGTCAAGGCCATGGTTTTTCCAGTGGTCATATATGGATGTGAGAGTTGGACTGTGAAGAAAGGTGAGCGCTGAGGAATTGATGCTTTTCTTGAGAGTCCCTTGGACTGCAAGGAGATCCAACCAGTCCATCCTAAAGGAGATCAGTCCTGGGTGTTCATTGGAAAGACTGATGCTGAAGCTGAAACTCCAATACTTTGGCCACCTGATGCGAAGAGTTGACTCATTGGAAAAGATCCTGATGCTGGGAAAGATTGAGGGCAGGAGGAAAAGGGGACAACAGAGGATGAGATGGCTGGATGGCATCACCGACTCGATGGACATGAGTTTGGGTAAACTCCAGGAGTTGGTGATGGACAGGGAGGCCTGGTGTGCTGCGATTCATGGGGTCTCAGAGAGTCGGACACGACTGAGCGACTGAACTGAGCTGAACTGATGATTATTTCGTAGATCCATTATTTCATTAGGACTGAAACATGGCCATGGTCTTTTTCAATCATTTCTTCTTCACTTATTAGCTGGGATTATTCTACAAGGAAAAAATTTCCCATAGCAACTATTTTTATTATCTTGTATTAGTTAGGATAGAAAAGGCAGAAGAAATTGTTAATTTTTTCCCTTTATTACAGTTTTCAGAATAATGAATCATAGGTAATTTAAACCATCAGGAAATGAGTACAAGAATGATTTAAAGTGGGTGATATATCTTTTAAGGAAATTTGGGTGATTTCTTTATTTGAAAAAAGCCTGTTTCTAGGTGTTCTCTAAGGTCTCTTCGAGCTCTTACAGCTCATAATTTTTCTTATTCATAACAACACTTATGCTCTATTTCTCAATTTTGAAAGGAATCAGTTAACAGTTCTAGGGTTATTCAGGGTGTAAGATATCCCTTTAACATATAGCATACTTTGTTTGCCAAATAATTTGCAATAATTTTGTGGGTTTGTGTCAAAATACTGGATAGGTAGCTCATATTTTGGGAGGAAACTACTTCATTATTTTTAAAATATTTTATGCAAAAAAATGCACCTAAATTTTAAAATTTTAAGTATTAAAGAAAAACTGCAAAAAGAGAACAGAGAAGTACTGTTAACCCTTTACCCTGACACCAATTTTATCACTTCCTATACTTTTTCATATTCTCTCTTATTCCTTTTGTTTGTACACATGTATGGTGTATGTATGGTATTGTCTTTATACATAAATATGCCTCTATATCTATCTGTATATGTACACAGATGTATTTTTATTTTTTTTTAATCATTTGAGAGTAGGTTGCACACATCATGTCCCTTAATATTTCTCTGCATATTTCCTAAGAACAAGAAGATTTTATTACATAATTACAGCAATCAATTCAGAAAATTTATCATTAATAAAATATTTTTATTCAACCTACAACCTATGCTTCAGTTTTATCAGTTGTCCCAATACGGTCCTTTATGGAAATTTTTCCCCTCTCATACAGGACCCAGTCCAAAGTCACTTATTGTATTTAGCTACCATGTCTTATAATCCGCTATTATCTAGAACATTTCCTTAGCCTTTCTTGGTCTGTCATGACATTGACATTTTTGAGGAACCAGATCAACTTCATTCATTTTATCTTGCCATAACCATATAGATTGCTCAGTTCTCAGTCATAAATTACAGAAATTGCCTATGGCTGACTGACCAGGAAAGGAATTTATTAAAAAGGTACTGGGGAGCTCCTTGACATATCTCAATAAATACACTTTATTTTGAAAATATATGCAAATATTGTTTCACATACATACATAACTATTTTTGTTTACAAACAAAAATAATATTTACTGAGCACTTCTAATGTGTCAGACACTGTCCATATTACAAAACATGACCTATAAGATAAATGCTCTTTCAAATACTCCTGAATCCCATTTTTAAAATGAGATGATTATGATTAGGGGGATTAAGTAGCTTGCCCAAGGTCATACAAGTAATAAGGGACTGAGTGTTCAAAGTCAAGTTGTGTCGACATTAAAGTCCATCATCTTCACTTCCACACTCTTAAATGGCTATAACTTGAAACCTTTCCCATAAGATATTAGCTAGAAGATAAATGATCTGTGATAACCTGAAGTATTAAATATTATTTCAGTAAATACTAGATTATAAGAGGTGCATGCTGAAAAACATACACAAAATATAGCTTTTTTCCATCTTTAAAAACGTTCCACAGACATGATCTAATGCTAGAGTTGCTGGCCAGAAAATCCTCAGCGTGCACATCAAAATGTACCCACTTGGGGGCACCCACAAAGCAGCTTTTCGGCTTGTTTTGCTGTCCAGAAGCTGTAAGCCTTGCAGAGCTGCAGCTGAGCCAGCTGATGAGCTCAGGCTGCTCTACAGGACGCAGACAGCCACATCTGATGTCTCAAGGAAGCGCCTCCTGTATCTCCAACTGGGAGGAATATTTTCCTTAGCATGTTGCCTGCACAATAAATTGTTATTATGTGCTATTTAAAACATTAATACTTAGTACATTTGCTATGGGCCATTATTAGAACTTAATGACCAAAACCAAGAACTAAAAATAATTTGCTGATTAAAAATGATATATTTGTCCAAAGGAGTTTTCGGATTTATGTTATGCCAAAATTAGGAACCTAGTAATTAACCAGCAGGGGGTAAAAACGTGTCCTAAAATCAAGCTAAGTGTTTCAAATTGGTTATGTGTTCTCACCTGAGGCGTGCTCGGGTGGTGATCCCTAAAGCAAGGAGGGCTTCTAGCTAACATAAGTCAGGGATCTGGTCTTTAGTTCTATCTGATAGTAGAGATATTCCTGAAATTTACTGATGTCAAAGATGTCATTGACCCAGATGTGTCATTGACCCACTGCCATGGCTGTCTGGAAAGGGATTATCATCCACAGCATAAGGAGTGAAGATATGGGAAATGAGGTTGTACTGGACGTGGCTATCACAGTGTCATTTATAGCTACGGTCTCTGCTAAAGAGGAGATGAAGTGGCCATGTTCTGTACCATATAAATCTTCCTTTCCTGGCTTCCCTGGTGGCTCAGAGATAAAGTGTCTGCCTGCAATGCGGGAGACCTGGGTTAGATCCCTGGATCCGGAAGATCCCCTGGAGAAGGAAATGGCAACCCACTCCAGTATTCTTGCCCGGAGAATCCCAGAGTTGGACACGACTGAGCGGCTTCACTTTCACTTTTCCTATATATGGCTGATTGCACCAGAGGGAGCCAAAATATTGACTGGAGAGCAGCTTATAGGGTGACCTGGCCCAAAAAGCACTACTACAAGCTGGACCAATCATAGGCTCGCTTGTGGGAATCCAATCTGGGGACTAGAACATGAGGTGGGTAACAGTAGGCGCTGGTATGAAAGTAGAGAGGGCGGTACAGTGCACAATAGAGGCCAAGAGCAAAGCCAGGTATGAGGAAGCTAAGCTGTAAAGAGGCTGAGACAATACTTAGTGTATTGGTTGCTGTCATGTCTGACTCACTGCAACCTCATGGACTGTAGCCTGCCAGGCTCCTCTGTCCATGGGATTTTCCAGGCAAGAATGCTGGAGTAGGTTGCCATTTCCTTCTCCAGGAGATCTTTCTGACCCAGGGATCGAATCTGGGTCTCCTGCATTGCAGGCAGATTCTTCACCATCTGAGCCACCAAGGAAGCCCAAGACAATAATTAAGAGGAACCTGTGAGAAGGAGAAAAGATGGAGAAGAGAAATCCAGTCTTTTGTGGGAGGAGTAGCAAGAAGTGTGAGGAGAAGTAGGGAGAGGGAGAGGGCTGAGCCCTGTGGAGATGGAGCACTAGGGGGAAGAGTCACAGCTCTCTTTTGCAGTGCAGTTTCTGATCCACCCTGATCCTTGTTCCTCGACTGTCATGAGATTCTGGCTCCATCTTGAGTCTTACAATAAACAGCCATCATTGTGGGGATTTGAGTGAATATCTGTTCTCTTCCAATCAAAGTAAATAACTAGGACTGATGTGGGAGAAAAATATTAGTTTCCAGAGTCCTTTTTGAAAAAATGTGTTAAAATACATAATATAAAATTCACTACTGTATTAATTTTTAAGTATACAGTTCAGAGGGCTTCCCTGATGGCTCAGATGGCAAAGAATCTGCCTACAATGTGGGACACCTGGGTTTGATCCCTGGGTTGGGAAGATCCCCTGGAGAAGGGAACAGCTACCCACTAATACCAGACCACCTGACCTGCCTCCTGAGAAATCTGTATGCAGGTCAGGAAGCAACAGTTAGAACTGGACATGGAACAACAGACTGCTTCCAAATAGGAAAAGGAGTACGTCAAGGCTGTATATTGTCACCCTGCTTATTTAAATTATATGCAGAGTACGTCATGAGAAATGCTGGGCTGGATGAAGCACAAGCTGGAATCAAGATAGCTGGGAGAAATATCAATAACCTCAGATATGCAGATGACACCACACTAATGGCAGAAAGTGGAGAAGAACTAAAGAGCCTCTTAAGGAAAGTGGAAGAGGAGAGTGAAAAAGTTGGTTTAAAACTCAACATTCAGAAAACAAAGATCATGACATCTGGTCCCATCACTTCATGGGAAATCAATGGGGAAACAGTGGAAACAGTGCCGGACTTTATTTTTGGGGGCTCCAAAATCCCTGTAGATGGTGACCGCAGCCATGAAATTAAAAGACACTTGCTCCTTGGAAGAAAAGTTATGAACAATCTAGACAGCATATTAAAAAGCAGAGACATTACTTTGCCAAAAAAGGTCCATCTAGTCAAAGCTCTGTTTTTCCCAGTGGTCATGTATGGATGTGAGAGTTGGACTATAAAGAAAGCTGAACTCCGAAGAGTTGATGTTTTTGAACTGTGGTGTTGGAGAAGACTCTTGAGAGTCCCTTGGACTGCAAGGAGATCCAACCAGTCCATCCTAAAGGAAATCAGTCCTAAATATTCACTGGAAGGGCTGATGCTGAAGCTGAAACTCCAATACTTTGGCCACCTGATGCGAAGAACTGACTCACTAGAAAAGACCCTGATGCTGGGAAAGATTGAAGACAGGAGGAGAAGGGGACGACAGATGAGGAGATGGTTGGATGGCATCACCAACTCGATGGACACGAGTTTCAGTAAACTCTGGGAATTGATGATGGACGGGGAGGCCTGGCGTGCTGCAGTCTATGGGGTCGCAAAGAGTTGGACACGACTGAGCGATGGAACTGACTGACTGACACGGTTCAGAATCATTAAGCACATTCACATTGTTGTGCAACTACCACCACTGTCCATCTGCAGAACTTTTTCATCACCCCTAACTCTGTACCCATTAAACAATAACTCCTCCTGTCACCTCATGCAGGCCCCGGCAACCACTATTCTACCTTCAGTCTGTACGAATTTGTGCAGAGTCCCTTTCAAATGAATAATATTGGTATAAATTGTTAAGATATTATTTATGATTTATATAAATTGTATTTATATTAAATGGTTAGGATTTATTTACAATATTGGTATCAAATAGTTAAGATATTACTCACATTATTGATATTATTAAATGGTTAAGACATTTTATTTAATATTACATTTGTTATAATATTATACAGGTATGCATAGTATACATATCATTTGTGGTTAAGATATTTATCTTAATTACTTAAATGGCTAAGATATTATTATTTATCTGGACAAAGCCACTGCTCAGAGTTTTGGGGGAGCTGGAGTTATCCCAAGGAGCCTGGGAAATGTAGACTATTGATTGTGTGCAGTCAGTTAACTGCAGAAGGAATACCAATCAGACAGGAAACCAAACCTGAGTAGGAAGCCCCAAGGGCGTCTGAGATGTTGAGCGATGTCTTCAGTCGTGTTCTAGCAAAGGGGTTGGTGTGTTTAGACGAATACTGCTTGATGTATGAAGTAAAATAACCTTGCTTGTGGGGGAAGGACCAAGATCTGGGAAGAAGGGAGGCCAAGGAAATTGTGGGTTAAAGTCTGCCATCTCTACGTGGCTAGAGTTGACTTATTATACTAATTTGATCCCTGAAGTCTGTACTTTGGAAACATCCTTCTAAGAGGCTTCCAAATGTCATAGACCATATAATTTTCTAGTGGTTATTCTGGACCCTCAACAGTGTGGGGTCTATGAGGAGATGAGAGTAAGCTTAAACTTTACTTAAGGGGCAAGGGTTTGGGGAACTGACTTGATGAGTTTTCAAGGAAGCTGGACCAGAAGTCCAAATCACAAAATCTAAATTAAGGTATCAGGCAAGGTGAACTGGGATCCTGTAGCAAGATTCTCTGAGCTGCAGCTATGCTGGTGATACTCAATGGCTGGTATCACTTTGGTTCTGATGAAAACAAGATCCCAGACAGCATGTGGAGGGAGATAAGAACATGATCCAAATCTTGGGAAAACCAGATTGACTAGAATGAAGTAGATTGAGAGACTTCCAGCTGAGCAAACACACTCAGGGCAATGCTGGACCACTAGATAAACCAGAGCTAGTGTCAAAACTCCTTCCTTCCAACTGAATATTTATGGCAAGGATTCATGTTAAAAGACTGTTGTTCATCCCTTCCAGACAAGATTGACGAAAGGAGAAGCAGTTCCTAAACAAAGCCATGATTGGTTCTCTTTAGCATAACAACACAGTGGTCTGAGCTGCAAGGTTGAATGCGTCAATGCCTACTTCTTGGCTTGAACACACAAAACAGGCTGTGACACCTGGGGTCTTGCTGGAGAGTTGGGATAATTTCATCACTTTATCAGCTGATTCCTTCTTTCAAGACCATTCCAAGTTAGGTTAACAGGGCATAGTCTTGAGCTTGTGCAAATTCCCTACTTCATAGATCATCAACCAAACTCTAGACATAGAACTAATGTGTTTGATGAAGGTGTTTGTGCCAACAGTTGATCTAGGAGGCTGTGTTGTGGTACTGGCCACTGGGACTTCATGTTACTCTACATACTCCTTCATCTGTTACCTGCCACTCTGATCCTCTCTTAACGGATCTTATTAATACTATTAACAACAGAGCTGTTAAGAGTATTGTCAACAGATAGCCTTCAGCTGTTAGCCCCTTCATGAACTCCTAACAAGAGAGACTGGCCTTGCCCAAGAGTCACCCTCTACAGGGCAGCCCACATCCAATGACTGACCAATGGGGAATGTAAAGACTCTGACATCTTGGCCCAACTTGAGACGACAGCTACCTCCAGCACTGTACTAGTTCCAGCACTTCCCACAGAGTCAGCTTGATTTCTCCCATTGCACAGTCTTGCTTCTGTCCCTGCTCTGGTCTGAATGTTTGTGTCTCCCCAGAGTTTGTATATTGAAGTCATAACCCAAAAGGTGATGTATTAGTAGGCAGGGCCTTTGAGAGGTGACTAGATCATGACGGTAGAGCCTTCATGAAGGGGATTAGTGCTCTTATAAAACAGATTCTATAGGGCGCTCTAGCTCCTTCTATCTTGTGAGAACATAGTAAGAAGCCTCCTGCTAGGAACCAGAAGAGGGTCCTCACCAAAAGATGTGACCATGCTGTTGCCTGGATCTTGGACTTCCAGTCTCCAGAAATGTGAGAAAAATTCCTTTTGTTTATGAGCTGCCCATCTGGGGGCATTTAATTATAATGGCCGGAACAGACTAAGCCTCCTTCCTTCCATAGGTACCCATCTCGAGGGTCCTTTATAAACATCCCTCTCTGGGCCTCAGTGTAGTAGATACTAGTCCTCACTCTTAGTTCTCGTTCTCAAGTCCGTGTACTGGTGACTTGTCTTTCGCCCCAGTCATCACACTGGGGTCTGGTCCTGTTCTGACTTGGTCTTGATGTGGATGCTATTGCCATTTCGGTTTCCATTGATTTGAGGACATTGAGCAACACTGGCTAAATGCCAGTAGCATTCCTCAGCTGTGTGCAGCCAGAAATGTTTCCAAATATTTCCAACCTCCCCCCTCCCCCAGCTTGTTCTGTCACTCTAATTGAAAACCACGCCGTCAGCACACCTTCCTAGAGTGAGGCACTTTGTGCTCATTGTCTGAATGCAGAGCATGCCTTACTAGTTTGCTGTTTGTTGCCGTGCCTTGCTCTGTTCATCTGTTAGGATGGCTGAATGGCCACTCAGTAGGTCCACTGGTGGGGGCCATGGGAGACTGAGATAAGGGAAATGAGGGTGAGGGCTAATAAGGTCCACACAACACCACTGTTAAATGTAACTATTGTTGATAAGAATATCGACCACTTAATTACGACTTACCACTCATTGCTGCTAAGTTGCTTCAGTCATGTCTGACTCTGTGCGACCCCAGAGATGGCAGCCCACCAGGCTCCCCCGTCCCTGGGATTCTCCAGGCAAGAACACTGGAGTGGGTGGCCATTTCCTTCTCCAATGCATGAAAGTGAAAAGTGAAAGTGAAGTCGCTCAGTCATGTCCAACTCCTCGCGACCCCATGGACTGCAGCCTACCAGGCTCCTCCGTCCATGGGATCTTCCAGGCAAGAGTACTGGAGTGGGGTGCCATTGCCTTCTCCGTACCACTCATTAGCTCACTTAATTTTCACAATAACCGTATGAGACAGATACTATCGTTCTTCTATTTTACAGGTAGAGAAATTGAGGTAAAACACAATTAAATTACTTGCCCAAGATCACACTGCTAGTAGGTGACCAAATTGAGAGTCCCCCATAGGAAGCAAAGTCCCCTTGCTTAACTTCACCCTTCACATTGTTCTTATCCATGTTAAATGGACTTAGAGACCAGAACAGTACCAAGGGCTATCATCATTATCTTACAATAGATAAGCTATTGAAAAATTGAGGGGAAATCAAGTATTTGATAAGTCTCATTTTCCAAAGAATCATATTAAGATTTAATCCATGAATCTGAGTTTTCATCAATTCAGAGCTCTCCAGCAGTGAGTTTGGTCTGTGTAAGATCCTGATCTTGCCCTCAGAGTGGCCAGTTGGCAGCCACCTTTCCCATCCACTCTAGTGGGATTGCAGATATTACCATGTCCACTTGTGCCTTGATGCGACACCGGTAGTGAAAGCACAGCAAATTAATGGGTATTTCACGTTTTCTGGCTCTTGCTTTCTTTGTTGAATACTTACACTAAATGTGCTGAGTTTAGGGTTAAAGGGGCTTTAGGGTTAAAAGGCTTCCCTGGTGGCTTAGATGGTAAAGAATCTGCCTGCAGTGTGGGAGACCTGGGTTTGATCCCTGGGTTGGGAAGATCCCCTGGAGGAGGAAATGGCAACCCACTCTAGTATTCTTGCCTGGAGAATTCCCATGGACAAAGAAGCCTGGCACAGCCCATGGGGTTGCAAAGAGTTGGACATGACTGAGCGACTAAGCAGAGCACAGGGTTAAAGGGTTTTTTTTTCTGTTTTTTATTTTCTCAATTTAGACTTCTTGAAGATTTAATTTTCTTATACTATAACAGATCTTTTCCTGGCTGGGAAGAAGACTAGGTTTCAGTATTCAAGAGAACCAGAGCAGTGACACACCAGTAGAAAAGAGTTTGGGGATATTATATTAGAAGATACTGAGTTCATGAGATTAAAAGAGTATACTGAGGTGGGAAGAGATAAATTAGAAGTTTGGGATTAACATACACACACCACTATATATAAAATAAACAAGAAGGGTCTACCATAGAGCATAGGGAACTATATTTGATATCTTATAATAAACTATAATGGAAATGAATCTGAAAAATAATAGATGTATGTATATATATAATGTGTGTGTATAAGTGAATCATTTTGTTGTACATCTGAAAGTAATGCAACATTGCAAATTAACTATACTTCAATTTTTTAAAAAATGGTTAAAGAAAAAAAGAGAGTACATTGAAATCGGGTGTAAAGTTTATGGTGCTTTGAGAAAGGGTGATCTTGATGGTGACTCAGAGCACACAGGACTTTGCCAAAAGCCACAGATTATATAAACTTTTATCCTATCCAATAGCTTAAAATAAAGAGATCAAAAAGTCAAAGAATTATTTAAGCAAAGATCTGTACAAATGTTCTTTCAAAAAAGACTTATCTGCATTTGCAGAAGTCTGAAGTCTTTCTTCCCAAAGTCTTCACAAGGTATTCCAGGCTTGTTAGAACAGGGCTTCTCACACTTGCTGTCCATTAGAATCACCTGAGATTTTTTTACTTTTTTTAGATTTTTTTATTAATAAAATTCTCGAGGCACAGGCTGCATCCTAGACCAGTTATATCAGAATTTCTGGGCCTGAGACATAGGCATCAGTATTTTTTGTTTGTTTGTTTGTTTTTTTAAATTTCTCAAGTAATCTGAACATTTGAGAACATGGTTTAGAGCAGTGGTTCTCGAGTTGCATTAGAATCATCTAGAACAGCAGCTCCCAACCTTATTGGCACCAGGGATCCATTTTGTGAAAGGCAGTTTTTCACATGGACCAATGGTGATAGGGGGCTGGGAATGGTTTCAGGATGATTCAAGAACATTACATTTATTGTGCACTTTATTTCTATTATTATTATATCAGCTCTACCTCCAATCATCAGGCATTAGATCCCAGAGACTGGGGACCCCTGACCTAGACAGTTTCTTAAATCAGATTGCTGGTTCTCACTCCTAGAGCTTCTGATTCAATAGTTTGGGATGGAGCCTGAGAATTTGCAGATCTAGCCATCTTCCCAATAGTGCCAATGCTGCTGCTGGTACAAGGAACCATGGTTTTGAGAACCACCAATTTGGAGAATTATTTACATATTCATTAATGCCATCTGAAGACATGTAAGTCATAAATTTTTTTTCTGGGCAGCTTAAGTAGATGCAACATCCTTGGAAACTTGTCTAACCACAGTTGTGAGCTCACTGCGCACATTGGTTCTTTGGCAGAGTTACATTCATGCCCATCTGTTAGACTGGCAGCATGCCCACGGAGAATGTGCTATGCCAGTTTCAGCAGGGCATAGGTGCTAACCAAACACGGTTGTGGAGGGATGGTTTTCATCACACAGTGAGTGCTGTTTCTTGGGCCAGGTGATCCTGCTGTTTGCAAACAGCTCCAGTCTGAGGCTACATGCTTTCTTACATCTGTAGATACTTGAGGACATGATTAAAAAATAAATAATCAACAAATGGTTGATTATATTTCTCCCTCAATCTGCCTTAGTGTTGTAATTGGGCATGTAGAGAAGTACTCTCTCTTCAGTGAGCTGGAAGCCATTCATAAGGACTTTACACATGTAATGCTTGAAAACAAAAAATTTGGATCAACTGCATGCATTTGTTTGTAAATGTCATGATTCGGTTTTTTTCTTTCTGTATATTTATTAAAATTTATCTTTTTAGTTATAAAATATATATATTCTTTGCAGTTTTTATTTTTCAATTTATCTTGTTTTTGGCTGTGCTGGGTCTTTGCATGACTTTTTTCTAGTTGCGGCAAGCAGGGGCTTCTCTTGGTAGCAGTGTTTCTGCTTCTTATTGCAGTGGCTTATCTTGTTGTGGAGCACAGGCTCTAGCCACAGGGGCTTCGGTAATTGCTCAGTAGTTGCAGCGCTCAGGCTCTAGAACACAGGCTCAGTAGTTGTAATGCACAGAATAGCTGCTCCAGGGCATGTGGAATCTTCCCAGACTAGGGATCGAACCGCATCCTCTGCCTTGACAGGAGGATTCTTACCCACTGTGCCACCAGGGAAGTCATCTTTGCTTTTAAATAAAGGTTTCCATTCTGTTTCTGAGCTAGGCTTTTTTTCCTTTTATCAACGGTTTTCTGAAGTCTCTGATTTGACTCTTAAAATAAGAGTTCTATAAAAATGTTAGCAGAAAATGGAGTTTTCTGCTATAGAATTCCAATTACATTATAAATCAATTACATTGATTACAAATCAAAGTGTATTTATTTCATTTGTCCCATAATCAAATGTGGGTTTTAAGATCTTTGAACATTTTTAGATTAAAACATTAGTTTTCAGATTAAAAACTCCTCTCAGTTCAGTTCAGTACAGTTGCTCAGTCGTGTCCAGCTCTTTGCGACCCCATGAACTACAGCACGCCAGGCCTCGCTGTCCATCACCAATTCCCAGAGTTCACTCAAACTCACGTCCATCAAGTCGGTGATGCCATCCAGCCATCTCATCCTCTGTCGTCCCCTTCTCCTCCTGCCCCCAATCCCTCCCAGCATCAGAGTCTTTTCCAGTGAGTCAACTCTTCACATGAGGTGGCCAAAGTACTGGAGTTTCAGCTTTAGCATCATTCCTTCCAAAGAACAGCCAGGACCGATCTCCTTTAGAATGGACGAGTTGGATCTCCTTGCAGTCCAAGGGACTCTCAAGAGTCTTCTCCCACACCACAGTTCAAAAGCATCAATTCTTCGGTGCTCAGCTTTCTTCACAGTCCAACTCTCACATCCACACATGACTACTGGAAAGCCTTGACTAGATGGACCTTTGTTGGCAAAGTAATGTCTCTGCTTTTGAATATGCTAGCTCTTGAAAATAAATACAAAGTAAAACAATAAAAAAAGAAACCTATTAATTTTTAGGAAGAACCCCATTAATTTATAAGGGCTGCAAAATCTTTTAAGAAATCATACAGATTATGCTGGGATTGTACAAGGGAAACTGGTGCTGGGAGAATGAAGGGTCAAGGAAAACTGAAAAGAAATAGCCTCTTTCTTTCCTGTGGTTTCGATTTTATATTTGATTAAATGGACTTGAAAGAGGTGTCAGAATCTGAAGCATTATTTACCTCAACTTCCAGGGAAAGGAACCTCTGGCCATAAGACCTAAAGCAAAGCAGAATAATGAATTGTGACTATAGAAAATAATTTTTATCACCTCTCTCTACTTGATTGAATGAGGAAAATAGATTTAGAAATAACAGTTCCTTATTAGCCTCTAAAGCCCTTGGAAGTGTCTCAAAGTTTCCTTCAGAATTTCCACTGAGGTCTCCATTGACCATCCTTCCAAATTCTGTACACAAGTTCTTTCTCTCAAGGGCAAGTTCTAAAGACAAATTAAAGAAGAAACCTTATTATAATTCAATGCTATTTTCTTTATCATTTAGCTCTTTTTTCAAGGAAAAATTTTTTTATTCCTTTTTATTTTCAAGGTTGAATTTGTCACTATTCTCAAATAGGATTAAGGGAATGAGCCTATGGACAAGTCCAGCTTGTAAAACATCTCTCCTTTGAGAAAGTATGACCCAAGAGAGGACTACACAGTTTAGAAATGAACAAAAACCTTAAGACAATCTGTTCAAAAGTGGAGAATCATCTGCACACAACAGTTTTTGAGCAGGAAATCAGCACATTAGGTATACTTTTCATACACTTCTCAGATGAGATGTTATGCCGTTCATAGACTAGATTACTATTCCATTGCAACCTTAGGGAAATCTTCCCTTGGAACAATTTCTAATTATCTGAATAAATCCACCTCTGTATAGAGAAAGGACAAAATGGAATAACTAAAATATATTACACATCTGAAATATCAAGTCAAACCATTTTATGTAGTATTCAAGTAAAACTTTTAAAATTTCCAAAGGTGGAAATTATAGTAAAGTTGCAACATCTAAAGGCCAATTGGTGGCTTTTTAAAAACATCTTTGTTGAGGTATAATTGACATACAACAAACTGCAGATATTTAAAGTGTATACTCTGATAGATTTGACATATGTATATACCTGAATCCAACACCACAATCAAGATAGTGAACAAACACATCCATTATCCCCCAGTTTCTTTGATGTCCTTAGTAATCCCACCCTGCCTATCCCACCCCTACCCCTCAAGCAATCACTGATCTGCTTTCTGTCACTATTGATTAGTTTGTATTTTCTGGAGTTTTATATAAATGGGACCATACAATATGTACTCATTTTGTCTGAATTCTTTCACTCAGTGTAATTATTTTGAGATTCTTTCTCAATCGGTGGCCTTTTTTTTTCTAAAAAGAAAACCTCTGATTTCAAATAGTCTTCTGAGTTTTAGGTTTGCACTAGGATGACATAGAATCTGTCCAATAGAAGGTCGATCAATTAGAATAGTAAGCTGGAATCAGTGGCAGCCAAGGAATTAACAGGCAGTCACCTTTACTTATCCCTGGTGGCTCAGTGGTAAAGAATCTACCTGCCAATGCAGGAGATGCCTGTTTGATTCTTGGGTTGGGAAGATCCCCTGGAGAAAGAAATGGCAATCCACTCCTACATTCTTGCCTGGGAAATCCCATGGACAGAGGAGCCTGGCAGGCTACAGTCCATGGGGTCACAAAAGGGTCAGACATTACTGAGTAACAACAAAATACCTTTTTTATAAAGTTAGACTCCATCTCAGGTGGGTTTGGGGTTATGAGCTAAGGAAACATTTTCTGGTTAACTTATGAAAAGGAGGAGTTATTAGAAAGACAGGGACTGGCTTATGGAAATAAAGGGAAATGTGAACAATCAAGGCTCAGATGTGCCATTTCAAGACATATTTGAGCCTGAGGCAAAAGGAAAAATCGGTAACACTGATCCTATCTTTAAGATTTTGATATTTTGTTCATCATGGAGATCTGCATTAATCTGGATTTTTAAGAATATTGCATTAAAATATTTATCTTGATTATTGAACTTTTGCAGCGGGGCTTCCCTGGTAGCTCAGAGGTTAAAGCGTCTGCCTGGAATGCGGGAGACCTGGGTCCGATCCCTGGGTTGGGAAGATCCCCTGGAGAAGGAAATGGCAACCCACTCCAGTACTCTTGCCTGGAGAATCCCATGGAAGGAGGAGCCTGGTAGGCTACAGTCCATGGGGTCGCAAAGAGTCGGACACGACTGAGCGACTTCACTCACTCACTCACTCAAATTTTGTACTCCAGCCTCACTTACTCCACCCCCTTACCCTAATCCTGGCTGTGAATGGATGAAAACTGGCACAGCTCTGGGCTCGAAGTAGGACAGTTTTTGGGGGGCATGGTGAAAGTGCAGATCAGTCCTCAATGCTTTGAATTTCACTGCTCAAGGTTCAAAGCCCAAGACTCTGATTGGTCCTATTTGGGTCAGAGAATGTATCGAGTCACTACTATCTCAAATAAGGGTCATTTTATTATTTTATTTAAACCATTTTTCCTCTTCTAAAATAAACTATTTTTTAGAGCAGCTACGTGTTCATAGCAAAATTAAGAGCCCCTATATTACCCCCATCACCATACACACTCTAGCCTCCTTCACTACCAGTGTTTTGCACCAAAATAGAACATTTGTCACACTACATTGGATTATCATCTAGAGTCCATAATTTACATCAGGGCTCACTCCTGGTGTACATTCCATGGGTTTGGACAAATGTATAATGGCATTATCCACCATTATAGTATTATGTAGAGCAGTTCCACTGCCCCAAGAATCCCAAGAGTCATTTTAGACTTCCTCCTTTTAGATAATTATTCTCATCTTTAGTGACACTCTTTCCTGAGTATAATTTTGGTTCATTCATTCTTTTCCTTATCACAGCCTCAGTCTAGGAACATCTTGTCTGAACAATTTTCAATAGCCTTTTGACGGGCCTTTCCTCCTCCATGTCATCCTCTTGTGCACACTTTGCACTTCTTCCAGAGTGACTTTTCTATAACTTAAAGTAACTGCTTACATCTTGATTAAAACCCTTTGAAAGTTCATCACTTTTGAGACTCAGAGTCCATTCTTCTGTCTTAGCAAATTTAAGAGGACTGAAACCACATCAAGTAGGTTGATATGGTTTAATTCCATAATGGCATTAAATTAAAAATCAACAACAGGTCTCAGTCTGCCCTCAGGCTCCAGCGCTTTACTCTCTGTGGGAGACCAGGGAGGTGGGGGATTAGGGGGTGGGAGGGTGGAGAAGGAGGACAAAAGATGCATCCCACCTGCCTGACTGCTGCTGTCTTTGTGGGAGGTGCCATGAATTCACATTGTGGTCCCTGATTATCCACTCCAAGGAAATGGCCCCTAGTGATATGTATTACTGGAGGGGAGATTTTGGTTTTCACCTTGTGTTTCATGACTGGTATAGAATCACAAGGTCTGAATTTTGAGGCATATCTGACCTCTAAAGCACATTTGACCTCCACGTTTTCAGATAAGGGATATGGTCTTGCACTTCTTCCATGACTTATCTGTTCTTTGTGGGACACTAAGTGTAAAACTGTTCAAAACAGCCTATTGAGAAAAATAACTCCTCAGATGAGAGGCACTTCAAGAAAAGAAGCACTACTTTGGCATTTTTGCTTAGACTCTAATAACATAAAGATATCTGGGTAAAGCTGAGGTTTTGTGAATCTAGGTGGCTTTCAAAATGGGTGTTCATTATAATGAAAATGTTGGAGGAGTCAGCTATTGACGCAGATTTCTTTGTAATGGAGGAAAGAAATGGAATCTAACCTAGGGACTTTTTGGAGAAGGGAGGGATGTATAGAGGGTGATGGATACCCTAGCAAATTGAGTTCCTGTGCCCAGTCTTTGCAGAGTGGGGATCCTGTGCTAAACTTGTTGAACTCAAGGGGTTTTCTAGCCTCCCTTTGCTACATCCCAATGTTCCTGCCTTCTCGTCTTGCTCATCCCAGGATCCCACTCTCTCTGACTTTCTCTTCCTCCCTTTTTGTTTGCACACCCCTGGTATAATTGCATTGCAATCACAAGTAAAGTGCCTGTTGTACACAGGGGAAAATCTTAAAAAAAAAAACAACTGAAGAAAACTTGGGAAATTCACAAGTATATGAAAATTAAACAGTCCTAAATAACCAATGGATCAGAAAAGAAATTATAAACAAAATTAGAAAGTAGGTGGGATGAATGGGAATGAAAGTAAAAATATCAAAATGTATGGGATGCAGTTAAAGTGATAAATATAGAGTTATAAATGGCTATGGTGAAAAAGAAGAACGATCTTAATAGATGGCCTAACTTTTCACTTTAAGAAACTGAAAAAGAATAGGAAACTAAACCCAAAGCAAAAAAAAAAAAAAAGAAAGTAATAATAAATATTAGGGAAGACATAAATGAAATAAAGACAAGAAAACCAGAAAAAAATCAATGAACTGAAAAAGTTTGTCCTTGAAATGATTAACAAAACAGACAATTCTTTAGCTAAACTGAGAGAGAGAAAGACTCCGCTTACTAAAATCAGGGATAGGAGGGAACATAACTTATAAAAATCCAAAGGATTACAAAGATATGCCATGAACAGTCATATGCCAACAAATTGTATAACCTAGTGAAAAGGACAAATTCCTAGAAAGACACAAAATATTAAAATGGAGTCAAGATGAAATAGAAAACCTGGATAGATCTATAATAAGTAGAAAGACTGAAGCAGTAATCAAAAAACAAAAAAAAGAAAAACAAAAACAAAACAAACTTCCCACAAAGAAAAGCCCAGGATCAGACTATTTCACTGATGAATTTCAAGCATTTAAAGAAGATTAAACACGGATACACAATATTCCAGAATAAAGGACAAAACTCACATGATTATCACAGTAGTCATAGAAAAAGCAATTGACAAAATCCAACAATTTTTCTTAACAAAAAACTTAACAAACTAGAAATAGAAGAAAAAATTTTCAATCTGATAAAGGGGACTTATGAAAAATCTACAACTATATCATACTTAGTGATGAAAAGACTGAATGCTTCCCTGCTGCGATCAGAAACAAGACAAAAATATCTACTCTTACCCCTTCCATTTAGCATTTCAGTTCAGTTCAGTCATTCAGTTGTGTCTGACTCTTTGCGACCCCATGAATTGCAGCACTCCAGGCCTCCCTGTCCACCACCAACTCCTGGAGTTCATTCAAACTCATGTCCCTCGAGTTGGTGATGCCATCCAGCCATCTCATCCTCTGTCGTTCCCTTCTCCTCCGGCCCCCAATGCCTCCCAGCATCAGAGTCTTTTCCAATGAGTCAACTCTTCACATGAGGTGGCCAAAGTACTGGAGTTTCAGCTTTAGCATCATTACTTCCAAAGAACACCCAGGACTGATCTCCTTTAGAATGGACTGGTTGGATCTCCTTGCAGTCCAAGGGACTCTCAAGAGTCTTCTCCAATACCACAGTTCAAAAGCATCAATTCTTCGGCGCTCAGCCTTCTTCACAGTCCAACTCTCACATCCATACATGACCACTGGAAAAACCATAGCCTTAAGCTCTAGTAAATGGCAACCCACTCCAGTATTCTTGCCTGGAAAATTCTGTGGATGGAGGAGCCTGGTAGGCTACAGTCCACGGGGTCGCAAAGAGTTGGACATGACTGAGCAACGTCACTTCATTTCAAGGCAATTAGGTAAAGAATCTGCCTGCAATTCGGGAGACCTGGGTTTGATCTCTAGGTTGGGAAGATCCCCTGGAGAAGGGAAAGGCTACCCACTCCAGTATTATGGCCTGGAGGATTCCATGGACTTTATAGTCCATGGGGTCACAAAGAGTTGGACATGACTGACTTTCACTTTCACTAAGGCAATTAGGCAAGTTCAGTTCAGTTGCTCAGTTGTGTCCGACTCTTTGTGACCCCATGAACCGCAGCATGCCATGCCTGTCCATCACCAACTCCCGGAGTCCACCCAAACCCATGTCCATTGAGTCCGTGATGCCATCCAACCATCTCATCCTCTGCTGTCCCTTTCTTCTCCTGCCCTCAATCTTTCCCAGCATCAGGGTCTTTTCAAATGGGTCAGCTCTTCGCATAAGGTGTTCAAAGTATTGGAGTTTCAGCTTCAGCATCAGTTCTTCCAGTGAACACCCAGGACTGATCTCCTTTAGGATGGACTGGTTGGATCTCCTTGCAGTCCAAGGGACTCTCAAGAGTCTTCTCCAACACTACAGTTCAAAAACATCAATTCTTCAGCACTCAGCTTTCCTTATAGTCCAACTCTCACATCCATACATGACTACTGGAAAAACCATAGCCTTGACTAGACAGACATTTGTTGACAAAGTGATGTCTCTGCTTTTTAACATTCTGTCTAGGTTGGTCATAAGTTTCCTTCCAAGGAGTAAGTGTCTTTTGATTTCATGGCTGCAATCACCATCTACAGTGATTTTGGAGCCCCCAAAATAAAGTCAGCCACTGTTTGCACTGTTTCCCCATCTATTTCCCATGAAGTGATGGGACCAGATGCCTTGATCTTAGTTTTCTGAATGTTGAGCTTTAAGCCAACTTTTTCACTCTATTTCACTCAATTAGGCAAGACAAAGAAATAAAAGGTACACAGATTGGAAAGAAAGAGGTAAAAGTATCTCAATTTGTAGGTGACATAGTCTTTATATATATAAAATCCTATGGGATCCACTAAAAAGAAAGCTATTTAAATGAATTCAAATAGCAAGATATAAGATCAATATACAAAATAAATGTACATACTAGCAATGAACAATATGAAAATGAAATTAAGAAAAAGTTTCATTTAGAATAACAAAAAATAAAACATGTAAGATAAATTTAACAAAAGAAATGTCAGATTTTCACATTGAAAACCACAGAATATTGTTGAAACAAATTAAAGAATATTTAAATAAATAGAAAAAACATCTGTACACGTGGATTGGTGACTTACTATTTTTAAGATGGCAATACTCCCTTAATTGATTGCCAGATTCAACACAATCCCTATAAAAATCCTGGTTAGCTTTTTGTAGTAATTGACAATTTGACTCTATATTTCATATGAAAATGTGGATTTTATCCTTGGTTGGGGAACTAATATCTTGGCCCAGTGCTGCCAAAATTAAAAAAAAAAATGCAAGAGACTCAGAATAATCATGGACTTCCCAGGCAGTTCAATGGTTAAGACTCTGCCCTTCCACTCCAGGGGTTAGGGAACTAAGATCATATATGGCTGCAGCACAGCTTAAAAAAAAAAAAAAAGAACTAAAGCAATTTTAAAAAATAGGAATAAAGTTGGAGGTTTCACACTTCAGATCTCAGATCCACAGTAATCAAGATAGTGGTGCCAACAAAAGGATAGATGTACAGATCAGTGAAGGAGAACTGAGTCCAGAAACAAGTCCATACATTTAACTCATATTGCAATGGTGTCCAGGCAATTTAATGGGGGGAGAATATAATTTTCAACAAATGGTGCTGGGACAACTGGCTATACCCCTGCAAAGATGAATTTGGATCCGTTATCACATGCCATATACATTTAACTCAAAAGAGATCAGAAACTGAAATGTAAGATATTATAAAAGTATAAAACTACTAGAAGAAAAAAAACGGCATAAATCTGTATGACCTTGAATCAGTCAATAGTTTATAGATATTACACCAAAGCTCAAGTAACAAAAGGAAAAATAGCTAAACTGAACTTCATTAAAGTTAAACCCTTTTGGGTTTCAAAGAGCACTATCAAAAAATGAAAAGATAGCTCACAGAATGGGAGAAAATATAAATCAAATATCTGATACAGGTCCAGAATATATGAAGAATTCTTACAACTCAAGAATAAAAAGATAGATAGCTCAGTTAAAAATTGGCAAAGTATTTGAATAGACATTTCCCCAAAGAAGATATACATATAAGTGGCCAGTAAGCACATGAAAAGCACATGAAAAACTTTGAAACCTGTGACTATGACCTTATTTGCAAATAGAGTCTTATTTGCAGATGCAGTCAGCTCAAGATGAGACTGTATTGGATTAGGGTGGGTCCTAAACAAATATGACTGGATAAGAGAAAGACACAGGGGAGCACTGTGTGATAAGAGAGTCAGAGATTGAAGTGATGTACCTACAAGCCTAGGAATGCTAAGGACTACTGGCAACACAAGGAACTAAGAGAAGGATATGGTTTTCTGTTAGAGGCTTTAGAGAAAGCATGACCTTGCTGACATTTTGATTAAAGACTTCTAGTACCCAAAACCGTGAAAGAATAAATTTCTCTTGCTTTAAATAACCCAGTTTGTGGTAATTTGTTACAGCAGGCCTTAGAAAGCTTAATAATGCCACTTCACTCCCACTAGCATGGCTATAATAAGACAGACAGACAATAAGAAGTGTGAAGTTGTAAAGCATTTGGTATCTTCATATATAGCTGGTGGGAATGTACTAATAAAATGGTGCAGCCAGTCTGAAAGACTGATAATTCCTCAAAAAGTAAACCGAGTTATCATAAAACCCAGCAATTCGACTTCTAAATCTATATTCAAGAGAAATGAAAAAGTATGCCTATATAAAAACATTAATGCTTATACCAGCATTCTTAATAACCACCAAAAAGTGGGAACAACCCAAATGTCCATAAGCAAAATGTGATGTATCCATATGCTGGAGTATTACTTGGCAATGAAAAGGAATAAAGTACTGATCTATGCTACAGAACAGATGAACCTTGAACACATTATGGTAAACGAAAGAACCACAAAAGACCGTGTACTGTATGATTCTGTAATATGAACTGTCCAGAACAGGCAAATCTGTGGAGGCAGAAAGTAGATTAGTGATTGCTTAGGGCTGGGGTGTGGGGGGTAGGGATGGGAAGTGATTGCTAATGGGTATGGTATTTCATTTAGGGGCTAATGAAATATCTAAAATTAGATAGTGATGATAGTTGTACAACTTTGTGACTATACTAAAAACCACCGAAGTGTACCCTTTAAATGGGTGAATTTTATGAGATGTGAATTATATCCCAATAAAGCTACTAAAAAGGAATCCACTCTTCTGTGGATGCTTTTTAGTTCAGCTGTACTGAACTCACTTTGCTGTTTCTCAGCTCTGAGATCCTATACATGTTGTACCTGGAATGTTCTTCCCAATTTTGTCTGCTGGTAAATCCTGATTTATTCTCAAGACCCAGTTTACATATCACCTCTTTGGGGGAAGCCTCTGTCCTCTCAGGAAAGGCAGCACTTTTCTGTGCTGGCTCTTTTTTTAAAATTGAGATATAATTGACATATAAATTATATTATCTTCAGGTATACAGCATAATGACTTGATATTTGTATATGTTGTGAAGAGATCACACAATAAGTCTAGTTCATATCTATTACCGCATATAGTTAAGAAATTTTTTCTTGTGATGAGAACTTTTAAGATCAACTCTCTCAGTAACTTTCAAATAAACAATACATTATTATTAGCTATAAGAGCTTCCCTGGTGGTTCAGTGGTAAAGAATCCTCCTGTCATTGTGGGAGACACAGGTTCTATCCCTGGATCAGGAAGATTCCCTAGAGAAGGAAATGGCAACCACTCCAGTATTCTTGCCTGGGAAATTCCATGGACAGAAGAGCCTGGTGGCTACATTCCATGGGATCACAAAGAGTCAGACACCACTAGCAACAAGAATAACAATCTTATTACCAATAGTCACCATGCTATATATTGTGTCCCCAAGACTTATTTATCTTATAACTGGAAATTTGTATCTTTTTACCCCTTCACTGGACTTCCCTGGTGGCTCAGACAGTAAAGCGTCTGCCTACAATGCGGGAGACCCGGGTTTCATCCCTGGGTTGGGAAGATCCCCTGGAGAAGGGAACAGCAACCCACTCCAGTATTCTTGCCTGGAAAATCCCATGGATGGAGGAGCCTGGTAGGCTACAGTCGTCACGCCCTTGCCTCTGGCAACCACTAATCTGTTCTCTGTATCTATAAGCTCTTTTTTAAAAAATTCCACATATGAGATCATGCTGTATTTATCTGACTTATTTTACTTAGCTTGATGCCCTCCAAGTCTTGTCCTGATTTGGTATTTGGGGAACGGTTGCACATTTCTCGCTGTATCACTACCCTTCATTTGCTTTTTGCTTAGATTTCTTCTGACTCACACTCTTCTCTGAGGAGGAGGATCACATCTTACCACGTTTGCATCTACTCTAAGTTCTTATCACTGTGCCTGGCACACAGCAGGCACTCAGGGAGTGCTCACTAAATCTAATAACAATCTGAAATAATCTGAAAGTGAATGGAACAAAGCTCAAGAGTAAATAGCAAAGAAAGGATTACATAAGGTTGTGGTCATGAACACCATTTATTAATTAAACTGCTAAGAACTTGGTAATAACTTGGCATTTGAGGCACCTTGGGCTATAAAAGCTCTCAAGTTTAACCTATCCCAAATGTTGTCTTACAAAACCACAGTACATGACTAAAACCAGGAGATTAACATTTATTAAATACTATTCACTAGCCTATGGGCTTACTCAGATTTTGCCAGTTGTCTCATTAATGTTCCTTTTCTGGTTCAGGATCCAAAACAGGATTAGAGTCAAGGCTTCTCAATCTCTTCCAATCTGGGATAGTTTCTCAGTCTTTCATGGCCTTGACTCTTTTACAAAGAGTACAGGTCTGTTGTTTTGAGAATGTCCCTTAATCTTACAAATGCAAGTACTTTTTGTAGATGTTGTGCTAGCTTCGGGGGTACTTCATTCTAGGTTCAGTCTTTGGCCCCAGGAAGCTGGTCTTACAGTGAAAAATCAACTTAACAGGCAACTACAATATAGTGTAATTACAACTTAGTGCTATAATAGAGGTAAAGGCTGAGCATGAAGAGGATATTAGAAGGGGCAACTGGCTATATCTTGGGGCCCTGGAAAGACTTCTTGCAGGTGCTATCACAACCAAGAGCAGGATGAGGAGGCTAGCAGGGCAGAAGGTGGGGGCCCTAGAGAGACGAATATTCCAGGCAAAATTTAACCCATCAAGTATAGCAGAATTCTGCAGTCATTTTGAGGAATAGCCTAAATACTCTTATAAAAATCTTTATAATCAGGACATCTGAACATGTTGAAGAAATCTGCTTTGACCTTTTCTGTCTTGTCAGAATTCATTAAAAAACCCTTGACATTCTGACATTCATCTTCGTACTTTGGCAATTTCAGAAGTTCTGATGATAAAATTGACTTTAAGAAGCACAATGAATGTGAAGCTAAATTAAAAAAAAAGATTTTTTATTGGGGTGAATTAATACCAGTAAATTCTGAAGTGCCTGAGCCTCTGAAGAGAATAATTAAGGATGGTATAAGACAAAATTAATTTATCAGAGGGACTCTGGCCATGGTCACTGTCAAGAAGCAATCTCATAAATGTCACAGTGAAGTTAGACAAAATCATGCAACTGTGTAACCTTTTTGTATCTTGTAATACCCAACAGGAATAGTCCTCATTGAAACACAAGAGCCATAACAGGTTCAGGTAAGAGATAGCTGGCAAGACTCGTTTAAAGATGGACACCTGCAGATTGACTTGTGAATCAAAGTCTAGTCTATCATCACTCAGGGTCAAGTGTTTTTGGTTAGGAACCTCTGAATAAGATTCTTGGCTGCGAATTAAACACATCATTAAGGATGGGGCTATAGGTAAACTGTGTGTTCAGAAAAGATCTCCTTTTCCCTTCCTCCACTTCCTCTTTGTTACTATTTTTTTGTTCTCTACTTTCCCTTCTGGTAAGAGCCTTTCCCCCACCTTACTCCACCTGCCAAAACTTGACCAGTCATAAGTCTTCATCTATTTGGCTATGTTGATTGGCTTGAAGAGTGAGAATAATGTTCCAGAGCCTTTGACTGGGATATTTCAAACAGGACCTAGAAAGAAGCCCCATTCATCTCTAGTGGTGAAGTTAACCAGAAAGGGGTCTGGATGGAAGTCATGATTAGAAAAATGTGAACGAATCTGACTATATTCAATCTGATCAAAAAAGAACACCATTAGAAATATAAAAAGAGTGTTTTGTTTGGTGTCATTAGTAACTTGTGAATTTTAGTATATAAATTGTGTTTTAATCCTTTAATGATTATTCTTCTGTCATGGAAACCTTTCAAGTTGGCTCCTAAGCACACTGATGCAACTCTATCCAACTCTAGAGCTTCCTCACTTTCCTCACTGTGACGTGCAGACTCACTCTATACATTTCCTGTTCCCGGTCAGGAGAAAGCCAGTTCTCTAAGGATCTTTGGTTTGTTCAGTAGAAAACAGTATTTAGAGTCTACAACCTCTTCCTGTTTGTAGGAGTCTAGGGAACTAACATGATATTAAAAAGTGTTACAGGGAAAATAGCATTTATCTTGTCTGTTCTAAATGAACTGTACCTCATGATATCAACAGTTCATAAAGGGAAGTTTTTTCTGTTCTGTGTTTTATTTTTTAATGGAAGTATATCAGCTAACAAAAGAAACTGGACAAGTATCATTAGAATATCACTATTTTGCAATCCATATTGAATTAATGGACCTGGGCAATTGTTGTTAGCATCTCAAAAAGAAACAGAGCTAAATGTTAGGTACTTATTGATGGAATTACACTACACTGTCAATGAAGTCATCTTTCCATAAAACAGGTGAGTCTACTCAAGGGTCTCAATATAATTACCAGTTTATAGAAAATATAAGGGACAGAGGAACACATTACTGTATACCACATAGATTCAAACAACAAAATTCCAACCTTAGGAACTCTATAGGACCAAAACCTGCCTTCTTCAACAATAACAAAAACATTTCCAAGAAATTAAGAGAGAGAGGGAGAGGGGAAGGGAGAGGGCAGAGAGAGAGAGAAGTATGGAATGGAAGAAAATCTGCAGATTAAAGTATACTTGAGACATATTAACCAACTGTCACAGTTGTTGAATATTAACTATTGGATATTGATTATAATTGGTTATTTGGATATTGACCCAAACAACTGGAAACATTTATAAAGCAATTAGGGAAATTTGAACATTGACCAGACAATTTTGATGATATTGGGACTTTGTTTTCCACATGTTATTAGGTTGATGATGGTATTATGGATCTGGTTGTACAAAGAATTCTTTCCTTCAGAGATTCTATGCAACAAGTAATATCGTATCTGAAAATTTTCCTCTAAATAACCTACTGTTGGAGTGAACAGCATCGTGATGTAGCTGAAACAAAATTGATGAGCTCAGTGATGGGTACATTGGGATTCATTATATCATTCTATTTTATATATGCTTAAAGATTTCCAGAATAAGAAATTTTTTTTTAAATTGAAAAGACAATCCACCACCTGGGAAGAGGTATTTAGTGCCTAGAACTTTAAAAAATGAAATATATAAAAAGTTATTAATATTAATAAGAAAAAGGCCAAAAGTCAACCTAAAAATGGGCAAAAAGATATATAAATAGGCAGTTTTCAGAACAAACTCTAATGATTATGAGACACATTGAGAGGCTCAGTTTTACTACTTAATCAAAAGAATGCAAATTAAAATCACATTGAGATATCTTTGTGCAACAATTAGTTTGGCAAACATTAAAATGCTAGATGACACCACATGTTGGAAACTTTGTGGAGAAATGGAAACTGTTCCTTGCGATGGTAGGAATTAAAATTTCCATATCCACTTTGGAAACCACTGGGTAATAGCTAGTAAGTCTGAAAACTTGTACAACTCCTAGAAATGAAAAATCACAAGATACTTGCCTTCCTCGCCTTCTGTAAAGATGGGATGCAGGTGTTTGATCCAGCCTGCCAAACAGATGCATCAACTCCAAACTTTGAGTTTGAAAATGAAATTAAAAATCTGGGACCAAGTGGAGCCCTTGTCATGAAGGTGGCAGCAGAGACAGCACCTATGAACAGTTTCCAGATGTGGCAATGACTATAGTCCTAGAAATAGCAGGAGTATCAAGCATGAGTCATTTGGAAATAAAAGGGGTGGTACCCAAGACTTTAAGCAGAGCAGCATTGTCCTTATTAGATCAGTTCCATGGTTTAATGGGGCTTCCCTGGTGTCTCAGACGGTAAAGAATCTGCCTGCAATGCAGGAGACCCGAGTTTGATCCTGGGTTGGGGGTATGTCCTGGAGAAGGAAATGGCAACCCACTCCAGTATTCTTGCCTGGAGAATTCAAGGGTCCGAGGAGCCGGTGGGCTACAGTCAATGGGGTCACAAAGAGTTGGACACAACTGAGCAACTAAGTTTGATATTAGGTAGTTTATCTTCAAGTTGGTTCTCAAGTCCTTCCTGAGCTTCTGTAAGCTGTCCAACATTCTTTTAAAAATTATTTTTCTTGTTTTAATGACCCATAACAGCTTTCTGTTGCCTATAACTAGGAGTCTTGACTGACGCATAAAGCAATTTGGCAATGTCTTGCGACCCCATGGCCTGTAGCCTACCAGGCTCCTCCTTCCATGGGATTCTCCAGGCAAGAATACTGGAATGGGTTGCCATTTCCTTCTCCAGATTAAAATTGAGGCTATGGGGACTTCCCTGGTGGTCCAGTGGTTTAAGACTCCCCACTTCCATGGTAGAGGGTGCTGGTTTGATCCCTGCTTGGAGAACTAAGATCCCATGTTGTGTGGTGTGGCCAAAAAGTAAAAAAAAAAAAAACCCAAAACTGAGGCTATGCATACCCCACAAGTCAGTAAGTCCACTGCTTCATATATATTTTAGAGCAATGTTGTCCAGTAGAAGTTTCTGTGAGGATGGCTGGACCCTCTAATATGCTAGCCACTAGCCTTGTGTGGCTGCTGCTGCTGCTGCTGCTAAGTCGCTTCAGTCGTGTCCAACTCTGTGCGACCCCATCGATGGCAGCCCACCAGGCTCCCCCCGTCCCTGGGATTCTCCAGGCAAGAACACTGGAGTGGGTTGCCTTAGCCCTTGAAATGTGGATAGTGTGACTGCAGAATTAAAACCAAATTTTTATATGATTAATTCTAATTAATTTAATTGATTTTAATTAATTTAAGTAGCCATATGGCTACACAGTGGCTAGTGGCTACTTTAACTATAAAACTCTAGCATAATTCTTGCCTTTGTCCACAAGGATACTCTATTATTTCCACTAATAGAAATTCAGAAACAAGCTGCAGTCACACAAATACCAAATAGCAGTCAAAATGAAGGAACTAAGTTTATGCTATCAACATGGACACATCTAAAAAACACAATTTGGAGGGAAAACAAGCTGTATTATGACAGACATAGTGTCATACCACTCTGTGTAAAGTTAAAGAAACACAGAATTATTCTTTATATTCTTTGATTTAAAAACGCAGTAAAAATTTTTAAAAAAGCACACAGAAGGGAAGATTTCACACTAAATTCAGGGGTATAGTCCCCCTGGTAAGGGGAGAAAGACTTGGAGATCTTCAACTATACACATTCTAAGGTTTGTTAAAATGTGGGTGAGTACCACTAATTTGTTTTATTATTAGAACTTTTATCCATATCTAGGTATTTCATATATCAAATATGAAATATCAAAATATTTAAAACTTCCATAAATATATAGTATAAATATATTTGTAATATACATAAATATATGGGGTCTGCCCTGGTGGCTCAGAGGTTAAAGCCTCTGCCTGCAATGCAGGAGACCTGGGTTCGATCCCTGGGTCGGGAAGATCCCCTGGAAAAGGAAATGGCAACCCACTCCAGTATTCCTGGAGAATCCATGGATGGAGGAGCCTGATGGGCTACAGTCCACGGGGTCACGGAGTTGGACACGCCTGAGTGACTTCACTTTCTTTCACTTTCTAAATATATACCTTTTATACACTGAGTAACTAGCCTGCCTCTTCAGCTTTCTTTCATTCCCACGATCCTAAGGATTCTCTAGCCTCCTTTTCCTTTGTAATAATGGAGCTGTGGCCAGGATGAGACTTCCCCCTTGTAGTCAGTGGGTGTGTAGCTAAACTCTTGTCAATGGAAGGTGGGTAGAAGCGAGGTGAGCAGCTTGCCTCTAACAAATTCCTGGCTCCGGACTTCCTGGGGGCAGGAATGGCAACAACAAATATGGCCTTGGTGCCTCATGTGACAGAGGGAGAACTGCCATCGGCCACAGTCTTTGAACAAAGCCACCCATCCACCTGTGACTGTCACTTGAGAGAAATAAACTTCCTTGCTTCCTAAGCTTTTTGTTGTTTAGTTTGATTACAGCAGCCCCTTTAGATTTGTAATCATCTTTTTTTTCACCTCTTTCAGTTATTTTCTGATACTTGCTTTGTTCATGGTGTTTATTACTCTCATTACTAAATTAGGGAATTAGGAGTAGTAGAATATAATAATAGTAATTTTCACTATTTAGGAAGTATAGAAAATAATGTAACAAGTTTTTGTAACTGCCAGACATAGGACAGTGAATTGAAGATCATACAAACAATATTTTCATAGCAGTTATAATTTACTAAGAATTTCATATTTGGCCCATGTGGGCTTGCCTCTAGTTCCAACCTCTCAGTCCCAGATAAAGAAATCATGGCTCATATAAAAAAGAATGAAGTAACGCCATTTGCAGCAACATGGATGGACCTAGAGATGATCATACTAAAAAAGTCAGACAGAGAAAAATAAATATCGTATGGTATCACTTATATGTAGAATCTAAAAAATGATACAAATGATCTTATTTACAAAACAGAAAGACTTACAGACATAGAAAACAAATTTATGGTTACCAAAGGGGTTGGGGGAGTGGGGAGAGATAAATCAGGAGTTTGGGATTAACAGATACAGTCTATTGTATATAAAATACATAAACATCAGGGACCTGCTATATAGCACAGGTACTATATTCAGAATCTTATAATAACCTATAATGTAAAAGAATCTGAAAAATATATATCTGAATCACTTTGTTGTACAGCAGAAGCTAACACAACATTATAAATCAAATACTCTTCAATTAAAAAAAGAGAGGAACCATGGCCCCAAAGTTATTGTACTTGGCTAAGTTCACACTGTGAATTAGTGGCAGAGCCTCCTGGTTTTATTCTCATTCCATTCCTCACCTCCTACCACTGCCTCCCTTGCTTGGAAGGGAACTTAGAGATAATTCGGTTGATGTATGATGCTTGAATTCTACCCACAGGAATTTATTGAAGCATCAGGACAAGATACACATGCTCCTGGGAATTTATAAATTTGGGTCACTCTGAATGTTCACTGATGCACATTATTGTTGAAATAAACGTCTCAGAGCTAGTTAGAAGTTTTGAGACACAGTAATAAGTCTGAATATAAATTCTGGCGTGCTGACTCAAAGGCACGAGTGCTTTTCTTCACAGTGGAAGATGAGCATTTACTTTCTGTAAGGCAACGCCTCTCCAACTTTTCCCTTGAAGTTCCCCAGTGATGGAGCTCTTGGTGTGAAGGGTAAGGTGAGAGAAGGTTCTAAGTGCGAAATCTAAAGCACCTTCCTCATTCAGCAAAAGAGCTTTGATGCGTTGTATTTTACTTTGAAAATTTTTGTTGATTTTCGCATGCTACTCAACAACATGGTTTTACTTGTTTTAACATAAAAACAATCTTTTAAGTTACCGGTTACATTTCCTAAGTCTCCCTTCAAAATCTTTGTGGAAAGATTTTGTCCTGTGACTGGATACACGTTCTCAGGTTCACAAGGGTACAAGTTTCCCATTTTTATCGTAGTAGTTAAGCTACTTGTCATGAGAGTAACTTAACTGCTCTTCATTTCAGAGCATCACCGCTCCTTCACTCTGAGATTCAGGTTAAATTTAGAATTAAAATCTTCCTGCAAGGGCTGTTTAAAATCAGGGACTAACTGGATTCCCATGAGAGCCTTAGAAACATTTCTGGAGGGGACTGGGGGAGGGGGAAGTGACTTAAACTTTGGGGAGAATATGAACAATAGCACAGAAGTGCTAAAGGGAGGTACAGATGATTTAATACACAGCAACAGTTTGCAGATACAGAAGCAAAAGCCCAGAGAGACCATGGTTCTTGACTCAAAAGACAAAGGTGGCCAAACATTAACACTGATTTTCACCTTGATTAATAGTTGGGATATCTTTTACCCACATTCTACAAAATACTACCAGCTATAGAATGTATAGTGGTTATTGGATGCTACCCAAATTACCAAGAAGTTGCGGAACATCTGTAATTTCCTAACTCTTCAAGGTGGTCAGCACAATTGAGATAGACATTTTGTAAATGAGTTTAGAATCCTTTTGCATTTGAAATGCTATTTAAAAGTAACATTTTAAGCAATGTTCAGCAACAATACCCAATAGCACTCCTAAATCGTAAGAAATTAATTATTAAGAAATAACATGCCATGCATAATGTCTTGGGCAGGGATTGGCAAAATTCTTTGTATAAAGGCCAGATAGTAAATATTTTAGGCTTTGCAGGTCATATAGTCTCTGTTAAAACTACTCAACCAGGCCACTGCAGTGTGAAAGCAGCCATAAACAATATGCAAAAGAACGAGTGCGGCTGTGCTCCAATAAAACATTATTTACATAAACAGGCAGTGTGCTGAACTTGGCCTTCAGGCTGTAGTTTTTAGACCCCCGCCCTAGAGTCCTATATTTTATAGGCTTTAAGTGGTGTGTGTATATAAAGTCACCCAGAATGCTTGCTCTAAAAATGCTACTAATCTTTTGTTTGGTTAGTTTTATTTATTTTTTAAATAGCTCCTACATATTTTAATATGTCAAATGTAAATTTAAGTGATAGGATACTTCTAGAGATGTGTGTGTGGCCTGGCAAAAGCCATGGACTGTGACTCATCTCCGTTACCTCATCTGTAAAATGGTTTATCATAGCATCCTTATTTAGTTGCTTTTTCTGAACCAGTTGGCTCAGGAATGATAGTTGGATGCATGAAAGACACAAAGGTCATATTATTTATCTAGAGATTTGTTCTATGTGCTTCTTCATTTTGTTTCTCAAGAATGTCAAGTTTCTACCCCAGCCTCTTGTGTGGCCTTCTGAGAGTTATCTCAGCTTTTTTATCTGAACACAAGGAAGGGTACTTACCCCCTCCCATGGATGTGGCAAGGAAAGCTCTCTGGCTATGCCAAATGTCATCTCTCTAGCACTTAATGCTGTTGGAGCTGGACCTGTCCGCACACTTTAACTGTTGCATACAGATGACTGCCAGGCCTCATGGTCTTGTGACTTTGCAAACAACCTGAGAATGGACATAAAAAGGAAAGAAAACTAACAAAATGGGAAAGGAAAGACAATAAAAGGTAAGGATAATGGCCGAGTGGGTAATAGCGGGCAACTTCTTTAGCTACCATGAAAAGTATGAAGCCGATGTGTTTGTTGAATTCATTTTGTTGGTGGTCACTTTGTGTTCATTCCGAACATCTAGCAGTTAGCTAAGTAAATGCACATGACTGATGAAAGAAGAAAGGGAACTATTTTTACAGGGGCCATTAAACTTTAACTACCATCTGGCAGGGAATGATTAGAGAAGATCAAAATTAAGGCAGTCAACACAAATGCTGTGTGAATACCTCAGGGAATTAACATGGATAAAGACAGTGAACTTGTGGTTAAATAAAGAGACAGACATAAGAGGGAAGTGGTGAACACATCCTTTATGGCTTTGGACCTCACGGTCACATTCATTGCCAAAGGAGCTCAAAGAGGGGAGAAATAACAAGGAGACCATGAGAAAAATCTGAAACACCTGGAAATAATCAGATGCTCTGCCCCAATCATAAAACAGAAAGTTAAAGAACTAGCCAGGACCACATCATTTGGGCTTCCTCCCTGCACAGGAAGGAAACGTTTATGGGAGAGGTGTGTTGAAATTGGCAGATAGTTAATATTCAGATTAGCTTACCATTTAATAGTAGGAAACAGTTGTATATGCTGCTGGAGGGGAAAAAAAAAACACATTAGGAACTATATCCTTGTGCACACTAAAGATGGCATCATTTCTGGGATTCGCTGTTTGTCCACTAAAGTCACCCAGCAGGTAGTTTGAGAGAGAATTTGAAAAGGGGAGCTGGGCCTTCTTCTTTCAGGTCTTCGGTCAGTTGACAGCACAGTACTGAACCGTAGGGTGGCTTTACACCCAGCTGAAAGCATGCAGAAGATTCTTCGAGAAAGCCCCTTGCTTTGTCTTGTTTTTTATTTTTGTGGTTTGTGTTCAGATGCACTCGGAAGGCCAAGTGTCTGAGCATCGGGAAAGAGGGACCAGCCAGTGGTGCTGGGTGGGCCCTTCAGTGTGCTGTCCATTCTGAAATAAGGAGCTCCATCTGGGCAAAGTTCAGGGCCCTGTGCGTTTCTTTATTAATGGAATATATTTGACATATAACATTGTGCCAACTTAATATGTACAATATGTTGATTTGATACGTATATATATACATACATAGTAATACGGCTGTAGTGATGGTTAGCCCCCTCTATCACGGCATAATTTCTTTTTTGTGGGAATAATTAGGTTAGCATAATTAAGATCTAGTCTCTTAACAAGTTTTATAACAGAATGTTGCTATCCATATAAACTATACAGTGCATAGGACCCAGAAGTTTGATTACTGGAATGATCAAGACAGGTTTAGAACGAATAAGCTGAAGCTGGTCCATCCTAGGCATCAAAATGGAAATATCCAGAGGTAAAAGGGAGGAAGAATGTGTTACCAGAGGCAGTGTGCCTGGAAATTCATGATGCACAGCTTTGTTTCTCTTTCTCTCTGATGTCTTCTTATTTAAGGACTTGACTCTATACCACATAGTGTGCAAAGACCATTTCCATTCCTTATTTCATTTGATCATTAATACAATCCTATGAGGTACATATTGTAATCCTCGTTGTACAGAGGAGAAAACTGAGAACTAAGACACAGAGAGGTTAAGAACTGATCCCAGAATAAGGTCACATGGTTAGGAAAAGTGGGTGCCAGGACTCGAATACAGACAGGTCTTACTCTCTGCACATCTAATGCATTTATTCCCCACCATGGAATAACTTCCCTCTTCAGCTTTGCTGGTACTAAGGCCTTCACACCAGTTTCCTAGCATCATGGCTTCCATCCTTGCTGCTTCTTGAATGAGGGTGGACTCAACTTACCTTTGGGATCCATGGAAATTTTCAGGCAAGAATACTGGAGTGGATTGCCATTTCCTACTTGAGGGCATCTTCCCAACCCAGGGATGAAACGACATCTCCTGCGTCTCCTGCTTTGGCAGGCAGATTCTTTACCACTGAGCCACCTGGGAAGCCCTGAAATAATGGACACAGCCTAGTAAAGCATTTGAGCGAATTTGCTACGATCCCCCTACAGTAAAGGCCAGAGGCTCCTCTCACAGCTGGGGAGGTATAGACCCAGAGGACCCAGCAAGCCATCACCACAAGGGCCCTGGCCCCTTCAAGGACTTTTGCATTAAAAAAAAAAGGGGGGGGGGGGAATAAAACAACTGAATTATCCAAGCTTTGAATAATGCTTGGTATTGTCTAGTGGTGGTATATAAGACTAGTTCCCTTGTACCTTAATTTTAGAATAAAACAGTCTAGAGTAAAATTCTATTTTAATTAAAATTCAAATAATGGCATGACATGCACATATACCCTACGTGCAAGAAAGTGTAGTGTTAAAAGCAAGAAAATTCAAAGGTGTGCCAGAAACCTCATCATTAGTGCACTTCCTTCTGCCTTTGTACTTCTGGAATCTCTAAACATCTGGTGATTTTACCATCAGGAAACAGTGCAGTGTCCATCTGTTAAATCAGGCTTCGGCTTCCCTCACCTGGGAGGATCAACCAGATGTGGGCGTCCTTTACATTATTAATGATTTCAGTCTTCCCTTTGTACATGCCCTGTGAGGGCACAGTGTGGGGTATAGCCTATAAATCACTAAAAAGTGAAAAAGTCATCTTTTACTTTACTCTACTCTAGGAGTAATGAAGGAGTAGAACATTTTTTTCTTGGTCAGAGCATAAGTCATTAGAAATCTATTTCAATTTTTTCCACCGGAAGACTTATAACTGCTTTACTTTTCTTTGACAGAAAAACCATCACAAACCTTATCGCAACACACACATACCCCCCCACACACATTTTCTGATGCTAAGGGCATTGATGCTAAGTGGATTGTGCACAGATCTTCCCTGGATCTCTCACATGGCAGCAGCCTATATAATCTTTACACATAGCTTTATGAAAAAATTTGGTCCACTGTCTTTCCTATTCCATCACAGTTATGAGTCACACTTCATGTTAAAATTTCCCTGTGATAAAGCACTGGCCTCAGTTAGCGTCTGCAGACTGAGACAGCTTGGCCTAATAACAACAAGTGTGACTTTGTCCATTGTGACACTGTGACCTTTGGCAAATTACTCAATTTCTCCGAGCTTCATTTCTTCCTGTACAAAGTGGCGATGATAAGAAAAGTACCTACCTTACAGAGCTGTGTTTAGGATTAAATGTGACCAGGTATAAACTGCCCTTGATACACAGCAAGAGAATTATCAAATGCTAAGATATTGTGAACAGGCTACTTATAAACAGCCTTTCCCAGCAAAATTCAGCAGAAGGTACAGAGGCTTCCCTACAAAGCCTCCCCTGTTATCAATATCCCCCACCAGAGGCACATTTGCTACAACTGATAAACCTATGTTGACACATTCCTGTGATCCAAAGTCTATAGTTTGCCTTAGGGTTCACTCTTGGTGTTCTACATTCTATCAGTCTGGACAAATGTACAATGGCATATATCCACCATTCTAGTCCCATACAGAGTAGTTTCACTGCCCTAAAAATCCTGAGTTCTGCCTATTCATCCCTCCCTACCTAACCTGGCAACCACTGATCTTTTTTACTGTCTCCATAGTTTTTCCTTTTCCAGAATGTCATATAGTTGGAATCATACAGAATGCAGCCTTTTCAGATTGGCTTCTTTGACTTAGCAGTATCCATTTATGGTATCTTCATGTCTTTTCATGGCTGGATAGCTCGCTACTTTTTAGTGCTGAATAATATTCCATTTCCTGACTGTACCACAGTTTATTTATCCATTCATCTACAAAAAGACATCTTGGTTGCTTCCATGTTTGGCAATTATGAATAAAGCTGTTATAAACATCTGTGTACAGGTATTTGTGTGGACATAAGTTTTCAGTTCATTTGAGTAAATACTAAGGAGTGAGGTTGCTGGATTGTATAGTAAGAGCTTGTTTAGTTCTGTATGAATTTGCCAAACTATCTTCTAAAGTGGCTGTACCATTTTTCATTCCCACCAGCATAAATTAGCAATGAATCTGTTCAATTTTGCTGTGAACATAAAACTGCTTTAAAAAATAAAGTTGATTAAAACTCTTTCTCTTAACAAAATATTTTCTGTGATCTGTTTTCTTTCATGATCTAGATTAATAGTCCTATGGGCATGGGCATGGCCAATCTAATCTTTCAAAGTTTCCTGTTCTCTGAATGTGTTAAGTGTCCATTATAATCATAGATTATTACACTTCTGAAGTCTAGAGGTGTTAATTTCAAGAATTATTATCTGCTCTCAGCAGCTACTTTTTTGAGAGCTTTCCACATGCCAGGTCTATACCAGGGGCTGAGACATATGGTCAAAACAGAAAAAGAGCATCAGATAATTCCCAATCTTCACTACTGGAACACTGCAATATACTTTGCATCTTAAATTTGTTTGTTTGTTTTTTTTTTTTAAAAACTTAAAAAATCTTCAAAGTTCACTTACACAAATCTGGTAGAAACATAAGCTTTCCCTTATTATCTTCATGAGGGTAGCATAGTCTAGGAAGTCACATTTAGCAGTAAGACTCAATCCATGTTGCTTCTAACCTCTGAGAAGCATGGAAACTGAGCACTGAACACCTCTTCTAATAGCAATATGGAAATATGATAAGCCACCAGTATTCCTTACTTTAGCTTATGTTGCATTCATTGCTGTCACGTGGACCTGGGGACATACCTCACTAGGTGGTTGGCCTGAAGCATTTACTCTTCCCTACCTGCCCCCCCTCCCCCCACCCCGGTCCCTGCCACCACTTTCTCTGACTGTGATCAGTCTCACTTTTGCCCTCATCCTGCTCTTGCCTCTCCCTGGGGGCACAACTGGGCCTCTTGCCATCATGGAGCTACCCCAGGGGCTAGGGTCAAAGTTTTTAAGAGTTAATGTGGGAACCTCCCCACACGTCCCTCTTTCTAGAACCCTTGTCTTGCCTCCCTTATCCCATCCCTACTTCTTATATTTTTAGCTCCTTCTTGTGGTTCAAAATCTTGTCACCTCTCACCATTCACCCCTTAAGGGTACTTATGGCTTGTGTTTCCTGCTATCTGGCAGGGTGGGAGAAAGGGAAAGACCTAGTCCCTGCTCTCTTTCAGGGCTGCAGCCAGATGAAATGCATCACTAGTATCTCTACTTCATTTTCTCAATTCTTTTTCCAAGAAAGATTGTGCCAAGCTGTGGTTACTTTCTGCAGTGCTTGTTGATTTCATATTTCACCTGTATTCAATTTTTGAGGGAGTTCTGTAGACCTGAGGCAAATGGATTCACAAGTTAACATTAGAAGCAAAACTTTTCATTAAATAGAGACAATAGCGCTAGGGAACAGAACTAGAACCTGCTACTTACCAACAATATTTTCATCCAATTTTTCGTATTTGTGGGAACCTCTTTTGATCGGATTTATAGTCTATCAACCTAATAAACATAATCCTTTAGAGAAGATGTTGTAATTGGCACTAGATTCAAACAGCTGCCCAATCCAAACTGGTCTTTCTCTTTGCGTGTGGGTCAGTCGAGACCGAAAAGATACAGAGGAAAAATCTACAGGTTGGACATAGTCAGGATAGGGCCCTGTGTGGCTGCAGGCTCCTCCAACTTTCTGTCTTAAGTGTGCGTGCATGTTAAATCGCCTCAGCCATGTCCGACTCTTTGCAACCCTGTGGAATGTAGCCCACCAGGCTCCTCTGTCCACAGGATTCACCAGGCAAGAATACTGGAGTGGGTTGCCATGCCCTCCTCCAGGGCATCTTCCCAACCCAGGAGTCAAACCCACATCTCCTGCATTGGCAGGTGAGTTCTTTACCACTAGCATCACCTGGGAAGCCCCTCTTTCTTATGACTGGGCCACAAATCCTTTTGGAGTGCTTTCCAGATACCCTGCAAGCTAATCCTGATCCAATATTCCCAAATCCAGAATTTTACTTTTTTTTTCTGAAACCAGGTCAAATACCTTTCTATTTATATAGCTAAAAACTGAACATGGATTAAAGCACTAAGAAAGAATATAGAGAATGTTAGTTAGAATACTGTTTATGTTTCTCTATTGTAAAAGATAATTGTTTGCTGATAAGGACACACCAGTATCTTAACTATAAAAATTAGTGAGTTAAAATACTAACTGAACTTGACTCCGGGAGATTTGTGTTCAATCCCTGGGTTGGGAAGATCCCCTGGAAAAGGGAAAGGCTACCCACTCTAGTATTCTGTCCTGGAGAATTCCATGGACTGTAGTTCAGGGGTCACAAAGAGTTGGACATGACTAAGCGACTGTCACTCACTCCTAATAATTTATGATTTCATGACATAAAATTCAAAATCACTGTTATTAAATGACAAATACTGACTCTTAAAATATAATTCAGATTTAGTGAACAACTGCTTAAAAGAGGAAGCAGAATTTTAAATAGGAATACGAATTCATCTTTGAAATATTTTTTTCTCCATTTGTATATAAACAGAGATGGAAATATAAAATATGTCCCACATGTTAACCAGAAATTAAAAGAAAACTACTAGCAAGATGGCATTGAACATACTTTGTGTTCTTAAGGAATTTGTGGATTTTCATATATTTAGTAGACTATTCATTTTCTTACAAAATCAGCCTCTACTCCAAGATGTAAAAGAAAAAGAAAGTAAAAAGACAGAAAACCATTTAAACAAGGTAATTTCTATGTCTTTAGTTTAGAAATGAAGATATTGGTGATGAAAATCACCAATATGACTTTATGACTCATAAGAAGGTTCTACTTTATGGAAATGACAATAACATACTGAGTACCTCTTCTGTGGCGGCATGGTGGTAGATGTTTCACATTTATGGGTTTTGTCATTGAATCCACAGTATAACTCTTCGAGGTTGGCAAGCGTCTCCAGAAAGACCGATGCTCAGGGAAATAAAATAATCGCACATAGCTTATAAACGTTATATGAAGCGTGCTTAGCAGCACAGTGCTGCCTCGCGTTGGAGGTTACCTTCCCTCTGCAGTTCTACCTTCTAAGAAAGTCAGCATGAAGAGAACCATTGCAATCCCATGGCTGACAGCAAATGCCTCCTTACAAAAACAATTAGGGAGACGGCTTTTAGATACATCACTCCCTCGCTCAATGCCTTTCCAAGACTTCTCATCGCACTTCAGAAAACTCAAGTTAATAAGCCCTAAAAGATCTGGCCCCAGTCCCTCTCCAACTCGATTGCCCCCATGCTGCCCCTTCCCACGCTCTGCCTTAGCCATATGGGCCTTCTGTGGCACCGGGAACATCCAGGAATCCTGGAACACTTTCTGCTGCTCCTCCTCCCTGGAAAGCTCTGGACACTTCTTATGGATTGGGGCTTAAGTGTCATCCCAGAGAGGCCCTCGGTGTTTGACATCACCATTCCCTTCTTGTTTGCTTCATAGCATGTATCACAGTCTGTAGCTGTGTATTTATTTGTGTATTGTTGATCTCTCCCATGGATTGTAACCTACCCAAGGGCAGGGAGTATAAAACTATTATACTAAGTGTCTAGCACACAGTTGGAGCTCAATACTTATGCAATGGATGAATGGGTTTCTGAATAACAGAGGCTGAATAGGAAAATAAGAATTTGATAGGATTTTGGGTGATAGAATTCTGATGCCCAGACCTTACATGACTTCAGGAAACATAACAAATTTGATGGATTAGGACATGTAGGCTAAATGTGATAGGTAACACTGAATTAATTTCTGAAACCTTATATGGGAAAGCAACCCAACAAACAAACCCTAGAGTAGGATGGTAACAGTATTTATACCCTTCACAAAATTGTACAAGTTGGCCAACTAATTGTTGTGTAGTACATCTAGATATTTGTATTCAGCATACATTTCATGATTAACACCTCAATGTTTGGAAGAGTTAGGGAACTGGCTCCTGAATGTCTTATGCTAACTTTCTCTTAGCTCTGTCTGTGCCCCAGGGGCCCACAGGCTGCGACAAAAAAGCATTCTGCATAGAACATTTACACGCTTGATGTAGTGCGTGGCAGTTGCTAAGGCAGAAAGCCCGAGGTAATGAGCACTGTGAGAATTATGTGCAGACCTTCTTTGCAGCACTTCCCCACTGTAATTGAACTATCCCCTCCTGATCCTTCAGGTGCTATCAGGATGATTTTCCACAGACTTCAAGAAAATCCCTGAAGGGCCAGACACTTTCTTGGTGTTACAATCCTTATTTCAACCGAAGCTAAATGTCTGGCTCCTGAGTATTTTAATAGGTTTCAAGAAAAAAGAGACTTCTAAGTTGAGAATCCTTGCCCCCTTATCACCAAATACTAAGAAATCGATCTTTATACCTATTTATCATCAAGGTAAATGAAATACATACTATTCAGAGCTATACAAAAATGAGAAGTGGAAATTTGATTTCTCAACCTAAAGCCACAGCATAGTTGTTATTTCTAAGTTTTTCAACCTTTCTTCTGGAAGAGGTGGTGACATGGAATTAATGTTCTGTTAAAGAAAAAAGGCAGTGTCAGCATTTAAGCTCATCTAAGACCCTTTTTGACAATAGGCAATCTCTAAACCTAGCAGTAGGATACACAATGCCTATTTAAACATGGAAACCTGGCTTCCTCTCAAGAGGGAAGCTTATAAATTTCACTCAATAAGAATGTCTGAAAGCATGTCTCTGTCATAATCCACATTTGTCTCAGATATTCTATTAAATCTACAGCCTTTTTTTTTAGCAAGAAAATAGCTTAATTCTTCTGCAAGAGGTACCCATAATACCAGAAGTACAGAGACCATTTAGGACTTGTGGCTTCAGCAAAGAGCCCAAGCACAAAACAAACAGTGATAAAAATTCCTTCTCTCATTTTCTCATCTCCTAGAGCTGACTTAAGTATAGTGATGATACCTACCTAAGTGCCCTCTCTTTGCAATTTGGAGATACAGCTTTTAGATCAGTCTGTAATCTGTCCTTTATCTGCGTACTAAAAAAATATTAGCTTTGTAAAGTTAAACCTCACTAGCATACATGCAAAATTCACTAATAATACCAACGGCCACCACTGTTAGCACTCCTACTATGCACCAGGCACTCTACATTTACTTCATTCAACCCTTATCACATTCTCTATTGTAGCTACTATTTCCATTTTACACACGAAAAATAGATGCGGAGAGGCTCACGATTCCAAAGTTGGTGGAGTCTGCCACTTAATCATCTTATATGTTTCTGCCTTTTCCTTTTCCCTTCTGGAATGAAAGAGAAAAAGGAAAAACAAAAACCAAAACCCTAAACTCTTAGCCTACCTGATATGAAGAACCTACTCTTTGGAAAAGACCCTGATGCTGGGAAAGATTGAAGGCAGGAGGAGAAGGGGACGACAGAGGATGAGATGGTTGGATGGTATCACTGACTCTATGGACATGAGTTTGAGCAAGCTCTGGGAGATAGTGAAGGACAGGGAAGCCTGGCGTGCTGCAGTCCACGGCATTACAAAGAGTCGGACATGACTGAGTGACTGAACTGAACTGAAACTCTTTTTTCACACAAGGATTGGTTTTTATTGCCATTCTTTTCTGTATTAAAATAGTCTCTTTTGTCTCAATGCCAAATATTCATTTTTTCAGTTTATCCAAGTCATATTAAAGAAAGGGGTACTTAATCTAGAAAAAGGGAAGGGTACTCAATATGATCTGTTTTAAGATTCCTGCCAAATTAAAATATGCCCACATTCTAGATGTCCCTAGGCAGATGAATGGATAAGAAAGCTGTGGTACATATACACAATGGAATATTACTCTGCTATTAAAAAGAATGCATTTGAATCAGTTCTAATGAGGTGGATGAAACTGGAGCCTATTATACAGAGCGAAGTAAGTCAGAAAGAAAAACACCAATACAGTATACTAACACATATATATGGAATTTAGAAACATGGTAACGATGACCCTATATGCGAGACAGCAAAAGAGACACAGATGTAAACAACAGACTTTTGGACTCTGTGGGAGAAGGCGAGGGTGGGATGATTTGAGAGAATAGCATTGAAACATGTATATTATCATATGTGAAATAGATCGCCAGGCCAGGTTCGATGCATGAGACAGGGTGCTCAGGGCTGGTGCACTGGGATGACCCTGAGGGATGGGATGAGGAGGGAGGTGGGAGGGAGGGTCAGGATGGGGAACACATGTACACCCATGGCTGATTCACATCGATGTATGGCAAAAACCACCACAATATTGTAAAGTAATTAGCCTCCAATTAAAAAAAAAAGCCCCCGCCCCCAAATATGCCCACATTCAAAATGGTCAGGTGTTCCTTCAGTTTCTTATTTTCATAAGTTTAATTTTTCTAAAGTAGTGTACAATCTATGGATCTTAGTTTCTAGGAGTACTCGGAGTTATTGTAAAAGGTGTGTGAATGAGTTTGTCGACCAAAAAATTGCCCAACATGAGAGTTGCGAGTTAAATTTTATTTGGGGGTAATATGAGGACTGCAGCCTGGGAGACAGCCTCAGATAGCTCTGAGAGACTGCTCCAAAGAGGCAGAGGAAAAAGGCAGTGTGTATGTGACTTTGGCAAAGGGGGAGTACATACAATCAAGCACGTATCCTTTTGTAGAAAGTTTCTACTGGTCTTATGAAGCTGCTGCTAGTCAGGAGAAACAATCTTCGCCATGAAGGATTTTAGTGCTTTTTTAGATATGAGGAGACACAAAAATTGGGCTCATAAAATCAGCTCCTGAGAATATCTATCTAAAGACCTCTTCTGTCAGTTTTCCTGGAGCACAGAGTGTCTCATTTCTGCTCTCCACCTCAACCTCCTTCAGGGAGTGTTGAAGGTCAGCAGCACATGATTTAATCCTTGAAGAGGTAGGCAAGCACCCATGGCAAGTGCCAATTTGTGGTTGACAGGTTTTGATTTGTATCTCCCATACACAGGCAATGCTAATTTTTAAACATATGCATATACTGTGATTAATTAAATGCAAGTTAATTTAAAATCAAATTAATCATTAACCTGGCAGGAGCCTGTCATCACTATGTGTAGCTTTCTGTCAGCAGATACTAAAAATTAAAGGACCCTCAGTGAGGGATCCTCATATTAAAGAAGGCTAAAAACCGAGTTTCAAATGATGGCTTTGAGATTCTCTAAATAATCACTAGAGACTTTAAAATGTTCACTTAAAGGGTCTCAAAGAAACCCACTCAAAATTATAAATTATATAGTCTTTGCAGAATATATCCATTGTGGTGGGGCTCAACATTTTGGGAGAGAAGCAAAGAAACCCAGGACCTGTGACTTCCTCCAATCGAGGTTGTATTTACATAGGGAAAAATGGGGCTTCAAATCAGTATTGAAAGGTCAATTGGCAAAATATGCCTAATGTGACTCTTTGTTTTAACCATGATTCATCATTTTGGGAGAACAACTGGTCACCAAGTATGTAACCTTGAGTCTCCATTTCTTGCTCTTGTTAAACTGCCTCAACATCAAAAGGAGAAAATCTTTCTTCACTCCCACCCCTGCCAGATGCTGCCCAGGAAGGGAAGGGGACATAATCTTTCTGTGCTGAAGTACAAGTTGAGCAGAAGAACCTGTCTTGGAAACCCTGTGGAAGTGGCCCTACCGGGAGATGTGAATGCTAGTACAAGGCTGCCGACTCTGGCCGCTCCCCTCCCTGGCTGGGCCTCATCTGGTCCTCGGAAGCTAGGTTTGCACTCAGGCATGGAAGAAGAGGCCTGTCCCATCCTCCCTAGTGTAAATCTTCTCAGGGGTCTATCTCTGTTTGTGACAGCCCAGTCTGAGCCAAGCGGTAGAGTAAATACTGTACTCTTTATTTGCATTAGCAGGCAATATAGATTCTTCAGCTTATTTTTCATTAGAGATTATAAAATATGCATTTCAATCTTACTCTCTGATATTATGACTAGACTAGAAATGGGTGTGTGTGTGTGTCTGTGTTCCACCATTCTCCCTTTCCCTGGACTTGAGTGGTAATTTGATTTGTATCTGGCATACATAAAATGCTATTCTTAGGGTCAGTTTGCCCACCTCTTCCAGGGTAACCAAGCTTATTGGAATGTATATAAAAATAAGAGTAAACAGACCATAAAAGAGGAACTAAGGAACCTTCTTAGGAAGAAAGGGGATGAAGTTTGGCCTGACTTATTTTTATGTCTTAGATTTTACTTATTTTTATTTCTTAGAGTCTTTCTTTTCAGTTTTCTTTTGGTTCCTTGATTATTGTATTCGGAAGAATGAAGTGATCAGATACATGAAATATAGTATAAGTGTTACTATACATTTGAAGACATGTTAGGTGTATTTTCTCAGTTGTTACAAGGTCAAGGAAATAATACAATGTGTGTGTGAAGCCCAAAGGTCAGGACCAGATTTCATCCCACTTAAGAGTTACTGGAGTAAATTTTGTGGGATATAAGACAACAGCTTCATCTGTGTGCACTATCTAGCATTGAAATGTAGTTGAAATAGAGTTGATCTCATGGTAGGCTTTCTAATGTTTCCTAAAGTTTCTATTCAGAAAAAAACTTTTTTCAATTGAATGAATTTATGGCTGTGAAAACATAATAATTTCACATTTCTGGTCTTTATTCCTTATTTTAAGATATAAGTAGCATCTATTCTATAATAAAATAAATTGACTTTTTTTGCATAGAAAAAGTAATTTCATATATCTTAAGTTATATGTAGTTTCTCTTCTACAACAAATTGATGCTTTTTTTTTTGCATTTTTATTCAGCTTAAAAAACAAGTATAAATCTTTAGAATTGATTTCTACACCAAAAGAGTTTTTAATGAAAAGTTGTCAGTTGTAAAAGTTAATAAGGATAAACTTGCAGGTATCTTTAAGTTCCAGCATATAAGCTTAGTTTGAGCATTCTTACTGTCATGTCACTGCTCTTCTCTGTAGCCTTGATAGATCACCCCTATAAATATCTCTTGAGGTGAAAAGTAATTTAATCTGTGGATCTGTATATTACCTCCTCATGAACATCCTATCAATTGTGCCAGAGTGCTTTCATGATATGCACTGAACTGAAACCATCAAACCTATTTCACCAAGGATTGTTAGTTAGACCAGAATTTTTGGTCTCAACTCTGTCATTAAATTTTGCTAAAAGGTTGTTCACTTATGCATGGAAAAAAAAGCTAAGTTCGTGATTTGGTTTCAAAAGATCCTCTGCTTATAGGCCTGGATGACTTCTGAGAACTTGAATATTTGTTTTATCTTGAGGTTAGCCCAATTAGACCTCGGATTATGGTCTCACACAATGGCAGAACTCTCACTACTTTCCAAACGATCTGGGAACTCAGGGCTAGGAGAACACAGCTCACTCTCCTCTATCACCAACTCAGTGGATGATGCTGAAATAATCCCCTCTCCCTGGTTCTCATCTCTTCTAATTCATCACCAGACCACTTAGTTGAAAACTGTCTGTAGCTCTCAGATACGGTGGTCTGAATAGCGTACTATGAAGCACAAATGTGTGTGTGCTCAGTCGTGTCTGACTCCTGCAACCCACGGACTGTAGCCCCTCAGACTCCCCTGTCCATGGGATTTTCTAGGCAAGAATACAGGAGTGGGATGCCATTCCCTTCTCCAGGGGATCTTCCCAACCCAGGGATTGAACCCAAGTCTTCTTGGCAGGAGGATTCCTTACCTCTGAGCCACCGGGGAAGTCCATGAACCATAAATATGGACAGGCGATTCAAGATTACATGGTTAATACAAAATGAGATGATTTAAATAATTGTCTTGATGGCTTTTAATTAAACAGGCCTCAAGAGAGAGAGGCCTCAAGGCTTTATTGGAAGAGCTCAAGGCTCTTTTTCACTAACTAGTGTGTAATTTGGGGTCAACTGTTTAACCTCTGTGATCTTGGTTACTGTGCTTATTAAATGGGGATGATAGAACCTGCTCTATCTCAGGGATATTAGGATAAAACGTGACAATAAATGTGAAAGTACTTTTCAAAGTTAAAAGGGCACTATATATACAAGTACTTGATCTCAGAGAATTGCTAGTTGAATATATTTTTCCATTTTAAATATATTTTTCACATTATTTTGAGATATTATGGCCCAGAATGTAATTGTTTTATCAGCTGGTACATGGGGTGTATATTTAAAATGTTGTATAGAAATTATATAGCGGAGGATGAAGTAGTTTGGGCAGCAATTAAATCTTCGCTATGTCTCTATTAAGTGTTCTGATCCTGTTTATGTAAGCTGTTGATAATCATTTGTATAAGTGACATTATAAATTACATTTTACAACTCTGGCAAATATTTATTTTAGATACAAAATAGTTCAATTTTTTATGATGAAAAGACTAATTAATTCAACCACAAAAATATCACTTAATCTTTAGTGAGAAAACTGGCTGGCTGTAAACCAAAACAGTTGGTTTCATTGCATAGGGGTCCAACAATAAATTTAGCTTTAATATAAATGGCAAAATTGTGGTAATAATGGTAATAACTCTCATTCTTAAACTCTCTGTAAAGTTGTTGTCTTTCACTACCAGCAGAGGGAGCCCTGAGAATTAAGTCCTGCCAGGATGGCTTTGTTAATTCTGTGTTTACACATTTAACTCATAATAAAGAAATAAAAACCCATCACAGATTAATGGAAAGTCATCATTCTTGGATTAGGCTGTAGATTAGCATTTGATTTGACTACCAATTATAACGAGCTTTAATAGATTGGGAATATCTGTAGCCTGCATCCATTCATTCTATTGAGGCAGCAGCTACACACTTCCACAATCTATCAAAGCTCAGTAATGACATCACAATGCACAGCTTCACAGGACATCAGAAAGGGTGCCCTCTCAAAACAGCTTTATCAAATACACTGAAACAGTGGTATGGGTTGCTCTCATTAAGTATATAACCTCTGAGCAAGAACAGGAAAACACACATGATATAATCAGTTTTCTTTATATAATCAGTGATAATTTTATTATCTAAATTTTTTCACTTGAAAAGATAGGCTATAGACCAAAATAATATGAATGGAAAACAAATGATGAAGTCCCAGCATTTATGATTCAATGAAAAGCTTATTTACAGTATCTTGTTGAAAAATAAAAGGTTTTCCAAACGTAAAGAATAAACCTATTTATCAGAGAGCATATTTGCTTTGCTTTATTTCCCTTGATTAGATAAAACGGTGCAATGCACTTGTGTATTTTATGCACCTATGACTAAAGGAACCTGTTGAAAATGGAGACCGTAGTAACTGCATTTATATTAATATTACATAGAATTCTCATTTTAATAATGATATTTTAATATTGGCATCACTAAAAACCTAATATCAAGAAGTTTCTTTGCATCAAGAAATTTTACAAGCATAGGGCTTTGCCTTCAGGGAGCTTATCTATTATAGTTGGAAATCCAACAGTGATTGAATCCCTTTTTCACGCTCAGGAATTCACTTTAGCAAACACTTATTGAGTACCCATTATGAGCCAGGCACTGTGCTGACTGCAGAGGCACAAATGTGAACAAGACAGCATTTCTGCTTGTAAGCAAGAGGCCAACGCTGCCCAGCAAGTCAAGGACTACAAGGAAGGGGGGTAGAGACGATAATAAAGGCGGCACACTGCTGGGCTTTGAGACTATATACTGCAGGCAGGGCGTATATCTAAACTTTGTAATACCAAGCACAGTGTTTTTCATATCTTGCCTGGAAAATCCCATGGACAGAGGAGCCTGGGAGTCCACAGTCCACAGGGCTGCACAGAGTTGGACATGGCTGAAGTGACGTAGCATGCAGCACGCACACCGCTCAAGTATGTGCTGAAGAATCGACAACGTGTGGAGAGTATTAGTAAAGCATGTTTTTGGTAAATAAGTTACTTCAATATTTCCTGCTACTTCTTCTTCCATCACTCCAGTCCTTTTTAACCCTCATTCTCACAGCTTGTGGGATAGCCACGCTTTCCTCTCATGTAGCAGAGCAGTTGGGTCACATAATACTGATGCTTGATTATTTGCTATTCCTTGAGCTTTTTATTTGATATTCTCTGCCCAGTGATACTTTGGAATACATGAGATGTATGTAATAATAACCCCATCTCTCTTCCCAAGCCCTACAACAAAGACAGCAGAGATAGGCATTCTGCTAAGTACCATATCTGTTTTACCTCACTTGAGCCTTCAAATAGTTTTTACTATTCCTATTTTCAGGAGAGAGATCTTATGCTTAGAAAAATAATGTGCTCCAGGTTACAGGGTCAATAAGTGATAGAGGTCAGATTTGAACATAGGATTCTGACAATAGCCTTCCTGCTCTGAATAACTGCACTATATTGTCTCTTGATTAGATTTCTTAGAGGCAATTTGATTAGTAGTGGAAATACTTTCTTGGAAGAACTAGACTACTTCCTCTGAGAGTACTACAAATAAGTGGCTTTTAATGCATCAGATATATTTAAGCTTTTAAAATTATATGGTGAACACAGTAAAATACTTTGGTTACAGAAGCATAAATGAATCAATAACTGATAATATTTTCTCAGCAACTCTTTTTTTTTTTTTTTTTGCCATGCCAAGTGGCTTAGAGGATCTTAGTTCCCTGACCAGGGATTGAATCCAGGCTGTGGGCAGTGAAAGCACTCAGTCCTCACCACTGGACCACCAGAGGATTCCCAACATGTTTCTTTTGTCTTTTAAAATTGAAGAACTAAGAGTTCGATTTCTGTTAACAGCCAAAACACTTTAAATGTATCTTCGCATGCTCACCAGACCCCAAAGGACTCCCCAGGCCTGGACCACAGTCTGCTGTGGAATGCTTAGCAGCTTTGTTTTCCCAAATAGACTCACTCATTAGCAGTGCCAGGTGGTAATAACTAGCCAACTGATTCCTACTAGTAAAAAATCTGCCTAAGGTCACCATGGACTCTCTTCCCCATTCTCTGCTTCATCCCTGACCTGATATGCTTTTGGAAAATAATTAAGCATAGCAGGAAGTTGTCACACAACAGAAAAGTATTATTGTAACCTGGGATTATAGAGGCTCTCAGATCAAATACTTTTTATTGTAAAAAGACTACATTGAAAAACATGGTTTTCACCTGCATAGAACAGTGAAATTCATTTCTTTTTTTTTTTTTTCTATTTATTTCATCATTAAAGACCTAATAAAGAAAAGTATTTACCAATTTGGGAGAATGTTAGCACTGATGTTTAGCATTCAGCACAATCATGGAGATTCCAGAAACCAAAATAGCTCCAGGGCCCAACTGGAATAACAGAGTATATATTTGAAAAGTTTTTTTTCACATGTTATACATTGTTATTCATCGGGTAGAAATGTGAACTAGTATGTGAAAGCATTAAGTACTTAGTTAACCATTCTCTATCTAGGAGGATTTTTCAGTTAGCTAATTTTGTTCCTGCTTCATTGTTTTATTAAGAAAGGAAGATAAAAAAGGGAAATAAACCTGAGGCGATACTTAAAGCAACTTCCTGCTACAGGCCAAGAAGACACAGTATAGTCGGCTAAACTCCTGGACCTGCAAGCACCACCCAGTACAGTAGCCACCAACCACATGTGGCTATCAAGCCCTTGAGATGTGAATAGCTCAAATTGAGATTTGTTTAATTGAGAAGTTTAAAGGACTGATGCTGAAGCTGAAACTCCAATACTTTGGTCACCTGATGCGAAGAGCTGACTCATTTGAAAAGACCCTGATGCTGGGAGGGACTGGGGGCAGGAGGAGAAAGGGGATAACAGAGGATGAGATGGCTGGATGGCATCATCGACTTGATGCATATGAGCTTGGGTGAACTCCGGGAGTTGGTGACAGACAGGGAGGCCTGGCTGCTGCGATTCATGGGGTCGCAAAGAGTCGGACATGACTGAGCGACTGAACTGAACTGAACTGAAAATACGTTTTAGATTTTGGAACTGAATGTGGACATAAAAGGAGATAAAGTATCTCAGTAATGATTTTTATATTGATTAAAGGCTGAGGCAGTGTGTTTGGCAGTCCTGTGGATCTATCCCAGTGTTTGGAGGAACAGACCCAGGGTGGACTCTTACTCCAGCCTCTGATCACCCTCTGACTTTTTCCCTAGTCGCAACCTTTGAAATCAGCCGCTCAGCTATCCTAAGCCAGCAGGACCAGCCAATACCATTTCTGAGCTTCACTTCTTATTACCGATTAACCGTGAGCCCCCAGACTCGTTAGAATTACTCCACAGAGGTGGAGGCCGCTGTCCACTGGTCAACCTACCTCTCTCTGGGCTTCTACTTCCAAGGAGAGGATGTGGCTCTGGAGGGCGTTGACGACTTTTTCTATGAATCAGGCAAGGAGAAGCTTGAGCGTGCCCATCATCTCTTGAAAACGCAAAACCAGTGGGGCAGCCGTGCCCTCTTCAGGACGCATAGAAGCCACCCCAAGAAGAATGGAGTAAAACTCAGGACGCTATATGGGAGCTGCCATTCTCATGGAGAAGAACCAGAACCAAGCCTTTTTTGGATCTGCATGCCCTGGGTTCTGCCCGCCAGACCCCACCTCTGTGCCTTCCCGGAGAGCCCAGTCCTGGGGAGGCAGATGAAACACACCAATAAGATGACAGCCACGTGACTCCCCTCTGCACGCTGGTTGGTCCCCAGGCTGGGCAGGGCGAGTTCTCCACTCACCCTCTAGCAGGACTAGGGGCTTCTGAAGCCCAGCTGCCACCAATCTGGGTCCTTGGAGTCTTTAATCAACAGAAATTGATAAGAAGCCAGATGGCAGAATTTAGGCAAGGCTCTACTGGGATCCATGCTACAGTACAAAGTAGTGAAAACACGTAACTGGTGCCCTTGCTCACTCCTGGTGGGGAGAGTGAGATGGCCCCTCAAATGGGTGAGGGTAGGAATAGATTGGAGGGTTGGGCTGGACGGGTGGCTCTGGTGGTCTGCTCACCCTTTAGTGGTGCTGTTTGCAGGGATCATGCAGAGTACCCTGCTTTTGCTCCTGGCATCTCAGAAGCAGCAGTTGGGTTTTGGCCTTTTTGTATCTGTTGTTCATAATTTGCTCCAACTGTGAATGCATGCAGTTACTTTTAGTCCCTTATAGTTTCTTTGTATTTTGTTTCTGGAGGAGACATTTGTCCAGTTGCACCCAGTAAAGGGCCCAGCCTATCTTACAGGGGCCTTTGAGGAACACTTCTGGTTTCAGAGCTTCTGCCTGAAGCCTCTCTCTACAGCCACTTGGCAGCTTTTTAACCACCCTGGAAGCCCTCTCCCAAGTCTTGGAGCAAATGGAAACAATAAAGCTTTTTGCAGCACCAAAAAAAAAAAAAAAAAAAAAGGGCTGGAAAAAATGATATTTTAGATATGAGTCCAATAAAATTGTATTAATAAAATGAATTTCACTTGTTTTTTGTTACTTTTAAAAAATATGGCTACTAGAAGGTTTAAAATGATCTATGTGACTTGCATTATATTTCTACTGGACAACACTATTCTGGGCTTTTACTTTGGGACATCATTGTTCCCAGAGAAGCTACTGACCATTAATAACAGCATGATCCTCAATCACAGAATTAAAACTTAAAACCCTTTTGAAAGGATGAATTATATGGTGTGTGAATCAAAGTTAAGAAAATTATCCTAAATAAATTAGAAAACTCCTTTTTAACTTGCACACTGCTTCATCATATTGATATATAATAATGAAAAATTAAAACAACCCAAATAGAGTGACTAAATAATTAATGACAGTTTCATCATAGAATTCAGATATTAAAATGACAGAGTTTGTAATAATATGAGAAAATTCCTGTTTCCTATGACTAAATGGAAAAAAAATCCTCATATATATTATTTGCACCAGACCATAATGGTTAAAAATGCCTCGAAAAAACTAGAAGGAAATACTGGCCAAATATTAGTAATGTTTGGGTTGTGGGCTATGAGAACATTTTTCCTCCTCACGCTTTTCTTATTTTCCATATTTTCTAGAATTATCAGCTTTAACATTGAAACTGTTAAACCCAATCTTAATTTTTAAGCCCATGTTTTACACTTTAATTGCCAGGAAAGGAGAGTAGAATAATAGATTTTTACAAAATTTAAAACAGAAATTGGAATAAAGGTAGAATTCCTGTTGGAAGCCTTCAATAAGCCTTCAGTTAATGAAAACATTAATTATCCCATTAGTTGAGTACCACTGTCCTTGTTATAGACACATGATGATAAGTCACCAAATTGAAGTGAAAATCAATTCAACTATTAATAAAAAGGCTGGTTCAGTGCTGTTGACTAATTAATGTTTTACTCTGTTGATTGAGACTGTATAACCCAAATACCATTATTTTCTTTTTTTGGTTGTATTATAATTACATATATTTATTTTTTAGTTTTATTGAGATGTAATTGTATACAGCACTGTATAAGGTTAAGGTGCATAGCCTAATGATTTGACATATGTATTATGAAATAATTATTATAATACAATAAGTTTAGTCCATGGTCTCATACAGATTTAAAAAAAAGAAAGGTTTTTTTTCCTTGTGATGAGAACTGTTAGGATCTTAACAACTTTCTTATATACCATATAGCAATGTTAACTGTATTTATTATATTGTATATGTTGTATATTGTACACTATATCCCTAGCACTTACTTATCTTATAACTGGAATTTTGTAACTTTTGGCCACTTTCCTCTAATTCTACCACCCTTCAACTATTTTCATCTTCTCAAAGTTCTCCTTTCTTCCTGTAGCTAAAGTCTGGAGAGAAAAAATTCCTTGCCCCTTTACAAAGTGAACTTTTGTATATGGCTCTCTTTCAGCTGCTAATTTGTCCTATATTCACAAACTTGTTCATTCCCCCGCACTGCCTTTTCTCAAGACGACTTTCCTGGGCCTTGCCGCTCGGCTTCCACTTCAGGTTCTCGTCTCTCTCCTCTCCCTTGTCATCCGTGACCTCCATTTTCTTTCCCACTCAGCAGTCTGGGTGGTATTGCGTGACCCTAGTAAAAGAGCTCTGTAATATTTATTATCTGCTCTCACCAAGCCCTGTGACCTCTCTTTGCAGTCTGCAGTCGGATTCTAGACAACTAGTGCTCTCTATCCATTCAGGCTGCTGCCTCTGTCATCTCCCCCTCATTAACATTTTACCCAACCTTCAGCCCCAGCTGGTAACCCACTTCTTGCCAGAGATTTCTTAGATTTCTTGCTGCTGCTGCTACTGCTAAGTCACTTCAGTCGTGTCTGACTCTGTGCGACCCCGTATATAATTCTCATTTGGTCCTATGTGGGTGGAGACCATGGGCTGGGTCTGACTCACCTTGTTCCTTCCAAGCAGAAAGTTTTCCACACAGTAGATGGTGCTCGATGCATGCTCATGGCATTGGAAAGGCTGATAAGACAAGGGGTGCTGAGCTTTCTCATCTCCTTTGAGTGGTGTACAAAGACTTTCCATATCAGTTGGGGACTTCTGACTATCCCTAAAACGGAATAGAAAGAGCTGATCTGAATTTCTCACTTATAGATAATGAACTCAATGCCTAATAGCCTTGAGGTCAGACACATAACTGGTCTTCAGCAGAACCAAAACTAAAATTCAGGCCATCTGGCTCTCCAGTCAAATCACAATTCACCTTTCCCTAACCATCTAGGGCTTTCTTTGTGTTGTTTTCTCTCATTTATAACCTGTACGTATTAGGCATTCCATAAATATTTGTCCATACATACCAAGATTTCATGATCCTCACAACAATGTCAATGATGTAGGCAGGAGAAGTATTATAAGACTCATTTTATAGACAAGGAAACTGAGGCATAGAATGACTAAGAGGTGGTGCTTGTGGATAACTTGTTTAAGAATCCCTCCAGGCCAGTGCTCTTCCCAGTCCATTCTACACCCAGGACAAGAGATTCAGCAGAGTCCAGACTTAGTGGAAGGAGGTAACAAAGAAGTAGGTTTTCTGGAAGAGGGTCTTCATTTTGTAGTGGACACATGTCTCCCTTTAATCTTCATAGTGTTGCTGGAGTCAAAGACTTGGGTGGATTTTTCTGTGAACTGCTTCAGCTTACCCCCAAGGTCTCCTAGATGTTGAGGGAAGCCAGGGGAGAGGGAATAAGTAGGAGTCTAAGTTCCCCTTGTCACCCTTCAACACTCAGAAGCACAGGCAGGCTTCTATGGTGAGTATCTGAGGCTGCTCTACCTCCTTCTTCAGTTCCCTAAGGTTCTCAGAGGTGGCAGTTGTATCTCTCTCCTGCTCAACTGAGAATTCCTTGTGGAGTCCCTACCTCAATGTTCTCCGTTGAACTTCTATTTATAGTATTTGCTACAGAAATGAATAGTGAAGATCTTGCTATTAAGAGGGTCCTTTAGAGGCACAATAAATAGAGCACGGTGCTCCAGAACCAGGCTGCTGTTTTTGAATCCCAGCTTGATTACCTCTTCTTTGGGTGACTATGGGCAAAATTTTCAACATCTCTTAGTGGCTTACTTACCTTAGTGGCTTCATCTGCAAAATGAGGGTAATAGTACTGTCCTTAAAGGATTGTTGAAAACATTAAATGTACATTTAACAACATGCACATTTAACAGATATAAAATGCTTAGAACAGTGTGACATATGCACTTACACAAACGTATACATATATAGAAAGCAAGTGAAAGTGTTAGTCGCTCAGTCATGTCTGACTCTGTGACTTCATGGACTGTGGCTCACCAGGTTCCTCTGCCCATGGAATTCTCCAGGCAAGAATACTGGAGTGGGTCGCCATTTCCTACTCCAGGGGATCTTCCCGACCCAAGGATTGAACCCGGGTCTCCCACAGATTCTTTATCCTTTGAGTAACCAGGGAAGCCCTATACATACATACTGCTGCTAAGTCACTTCAGTCATGTCCGACTCTGTGCGACCCCATAGACGGCAGCCCACCAGGCCCCGCCGTCCCTGGGATTCTCCAGGCAAGAACACTGGAGTGGGTTGACATTTCCTTCTCCAATGCAGGAAAGTGAAAAGTGAAAGTGAAGTTGCTCAGTCATGTCCGACTCTTCCCGACCCCATGGACTGCAGCCTACCAGGCTCCTCCGTCCATGGGATTTTCCAGGCAAGAGTACTGGAGTGGGGTGCCATTGCCTTCTCCGATACATAAGTGCCCATCAAATGTACTACAGTATTTTTATTATTATAGAACCACATAGTGCCTTTACAAGCAGTGATATTTTAATTTTTTTTCCTTTTTCTTTTTTTCCTCAGTCTTATTTTATTGACTAAAATTTTTAGAACTGACTTTTTGTGTCCTCACTGAAGTCTCTAAAGAAGCATAAAAAGAATCTACTGTGGACACTACTACCCTCCCAAGTTTGTGCACTCAAGATTTTAATTTGTATTGAATATTCTTATTGTACTAAATAGGGTAACAAGTTGTATTGGTCTGCCTGGGACTAAGGAGCTTCCCAGCATGTGGGACCTGCAGGACAGAAGGTAAAAATCTCAGGGAAACTGGGACAATGGGTCATCTCAGTATCCAAAATTCTATTAAACACCTTAATCTACTACCTGATTTAAGTGACAGCCCAGTGAATAGGTATTCTCATTCCTATTCTACAGATAAGGAAACTGAGGCTTAAGGGCGTTAAATGATTTGTTCAAGAACACATAGCTTAAAAATGGCAGAGCAAAATTAAACTCTAGATGTGTTTAATTGTAAACTCATGATCTTTCCACTACTTTCCAATGGGGAAATGTGGGTGCTTTACATCTGTTAACGTCTGTACAGGGAAAGATAACCCTAGGAAAGACTTCACTTTAACAATTGATTTATTATGGGCTAGCTTCTTTGAGGTCTTGCTAATTTACATGACTGACTCATAGGAGAAGAAAAGCAGCTGCTTAAAATGCATAAATTATTTTAAAGTGATAATGAATCAGGTAAAATTTAACTTATGCAGTCTCAGTCCTTTTAGTCTTCCCTTCCTGTAGTGGGAGATTGGGTGGATGAGAGACAAGTATGACATATTTACATGTCTGGAAAATATGAATCCAATTAAGTTTATTAAGCCAAGTTCGAATCAAAGGTAATACACTACAGTCAAACTAGTATAGAAAAAAGTTAGGAGAAATGTTAGTCATTTGATAATAGTTGAATCAGTAATTTGATAAATCAGATAGTTGGATGAATTAAGAGCTTGATGTTCTTTCTCTTTTTGAAATCAATTTATTGATCTATTCTTTAGGAAAAAGCAGTAATTATAATTATTGTTTTTAAAAATTAAGTGTTTGAATTTTTATAAAATGATGATACATTCAATGGTTTAAAAAAAAGCATAAAAGGCTATTCAATGAAAAATCTCCCTTCTACCCTCAGGCCACACCACACAATTGTTTCCTTCAACATAACCAGACTCAGGTTCATTCCCCGTATGTCCTTTCAGAGCTAATTAATCATTCTCAAGCAAATACAAATTTATATTCCTCCTCCTTCCACAAAAAATGGTAGCACATGAAGAGCATTATTCTGCATATGAATATTCTTTTAAACATAGTAACACATCTGAGAGATCTTTCTGTATCAGTACATAAAGACGTTCCTTATTCTGTTTTATGGCCACATAATTTTCTACTCTAGAATCTGCCATATTTACTTAACTAGTTTCCTAGTTGATGATACATACATCACTTAAGCAACTTTTAATTTAATTTACTGAATAAGTAATACATTCACATGTTCATATATGTATATAAAGAATTTATATATATAAAATATACAATGGTATTTATATAAAGATAAAGGTATTTACATAAATATCTTGCACTCATTAATGTCTTCCATCCACTCCAGTATCCCTACCCCACCAGACATACACCGAGATAAAAACATTATTAGTTTTAGACATAGCTTTCAGAGTTTCCTTATGCATATAGAATACAAAGGTATGTTCTTAATTTTCTTCCTATTATATGCATTAATAAAAAGTAGACTACCAAATGGGCTTTCCAGGTGGCTCTAGTGGTCAAGAACACACCTGCAAATGCAGGAGATAAAAGAGACATGGGTTTGATCCCTGGGTCAGGGAGATCCCCAGGAGGAGAGCACTCCACTCCAGTATTTTTGCCTGGAGAATCCGATGGACAGAGGAGTCTGGCAGGGTCCATAGGGTTGCAAAGAGTTGGACACGATGGAAGCAACTTAGCACACATGTACGCAGACTACTATATACAAAATACCTTGTATTTTGCTTTGTCCATTAAATAAAATGTCTTAGAGAACTTTTCCTATCAATACACAGCAAGCTTCCTCATCTTTTATTCCAAAAATTTAACAGCTGCATAATCCTCTATTGTGTGGATATGCTAAATTTAATTCAACTGTTCCTCTATTAATTAATGGTCATCAAATACTATTCTGCCTGTTCAAATGCCCTGAGGTTAAATCTCCTGTGACTATTGTCTGGCACAGAGAGTATTTGATAAACTTATGTAAGTGCTTAACTGCTTCTTTAATTTCAGTAAGAGTTTTTCCACATTAAGGGTTAAACAACAGCTCTGAATTTTGTTATTCTGCACATGGCAGAAACCTTTTACCTTAAGCACCATAAATAGTCTCTCTGAATATTATTGAAATGCTATTGCTATCACAGTGAGGAATTACAGAAAATGTTGCAGCAATTATTACATTACTCTTCCCTATTGATTGAGCTGCTGAGGAAGATACCAGATGTGAGTGTGCCGAGAATGCCTGACAATACCCAAGGAGTTTGTTCTTAATCATTTTTCTTTCTTTTGGGTATGGGAAGAGTGAAGCCTCCAATGTACATTGATTTTTAAAATGTTCCCTGATCATGATCCAAAATGGTAATTCCCAATGATCCCTAATTAATTACTTCAAAAGCTAGAGTTTTACATCACTAAATAATACAGAATATGTACAAACCTGCTTTTAGATTTGTTTTGATGGAAACAATTTGGCATGTCACATACAATACTATAAAGTCCTTCTTATGCAAGAGACATTATTAGCAGTCTTTTATCAAAAAAGCTAAACATAAACTATGGTAAAGTAGCTGTGGTTGTAAGATGTTTTAAATGGAAACAAGCCAGTGGAGGGAAAATTAATCTACTTTTCTAAAATAGAGGCATGTTTTGCAATAAAACAGAGCCGTTGTTGCTATTTTAGACAGCATCTTTAATTCCAATATATACTTACAACAGTGATAATAGTGTCTATCAAACATAGCTTGGCAGCAAAAAGTAAAAAAAAAAAAAGGTACTGAAATATAATAAAATTATTTAGTTTTCACATAAGAATGAGTTCCTAGCATGTAAACTTTGTTACTCAAGAGTTATTATAGATTTAAATTTTTATTTTAAAGAATCATAATTTAGGTTTCAGAGATAGTGTGACATTTTGGCATCTGCTGGGCAAGGTGGTATATTAATAGTGGTTAAAAGCATGGGCTCTCTGCAACACTGTCCATAACTGTGGAAGTCAGCTAACACAGGTATGAATTCTAGCTCCAGAAATTTGTTAGCTCCAGGTAAATACCTACATCTCTGTTTCCTTATCTACCATGTGGGCTTGTTGTGACAACTGGCATGCCTGCTTGTGTATTTCAAGCTCTCAGTAAGTGGCAGCTTTTCATGGTTTGTTCACTACGCCAGGGAATTTCTCCAAAGCTTTTGATCCTCATCTTTGATTTGCCCCAACTTTGAGGCATGTTCTGGTGTTTCATTGGGGTCTCAGATAACACCCTGGGAGATGACCATGAAAGTCTGAGTTCTGGAAGGTCGCTTCTCTCTCCACCTTTCTGGGAACATCATTGGGTTGGTTTTGTTAGGGTTGGGCAGAGAAATGAGGGTGGGGAACCAGGCTTAATAACACCTTTGGCAGTCCCCTATTTAAGGATTGTGCTGTGCTAGGGCATGAGTCCTTTTGTTCTTCAAGTCACAGGACTTCATTGGAGTGTTCCTGTGACTGGGTGAAAATCATATTGTAGAATAAAGCACATAAACTCGATACTGTCTGCTAAAATTCCTTTCCTACATCTGGCCATATTTTTCTGAGTACCCAGAAGAAATGATGAGAAACTAATGATCAGTTGATAGCAATTTAAAAGGGTGCTTTTCATGTCAAATTCCTACATTCTAAAATAGTTATATAGTAACCTGTCAATTATTTTCTTCTTTAATACCTGGAATTTTTTCTTTAATACCTGTGGTTGGTACAACAACAAAATGAAAATGAATAAAAACTGGGGAAAAATAGGATATGAAATCAAAACTGTGTTCTGCCTAGTTTGTATATGTATTAGAAAGAATCCATATGCTATCAAAACTGTCTATGATACATACAGAAGAATCAACATGGTATTCAAAGAGTATGCCCTTCAGAAAAGGTCAAAGAAAGCCAAGCCTACAGTTTAGAAATGGTAATAATGTGTGGACTCAGTGAAAAGCTTTAGGTCACGGCTGATTTTTTAAAACATTTCAACAATGTAAAAAACATAAAAGTCTAAATCAATGTCTGAAATAAACAGCACATAAACATATATAGGTCTGAAAATTTTCTTTCATTTATAATACTTGATCTTCAGAAGAGGCACCATCTCTTTAGTCACTGTTTATCCTAGGTAGAGATTAGGCACTTGATGAATAAGTGAATTGATGAATGAATGAATTAATGAATAAATTAGAATAATGCCAGGGTCCAAAAGCCCTTGACAAATTACACCATTTACAATATTTTCAATGGGGTAATAGTGAGGCAAAGATGTACGTCTTGAATGTCAAATGTCTCATGGTTGAATGATAAATCTAAAAATAAGACAAAAGAATTCTTTAGTATTTAAGGAAAAAAATGGTAAATGTCATCCATAAATTTCCTGCCTTTATAAAAATGCAGACTTTTGATTAAATATGTAATGAAAGATACTTTTCATGACCATATTACTTACAATGACATAATAATTTCATCAAGGGGCAGTAAGTGAATGTGTCATTAGTAATATTCAAACAAAACCTAAGCTAGAATCCTTAGGAGTAAGTATAGTTGAGGTTAAATACTTACACTAATCTTTCACCTATTTTTTTTCCATTTTATTATTTTAGGAGCAAAGACAGAAACAACGCTGAATTTTTGGGTGTGTGATTAACTCATTTATTTTATTATTTGAAGATCTATAAAGTAATATTTTATTCTGAGTTTTGCAAGCAATTTGAAATTAAACATTTTCCTTGCACCTGTAAAAATGTGTAAATGATGAAACTGGCAGCATGATGATCGCTTTACAGAGAAGCATTTCCTTCATCATCTTCAAGGTTGTTCAGATTTATGACCTAATCACTCGTGGCCCTTTAACAGGATGCATTTGAATTCGATTAAAAAGGAAAACAAATATCAGTATGGATTTATTAATAAAATGTGCCTGACCTTTTCACTTATCTACCTCTTTTAACATATTGTGAGTTTCAGCTCACAAAGAAGGGAATTTCTGGTATTTTACTGTTGAATGTTTCAGCTTCAGAGTTGCTTTAGGAGTTCCTTCCTGCATATTGGTGTGTGCAGATCATGGAGGGCTATCTGTTTCCTCCTTCTTTCTCTTTAGGGTTTAATTACTTCACCTACATCCTAATTCAGGTAACTCATAAAGCTTAGCCTTTGTTGTAGGTCCAACAGCTGTCTTATGTCAGTAGCAAGTAAAATGTTCACAAAGTACCGGAATGCTGCAAGACGGTTTATAGTGCTGCAATAAAAGGTAAATTGAATTTACAAAGATGCATTTGTCACTGATTAAAAACTTACAAAGTTAATTGGAAACACCGTGGAGGTGTTACCACACAACTCGAGGTGTAATGGGTGGTTCTAATTCAGCCTGAAGGAGAGTTGCAGGTCCCATTACCGTCTTACACAGTAAGATGCCCAGCGACTTGCTCCAATTTAAGTAGCAAAGCAACACCGTAAAGATCTTAAATATTTTTAATAGAGGTGAGTGTAAATTTACTCACGATTATTCTTGAAAATAGCTAGAGGAAAAAGCCTTCAGTGTTAACAGAAACACAATGTGCTAATCACATGGCTTCTCCCTAGAAAACATTGTAGGGCTTTATTTGTCCCCATCTGTGACTTTTCTTATTTTTCTGCTCTTACATTGGCAGCACCACTGCAAGAAGCACATCAGTTGGGAAGGAAAAAATGATACTGAAACAGCCAGCAAATCTGAAGTCAACAGGCTCCTCCCTTGGGACTTTGGCGAATTATCTCCACATAATTCACTTAACCTTTGCCATGTGGGGACTTGGGAAACTGAATGTATTTCTAAACTTGAGGCTTTTAATTGCTGGTGTTAGTGTCACTGGTCCAGCTCAGTTGAAGAGACGATGATTGAAAAATGTTCTAGGAGGCTTTTCACCTCTGGAGCACATCCTGGTTATAATTAAGTTGGTGGCCTGGGGTGGCCTTTAGATTTCTGCAGACAGGAGTGAATGGTTAAGCCCCAAGCAATGGGCCTTAATGTGGACATTCTGTTTGCGCCTTGAGTTGCATGTAGAAATTTTAATTTTAGGCTAAGTTTATGTTCATCAGGCACTCTGTCTATCAGATCTAGTCCCTTAAATCTATTTCTCACTTCCACTGTATACTCATAAGGATTTGATTTAGGTCATACCCGAATGGTCTAGTGGTTTTCCCTACTTTGTTCAATTTCAGTCTGAATTTGGCAGTAAGGAGTTCATGATCTGAGCCACAGTCAGCTCCCAGTCTTGTTTTTGCTGACTGTATAGAGCTTCTCCATCTTTGGCTGCAAAGAATATAATCAATCTAATTTCTGTGTTGACCATCTGGTGATGTCCATGTGTAGAGTATTCTCTTGTGTTGTTGGAAGAGGGTGTTTGCTATGACCAGTGCATTCTCTTGGCAAAACTCTATTAGCCTTTGCCCTGCTTCATTCCATACTCCAAGGCCAAATTTGCCTTGGAGGTGTTATTACAGGTGTTTCTTGACTTCCTACTTTTGCATTCCAGTCCCCTATAATGAAAAGGATATCTTTTTTGGGTATTAGTTCTAAAAGGTCTTAGTTAGTTAATTAGTTCTAACTTAGTTAGTTCTTGTAGGTCTTCATAGAACTGTTCAACTTCAGTTTCTTCAGTGTTACTGGTTGGGGCATAGACTTGGATTACCGTGATATTGAATGGTTTGCCTTGGAAATGAACAAAGATCATTCTGTCGTTTTTGAGATTGCACCCAAGTACTGCATTTCGGACTCTTTTGTTGACTCCATTTCTTCTAAGGGATTCCTGCCCACAGTAGTAGATATAATGGCAATCTGAGTTAAATTCACCCATTCCAGTCCGTTTTAGTTTGCTGATTCCTAGAATGTGGATGTTCACTCTTGCCATCTCCTGTTTGACCACTTCCAATTTGCCTAGATTCACGGACCTGACATTCCAGGTTCCTATGCAATATTGCTCTTTACAGCATTGGACCTTGCTTCTATCACTAGTCACATCCACAACTGGGTATTGTTTTTGCTTTGGCTCCATTCCTTCATTCTTTCTGGAGTTATTTCTCCATTGATCTCCAGTAGGGCACCTACCGACCCAGGGAGTTCCTCTTTCAGTATCCTATCATTTTGCCTTTTCATACTGTTCATGGGGTTCTCAGGGCAAGAATACTGAAGTGGTTTGCCATTCCCTTCTCCAGTGGACCACATTCCGTCAGATCTCTCCACCATGACCCACCTGTCCTGGGTGGCCCCACATGGCATGGCTTAGTTTCACTGAGTTAAACAAGGCTGTGGTCCATGTGATTAGATTGACTAGTTTTCTGTGATTATGGTTTCAGTGTGTCTGCCCTCTGATGCCCTCTTGCAACACCTATCATCTTACTTGGGTTTCTCTTACCTTGGACATGGGGTATCTCTTCACGGCTGCTCCAGCAGCCGCCGCTGCTCCTTACCTTAGATGAAGGGTATCTCCTCACAGCCGCCCCTCCTGACCTTGAATGTGGAGTAGCTCCTCTCGGCCCTCGTGCACCTGTGCAGCCACCGCTCCTTGGACGTGGGTTTGCTCCTCTTGGCTGCCTCCCCTGACCTCAGGCGTGCAGTAACTCCTCTATGCCACTCCTGTGCCATTGCAGCCTGGCACTTTTGGTCACTGCCCCTGACCTTGGGCGAGGGGTAGCTCCTCTCAGCCACGTCATTCAGTTGTGTGTCCAACTCTTTGCAACTCCATGGACAGCAGCACACCAGGCTTCCCTGTCCTTCCACCCCAAGCAAAATGGCTGTCTGGGGAGATCTTACAAATAGCTGTGAAAGAAGAGAAGTGAAAAGCAAAGGAGAAAAGGGAAGATATAAGCATCTGAATGCAGAGTTCCAAAGAATAGCAAGGAGCAATAAGAAAGCCTTCCTCAGTGATCAATGCAAAGAAATAGAGGAAAACAATAGAATGGGAAAGACAGAGATCTCTTCAAGAAAATTAGAGACATGAAGGGAACATTTCATGCAAAGATGGGCTCAATAAAGGACAGAAATGGTATGGACCTAACAGAAGCAGAAGATATTAAGAAGAGGTGGCAAGAATACACAGAAGAACTGTACAAAAAAGAGCTTCACGACCCAGATAATCACAATGGTGTGATCACTGACCTAGAGCCAGACATCCTGGAATGTGAAGTCAAGTGGGCCTTAGAAAGCATCACTAAAACAAAGCTAGTGGAGATGATGGAATTCCAGTTGAGCTATTCCAAATCCTGAAAGATGATGCTATGAAAGTGCTGCACTCAATATGCCAGCAAATCTGGAAAACTCAGCAGTGGCCACAGGACTGGAAAAAGTCAGTTTTCATTCCAATCCCAAAGAAAGGCAATGCCAAAGAATGCTCAAACTACTGCACAATTGCACTCATCTCACATGCTAGTAAAGTAATGCTCAAAATTCTCCAAGCCAGGCTTCAGCAATATGTAAACTGTGAACTTCCAGATGTTCAAGCTGGTTTTAGAAAATACAGAGGAACCAGAGATCAAATTGCCAACATCCACTGGATCATTGAAAAAGCAAGAGAGTTCCAGAAAAACATCTATTTCTGCTTTATTGACTATGCCAAAGCCTTTGACTGTGTGGATCACAATAAACTGTGGAAAATTCTGAAAGAGATGGGAATACCAGACCATCTGACCTGCCTCTTGAGAAATCTGTATGCAGGTCAGGAAGCAACAGTTAGAACTGGACATGGAATAACAGACTGGTCCCAAATAGGAAAAGGAGTACGTCAAGGCTGTATACTGTCCCCCTGCTTATTTAACTTATACGCAGAGTACATCATGAGAAACGCTGGGCTGGAAGAAGCATAAGCTGGAATCAAGATTGCCAGGAGAAATATCAATAACCACAGATATGCAGATGACACCACCCTTATGGCAGAAAGCGAAGAGGAACTGAAAAACCTCTTGATGAAAGTGAAAGAGGAGAGTGAAAAAGTTGGCTTAAAGCTCAACATTCAGAAAATGAAGATCATGGCATCTGGTCCCATCACTTCATGGCAAATAGATGGGGAAACAGTATCAGACTTTATTTTTTTGGGCTCCAAAATCACTGCAGATGGTGATTGCAGCCATGAAATTAAAAGACGCTTACTCCTTGGAAGGAAAGTTATGACCAACCTAGATCGCATATTCAAAAGCAGAGACATTGTGTTGCTAACAAAGGTCCGTCTAGTCAAGGCTATGGTTTTTCCAGTGGTCATGTATGGATGTGAGAGTTGAACTGTGAAGAAAGCTGAGCACCGAAGAATTGATGCTTTTGAACTGTGGTGTTGGAGAAGACTCTTGAGAGTCCCTTGGACTGCAAGGAGATCCAGCCAGTCCATTCTAAAGGAGATCAGTCCTGGGTGTTCATTGGAAGGACTGATGCTGAAGCTGAAACTCCAGTACTTTGGCCACTTCATGTGAAGAGTTGACTCATTGGAAAAGTCTCTGGTGCTGGGAGGGATTGGGGGCAGGAGGAGAAGGGGACGACAGAGGATGGGATGGCTGGATGGCATCACCGACTCGAGGGACATGAGTTTGAGTGAATTCTGGGAGTTGGTGATGGACAGGGAGGCCTGGCAGGCTGCAATTCATGGGGTCACAAAGAGTCGAACACGACTGAGTGACTGAACTGAACTGAAGTTTATGTTGAGATTAAAAGGAAGAAAAACTGAGATAACTGAGTCTTTGGTAAACTCATTATACCAAACATCTAATATAAAATTATCATAGAGTCATAGAATTTTTGGACTGGAGTCTTAGGGATTAAATGTTTAAATTCAAATATCATGAATTTTATACATATTTATACATATTTTCAAATCGATGGAATCTCTATCCTTTCTGATACTCTAACACTGTTTGATAATATGTTTTTGGTGCCAGAAATGGCAGTGACTATGGAATTTTCATATATAATTTGTTACTTCTGCTGGATGAGCAGTGTTTTAAGTCTGATTAGTTTCTTTAGTCAACAAAAGGGATCATATAACAGCATAAATCTGTTTTTTTAAAGGTAGAATTTATTTAGTGCTTCCAATGTATTAACTGCTTTTTGTATTTGACCCCATTTCATCCTCATGGCATTTGAGTCCCAAACTTTCCTCACAGGCTTCCACTGATCTGAATAAGGCAACTTCTTAAAACCTCAACTTCTTTATCCATAAAATCAGGATGATACACTTATCGAGGTGTTGTGAAGATTTAATGAGACAATATAGGGAAATCCTGGATAAACCGTAAAGTCCTATTTAAATACTAATTACAATTTTTCTTCTTCCTAATGTAACATCATTTACAGTATTTTTACCAAAAATCTTTTTTCTAAAATATCTGCACCCACAGGCTGCTGGATAAACTTAGTTGAGCACACTTGGATGGAGCAATGACTATGATCACAGAATATTAATCCTAGGAGGGCTCATCGTACCTTCAGTTACCTATTTTGTTCAGAATTTTCCAGCAAAGCTTAAGTAACTCTCAGGAAATTATCTTCCTGGATGATACATATGCAAGGTCAAAGGACCAGTCACTGTGCAAATGGAGAAACTTGGAGATAAATGAAAATTTCAAGTTAAAAACCTTTGAAAGTTTTTGAAATTTCATTAGAATCTGAAAAATCAGAAATGCATCATTATGGGGAAGGGAACATAGAAAAATATTAAATATACCTTTCCTTGAGATGTTAAATGAGGTTCAGTCATAGGCTGATTTCAATCTGCAGCTAGTTTAAATAAAACAAATTTTAGCTCTAGTTGTTTTTTTTTTTTTTTTCTCACTAAGCTTTGGGCAAAAAGAGTCAGAATATTGTAAAATGGCCAAAAGTTAGAGTGAAGCCCATGAACTTAATGACAAGTTCTTAAAATCTGTGCAGTTGAAACCAACTACCTCATAAAGTATAGGTTACTATTATCACATTCTTTTCATGAATAGGGAAATCAAAGTTATAAGAGATTAAAGGACTTGACCAAGATCAGTGGAAGCCAGTCAGGGAAGAACCTCGGATTTATAGAACAAATCCTTTTATAGAAGAGCTCACAGGGACATCTCTGCCACAAAGGATAATGACTTTCAGTACAAGTAAATTTATGTTCTCATCTTTGAACCCAAGGAAGCATCATCTTCCACAGACAAAATCAAGTTTATATATATGTATGTAAATATGTATCAAAACAATTCTATGTTTTAAAAGCATGTATCTCAACAAATCTTTGTCTTTTGGAAGTATGAGGCAAGTGAAAAAACATAAGGTGAATTATGGTTTAAGAGGGAAAGTTAAACAACAAAAACACTGAAATCAGTTACAGTTACCTTTCCTTTCTTTCTAAACTAATGTCCTTCCTCTGACCTCAGTTCAAGATAGAGATGTGAGAGATTTCACAATATGAATGAGACTTGAATGACTTCAGAATAATACTTCAAATTGTCACACAGCCACTTTTGACTAAGGATTTAAAAATATTTATTAATAAACCCCTATTTATTATTATTCTTAGAAAGTACTGGTAACACACACATATAATCCAAAGTATGCCTTGTGCACACAGGGAGCTAGAGCAGATAAAAGATATTATCCACATTTCTGAGGGAAGGATCTTCTGGATCACTGGGCTCTACAATACTATACTTCCTTTCACATAGCTAGATTTTATGTTGTGTTGTGCTCAGTCACTCAGCCATATCCAACTGTGACCACTCTTTGTGACCCCGTGGACTGTGTAGCCCATCAGGCTCCTCTGTCCATGGGATTCTCTAGGCAACAGTACTGTAATGGGTTGACATTTTCTACTCCAGGGGATCTTCCCAACACAGGGATCAAACCAGGGTCTCTTGAATCTCCTGCATTGGCAGGCAGATTCTTCACCTCTGGGCCACCTGGGAAGCTCCAGATTTCTATGTTAGATAGTGTGAAATTATCATCGAATTTAGAAATTAGAGTTTCAGTTCAGTTCAGTTCAGTTCAGTCGCTCAGTCATGTCCGACTCTTTGCGACCCCATGAATTGCAGCACGCCAGGCCTCCCTGTCGGAGAAGGCAATGGCACCCCACTCCAGTACTCTTGCCTGGAAAATCCCATGGACGGGGGAGCCTGGTGGGCTGCTGTCTTGGGGTGGCACAGAGTTGGACATAACTGAGCAACTTCACTTTCACTTTTCACTTTCATGCATTGGAGAAGGAAATGGCAACCCACTCCAGTGTTCTTACCTGGAGAATCCCAAGGACAGGGGAGCCTGGTGGGCTGCCATCTTGGGGTCGCACAGAGTCAGACATGACTGAAGTGACTTAGCAGCAGCAGCAGCAGGCGTCCCTGTCCGTCACCAACTCCCGGAGTTCACTCAAACTCACATCCATCGAGTCAGTGATGCCATCCAGCCATCTCATCCTCTGTTGTCCCCTTCTCCTCCCGCCCCCAACCCCCAAATTCTGCCACTAAAGATGAGTAGCTGTATAATTTTGACAATCAAATAACCTTTCCAGGCCTGGTTTGCTCATCTTGAAAATGCTTATGTACAGGAGAGAGATTGGAAGAAAGGTAAGATACGCCAGCTCAGTGTTTCCAAAACCGTTTTGAGGCTCACAGGCAGAGGTGTGCTAGAGTCAGAAGCTTTTGAGGCAATGCACCTTGTGTTTGACATCGGTCACGGTGGGACTATTTATACCATAAAGTTGGTAAATGCTGCAAATCAGGGCCTCATCCTTTCCCAAGAGCTGGTTGTTAAACATCCACCAGCATTCTACTAGTTATCATGCTTTTTTCTTTTTTTTGGTTGTACCCCATGACATGCAGAACTTCCCCAACCAGGGATTGAACCCATGCCCCTTTAGTGGAAGTGCTGAATCTTAACCATTGGACTGCCAGGAAAGTCCCTTAGATGCTTTTTGAATAGAGCTCCCTGCCTGCCTATGCAGCAGACATAAGACACACGGGTTTGATCCCTGGGTCAGAAAGATCCTCTGGAGGAGGCCATGGCAACCCACTCTAGCATTCTTGCCTGGAGACTCCCATGGACAGAGGAGCCTAGCAGGCTACAGTCTATAGGGTCGCAAAGAGTCTGGCATGACTGAGGTGAGTTAGCATGCGCACACACAGGTTTTGGAAGCACAAGCTTTCTCCATCCCTCTCTCCTTCCTTCTCTCCCTTCTCCCTTTCCTCCTTCCCTCTTTCCTTTCTCCCTTCTCTTGCTCTGACAAGTAATGTGATTCTTGAGGAAGAGCTATGCATTACCTCCCATTACAAAACTTGACAAAAATGCTTTTCAGGCATGTCTCTTAATCCTTAACGTTCCATTCCTTACTGGGACTGATTAAATCTTTTTATACCTCTCTTCTTCTTCTCCAGTTTCTCTGAGATCTATTTCTTTGTTTCTTTCTCAGCACATCATATGTTTTTGTATGAAATAAGAAAAAGTATATTTAGAGAATAAAATATAAAAGTTCCTACCCTCCCCAATCAGTAGAGTTTTTTTCTTTTTTCTGTTTTTTTTTTTTTTTTTTTTACTATGGGTCTGCTGAGCCTGTAATATGCTAATGTCTATTGTGAGCCTCCAGAGGAGACATTTCCAACTATTTCCACCCAGACACTGCTTCCCCAAATACTTACTAACATGTTGAAGTATGTGAATATTTTTTGGAAGACTAATTTTCTGAAAAAATGGATGAACGGATTTCTAAAGAAGCCTTTAAGTTGCAAAATTATACTAAGTATATGATTCTAAAAATGGTTATGATTTCCAATATAGGATGAACCACATGATATATGGAGGTCCTAGTTTTTGGATGAGCCTGTGAAATGAAGACAAACGATTCTGTTGATTTACTTTCAGGATGGTGAAGATTCAAGTATTGAAATGTTCACATCTCTTTTGCTGTTTCTCTAGAAATATATAGAAGAGAAGCTTTTGTGAAATTTTAAGAAATGCTATGCTATTGCCCTAACCCAAAACATCCTGGAAATGCAGCCTGTTTTTAGTGCCTCTTGAAACAGAAGATCAATGACTATTCTCACTAAGAACTAAGTGTGTTTAAAAATATATCCACAGGTATATAGAGATAAAGAGACAGACTGATGACTAAATAGACATATAGCTTTAAAGATTCTAGGAGAAATTTAGAATACATGAATTCCATTTAAAGCCTGGCTTTTACTTCTACTAATCCTGTTCACTAGATTAAAATAATATCTATGATATATTTGCAAGGTTATGTCTATGCTTCAACCAGTGTTAAGGGATGCTATAAGACTCATTCTCTCTTAAGGAAAATTAACCCAATTAACTCTTTTGATTTATTGTCAGAGATCTTTTAAAGATAAATTACAGCTAAATTGTAGTTATTGAAAACAGATCATTTGCCTGTGAAATATAGTATCATTATGAACGTGAATGTGAATGCCAGGTTCAGTGCCTTTTTTAGACTAGGTTCAGACTACTAGTGTTCTTGTTAGGTTGAATTAGTATATGGATTCTGATAATTGCTATTAAAATAAAGTGAGATGTTAAAAGACTAAAGTAAAGGAAAAGGCCAAGGGAGATGACAACATGGATTAAAGGAATTATTGAACTCTTAGGCCAGAACACAGAGATAAATCTTAAAGATAGCTTTCTTTAAACTCATCCTGTATCTTATTGAAAAAAGCAAAAAAAAAAAACCCAAAAAACCCAAAAAACGAACAACTCCGTCTGGTCTCATTGCGCTAAATGCTACTGCTGAAAGGGTGTGAGACTGAAGGGATCCAGTGGCGAGTTGTAAGTGACACATGCACAGACCTGTTAACAATTAACCTTTTTCTCCCTGTTGGAATTCACAGGGGACTTGGCCCACAGGAAACTAGAGTTAGCTTTCTTCTCAGCAGTTCGGAGAAAATGCTTTTAGCAGAAAATCCTGCCTGTGGACCATATATTGAAGATCACGTCGAGAATAAGTCAAGGTAACATCGCCGTCCACAGGTCAGTTAAGTGTTGAAAGAAGGTGGAATGGATGGTGGCCGGGAAGACATTAAGTGTAAAGACTGAATAATGTCAAAATCCAAGGCAAAATGAATATGGAAAATAAAGATATTACAAACAAACTCCTGTCAGAAGTGAAGATAAGCTAGGGTGATTTTCACATTATTTTTTATGATTCCAAAGGGATAGATTTGGAGCAGGAAATGGCAACCCACTCCAGTATTCTTATCTGGAAAAATCCATGGACAGAGGAGCCTAGTGGGCTACAGTCCAATAGGGTCACAAAAAGTCAGACACACTGAGTGACTGAGGATGCAAAGGACAGATTATGAATTCCTGCTTACTTTGAGGATGAATATACATGAAATGCCAGTGATACAGTGATGGAGACATTTTTATTTTCTCTTCTCAAAAAGGAGATACTTTAGCTTAAGGGAAATTACTCTTCTATGAAGATTGTTTTAGGAAAAGAAAGAAAAAAATGATAAAATGAACTGAATTCATATTAGCAGTAGACTAAAATTATTGTGTGAAAACTCCATGCAACTTTTTGAACTATTGTATATCCAGAGTCTAACACATATTAGGCAAATAATACCTATTTGCTGAGTAAACAGTGAGCAAATGAATACATAAGTTTTAAATGGAGGTGAATAGAGACGTTAGTGAGCAAACAGAAAAATATAAGCGAAAGCTAGCTCGATACTTTTACACGTGTCCAACCCAAGTGGATGGATTCAAGTTTTCTTTTTGGCAAATTAATATTACTATTCTTTATAATAAGCACATAGTTCCATCATGTTTAGCTAATAGTTGTAATCTTTTTGTATTTTCCCCTTTTATTCCAAAACCTTTATTTCCACCAATGGTGGGAGTTAACTCTAGGATCCTAGGAGTGTTGAAGAACTCTCTCTCCAGGGGAAGTGGACACCCTCAACTCATGGCAGAGCTGGGTGATTGTAGAGAGAGCCCTCACCCTCAAGGGTCTGTAAACACCATCCCCTCCTCTCCACACTCTAGAGGTTGTCCAGTCACTTTCTCTCACTTCTCCAGGTCCCACTTTCTATCTGAAACCTGTCTATACTTGTGCCTGCCAACCACAAGGATGTGAATCTCTTACACACTCTATAGCAGGATCCACACTACCAAGCCACACTCAAGCCCACTTTCAGATCCTGAGGGCCAGCTTTGGCAGAAAAGCTAGCTCTTGTATCTTTGGAGGGAAGGTCAGACTTGGTTCCCAGTTACCTCAAGGAGATTTAACTAGTTCACCTCCAAGGTCATGCTCAGCTCTAACAGTCAATTAATTTTTATTTTCATGGTTCTAGGAGTCTATGACCTTAGGAAGGAGTAACCACAGAATACGAAAGGCCCATTTCAAAGGTCTGGCCTATATTTGATGGTCCAGGTGGATGGAAGGAGCAGAAAAACTACACTGAGGAGGTTGCTGTGGACAATAGCATATGTGTAGGTGACTGCCTCCAAGGGTTCCTCAGAAAGGATGCTTATACGTGCTGCCAACTTCTGGAGGTGTGGGGGATGGGTAGGGGGAATGGCAGGGCTTGTTTGCCATCTGGCTCAATTACTGAAAAGACTATGATCCCTTCCCCACCCACAACTTGGTGTGTATTTCAAAACTAAAATATTTCTTCCCCATGAGGCTCAAAATTTATATACAGTAAAATGAAAACTGTATTTTTTTTTTTTAAGTTTTTCTGCTTGTTAAATTCTGGAAATCTTCAAAATTCAAGTTGAAATTTTCTCACTGCTATTGCAAGCATGCATTTGGGTCTTCTTATTTGAAAATCTCACACTGACACTGATCTTGGGTCTGAAGTTTTTGTTCTTGTTTTTGAGAAATGCCAACTGAATAATTCTATCAGTCAGCCATCTGTGGAGAACCATAAATCTAAAAACCAGATCTGGGTGTACACTATAGGTGTACAGATTAACCCCACAAAATGTCTCCAGCCCTTTTCCCATTTCTGTAATTCAATAGCCTTCTCATCAATTCTAGGGCTTTATCAATGACTTCTGTGCCAGTGGTTCCAGAAAGCCCTCTCCAGGTCCACCCTGGATGATCCTCAAATTGTCTTCTCCCTGCTGCTCAACCACCAAGTTCTCTTTCAATTTCTGCAACATTCTCTCTGCCATGTAGCCTGCAAACTTGACATGATTTTTGAATGGTTCTACTTCTTTAATTCATCTCTTCATTTAACGATAGCTGTTGTGTCCCTTTCATGCACCATGTATTAGGAACTGGGGATATAGGTGCTCCTGCTCTCTAGCAGTAGACAAGCAGGCTTGGAGTATATCTTGTTCTTGCCCCTTCCATTCTACTCCCTTAGTTCCAGTTCTCATGGCCTTGCACTAATGTTGCTGCTGCTTCTAAGTCGCTTCAGTCATGTCTGACTCTGTGCAACCCCAGAGATGGCAGCCCATCAGGCTCCCCCGTCCCTGGGATTCTCCAGGCAAGAACACTGGAGTGGGTTGCCATTTCCTTCTCCAATGCATGCAAGTGAAAAGTGAAAGTGAAGTTGCTCAGTCCTGTCCAACTCTTAGCGACCTCATGGACTGCAGTCTACCAGGCTCCTCCGTCCATGGGATTTTCCAGGCAAGAGTCCTGGAGTGGGGTGCCATTGCTATCTCCTTGCACTAATGCTAGGTTGTGCTGCTGCTGCTGCTAAGGCGCGTCAGTCGTGTCCGACTCTGTGCGACCCCAGAGACGGCAGCCCACCAGGCTCCCCCGTCCCTGGGATTCTCCAGACAAGAACATTGGAGTGGGTTGCTATTTCCTTCTCCAATGCGTGAAAGTGAAGTTGCTCAGTCGTGTCTGACTCCTAGCGACGCCATGGACTGCAGCCCACCAGGCCCCTCCATCCATGGGATTTTCCAGGCAAGAGTACTGGAGTGGGGTGCCATTGCCTTCTCCGAGGTTGTGCTAATGCTGATCTTTTAACCTAGTTTACACAAGGGACTGGCAGATCAATCTTCTCCAGATAGAAACAATCATGTCATGCCTTTGCTCAAAACCTTCAGCTGCTTCCTATTCCCTGCTGTGACACAGCCCTTTGTAGCAGAAGGAACACAGGGCTAAGAGTCTGCAGGCTGGGTCCTGGAAGAGCACAGGCTACAGTGGAAATCGAGTAGGTCTCTAATCCTGGCTATGCCTGAAACTCACTGTCAGACTTGGGATAGTTTTCTGGATCTTTGTTTCCTTCTCAGTAATGGGGTGAAAGGTTGGGGGTTTGGTGTGATGAATTCTAAACACTCAGCTCCTATTTTCTATTTTGCTATTATTTTATTTTCAGAACCCTACCCCTCTGCAGACTCAGGGGTCTTTGAACTATGGTATATTGTCTGGTGTGCTACTGATTTTTAAAAGAAATTTAAGTAAAACTTTCTAAGAATTACTGTTTTTCTCTATGGAATTGGAAAAGCTCCTTTGTTTTACCTCCAGAAAGAGATGGTTTAATTATTCTCTGCTCTTCTCTTTCTCATTGTGAAAATTATCACCACCAGGGCAACCATTAGCTTCTACACACACACACACACACACACACACACACACACACACAGAGCTGCTCACAGTTGGCTTAGGTTAATTCAGAAAGGGAACATTGGAAACACTAAGGCTAGCTCTGCTGCAGTCCATGGGGGCGCTAAGAGTAGGACACGACTGAGCGACTTCACTTTCCCTTTTCACTTTCATGCATTGGAGAAGGAAATGGCAACCCACTCCAGTGTTCTTGCCTGGAGAATCCCAGGGAAGGCGGGGCCTGGTGGGCTGCGGTCTATGGGGTCGCACAGAGTCGGACACGACTGAAGCGACTTAGCAGCAGCAGCAGCAGCAGCAGCAGCAGCAACGTTTCATTAATCAAAATGCTTAAAGTTTATAGCTATGAACAGAGGCACCTCTTCTGGTGCTCAATAAACATTAGGGCATTTTGGGAAACAGTTACTCTCTCCAGGTTGGTCTTCCGCCACTGGCTTTGGCAGTGTCTTTTCGGGGGCACCCAGCTCAGAAAGACAGATAATGATTCTTTCTGTTTCTAAGAGGCTTCAGCCTCCTTTCTATCGATCTACCTTTAGGAGTCTGAGGTGGCAAGTTTGGTGTCTTTGAAGCACTGCTTTTAAGAGTAGCCATTTCAACATGGGAAACAAATATGGTTATGAATATATCTGGATTTGTATTAGAAAAAAAAAATCCTACGTTCCCAGAGCAGACGTATGCAAGCTGATTCCCACCCCGCCCCCTGCCCCTTTGACGATTCTGTGACAAATTTGTTGTTGAGTTATGGTCATCACAGTTACATAAGGAACAGCAAGGAAAAATGATAGCCCATCATATATTACCTTGATGTTCCTGTGTTATTCAGGGTGATTATACTGATTCTGGAGGTATATCATATTGACTACCAGCTCTGAGTCTTACCCACTGCTGTGCCCCTTCTGTGACCTCTGCAGCTACGAGTCCTGCCTGCTGGCTTCTTGGGGACCTTGTGTGTGCAGAGAAGAGGATGATGGGTAGATAATGAGAACTAGTTCTCCATCTTATTATCACATTTGTATTTTTGTACTTGAATTGCTCTTAGAGAACAGCAATTGGTAGACGTGGTTAGAAGAAAATAATATACCTTAGGGGACTGTTACATGGTTCACAGACAGGTTTTGATGACTTCTTTTTAAAATTGTGTCTTATAAAACCATGTCCAAATTGTTTAGAATATAATTATTAATTTCTTAATAGAATAAACTTAAGCTAGATCATTTTGGTGGCTATTGTGTATATATGAGTAAAGCAATTTATAGGAATTTTGTGTTTTTCCCTGTAGTTTTCATTATGTTGGTCTTAAAGACAGAAGTTAGACTACCTTTTAAAAAATTGTATTTCCTGTATTTTTTTTTTTAACCTCCATACTTGTCTATTTCTCTCCTCAGATAAGGTGTTATTACTCTTTCTTAATTGAGTTGATTTTTTTTTTGAGTTGATATTTATAAAGCACTGAAACAGGATCTGGTACATGGCATATGCTTAATAAGATAATTATAAAAATTAATTAAGAATTTAAAAACCCAGCAATATTTTTTTTGGGAAAATTCCAGTAACTTTGGCATTATCAACTGCTTTCATTGGAAAGTGATTTTAGAATTTACTCTCTATAAATGAGATTTCAAACCAGATTAAAACCAATATTTCTGTTTAAAAATATATTAAATTTATTTTACACAATTATTATTCATGCTTATTGTAGAAAGTGTATGCAAATACAGGTAAAAAAGTATTCCAATGTCTAGATACAATAACCTTAATATTTTATACATTTTCCAGAATTTTTTCTTCTGTGTATATATATACTGTATATATGTATTTAAAAATATAAATGCCTGTGCATATTAAATGATATGTTTAAAGGGATACACTCACATATTTACATAATTTAAATATATATTTTAGTGGAATCTGTTTTTCTCATTCATTCGCATGATAGCTTAACAAACCCCTACAAAGCAGTTTAAATTATTGCCATGTTGATAACCACGCAGCAGGCCCTGAGCTTTGTGCTCTACATGTTATTCTGTCTGGTCCTTATAACTCCTAAGAGATAGCTACTATTCTGTCCCCATTACAAAGGAGGATCTGAGGGTTAGAATAAGGAATTTAGTAAGGCCACATAGTTGGTATCTGACCAGTCTACTATGTTCTGAATCACTGGACTTTAATGCTAGACATCTCTGGGACAAGGATAATAATTCATTATATATATTATATATTAGTATATAATATATGTAATTCATTATGGTAATTCAAGGGTAATAATTTCATTACTTTTGTAAGATTTAGGGTAACATCTTCATAAAAAGTCAGTCATCACAAGCTGCAAATTACATTCAATCCATTTTCTATACTTTGGTACCTGTGTTCAACTTGTTAAGATTTCCACAGCATGAAAATCCATAAGATCTAGGCTCCCATAGTGGCTCAGTGGGAAAGAATCTGCCTGACAATGCAGGAGACACGGGTTTGAACCGTGATATGCGAAGATCCCACATGCCACGGGAGCCACAACTAGCCCGTGGGCCACAACTGTTGAGCCTGTCTGGGCTCTAGAGCCTGGGAGCTGCAACAAGAGAAGCCTGCGGAACACAATGAGAGAGAAGTCCCTGCTCACTGCAACTGTAGAAAAGCCCACCCAGCAACAAAGGCCCAGTACAGCCCAAAATAATAAAAATATAAATAAATAAAATTATATAAAAAAATCAAAAGACCTGAGTTTTTGTCCCATCTCAATTCAAATCAATTGTGTGACCTAACACATCATTGTTCTTCTATTAGTGTCTTTTTTATCATCCCTGACAAGAATGGGCTTGGGCTTCCCTAGTAGCTCAGATAGAAAAGCGTCTGCCTACAATGCAAGAGACCCAGGTTCGATCCCTGGGTCGGGAAGATCCCCCAGAGAAGAAAATGGCAACCCACTCCAGTACTCTTACCTGGAAAATCCCATGGACTGAGGAGCCTGGTAGTACAGTCCATGGGGTTGCAAAGAGTCGGACACGACTGAGCGACTTCACTTTACTGACAAGAAGGGATTGGGCCAAGAGTTATTTACTCACTATAGTTTATTGATCACATTTGAAAAGATAAGTTAGATATCAGGATAACGAAAGAAATAAGATATTCCTCTCCTCAAGGAGCTTCCCTCCAGATGGCTGGGACTAAGCTCAGGTGTGCTTTGACAGAGGGCCGAGATTTGTGCTGGCAGAATGGGAGAAACGAGCCACACCTCCTTCAGCCATCTCAGCCCCTAAACTCAGGACTCGAAAATGACTGGTTCCTTCAAATGTAATTCACTGCAAGGTGAAAAATATATGTTTACTGAAGCTTTCAAAATGAAGTCATAGGAATAGTAGCTTAATTCACTTAAACACAATTGCAGTGACAGTGTGATATTAGAGACAGTTGACTGTTCATTTTATGGTGGCATAAAAGTTTGAGTCTGTTTTTGAGTTGGCTTATTATAAACTGAGAATTGATTTGGGCTTTGCGAAATGAAGGATGCCATCATTTCCTTTTGTTGCACCGAAAAATAAAGACAGTGAGTTACAACGATGAAACTCACTTCATAGAGAAGGGATACTTGTGGGTTTTCTTTGTAAGTAATGCTGGAAAATCTTTAGATAAATTGTTGGAAATAAAAGCCTCACATTTCTTATGTCTTAGTAAAATATTTGGAAAGGGAAAAAGTTCAAATCTTATTTTGTTAAAGTAAATTAAGCAGCACATTTCTGGAGAAATTTCTGTAACTCGTTTATTTTGTTTTATTTGCATGCTGCAGCTTTCTACAGGGAGATTATAGTCCTGATTTTTACTGAAATAAAATTGTTTTTTTACTGAAATAAAATTGTAAACCCTTTCTATTGGTGTGAAAGTGGAAGTGTTAGTCACTCAGTCATGTCTAACTCTTTGTGACCCCATGAACTGTAGCCCATCAGGCTCCTCTGTTCATGGTGATTCTCCAGGCAAGAATACTGGAGTGGGTTGCCATTTCCTTGTCCAGGGGATTGTCCCGAGCCGGGGATTGGTCTCACATTGCAGGCAGATTCTTTACCATCTGAGCCACCAGGGCAGGCTTTCATTGGTGTAGGAAATAAAAATTTGCATATTGTATTACTAAATATTGCTGCCGAAATATTCATAACCTATTGACTTTGCAACACTTTACATTCTAAGACTTCTCAAGGATAGGCTTCAATAGTTTGATAAATAAGGTAACCAAATTACCATTTATTTATTTACTGTAAAAATCGCAGCTAAAAAAAGGAGTATGCTTATTGTAAGCATGGAGGAATGGCAGTTTAATCACATTCAATTTACATTTAAAGAGGCAGATATGTAGGGGGAGGAAGAGGAGGAAACAGGGAGGCGATGGACTTAATTCATGCATCCTTATCAATGATTTCACTTAAGGGCCTCTGAAGTCCCCACCAGGGCACTGCTGAGCCAATGCGGGGTGTCCCTACACCCACGCTCAGGGGGTAACACTATCCAAAGAGCAGTCAAGCTCTAGGATCGTGCTTTCTTAGGTTTGTCCTAGGGCTTTTTCCGCTATACCACCTTGTAGGGACTCATGACTATTTTGAGAGGGGTGAGGAGTGGGGCAGGTCCAAGTGGACTCTACTTAGATCTTTATGGTTCAAGAAGGATAGTGGTGTTAACTATACTATGTCTCAAAATGTCTGCTAGTGACTCTATTGAGTTATAATTTAGCCCCAAAGTCAAAAGAACAGTTGATGTTAAGTAACCTTAAACATAAGTGATGCATGAGTTGTAAGTGTTATAAAATGCGAGGGAAAATCACAAAACCATGGACTCAGATTTCCAATTTAACAGTCCTAAACTTCCTGGGCACCCTTTGAAAATGGAATTTGTACAGGTCACATTTCATTAATTAAACTTGATCCTGAGCTGTGAAGTTCTTCAGTGAATTTTGTGTATAATATCTCCCTGGTTCTATCGTGAAGAACATGCACACTACTTTGTAATTATGCAGAGAAGACAAACATTACTCGTTATTATTTGAGTACCTCTTTCTTCAAGTGCTTTTCCTCCAAGTGCTGCCTGTTTTGAGGTTCTGATTTGTATGTAGATGGAGGGACATGTGGATCACAGAAAGCGCCACGATAATAGATGGTATGCAGAGAGATGAGAAACTACATATCTCCTCCTTTTTTGATAAAAATGTTATTTGTCAAAAGCACTCATTTTCTAGGTATTTTTAAAGAATACTTTTCAATCTTAGGACTCTGTTTTTGGAGATTAATCTCAGAGTTAGGCAAAGAAGATGATAACCCCCGTGACAGGCTTTCTGATTTTATTGCTGAATTTGCCTCTTAATTTTTCCCAGCTGGGGCACCTTTGCTCAGGGGAGACTTTCTTGACGTATGCCAGTCAGAATGCTATTATTTCTAAACAAAATGCAGTCTACATCTCCTCTAATCGACAAATCTCAATGATTATAACGCAGTATTTTAAAACCAGAAGGACTCTGAGTTGCTGGGGACCTAGAAGCCAATGAGACATGGGGGCATGGATCATGTGACACGAGCCTCGGCAATAAAAGAAGAGGTAAAGGGGTGAGATAGGTGGAGATAAAGGTGAAAGCATTTTTATTACTTGGCAATCCATCATTTTAAGGAGGCAAGAGCCCCAAAGAACAATGGAACTATGCAGATACAGTGAATTTGGCTGAAGAAACAAATGTTACTCTACAATGGGGTTGTCAGTTGACAATATCTATTTATTGAACACAGTGTAGAGAATTGCACCAGGAATTATGCCAGGGCTTAAATTACAGACACTCTTGGATTCACACCCCCTCCTTCCTGTAACTTAGAGGGAAGGCAAAGAGGGAAGAGATATTTGTTTTCTCCCTTCCCTTGAAGTTCATACTGTAGCTAATTCCATAGTCTAGTGACATGATTTCAAGCTATGATGGTCTTTCTTAACACTGACATCCTGTTAAGGAAAGAGGACCCTTTCCTGATTAGTACATTAAAACCGTTTCATAAATTGCAGTTATCACACAGGATGAAACAAACGAAGGTAAAATTACACTTTGCTTACAGTGAGACAGGCATCTGTTGTTCAGGTTTCTTTAGGGCCCTTTAAATACAGGGCACTCTCTGCCCTCCTCTTCCCTCTTTTACTTCCCCACCACTAACTCCAGTGCCTGCATCTTTATTTGGAATAATCCCCTTGCAAAAAAAAAAAAGGGAGCCAGTGGGAAATGAAAAGACCCTGAGCAGGCAGCTTTACAGTGGCAGGAGTCTTCCCTACTCAGACCTCCCCCCAGTCAATTCACCAGAGCTTTCGGTACCACTAGGTCCTCTGTAGGGATACAGAGTACCTCTTCAGAGTGCTAAGCCTTTTATTCACTTTCAGATAGTATTTATTTAAACAAATCAGTACCTGACTTGGGGTGAAGATACTCTGATGCTGGTGTAAAAAAAAAAAAAAAAGCAAAGATGCTGGTGCAGAAGGGAAGGGTGAGGAGGATCAGGAGAGGAAGAAAGTGTAAGAGAGGGTGCTGGAATTCCACCACATCAGACCTCCTCTTCTGCTACTGCTGCTGCTAAGTCACTTTAGTCGTGTCTGACTCTGTGTGACCCCATAGACAGCGGCCCACCAGGCTCCCCATCCCTGGGATTCTCCAGGCAAGAACACTGGAGTGGGTTGCCATTTCCTTCTTCAATGCATGAAAGTGAAAAGTGAAAGTGAAGTCACTCAGTTGTATCTGGCTCTTAGCGACCCATGGCCTGCAGCCCACCAGGCTCCTCTGTCCATGGGATTTTCCAGGCAAGAGTATTTGAGTGGGGTGCCATTGCCTTCTCCGACTTCCTCTTCTACACTTGCCCTAAATCCCACTTTCTCTGCACTTTGGCTCCCTACATCCTTCCCTAGGATTGGGAGGTGGCTACCTTATGATCTTATCTCATTGTTATGGGCTGAACTGCTTCCTCTCCAAGTTCATAATGCTGAAGTCCTAAGCCCCAGTGCCTCAGAATGTGGCTGTTATTTGGAGAGAGGGCCTTTAAGGTGGTGATTAAATTTAAATAAGGCCTTCAGGATGAGCCTAATACAACCCAGCTGGTATCCTCATAAGAAGAGAAACTTTGGACACACACAGAGACACCAGGGATGCTAGAGGACAGAGGAAAGCCCACAGGAGGACACAGGAAGAAGGTAGCTTCTTCAAGCCAAGGACAGAGGCCTCAGAAGAAACCAGTCCTGCCAACACTGTAGTCTTTGGCATCTGACCCTCCAGAACTGTGAGAGAGTAAATTACTTTTCTTTAAGCCACCTAGGTTGTGGTATTTTGTTATGGCAGCCCCAGCAAACTAATACTACATGATGGAGCCCTGGAAAACAAAGGGGCTCTTATTTCTCTGGAGTACTGAGTCCATTTAATTACATAGAGTTCCTAAGAATGCTTATTACCATGTGCTAAGTACTATGTCAAACATTTTACCTGTATTATCTCATCTGACTGTTAAGCTAAATCCTCTGAAACCCACTGGAGGTCAGACTTATCTACGAAATTCTATATTATAGTGAAGATATTTGAAAGAAAAGTTGAAAGTAATTTCTCTGTCTTATAATTTGTTGTACTCAATTACATTTCAAGTCAGTTCCAATCTAAAGACTGCTAACAATTTACCAAGATCATTAAACCAAATAACATCTTTGGTAGTAGCTTCTAGATGGGGACAGCTCTTTCAATGCCATCTTTGGGAAAAAACTAGAAAAGAAAACATATCTGTAAATAAGAACTAATTGCTATAAATTACTTTGAAAGGGAAGAATGTCAAGTTAATTAAACAAATATTATTCACCCATGGATTTACAACTATATAATAATTTAGTACCTGGTTTATTCTTAAAGATTGAACACATTTCTTGTTCTTCTATGTGGGTAGCATTTTGATAGTTAAGCAGAATAGATACATGTACCATCTCAATCTTTGTTGTCTAATTAAAAACTTTTTATGCATAGCAATTTTACCCTTTTGCATTATCACAAGAGCTCATTTCTCATGGAAAAAAATTAGCATCAGTTTAAAAGAATATTTCTTTAATCACCAGTTCTGATTGTCAGTAGGACCATTTTGTAGATAGTTTTCAGCTGACTAACAAATCTTTTATTTTATTGGCTGTCTCATTTTGCTCTCTTTCATATTTCACATTTATGGTCTATTCAGACATTCTCCTGTTTTGTTAAGTAGGAATCTGTGTGGTCTTTGATGTAAGACATAATTTATTTGACAAGGAAATATGAGTCTGTGCCCTGAATCTACATTTAACTGATGGATTGAGAAATTTAAAAATTGCAACAAGATAGACTCTCCCCCAGATTGCCATACTGCTAGCATTTTGCTAATCTATTTGGCAATGCATTTGCATATCTGTGTCTATATATGAATATATAGAGATTCACCCAGTCATACAACGGTACCTAAGTGTTTTCATTAATAGAAAAAAGTATCTTTTTATTAATCATTGATGGTTCCTGTGGAAAAATGTTAAAGACTTCTTCCTTGAAATTAAAATCAAGATATTTATTTTATTTTATCTTTATATAGATAGTTACAGCTACATAGAGTGATCCATAATGTCTTCAACTCTATTCTGCTCATTCCTCAACCTAGTAAATGGAAGTTCTGTTAGCATTTCAAGATTTATATATTTCATACATTCTCCCAAATCTATGTCCCAGTTCTGGTAATTGGAAACTTACTTGCAGCTCATTCCCTCTGCTCAAACTGCTTGTCAATTAACCTTTGCAAAATGAAAGTTTTAAAAAATACGACTTTCATATTTCAATCATGTTCATTTTCCATCACCTCAAAATGTAGAAATTAAATAACACTCGGGGGTCTGCAATGCGTTTTACATATCATTTAAGATTTAAAATTAGTCTTTAGTGCTCAGATATGACTACTATTTATATGCAATGGATTACATGGTTAAAATTACTGGTGCTGTGTATCTCCCTGCTTTGTTTATATGTATGAACAAAATACTAAGTATTCCAAAGCATTTTCCATCAATGCACACCATTTCCATTGATGTTTTTGACTGCTGTCCGTAACATGCTGGGCCATACTGAGCACTGGGGAAGAAAACAAGGATTCTACTGTATATTTGAATTTTTCATTTTAATGAACTTAGGGAATTGTTGCTCATCCTGAGCTGCTGACTACATGAGGGGAAAAAACCCAACAGCTTTTAAGAATGAAAGAACCGAAAAATGGAAAAAGCTAAATACTAAAAGCAAAAAAGATGGGAAAGTGCTGTCCCCGACACCATTGACAACAACTATGGAGCCTGTCGTTTCAGGAGAGGTTGGAGTTGGTGGTTCCTAAGACAGGTGGCGGCTGAGTAGAGAGAAAAGAGGTCCATTGTTCAATGCAGACACTTTTATTAGAGCTTCCTATTATGCAGGGGACGGTGGTTTCCCAGAGGTGAACAAACCCCGGTTCTTCCCACTTCATCAGTCCCCTCCACCCACCTCCATTCTGGACTGCTTAACTGTTTATTTGAAAATCCCTGTTTCTTCCTTGGTGTTTATTTTAATTTGTTTTCCTAATCTGGTAAATTTTCCTCATGAACATCACAACCCTAGTATATATCCCTGGGGATGAAAATACAACCTTTTGTCTGAGTCAAAGGTAATCCTTCAGGCTTCTGGGAACATCTCAACGTAAACGTTTATGTCATTTACCTGCCTTTTGTCCTCCTAGATCTCAGATTCCCTCAGAAACAAAAGTTCTCATTCTTAGAATACACTCTTCCCCACTTAGAAAACCTGCTGTACCATACTTGAATTCCATTTAATAACCACTCATACTGTTTTGGAAAAATTCCAAACTTTGCCTGCCTGATTCGCTCTTTGTTTTGGAGCCAGTTTACTCCTGCTAGGAGAGAACAAAGTATTAGTCTGTTCCTCTCTTGCCTCTTTCATTTTATCCCTTTATCATTCATCATTGAATATAAGCAGAATTAAAATTCAATGGTCATTCTTACTCTGACTCTGTGAAGTGACAAGGGTTTTGGGGTTTGACGGGACTAGATTTGACTTAGGCATTGCTGCCGACTGAGTGACTCTGGGCAGCTTCACTTCTCCTTTTTGAGCCCTAGCTCTTACAGAGCCTAAAGAGCTCTGTAAGCCCTATCTTGCAGAGCTATGCAAACAGAAACAAAACATTTAGCACAAGTTTGACACAAAGTAGGTGCCCATTAAGTTCTATTTTCTTAGAAGTAGTAGAGGATAGAGGTTAAAGGCACAAACTCTGAAGCCAGACATCCAGGGTTCATAGTACCAGCTTCACTACTTAAAATGCTATGTGACATGGGAAGGCCACCTAACCTCTTGATGTAATAGTAATTTACTTTCTAGGGTTTTTGGTGAGGATTAGATGAGCTATTATTATCTGGAACAGAGAATATTATCTGGAACAGAGCCTGGTATCTGGTAAGCATTATTTAAATAAGAGGTATTCTTATTTTTCTCTCCTTCTGCAGATATAATCCTAATCTCACGAGTGTAATCATTATTTTTCAATGAATGGAACCAAAGTTGGGCTAGGACCTGTTAGTGAGTAGCAGCTTTTGATGGCCAATCTTCCAAGCAATGTTCCCATGACCGAACTTTAACTTTTCATAAGAGAAGGAAAACGTGGAGGGTACATTCTATCTGCTCTGAGTCATGAATTGGAGAGATGGCAGCCATCACTAGGACACCAGATAAGTTGGTTGGTTATAATTCATAATCACTCTCATTTATAAGGGATATCCAGGAAATCAAGCCAAGGTTAAGGAAAGGAAAGCCCCAAGAGTGAACCTCTGAACACTAAATTCTATATCCTACCAGTACTACTCAAAAGTGTGAAAGGAGAGGTTGCTAATTATTTCAGCAATGAAATAAGTAATAATCAACCTCATTTATTGATGTAGGCTGGAACTGAGAGTCAAATGAAATCCTAGTGGAAACTCGGTTGAGAAAAATATTCAAGATCAAATTTCTTTTTCTAGAAGTCAGTAAGAGACCCTTTAAAAAAATGTAACAGTGATGCTTGCATTTGACGTGAAGAGACCGTGATGATGGTACGGGAATTCACCAGTCAACTTCTGGGGGCTGGTGATACATAAATTATAGACCCTTATAAACACAAATTAAAGATAAAGGAAAGATAATGTATTGAGCACAACGCTTCAGAATTTTTACTGGCTGCCCCGATTATATCTTGCCTGAGCATCAGTGTGATTAAAGCAATTGATTTTCCTTTTATCATTTCATCTTTTTATCCTGTATCAGTAGCCTCTTAATCTTTATTCATTTCTACAAACAAAGGCAATGCTTTGCCTTCATCAAACCAATACCTTCTTTGCCTTGGTTTTTAGACCTAGTTTTGGTCCATGATGAATTGCTGAATGGTTGATTTCCTCACACTCTTTTTTGCTAACCTTTCTTGACAGCTTCTGGATTGCTCTACCTAGTAATTTGCTCCATAATAATGGCTACTGTGAGATGTCTCCTAACTATTTCCTTTATTTTTAACAAGGATTCTTAACACCCTCTGTAGGTGACAATATGCAATTACAGATATAAACTCTCCCCCAGGGGATGGCTGCTCACAGGTGCCACCAGGGTTTTTGTCGTGCAACTGTTACAAGTAATGAAAACAAAGAATCAGATTCCCCAAACACCCAGTCCAAATAAACTTTTAATTAAAAGTTATGAAGGCATTTTATTGATTAACAATCTTAGTAATTAAAGAATGTGGTTGACATTTTTTTTTCTAGCTGGATTTGTTCTTCCTTTGAGATCTCTAATTGTTGTATGGTTTTACATTTATTGATAACTCTGTTTGATGAATGCAGATGCCACCTTTTACAGCCGTCGTTGACAGAGTAATCATATTGTGAGAAACACCAGGCTTATGTAGTAACAGCTGTTGCGGTTATCCATGCCGACATCCATCGGGGAAATGTGTTTGCTGCTATCACGGGTACACGATAAATGGAAGGTGCAATAAAGCACAAGCTAACATTTTGAATATCCTTACAACTCGAGGAACTTTATTGCATATTACAAGCACTTTGATCTCTGTCCAGTACTTAAGTCTTAATTATCAGACTAATTGCACAGACTATGTTCATTTTCGATGGTAATCCTTTTGTGATTAGCTTCTGTGTTCAATAACTGACTTATCCTTTAATTAAAAGGACTATTAACCTTAAGGCTGCTGCTGTGTCTTGGGATTAACCCATACAGAGTTAATGTTTAATATCATTGTAAAAGCCTTTGCTGAAAGGTGTAGCATAAAAACGTGTGGAGGAAAAGCTATGAAATGTATCTCACTTTTCTGATGTGCAAAAAAAAAAAAATCTGCTAAAGGTGAGGGTTTTAAGGAAGCCTCCTCATAGATTAAATTTCCTAAGGGCCTACCTAACTGTACAGTCACTGGATTAACCCTTTGAACCTTGTACTCATTTGCAGGAAGAAAGCTCTTACTTTAGGATAAGGCAGAGTTTTCTCTCCATGTTCAAAAATCATTACAGGTGTACGTGATCAGGGTACTTAGTTGCCTGTGGTCCAGAAGAGAGAATTTCTTTTTTTTTTTACTCTTGCAGATGAAAGTTTTTTAAAAATTGATTTCTTTGGAAGGGTTTGCAGTGGTTGGAAAAGAGAGAAAATGGAGGCACATTTATCTAAGTTCCAAGCAGAGCACAGTCAAAGTAGGTAAAACTTGGTTCACAGGTAACTAGTGAAATGATTCAGGAGCAGATGCAGAGAGAATCAGTACCATGGTGTGGAAAGCTTGCCAAAAAGCCAGATGTGGCCGCTGGAAGCACTCTATTTCTCCCTCACTTTGGCATCTGGGTTCTGCAATGAACTTTTTCCCCCAATGCACCCCATGGCCTGTGGTCTGTTACCATGCTGGTTGCTTAGGACCAGGAAGGGAGATGGTTTCTCTGATTCCTCCCTCTCTTGCTCAGATCCTCACCTGCCAGAGGAGGAGGCTCTTCATTGCGATTCCCTTTCATGGGCCCTTCATCTCTTCTCCGTGTCTTTACATGTAAAATGCAGGCTGCTGGGACCAAGGAGCTGCAGGCATGCCTTCATTCTAAGGCACCTGGGGCAACAGGCAACTTGGTAAATGTTGTTCTGTTTCATCTTTTGAGTTTTACTTCCTCTATTAGTGATGTGAAGAAAAGCCAGGCAAGAAGTTTACTTCAATGACACATGTTTTCAAGGAATTCAGCAATGACATTAAATACTTACCAAATAAGCACTGCCATCTGTTGGGGGATTGTTCAGTGAACTATAGGGCGAGGTCCCGCCCTCCTGAAGCTTAGAGTCTAACTGGTAGGGTAGTAACTCCTTCCAGCCCACCGTGCTCATTGCTGGGGGTGGCCACACAGCAATGGAACTGACTACACCCTGAGGAGATTGTATTCTTCCTAGGTTTAGAATTCCCTGGGTATTTTGTTCCTAATAATGAATAATGAGTTTGTATATAATGAGTGGGGCTGGTAAAATTTTATAAATGTTAGTGCAGAGAACAGAGAAGGCAATGGCACCCCACTCCAGTACTCTTGCCTGGAAAATCCCATGGATGGAGGAGCCTGGTAGGCTGCAGTCCATGGGGTCGCTAAGAGTCGGACACGACTGAGCAATTTCACTTCACTTTTCATTTTCATGCATTGGAGAAGGAATTGGCAACCCGCTCCAGTGTTCTTGCCTGGAGAATCCCAGGGACAGTGGAGCCTGATGGGCTGCCGTCTATGGGGTCGCACAGAGTCGGACACGACTGAAGCGACTTAGCAGCAGCCCCAGCAGCAGCAGTGCGGAGAAAGTCTACCTTGGTGGTTTAGAGCATCAACTCTGGAGCCAGGTAGATACCAGTGCAAGCCCAGCCACACTGGGTTGTGTGATTATCCACTGTGTGACTGTGGATGAGTCACTTTCCTTTCTGAATCTTGGTTTCCTCAACTGTAAAATGGGGATAGTAGCAGTGTTCTTGTAAGGAATCAATAAAATGGCACATGTAAAGCATTTTGAACTGTAGTGTTGGAGAAGACTCTTGAGAGTCCGTTGGAGTACAAGGAGCTCAAACCAGTCAACCCTAAAGGAAATCATTCACTGAATATTTGAAATCATTGAAATCATTCATTGAACCCTCCTGAATATTCATTGAAAGGACTGATGATGAAGCTGAAGCTCCAATACTTTGGCCACCTGATGCAAAGAACTTACTGGAAAAGACCATGATGCTGGGAAAGATTGAAGGCAGGAGGAGAAGGGGATGACAGAGGATGAGATGGTTGGATGGCATCACCAACTCGATGGACATGAGTTTGAGCAAGCTCTGGGAGTAACTGATGGACAGGGAAGCTTGGCGTGCTGCAGTCCATGGGGTTGCAAAGGGTTGGACACAACTGGGCACTGAACTGAACTGAAGCATTTAGCACAATACGTGATGCATAGTTTAATAGTGGTTATCGTTCTCCAGATTTAAGTTTCTATGTCTTGAGAGACTGTCCAGTAGCTAAGAAATTAGGAGGGAATATGTTACATACAGTGATTATGATGATAAAATCACTTCTTATAATTCTGGCCTCAAATTACTCATTTGATCCTTACAGGAGGGCTATGAAGTAAACTGCTTTACTGATGACAAAATTTGGGGTAGGTGTGTGCTTTGCTCATATGTTGTAAGTGAGGGACTTAAAATCAAACCAGACTCAGCCCAGCATTCCTTGGCAAGCAATTCTATTAGGGTAGAGGGAGGCACATGAATCAGGAGACTTCATTCTTTCCTGTTTCCCTACCAACTCACAGCTCAATTGTTTATCTCCTTTCACCTCAAGGCACTACACTTTAAAAAAAATTGGAATATCTTAAGTGTATCTATTAACTATGTATTCAATATATAAAATCCTTGGTTGTTGTTGTTCGGGTGCTCAGTTGTGTCCGACTCTGTGATCCCATGGACTGCAGCATGCCAAGCTTCCTTGTCCTTCCCTATCTCCCAGAGTTTGCTCAAACTCATGTCCATTGAGTCAGTGATGCTATCTAACTGTCTCATCTTCTGTCACCCTCATCTTCTCCTGCCCTCAATCTTTCCCATCATCAGGGTTTTTTCCAATTAGGTGGCTCTTTGCATCAGGTGGCCAAAATATTGGAGCTTTGGCTTCAGCAATAGTCTTGTCAATGAACATTCAGGGTTGATTTCCTTTAGGATTGACTGGTTAGATCTTGTTCTTCAAGGGGCTCTCAAGAGTCTTCTCTAGCACCACAGATTGAAAGCATCAATTCTTGGTAATTTCCTATAATTAAAGGATGTATTAATATTTGTAAAGTTAAAAAATCTACCCTGACTTCAATGTGGATTTCAAAATATATTTCAAAAGAGCTTACAAAATGAATTTGCTTTTAGTAGAGAAATTCTGATTATGCATTTAACTTTGATAGCAAATCTGCATTAATTATATGATATTAATTTATATCAATTATTATTTATTAAGTCTCAAAATGGTTTGGAAGGAAGCAACAAATGAAAACTGTAATATTACAGCTAATGTTAAAGTAAGCTAGAGTGCTGTTATTCCTAGTCTACTGTTTAGGAGCACATGTGCAGGAGGGTTATTGGACTGTTCAACGTGTTGCTTGTAAAAGAAAAATGGACCAACACAATACTGGGTAAAACGGGATGTGTCTAACAACAAAGACATTATCCTAAGATAATTTATTGGCTCTAACAATTCTGAGGTTGGGGGTGGGAGGACAGAAAATGTATTGACACATATATGGAAACATGGCTGGTAGTTTTAGGGGTAGATTCTATAAGCTAAATATGTATGCACACATTTTAATTTCTGCCTATTAAATGTAGGTGAAGATACTCTGTATATATTTTAAAAATAAATTGGAGTTGAAATGTCCACAATGAACAACCTATCTCAAATAGTACAGAGAAATAGACACAATTAGCTTCTTGGGGGGGAAAAAAAAAAAAAACCTGTTTAAAAATGTCTGCTAAACATAGAAAGACAAATTAAGGAATTAATCCCACTGACCACTGCAACAAAAAGAATTAAATATCTAGGAATAAACTTACCTAAGGAGACAAAAGAATTATACACAGAAAATTATGACACTGATGAAAGAAATCAAAGACGACATAAACAGATGGAGAGATATTCCATGTTCCTGGGTAGGAAGAATCAATATTGTGAAAATGACTATACTACCAAATGCAATCTACAGATTCAATGTGATCCCTATCAAATTACCAATGGCATTTTTCACAGAGCTAGAACAAAAAATTTCACAATTCATATGGAAACACAAAAGACCCCGAATAGCCAAAGCAGTCTTGAGAAAGAAGAATGGAGCTGGAGGAATCAAACTTCCTGACTTCAGATTATACTATAAAGCTACAGTCATTAAGACAGTATGGTACTGGCACAAAAACAGAAACATAGACTGATGGAACAAGATAGAAAGCCCAGAAATAAACCCATGCACCTATGGGTACCTTATTTTTGACAAAGGAGGTAAGAATATACAATGATGCAAAGACAGCCTCTTCAATAAATGGTGCTGGGAAAACTGGACAGCTACATGTAAAAGAATGAAGTTAGAACACTTCCTAACACCATACACAAAGATAAACTCAAAATGGATTAAAGACATACATGTAAGACCAGAAACTATAAAATTCTTAGAGGAAAACATAGGCAGAACACTTGATGATATAAATCAAAGCAAGATCCTATCTGTGACCCACCTCCTACAGTAACAGAAATAAAAACAGAAGTGAACAAGTGGGACCTGATTAAACTTAAAAGCTTTTGCACAGCAAAGCAAACTATAAGCAAGGTGAAAAGACAACCCTCAGAATGGGAGAAAATAATAGCAAATGAAACAACTGACAAAGGATTAATTTCCAAAATATACAAGCAGCTCATACAACTCAATACCAGAAAACCAAACAACTCAATCAAAAAATGGGAAAAAGATCTAAACAGACATTTCTCCAAAGAAGACATACAGATGGCTAACAAACACATGAAAAGATGCTCAACATTGCTCATTATTAGAGAAAGGCAAATCAAAACTATAATGAGATATCACCTCACACCAGTCAGAATGGCCATCATCAAAAAGTCTACAAACAATAAATGCTGGAGAGGGTGTGGAGAAAAGAGAATGCTCTTGCACTGTTGGTGGGAATGTAAATTGATACAGCCACTATGGAAAATGGTATGGAAAGTGAAAGTGAAAGTGAAGTCGCTCAGTTGTGTCCGACTCTTTGTGACCCCATGGACTATAATCCACAAGGCTCCTCCATCCATGGGATTTTCCAGGCAAGAATACTGGAGTGGGTTGCCATTTCCTTCTCCAGGGAATCTTCCCAACCCAGGGATCGATTCCAGGTCTCCCCATTGCAGGCGGATGCTTTAACCCAGCAATCCCTCTGGGATTGCTGAGGAAACCAAAATTGAAAAAAACACGTGTATTCCAAAGTTCATTGCAGCACTATTTACAATAGCTAGAACATGGAAGCAACCTAGATGTCCATCGACAGATGAATGGATAAGGAAGTTGTGGTGCATGTATACAATGGAATATTACTCAGCCATAAAAGGAACACATTTGAGTCAGTTCTAATGAGGCAGATGAACCTGGAACTTAATACACAAGGTGCAATTAAGTCAGAAAGAGAAAAATAAATATCATATCTGTGACTGGTGATAGAAACAAGGTCTGATGCTATAAAGAGCAATACTGCATAGGAACCTGAAATGTTAGGTCCATGAATCAAGGTAAATTGGAAGTGGTCAAACAGTAGACGGCAAGAGTGAATGTCGACATTCTAGGAATCAGTGAACTAAGATGGACTGGAATAGGTGAATTTAACTCAGATGACCATTAGATCTACTACTGTGGGCAGGAATCCCTTAGAATAAATGGAGTAGCCATCATAGTCAACAAGAGTCCAAAATGCAGTACTTGGATGCAATCTCAAAAACGACAGAATGATCTCTGTTCATTTCCATGGCAAACCATTCAATATCACGGTAATCCAAGTCCATGCCCTGACCAGTAGTGCTGAAGAAGCTGAAGTTGAATGGTTGGTTCTATGAAGACCTATAAGACCTTTTAGAACTAACATCCAAAAAAGATGTCCTTTTCATTATAGGGGACTGGAATGCAAAACTAGGTAGTCAAGAAACATCTGGAGTAACATGCAAATTTGGCCTTGGAGTACAGAATGAAGCAAGGCAAAGGCTAATAGAGTTCTGCCAAGAGAATGCACTAGTCATAGCAAACATCCTCTTCCAACAACACAAGACTCTACACATGGACATCACCAGATAGTCAACACCAAAATCAGATTGATTATATTCTTTGCAGCCAAAGATGGAGAAGCTCTATACAGTCAGCAAAAACAAGACCAGGAGCTGACTGTGGCTCAGATCATGAACTCTTGCCAAATTAAGACTTAAATTGAAGAAAGTAGGGAAAACCACTAGACCATTCAGGTATGACCTAAATCAAATCCCTTATGATTCTACAGTGGAAATGAGAAATAGATTTAAGGGACAAGATCTGATAGACAGAGTGCCTGATGAACTGTGGATGGAGGTTCATGACATTGTACAGGAGACAGGGATCAAGACCATCCCCAAGAAAAAGAAGTGCAAGAAAGCAAAATGGCTGTCTGAGAAGGCCTTACAAATAGCTGTGAAAAGAAGAGAAGTGAAAAGCAAAGGAGAAAAGGAAAGATATACCTATTTGAATGCAGAGTTCCAAAGAATAGCAAGGAGAGATAAGAAAGCCTTCCTCAGTGATCAATGCAAAGAAATAGAGGAAAACAATAGAATGTGAAAGACTAAAGATCTCTCCAAGAAAATTAGAGATACCAAGGGAACATTTCATGCAAAGATGGGCTCGATAAAGGACAGAAATGGTATGGACCTAACAGAAGAACAGAATACACAGAAGAACTATACAAAAAAGATCTTCACAACCTTGATAATCACGATGGTGTAATCACTCACTTAGAGCCAGACATCCTGGAATGTGAAGTCAAGTGGGCCTTAGGAAGCATCATTACAAACAAAGCTAGTGGAGGTGATGGAATTCCAGTTGAGCTATTTCAAATCCTAAAAGACGATGCTGTGAAAGTGCTGCACTCAATATGTCAGCAAATTTGGAAAACTCAGCAGTGGCCACAGGACTGGAAAAGGTCAGTTTTCATTCCAATTCCAAAGAAAGGCAATGCCAAAGAATGCTCAAACTACCTCACAGTTGTACTCATCTCACATGCTAGTAAAGTAATGCTCAAAATTCTCCCAGCCAGGCTTCAGCAATACGTGAACTGTGAACTTCCAGATGTTCAAGCTGGTTTTAGAAAAGGCAGAGGAACCAGAGATCAAATTGCCAACATCTGCTGGATCATCAAAAAGCAAGAGAATTCCAGAAAAACATCTATTTCTGCTTTATTGCCTATGCCAAAGTCTTTGACTGTGTGGATCACAATAAACTGTGGAAAACTCTGAAAGAGATGGGAATACCAGACCACCTGACCTGCCTCTTGAGAAACCTGTATGCAGGTCAGGAAGCAACAGTTAGAACTAGAGATGGAACAACAGACTGGTTCCAAATAGGAAAAGGAGTACGTCAAGGCTGTATATTGTCACCCTGCTTATTTAACTTCTATGCAGAATACATCATGAGAAACGCTGGGCTGGAGGAAGCACAAGCTGAAATCAAGATTGCTGGGAGAAATATCAATAACCTCAGATATGCAGATGACACCACCTTTATGGCAGAAAGTGAAGAGGAACTAAAAAGCCTCTTGATGAAAGTGAAAGAGGAGAGTGAAAAAGTTGGCTCAAAACTCAGCACTCAGAAAACGAAGATCATGGCATCTGGTCCCATCACTTCATGGGAAATAGAAGGGGAAACAGTGGAAACAGTGTCAGACTTTATTTTTCTGGGCTCCAAAATCACTGCAGACGGTGATTGCAGCCATGAAATTAAAAGACGCTTACTCCTTGGAAGGAAAGTTATGACAAACCTAGACAGCATATTAAAAAGCAGAGACATTACTTTGTCAACTAAGGTCTATCTAGTTAAGGCTATGGTTTTTCCAGTAGTCATGTATGGATGTGAGAGTTGGACTATAAAGAAAGCTGAGTGCAGAAGAATTGATGCTTTTGAACTGTGGTGTTGGAGAAGACTCTTGAGAGTCCCTTGGACTGCAAGGAGATCCAACCAGTCCATCCTAAAGGAGATCAGTCCTGGGTGTTCACTGAAAGAACTGATGCTGAAGCTGAAACTCCAGTACTTTGGCCACCTCATGCGAAGAGCTGACACATTTGAAAAGACCCTGATGCTGGGAAAGATTGAGGGCGGGAGGGGAAGTGGACGACAGAGGATGAGATGGTTGGATGGCATCACCGACTCAGTGGACATGAGTTTGGGTAAATTCATGGCATGCTGCAGTTCATGGGGTTGAAAGAATCGGACACGACTGAGTGACTAAACTGAACTGAACTGAATGTATGTATATGAAATCTAGAAAAATGGTACTGAAGAATTTATGTAGAGAGCAACAAGGGAGAAACAGATATAGAAAATAGACTTATGGACATGGGGAAAGTGGAGGAGAGGGTGAGATGTATGGAAAGATTAACATGTCAAGTTACATTACCATATGTAAAATAGATAGCCAATGGGAATTTGCTGTATGGCTCAGGAGACTCAAACAGGGGTGTTGTATCAACCTAGAGGGGTGGGATGGGGAGGGAAGTAGGTTCAAAAGGGAGGGGATATATGTATACCTATGGCTCATTCATGTTGAGGTTTGACAGAAAACAACAAAATTCTGTAAAGCAATTATCCTTCAATAAAACAATAAATAAATTAGCAAAAGTCTGCTAAACATAAAGGACTATTTATTAAAGGGTTATATTTTATATGTTTCCCAAAAGATTTTTTTGTATGCCTAGAGGGGAATCTCTCCATTATTTATACTTTCTTAGAGTTTAAACTACACGTCTTGTTTAAGCAGTGGACTGGAGAATTTCAACTCACTGAGAGAGAAACTTCTATCAGTGCTTTGTGCTCTGATCACGATGATCCTGAGTTCTATCTTTCCACCTCCTACACTGGGAGCTGCCTTGTTAACAGTCCCCTCTGGTTCTCAGCCCTCTCAGTCACTTTTAATTATGGAAAGTCTCATTTTGGTTACTATAATTTAGTCCCTTTTATTTAAAAATGTTAGTCTCCTATTTAATCTCCTAAAGCATTTGTCTTCCTTCAGTACAGACCAGCCTTGCCCAGCAGCTTAGGAGTGTGTGTACATGTGTGTGTGTGTTGCACAGTTTGCTCTGTCATACACCTCTTTCTTGTCCTCATTTTTACCACTCTGGTGTAGAGGCAAGGAGGAACAAAAGAACAGACCATCTGCCTGTAATTTCAGTGCTAAGTCTCTGCAGGTTGTAAGGGCACTTCCTGTCCATGCACATCTCATGTCTGACCCCTTCCTTTCTTCTGTGCTTTGCTCCCTTCTCTGTGACTGCTAAGCCATCTCAATGCTGGCTCTCTTGTGCACATGCCATGAGGTTCCTTGATGAGTTCTTCCAAGGGCTGGACAGATAGCTCCACTAGAAAAGTCTCCATGAGAATCTGAGAGCTGTCTGAGTCTTGGCCTCCTGATCTCTCCCTCTGCCCTCAATTCAGACAGGCCATGCAGTGGATGGCCTGCAGGGCTGGTACCAGTCAGGGAGCCTTTTAAGGCTGATTCCTCTGGCCTTTCAGCATAGTGCCTGGTGTTCTTGAGAACAACCCTAGTTACTAATAGGCAACAACAGGATGTTCTAAGCCTGCCCTGATTTTCTCCTGCCTCAGAAAATAGGAGCTCTGGCTCTTTGCAGAAAGAACAATATCAGAAACCGAAGTCTGAATGCTTTGTGTGTGAACGAGCTTTAGAGTTGGTGGCAGGCAAAGTGCTGCTTTCCTCTTGGGTACTTTTAGTGGTAGAGCTGGAAACATGTATCTTTTTAAGACCATGTGTTGTGTTTTTTTTCCAGAGTTACTCAAATTTATTTATAATTTTAGTTTTACTATAAATACTTTACTTTGTCTATCAGATCCTTAAAATCTTCACCTTTCAACTAAACTGTAATTCTGCTGGTTTTTAAAAGAATTCTTTCAATCTGAACACTCATCATTCTTTAATCATTTTATTGACACAACTAGGATACTTTAAACTTTTTATGAGGGAATAATATAGTAATATATGTAATGATAATAAATGTATAAATATGATAAATAGCTTTTAGATTTATTGAATCAGACGTAAGCAGAAAATTATCAGATAATCAGGAGAGTTCTAATTTACTTGATCCTTAAATTTTCTTATTGACATAACTGATACAAAATTTTCTTTGTAAGCTTATTTTATTTTTGTAGGTGAGTGGTGAGCAGAACTGGGGGTCCAATATTCACCTTTCATCCCTCTTCTGCATTCCAGGGGCATTAGCAAAATTCCACAAATAGAGAAGTTTCAAATGGTCATCATCAGAGCTGAGGCTATTTCAGTGGTTAGCCAGAATTAAATCTCAATGAATACTACCCAATGGCAACATAGCCTAATAATTGCGGTTCTTAAATTTTTTTTGTGATTTTCACATTTCTGTCGCCATCATCATACTTCAGGCATTTGTTACCTCTAACTTCAATTATAACCATGGTTTTATCTTCAAATGCACCAACTTTTTGTTTTTTTGATGATGACTAGTTAAAATTTACCCATATGTTGAGGCTTTTTTTTAAAAATAAAATTGCAACAATTATATTCATTTTCTGGATTTCTAAATCTTTTAAAAATATCCTTGTACTGAGTCATAGCTACTTGTTTTTATTTTATAATGCTGTTTTAAAATAAAATCTTTCTTAATATCTTAACAAATTTTCTTTTAAATTGCTTTATAATTTACATTTTCCAAAATAAAAGTGAATTATTCTGAGTTTGTTGACCTTTTCATGGGGTGGATTCTCCTTACACGCTTTGAAATTTTCATTTGCAAACTCATTTTGAGTGAAAAATTTTGGATTTTGTTTGTGTTTATACTTTTCCTAACTCACTCTTTCTTATTTATCTTTAATTTTTATTATGAAAAATTTCAAGCAGAACAGTAAAGAGAATGGTAAAATAAAAATCCACATGGCCATTACCTAGATTTAAACACTGTTAACAATTTTTTACACTTACTTTTTTGGTGAAACTATTTTTTGGTGAAACTGTTTTAAAGTAAATGACAAATTTGACATTTATATGTGAATCTTTTTTAAAATGACATCTACTTTACATGGATACAAAGCCATCAACACACTTAAGAAAATCAACAAAAATTTCCTAATATTACCTAATACCCATAACACATTTAAATTTCCCCCAATTATACCCATAAAAATGTCTCACAGTTGGTCTGTTAAAAAAAAACCTCCAATCAATAACTACTCATTGCATGCAGCTGTAATAACATTGAGGTATCTTTGAGGTATCTTTTAAACTGTTTTTAATTTTTAATTTTTTAAATTGAGGTAAAGTTGATATACAATATTATATAAATTACAGGGGTACAGTATTGTGATTCACAATTTTTAAAGATTATACTTCATTTATAGTTATTGTAAAATATTGGCTATATTCCCAGTATTATACAATATATCCTTGTAGCTTATTTTATTTTTTTTTTGTAGCTTATTTTATACATAATAGTTTATATCTTTTAGTCCCCAACCCCTATCTTTCCCCTCCCTGCCTTCCCACTCTCCACTGGTAACCACTAACTTACTCTCTATATTTGTGAGTCTGCTTCTTTTTTTTAATTCACTCGTTTGTTGTATTTTTTTGATTCTACCTGTATTTTTTAGAAATCATAAAATGTATGTCTGTCTCTGACATTTCAGGTAGCACAGCACCCTCCAAGTTCATCCATATTGTTGCAAATTGCAGAATTTCATTCTTTTTATTGACCGAGTAGTATTCCACTGTATGTATGTGCCGCATCTTCTTTATCCATTCACCTGTTAATGGGCACTTAGCATCCTTTCTTGCTTAGTGATTTTGTAGCTGTCTCCTGGAGACTGGTCCAGAACCAGGCCTTGTTTTATATGAGCAACTTGGAGTTCCTTCTCTGAGTAGATATTGCACACACAGTTCCAGAACCCAAGTCTCCATTCCTGAGATGGGCAGTCCCATCTAAGCCCCCTCCATTGCCCATCATGTGGGCAATGTTCAGTCTTTATTCTCCTTCATGAGTTTGATTCCCCTGCTGCTTCTCATCCAGTAAGATATTTATCTTGACTTCAAGTATAACAAACTCTTTAAAATATTTTCTTATTTTATCTGTTATTGCTAAATGTTTCAAGGTCATAGCGGTAGAGGTTGTGAAGTGTGGCTGAGGGGGGTTTGTATGAATTACTACATCCTCTTGACCAGAAGCTCTGCACTTACATTCATAATTGGTATCCTTGCCTCCATTCCTTTCTCCACTTTATGCTATTGCAATATTCAAATTCTTAAGGCATCAATATTGGTTTCACATTTACTAAAAATCTTAAGTGGTTCCCCACTGGCTATCATTAAAAATGTTCAAAAGTATTAATACTACAATTACATATAACATGACTATTGGTTTAAGATTGAAGAATTATTTCTAGACTTCATACTTTAAATTAGAATAACTTTCTAACAAATCAATTTTTTTCCTTGTAAGAGCCAGGATCCTTGCCAAAAATAGTTGCTAGTTAGTACCAGGAGAAGACAAAGGTTTTGGTCTTTGCTGGTTGACTTTTCAATGAGCTCTGATTATTTCTTTCCACTCTAATATGATGGAACTATACAGAAAAATGGGTCTGTCTCAGCTCAGCTGCTCTCAATCATGTCTGACTCTTTGCAACCCTATAGACTGTAGCTCTCCAGGCTCCTCTGCCCATGGGATTATCCTGGCAAGAATACTGCAGTGAGTTGCCATTTTCCCCTCCAGGGGATGACTATATCTACCTGATGCTAATTTGGCATTTCCTTTGATTTATTTTCTAGTATTAGGGGAGGAGTGAACTGAGCTGAGCTGAATATTAATTCATACTTTTTTTGGGTCACATATACAAGAGTGAAGAAATAAGGATGTAGCCTACACTATGGGTCAAATTAAAGTTAATGGCTTTAATGAGATTAAACTCCTGGCTTTGATATTGTTTCTATATTGTCCTAGCCCAGGACTTGTGCATTTTGTGGTAATCAGTGAAAACATGATGATTTACCTAGGAAAGCCACTGGGGTTTGCCTGATGGCAAAGAGATGTCCCAAGTAGCCATGTGCCTCTGGGGGAGAGAACTTCTGAGTGGGGTCACAGCAATCGAGAGTGTGCTCCTAAGCTTTTCAGGTTTACAAACGGGATTCTGACTGTCCAGTAGTCCCCTCTTACTTGTGGTTTTATTTTCTGCAGTTTGAAGTCAGCAGTGATCCAAAAATAACAAACGGAATGTTCCAGAATAATTCATATGTTTTAACTTGCACATGGTTCTGAGTAGTGTGAGGAGAGCATGCTCATGCTGGCCCATTTCATCCTCCCAAGGAAGTGAGTCATCCCTTTGTCAAGTGTATCCTGCCCATTAGTCACTTAGCCGCTATCTTGGTCACTCTTAGAAAATTATATATAAACCAGACTGCCAATTTATTATTTTACAATGGAAGCTGCACTTTCAGTGGCTGGTTTCTGTGTCCATTATCCAACACATATACCCTCTTTCTATTACTAAGATACTTGAGAAACTGATTTTGTATTCAAAGAATGCTGGGTGAGTAGAGATTCAGGTAAAGGCTGGACTATGGCTAACCCTGGCTCGGGAAGATCCCCTGGAGGAGGAAATGGCAATCCACTCCAGCATTCTTGCCTGGAAAATCCCATGGACGGAGGAGCCTGATAGGCTACAGTCCATGGGGTCGCAAAGGGTCGGATACAACTGAGCGACTTCACTTTCACTTTCACTTTCATGGCTAACCCTAGGAGGATATAATCCATCTCTGAGCACACATTAGACACTTGTTAAGGGCTCAGTAGACGGCCTGCTCCTGCTTGTATGTCTAGCCCTCACAGAGTGGGCATGAAACAGTTCAATAGTAAAACCCAGCTGGAGGGACACTTGAGGGTATGACACGGGAAGTGCTTTGCTCAAAGACTTTGGCACAGTGGGGAAACTTTTTCTAATACACAGCCTGGTAGCCTGTCAAAAAGAGGGTGGTTTCTATAACCTCCTTCACCCCTGGAATGCAGAGGAGAGTTGATGGCACGCAGAGAACAAATGCAGAGAAAAGGGAATCGCTTGGATGGGAGGCAACAAGTTTCTTTGGCAACAGAATATGCAGGAATGGAATCTGCCTAAGTTATGGCTTTCATGGAGGAGAGTCCAGGGCAAAGTAGAAACAGCAGTAGCAAGAATGATAGGAGTACTACACATCTGATAGTTCACTTCTCTCTTGCTAATATTCTCAGTATTCGTGCCTCCATGTCCTTTTATAAAAATGCTTTGTGAGCCCCCGGGGTGGCTCATTCTGCCTATCATCTCTCTCCTGCATCCTAAACTGCTGATGTACTCACATAGCTGTGAGAGCTGGCATCACTGTGAATATAGGATTTCCCATGTACCCAGGCATCTCTCAAACACGGAGCAATATTTTTATCATCCCCAATCCACTCTCTTTCTCAGTCCCCACAGTGTGGTGACCCCTCTCCTGTAGCTCTGCTTCTCTGTCTTGCTTACTTGCTTGGAGTCGCTCATGAAGAGGGAGACTTTTTCCTTCTTAAGACAATCACTCACTTTTTGCTCTCCTTCCACTGGTTTGTTTTAAAATCAATCAACCAGTCAATTTATCTATCTTAAACCTGAAAAACAAAAGCAGCAAGAACCTTCCTCCACTTTGCTTTCTCCCACTTGCTTCTGCCATTTTTTTTTTTTTTTTAGTTCTATCACAACTTGGTTCTAGAAAGAACAGTTACTAATTCCTTTTCTTTTTCTAACTTCCCAGCTCATTGCAATTGGCTTTTGCTTTTACTATTTCCCAGAAATTAATTCTTCAACATTTCCAATAACTTCCCTGTTTCCAAAGTCAGTGGAATCTTTTCTTCTATTCTATTTGACTTAACAGAAACATGTAAAACATATAAAACGATTTTTGAAACTCTCTGGCTTTTATAGAAGGAGGAACAGAGGAGGGCTGTTGGTGAGAGGTGGAGTTGCTGAGACCTGATTTCATGGCATATCAATAAATATGTACTAAGGGTAAGGGGCCTAAAATTTTTTCCCAGAGGGTGGTGATCTCACTCTGGATAACTTCGGAGGTTTCCCCCGTACCACTCTCTCTGGTCCTATTTCAGCATGGGATGGCTGCTTTTCCCTGAGGGGCTCCTTAACTGTGGTGACCCTGGAATATTGCTTTTATGCCCTGCTCTCTTTACATAGCCTGGAAATATCTCATTCACTCCTCACAGCTCCATCACTAACTATGTGCTGTCAGTTTCTGAGTCTGCGTCTCCAGCTTCCATCTCCCGAACTCTAGGCCCAGATATTTAACTGATAACTAGATCTCTTCATCTAAAGTTTCACTGGCACCTTAAAATTAATATGTTCTAGATTTATCCACCTTATCTGTCTCAAACCACCTTGATGCTGCATCTATTCTGCTATCTAGGTTGGAAACTTGGGAATGACTCTTGGCTTTTTCCTCTCTCATGCTTTCTAAGTCCTCCCTTTAATCAGAATCGGAGCAATCCCCATGCTTTTTTCTAGAGCTCTGTAACTAACAACTCCGTTCAGGCCTTTGTTGTTGAGTGTTTGATGCGATCCCAGAGAAAGAGCTTTGTGCATAGTATTATTATTTTAATTATGGATATAGATTATGAATATTATGACCATATTAATTACATATATTACTTTAAAGACCTAAAGTACCAGTTTTTCCACAGGGCTTTTGATGAGCATAGTGATTACTGGAACATATCATAAGGAGGCCTCTTAACTAAGGAGATTTATGACCAAATTTTTATTATCTTGGTTGAGAGGCCAAGGAAAACGCAAGGGATGGGAAGAGTGAAATGACCCTAAAGCCTTATATTAGGCAACAGCTTCAATCTTCTTTTTCTCTGAATATTTTATCAGCACAGACAACATGCGAGAAGGCTACTACTGGCTTGAATTTCTGCCTCTTGAAAGCCGCATTCCAGATGAGCAGTCAAGTAGCCAGGTGACCACAATGCCCTCCAAATCCACAAACTGTGAACAGATAAGAATCTCCTTTTTCCGGCTGAAAGGAAAATCAAGACTCCACTGAGCAATCTTAGTCATTTATCTCAGTGCTTATCTCACTAAGTGGCACAGTCATGACTGAGGTTCTGGGCTAAGCTTCTCAGAATTAAATTCCTCATTTAGAGTCTTGTCATAATGTCAGGAGCCCCAGGCAAGATGAGAAAAGGTCAATCAGAAAAGGAAATAGCATCTGTTACTAGACAAGGACCAGCCATATCAGTGGGCAAATAAGACATTAGAGGGTTCAGAAGGCCTTCCTTAGCCTGAGACCTCGATTTCAAGTGCACAGAAATGGAAGGCAGAATGTGGCCTTTTACAGCTGTTTTATTCATCATTATCTCAGATTTCCTGATAAAGCTGATAAGCTTGGTGTAGGCATTACATCAGCCTCTGTCATTTCTCTCCTGGCACCTTTCATGACTTTTGACTGGTTTAGCCCAATAATCTGGGTAGGACCCCCTTAATGTATCTGTTCTGTTACATAACTGCCCAAAGGGAATGCCTCTAGTTTACTGATTTTCTCCCTCCCTTAAAATCAGATGACAAATACTACATTTGAAACTTGTCTTCACTTAGCATTTTGTTTGTTTATATTCTGGCAGAATTTTCACATAAAGGCCCCACAATGTGGAAGAAACTGCTGTACTGCATTTTGAACGCATGGTATTGATTGCCAGAGAATCAGTTAAATTGCGTTGTGAATAATGATTGGCACTGGCCTTAACCCTTTTGGCTAAAATTGCTTATTTGTCATCCTGGCTTATGGAAGAGATAAACAATCGCTTGCTGATGATCTAACAGATCAACTGTGAGTATCATTTGGCATGTCAGAAGAGAGCTAATTTAATGAGCTGCGGTTCCTGCCAATTACCAGGGAACAAATCCCTCCGCAAGCTATTCTGTACATCATCAAAATGTTTAACCAAATTCTCACTTGTGGCAGGTAAGATGATTGGGTACTCGATTAGTCAACATGCTGTCGATATTATCTTGCATGCGTTTGTCCTGTCTATTTATCCAATCACCTTCATTCTTTAACAATGACAAATTATAATACGCAGTCATCCAATTCCTTATTTTTAATTATTCTCCTCAGTACGTGTACTAGCCGTAAAACCCAAATCTCCCCATGTGTGGTGGACTGAATTGTAGACCAAGTTATTTGTGTGGTGTGAGAGCTTGTCAGTAAGCTGTTACATAAACAAGTGGCTTTATTCATGTGCTGTTTGAATGCCTATGAAGACATTCTCTAACAAGAGCAAGAAAGCAGGATAACTCTATGAATGGTTTCACATAAAAGGGGGGGATGTTTGGGAATGAGAGGTCTGTGAACCAGCATGGATGGGGCAGGGAGACAGAGATGGGCAAGGGGAAGGAGAGAGTGAGGAAGAGAAGTACAGGGGAGGGGAGCAGGGGGAAGCAGGGGCGGGAACATGAGGTCCTGGAGCAATCCTGTGAGCAGGGAGGGGAAGAAGACAGCGTCACCCAGAGAGCCCGAGTCCTCCCTGGCTGGGAGTGTCATAAATCCTTGGCTCAGCCACCTTTCTTTCTCCCCGATTTCTACGAGTTTCAGAAAATGCTCTTCCTGAGGAATGTCCCTTTCTAGCTCTATCTTTCTACTCCTGGCTCTTGTACTTGAGTGCATTTACTACTCCCATAATATCCCGCTGACATATTAACTGAGACTGGAAGCCCCATTTTTTTTTAAAGGAAACAATGTGTTTTTATTTTATTATTATTTTTTTATATTTTCTTGGCTGCACTGCATGGTGTGTGGTATCTTAGTTCCTTGACCAGGGATTGCATCTGCGCCCCCTACACGGGAAGTGTGGAGTCATAACCACTGGACCTCCAGGGAAGTCCTGGAAGCCCAGTTTTGACGTTAGACCCCACTCAAATCAACTGGGGCGTCTGATGACTTTAGTAAACTTGCTCCCTACTGCCCACCCTGCACCGCTTCTGCTCATCTTCTCTCTCATCCTTCTTCCACTTCTCTCGAGCCACACACACTTCCTCTGTTTCCAGAACAGGCCTGAGGATCTGGGGGAGGGAGGCGCAGCAGTTTCTGTCCCAAGCAATCTGATCAGGAAATGTGTAATGTAGGTGCCTTTCTCTCTGAAGAGGAATTCTTAGGATAGTTGCTAAGGCAATAACATTTTCGCCACCTTTTTACATTCTCCCATGGGAAAAAGATTTCTGTTTTTGCTCATTTACTATGCAGATGTTCTGAGGCATAAGAAAGCATCCTGAGTTGTTTTTACTCACAACGCTTCTGACACCAAATACATGTTTTTTTTTTTTTTTTCCCACACCAAGCCATTCTCCAATTCTCTGTGGACACCAACTGGATGTCTTACAATTCAATTCATTTCTGACACTAACTACCTGGAGTCAGTGCAGACCCTGTGGGTTAAGGGCTCAGTGCCACCAGACTGCCCCCTACTTCAGCTGGTTGCTGGTCCCAGGTGGCTACCTATACTACTGATTGGCTATGAATCAGGGTTCATCACGACTCCTTGTTAGGGTTTGATAATTTGCTAGACGAGCCCACAGAACTCAGGAAAGTGCTTTACTTCCAATGCGGCTGCTGCTAAGTAGCTTCAGTTGTGTCCGACTCTGTGCGACCCCATAGACGGAAGCCCACCAGGCTCCCCTGTCCCTGGGATTCTCCAGGCAAGAACACTGGAGTGGGTTGCCATTTCCTTGTCCAATGCATGAAGGTGAAAAGTGAAAGTGAATCTGCTCAGTCGTGTCCAACTCTTAGCGACCCCATGGACTGCAGTCCACCAGGCTCCTCCGTCCATGGGATTTTCCAGGCAAGAGTACTGCAGTGGGGTTACTTCCTATGAGTAGTTTATTATTGATAAAAAAGAACTCAGGAATAGCCACATGGAAGAGGCAAAGGATGTAGGAAGGTGCTGGGAGCCCTCATGTGCCCTCTGGGGGGCGACCCTCCCAGCAGCTCTGTGTGTTCACTAACACAGAAGCTCTCCCAACTCCAAAGTTTAGGGTTTTTTTTTTTTTTTTTTCCTTTATGGAGGTTTCATTAGGAAAGAAATGATTGATTAAATCCCTGATTGTTGGTGATGAACTGCATCTCTAGCCCTTCTCCCTTCTGTGGAGGCTAGGGGGGTGGGATTGAGAGTTCCAACCCTCCAGCCAGGCCTGGGTGTTTCTGGCCACCAGTCTGAAGCTATCTAGGGGCACTAGTCATCACTTCAGCATACAAAAGATACTCTATCAACCAGAGATTCTAAAGGATTTAGGAGCTGTATTTCAGAAACCAGGGACAAAGACCAATTATTGACAAAATCCAAGATTTATTTCTGTTTTTGTGTATGTGTGTGGTAAGTTGCTTCGGTCATGTCTGGGTCTTTGCAACCCTGTGGACTATAGCCCACCAGTCTCCTCTGTCCATGGGATTCTCCAGGCAAGAATACTGGAGAGGGTTGCCATCTCCTTCTCCAGGGCATGTTGCAAACCCAGGGATCAAACCTGCATCTTCTGTCTACTGCATTGGCAGACAGTTTCTTTCCCACTAATGCCATCTGGCAAGCCTTCTGGCTTTCATATCTCACTCAATTTCTGTATTCCAAGGGAGTGGGCAAGATTCTTTACAACTTGGAGATCTTTTTTTGGTATTCCTTCCTGGCTCTGCCCTGTCACCTCAGGTGTTGGGAGAAACGTTACTTGCCTTCCACTGTGCCAGTGTCTCGGCCTCTCCATCCCCCTGTGCAGGCTGCCTCCGTTAGAAGTCCCCAGTGGTTACAGAGGGCTGGGGCAGCATCATTGTCTTCTGCGTGGTGGTATTAAGGGCTGGGACTTCTACTGTACAGCCTTCCCCATCAAAACAGATTCTGCGCTGTGCTTAGTCGCTCAGTCGTGTCTCACTCTTTGTGACCCCGTGAACTGTAGCCCACCAGGCTCCTCTGTCCATGGGGTTCTCCAGGTAAGAATACTGGAGTGGGCTGCCATGCCCTCCTCCAGGGAATCCTCCCAACCCAGGGATCGAACCCAGGTTTCCTGCACTGCAGGTGAATTCTTTACCATCTGAGCCACCAGGGAAGCCCTCAAAACAGATTAAGGTTTCTTTATCACACAATCCCAGGAAGTCCCGTGTGTTTTTGGTTTTGTGTTGTATGTCTGGACCCTGCTAGGGGCCATGGCATTCCATATGTCTTGTGACAAATGGACCTGACCCTATACTGAAGGCAAATTGGTGGCTTTTGTCTCTCATCTGGCCCCTGGTTTGTTCCAGGGTGTAGTCTTAATCAGAGATGAGTAACCTACTTATTTCTTTTTCCTGTGGGTTCTGCTTTTTGAGAATCTGACTTCAGGAGGCAGAGACCTCAGCAAACCCGAACCTGCTTCTCCAATTCCAGCTTTGATGTTCTGATTTGTTCCCCAAGGACAGCTGATGACCTTGCTTCTCCTCCTCCTCCCAAATTAGCTTCCTTACAAGTGAGAATTCAGTGCCCTCTCAGATTACTACAGCCATCTCAGCTTCTCCAGTAATACTTCCAAGTATCGCTCCCACACCAATTTGCTGTAACAGGGTCTAATTCTCCAAACCATGACTGCAGCCTTGCGCTGTTGTAAAAGGCTTTCAGTAGAGAGGATTTCCCGCCCCCTCCCCCCCTTTTCCATTCTTGCGTGATCAGAAAGTTAACACTTAAGTCCCAGCACTTTTCCACTATAGAAACCTGAGTTCATACAGGAAAGTCTTTAGGGTCTAGCACCAGGCACATGGGTGGTTGTGACCACTTGTAATCCCTACCCCGGGATGCTTGCTGGGTTTCTGTTAATCTTCATGGGTCCCTGCTGCGGAGGTCTGCCAATATGTAACATTTCCTTCCTCTTCAGAGGAACAGGTGTGGGAAGGGCAGTTAGAATCCAGGCTGCTGTACGAGGATCCAGTTTAGGGTCCCAGCTGGGCAAGTGTCTGAGATGTGGGAGCTGTCCTCTATTCCTCCTCTCTATTTTAAATTCAGACTGCTTAGAAACAAGTTGTTCTGTTACCTGTGGCCTCTAGTATAGCACTTTACCTACATGCTCAAAAAATATTTGTTGAATTAACTAATAAATGCACGGCAGGACACATGGCTAAATACTTGTAATCATCACCCACCATTCGAGAAAGGGCACTATCAAGGGGAGTTGGCGACTTCCATACACTCAAAACAGTGTGCTGTATACCCAGAGGAGGCTGTCTAACGAGTGTGCAAACCCTTAACACAGAGCAGGATTAGGAACACTTCCTGCTTATAGAGTATTTTGCAAGTATTCCCTTTCCCCTCTGAAGCCTCAGGCAATCTTTTCTGCTTTCCTCAAATTATTCAATTCAGCCTTATTTTTTCAACCAATTTGTATTTTTACAAACTACACAGGTGAGAACTACTGGATTAGGTGTTGATGAATATAGAGTTGAGTAAAATATAAACTCTGCCCTTGAGGAACCCATGGTCTAGTGGTTCCCCGTTTTTCTAGTTGTGAGACCTTAGGCGAATTATTTAATCTCTCTGTGCCTTAGTTTCTGCACGTAGAATGCTTGGTATGGTAATGGTACCTATCTAGTGGGGTTGTCACAAAGGTTAAATGGATTAAAAGTATAATGCACTTAAAAGTATGTATGGCACACAGAAAGCATTTAATAAATGTTATCTATTATAATTACTTGGACTGATACCACAGTGACTATAATCTGGCTACTGTCTAGCACCTCCCCCCAGCTCTGACTGTAGCATGGTTCTCCGGTTCTTTACGAAACAGTGATGAAAGAGAAGGACACTGTGGGTAGTAGGCTGCGTGTTGGCTAACTGAGTGAACCTGGACTTATGGAGGGCATGATGCAAAAGCTTGACTTCATTTTCTGCACTTCTGTTCACAGTGGGGCCAGTTCCGTGCCACAGGGGTTCAAAATGACAGTATTAGGTAGGTGATACGTGTTGCACTTCTCCACATTCAAGGTTTTCAAAGCCTTAAGTCACATTATTAACATACTTATCCTAAAAAGGTATGTATTTAGACATATTGTTTTGGAGGTTATGCCCTAGAACCTTTTGGAAGATTCTTTAGTCTCAGCATTCCCAAGCTATGGACTTACCTTATGGATAAAATTGCTTTTTGACAAGGTTTTCTAATAAATCCCCAATCATACTCTTGGGGTGGATCCAAGTGAGACCTGTTTTTTATTGAGGTTAGCTTCATTGTTTTAGGAGGATCAATTATATTACTGTTATTTGAAAGTAAAACAAGTCCCCAAAACCCTTTGCTGCCAGGTTTGTGTAACTCTGGCACTAAAAACACAGATAATAGCCCTAACTGATCAGATTATGATGTCTGATTGTATGATCAGGCTCCACACTGCTCCCCGCACAAGGAGCACCCTCATCCAGTCCTGTGGAAGCACACTCCATTCTGAAGCTTCCAGAGGGGTGTGTTTTCCATTCCTGTTGCGAGGCAGTGGTTTGTAAATATTGTGAGAAGCCCAGAATGAAAAGGTTAAACTAGTATACTTTGGCTGGATGAGGATTAATTAGGAGCTGATTTGCGAGGACTATTACGTGTGTGCTAAATTTACTGACCTTTTTTTCCTCCGGTATAGAATGAAGCTCTGTTCTCTGTGCTCATTATCCTTAAATGTTTTCTTTTCTCTGTATCATCACCTCATTCATTTTATTTGGTAGCTTTAAAATGCACTAATTTGGAGCAGTAGGCTTCATTGATTCTCGGGAACAGAGCCTTTAGTAGGCACAGCTATGTGGGCCCTAGGAAACTTCTTTATGGTCACTGGGGGCTCTGGCACTGAGACTGGGTTCCTGATCCAAATTGGCCAGGATCCCAATAGATACCCTCCCACTGTTCTGCGGGCAGCAGGCATGTCTAAAGGCCCCACAGACACGCTTTAAAACCAAGTGTAAGTACTGCCTTGTTAGTTCCTGGATATTTAAGGATAATGGTCTATTTTTGTTGATTAACCAGAGTCCTTTTTCATCTATTTCTTTTTCTTTGTCAGTCTTTGGGCTGCTTGTTGTTTCATTGTACTTTCCCTGGTCCAAGGGCCGACCAGGGGAAGATTTCAAGGTGAGAGGCCTGGACATTCTGGGTGTGCCTAACTCACTTTTGTCTGAGCATCCTACAAAATGCGAAATCCATCCTAAAAAATGCTCATAGGGTACCAAAGAGCCCTCAGGTGAGCACAGCAGGAGATGTGGGTGAGGACAGGGAGGTTGTCAGGAGGGACAGGCTGGTCAGGTGGTTCTTCTGGCTCTAGCTTGAGGCTGTTGATGGAAGACCTGAGGGTGGAAGAATAAGGCTCCTCTTTGGCTTCCTTGTGCTTTAGTGTCCCAAGTCATGGGGGGTCCAGGGCAGTGAGAGTATGAGTTAAGGGTAGTAGGAAGCCCAAAACCCCGTCAAACCATTTCCTCCTGAAGTCATATGTTTCGCTCTTCTACTTATAGTCTTTCTGCTTCTTGGCTTTTATCACTTAGTGATTTGGCAAAGGGAGTTTGAACTCAAAGATGGGGAAACAGAGCTCTCCTGACTGTTGGACATCTTCCTCTATTTGGTTCTGGCCAGAAATTCTGGTTAAAAAAAGTATGAGAGGGCAAGAACAGATAGAAACAAGGACTAAAGTAAGAATCAGTGGTTTTCTTTGGATTTAATGGATCTGTATATATTTACTTTAAGCAAATCTTGACTTATATATGCAAATCTTGATTTCAGAAAGACATGGCTTTAAGAATTAAAAAAAAAAAAAAACTTGTGTAAAAACATTCATCATATTTTAGAAAGCCATCCCTTGGTGTGTTATACATATGAATTAATTTCAAAGGAAACAATTTACATACAGCTTCTCAAGAGTGTGTCTAATTGGGGAAGTAAGCTATCTTAGGGCTTCCCCAGTGGCTCAGCAGTAAAGAATCTGCCTGCAATGTAGGAGCCGCAAGAAACACAGGTTCAATCCCTGGGTCGGGAAGATCCCCTGGAGAAGGGGATGGCAGCCCACTCCAGTATTCTTGGCTAGAGAATCCCACGGACAGAGGAGCCTGGCAGGTTTACAGCTCATTGGGTCGCAAAGAGTTGGATACGACTGAATAACTTAGTATGCACGCATGCACGCAAGCTACCTCAAGACAGGAATCCTGAATGCGCTGAATGTCTGCCCAAGCCCTTAGTTCAGTCACCACAGAATCAGAGTATTTTGACTCTTTGGGCTGCTCTGCATTGCTGAATTTTAAGTCGCTACTTGCTAGCAAGGCGAAGTTGAAGGTGAGAGGCAAGTCTCCATATCAGCAGTAGCTGGATGAGCTTTGATGGGATGAAGAAAGATGGAGCTTCCAGGGCTTTGACATTTCATTCTCTTGTTATATAGCAGCTATAAAAAAGTCACTAGCATTTTCCAGTCTTCTTTACTGATACACACCAGCAGCAGGAGAAATGAGGGTCCTAGTCTCATGCCTAATTTGGTAGCCTAAGTGGTGAAAGGAGCGATGAGGTACCCTGAGCAATAGGGCTCATGTCAGCAGGTTTGCCTAAGCACAAGTCCCCTGCGGAAGTGATTGAAATGGGGAAATGTTTCATGTGAGGTCCCTTTCCTGAAAAACGCAGTGTGAATGATTGCTGAAGGCCATTTCTAAAGTTATTTTCTATAATGTGCCTTTGCTGAAAATGGAAGAAAATGAAAGATGCTAATGTTCGAATATTATGAAGCTCAATGTTGTACACACCAGGACATTTCACATTGAACTTAATGAGTCACCCAGGTGTTCACTGACCAGTTGCTTTCTTAAACTTGGAGGCTATTTTTTTCTTATGCAGTGGTCTGCTCTGCACATGGCTTTTAAAAAAAAATATGTAGGATATTACAGCACCGAAAATATTACTGATGCAGATTTTATTCCCAGACCATTGAGTCTATTTAGATATGACACACTCATAAAAGCTCATGTTTATTGAAGAGGGTTATTAAATTTACTGTAAGATTTCATAAAGACCCTTTTAGGTGAAAAATGCAGGTAGAATGGTTTGAGTGGGTGCTTTATAAACCTTTTATGAGCAAAAAAAAGTTCTAAATGCAAATGTCTTACGTGGAAAGTAAAAGCAATTTGTTTTTCTCATTAGGTGTCAGACAGTCGGCTAACATGAAGATGACAGATTTTGAGATCTATGAAATCAGATCTTTTAACAGAGGACTGCTAGCTGCTTACCTTCTCTATCAAAATAAGCATTCATTCCAAGGTTAGGTACAGACATGTAAATGTCTGCCTGGTTTGGAAATGTTTCTGTTTGAACCCTAGATACATTGTTGAGAGAACTGCAATACAGTTAGTTTAAAACACATGTATGCATGCATGAGCCCCTCCCCCAATGTTATTGAATACAGTGTAATTAAATATATTCATCACTGCGTTCATTCAAAGTGGTACAATAAAAGTATCTCACACTGCTTCTCTTCATTACTATGCGAGGCCAGAGATTATATTTCTTGATTTGGAATAATGCCAGAGAGTAATTTCAATATTTGAGCCTTATATATTATTATTAATCATGATGATGAGGCACTTTTAAATATTCATGATACTTTGCAACAATTTTTATTAGCTGTTTCTCTTAACAGCTGAATCAGGGCAAGGAAAAAATTACTATTCTGTTGCAGATAAAGAAACAGAGGCACAGATATGTGACCTCTGGATCACGTGTGGATTATTGGCATAGCTTGTATGAAAAGTCACAGTCTTGTATTTTTACACTTTGATACTGAAGCTTTTCTTACAAAATTTTTTTGAGAATAAATTTTCATATTAGAAATTTCAGATATATTTGGGAAGCTAAAAACTATCCTTGAGTAACAGTGTTGGGCACGTAATAGGTTTTTAGTAAATATTAGCTAAAGAAATATATAAATATTAGTTAGAGGCTTAAAGCAAAAGATTTCAAAATAATGTTTTGTGTCTGTAAAAGTAACATGTTTTGAGTTAATTAATTAAAAATATGGTAATTGGAATAAGACACCAGTGTTAAGGAAAAGGGACAACAGGCTCAAAATGGAGTTACTTGTGCTAAGCCCCATGTCACCAAACCAAGACTTAATACCTAATTTAATTACAGTTTTCAACCTCTCTCAGGAATGCAATCTTAAACCAGTCAGTCTGAAATCATCTGGTTAGTACTAGTGTTGCCTGATAGTCCTCTGTTGTCTCCTAAAGGAAGATGACCATGCCACAATCTGCTCTTTGTTAATATAACTTCCTTGTCCTTCCCCTCTTTGCCTATGAAGCTTGGAGCTCCTTTCTATCTGCTAGATAGGATCCTCCTTGATTCACGAACCATTGAATAAATCCAATAAGATTTTAAAAATTTACTCAGTTGAATTTGTTTTTAAAACAGTGTTGGTGGTAGTGATGAGATCCAAAGGAAACTTCTGAAGGCTCTGGGGATAATAAGAAACACAGGTGCCAATGTCCACAAACCCTTTGAATTCTCTGTCTTTCTTACTGTTTCTGAGGGCTGTGAGCAAGTTCCTCTTGGTTCTGAACTTTCCTCTCTTTGCATTGAGTTCCCAATCTAATTGGCTTTCCAGTCCAGGGTTAACAAGTTAGTTTAGACTGACATTGTTACCAGACCTATTGCCCCAGAATCACACCCCTGCCCATTCTGCAAATGGAAACCAACTGCTCTTATCTAAGTCCCAGGAGTAAGCAGGAAAGAGAACATTAAGAACTGGTTAAAACCAGCTAGGCCCAAGGTGGTAGGAGTTTTGACTTCTATTAATAGAAGACCTTGAGCATTATTATGCACTCATTGTAATATATTAGCATTCTAAATGACATTCCCATCAGCACCATGACAGTTGACAGTTGTCATGACACTAACCAGAAAAGCCCATACAAGGACTGAATAAAAGTTGCCTTAGTTCTGGGTTAGACCACACCCCTGTTCTCTGATAAGTTATGAGTATTCCTCCCTCTCTTTCCTGTTCCTCGGCCCTCTTATTCATACAGTGTTTCTGCCCAAATCCAGTTAAGAAGTTGATTTGTGAACTAAGTTCCTGCTTCTCCATTCTTTGAGCATTGAGTAAAACTTGTACTGTTGCAGTCTCAATATCAGTTTTGTTATTGGCTAGGTGAATCCAAGCAGAAAAATAACCTCTCCAGCAAAGACAAGGACCTGGGCTAGGACCCCGATCCCCAGTCCAGGGCTTAGAAGGTCAACTTGAGCTGGCAGACAGTTGCAGTTGGATCCCAAGACCTTAGCCCGTGGTTAATCTGCGGTCCTCATTTGCTGGGGTCTGATGGTCCATACTGTAGCTCCTTTTTGGGAACTTCTAGTTATGTACACCTAAAGTCTTCTCTTGGCCAGTGCCTTCTTTTGGTGGAGTACCATATCTTTGGTTACTACTGGTGTCCACAGTCTCATTTTCTTGGTTACTTTTGGTTTCTGTTAATGTGCACATGAGGTAAAAGAATAACAGATCTACTGCTAATGAGAATCTTGGAAGCCAAAGCCCCCCAAATTAGTGGGCTTATGCTGAACGCTCACCACCTAATTCTAAGACTCTCATGATAGGATAATTGGTCATGGACTGGGTTAGAATGACGGTCGGTCACCTGCCAACCTCAAGAAAATTTCTGTGCAGACGTATGCTATAAAACATTTCACAATTCCCAATGCAGTAATAGGTATTAACTCCTATTAGTATTAATTTGACTCTTTGGTATTAATTTGAGGTTCCTTTGAGGTATTAATTTGATTCTTAGAGGTCCAAGGACTGACTAAAGAAATAAGATCCTTAATTTCCAAGGAGGTGAGTGTGCCACCTTCCAGCACACCTGCTTATTTTATGTCTAAGAGCTGTGGGCCCAGCAGCCGTAGCTATCTACAGAAATGGCAAAATCTTACTAAGGCAATCTAGAATTACAATGGCATTATGAGGAATGTTTCAATTAGATAAGATCATTTAGGAAGTGCACTCGAAAGCAAGGACTCCCAAATCAGACTGGGATGCCTCCCAAAGACTCCCAAATTCCAAACTAGCTCATTGAAAAATTTCTTGCAAAAGGTTAATGAGAAAAACACAAGAGGTACCTAAAACAAAAGACTATAAGACTGATATAACTCCATTGCTCCCCTCCATCCTCTTTTATTTGATTACTCATTCTAGTAATTCTCTGTCTGAATTGTTTTTCCACTCTGAAGAGACTACAAGAGCACAAGCAAAAGTTTGCCAAGTTAGCGACCTTACAATGTACCCATATCTACCCTTGAAGAGGAGCCCTTTATGGACCCTTCCCAGGGTTGATGGGACTCTGAAAGATTTCTGGTAAACTGCTGGGTTATTCCCTTAAGTCACCAAGGAAAACTAAAATTAAAGCTAAAGGAAAATCTTACCAAATTTGGTAATACAAGAGCCTGCAGATGGGAAAACTGGCAGAAGCCATTGAAGGATGATAATTACTATCAGAGTCAGCTCTCGAGAATCTCTGTCTGTAGTACCCAGTAGAGGGGCAGATAAAACTTGTCCCTTCATTTCCAAATCCAAATCCAGATCCACTGATTACTGATTCTTTCTTTCCCAGAGGCTGCCATTATTTTCTTGTCTGTCTTGTTTTGTGTCTTGAGAACTTGGCTTGGTAACCACCAGTTTGGAGGAATCTCAAAGCTGGCTGGACAAAAATGTGTGTTGAACTCTACTTGCACTGAGGGCCTTACCAAATTGCTGCCAGCCCTCAGGGAAATTACCTCTTTTTTTTTTCTTTTGGCCATCTTGGGGAGAGTCTCTGAATCTTGGAAGAGTAATATCTTTTGGACCCTATTTAGGGACACCTTTTTGGCCCATGGGTTTTCAATGCTGCCAGAAATAATTAGTTTTTGCCCTTGCTGAAAATTGACAAGACATTTTAAAGGATTTTTAAAAAAGTAACTCATGGTCAGGAATTGGCCAAATGGGAAGCTGATATTCAGAGCTTGATAGGAATTTTTTGTTTTAGGCTTCTTCTACCAAGCTAAATGTACCCAGAGGGAGACAAAAACCTTCTGAAGACTTTGTTGGAAGGATTTACTAAAACATTCCAAACAACTTTAAATTCAGAACATAGAAATCTTTTGATTTCCATCTTAAATCTTCCCCCGTATATAAAAAAGCAAAGTGAAGATAATGCGGTTGGATGGACACCTAAGCCTTTTGGTATCACTTAGGTTGCAAACCCAATTCTTTGAGAAATTGAAAGCAACTGTCCATATCTTACAAATCTTTGCAAAACCAGAAATGCAGTTCAAAGTCCACCTATCCTTTTTTAACCAATCCCAAAACCTTCCTTATTCATCTCAAAAGGCTTATAGGTATTGTAAAAATTTTGGCTTTAGGGAAAGAGTCCTTCTTAGAGGAACTTGTATTCTTTCCCTGTGCTTTTGAGATGTAAAAAGCACCTGGTCATCTGGTCATCTCCAGAAATTCTTATTCAGGCCATCTCTTTAAAACAAAAACTTCAGGGAGATAATTCTTACCAGAAAGAAAACAAAAGGGGAAAACATTATTTGTAATGTTTTTAAGCATATGAAAAACTGTGTCTTCTCCACAAATATTAGTAAAAAGTTTTAGTCATCAGAGCTGGTAACCTTAACTTATTCCATTTGCCAGAAGCAGAATTTGGATCCAATGTCTTTAATGACTAGTGAGTTTTGCAATATTGTACCTGATTCATGGCTAAAATTTTAAAACAGAAGCTATAAGGTGTCTGTCTGTTTCTGCGTGTCTATATATATGTTTGTTGTAGATGTGTGGTATTTTCTACCTCCAAATGGGACTGCCAAAATTAACCTGTAAAAGAGTTCTGTTTAATTGCCTTAAAGAAAAATTAAGCACTTACTATGAAATAAGTATTCCTAAAACTTCCAGAAATAGAATAGGAACTAACCCAAGAATTTTTCAAGTTCACATGATCTGAGATAATCGTTGGTAAATAAAAGTTAAAGTTTGTTAGCTTAATTATAAATAGGTGTGTTATCTGCAATAAACTGTTATCAACATTCAAAATAATGCAGGCATACAACCTATTCTACTTGGGTTTACTAGTTAAATAAGTTTATGTTATCTGTGTTACAAAATGTTAGCAAGTAAAATAACTTTCTATGATGACATCTTCATGAGCAATCCAAACATAATTGTTAAGAACAAGTGAATTAAGTAGATGTAAGTGGTATAAGTTCCTAGGTGAAATTTTCAGCAATTCTTATGTTTTATGTCTACTTAATGGAGGAGGCAATGGCACCCCACTCCAGTACTCTTGCCTGGAAAATCCCATGGGCAGAGGAGCCTGGTAGGCTGCAGTCCATGGGGTCGCTAAGAGTTGGACACGACTGAGCAACTTCACTTTCACTTTTCACTTGCATGCATTGGAGAAGGAAATGGCAACCCACTCCAGTGTTCTTGCCTGGAGAATCCCAGGGACGGGGAAGCCTGGTGGGCTGCCGTCTATGTGGTCGCACAGAGTTGGACACGACTGAAGTGACTTAGCAGCAGCAGCTGCATGTCTACTTAAACAGTTTCCAAAGTCTTTTTGGTTATTTGAAACCTTAAAGTTATATTGAGATGAAGTAAATGATGAATATTAATTGAATATCTAGATCATTTTCAAATAAAATACTGATACATTAATCATTGCACATAGGTGTACCCACTTTGGGGTTCCTTTTAGAAAAGAACTAATGGCATTTGGGTTTATTAGTAAACATGTTTTGTTCCACATTGAAAGTTTACTATGAGGAAGAATATACTTCAAGAAATTATGAAATATGTAAGTTTGCTAACCTATAATCCACAGAATGCTAGTATAAAAAGTCCACTATTACTTACTTCTTACTTTTCATTAGGAATTGAAGATTTAAAAGGTTACGAATTCTAAACAAATGTGTATGAAAAGTAGGTAAGGAAAGTAAAATAATTTATTGTTTCAGGATAAGAAATCAAAAAAAAAAAAATAGGACAAAATTGCAGAAAGTTTGTGGAAAAGGAATCCTGGGAAAGGAATTTTATGCACAGTCAAGCTGGTTAAGATTGCGATACATTTATTTGAGATTTAAAAAAACTGTTTAATATCAAAAGAATACTAGTGCAAAATTAGAATTGGTTTTCTCTCTGCTAAAAGGACAAAGTTTTGTTGCTGTTTTTTTTGACTTCTGGCCTGTTTTTGATAACAGACTGCAACAGTTTCTTTACTTTTTAGGTAGTCTCTCTGAATAGTAAAGATTTTGGTGTCTTAACTGTGCTTCGTTTTTTTTTTTTTTTAATCAGATGTTTGATTCCTTAAGAAAACTGCTTCTCAATATTAAAAGAGCTAAAGTTTGCTCACAACTATGTAACTTTCTGTATTTGCCTTTAACATATCTTCCATTGTCACCTTGGTTAGATAATTAAGCATTATTTCATAATAATCTGTGATCCCATTTAGTTAAATGTTCAAACCTTATGATGTTTTGACAGCTTTCCCAAATGAAGTTCTAAATGAATTTTTTTTTTTATCTTGAACTAATTTTGGGATTTTCCAGAGGGCTCCTGGAACATGTCAAAATTTTTGTTCTCTTTCCTTGTAAAAAGAGATGTATTGAACTACTTAGTCTTATTTACTATGATAGATTAGATGGGACGCAATGTTAAATAAGAAGCAGTACTATGCTTTCTTTTTGTTGTATTTATATAGGTGTAAGTGTTCCAGACATTGTATGAAATTCCTGGAAATCTGCTGGTTCTGGTATAATGTTATCAGTTGGCAATTCCAGTTATTATCTTAAAACCCTGTGTATCATAGAAGTAACCAAATTTATTAGTCAATTCCATCCTAATGAACTCTCATCAAATCTTTAACCATGAGCATTTTAAAGTCTTTTGTCAGGAACAGTTATTGTTTTATTCTGATATTTTTGCAAAAGTGAGACTCACGAAAAGACACTCCTGAGCACTGACACTGCTGTGAAACTAGAAGGCATGGAGCCTTAGGGACACATCTCAAAGCTCAGGAAGGCTCCATCTGACATCTGGTCCTGTGCAAATGTTGGAGACCGCCAAATCAAACTGACGAGGAAGAAGAGTAGTTGGCATGGAGGTTTATTGTTTCCACCCAAGATGCCAGATCAAGACTTCATGCTTCAACTAAAAATGAAACCTCTTCTTCTTCTCTTTCTTTCTGTTTCTCTGGCGTTGTTCTGGAAATATGTCATTATCCATACCTTCCAGGCCATCACTAAAGAGAGGTGACCTTTCAAACTGCTGGATTTGTCATCAAAAACTTTTATCTGTCCATGACGCTAGAGAACCCTTGGTCCTCCCTTGGACCAATTTTCCTTCTAGTTCCAGTGTCACTATAAACTACAGTCAACCCTCCTTGTAAGTCAGAGTCTACTTTACAGTTAGAACATTCAATGCCTTGTGTTTACCTTTCTTTGATTATAACTGTACTCGTCCAGTTGGACACAATACCTATGCAAAGCATAGCACATTGGTACCCTCACATTCTTACAGTTATCTAAATCACATATGCTCTTAAATATGAGATCTCACCAGCACTACTCATTTTTGCAAGGAATTTGGAACAACTTTTTATTTTAGGGTAGGAGATTTACTGACTAAATGCATTGAAAATGTAACTGACCCTTGGCTGGAACAGGCAAACGCAACAATTCCCTGCCAACAAATTCATTAACAGTGCCACCTTAGTGGAAGTGGTCTGTGCTCTGTCAGGATTTATCTTTGTCTATCGTGGTTATCATTCTTCCTGGGCCTATAGATAACTGAGCAATGCTTCTCAGGTTATCTGACTGTGCTCTTGCTGTGCTGGGCTGTGCTATTGCTTCAGTCATGTCCAACTCTTTGCAACCCTATGGACTGTAGCCCGCCAGGCTCCTCTGTTCATGAGATTCTCGAGGCAAGAGTACTGCAGTGGGTTGCCACGCCCTCCTCCAGGGGATCTTCTCAACCCAGGGATCAAACCTGAGCCTCTTAGGTCTCCTGCATGGGCAAGCAGGTTCTTTTTTTTTTTTTTTTAAACTTTACAATATTGTATTAGTTTTGCCAAACATCGAAATGAATCCACCACAGGTATACCTGTGCTCCCCATCCTGAACCCTCCTCCCTCCTCCCTCCCCATACCCTCCCTCTGGGTCGTCCCAGTGCACCAGCCCCAAGCATCCAGCATCGTGCATCGAACCTGGATTGGCGACTTGTTTCATACACGATATTATACATGTTTCAAGGCCATTCTCCCAAATCTCCCCACCCTCTCCCTCTCCCACAGAGTCCATAAGACTGTTCTATACATCATACATGTCTCTTTTGCTGTCTCGTACACAGGGTTATTGTTACCATCTTTCTAAATTCCATATATATGCGTTAGTATACTGTATTGGTGTTTTTCTTTCTGGCTTACTTCACTCTGTATAATAGGTTCCAGTTTCATCCACCTCATTAGAACTGATTCAAATGTATTCTTTTTAATGGCTGAGTAATACTCCATTGTGTATATGTACCACAGCTTTCTTATCCATTCATCTGCTGATGGGCATCTAGGTTGCTTAGTTCTTTACCACTAGCACCACCTGGGAAACCCAACTGCTCTTAATCAATCCAACTGAGACACCTCACAGGTCAACTCCCCTGAAGTTACATCATTGAGTTAGAAAGGACCTACCAGGAGGCATTAATGACTCAGGATTTACTTCTTTTAGAAGGTCCCTACTTCCTTGGTTAGGAAGGGATATCAGAAAAGGAACAAAGAGAATGACTGACTTAAAAAATGTAAACCTGTCGTAACTTGTAACTCTCACACAGAGAAACAGCAGAAACTGTGAGAACTTCAGAATGGTAGCTGGGAGTGGCTCTAGTGCCTTAAGTTGTGATCACATCTCTTAGGCTGAGAGTCCAATCAATACAGGAGGGTTGTTAACAGCAACAAAAATAGAGACAACAGGCCCCCAAACAGAGTCACCTGTGCTAAGCCCCATGTCACCAAACTGAGACTTAACACCTAATTACAGTTCCAACCTCTGCCAGGAATGGAAACTTAAAGCAGTCAGTCTGGGATTACCTGGTCAGCACTCGTAAGGTAGTCTGCCTCATGGACCCCTGCTGGCCTCTGAAGGAAGGTGACCTTGCCACAAACAATCTGCTCTTTGCTAGCATAACACCCCTGCCCTGCCCCTTCTGCCAATAAAAGCCTTCCCTTTTGGATAGCCCCACAGAGCTCCTTTCTATCTGCTAGATGGGATACTGCTCAATTCATGAACTGTTGAATAAAGGCAATAAGATCTTTAAAAAATTTACTCAGTTGAATTTTTTTTAACACCAGTTAGTGGGTAAGTTGGATATATTGTGTGTTTCAGAGTTAAGTGATAAATCACTGCAGGATAATAACGAGTGCACGCGTCTCCAACAGCTTTTCGGAAAAGGTACGATGTTCTAAATGTAAACTAGTGGACCAAAGAGATAGTGAAGATTTATTTCCTATCTGTTGGCAGAAATAGATTTCTTTCCTTAGACTATTAATGATGATGCAGTAAAAATGTTTATACAATAACCTCAGTTAAAATTATAAAGCAAAGGTAATATAATCGAAATACCTAAAATCCCTAAAGGGCCACCTCAGCCATAATAGTATGGAGACAGATTGCATCCCAGGAATGTTGCTGTTGCCTATACATCAGGGGAATCTAACAATGGTAATGCCACGTAGAGCTTACGGTCACCCACAAACATATTATCCCATCAGTTAATCTGTACCCACGGGTGTCTTTCTGTTTTACGACCATACTGCTCTTGAAATATCTGGATTTGGTGTCTTGATTTAGGGGGCTTAAATATATTAATAGTTCCCTCAATTTTCACTCAATAAGGTTAAAACATTATGAATGTTCTTTCTTCAAAATTGTGCTGTGTAGTTATATCACTGTTCAAAGAAAATGTCTGATCCACAGTAGGAACACTGAGCACAGTGGTACATACATCCACCCACTTGGCTTCCCTTTATAACAACCGGGCAAGGCGGATGCTGCTTGTGCCATCAAAGGGAGCAGGAGAAACATTTGTCTCCATTTTTAGACTGTCCATCAGATCATTCATCATGGGGCCCACTTTTTCAAACTTCTTGGATTTTGAACAATTTGGCACAATGAAATTAGTCAATCTTCCATTTGTTTTTAAAGATATCATCATAGGCGGTGCTGGAAATGAGAATTCTAGGCTTAACACAACCTGTGGTTATACAATGACAATGTTTTCTAACTAGGCTTTATTGTTTGGACCCAATGATTACCTTTTGCTCTGTTTGAATCACATTTGGCAGTCAAAGCAGACGCCAGGGAGGGAATGTGGACCAAACCATGGAGCCTTGTTATTCAGGCCACCTGAGACTGTTCTGTGTTTATGGGGGAAATGCCATGTTATATCCCCATGACGAACTTGGGAATTCATTAAACAAATGCTTATTGAATGCCTATTCAATATTGTGTGAGAGGCATGGTGCTCAATCTGCTAATAGAGACTAGAGTCCTTATAAATAGTCTGCTGTACTCTCATTAACTGAGATGAGAATGGCCTGAACCTAAAATCCTGGAGGGGAGATCCCATCCTGACGATGCTGGCAGCTTGGGAAGAACCACTTTGAAATAAGGCAGCAGGGGTCACCCATAAAACAGGCATAACAGAGCTCTTTTTATCATGTATAGTGAAATGTTGGGCGGAAGAATGTATCTAGGCTTGTGTGACAACAGAGTCTACTTGTCCCTGTCACCATATCACCTGCCTTTGCCAGCAATACATTTCCAATGACTGAGCACATTATGCACAGTAGGTGGAATTAGAATGGTTTCAGGACTTTTTAATACTCTTCTATCTTGTGGATGATTTCCTCTGAAATCAGAGAAATATTGATTTTAAAACATGTACTTCTTAAGTACAAGGCTATTTAAGGGGTAATCAGATTACATGGGTATTGAACTCGAGTTCCATCATCTGTTTAACTACTGTCTGTCCCTCAACCACACCCCTGCCCATGCTGAAAAAAAAAAAGACAAAGTAAACAAAACCAAACTCCCCAAATGTTTTGGGTCATCTCCTCTTGCAAAAGCTTGTGGCAATTCTCAAATTTGGAGTTACCACTATCTAAAGGGAAGTTCTGCAACTCTCTCTCCCTCCCATGGACTATTTGCAAAGCTGTAAATAACATCATAAAGTCAGTTAGACGCTTGCAGTAAAAACCTTCTTTTGATTTTCAAAATCTACAAATCCTAGGCAGTCTGTCTCTAGACTTCATAGTTAAATATTTAAATATTCAACTATTCCCTTTTTGTAAACTCATCCAAGTGTATCACTTTGCTTATGTTTTACTAATCAGTAGATGACAATAAGAAAACATCTATATGAATATGTTGTTTCTTTTAGGCATAATCTTCCTTGCTTAAAACTTTCTCTTTTGAATACCTGCACAGGGTAAAAAATGAAAACTGTATAAAAGAAAAAAGTGAAAAGCAAGTCTCTCACCCCTTCTGCTGTGAGAGGCAAGCCTGGTCCCCAAGAGCTTGTGTATCCTCCTTGAGATATTCTGTGCACATACAAGCTAATCTTTCAACTCACTTTTTAAAAATGGGTGAACGTTCTGCACAGTTTTGAACAGCAGCCCATTCAGATCAGGGACACCAAATGTGTCTTGGAAAAACAAGATGCCCAGACACTTGAGGTCATCATATTCAGTTGGGCATACTGGCTAGGACACTCCAGCTCACGCTGTCCCCAGCTTATGGGAAACACAGCTAAGAAGGTTGTAAATGTGACATGTTTAGTCTACTGGGGCCCAGGTAGAAACTGTGCTCAGAGTTCTTGGCCATTTGCTGTTTGCAGCACCACAGAGTAGTGTCAGCAAAACTTGCTTCAAAGACAGTCTGTCCCAGAAGAAACACATGCATTATTCCAGTGAGGACACCAAATTCTAGTTAAGATGTGTCTATGTGTACAAGTTGAAAATATGGGAATTTAAAACCAACTGTGTGTTTAAAAAAAAAGGATATTCTCATTGATCCAGCAAGGCCACTTCTAGAAATTTATCCAAAGATTTAACCACATGTATGTGTATGACAACCATTTGGGAACAAACCTAAATAACCAACAATAAAGTCTCAGTTAAATCAATTACATTAATTGAATAGAAAATCACCTGGCCATTAAGAAGATGACAAAGAATATTAAGTGATACAGAAAGGTGTTTATAATACATGGCTAAGTAGGTATACAGAAAAAAATATTATTTATTGTATATGGAGTATGTAATAAGAGAACCACAGATGAGAGCAAGTAGAATAATTTATAACAAATGTTAAATCTTTCTAGGTGCTAATAGGCAATTTTATTAGACGTTTTCACTACTTTTTTAAAATCTAAAAAATTTAACAGTGAATACTTTTTATCCGGATTGAAAATAAAACAGAAACACTTTTTAAAACGGAAGAATAATTATCTCTTGAAGTAACCAGTTGCAGATTATTCACTAACCAGTTATTTAAATAGCTTTTTCTAGGATACAATCTAATATTTTTTTTTGCAAACATCTGCTAGCTTGTTTCCTCCTACCTTTGAAATATTACTCTTTCATGATCCACTGATTAAAATAACATGTGACCCCTTCACAAAGTCTTTGGATTATTATCCGGCAGGCAATTATACTTTTTAATCTAGATGTGTTGCCTGAGTTTGGTTGAACAGTCCCCAGACTCTTTCAGTTTAGATTCTATGATCATGATAATAGGGAACATTGATTGAACTTTCACCCATACTAGGCTCTGGGTGAAGTGCTTTGTAAATGGGATCTCACTGAACATCGAAGCGTGTGGACCACTACTATCTTCTCATTACCACAGTGGAAACTGAGGCTCCATAAGAATAAGTAATATGGCCAAATTTATAGAACTGAAAAAGTGGAGGAGCCAGGACTCCAGAAGTTGGGCTCTTAATCAGTGTAAGAGGCTCTGCTGCCGTCTATAAGACTGTCCCATCTCATATTTGATGATTGGGATTTTTAAAGCATCTTATAAATCTCATTTTGTAGACAATGAAATTGAGTCAGGAAATGGGTGATGTGTACGTGCTTGGAAAGGTAATCTAAGCAAAGGCAGACACAATCCAGCATCCACTGGTCTCTACATTTAGCATTAACTCATTTTTTAGGAGAACAGAAAAACACCACAGTGTCCTGCGTGGCACTATGAAGAAATAATGGGGAGGTGATTTTTGAGCTGCTCAATAAAGGAGGTGATGGAAATCTTCCCACCTCATCTTGCTTATTGCTGATTGGGCACACAATACTTGCCCATCAAGATCATTTTCAAAAGATGATCACTTAGGTGTGCTCAGGCCTGCAGGACATAAGTACATGGGCAGTGGTGGTAAAAAGCTATAATTATTCTTAATGGGAAAATATGCAGGTAATGACTTGGATGATAATGTATCTGTAATGTACGAGTTCCAAAGCCCAACGAAGTAATTAAGCAATCTGCAAACATGCAGGCAGAAAAAGCCTGAAATGGAAAAGAACCAGAATAATGTTCCTTTTGAATAACTGGCAGCTTTCTTAACGAGGAGTCATAAAAAGAAGAGCTCTTTCTTATCTCTCTCCATCCATCCATCTCGCTCATCTCATAAACAAATATTTTTGTATCTTAGAGCACTAAGTATAATATTTGTTGGAGGCCAGTTTTCCCAAGCTATCAATTCAAAAGACAGTAGTTGTTCTTTATTGAATGTTAATTTGCACATAGCTTTATTCTCATCAAGTTTATTCACACATATGAGTCTACCTCATACTCAAAAGCAGTAGTAGGAGAGAAAAGAAATAGTCCCCAGCAAGGGCAGAGGGTTTGAATGTGAATTTTGTCTCCTCTACTTGCTCCATGGTTGACTTGGTAATCATTTATTCTCCTCTTTAGGGTGATGATTCTTACTTCCCAGGCAGATTCACAGAGAAGGAGAAAGTGCTATATCATGACAGAGCTGTGAGTTGTGTACCTAGGAAGTGCAGACATTATCATTAGATCTGCTCAGAGTAGCCTTCTTTCTCTGCTTCCTAAATGAAGAATCCAAGGCACAGTGATTTGTCCAAGGCATAGAACTGGCTGTAGACAGAGAACTCAGATTTTCTGTGTTTACTGAGTATAAGGCAGTGCATTCTTAGAGACAGAGAAAGAGGGTTGAGTGGTTGATCTTGCCCATACTGTGACAAGTCAGGAGTTGTTCAGGGCATCAATAGCAGCAGGTTTTCTAAAAATAGGCTCTTTCAAATGGTGGGTGTAGAGAAACTATTTGTAAACACGTAAACCAATCAAATCAAAGGGGTACTTTTGAGGAATACTAAACCAATATATTAGTCTTCTGAAGGATTTATAGAGTAAAAGCCTAGGAGGAAATGGCTAGATTAGGGCTGTCCAGGGAGCAATTAGCAGCACTTACAAACTATTAAAGCACTTTGTCCTTAGAAAACAACAGAAATTCAGAGAGAAAGGTTTCTTTTTCCCTTTGAATATGCAGGCTCTCTGATGCCCAAGCAAAAAACATTGCTGTTGAAATTTGCAAGAGGTTGTCCTATGATTAATTCATGCTGCAGCTTTTAAGTTTCTGTACATTGGTAACTTGGGTTGTGGTTTTTGTCAGTGTCACTAACAAAGCAGCTTCAGACCAAATCAGGTTTTAAAGGAGACATTGAAAAGCTGACAAAAAATTGGAGAGGGATGTTATTGGTGGCCCAGTAGGTGGCAGTCTCCCCTCTGACTTAGTGCCTCAAGAGAGGTTTGGGGATGGAGAGGATGGGGGCGATTCTGGCTTTATTTTTTTATTCAACATATCTTCCCTTTTTTTTGAGGTGCACTGGGAAAACAGCAAGTAAGGAAGATATGGCAGTAAAACATTTTTCCCTCTCCTATTTATATTGGACAATTGCATGCTGGCTTCAACCTACATTTAGATGAAGTGCTTTTTATTTAAGGTTGTATTGTTTTGTGTGATACCTTGCTGAGCAGATGCTGCATCTTTTTTCCACTGTTGAATATTCTTAGTACTTTGCTTTTACTTTGTAAAAACATCCTGGCTTTCTTCCCTGGTGGCTCAGTGGTAAAGAATCAGCCTGCCAATTCAGGAGACCTGCGTTCAATCCCTGGGTCAGGAAGATTCCCTGGAGGAGGAAATGGCAACCCACTCCAGTATTCTCGTCTGGGAAATCCCATGGAGAGAGAAGCCTGGCAGGCTACAGTCCATGGAGTATCAAAAGAATCGGACACGACTGAGCAACTAAGTACAGTACACAGATATACAATAGGCACAACTGTAAAGTCCTTAGGTTTTTATGGGAATAAAATTTTATTAGTGTTTCTTTCCGTCTAGATGAAAAAAATAAACCACCTTTTCTTCCCTGTCTGTGAACACTGACCCATGGTTTGTGGCTCCAGCCACGTTTCCCAGAGCTGGTGTTCTTAACATTTCATTCTTATATCCATAATCTTAATCAACCTGTAGGAGATCACCTGCTCCATCCCTCATTATTAAGGGTGAGGGTGAGCTAGTCCATCTCTGCACCTAAGGCTGTAGGTCCAGGCTTTCTGATTAATCCACTAGCCTCTGTATTTCCTGGATAAGGAAAAGGAGAGATGAGCCGGTGGGGGACAAAGAGAGCTAATGTTTATTGCCTCCTTATTTTGTGCGAGGCACTATACTAGTTTTATGTCATTCTTAGAAAAAGTGAAAGGGTTTGTGGATGGGAATGAGATTAATAATGTCTCCATTTTACGGGTGAAAAACGAAGGCTCAAAGACTTGTCCAAGGTCACTCGGTTGGTAAGAGCCAGGATATAAAACAGACACTTTCATTCAGTTCAGTTCAGTGCAGTCGCTTAGTTCAGCATCCGTCTCTTTGTGACCCCATGGACTGCAGCACGCCAGGCCTCCTGTCCTTCACCAACTTCCGGAGTTTACTCACACTCATGCCCATTGAGTTGGTGATGCCATCCAACCATCTCATCCTCTGTCGTCCCCTTCTCCTCCGGCCTTCAATCTTTCCCAGCATCAGGGTCTTTTCCAATGAGTCAGTTCTTCACATCTGGTGGCCAAAGGATTGGAGGTTCATCTTTAGCATCAGTCCTTCCAATGAATATTCAGGACTGACTTCCTTTAGGATGGACTAGTTGGATCTCCTTGCAGTCCAAGGGACTTTCAAGAGTCTTCTCCAATACCACAGTTCAAAAGCATCAATTCTTCGGCACTCAGCTTTCTTTATAGTCCAACTCTTAACATCCATACATGACTACTGGAAAAACCATAGCCTTGACTAGATGGACCTTTGTTGGCAAAGTAATGTCTGCTTTTTGATATGCTGTCTAGGTTGGTCATAGGTTTTTGTTTTTGTTTTTGTTTTTTGGCTGCAGTCACCATCTGCAGTGATTTTGGAGCCCAAGAAAATAAAGTCTGTCACTGTTTGCACTGTTTCCCCATCTATTTGCCATGAAGTGATGGGACTGGATGCCATGATCTTAGTTCTCTGAGTGTTGAGTTTTAAGCCAACTTTTTCACTCTCCTCTTTTACTTTCATCAAGAGGCTCTTTAGTTCTTCTTTGCTTTCTGTCATAAGGGTGGTGTCATCTGCATAGCTGAGGTTATTGATATTTCTCCCGGCAATCTTGATTCCAGCTTGTGCTTCATATAGCCCAGCATTTCTCATGATGTACTCTGCATATAAGTTAAATAAGCAGGGTGACAATATATAGTCTTCATGTACTCCTTTCCCTTTGGAACCAGTCTGTTGTTCCATGTCCAATTCTAACTGTTGCTTCCTGACCTGCATACAGGTTTCTCAAGAGGCAGGTCAGGTGGTCTGGTGTGCCCATCTCTTTAAGAATTTTCCAGAGTTTGTGGTGGTCCGCACAATCAAAGGCTTTGGCATAGTCAATGAAGTAGAAGTAGATGTTTTTCTGGAACTCTCTTGCTTTTTTCGATAATCCAATGGATGTTGGCCATTTGATCTCTGTTTCCTCTGTCTTTTCTAAATCCAGCTTGAACATCTGGATGTTCACGGTTCATGTACTGTTGAAGCCTCGAGCATTAGTTTTCTAGCATGTGAGATGAGTGAAGTTGTGTAGTAGTTTGAGCATTCTTTGGCATTGCCTTTCTTTGGGATTGGAATGAAAACTGACCTTTTCCAGTCCTGTGGCCACTGCTGAGTTTTCCAAATTTGTTGGCATATTAGGGGGTATTTAAATTTATTTATAATACCACCACCCCATTTTAAACACATATTGGTTACGTCCCCCTGGGCTATGTAGAACTAGTGCTGTGACTGAAACATGCCTATTGTGAACTCTTTTGCCTTAATGTGGTTCATGCACTTCATATTCAAATTAAAACCCAGAAATATACAGTCTTGATTCTCCACTTGAACTTAAGTCACATTTACCCTAGACCTTACACTTGCCTGGACATCTCTAGAGAACCTGGTGGGTTAATCTTTAAGGGTCCATTTGCATGAGGAGAAGGAGTCAAAATTTGGACAAGGACAGACCTAGAAGGGGGAGAGGAAGTCTCTTAGAGTTCCTTCAGCCCAGTCTGGGTGATAGAAATTAAGGACTAAAAATAAATCTGAGAGTAGTTTGAAAATTCAGCAAGACATGGAGAACATCATATATTGGGGGCTAATGTTATAAATGAGGTCAGAAAGGCATGAAAGGAGAAATATTTCCTCATTTCAGCACCTTCGAAATGTATAGCATCAGTCATATCAGTTTTTTTTAAATAATTTTTTATTGGCCTATAGTTAATTTACAATGTGTTAGTTTCAAGTGTACAGCAAAGTGAATCAGTTATACATATGCCTACTCTTTTTTAGATTCTTTTTCCATACAGGTCATTACAGAGTATTGAGTAGAGTTCCTTGTGCTATATAGTAGGTCCTTATTAGTTCTCTATTTTATATAATAGTAGTGTCTATATATTTATCCCAACCTCCGAATTTGTGCCCACCCCCCCTTATCCCCTAGTAGTTATAAGTTGTTTTCTACAGCTGTAACTCTATTTCTGTTTTACAGATAAGTTTTGACTTGGACTCTTTGGAGTGTCATGAGCAAAGGGGAGTGGATGGTCTTACTTTGGTGAAAGGGCTGCAGCCAGATAAATGTTTCATGATTGTTGTGGTGGTGGAACATCAGGAAAGCCCCAGTTATCTAAAGAAGAAATTATGGCTGAATGTTTTGGTTGGCCTTGGGATTTTAAGGCAGAGAGCTTTGGCTTAGTCTCAAATTATACGTGAAAGAAGTCCTTACTTGATCTACTCAAAAGGCAACTATGGTTCTCACCCATTTAATGGGTCCCTTGAGATGACATTCATGAGGAAGTAATGAGCAGACAAGAAATCTTGCTTAATTAGGTCTTTGGTTGATATTAACATGATATTAACATGATCCGCATTCCCTTTTATTCCCCCTTCCTGCCATCTAACCATTTCTGAAGGGCAGAGTAATTAGAATAAGAAAAGGGACAGACCTTACCCAGGCTTGGTGAAGGGAATATGGGTAATGCTTTTCCAAAAAAAAACTGTCAGAGTAGTTGAAGACCTATTTTGTGGAACAGAGATTAGACTTGTTTTGTATGTCGCTGGGTTAAAGTGACAGAGAGAAGGACTGTAGTTCAATGTAAGGGAGAATTTAGAGACTGTCAGAGCCACACAGAGATGGAATGAGCTGCTCTGGGGGAGAGTGAATTCTCTGCCAGTGGAGGTGTCCAAGCAGAGAGCAGAAGCCAAAGAGGGAAAGGGAAGGATTAGAGTAGGTGACCACTGATTTTTTTGTAACCTTGAGATCTTGAGATTCTATGATTATGTAATAAGACTGCCTGGATTTTACTGAATAGAATGAAAGTAATTTTTTAATAGTAAAAAAACCTTTTCCTGTGACTATAAGAAATGGTTTAATGGCCCAAGCAAAACAAGAAAGCTCAGGCTTCCTTGACCCTTGAGTTGGATCAGGAGGGCCTCAGCCCGCCTGTTTCATGGGTTGAAGATCTCACAAGCCTGCCCAAGATTTCTGCTGCTTCCCCATGCTATTGTGATATTGCTTCTGAGAGCAAGTGTATTGCCTCTTCTTCTATTCCTGCATCATCCTGGTGCAAAGCTTTACTGATCATCTACTCACAACAAGTATTAGTGAGTTTTTGTAGCATTTACTCAAGATTTGGAAGTTATAGGGTAGGGATTCCCTTGTATAATTCACAGCCTCCCTTCACTTCTTGCCTATATTACTCTCTTTCTTTTACTTTCTTAGAACAAGGCCCAAGTTCTTCATGCACATTAGTTCTGTGCACCCCCAGGCTTTTCAAGATCTGTATATAACAGGATAGGTGAGAGAAAGCTCCCGTAACAAATCTAATTATAAAATCTTAGAGGCTATCACAACAAAAGATTACCTCCAACTCTTGGTGGATGTCCAATATGGGTTATCAAGGAAACCTACTCCACAATCACTCAGGGACCCCAGGTGACAGGAGCACAGCCATTTCAAGACATCAAGCACTCCTGCAAGCTACTACCTCAAAGCCTCACACAGTGCTGTGTTCAGTGCTGTGGTCTATGGTCCATGGGCCAGAAGATGTCCCACATGGCTCCACTAACTTTGAGAGTCTGAGAAATACCAGGAAACCCTAGCATAGTTGGTGGGTATTACTGTTTCTGCCTCTCTTCAAATTAGAAATTTTCCCAACAAAGATGGCTCTCCCCTCAAAGGGTATCCTCATACCACTTACTAAAAGAATATTTCCTCTTCAACTTACATCCCTATTTTCAACTTAATTTTGCCATACTTCTGCAATAACTTCTGAGATAAGTCCTTAAATCAGGAAGGCAAGAAGTCTGCTTGACTGAGGTTATGTTTATATTTGTTGCCGAACTTAATGGGCAGTGTTTGAAAAGTTTCGATGAAGCCACAGTTATCCAAATGCAATACATTAGACTAGCTGGCAGGCACAGATTATTTCTGGCTTAGAAAGTAATGGCCTTTATTCTTTAAGTTTTACTATGCCTGTACGTTTTCAGCTAGGACTTTCGTAGCCCAATCTTTAATAGCATTGGTTTGCATGTCAATATTTCCACTATTTGAGAATGGATTATTTACCTCAAGTTAAAGATGCTTGAGGATTTTTATTACTTTTGACAAAATTGATGGTGAAAGTGAAAGTGAAGTCGCTCAGTTGTGTCCAACTCTTTGAAACCCCATGGATTGCAGCCTACCAGGCTCCTCCGTGCATGGGAGTTTCCAGGCAAGAGTACTGGAGTGAGGTGCCATTGCCTTCTCCGTAGAGAGCTATTCTAATCTAGGTTTTAACAGTTTCACAAATTTGGTCTGTCTTTTCAGAAACTGCAGTTTATTCTGAAAAGCTCAGGTTTTAGATTTTGCTCTGTATCAGCAGTGTGTTTGTGGCTATCGAATGTACTTGATAATTGCTATTTCTGGTTCATGATGCTGGTTAGACTGTTTTGTCAGTTAGGCCCTTTATCCTCCCACTTTTTAAATAGCTGACTTTCAATTTAGACTATCCTTCCCTTCCTCTACCCTTATTAACATATTTTGTAAACTTTTCTGAAAGATAAACTTGTGTATGGGTGGGGTACCTCAGGCAATTCCTATAAAGTGGTTAATGTCAACACAAGTGAGAAATATCTTAGGAACATATGCTATGTCAAAATGCCACATTTATGCCAAAAACAAACACACAGTTTACCAAAGCAATCAACCAGATAAAATCCAACAAAGCAAGAACACCCGCCAAACAAAAAATGTGGTTGAAAGCATTTTTAACATTGCTGTAGTCGTAAATGTTGACAGTCTCTGACCCTGGCCTCTCTGCCAAGGAGGGCGCTCAGACCCAGAGACTCATCCGACATCACAGTGAGAATTCTAAGGGCCATATGCCGATTTTGTGTTAACCAGCTATGAAAACGTGGTATCCCACAAAGGGACAAGCATGGACGGCTGAGAGACAAAGGACCAAGCAGCCTCCTGCCATGCCCGCTCATTCATTCCATCACTACGGGTGTATGGAGTTCTTACTAAGTAGCGGATACTATGCCAGGTGCTGGGGAAAGAACTGACGAGACAAAACTTCAGTCCTCAAAAGCCTTGCTTTCTGTTTTTCTAACACTGAGTCAAATTTCACCACTTACTCAGAACCGTCTTCAGACATATAGATATTCCTCTCTTCATAGATTCCAGGCTTGATAGGTCTAGCTCCTCTAAATAAGCTCCCTACTTCTGCCTGAAATGTCTATCAGAATATTGATATTTCCACTTTATTGTACCATGTATCGCCCCTTAAAATTGAGAAAGCTTATCCTGCAAAAATCACTTAAGCCTAACAATTCATTTATAAATTATTTTGCATAATGCAAAAGCCTGCATGGAAGGCACAAAGGCTTGGTAGTGTGAGTTCAGGCAGAAGAGGGGAAAATTAGGAGCAGGAGGGTGTAGGGGCCCTGCGGGGTGTGCCAAGGTTCGTGAGTGTAGTGAACTGCATCTGAGAAGAGGATCATAAAGGGGAGCTGGGAGACCGGCAGGAAATGGAACTTCAGTTGCATGGTTCAAAAGGCTTTTAATGAAAAGGCTACTTACAGAGACAGGGATGGCAAAAGGGGAAGCAATAAAGCATGCCAGTGCATGCAGACACCAGCAGTAGAAGGAAGTCATCGTCACCTGTTACAGCAGAGAGGACATGGAGCCACGAGAGTAAGAGACCACTTGGCAGGAGCTATGATACTGGAGGGCGCAGCCGCTGTCGACTAGAGTGACTCCTAGTAGGGAGGGAGATGGGAGGAGATACACCCTCTAACCTGCTGCAGGAGCCGCAGATTGGCCACAACCAACCAGAAGACAACTAGCCAGGGAACCAGAGTGATACAGTCCAGGAAGCCAGCTTCCCGCAGAACTGGGTGAGCAGGGGAGAGAGGGGATTTGAGGTGGGGGTAAATGAAGAAGGACATGCAAAGAGGAAAACCAACTTCAAACACACGTGAAAGTATAAAATAGAACATAGCTCCCAATCTACTCATAACCCTGCTTTAATAATTGTTAGTATTTTATATGTGGGGGAATGGAATACAGGCACACCTTATTTTATTGCACTTTGCTTTATTGTGTTTCGTGTATACTGCATTTTTACAAATTGAAGGTTTGTGGTAATCCTGTGTTGAGCAAGTCTATCAGCACCATTTTTCCAAAAGCATTTGCTTATTTCCTGTTTCCCTGTCACATTTTGGTAATTCTTGCAAAGTTTTTAGTTATTCTCATATTTGTTATGGTGATCTGTGATCCTTACTGTAACTATTATATGTTTTGGGACATCACGAGCCACGGCTGTGTAAGATGAATAGTGTATGATGCGACTGCTCCTGCAACCAGCTGTTCCTCATCTCTCTCCCTCTCCTCTGGCTCCCCTATTCCCTGAGGTACAACAATATTGAAATTAGGCCAATTAATAATTCTACAATGGCTTCTAAGTGTTCAAGTGAAAGGGAGAGCTGCAAGTTTCTTACTTTTGATCAAAAGCTAGAAATGATTAAGCTTAGTGAGGAAGGCATGTCAAAAGGCAAGACAGGCCAAAAGCTAGACCTCTTGTGCCAGTTAGCCAAGTTCTGAATGCAAAAAAAAAAGAAAAAAAAGTTCTGGAAGGAAATTAAAAGTGCTACTCCAGTGAACACATGAGTAAGTGAAACAGCCTTATTTAGGCTAAAAGCCTGACTAGATCAGCCACAACTTACCTTAAGCCAAAGCCTGATTCAGAGCAAGGCCCTAACTCTCTTCTATTCTATGAAGGCTGAGAGAGGTGAGGAAGCTGCAGAAGAGAAGTCTGAAGCTACCAGAGGTTGGTTCACGAGGGTTAAGGAAAGAAGTCATCTCTATACCATCAAAGTGCAAGGTGGAGCAGCAAGTGCTGATGTAGAAGCTTTAGCAAGTTACCCAGAAGATCTGGCTGAGATAACTAATGAACTTGAGATAACTTGGCTTAGACAAAACAGCTTGGAAAAAGATGCCATCAAGGACACTCATAGTTAGAGAGGAGAAGTCATTGCCTGGCTTCAAAGCTTCAAAGGACAGACTGACTCTCTTGTTAAGGGTTAATGCAGATGGTACCTTTAAAAGTCAAAGCCAATGCTCATGTACCATTCTGAAAATCTTAGGGCCCTTCAGAACTATGCTAGACCTACTCTGCCCATACTCTGTAAATGCAACAACAAAACTTGGATTATATCACATCAGTTTACAACATAGTTTACTGAATATTTTAAGCCCACGATTGAGACCTACTGCTCAGAAAAAAAGATACCTTTCAAAATATTACTTCTCATTGACGATGCACCTGTTCAAAGAGCCTTGATGGAGATGTACAATGAGATTAATGTTACTTTTATGCCTGCTGATACAACATCCATTTTGAATCCATGGATCAAAAAGTAGTTTTGACTTTCCAGTTTTATTATTTAAAAACTATATTTTGTAAGGCTATAGATGCCTTAGAAATTCCTTTGTTAGATCTGGGCAAAGTCAACTGAAAATCTTAAGGAAAAGATTCACCATTCTAGATGCCATTAAGAACAATCAGAATTCATGGGAAGAGGCCAAAATAAATAGTAACATGAAGTTGGCTACAATCTGCATGGCTGACTTTGAAGGGTTCAAGACTTCAGTGGAAGAAGTAACTGAAGATATAATAGAAGTAGCGAAAGAACTAGAGTTAGAAGTGAAGTCTGAAGTTGTGAGTGACCTGCTGCAATCTCATGATAAAACTTTAATGGATGAGAAGTTACTTTTTACGGATGAGCAAAGAAAGTGGTTTCTTGAGACTGAGTCAACTCCTGGTGAAGGTGCTGTGAAGGTTGTTGAAACGATAGCACACCATTTCTAATATCACATACACTTAGGTGATAAAGCAGGGTTTGAGAGGATTGGCTCCAATTCTGACAGAAGTTCTACTCTGGGTAAAATGATATCCAACAGCATTGTATGCTATAGGAAAGTCATTTGTGAAAGAAAGAATTAATTGATTCACAAACTTCATTGTTGTCTTCATTTTAAGGAATGGCCATAGCCATTCCCACCTTCAGCAACCACCATCCTGATCAGTCAGCAGCCACCAACGTCAAGGCAAGACCCTCCACCAGCAACAGGATTATAACTCACTGAACTTTCAGATGATGGTGAGCATTTTTTAGTGATAAAGTATTTTAAATTAAGGTATGTACACTGTGTTTTCAGACATAATGCTATTGCCATTTAACAGCCTACAGTCTAGTGTAAACATAACTTTTATATGCATTGGGAAACCAAAAAGTCGTGTGATTCATTTTATTGCAACATTTGCCTTATTACACTGGTCTGGAATCAAACTCTCAATATCTCCAAGGTCTGCTTGTATACTTTACACTGCATTGTTCAAAAGGATCCAATTCCCTATATTAAACCTTTTATGGATTGAAAAACGGAGCAGTTTTTGCTTGTTACACTGAATCTTATTGACAGCCATGTTCGAACTAGTTATCTGCTTTCTATTTGAAGAAGTTGGAAAGCTAAAAGCTATATTTCTTAGGCTGCTTTGCAGCTAGGATTCTGGATGTGAATTATACTCTACCTTTAAAATGCACTTCCATGGAATTCGGAAGTTAGGCTTTAGGTGGTAGCTGTCTTCTTACTACTGTGGAGGAAGCAAGTTCTGCCAGATGCAAGTGCTGGCAGTTGTTGGAGTGCGTGTTCCACTGTGGGGGCACCAGCTTCTTGGGAGAGGAGAGCTGGTAGCAGGGGCAGTGGTGGCAGCTGAAACATCTTCATATCCCAGGGATGGCATTAGGACCTTGTGTCTAGTCTAGCAGCAGCCTCCTGACTTTTACTCCCTGAACTTTCTGTTGTTTAAAACAACCCATTTCCCTTGTCCCTTGAGCGATTGTATTAAATCTCTCACTGACTGAAAAACTTGCAGCAGCTTGTTTGTTGCACCAAATCCCAACCCTTATAGTAGCAGTTTACTTATGGAAGTTAATTCAGTTCTAAAGAAGCATGCGAACTCAGAATTTATGTGAAAAAGATGAAGGTTTGTTGAAACCCAAGAAGCATTCTGTGATCTTGAAATGCAAAGAAAAGGTGATGGGAGAATTATTTCCAAATGATTAGGCCATATTGATTAATAAAATTCTCACAGGGCCCCTCAGAAAAGGTATGTTCTGGAGATAAGAATAGACCAGTTGCAGGAGAGCAAGAATGGAACCCTTGGCTGAGGCTCAAGGACTGTGGTTTGGAGAGTATCAATGGGGTGCTTGGTAGTGAGGGTTGCTAAGTTGGATGGATTCCATGTAACATTACTGAAGACATTACCTTGCCCACCTGAATCAATGATGAAAGTCATGGGATGAAAGTGTTTGCACTGCACTGTTAGCAATGTGGACATGCTAAGCCTAGTGTGACTGAGACACTCAAGAACCTTAAACTCATCCAGAGTGAAATGACCCATATGCTGGAGGGCCCAAGGGCGGTCTCCATAACTACCCTGTGTCAAGTTGAAGCAGGACTCAGTTTTTCCTTGAAATCACCATAAAAAATTTATTTGCAGTAAAGCATTCATGAACAATGAAGATTTTACTGATGGTTTCATAGGAGAGACTGAAGATGTGACTTACACGGCAGACTCTAGAGCACTTCACTAGAACAAAGTTGCTTTACACTTCTCTCTTTCCCTAGGTCTTTCACTTGGCCACTAGGCATAAAACTGACTTCTCTCTTACTTTCTAGATGCAAGTTAGAGTCTTAGCGAGTCCACCATAGATACCGGTGGACACCTCTGGAGGTGGACAGAGGAGGGTTGGGGCAGTATGACAGCAGTTGGTTCCTGACATTCGATTAGGATGAGCTCTCCAATCACCTCCTCTAACTTTTATACATGTAAGTCGATTTACAGGGTCATATGGGGTCGCAAAGAGCCGGACACGACTGAGTGACTGATCTGATCTGATCAAGACCTTTGTGAGTTTTTCTCTCCAGCTGTGAACTGAGATAATAGCATTTCAGTCTCATCTCCTCTCTGATCGCCATTCTTTTCAGACTGTGTTAAGTCGCTAGTTGTGTCTGACTCTTTGTGAACCCATGGACTGTAGCCCACTAGGCGCCTCTGTCTATGGGATTCTCCAGGCAAGAATACTGGAGTGAGTAGCCATTTCCTTCTTCAGGGGATCTTCCCGATCCAAGGATCGAACCTGGGTCTCCTGCACTGCAAGCAGATTTTTTACTGTCTAAGCCACCAGGGAAGTACTCTTTTCAGATTATCAGGAAACAATTTCCTGTTTCCTGACAACAAGTGGATAATGGCAGTTGCCTTAAAAAAAAACCAACACCAAAAAACTGCTTCAGTGGTTTTTGTAGGTGAGAAATTGTACTGAGGCTTCAGCTCTGTAAGTCCTGGAGACTCTCAGTTCACCCTGTCAGCAGCCACGGGCAATAGCTTCCTACATAATTGCCACGTAAGTGCTTCAATAATAAAGTTTAAAGTGTCTGCTAAAAAGGGAATTACATAAGCAATATAGTATTTTTCCATTTATAAGTTTATGCCATGTTTAAACTTGTATTTTCTCACTTAATTCACTCAGCACACCTTAAGATAAGTATTATTAGCCATATTTAACAGCTGAAGAATCTGGGGCTGAGAGAGGTTAATTCATTTGTCTGGGCCATAGAGCTAATACTGAACAGAGTCAATCACAGGTCTGAGTTAAAAGTGTGTGTGTGTATACGTGTGCTGTTGGGGGCCAAGGAAGGGACAGAGGAATCACAGTCCCCTCCAGCACTCTTCAATAATGATTCCTTTTTTCAATAGCCAAAACTGAAGGGAAAATGTTAGTTTTACTCTGCAGTTGAGACTATGATGAAAAGACATAATATGGGACAGGGAAACAATATGATGAAATATGTAGAGAAAGCAATCCGTTGTAAGTAAATAATCACTTTACCATAACTGTTAGTTATTATAAAATTAGTGTTATATACAATATTGAAGGCAATTAGAAAACACAGATTAAGAAAATGGAAACACTGTTTTCACTAACCAGAGATTACCCCATTTCCACCTTAATCCACATACTAATACTTCCAGGGCAGTGTATGTATTTACATATACATATGTATTTTAACAGGAGATAATATTGTATGCTGCTGCTGCTAAGTCGCTTCAGTCATGTCCAACTCTGTGAGACCCCACAGACAGCAGCCCACTAGGCTCCTCTGTCCCTGGGATTCTCCAGGGAAGAATACTGGAGTGGGTTGCCATTTCCTTCGCCAATGCATAAAAGTGAAAAGGGAAAGTGAAGTCACTCAGTCGTGCCCAACTCTTAGCGACCCCATGGACTGCAGCCTACTAGGCTCCTCCGTCCATGGGATTTTCCAGGCAACAGTACTGGAGTGGGGTGCCACTGCCTTCTCCATATATAATATACATATTATACAATATACATATAATATACATATGTATATCCATATACAATATAATATTGTATACCTTGTTAACTGAAAGGAGCTAGTTACAAAACAATTTCCATATTTCTTTGACAATAAATTTGCTTGCTGGCTCCCCCACCAAACTATGTGTATATGACCGCTCCACCTCTGCTAGGCCTGCCTCCAAGCTCGCTTTCTTCCTTGTAATGGTAGAATCTGTCTATGTTCTTTTCACAATAGCATCTTATCTGTGAGTAAAATTTTTCATTTCTTCTTCAAAGGATAAAAATAAAAGGCCATGGGATTTAAACAAGAATTTAGAATTACATTAAATATCATAAATTCTTTATCTGAAGCCCAAACTGTGTGTATGCACACACATATGCATGCACATGTACTGTGTGTTAACAAGATGGAGATAAATGACGAATGTGTGATCTGGTATTAGGATTCTGCCTCTCTTTGTATGGTTTCTGAAATTACAATTCTGTTCGGTGATAATTAATATGAGAAATGATGACTTAGTACCCCCACCCAAGATCTGACATTATTACCTCTGGATTGTTACCTAAAAGAGATTCATCTATATCAGCATTATTTGGAAGTAGGGCTAAGCATAATTCCCGTATTGCAGGTCCTTAAACAACAACATCCTGCTACTTTCTTTTATCAGTCCCTGAAAGGTTGAGCTAAGTCTTGTTGTATGGGACAAACTTCTCTCTGGAAGGTGAAGTCAAGGTAGCGTCACCACTGGTCTTTCTGATATTCTACTTTACACACTGTTTTTCTTCCTGGAACATAGAACCCTGCTTTGTTAGGCTTTATTGGTGGAAAAATTATCTCCAAAATTTGTTGTTGGTGGGAAAAATGTGCTATGGAAAAATTTTTTCAAGTTAAAAGTCATAGCATGTATACCACCTGAGGATTATCAGGCTTAATAAATGGTGTGTTTATGCAGAGTAATTGACAGCTGATACTCTTTATTGTATTTTCAAAGATATAACTACTGATCTTTTTTTAAACTATGTATGAAGCCTGTCAACTAGTCTTACAATTTTTTCTTGGAGTCTTCCTATTTTATCGCATTCCAATTCTTTACAAATTAATAAAGATAACAATGGGGAGAAGATTAGACCTAAGTATTGGGGGTTTCCCAATGAGTAAACTGACATATGTGCAGTTGGCCAGAAAAGGCAATAAATGCACAGCATGTGCAAGGTCCAGATGAGGGGCTTGACCTTGGGTCCTCCGACTCCAGGGTCAGGGCTCTTTGCCCCACTATGCGGTGATTTGCTGTTGTCAGTTCTTTAAGTCTGCGGCTACAATTGAGTGCTTGGTAATGATGAAAAGTGTTGAAATACGTTCTTGGGGGTGCTTGTGAAACTGCCTTCCACATGTTGTAAAGACTGGGTATGTTTTTTAGAGCAGGAGTAGTTTGAGGTCTGAACTCATGCTGGGGTGCGGTGGGCAGGAGGGGCTGAGGGTCACGAGATTCATCTCTGTCCTTTCCAAATATTACAACCTGTTAAATGTGACACATAACTCAACCCAGTGAGAAATCTGTTTCCTCAATGGGGGCTGAACAGATACAATCTTCCCTCCCCTCTCAGAAAAGAAACCACACACTTTAGGGAGTAGGTAACATTTTACAAGTAAAGACTTAGTTGAAAAGGAACACCTAGTTAAAAGATCAAATGATTTTGATGGTTGTTTCTCTTTGACAAAATTCACAAGGAGCTGAGAAGCCACAGAATAAGAGAACTGAAAAAGTGACTCCAATCTAGACTAATGTGGGTTGTTTAGTATTTACTTCTGTCAGTACATTAATCATGTCTTATTATATTTCACGCTAAAGTTATACTAAAAAAAAAAAGCCCTAATGATAACATTGATGCATTGTCCTTCCTTGTGAGTATAAAGACTTAATTTGATGAATAGAAGTTAAGAAAATGTTTAATCTTCCATTATTGTATAATGATTGAGATTCATCCATCTGTTCTACAATAATAATAATTTATCATGAATGAGCATACTTATAAAATTATGGAGGCATATGACAGAAATTGGCTTCTTTTTCCTAATTCACAAATGTTGACTTTACCCTCTTTTAACTGACCTATGCTTTTATCTTTAAGATTATTCATTATATTTCAGATTTCCCCCACCCACACCTTTCAATGTTCTCATTAATTCTTCTTGGAGGGACTGGAAAATAGAAGAGGACAGAGACTTGTCAACATCTCAAGCACTAAATTTTCTCATTTCTATTTAGCAGCCCTGGAGCAATTTATCTATTTCCTTTATTTCCCATTTAGTGTCCTTGGAGGTTTTATAAAGAACATTTGAAAGCTGGTTTTCTATCTAGCTAACCTTGATCTGATGTTTTGAATTAGGAATAAAGTTTTTGGAGTTGGGGCGGCCTACAGAGAAGATGTGAGTGTATAGTTGAGGTAAGTCAGGGTAGTACATTGGGTTTTCATCATGCAATATATTCTTCAAGTTCTCATTTTAACCTTGAGAGAGCGCAGAGAGATTGAGATAGTGGACAATCCTACAGAACTATTTTGGCAACTTTGTTGTCTATATAGAGAGGGAGTTCTTTCCTTGAGCTTAAGCAGGAACTAAGAGATGGAAAGGCATGATAGAGTTAACAGTCATCTGAGTGGAGGAACAAACAGTCCTTTAGGGAAATCACCAATGAAGTTAGATGGAGAGGTGTTGGGACATCCCTGGGGAGAGAGGAAATACCTGGAAGGAATGAGATCTATTGGCAGAGGAGTGATTCTGTCTGGATACTGAGGATTTAATTTAACTTGGAAAAGTTTCAGTTCTATGAACAAGTGGATTTTAGGTCAGAAAGAACTTCCTAGGGGGGGAAAAATGCTTTTCCTGAAAACCAAGCTACTCCAGGATTGGATAATGAAAGGTATCAATGGTCATAAAGAAGCTTATATGGCAGCATAATTTGAGGAAAAGGCCAGCTGACCTGCAAGCTAAGTTATGAGAGCCATAAAAGAGAGCACGTGTGCCAAAAACCCAGGGAATTAAAAAAATTCAAATGCACAAAATGTCCAGGTGATTAAAAAAATCCTGTATCCATGTGCCTTTCATGGTAATATTTGCTATATTTGTTTCAGATCTCCTTTTTAAGTCATACAGATACAGTTAAAACCTCTTTCTGGTCCTTTTTGATTAGGTTCCCCTATACAGAGATAGCATTCTTGTGAAATCAGTGTCCATTCTTCCTTCTTGTGTTTTTGTCCTCTTATTGGGTGTGCACATACCTGGAGAGAGTCTTCACTTCCACATAAATGATATCATGCTGTACACACACCCTTCAGAAACTTGCCTTTTTTTTTTTAAAGTCAGCATCGTTCCTAACATTTATTCGTGTTGAAATATACAGCTCAGTTTATTTAAACTGCTGTATAGTATATTGTGTGAATATATCACGATTTATTTGTCCGTCTCCCTATTGATGAATTAGGTTGTTTCCAGTATCTGGCTGTTAAAGCCAATCCACAGTGAACATATTTCTGCATGTCTTCTTGGGCATTTATGTAAGATTCTTTCCTAAGTTGTATCTGTTAGTAGTGGAATATGGGAATCATAAGGTATGTAAATATTTGAGTTTTCTAGATATTGCCAAATTGCTCTCCAAAATGCTTCAGCTGCCTTTTACTCTTTACCAGCAGCACATTTCCATTTTGTTACATCCCCCACTTATAAACTTTTTTTGTCAATTGCTGTAGTTTTCTGAAATTTTTAATATCATAAAGAGGCCTGAATGGCCTCTCAAGGTCCTTTTAGGTCTGAAAGTGAAAGTAAAAGTCATTCAGTTGTGTCTGCTTCTTTGTGACCCCGTGGACTATACAGTCCATGGAATTCTCCAGGCCAGAATACTGGAGTAAGTAGCCTTTCCCTTCTCCAGGGGATCTTCCCAACCCAGGGATTGAGCCCAGGTCTCCCACATTGCAGGCAGATTCTTTACCAGCCGAGCCACAAGGGAAGTCCAACAATACTGGAGTGGGTAGCCTATCCCTTCTCCGGCAGATCTTCCTGACCAGGAATTGAACCGGGGTCTCCTGCATTGCAGGCAGATTCTTTACCAACTGAGCTATCAGGGAAACCCCTCTTTTAGGTCTAAGAATTATTTATTCCCAACACAGAATTATATCCCACTATGACTCTTCTGGATGAAATTGCTGTTTTATTAGTGATTAACTTATATTGTTGCCTAGTACTGTGCCCATCTCAGACTTCTCAGTGCTGATATTCCTGAAATTCCGGGTGTTACAAAAGTAAGAAATTATCATTGCCAAATTTTAAGGCCAGGTGCACTCAGGGAATTTACAGTACAGTAAGTATGAATAACCCCTGCCACATGGGCCAAGAAATAGGTATACCATCTAGTGCAAGACAAAACATATTTTTCATGGGGTACCTGGACTGTCGTGAGAGGACTCGGGGGAAGTTAAGGAGCCAGCCACTCTCTTTACTTTCTGGGAATATAGTGGGCTCTGGCAGCCTTCTCTTCTAGCCCTGAATCTAGTCATCTTACCCATCACTACAGGACAAAAAGGGAATTTCAAGGGTTTTACAGACTTGGAACAGACCCCAAACCTACTAACTTACCACATGACTGCAACAATTTCTGAATTCATTCCTCCCGGGATGGGAGACTGGTGCTCTATGAAGTGACATCCGAAAGAAAGACAAGTCTCTAATACACCATAATAAATTTGAGAAAAGATGGTGAACTTGAGAAAGCAGACCTGAGGTTAAACCAACACATTTATTTTATCAAACAGCTAGCAAAACTACTGTTTTGCAACTAGAAACTATTTGTTTGGACTCACTGAATTAATTAGCATCTAGTAACGTATATTTTGGAGAAGGCAATGGCACCCCACTCCAGTATTCTTGCCTGGAAAATCCCATGGACGGAGGAGCCTGGTAGGCTGCAGTCCATGGGGTCACTAGGAGTCGGACACAACTGGGTGACTTCACTTTCACTTTTCACTTTCATGCATTGGAGAAGGAAATGGCAACCCACTCCAGTGTTCTTGTCTGGAGAGTCCCAGGGACGGGGGAGCCTGGTGGGCTGCCGTCTCTGGGGTCGCACAGAGTCGGACATGACTGAAGCGACTTAGCAGCAACGTATATTTATTGTAATAGAAGGCTGCAATCATATGAAAAATAAAGAAGTAACACAGCACACAAGAGTTAGGTCAAAATAACCTAACTTCCACCAGAGGTTGAGTTATAGAATTCCTAGCCCCTATGGCTCTTCCCAGGTGGTTCTGCGGGAGCAACCTGCCAGAGAACTTTGCTTCCTTGTACTTCCTTGGTAAACTAGCAAGCTGAAATAAAAGTTGCTCAGTGAAAATGAGTAAAAGGGTGTGGCTGGAGAAACTCTTAGAAGTAGATGAATTATCTTACAGTGATTTATTGAAGAGAGAAACGGAGGGCACATTTTCTCCAAGGAGCCTCACTTTTTAACACCTTTCTAGCTCAGCTCCGTTAAGAACTAGGAACATTCATCCAGCATCAGGACAGGCTTCAGAACTTAAAAGGCTCCCTGCTTTATAGTATGGAGACAAGGCGATCACCAGTCTGTGGAGCTGGAAGGTGGTAACTCATGGAGACTCATTCCAGGTCTTTTAATCTCTCATAGGATTATACAGCTTGCTTCCTCTCTCCACCTCAAACTCATAGAACTACTTTACAACTTAAGTTTATTAAGTAATAGCTAATATTTAAGCAGCATTTTATATATGCTTGGAAATTATGTACATGAACTCCTTTAACTTTCACAACCATCAGTACATCTCTTTTGCTGATGGGGAAACTGAGGCACACAGATCGGTTGAAAAACTAAAGTTCATACAAGTTGTCAGCAGAGCTGGGATTTGAAACTGGAGCTGAAGTCTGTTCTCAACCACTGCATTATACGGCCCCTCATTTAAAGCATTGTGTACGGCCTTTTCCCAGCTTTTTTACAAATAAAAAGCAGGCAGATGTGCATTTGCATTGCAACTGGAGTGACCATTCCCACTTGGTTCCGGTTATCTTTTAACCATTTTAATAACCCAACTCCTCAAACAGAAAAATCAGGTTCAAAAGAGGTTGTCATATCCTGTTTACTTTAACAGATAAAATATAATTTTGGCAATGCTCTTTTGATGTAAACACAAAAACATTGAAAGAGTAAATAAGCTATCAGGCCAACCAAACAGTAATTATTTCGACATTAAACAAGATATCCATCTGCTTTCCCAAGTAAATAATCTCTGACAACATCTAAAAGACAACAAGACCACGGAGCATTTAGGGCACTAATGTATGCACTACACGGGGATAAAAGAAGCAAATGCTGGTGGATCAAAGGGGGCCCCGAGCGATGAGTAATGTAACACTCATCTCAAATTAAACAGCCATCTCCATGATGTGATGCAGGGTTGTCGACCCCACTTTCTTCAGCAGCTGGAAGAAGAGAAGCAGTTTTTCTGGGAGAAGGAGAATCGGGGAGGAGCAGGACAGAGATGGCCAGGGGCAGAGGAGGGGAAACAGAGGAGGTCATCTTTCTGTTCAGGCTCCTACCCTGCACCACCAGTGGGTGAGGATCCACCCATCTGGCCCCACTCCAGTGTGATGGCCTTGCCAGCCTTCACCTTAACCCGTGGGTGCCTGAGCTCTGGAGCAGTAGCGTCTAAATTTGGGGAGTCTTTGAGAATGTGGTGAAAATATTAGAGCATCTACAGAGAGAGATATATAACTGAAAATACGAACATTTGCACCTAATTTCAAAGACGCAAGTATTCATTGTGGCGCACCCACATACTCCAAGCCACTGGGAGCGGCTTCACAGATCCCAAGAAAACAACCCCAGTTTTAGAAATTGTTCGGCCGGTCAAATAATGCTGACGGAGCACCTAACTTGTGCTTGGCACACGATGGATATAAAGCAATGTCAAATACTACTCTTCCTACTAAGAGCTTATGAATTTATGGCTGATTTTCAAGACAAGCCCACAGAATAGAGATTGAGTAAACATTATTCTTAGTGATAATCTTAGCGAAACTTTATCTAGCACTGACTCTGGGCAACTACTTTAAAAACAAGCGTCAGTGCTTCTCAGACTTCAGTGGTGTCAGAATGACCTGGGGAGCTTATTAAAGCACAGATTCTAGGGCCTGCCTCCCAGAGTTTCTGATTTAGTAGGTCTGGGATGAAGCAGGATTTGCATTTCTAACAAGTTTTCAGGCTGTACTTGTGTGCTCTATCTTATGATACAGATTCTATTATTATTCCCAGTTTGTAGATGAGGAAGCCTGAGCCCAGAGAAGTGAAAAAACTTGTTCAAGTTCAGATAGCTGATAAGAGGCAGAGACAGAATTGAGAGGCAGGCAGTTTGGTTCCAAAGAAGGGACGTCTCAAGGAACCTCATAATAAGGCTTCCAGACCTAATGTGGTGTCCGTTGCAATGACTCAACTCTGCCACTGTAGCACAAAAGCAGCATTAGCAATACTTATGAATGGGTATGGCTATATTCCATAAAACTTTAGTTACAAAAACAGGTGCCTGGCGCATGGGCTATAGCTTGCTGACCACTACTCTTGAGCCATATGCTTTTTAAGCCTTAAATGTGAAATGTCAGTCTCAAAGGATTGTTTAAAAAAACAGGAATGCACATTAAGTGCCTAGCGCAGTGCCTGACATATATGAATCAAAACCTGTTTGCCTTCATGATAATTACTGAAAATTCTCAAAGTCACAAGGAAGTGGTTCACTTCTGAAATCTTCAAGCCTGGAAATCTATAGATTGATACTGCTGGCCCATAGGATCCCTGCTCCAGGTTCCAGCACTCACAGGGCCCCTAGATTCTGTTTTAGATTCTGCTGCTGGTCCCTAGAGAGAGCAGTCCACTCCAATGGATGCATGAGAACTGCTTGACTGTTGCACAAATAATGGAGGATGACACAGAATCACAGAGCCACCAGCTTTGGAGGTCTGGAGTTGGGAGTGGGTTGTAGAAGAACTGGAAGGAAATTCAGGAAAAGGATTGGATGATAAGGAAAGGTAGGGAATCAGTACCATGAAAGGTATTCAGTTCAGTTCAGTTCAGTCGCTCAGTCGTGTCCAACTCTTTGTGACCCCATGAATTGCAGCACGCCAGGCCTCCCTGTCCATCACCAACTCCCGGAGTTCACTCAAACTCATGTCCATCAAGTCAGTGATGTCATCCAGCCATCTCATCCTCTGTCATCCCCTTCTCCTCCTGCCCCCAATCCCTCCCAGCATCAGAGTCTTTTCCAATGAGTCAACTCTTAGCATGAGGTGGCCAAAGTACTGGAGTTTCAGCTTTAGCATCATTCCTTCCAAAGATTATTGATGTACAAATCATATGTTTCTTCTTGTAACAGGATTCTCCAAATACCCAGTTCATTTGAACCACACAGAGGGTCCCCTTTGTCAGTTAGAAATGCTCCTGTGAAGGGCCCCACTCTAAGGAGAGTCCAGGAAAATCCATCTCACTTGACAGTCTTTATCATCTTATTAGTAGAAGTCAGTCCTCCATAAGGTGCAGCAATCACACAGAAGTATAAAGACCTTGGGCATCTATATTCACGCATGATAATCATTGCTAAGCACTTTTAAAGCTCTTGTTCCCTTATGCTTGGTTCCTCATCTTTAAAATGGAGATGATAGTACCTATACATGGGTGTTCTGAGGGTTAAGTGTGAAACACTGAAAACGGTGTCTGATAGATTGTTAGTGCTAAACATTATTTGGGGGGCTTCCCAGGTGACCCAGTGGTAAAGAATTTGTCTGCCAATGCGGGAGATGCAAGAGAGGAAGGTTCAGTCCCTGGATTGGGAAGATCCCCTGGGGCAGGAAATGGCAACCCACTCCAGTATTCTTGCCTAGAAAATCCCATGGACAGAGGAATCTGGCAGGTTATAGTCCAAGGGGCAGCAAAGAGTCAGAAATGACTGAGCACACAACACACACGAGTTGTTATTATCTCTATTTTCCAGACATGAAAAGTGAGGCGTGTGAGTTTGATTCTCCCTAACCCCAGTGGTGGCAGCTAGAAAGTACAAGCTCCTGACTGCTGGTTGGGATCTTTTCTCATCGGCCCAGAACCAAAATATTTTCCCTTTAATCTCCAAGGCCTCTGGGAAACTCTGAGTAGGGTCTTCAGGGGTCACCTTCCTAACTCAAGTGTTCTCGTTCTTTGCGAGCCTTCTTACAGTGAAATCCAGCGTCCCAATTCACCATGGATGTGTGAGGAATCGCCAGACTGTTGGGACAGGTGTCAGGAAGTGGGCTTTGAACATTTTTACAGATATCCTTCCCTCGAACTTGGGTAAGTGAATTAAACTGAGCAGAACAAACTGTCTGTTTCTTCCCTGTCCTCTGCCGGCACAGGAAGCAGGGGCTATAATTCACGGAAAGAGGGGTATGCACTGTGATGGGTTCGAGGCCTCCCGCTCCCACATTATATGAATGCGCTACACGCACTTTGCGTTACAAGTACTTTCATGCTTATTATCTCATCAGTCTTCATTATAACTGATGAAACTGATGCTCTACAAATCAGGAGCCAGAGGCTCAGTGACAAGCCCAGGGCTGTTTCATGGGCAGAAGACTCAAAGCCAGCCTCCTACACCTACAATCAGACAGGGTCGGGTATTGGGGCTATCGGGGTGGGCCGGCCAGAGGGAGGGGTATCTGCTGCTGCTGCTGCTGCTAAGTCTCTTCAGTCGTGTCCGACTCTGTGCGACCCCATAGACGGCAGCCCACCAGGCTCTCCCATCCCTGGGATTCTCCAGGCAGGAACACTGGAGTGGGTTGGCATTTCCTTCTCCAATGCATGAAAGTGAAAAGTGAAAGTGAAGTCGCTCAGTCCTGTCCGACTCTTCGTGACCCCATGGACTGTAGCCTACCAGGCTCCTCCATCCATGGGATTTTCCAGGCAAGAGTACTGGAGTGGGGTGCCATCGCCTTCTCCGGAGGGTATCTGAGGTTCTAGGTATTGTGAAGACCTGGAAAGCCAGGGAGTCCAGCCCTGGGGTGAATAGAGTGCGGGAGGGTGAATAGAGCGCGGGAGGCCAGCTGCCCTTAACGGGGCCTCCTTTGTACTCGGCAGGTGTTGAGCCTGGCCTGTGTCTAGTCTGCATCTAGAAGCTTTACGGGATTAGACCATTGGGCCTGACTCATTTTCTTTTTCTTGAAAGAAGAGGTAAGGAGAAAACCCCAAATGTGGTTGGATTCAAAATAGCAGATGGGGCAAAATAGCTCCCTCTCGTGGCTATTTCTAGTAGTGGCCATCAGTGAGTGTGTCTGTGTGTGGACTGTAGCCCGCCAGGATCCTCTGTCCGTGGAATTCTCAGGCAAGAATACTGGAGTGGATTGCCATTTCCTCCTGCAGGGGATCTCCCGACCCAGGGAATGAACCCGTGTCTCTTGCCTCTCCTATACTTGTAGTCTAGTAGTGGCAGCGGCAGCAAAATCAGCCCCCAAAATAGTTTTTGATAATGTGATTTCCGTGGGAGAGAAGAGCCAAAATGTTCAATGTTCTTCCTCGTATTGACGTTGTTATATCTGTCATCCCTCTACTGATGGCCTTGTATCTCACTCACACACACACCTCCTATATACCTACTATTTATTTTGCTCTTTAACTCCATGCCAGAGACTGCAATCATTAAGTTTTATTACTGTGGCATTGTTAAAACCATTAAACATTTGGGAGAAACTGAGGTTCAGAAACCTCAAGTGAGTTTATCAAAGTCACACTGCTTGTTAGTGGTAGAGCCTGAATTCAAACTCAAGTCTGCCTTCAGATCCCAAACTCGTCCCCATTTCTGCCTATCACAGCATGCTTCGCCATTGATGTCTGCCACTGCTGCTGCTGACCGCGACACAGCGTTGTTCAGCACCGTGACTACACAGCAGGGTCACTAAGACGCTTGGAAAGCACATGTTCCTAGTTACCCTATTTCACAGGCTTTTTGAGAGATTAAATGAGTTAAAATATGTTAAATGTCCCAAATAGCGTCTCCTTAGGAGCTAATATTACAAAAATAACAATTATTAAAATACAGAAAAATAGAAAGGTATGTCACTTATAATGTCATTACCCAAAGACAACCAACTTTCGTCATGTTTTTCCCTATTTTTTTCTGACAGTTGTGATCATGTTGCAAATATAATTTTGGCATTTTTAACTCAATATTAAATTGTAAGCACTTTGCTATTAAAACAGCTCATAAACCTAATCTAAATGGCTATATAATGATTTACCATGTGGCTGTGCCATGACTTTTTAAGAATTGTTTTCATATTTACTTATTAAATAATTATTTTCCACATTGAGGTTGTTTGCAATCTCAATTATTGTTAAGTACTGCCATAAAGAAGGCTGAGCACCAAAGAATTGATGCTTTCAAACTGTGATGCTGGAGAAGACTCTTGAGAGGCCCTTGGACTGCAAGGAGATCAAACCGGTTAATCCTAAAGGAAATCAACCTTGAATATGCATTGGAAGGACTGATGCTGAAGCTGAAACTCCAATACTTTGGCCACCAGATGCAAGAAGTGGACTCATTGGAAAAGATCCTGATGCTGGGAAAGATTGAGGGCAGGAAGAGAAAGGCGCAACAGAGGATGAAATGGTGGGATGGCATCACTGATTCAATGCGCATGAGTTTAAGCAAACTCTGGGAGATAGTGAAGGACAGGGAAGTCTGGCGTGCTGCAGTCCATGGGGTTACAAAGAGTCGGCCATGACTGAGCAACTCCACAACAACAACAACTACTTCTACTGTTGTGGATGTTTTCCTTTGATATCCTTTCACCAGCACATTCTCCACCATCCGTGTGAACTTCTTGAGGCCGAGGACCAAAGTAAGGTCTTGAGAATACATGTAAGGATATTTCCTTTCAACCGAATACTGATTTGATATATCATGTGTCCAAGATCCCTATGAAAAATTAGAAGCAAATTAGTGAAATTGTAGTTGAAATTTTAATGGAAGAACATGGGAGGATAAGGGTGACTCTTCTCCAGCCACAGCTGATCCTTACTTGGGAATCAGCAGTTCCCTAGTCTTGGCTCCACACATACCACCCTGGGGTCCTTGGAATGCCACTGAGGAGATGGGGGATTTGGACTTGGACTCAGCAAAATCATTCATGACCCCATCATATGGATCAGATCAAAGTTGGCCAGGTGAAGGGCTACATGTCTCCAGTTTCATTCTTGTGCTCAAGTCCAGAAGAGGGCTCTCTGGGTGGAGTCACAACCCTGGGCTTCCTCAGGGAGCAAGGAGGTCATTTCCAGGCTGAGCCCTTAGTCGCTGTGAGAACTCAATCCATTTAGCATGATCCATAACACAAAATATGCAGGGACCGTGACACAAGAGAAAAGAGAACAGAATAAGAGAAGTATCAGAAAGACCATGGTACTGTGGGAAACAAGAGTCCCAGATACAATGACAAGAAAATTTTAAACTCAGCATTGAGCAAGTATTTTATTTTATTGTTGGAAACAGTGAGGCTTTCTGCTTTTCTCCAAAAATGACCCAATCATGCTTTAAGTTAGAGAGTCACAGGAGTTAAGGTGAAATTTAATATATTAAGGAATCAGTGTGGCAGAGACTGATAATTGGCCCCTTGTTAGTCCTTTTACAACAACAGAGGTCCTGATTTTTAGCTGGGTATATGATTTCCAAGAATAAAGACTCTATTTCTTATCCTTCTTTGCAGCCAGCTGTGGTCTTATGTGCTGGTAAATGAAGGTGATGTGTACCACTTTGAGGTCGTACCCTGAGAGGGGAGGGGCTGGTCCTTCCTGTTGACTAGGACGCAGTGATGATAGTGATGGTCCACCTTGAACCATGTGGATGAGACACTTTGGACCATGAGGTCCTTGAGATGCTGGGGCAACAATATAGAAGGAACCTGTGGTCCCAGCACTATGGAAACACCATACCCACATTGGACAACTAATCCCAAACTGTTACATGTCTCATGACAAATTAATATCTTTCTCGCTTAAGGCATTATAATCATGGGTTTCTGTTACAGCAGTTGAGGTGGGCTGATGGGGGCTGCTGGGTGCTCCAAGGAAATAACAGATATTAGACAGATACTCTAGACAGATGGACATGGATCTGAATTCTGGCTTACTAACTTACTAGCTTTATGACCTTGGGCAAGGTGCTTAAATCTGGGAGGGTGGGGTCTAACCTTCCTTGTGTGTATTAATAAAATGCCAAGAATTTCAGCTTCCTTGTTAAGTGTTAAGAGGAGTCAGATAAAATATGCAAAGGGCCCAGTGACTACTGATTCTCTTTCCTGAAATCACATGTCAAATGTGGCCACCATTCTTCCTACACGTAAAGCTACCTCTGATTACCAAGAATATGTATGAATAGAGCTTACTTGAAAGCTTCCAAACAGATCTGCTCTCTTAAATTTTAACAATTTATAACAACACTTAAATGGCTGTCGCCCTGATGGAGGTTATCCTTCCAATGTTCTCATGGGATATGGATAATTTGGATAATGTACTGGAATTGGAACTTTTTTCCTTTTTTAACCATATCTCTGTTTTGTCTTCATTTTTTCCCTTTAGCTAGTAAAAGATCAAAATTAATTAAATCTTTTGATGTATCAGGATAGCTCTTAGAGTAACTGTTAAGATAAGGACACTGAACTTTTCTACATGATTGTAGCTCTATAACCTCAACACAGATTTAATGCCATGTCTTTTAGCCTCTGGGAGATTAATTACTGCACCAAACGCTACCAGGCTGACTGGTTTCTTGCCTGAAGAGTGGGAACATGAGTCTGCTCTTTTACAGGGTTGTATCTGAAAGCCCTGAGCAGGACTCTGACCAGGCATGAGGCCTCAGGGGGTCTTCACACCCTAGCCTTCTCCCCACCCAGACTCTGGTTGGTGCATGGGTCTGGACAAACCATAGTTAGAAATGGGGACAGTGGTGCTTGCCTCCACTTTCTAGCCTGCAGGAGAATGATGGTGAGTGTGGAGTCTGGTAAGCTTGCTGTCAGGAAGGTGATATGTTGCTATACCAGGGTCTCCTGCCATTTCTCTCGCTTTGAACTCAGAGTATTTTCATTTACTTTGAAGTAGGAGACACGTAACACTGGAAACCTGTCTTTTACTCTAATATGGTGTGGATGCTATTTTAATTCACCCCAGAAAGCTCCTGTGGGCTTATGAAGCGTAATTCTGGGTTCCACTGCTCTCCCAGCAATGGAGTTCTTTCAAAAGGACCTGTCAACTTTTCATTTACAACAATGAAACAAAATGGATGAAAGCTGGATGGTTTTTGAAGCCTTTATGGTCTTTTCCTACCAATTGTTAGCACTCTGGCTGGCTTGCACGTGTGGGATTCTCATACAATGCATTTCATTTCTGTTGACAAACACTGACTATTTTAAGGACCCTATGCAAAGAAAAAACTGATGCTCACTCTGCTCAGGATCCATTTTCTATTTTCATGGCTTCAGTTCAGTTCAGTTCAGTTCAGTTGCTCAGTCGTGTCCGACTCTTTGCGACCCCATGAATCGCAGCACGCCAGGCCTCCCTGTCCATCACCAACTCCCGGAGTTCACTGAGACTCACGTCCATCGAGTCAGTGATGCCATCCAGACATCTCACCCTCTGTCGTCCCCTTCTCCTCCTGCCCCCAATCCCTCCCAGAATCAGAGTCTTTTTCAATGAGTCAACTCTTCGCATGAGGTGGCCAAAGTACTGGAGTTTCAGCTTCAGCATCATTCCCTCCAAGGAAATCCCAGGGCTGATCGCCTTCAGAATGGACTGGTTTCATGGCTTACTGACTCCAAATAAAGATGCAAAAGGAGCTTGGAGGGACAATGCACATCAGATTGTGTTTCCAATGAAAAGAACTTGACAATCACAAACATTTCGAAGCTTCATCTAAGGCTGCATTTGTGTACATCGGTAGTATCCCACACCATCAAATTTCAGGACAGCAAATGAAGGTGGATGTCCCATGACGTTTGTTGAAGTGGGACGTGACTAACCAGAAATATTTTAGGGGCTATTACAGTAGGTCAGACCTCAGATTTGAATGACTTTGGGTATCTGCAAATAACCTTTCATTTTGGCAGGAAGGTGGCTCTTTAAGCGTGTGTTGAGGCCTGCAACCAGAGGCAGATTTACTGTGAAGCCAAGTAGACTTTAGCAGTGTGGTCACATGGTTGCGCTTTTGAAAATTTTGCATAAATAAATAAATAGAAATAAATCTGTTTCCCCTCTGACTTTCTTCCCATTGCACTTGTCTTTGAATTGGGTAGTGTTGGGATGACTGCAGAGATTTGGGGTTCTGGTAAAGAGAAGGTGAATAAAGTTGGGGATGCATTTATTTTGGGTTTAGAGAGATACGTTTATGTGGTTTGCAGTCACTTCTGTGTACAGTTAAGTTATTTTTAGTCATTCTGGTGATGGAATGACTTCTAGGAATACTTCTGCTGCCCACTGGGCTGACATATCCAGCTTTGAAATGAATGTGCAGGGCCAGAAGTTGGATCATGATATGAACGTACTATAGTGCCAGACACAGATGCTAGGTGGGTGGTGGTGGAGAGGCATGATCAGAAGTGCCTTAGGAAAACCAGATGTGAAAATATTTGAAGGGAGAGTTGGTTTTCATTAAAGCTGAGTCAAAATAGAAGTTCTTCCTGTCAGAGATATTCTTGATTATGTAGTGCATAATTATAAATGCACCATACAATTTCTCTTTTTATGAGACTTCAAATTTATTAGTATTCCTGAGGGTAGGGAAGAATCTGTAGCTATACCACTACCAGTGAATTCATCCCTAGGTGAGGCTGCATGTAGCTTTAAATACTGGCTCTTAAAATACCGGTGTAGACTGCACTGCTAAAATCTGGTGGTTCCAGAAAAAGGCAGAGAAAATTGTCCCTGATTCAACAAACAGGCAGAAAAATCAAGAAACAAAGCTCTACATGTTCAAGTCAATGTGTGTTGTAGAAGCATAAAATTTGAGTTACACTATTACACTTCAATAGCAGGTAGTGGCAATTAAAAAATTACATTTTAATTGTTCTTATGCATGACTTAAGGTGAATATCGTATAATTTTCAGAATATGCCACTAAAAATATTGAAAAAATAGAGGTGTATCACAAGATTAATTATAAATATATATGTATTTTTCTGGACTTTATGATGTTTGTGGTATTAGTTAGCTTTTAAAAATTTTAACTTTTTTTCATTCCAAATAAAAATCCATGTTTGTACTTCATTTGTGTCGATAAATTTGTTTTTCTTTCTTGAAGAAGGCCCATCAACTTGTATAAACTTCAGACCCCACAGATTTCGCCCTGTTTGCAACACAGGAAGATGTGTACTAGTCACAGTTACACGTGGCTTTACAGTATCCTGCATCTTTATCATTGGTTAACATTTTTTAGTGCATTTGACATTCTAAAGAATTTGACTGGAATCAAAGAAAGTAATCTCCATACCTCCACATCCCTAACATCTTTAAAAAAAACTGATTCCACAGCTCACTTGTTAAAGTTTTAGATCCATCTTTCCCTAAAGCTGCCTTCAAGGGAAAGACTTATCACATCCCTGAAGCCAGGAGGTGGCATTTATCTTGCTCTCTCATGACCTTTCCTATACAATTACCAGTCCACCTTTTTGTAAAAGCTCCTCCCTTTCTGAGGTTCATACTGCCTAGCACTTCCTGAGTGAAAATTACTGAGCTCTCCACTTACACTCTCAGTCAAAGACTCTGGCCAACTTACTGTAAACCTAGAATATTTCAACATCCATATAAACACACTCAACAGCCTAGCTGTCTTGTTAAAGTGGCTGCTCACCACCCACTTAATGGCTTAAAATAACAGAAATTTATTCTTCCACAGTTCTGAGGCCAGAAATCTGAAATCAGTGTCACTGGACTGAAATCAAGGTATTGGTAGGGCCACACTTCCTCTGGAGGAACATGTGGGGAATGCATACCTTTATGTCCCTTTAGGGGAACATCTATTTCTATCTTCTTTTATCTTCTAGAGGCTGCCAGCATTCCTTGGCTTTGGGCTATGTCATTCCAACTGCCTTTGTGGTCATACTGCATCCTTCTCTTCTGAGTGGGTAAAATCTGAAAGCATTTAGGGCCCGCTCACATAACCCAGGAAGATCTCTTCATCTCAAGATCCTTAACTTAATCACATTTTAAGGACTGTACTCCCTATCTTTTTTTTTTTTTTTTTTTTTTTGCCACATAAGGTGACATTCATAGGTTCCAGGGATTAGGATGTGGATGTCTTTTGGGGACCATTTTTCAGATTGCCACACTAATGTGGCACTTTTGGAAATTTCCCTCTCCATGCCCCTCTGTGAACTGTTCCAGTTCAGCCACCTACTTCTTGGACGACATACTCTGAGGACTGTCATACCCCAGAACTGCTCTGTGTTAGAGAACTGACCACAGTCTCCTTCCTTCTCGGCCACAACCCTATCTCCTGTGCAATCTGTATTTTGATCTCAGAGACTTATGGCTGCTTGAATCCTCAATTTCTTCTAATCTTTCAACCCTCTTCTCATGTCTCTTCCTTCCTACTCAGCCTGGACACTCCAGGTGACTGAAAACCTAGCACTTTTCTCTTTACTTGTGGTGTTTCAGAGCACTATTCTAGAAAGATCTCCCTTGAGCCTGGATTCATGAGACTGTTGACATGCCTGGCTTCTTCTGTTGAGTTGTTGTGGAAGGAGACTCAAAGAACCACACAGATCCCACTCTCCAACTTCAGCACCCCTGCTTCCACTCCATCAACAACCTTTCCTTTCCTCTGTCCCCTCTTCTCTGTCTGCTGAATATTCTTTCTCAGATCACATTCTGTTGATGTTCTCCATCGGAATCTCTTGGAACACTTGTGAAAAGAGATTCCCAAGTTTCACCTCAGATCTTTGGATCAGAATCTTTGGGGAAGGGTATAGGAATTTTCATTTTCAACAAGTCACCCCATTGGGTGACTTTTACCCTTTATTCTATATTGGTTCTCAAGTATTTTCCCTTCTGGGAGCTTCTAGTATACTGGTCTCGCAGTTAAAATATGAGTTTAGTACCAATTGGGAAACACCAGTTACAAGCACCCCAAGTGCCTCTTCTTCCACTGGAGATGCATGGATCTCCTGTGGCTTGGTGTCAAAGGGTTAGCCACTCCTGTTCTGACTGGCTGGAGGTCTTTACATACTAGTTAAGTGTTCAAGTACATCTTTACTCTCCATCCTTGCATGACATTGCCTCTCCCCAACTATTGTCTTTCTCTTCTTTTTTAAAAAAAATATAATTTTGTTAAAGTGTATCACTCTATAAAAGAAAAAAACCTCCAACATAAAATAAAATAAAAATTATGTATCAGAGCAGCCAACAGGAAGCACTCAACTAATTCAGGAGAAAGGGGTTTTAATCCAGGCAATTACTAGAAGAGTTGGAGAGAAGACACAAAGAGCTAAGACGGTTCCTAGCACTTGGCTTGTGATCCAGAGGCCAGGGAGTCCTGCTGTCTCCACCGCCACTGCTTGATTCAAGAACATAAGGCTGAATAAGGGACAGTTACTAATTTGAGAGCACTCTCCAGGAATACAGAATATTAATATTTAGATGAGGACTCCAGGAGATGGTGCAAACTTGCTTCTAGGATGGTTCCTAGAAGCCTGGAAAAAGTGATGGCCTCTGCTAAGTGAGGCCGCAGCATCAGAACTGCCACAACAGAGGATAGAAGTAAGGGCTCAAAGGCTCAGAGAAGTCAGCAAGCTAGAGTGGATATACTGTGGAAAGCCAAAAAACTCACCCAATGGTTATGTTTCATGGAAAGGCTCACAGGCTACACTATTTACCAAGGATACACAAGATTCAGTGGTGAGAAGGGCATACCCAACACCAAGAAGTCTCATGATAGCTCTCCTCTGCGGGCCTGGGCTGGTGGTAGGAGATGCTGCCACAGAACAAGGCACTTGATTGCAAAGTCCTAGACCATGAAACAATAGAGACCAGGTGGCAGTGATTAACCTTCAGCAGCCAGGTGGACACATTATCATAATGAGTAGCAAGTGCAGAGGGGAGTAGGCTTGCTAATCTGCAGAGTTGTAGATGATTAATTGAAGGTAGCAATCCTAGGACAAAACAGATGAGCAGGGACAAGGGTATTACTCAATCTGTACCAGCAAAAGAAATCGAGGATGGATGGAATTTTGACTTCTTAGAGGTGTTGTAACAAAAGTACTACAACTTGGTGGCTTAAAACAACAGAAGTTTATTCTCTCAAAGTAAAGAAGGCTGCTGCTGCTGCTAAGTCGCTTCAGTTGTGTTCGACTGTGTGCGACCCCATAGACGGCAGCCCACCAGGCTCCCCCGTCCCTGGGATTCTCCAGGCAAGAACACTGGAGTGGGTTGCCATTTCCTTCTCCAATGCATGAAAGTGAAAAGTGAAAGTGAAGTCGCTCAGTTGTATCTGACTCTTCGCGACCCCATGGACTGCAGCCTACCAGGCTCCTCCATCCATGGGATTCTCCAGGCAAGAGTACTGGAGTGGGGTGCCATTGCCTTCTCCGGTAAAGAAGGCTAGAAGTGTGCAATTAGGGCGCTGGCAAAGTCAGTCCTTTCCCAGGCTCCGAGGGAGGATCTATTCTGTGCCTTTTTTCCTAGCTTCTAGTGATTGCCAGGAATCTTTGGTTTGTCAATACATCACTCCAACATTTACTTCTGTTGTTACATGGCATTCTCCTCTCTGTGTATACAAGTTCAAATTTCCCTCCTCTTATAAGGACACCATCATCATTAGATTAGGCCCCAATCCAACGAGACTGACTGGAGATGGTGTAAAGCACTGTACTGAAACTGGGATAATGACACCATTTATAGCTGAAAAATCGTTATATTGCACCAACTCTATCTGAAATTAGCAGGGTTAAACTTTCTATCATTAGCAGAAATAGAGACTTGGAGTCCAGGTTATACAGGTGTGAAGTGAAAATATTTCATACCCTTCCCAGTTATAACATCTTATACCTTTTTGTAATTAAATACAGTTGCTTATTAAATACAGTTTGCAAGATTCAGATTGGTCTCTCATAGTCTCAACCAAAGATAACAACATTGATAACAATAACATGTAATATATTTCCCCAAAACAATCTTGAGAAAGAAAAACCAAGTTGGAGGCCTCATACTTCTTGATTACAAAACACATTACAAAGCTATAGCAATCAAAACACCTTTGCACGGGCATAAAGACACACATAGACAAATGGAATAGTTAACACAGAAATAAGCCCTTACCTAAGTGGTCAAATGATCTTTAAATAATTGTGTGTCAAACCTATACCATGGGGAATGGATGGTCTCTTCAACAAACGGAGGTGGGACAGCTGGATAGCTGCCCACAAAAGAGTGAAGTTGAAATTTCACCTCGTACCATATACAGAAACTGACCCAAAATGGGCCTAAATACAAGGCCTGAAACTCCTAAGGAGGCAAAGCTTTGTGATGCTGGTCTTGACAGGGATTTCTTGGACATGGCATTTTAAAAGCAGAGGCAACAAAAGCAAAAATAGACAAATAACCAACTGCACACCATTTCTCCAAAGAAGATATACAAATGGTCAACAAGCATACAAAAAGAGGCTTAACATCACTAACCATCAAGAAAATGCAAATCAAAACTACAATAAAACACCATCCTGCATCCATTGGGATGGCCACTATTTTAAAAAAAATTGTTTTTTTTTCCTTCACATTGTTAAGAATGTGGAGAAATAGGGACTTTTATGCACCGTTCATGGAAATGTAAATTGGTATAACCACTATGGAAAACAGTATGGAGGTTCCTCGAAAATTTAAAAATAGAATTACCATACAATCCAGCAGTTCTACTTCAGATATATATATAGATAGATATATAGATACTGGAAATAGAATTTTCAAGAAATAGTTGCATACTCATGTTCACTGCAGCATTATTCATAATTAGCCAAGATACGGAAGCCACCTAAATGTCCCCTTTGTTATGTTATGTTATTGTTAATATGACATTAACAAATGTCCATGTTGTTAAGATGAACAGATAAAGAAAATGTGGTATTAATATAAATGCATAAACATTGAAACACTATTTAGCCTTAAAAAAGAAGGAAATCATGTCATATATTACAACCTGTATGAACTTTGAGGACATTAGGCTAAGTTAAATAAACCAGGCACAAAAGGACAAATACTGATAATTCTACTTGTATGAGGTATCTAGTCAAAGTCTGCAAACAGAATTTGCAAATCCTGCCTGAAGAAATACTATAATTTTGACCTTGATTTGTTATTCCTAGAACTGAGGTTCTCATGATCCTCATTAAATTGTGTAAATGATTTATTTAAGAACTACTAATAGTCTGCAGCATCTTTCTAAATAGGGCTTCCTTGGTGGTTTAGTGGTAAAGAATCCACCTGCCAATGCAGGAGACATGGGTGCTCGATTCCTGGGTGAGGAAGATCCCCTGGAGAAGGAAATGGCAACCCACTCCATTATTCTTGCCTGGGAAATCCCATGAACAGAGGAACCAGGTGGGCTAGAGTCCATGGGGTCACAAAAGAGTTGGACACAATGTAGTGACTAAAAAAGAACATCTTTCTAAATAACAATAACACTTATCACTATTAGTAGCAACCAGTGTATTAAACATTAACTGGTGTCAACAACTCTTCTGAGAGTATGATATATATTATCTTTTTTAATCCCCTTAACAACTCCAGGAAATTGACCCTTCTTATTCTAAATTTTACTCCTGATGAAACTGAAGTTCAGAGAGTTTATATAACTTTCCCAAGGTTACAGAGTTTGTAACTTGCAAAGCCTAGATTCTAGTTTTAAAATAGATGGCCTAGGGAAAAAGTATTCTTCAATACTTCGGCTTAATGGGAATAATCAAAAGAAGAAATGTTTAGGAAGATGTGGAGTCGTTGCTAATTTCATCAATAGATTTGAGAGCCCTGGTGTTTTTCTGTTTTATCAGGAGATTTAGCTCAGAAAGTAATCATCATTCCATTCTCCTTATATCAACCTGATTTATAGTCTGGAGGAAAAGTTCTGAATTTTGAGACATGTGTAAATGACTGTTTCATCTATATGATAAAGTCTCAGTAAAGCTGCTCTTCATCTCTAACTTAACAAAGGGTCAAACTTAAGCTCAGAAACTATTTCCCATGACTGTGTCATCTGGGTATTGCAGGGATCTGGTGGGAGGGGATGTGCTTAGAAAAAAGTGTCTTCATTTTGGAACTTTTTTTTTTTTTTTTTTTTAATTTGGCTGCACTGTCTTGCATGCAGAATCTAGTTCCCCGACCAGGGATTTGAACCTGGCTCCCCTCCCTTAGGGGCACAGAGTCTTAGCCACTGGACCACCAGGGAAGTCCCTAGCACTGATAGAACAAAATCTGAGGATCTTTGGATACATTGTGCCTTGCTGAGAGACTGATGCAACCTTTCCCTGCCCCTGGTAGGCCTGGCAAACCAAATGGCTGCTATAATTTTAAGAACCTCTCCTTGGCACCTCTCCATATCAGCAGTATTATATTCTCCTCTGGTTGCCACCCAGGTGGGGAGGGATTGAGGAGGCGGTGAGTTACTGGAATAGGAGGTAGGTAAAAGGGAAACCCAAGGAGAGAAGGGAATCCATTGTTTTTGGACTTGGCCACCTCACTCATGCGTATGGAAGCTTCTCAATCTGGATAAATAAGGGCTTTTAGAGTTCACAATAAATGGACTGTGAATCTTTATTCCTTTCCTGTAATAACATGAGTTGCCTTAATAGGTCATAAAACAGATAACTTAGTTTAATCTGATATTTCAATCTTAGCACTGTGTGATGCCATACAGGAGAAAGTCATCTCTCCTCTCCCAAACTCCAGCATTTCCATGGAAAGAAAAATTGCACCAATACCAGCCCCTCCCATAAGGCCCCCAACCAGGAAAGCTAATCACTATGTAAAGGAAAGAGAAAAGAAAAGGTATTCCCATCAGATTGCAGAGTTCAAAGAATGGCAAGGAGAGATAAGAAAGCCTTCCTAAGTGGACAATGCAAAGAAATAGAAGAAAACAATAGAATGGGAAAGACTAGAGATCTTTTTAAGTAGATTAGAGATACCAAGGGAACATTTCATGCAAAGATAGGCTCAATAAAGGACAGAAACGGTATGGCTCTAACAAGCAGAAGATATTAAGAAGAGGTGGCAAGAATACACATAAGAACTATACAAAAAAGATCCTAATGATACAGATAACCATGATAGTGTGATCACTCACCTAGAGCCAGATATATGGAGTGTGAAGTCAAGAGGGCCTTAGGTAACATCACTATGAACAAAGCTAGCTGAGGTGATGGAATTCCAGCTGAGCTATTGAAAATCCTAAAAGATGATACTGTTAAAGTGCTGCACTCAATAAGCCAGCAAATTTGAAACACTCAGCAGTGGTCACAGGACTGGAAAAGGTCAGTTTTCATTCCAGTCCCAAAGAAGGGCAATGCCAAAGAATGTTCAACTACCACATGATTGTACTCATTTCACGTGCTAGCAGGGTCATGCTCAAAATTCTCCAAGCTAGGCTTCAATGGTATGTGACCCAAGAACTTCCAGATGTACAAGTTGGATTTAGACAAGGCAGAGGAACCAGAGATCAAATTGTCAACATCCATTAGATCATAGAAAAAGCAAGAGAATTCCAGTAAAACATCTACTTCTGCTGCATTAACTATGCTAAAGTCTTTGTATGGATAACAACAAACTGTGGAAAATTCTTAAAGAGATGGGAATACCAGACCACCTTACATGCCTCCTCAGAAACCTGTATGCAGGTCAAGAAACAACAGTTAGAAAGAGATGTGGAATAATGGACTGGTTCTAAACTGGGAAAGGAGTAAGTCAAGCCTTTATATTGTTACCCTGCTTATTTAACTTCTATACAGAGTACATCATGCGAAATGCTGGGCTGGATGAAGCAGAAGCTGAAATCAAGGTTGGGAGGAGAAATATCAATAACCTCAGATATGCAGATGACACCACTCTTATGGCAGAAAGCAAAGAGGAACTAAAGAGCCTCTTGGTAAAGGTGAAAGAGGAGAGTGAAAAAGCTGGCTTGAAACTCAAAATTCAAAAAAAGAAGATTATGGCATCCAGTCCCATCACTTCATGGCAAATAGATGGGGAAACAATGGAAACATTAAAAGACTTTATTTTCTTGGGCTCCAAAATTACTGCAGATGGCAACTGCAGCCATTATTAAATTAAATTAAATTTCAGCCATGAAATTAAAAGACGCTTGCTGCTTGGAAGAAAAGCTATGACAAACCTAGATAGCATATTAAATAGCAGAGACATTACTTTACCAACAAAGGTACATATAGTCAAAGCTACGGTTTTTCCAGTAGTCATGTATGGATGTGAGAGTTGGACCATAAAGAAGGCTGAGTCTCGAAGAATTGATGCTTTTGAACCATGGTGTTGGAGAAGACTCATGAGAGTCCCTTGGACTGCAAGGAGATCTAACCAGTCAATCCTAAAGGAAATCAACCCTGAATATTCATTGGAAGGACTGACGCTGAAGCTGAACCTCCAATACTTTGGCTACCTGATGCAAAGAGCTGACTCATTGGAAAAGACCCTGATGCTGGGAAAGACAGAATGCAGGAGGAGAAGGGGACAACAGAGGACCAGATGGTTGGGTGGCATCATCAACTCACTGGACATGAGTTTGAGCAAGCTCTGGGAGAGGGTGAAGGACAAGGAAGACTGGTGTGCTGTAGTCTATGAGGTTGCAGTCGGACACAACTGAGTGACTGAACAGGAAAAGGGAAATTTGGTTACAGTGAAAATATTTCATGATCATACCATGCTACACCCATTCTAAACCTTTCCTGGAAAATATTAGGCATGGGAGTGATGGCAAAAGGACCTGAGCTTTCGTGCCCTATTTCCATGTGGTACAGGTGAAATGTGAGGGCAGGATATGTGAAAGAAATGGATTTATACACTTGGGGCTCATCTTTTTTGGGAGACCATGTGAGAAATGCTGTCTTGGGTTGTTTTTATGATGATGCTTCTCTGTGACTCAGCCTTACTTTATGCCAGTAAGAATAGCTTGGAAATATAATTAACGTCGCTGTGTTTTAGACATTTCATTTCAAAATGACTGGGTATACCAACAGTTATGGCACCGAAATCATTAAAATCATGCAAATGCTTAAAGTGGATGGGCCTGGGAGATTATGGTTTCATTAGAGAAAAGGCTATAAAGTTAGACCTAGGTAATTACCTTTCCCATTAATGCTAGAAAATTCTGTGCTCCACTGAGAAGTGATCGTGGTGCATCGTGCCTTCTGTGCTTTTACATTCAAACTGCAGGGGCCTTTATTTCATCAGCACAAACTGCAAGGAAACAGCGGCAGCTTTCCAGGTGTACTCTGCAAATTGGGGTTTAAATGTGGAACACATCAAATTAAAATTCAATATTAATTATTTTGTCTTGCTAGGAGTCTGAGTGGTTTAAAGCAGCAAGGGTAATTGTCTAATTCATTGTGTGTGTCTACAGTGAACTTAATCATTATGTCAGCTTCCTAATAAAAGGTTATTATAGAAACAAAGATCCCAATTTTACATATGGTAGGCAAGGGAGGATTCGAAGAGCTGGTCTCTAAGGTAGACTTGAGGATCTTGACAAATGATGCCCATGCTGTGATCAGATACTTAACAAGAAATCTCGTTATTAACTAGGCCTGTACAGATAATTAGCACTTGAGCTTCAAATTTTAAATCTGGCTTGAGATGTATAATTTATCAAAAGCCTTAGCTTGCTGTCAAAGTCTGATAATAAGGTAGTGTTATTGATGAATTGAGATTAAGAGTAGATTGAAGAGAAAATTAGGCCACTGGTTAGCCTGAAAGGTCTGATTTCAATATTTACAGTACTAATTTGGTATTATTTTGGTAAATGGATGTGGTCCCCAAGTGCTGCCTGGTATAAAGGAATAAACTATGCATCATTATTCTAACAGAAAAAGTATTGTTTACTGTATACTGGATTTTGCAGCACTAGCAGTCTGGTTAATAGGCTGCTTTATAAGATGAGTGTACCTGTTTTTTATTGCATGCATTTATTATAACCCATTCAGCACCTAGGGCTTTTAGTGAAAATTAGAAAATGTAGCTTCTTTACATTAAAAATGATATTACATTAGACTAATTGCTTCAGAGCCTGTCTTCCTGATTTAACTCACTTTAGTTTATCTCTCAGCATTGTCTTCTAAACATTCTTGCCACTGGAATTTAGATAACTGCCATTTTATACATTCAAGCTACATAAAATGAGCAATCTTTTTTTTAATGAACTCTGGTAGCACTTCATTGCAAGTGATCTTGAGGGTGGGAGAAGGAATGGGATGTTCAATAAACCATCTATCTGCAGTGTCTCTTGTCTTTGAAGCATATTCTGAGTACACTTATGTGACCCTTAGCAACTTAAATCTTTTTGATGCATGTAATAAAATGTTGTTTAGGGCAATAGCTGATTTCCAAAATTATATTAGGCATAACATAAGGCTGTAGCAAATTGTCTCCCTATTTTTCCTTGCTCGAGCTCACAAATGGGATTGGAAAGTGTTGGGGTGTTTTATTGCATATCATATCAGGTATAAATAGACAGTGCTCTGCACCATAATATAACTATGTGTAGCTCATAGCAATATCTGCCCGTGAAATAATGGAGCACAGGACTATTGGTTTCCGGAAAATTGCTTGAAAATCCCTTGTAATGTATTATTGGCAGCAGCCCCACTTCTCCAGTCTCCAGCTGTCCAGCGGGGTGTGCCAAGTCACAGCAGGACCTGAGGACTGTTTGCGTTGAACGGTGGCACGGAGCTTTGTGGTGAATTTCCTTGTGTATTGTGCGCTTGCAGACAAGCAGGCTTTCTGAGACTCAGCAGGAGCGTTCTACTGTTTATGCTGAGGTGGTTAGCTAGTTGGCAAATTGCTATTATTCAGAAATGTGTGGCAGAGGAAAATGTATTGCATTACATTTTCTATCAATATTGCCTTAATGTTGACCAATAACTGGCCTCCGTTCAAGCTGACCCTTCCTTTTGACTTTTATCTTAGGCATGATTAGATTGAGTGGAATTTAGTGGGGAGCTTTTCTCTGGAGGAAGAAAGAGGGTTTTTTTTTTTTGCCCCATCTCAGTTGCATCTCCCCAGCCTACCCCCACCTCAACTCAGCAAAGCCCCCCCGCAAACACCATGCCCGCCTCCTAACTCCTGAAATAACATTAGTTTAGGATTCTGCTTTTGGAGGAAAAAGATTTGGTGTTTCGGCTGTTCCAATATATGTTGACTACTGACTAATGGATATTTATTCCACTTTATTGCTTTCTATAGGCAAAATTCAAACAAAAGGAATTGGATTTTGCTAATAGCAATGAACAGCATTGGCATTTTTTGACAATAGTCAGTATAACAATAACCCCATTCATAGAGAGAGGACTTAGAGCTTCTCATAGCACTTTTACTTACATCAGCCTCCTTGATCCTTATATATGACACAGGGAGAATAATGCCCATTCGATAGACGAGGAAAAACAAAACAAGGAAAAGGTTGTAGATTTAGCTTATAGCACAGCTGGGGACATTTTGGTCTTTGAACTTTCTGATTTTTGCCCTCTTTCCATTCCTCTGAATAAATCAATTCTATTCTTTATGATAATTTTTCTTTTAATCATAAAAGGTTGCAGAAATACTGACTGTATAGCGCATTCTTCCTGCATTTTAGAGTTTGAGAAAACAGTTGTCAAGAGCCAAGAGAGTGGGTACAGGAATGTGTTACTGCAGATCTGTTCTTTGTAGGATCATTAACTGGCTCCAAGTGTGCATTCTAGAACTGTATTTGTGGGGCTTTTCCCAGCAGCCCGCAAAGGTACCACGGTGAAGCTTCATTCACTCTGTACCTACAAATCACAGTTTAAGAGGTACAAACTTCGAGTTACAAAACAAGTCATGAGGGTGTGATGTGCAGCATGGAGAACACAGTCAACAAAACGGCATTAACTTTGTATGGTGACTGACTACTTGTGGTGACCATTTCCAACGAATACAATTCGAGTCACTAGTTGTACACACAACACTAACATAATATTGTATGTCAAATAAACTTAAATAAGAGTTATACATCCAAAAAACAGTTATTAGTTCCAGATAGTTTAGGCAGCACATAAATTCCCAGAAAATCACCTTTAAAAAAAATTCAGGAAAGGTGGTGACAGGCAACAGCACTGGGATCAGAACTCAGGGTTTCCCTTCTCTGATGTCTACATCACTAGGCCTGTGGTTTTCTGACCTTTTAAAAATTCCAACATCCCACTCCTCTCCCCACCCCAGTCACACACAGAACTCAAGGCCAGGAATGCACTGTTTCCGTGCTGGTTCTATCAGGCTGCATTTACGGGGAACTTTGGAGGCAGGAAGAGGAGCGTGTTTCCCCTGAAGGAGAGCTCTCTTCTCCAACACCCCCTCTCCCGCTTCAGCTTGCAGGACTGAGTCTGAGCTTGTCAATAAACTGTGCCGAGCTGCTGCAGCGGCAGTTCCATGTAGAGGAGTTAAAATATTTCCTTCCAGTTACATTGCACAAGCATGTGGGACAGGTTGGTACACATGGCAAAGAAATAAATGATCATCAATGATCACAATGTGAGAAAAGGAATTTGTATTTTATACGGAACTCACAGGTACTGGATTTTTATGCTCCAGACCCAGGCTCTCTCCTATGCTTGGAGCTTCAGCCAAAGGCAAGGAAAATATTGTGTTCTCAAGAGAAGGCTGTGTGTGTGTGTGTGTGTGTGTGTGTGTGTGTGTGTTTTGGGCAGGGGGAGAAGAGGAAGGGAAAAGCAGGAGAAATAGCAATTTAGCTTACAAAGGAAAATGATGGGGAAGAAAACAAGTATGAAAATGTTAATAACACCAACAACAAAGATGAATCAAGAACTGAATGTGTCTGTAAATTTTTTTGAAGTTTTTTTCCCCCAGTATTTTTGTTTAATAAGATGTATTGTTAATATGCCAGTTAAGGGATATTTCAAGTCTCAGCACAAAGGCATTTTTTACCTGATAAATGACAGATTTTGCTTTTTCAGGGCAGTGTGGACAGCATGTGAGTTTTTAATCTTTTTAAAGCAGGTATTTGAAATAAATAGCTATCATACTCATGTTACCATTGTTCTCTAAAAAATTTTAAATGTAGATGTAAAAATAAAGAGGAAAAACACCAACCCATTCATGAACTAACATTCTCAGACAATCCTCCATCCCAAATGAATGAAGATTTATGGTGCATTTGGCATCATACAACACCTTTTACATTATAGGAGAAATTCTGTAGATGTGAAAACTCGATCTGTTGCCTGTTTTAAGCTGTCAAACTAATTTCAATTACACATTGAAGAATTAGTCTAGATGTTTGAGAGGTAATCATTTTTCATTATAAATTAATTTGTCCTTTATGATTTGAAATACAAATTTTACTTTAAGCATTCAGAGGTTCTAAACTAGTACCTTTTAAATTAAGCAGTGTATCTTTTAAGGGCTCTGCGAAAGCCTAGTTATTTCTTAAATTCTTATCACAGGAATACTTAAAGACAATACAATACTGTTTCTAAAGTTGGACATATGAAGTATGTAAGTTACTACCTAACTCTCAGGGAGGTTGGGACTTTGTGGATGCTCTGCCATATTTGATCAATATGTACTTATATAATAGCGATGCTGCATTTATCCCTGTTGTCTATTATCTACTAAAAATGAATCGCCCGAAAATTGCAGGAGGTCACACAGTGTTTTTCTAGTCATTTGTACTGCCTTCTTATTTCATGATGTCTTCATACAAACGCAAAGTTTGGTAAACACACACACATTTATTTTCACAAATGGATTAATCAGTATGCAAAAACTGTCCATGGCATTGCTTTCAGCTCTACTGGAACCCAAAGGAGCTGAATAGAAGCTCACTCAGTTTCTGCTGTGGGGCGTGGGGCTAGGCAGTCACTGCCTGCGTCTCACCAATAGGGGTCTCCGGTGTACCACAGAACTGTTTTTATAACTGCTCCATTATGATTATTTACAGTATGCTGTACATGCAGACAGAGGCATGGGGGCAGAACAGATTTATATGGGCTGGGCTGATACTGATTTATTCAAGGAGTGAAAGGATGACGTCACAAGTTATGAGGAGAAGCAAAGACATGTCTAGGTTTGGTGTGAGAACACCTTCAACTTAACAGCGCAGACACAATCTGACTGTTCCTCAAACGGAGGAAAGAATAGCCAGGCAGCTCTGCTGGTATTGCCAAATATCTAAGTATGTGTCTTTGTTTAGATGAAACATCCAAAAGAATGAGTGAATTTCTCTTTTCTCATTTGAATGTCTTGGGAATGAGTTGACTGTCTAAATCTCAACCCTGAAATTAGTTCCTAATAACATTTTATAAAGTTATTCATATTTTAGGAAATTGTCAGTGTGTTAACTTGTCTTTCTGCTCCTTTATTATTGATAATTAAAGTAAGAAAATTCAGAATGGTCAATTATGATTTACTATAATTTAATGTTAAAATTTAGGTCATATTTAGAAGTAGGTTCATGATATATAAAGCGTGTCATAACATGTTTTCTTTTTATGCATCACGGAATTCCTTTGTGCCATCCATTCTGTGAAATTTTAGTTTTTTAAAACTCCCTTACCAACAAATTAAGATATTTCTTCATTTTTGGGATTAGATCTATTTGTGTAGAAGGCAACAGGTATTCAAAATGCTTTCCTCATTCATTCATTTAACAAATATTTGTTTAGGTTGTGCGTTGTAAAGTCACTCAGTGTCTAAAGGAAAATCTCTCCCTTTAGGGAGTGCAGTCTAGTAAATGATAAATAAAAAAGAAATCCTAATAGAAAAACAGACTGAGGAAGGAGCTAGCATTGAGGCAAAAGTAAGACAGTGAGAGAGAAAAGAAGATTAAATGATTAATTCTGAGAGAGGGGGTTGTGTGTGGTTAAAAAATGAGTTGGCCTTTGAGATAAGTTGTGGATAGAGTTTAGGATTGTGGTGGCCAATGCAGGAGAGAAGATAATTTCATGTGCAAAGACTGGGAGGCTAGTCATGCAATGACAAGTAAGTACAGAAACGGATTAAACAGTAAGAGATGTGTTGGCTTTCTCTTCCAGACAAGGGAAGATAGGTGAAATTATAAAGGATAAAGACAACTTTGGTGAAGGTGAATTGAATTCAGAATTCAAGGTTGTAATGGGATGGAAAGAAAACCAGATAAATATAGAATATTAATTTCCCAGAATCAGAGTCAGGAAACTTAGGGGACTGTCAAAAGTGACCCCACTGGAAAGAAGTACATAGCTGTGTAAAGGCTGATTTAATAAAACCCCATGTCACAGCACCACCTGTTTCACTTTTCCACGTTTAACTGTAGCCAATCTGCTTCTTCTCAGGTTTGGGGAGAGTAGTGGTTGCAATCCATTTATGTGACCCTAACTAGCTGGGTTAATCAGTTAGGAGGTAGTCTCTTTAGTCTTTTCCAGATTAATTTCTTAAAATTAATTTTCTATAAAATAATTTCTATTCAACTTAAATTAATAGATCATCTTCTGTAAAATAAGATGTATCAGCTTATAGCTGAGGTCCCCACCAGCTCTCAAGGATCCTGGGGATCAAAGTAAGACTGAAGACCCAGTAAGGCATTATCCCAAAGAGACACTGATGTATAGAACAGTCTTATGGACTCTGTGGGAGAGGGAGAGGGTGGGAAGTTTTGGGAGAATGGCATTGAAACATGTAAAATATCATGTATGAAATGAAAAAAAAAAAAGAGACAATGGAGTTCAGAAGAGCTGTGTATTTTAAAGGAAATATCAGCAAGGACACAGAAAACTATCTCATTGTTAATGTGAGAAAGATAAATGCTACCAAGGTACAACTTGACTAAATGAAGGCCAAAGAGCTCAAGTTTAGAAAACAATACTGTAAGATCTGAAAAATGAGACTAGGATATTAGACATGAATATTACAGCAGATTCTAAGTTTCCTGGGATCAACTGAACAAATGCAGCAAAACCATTCTTGGGCAAAACTGATTTCATATATAGCTTCCTTTCAGTGACTCTTCTTTTGATTCAGTTAAAATTAAGTGGCTAACATAAGGAAACACAGGAGAGGGCTGAGTGATTAATTCTAATTTGAGGAACCATGGAAGGCTTCCCAGAAGAGATGACAACTGGGCTGATTACTAATAGTGAATTCTGATTTTTATAGGATGAGAGTGGACAGAAAGGCACCTTGAGTTAAAGGGCTGGTATGTCAGAAGACAATTGAAACCACTGAGACTTCTTGGAATTGACAGGTTACATTTCAGAAACAGAGGAAACCTACCTGGGTGAATAAAAACCAAAAGTGAAGATTCTTCTAACTTGCTATTAGCTAGGCAGATGGTATTCCTTAGGTGCCAACTATTGATGTGCAATCTCTCTGAAATTCTTGGGAACTTAGATAATGGAATGGCACCAAGATGATGAGATAAAGTGACAAACAATTTGAAATCTAATAACCTTTCAAGCTGTAAAAATGGCTAGTGATAATTGAGACAACTCTTTATCGGAATACAATGTATGTAATGTACATGGGGAAAGAAACCGCAAATGAAATTTAGAAAATGATTCACTATGCACATTGGACAGGAAACAATGGGGTATAAAGTTGGACATGAATCAATAATACAGTTATAACCCTACGGGTCATGCTTTGAGGTCTCTTAAAAGGTGAGAGAGCTTTGAAAGAAGATGCTTCTGCCTCAGCAGTTTCAGATCCTTTAACTTAAGGCGTATGGTGGGCATAGCACTTACAATTTCCATTCTCTGGTAAACACCAATATGGAGAAACATGGATATCAAGCCAAGTTATAAGTTTGTAATTCAATTCGTTTAAGCCAAACATTGATTGTAAATATCACAGATGCTCTTATAAAATTTAACATAGTATTTAGCTGGGGATGAAGACGGGGTTGGAACATGGTGCAAAATAAGAATTAGGTTATCATTCTACACAAAACAAAAAGATGTCAACAAATGAAAATATTAGAAATTTTTCAAGGCACAGAAAATAGGTCCTCTGAAGGAACCTTATACTCACTGAGTATGTAATTCAGATGAAAGAGAAATGAAGGGTGTCTCAGTAGCACTCTGAAGGAAGACTTTTGAGAAAACTAGTGATCAGTTTTAGGTCTTCACCTGATTTAACTTGAAACACCCTCAAATTACAGGATTACAGTTATTGAAATTAGTTGAAAAATGCTGTTTTGCTAATAGAAATGATTATTAGATGTAGAAATTGGCCCAGGATAAGGGCTGGATGTCAGACTGCCTTGCTGAACTATGGCTCTTCTACTTGGTAGCTAAGTACTTAACTTCTCTGAGCAAAGTTACTTAGCTTCTCTGGGCCTCTATTTTTTTCAGTAAGATCAACATAAAAAGTGGCTGCTATCTCAAAAGATTTTGTGCGGATTAAAAGTACTAATGTAAATGAAAGAACTGAGAATAATTCTGGGATATAGTAAATGCTCAATAATGATTAGCTCTTATTACTACTACTTGAGCATAATTGGTGCTCATTGACTATCTATTGATTATCACAGCTAAGGTTGCCAGATTATCTATCTTGAACAATAAAGGCAGTAACTTTATGGGGGTGTGGTTTCGTTAGAGCCCTGCTCGCTTGAATTATATACTGCCCTGGTGTTTTTCTTTGCTAAGCAGGTGTGCCATAGATGTGTACAAAATACTTCCGGATGTTAAAAGGCAAGATTAAACAACAAAATGCTTTGACAACTCATTGTGAAAACAGGTTCTGATAATTAACTGAAGGCGCTGAATGCATTTTGAGGGGGTAGCCCTATATCTCCGATTGCAGACATGAGACAACTCTGCAGAGAGAGACAACTGTCCCAAAGCTTAGGACATTCTGAAACTGGAGCCCAGCTCCATAGACTGTGACAATGTGCAGTGGTTGATGAGTTAGTTCTAGAGGCTTCTGAATTTTAATGATGCTGGAGATGATATTGTGTGTCCTTCAGCTTGTTAGAGTGACACCAGCACTCCATAAATCATAATACCTGTGTATTGCAAAATCAATAGCAAAGTGCTATTTCAGCGCTAACCCTTAATAAGTTTTTCAGCGCTCTAACAGCTTAAACTTTGCTGTAATGCCATTGGACCTGTAGGTTAGGATCAGAGCATGCTTAATTTGTTTCGTAATAGAGACTTTTCACTAATGAAGGACCGATTAGTTAAGCTTTGGTTGCCACTCTGGTGATCAGTTGGCAGAACAGCCTCTGCAATTAAACTCGTGTATCTCTGTCCTGAAGCAAAAAAGCAGGCTTAAACAGTCAATAAATGTTAATCCAGTCACAACCTGTCTCTCCCTTTGAAGGCTGCCCAGGAGGGTTTCCACCCTCCCCACATCACATTTTTTTCATCTTGTTTTAAATGTGGTGGTCCCCATGGAGTCGGGATGTGCGTACATGACCTCCCACGGTTCTGTAATAAGATCTGGCATGCTAACAACATTGTCTACAGATCTGTCATCTATAGGTCTGTCTGTCCCTCCCCCTCCCTTATCTCCTCGTCTCTTTATCCAAGGTTGAAGAGTAAATGAGCAATTGAAGCTCACGAGACTTACAGAAGAAATTGGGTAAATACGTATGCTAAAAGGAGGGTGTGCTTTTGTGTTGCTAGGACAAATATTATGGCCTCTCTCACTTTCACTACATATGTATGGCTGGGATGATGTAGTAAAGCCTCTTCCTTGTTTGCTTTTATTGCAGTGAATGTGGGTTGTAATTGTCACTGATGCTAGGAATGGAGGGCTTAGGGCAGAGCCAGCAGCCAAGTGGAACTACAAAATGATTTGCAGCATCTGGGAGGAAGGAGAAAAAAAGAAAAAACTGGGACATAAAAAAGTCTTCTAAAAACTATTTAGTATTCCGATGTTATCTCTGCTCTAAAGCAAAATTCCAGATATTTTTCATTGTTTAATTACTTATTTACATAAGAGAGAGAAGTAAAGACTGACAGCCACAGAAGAAAGTGGCTGATATAGACTGTGGCCCAACGACTGTGGATGAAAAGAGTGATCTGAAAACATAAATGATTTCTGTTAGATATGAGACCACATGCTTTGGGAGTCTAATGACATTTATTTTTCTTCTCTAACTAAGAGCTTGCATTCCATAGGGTGGCCTTGGGGTCCATTTTACTTTATATAGTTTAACCTGTGTTCTTGATTGGAAGTTTCAAAGTTGTGGGGAAAGGAGAGAATGAGTGGGCGAAAGCAGTGGAAGTTAGTTTTCTAGGAGTCACAGGTATTGGGGTAGCAGTGCTGAAAATTGATACATGGTACAAATCAAAATAGTGGGAATCAAAATAGGGAGCAATAGGATTTAACTTCCTCTTAACCTGGTTGTGTAAAATTGTTCTTTGGTTGGCACTTAATTTATGATAAAATTTAATCATTTAGAATAAGGTAAATTAGCACTCAGTATTAACTTGATCTAACTATGCTTTTTAAAAACTTTCTGAAGCTGAAGAGCTCTTTTACAAGGGTCTTCTTCCTGAAATGCAAACAATATAAGATCTGATAGCTGTGCAGTCGGCAGGAATTAATCATGTCCCTATAAACTCATTTATTTTTTAAGAATCCCCAGTCAGTTCTCTGTGACTCATTGTTTTTTCGGGGAAAAGAGTTTCAAAGCACTGCCACAGAATATACATAAAAATAATATTGTTTTAGTAAAGGCAGACCCTTTCAATTATTCAGTTAACAGATATTTATTGTCTACTGTGTATTCCTCATTAAGCCAGGTACAGAAGAAACAACGAAAAACAAGACAAGAAAGGTCTCTGCCCTTGATCCTATGCCCACTGTTGGAAACTCTAAAAATATGCAAAGGAATACATTTAAAATAAAGAAGTCAAGCACAAATCATGAGTACTGGCAGCAAAAAATAATCAGTGTTACTCAAGTAATTTATGACTCTAATGGACACTGAGCCACATGCTGCAAGCCTTGTCATTCTTCCTGAACTCTCATTGTGTAAAAAGCACTATTAGATATTGCAGGTAATTTTCAAGAATGTTAAAGAAATTCAGCTCTCAAACTTTATAATTTTATTTTTCTCCCTCAAGAACATAAGATGAAATATGTTTCAGAAAAAACTGTAATCAATTAAAGAGAGGTAACATCTATATTTAGACTTCATTTCCTTGTTTTACATTATAGACATGTTGTTGAAGTGGTGGCTATACAATGGTATCATTTGAAACACACATTTAAAGAAATCCTGCTGTGATTCTTTTTACTAAACAGAGGAAAACCTTTTTAACACAGATAAATCACTAGATGTTTTTGTCCTCTAGGTCTGAGTTTTGGTAAGTTGGGTTTTCCTGATCAACGGACGTGTGTTCATGCACGTATAAAGCCTCTCAGCGAGTCTGAGTAACCAACAAGGCAGGAAATGCAGGTAGACTCTGCCAGGGAATATTTAGGTAGAAGTGATTCTGCAGTTTGTTATCGGTGGGAGCCCCTTGCTCCTGGACTTTATGCACCCAAACACCACAAGCCAAGGACAGTCCATCTGAGTCAGCGGCAGAGAGCAAGCAGGAACCAAGAGAAATAAATCGATATCATCATCAGTGTTGTTTAACATTTCTTTGTTAAGCTTTGCAGCCTAACAAATATTTTACAACTCTTTTGTTCCCTAGACTGGTTAACCAAGAAACAAATCCGGAAGGAAAGGAGCTCTGTTCCCAAGCTTCTGGGAGGGAACTTACTGTTCTCTTTAACCAATTAAAGGCCATTAAAAGCATGTGGTTTTTCCCTTAAGGCTTTAATTTAAATAGACAGACGCAATGATGTTGCTAATGGAGGTGCCTCTTCTTTCTTTTAAGCGTAGATGGCACAAATACCATCCCTGTGGTAAGGACTGTGGCCGGGATAGAAGAATGGTGTATGTTGAAATGCAAAGGTTAGTGGCAAGAGAGGAGCCTCTTGGGTCTCTTGGTCCTGCCCCACAGTCTCTTCCGAGCCAGAGAAGCACTTAGCTTCCCAGTTCATTCCCATTCTTCTCAGTATATGCAGTAGGAACAGCCAGAAGGAGTTCTTATAGTGCATTGGTCTCCAAAGAAGCAGATACAGATTGTGTAATAGATAGGCATAGCTTAGTGGCCAATTGTAAAGAAGGATAAATTAATCTCAGGGCAGAGCCTCTGAGGTTAAACAGACAGCGCAGGTGCAATGCACCTCAGGAAACTGAGACCTGTTTCTGCTCTCTGTAAAAACACTCAAGTGGTTTTGGGGATGAACCTCTTCTGAAGAGGATCCAGAAACTTGCATTTAATTCTCAATTGTGTAAATCTGTCTAGACAGTTCTCTTGGAACGGGCCCCTTGCCTTTCTCTGGTAGAACCTTTCTGATACGTCATACTGTAAGGGTTGCCATGAGGTTTGGGCATACTGGGAATTGAATGTTTTGGATATTAAGCTCCATTCTCACCATTTTTTTCAGGATTAGAAAGTTCTTCCAACAACAAGCCAGGCTAATTTGAGAGTTGTTGTGGGTAGAAACTGAGAAAAGTATGAAGCAAACTTCCTGTAGTCCAATGAGTGAGGGAGGGGAAAGAGTTGACTACACCATAAATTACAGCAAGCAGGGTAGGATCTGAGGTCTGACACACTGCATTTGAATATCTGCTTTGCCATTTAACTTTGTGACTCTGGGTAAACCTCCTGGAGCCTTATTTTCATGGGATTGCTGTGAAATTTTATAGAAAACGCATATATAAAGCACCTAAAACAGCAGGCACAAAGAGCTGCTGCCCTAGACCTATTGATTTCCCTGTAGTTTTACTTTCTTTTGTTTTTTGGCTAAATTCAACTACTCATGCTTTTAACCTTTTAAGATAAAATGCCTACAAATGAGACAACACAATAATTAGAAAGGTTAAAACCTAAAACTCAAGGAGATATTTAAATTCATTTGTATATGGGGTGTGCTGTAGTTAAGTACATGGAGTTTGTGCATTTCCTATTTCCTCTTGCAAAGATGTAGAAAATGAAATGGCCATTTGTAAGGATTAATGGATAATTTGAAAACACTGGTATTGTTGAAAAGCTTCCCTCTCAATAGGCCCTGCTAATGTTTAGGATTTTATTCCACAATATGATGGTTAACATGCGCTAATCATGAAAAACCATTATTAATGACCCTATGATTGAAAGCACTGTATACTATTTCCAAATCGATTTGAACCACACTAAATCCTAGACCCACACTGAAACAAAACTGGTGTGTGGCAAGCAATTGTTTTTCCTAAGTCCCAATAACTCAAATATTTTCATTAAAATACACAAAACCCTGGACTTACTTGAAGCCTGGAAAGTGCATTTATTTTTTTTCCTTTTTATTTTAAACAAAGGAGCTGAAAACATCAGAAATAATGAAAGCGGCATATTTTTATTGCTCTCTTCTTACAAGAACTGATTTTTAATGAAATTTAGTTTAAAACCAAAAAAAAAATCCTGTTCCTGTGCTGAACCTTTTTGCGTGGCACATTCCAGCCTGGGGCTATCTTTTATTGGCCAAGTTATAAACCCCAGAAAAGGGGGTTTTATAGTGGAAATGCTGACAGAACCCGAATAGTGCTACTGGGTGCCTCTCTAATTAGTCTGAAATTCTGAAAGCCGAATTCCATAATATGTGGCCTGTACTGTAGTGAGATTACAGTGTGGGCCAAACCCCAAGCTTAACTGGACGTTTCATGTGCAGTCGGGGCTTCATATAGACTATGGTGGAGCCTTTTACAGTTGTAAAATGCTAGTACTTTTAAGCAAGAGAAGTCTTTATTGGTCCTCTTACTTACTTAAATGTTAAATAGGAGTGTTTGGATATTTTTTGATAATCTAGGAGTCCCTGGCCTGCAGACCCCACTTCCCAGACAAGCTTCCACCTGAGCCTGGATAGTTGGATTTCTAGGGATCCATTTTAACACTTATTTAAACACCTTCCATAAAGCCAGTTTTCATTTGTGCTCAAGTGTTTGGTGCTAATGTTGACAGAGAAGCATCCTGCCAGGGCGCTGAAGTGAGTAAACAACAGGACTTGTACAGCTTTATACACAGGAGTCCATTTTGGCTTGTCGCCCTCTCTGCCCTGCCCCCATCTGACTCGCCTAGTCTTGGCTCCTTTGCCTGGAAAGATTAACAGGCGCTCAAACTTGCCCGGCACCGGTCTGATAGGACCCATTTTTCTTGCAGCTGCGAACCCCAGCCACAAGATCCCTCAGCTAAGGTGCCCTGGCCCTGGCCTTGAGCTGGGCCAGCTCTTCCCCCAGGGCCCTACCCAAGAAAAAACCAGGAGTTCCAGAATCACTTTAAGAGGGAGTGCCTGTTAGACAGGCCTACACCTTGTCAAGCACCCTCCCCCTTCCTCCATTGAGACCCTGATTTCCCTCTTATTTCTCCTTAGTCTTTTAATTGACTGGGTTCCTCTCACCATGGGTTTCAGTGTCCAAAGGTATTCCGCCACGTTCAAGAGATTAGGGGACACATGGAATGAGTCTCCTGTTAGCAATAGTCCAAGAGATACATGTCCCCAAAGTAAACAGCAAGGCTAACGAAATGTCAGAAAGACTGAAGTTCTTACAAGTACCATCCTGGACTACAACCTTGGTGCCTTATAGCTAAAGGCTCTACAGGCATAAGTTTGTTCACCCTGAAAACCTAGAGAACATTTTAAGTTTTTAAAATTTATTTTTAATTGGAAAATAATTGCTTTCTAATGTTGTGTAGGTTTCTGAGGTACAACAATGTGAATCAGCTATAAGTATCCTATTTTAATGAAACTGGCAATCAAACTGCCTTTCTCTCGGAACTTGTTATTCCCTTGCATAGTATTTTTGGTCCAGACATTACTCCTTGGCAATTTTCAGGAACCAGGACTCTGCTTTATCCCTGCACTCTTGTTTCTTGACTATATTTCCCTTATTTCTACATTCCCTCACTTCCCTAATTAGGAATGTTTGAATCTACCCTTTGGAACCCAAGGACAGTCAAGGAGCCAGAAGCCTGTTTTCCTGCAAACAAGGGGCAGGAATCACAGGAAGGTTTTTCTACTACCCAGGAGCACCCCAGAGCCCTGCTTATTTGTGAACCCTATTCCCTCCCCACCCCTCACTCCTCTCTGTTCTAAAATTCTCCTTAATCTTGAGAGGAAGGGACATGAGACGAGAAAGAGAATAAAGCTTTGGAAAGAGAAGTTAATCATAAACTCAGCAGAGAAACTTAGCTTTAGGCACTGAACCAGGTTTGGTTTGCCTGTTGCTCAGTAAGTCAAAATGCTGAGACACCAAAGGCTGCCGCAAAGAGCGGAGACGGAACGAGCCTCAGAGCTATGTCCCTGAGGGCAAGGGGCTGGGGTTTTATAGGATGACTATAAAGAAGCAGGGCAGTCTGGGGCATGGGGGGCATGGGAGTGCAGGGAAAGGTGATTGGATAAAGGTGCGGTAGTCATCACTCTGCACAGGTGTAACTGAGCTATAGGCCTTTGCATCTGCTTAGCATGAGCTGAGGGTGGAGTTTTAACCCCTCTGATGTCAAAAGGTTACTGAGTGGACACTTGTGCATGCCCAGTTGCATGGTCCATGGTCCTATCCAGCCTTAATCAGCTCAGCAGGAACCGGGCATAGCTGACTCAAAGTTCCTGGAAAACAACTTGGGCAAACATCTTTTTGTTTAGGCTCTGTGCCGTTTGGAGGGCATGCAACTCTTTTGTACTGACGATTAAAACAACCTTGGTAAATGAAGGCAGGTTAAATGGATTTTGACTAATGATTAGCCACGGTTTCAAGAAGACATTTTAATAAAGAAAAGTTTGAGTAAAATAAGATTGACATCTCTCTAAGATTTAGCTGATTGAACTTACAACCAAGTAGGAAGACTCCAGGAAAGGCACTGGAGCAATGGCATACTAGTGGACTCATTTTCAGTGGGTAAACCGCAGGTAGAGGAAAGAGAGTGGTTGGAAGGGGACAAGCTGATCCCAAAGCTCGCATGAAAGATAAAGAATCAAAAATCATCAAGGTACATTTGAAGAAGACAGGAAGTGAGAATTCATCCTAGAAGATATCAAAGCTTCTTGTAAAGTCACAGTAATGAAGACATTGGGCTCTTGGTTGCAAGACAAGTAGACCAATGAAAGACATCACAAAGTCCCAAAATAGACATATGGGCATTGAGCAGTTCTAGAGATAGCATGAGATCTCAGTGACATGACCTTTTTTAAAATGATGCTTGCACAAATGGATAAAGAGGTAAAAATGTAGATTTCTTATTGCATATCATATATGAAAATGCATTTCAGAAGAGAAAAGGAAAACATTTAAACTTTAAGTATTAAATATGGAAAATATCTATATAAAATGGGATAGAGAAAGATTTGTTAAATAAAATGCACAAACCATAGGAAGAGATTGATCAAGTAGGTTAACTGAAGTTACACTGAGAAGCTGCAGACTAGAAGATATTTGCAATGTATATAACTGATAAAAAAGTAGACGCTGTGTGTGTGTGTGTACATGTGTGTATAGGCACACTTATTTATTCATGAGTGCTGGGAGTATAAATTGTCCAGTCCCTTTGGATAGAATTTGACAATATCCAATGTGGTTTCGGAGAAGGCAATGGCACCCCACTCCAGTACTCTTGCCTGGAAAGTCCCATGGACGGAAGAGCCTGGTAGGCTGCAGTCTATGGGGTCACTCAGAGTCGGACACGACTGAGTGACTTCACTTTCACTTTTCACTTTCATGCACTGGAGAAGGAAATGGCAACCCACTCCAGTGTTCTTGCCTGGAGAATCCCAGGGACAGGGGAGCCTGGTAGGCTGCCTTCTATGGGGTCGCACAGAGTCGGACACAACTGAAGCGACTTAGCAGCAGCAGCAGCAATGTGGTTTAAGTTGAGTATACTCTATCACACAGCAATTCCCAGTCTAGTGTAAGAAACTTTTGCTGATGTGTATAAGGAGTCACGTGTAAGACTATTCAATGCAGTATTGACATGACAAAGAATCAGAAACAATGTAAATGTTTATCAAGTTTTTAATAGAAAAATAAATTGTTATACAAATTTTGGCAACTACAGTGTTGGTGGGAACGTAAACTGGTGCAGCCACTGTGGAAATCAGTATGGAGGTTCCTCTAAAAACTAAAAACAGAACTATCACAGGACCCAGTAATTCCACTCCTGGGTATATATCTGAAAGAAACAAAAACACTAATTCCAAAAGATACATGCACCCCAATGTTCATAGCAGCATTAATTACAATAGCTAAGATATGGAAGCAACCTAAGTGTCCATCAACAGATGAATGGATAAAGAAGGTATGGTATATATAAACAATGAAATACTACTCAGCCACAAAATAGAATGAAAAACTTTCCATTTGCAGCAACATGGATGGACTTGGAGGGCATTAAGCTAAGTGAAGAAAGTCAGACAAAGAAAGGCAAATGCTGTATGATAATATTTACATGTGGAATCTAAACATAACAACAAACTAGTGAAGGTAACAAAAAGCAGACTCACAGATACAGAGAACAAGCTAGTGGTTACCAGTAGGGAGGGAGGAAGGGCAATATAGGCGGAGGGGGTGGAACAGACAAACTACTGCGTGAAAGATAGGGTCAAGGACGTATCACACTACAGGGGGATATATCCAATATTTTGCAATAACTGTAAATGGAAAGTAACTTTTAAAATAGTATAAAAAATTAAAGAATAGCTAAAAAAAGAGAAATTGTTGTAAAATCATAAAGTGGAATTTATACTATATAATGGTTAAAGCAAATGAATTAGATCTACATGTATCTCCACGGATATATCTCAAAAACATATAGTTAATTGAAAAAAGCAATTTGCATGGATATATACAGAATATATACACTTTGAAACTATTAATAATTTTTAAAATTCACTAGATACTTCTGTTATGGGTAAATATATACATTGCAAAGTAAAATGATAAAGTTATAAAGGCAATATTATATCTTTCAGATCATGATTTCCTCTGGGGAGCAAACAGGAGGAATAGTTAAATCTATATAGTTTTATAAGCTTTATAAAAATTTCTATTTGTATTTTAAATCTCATCCTCTTACTATTTTCCTTTTAATGTATAATTTACAATGTACATAGGCTACTAGTATATTAGAACACATATTATTAATACTTATGCAATCATTATACAATCACATGCAATCTTATGCAAAATGCTTGAGATACTTTTTCACTTATATATGAACAACTTATTATATCAATAAATCATTTTCTTCAATATTATTTATTTAACTAGCACCTTTTTGTTATATTTTTTGTAATATTTTCAATCATAACATTTATTTCTGATTATAAAAATAGACATTTGTTGTAGAAAATATAAAAAATACAGAGAAAAGTTTAAATCACTCATTATCCTACCACTCAAAGAGAATAAAAATTAATATTTTTGTGAGTGTTTTTCTCCTTTCTGTGTGTTTGTACATTTGCAATATGTAGACTATAATTCTAATTTTGGAAAAACTATTAAAAACTAGCATATGTAGCTTGGCCTTTTTTAACTTTATATTTTATCATAAGCATTTCTCCATATCATTAAATATTCTTTAAAACCTTAAAATTTAATAGTTATATAGTTTCCATCAAATAGATTGACCATAAATCACTTAGCCAGACCAACTGTTGGCCATTGATCATATTTCCAATTTGTCACTGCTGTGAATAGCACTGTAATAAATGCTGTTATATAGAAGTTGTGGTAAGCCTTGGCGATGATGGTAGACTCTGGGTCAAAGGATAAGAACTTTTGAAGGCTCTTAATACATATTGCCAAACTGCTTTCCAAAAAGAATCAGACAATATTTTATACCTACACATAAGTGATATGGGGATATATTAAAGACATTAAACATTTTATTTTTATATAATCTAAGTGGGCATGTTAATTCATGGAATGAATCTGTTCTTAAATTTGATAGAAGAATCTATACTTATGATTTAATTTGCTTGCAATCTGTGGAAGAAAGTAGTTCTTATAAAGATAAAATGTTTTCATAATCGAAACATTAGTCATCGAACTTGATAAATGTTCTTTTAGGACATACTGGAAACTAAAAGAAAAAATTCAATGTTTCTTTTGTGGTATAAAAACAAATGAATACATCTGGAAATACTATAAATTTACATATAAAGTTGCCTCAAAAATAGAGAAAAAATACACATGGAAGAGGAAAAGATTCAATGTTTTTTAAATAATATGTACCATAATTGGAGCTTATTTATAAAACATTTTCATTATTAAAACTAAAACATATGGTTGTTTTTCATGAGAGTTGGCAAGTGTTTTTATTGCTTTATAAAAAATTATTGAATTATGCTCTATAAATCTAATCGGCATATAGATTTTTAATAGTATATATTCTCTTTCATTAACTTAGAGCTGTTTTCCATAAATTCCAAATAGTCGTTAAAGCTCAAAATGAGAGCTTATGAGGTTAAATCTAGGTGTTAAAAATTTAGACAAATCAAATTTTGAAATATAATTTTAGAACATGTTCTAGGTCTTTTCAGATTTTCATGGGAGGTGGATTCGAGTGATTTCTAAAGGAATGCTTTATTCTAACACCCACTATGAAATATAAATGCTATCAATAGAAAAGCAAAGACTTTGGGATATTAAGTATCTGTCAATTTCAGAAGCCAATAAAGGTCAGAGCTCTTTGACTGCAAAAGTGGGTTGTGTTTACTGCATTCATTCTTTTTAACACTCAGACAGACATGAAATTTCATGGATAATTTTTGCCAGTTTCAATCCAAGAAGGAAGACTGTCATGTAGATAAAGACCAAAACTCTCACATTTGCGCCTTAGAATGTGACAACAAACCAAAGTTACGTCGTATTTTGTTGAAGTTTGGAATTCAGTTCGAAACAGTTCCACTTAAAAAGTTAAGTCTATTAAAATAGTTTTTGTTTGTCTGTGCCACTTCCTGGGCTTCCCTGGTGTCTCCAATGGTAAAGAAACTGCCTGCAATGTGGGAGACCCACATTTGATCCCTGGGTTGGGAAGATCCTGTAGAAGGGAATGGCAATCCACTCCAGTACTCTTGCCTGGAGTATTCCATGGACAGACGAGCCTGGTGGATTACAGCTCATGGGGTTGCAAATAGTCAGACATGACTGAGCAACTACACTTTGGCCACTTTCTGCCTTTCATGAATGGATTTTGAGTGCTTCCAGGGATCAGTGACAATGCCTACCAGGCTTCTTTGGGAGATGACTGGGGAAGGTGCACTCACCCGCTAGGGAGATGGGCAGTTCATGGGAAGGGATGGATGATTATTCTTCTTGGAGTTCCTAGTACCTACTGCTAGGCCTTAGGAGATCAGTGGGTGTCACGAATGTGCCAGAGGTAAAACAGGAATATTGTAATTTATTGAGTTTATATGATGACTTTCATTGTTGAGAGAAAAAATGAGTGCAAGAAAAAATAAAAGAAGTTTTATACAGACCCAAAGATAAACTCTTCACTGTTAATTCTAAACCAAAAATACACTGAACAGAGCAGAGTAGGTAAACAAGTCCAGATTTCTTTGTTTTTATTTTTGTTTTCTGGAAATAAATTATAATGCTGTTTCATTAGGATAAGATCAATTGGTGGCTCTAGTGGTAAAGAACCTGCCTGCCAACGCAGGAGATGTAAGAGATGTGGGTTGGTCCCTGGGTTGGGAAGATCCTCTGGAAGAGGGCATAGCTACCCACTCCAGTATTCTTGCCTGGAGAATCCCCATGGATGGAGGAGCCTGTTAGCCAGGCAGGCTACAGTCCATAGGGTCACAAAGAGTTGGACACAACTGAAGCAACTTAGCATGCATGCATGCACAATTTATTAATTAATACACATTGATTATGAATTTGAGCAAACTCTGGGGAACAGGGAAGACAGGGGAACCTGGCATGCTGCAGTCCCTGAGGTCGCAAAGATTCAGACATGACTTAGTGACTAAACAATGGCAACAATATATTGATTACTTACTATGTGCCCAGCTATGTACAAGTGAGACAAAGAGGCATAAGCCATGGTTTCCTGCATGTAAGGAGTCAGTTTATTTGGGGACCTTAAGGCACAGGACTGGTAAAGGTCAGTTTTCATTCCAATCCCAAAGAAAGGAAATGCCAAAGAATGCTCAAACTACTGCACAATTACACTCATCTCACATGCTAGTAAAGTAATGCTCAAAATTCTCCAAGCCAGGCTTCAGCAATACGTGAACCATGAACTTCAAGATATTCAAGCTGGTTTTAGAAAAGGCAGAGGAACCAGAGATCAAATTGCCAACATCCGCTGGATCATTGAAAAAGCAAGAGAGTTCCAGAAAATATCTATTTCTGCTTTATTGACTATGCCAAAGCCTTTGACTGTGTGGATCACAAGAAACTGTGGAAAATTCTAAAAGAGATGGGAATACCAGAGCACCTGACCTGCCTCTTGAGAAACCTATATGCAGGTCAGGAAGCAACAGTTAGAACTGGACATGGAACAACAGACTGGTTCCAAATAGGAAAAGGAGTACGTCAAGGCTGTATATTGTCATCTTGCTTATTTAACTTCTATGCAGAGTACATCATGAGAAACGCTGAGCTGGAAGAAGCACAAGCTGGAATCAAGCTTGCCAGGAGAAATATCAATAACCTCAGATATGCAGATGACACCACCCTTATGGCAGAAAGTGAAGAGGAACTCAAAAGCCTCTTGATGAAAGTGAAAGAGGAGAGTGAAAAAGTTGGCTTAAAGCTCAACATTCAGAAAACTAAGATCATGGCAGTTGGTCCCATCACTTCATGGGAAATAGATGGGGAAACAATGGAAACAGTAAAAGACTTTATTTTCTTGGGCTCCAAAATCACTACAGATGGTGATTGCAGCCATGAAATTAAAAGACGCTTGCTCCTTGGAAGGAAAGTTATGACCAACCTAGATAGCATATTCAAAAGCAGAGACATTACTTTGCCAACAAAGGTCCGTCTAGTCAAGGCTATGGTTTTTCCAGTGGTCATGTACGGATGTGAGAGTTGGACTGTGAAGAAGGCTGAGTGCCGAAGAATTGGTGCTTTTGAACTGTGGTGTTGGAGAAGACTCTTGAGAGTCCCTTGGACTGCAAGGAGATCCAACCAGTCCATCCTGAAGGAGATCAGCCGTGGGATTTCTTTGGAAGGAATGATGCTAAAGCTGAAACTCCAGTACTTTGGCCACCTCATGCGAAGAGTTGACTCATTGGAAAAGACTCTGATGCTGGGAGGGATTGGGGGCAAGAGGAGAAGGGGACGACAGAGGATGAGATGGCTGGATGGCATCACTGACTCGATGGACGTGAGTCTGAGTGAACTCCGGGAGTTGGTGATGGACAGGGAGGCCTGGCATGCTGCGATTCATGGGGTCGGAAAGAGTCGGACATGACTGAGCGACTGAACTGAACTGAACTGAACTGAACTGAAGGCTCAGGGGAAAATGAGACTGGATGATTGCATCCTTCTTTTGAAGCTGACATTGCCATAGGAACTCATTCAGTTGATGACTCCTATGTGTTTGTAGGGTCAGTGAACCCTTTCTACTGATTATGAAGCCAATAGTACAGATAGTTCTAGGCCCCACATCAGACTTTCCAACCTGAGGATCTGGCAAAAAGACTGGGAATCCATAGGGAACTTGACTTTGAAGGCCAGTGGAAGGTGATTACAGAACTTCCACAGGACTAGGAGAAACAGAGACTCTGGGAGGGCATAAACAAAACCTTGTGTGCACCAGGACCCAGGGAAAAGGAGCAGTGACCCCACAGGAGACTGAGTCAGACCTGCCTGTGAGTGTTTGAGGGTCTCCTGTGGAGGCATGGGTTGGTAGTGGCCTGCCCTGGGGACGAGGGCACTGGTAGCAGCAGTCCTGGGAGGTGCTTGCTGCCATAAGACTCTTGGAGGTCACCACAAGCCCCACCACAGAGTCTTCAGACTCCAGTACAGGGTTGCCTCAGGCCAAACAGCTAACAGGGAGGGAACACTACCCCACCCATCAGCAGATAAAGATTTACTGAGCATACCCCTATCCACCAGAGCAGGATCCAGTTTTCCCCACATCCAGTCCCTCCCATCAGGAAGCTTGCACAAGCTTCTTATCCTCAGCCATCAGAGGGTAGATGGAAGAAGCAAGAACTACAGTCCCTCAGCATCCAGAATGAAAATCACAATCACAGAAAGCGAACCAAAATGATCACATGGATCACAGCCTTGTGTAACTCAGTGAAGCTATGAGTCATGCTATGCAGGACCACCCAAGACAGATGGGTCATGGTGGAGAATTCTGACAAAATGTGGTCCACTGGAGATGGCAATGGTAAACCACTTCAGTATTCTTGCCTCAAGAACCCTATGAACAGTATGAAAAGCAAAAAGATATGACACTGGAAGACAAGCCCCCAGGCTGGCAGGTGTCCATTATGCTATTGGGAAAGAGCAGAGAAATAGCTCCAGAAAGAATGAAGAGGATGGGCCAAAGGGGAAATGACTCTGGATTGTGGATGTGTCTGGTGGTGAAAGTAAGTCTGATGCTGTAGAGAACCCTGTTGCATAGTAACCTGAAATGTTAGGTCCATGAATCAAGGTAAATTGAACATGGTCAAGCAGGAGATGGCAAGAGTGAACATCAACATTTTAGGAATCAGTGAACTAAAATGGACAGGAATGGGTGAATTTAATTCAGATGACCATTATATCTACTACTGTGGGCAAGAATCTCTTAGAAGAAATGGAATAGCCCTCATAGTCAACAAGAGAGTCCGAATTGCAGTACTTGGATGCAATCTTGAAAACGACAGAATGATCTCAGTTTGATTCCAAGGCAAACCATTCACCATCACAGTGATTCAAATCTATGCCCCAACCATTAGTGCTAAGGGCTTCCCTGGGTAGCTCAAACGGTAAAGAATCTGCCCACAATACGGGAGATCTGGGTTTGATCCCTGGATCAGGAAGATCCCCTGAATAAGGAAATGGCAACCCACTCCAGTATTTTTACCTAGAGAATCCCGTGGACAGAGGAGCCTGATGGGCTATAGAACATGGGGTCACAAAGAGTCGGACACTACTGAGCGACTAACACTTTCACACTTTTGATTAATGCCAAAGAAACTGAAGTTGACTGGGTCTATGAAGACTTACCATACCTTCTAGCTGCTGCTGCTGCTGCTAAGTCACTTCAGTCGTGTCTGACTCTGTGCGACCCCACAGACGGCAGCCCACCAGGCTCCCCCATCCCTGGGATTCTCCAGGCAAAAACACTGGAGTGGGTTGCCATTTCCTTCTCCAATGCATGAAAGTGAACAGTGAAAGTGAAGTCACTCAGTCGTGTCCGACTTTTAGCGACCCCATGGACTGCAGCCTACCAGGCTCCTCCACCCACGGGATTTTCCAGGCAAGAGTACTGGAGTGGGGTGCCATCGCCTTCTCCAATACCTTCTAGAACTGACACCAAAAAAGATGTCCTTTTCAACATAGGGGATTGGAATGCAAAAATAGGAAGTCAAGAGATACCTGGTATATAACAGGCAAGTTTGGCCTTGGAGTAGAAAATGAAGCAGGGCAAAGGCTAATAGCTTTTAATAACTGGTCGTAGCAAACACCCTCTTCCAACAACACAAGAGACAACTGTAGACATGGATATCACCAGATGGTTAACACCAAAATCAGACTGATTATATTCCTTGCAGCTGAAGATGGAGAAGCTCCTTGCAGTCATCAAAAATAAGACCTGGAGTTGACTATGGCTCAGATCATCAGCTTCTTATTGCAAAGTTCAGACTTAAATTGAAAAAAGTAGGGAATACCACTAGGCCATTCAAGTATGACCTAAATCAAACCCCTTATGAATATACAGTGGAGGTGACAAATAGATTCAAGGGACTAGATCTGGTAGACAGAGTGCCTGAAGAACTATGGACAGATGTTTATTAACATCATACAGGCAACAGTGACCAAAACCATTCCAAAGAAAAATAAATGCAAGAAGGCAAAGTGACTGTGAGAGGAGACCAAGAAAAGAAGCAAAGGACAAAGGAGAAAGGGAAAGATATATGCAACTGAATATGCAGAGTTCCAAAGATTAGCAAGGAGAGATAAGAAAGCCTTCTTAAGTGAACAATGCAAACAAATAGAGGAAAACAATAGAATGGGAAAGACTGGAGATCTCTTCAAGAAAATTCGAGATACCAAAGGAACATTTCATGCAAAGATGGGCACAATAAAGAACAGAAATGGCAAGTACCTAACAAGCAGAAGAGATTAAGAAGAAGTGGCAAGAACACAAAGTAGAACTATACAAAAAATGTCTTAATGACCTGGATAACCATGATGGTGTGGTCACTTACCTAGGGCCAAACATCCTGGAGTGTGAAGTCAAGTGGGCTTAGAAAGCATCACTGTTAACAAAGCTAATGGAGGTGATGGAATTCCAGCTGAGCTATTGAAAATCCTAAAAGATGATGCTGTTAAAGTGCTGCACTCAATATGCCAGCAAATTTGGAACACTTAGCAGTGGCCACAGGACTCGGAAAGGTCAGTTTTCATTCTAATCTTAAAGAAAGGCAAAGTCAAAGAATGTTCAAACTAGTGTACAATTGTGCTCATTTCACATTCTAGCAAGATAATGATCAAAATCCTTCAAGCTAGATTTTAGCAGTACATGAAAAAAGAATGAATTAATGCCATTTGCAGCAACATGGATCGATCTAGAGAATATCACACTAAGTGAAATAAGTCAGAAAAAGACAAACATAGTATTATATCGCTTATATGTAGAATCTAAAAAGTGCTACAAATGAACTTATTTACTGAGAACTTCCAGATGTACAAGTTGGATTTAGAAAAGGCAGAGGAACCAGAGGACACATTGTTAACACCCACTGGATCACAGAAAAAGCAAGGGAATTCCAGTAAAACATCTGCTTCAGCTTCATTGACTATGCCAAAGCCTTTGACTATGTGGAACACAACAAACTGTGCAAAATTCTTAAAGAGATGGAAATACCAGTCCATCTTCATCTGTCTCCTGAGAAATCTGTATGCAGGTCAAGAAGCAACAGTTAGAACCAGACATGGAACAATGGACTGGTTCAAAATTGAGAAAGGAGTACATCAAAGCTGTACATTGTCACCCTGCTTATTTAACTTATACACAGAGTACATAATGTCAAATGTGGGGCTGGGTGACTCACAACCTGAAATCAAGATTGCCAGGAGAAATATCAACAATCTCAGATATGCAGATATATCACTCTAATGGCATAAAGCAAAGAAGAACTAAAGAGCCTCTTGATGAAGGTGAAAGAGGAAAGTGAAAAATTGGCTTAAAAGTCAACATTAAAAAAACTAAGATCATGGCATCCAGTACCATCACTTCATGGCAAATAGATAGGAAAAAGTGGAAAGAGTGACAGATTTTATTTCCTTGGGCTCCAAAATCACTGTAGATGGTGATTATAACCATGAAATTAAAAGATACTTGTTCCTTGGAAGAAAAGCCATGATAAACCTAGACAGCATATTAAAAAGCAGATATCACTTTGCCAACAAAGCTCCATAAAATCAAAGCCAGGGTTTTTCTAATAGTCGTGTACGGATGTGAGAGTTGGACCATGAAGACTGAGCACCAAAGAATTGATGCTTTTGAACTGCGGTGCTGCAGAAGATCTTGAGAATCCTTTGGACTGCAAGGAGATCAAACCAGTCAACTCTAAAAGAAATCAACCCTGAATATTCATTGGAAGGATGGATGCTGAAGCTGAAGCTCTAATACTTTGGCCATCTGATGGGAAGAGCCAACTCACTGGAAAAGACCCTGATGCTGAGAAATATTGAGGGTAAGAGGAGAAGCGGGCAACAGAGGATGAGATGGTGGGATGGCATCATGGACTCAACTGACATGAGTCTGAGCAAACTCTGGGAAATAGTGAAGGACAGGGAAGTCTGGAGTGCTGCAGTCCATGGGGTTGCAAAGTCCAATAGGACTTAGTGACTGAACAACAACAACAAACAGTTAAGCATCCAGAAAACACAGCTAACACATGTACAACAGTCACTGAAACTTTTGTGTAGGAAAGAGTGGGAAGACATATAGCATAATGGTCAAGAACTTGGCATTGGAGTTGCCAAATTAGAATCAAGATCAAGCACTTCGTGATTCTCCTAGCTATATACTTTTGGGCAGGTGACTTAAACATCCTGAATCACAGTTTTCTTATCTGTAAAATGCAGTATCTAGGTCAGAGAACTGTTGCAACAATTAAATGAGAGATGTATGAGAATGTCTGGGACATAAATATTAGATTTCCTTGACTTGAAGATGTTATCACCTGGACACTACACCACTGGCCAAATAAGAACTTTGGAGACAGAAGAAAGAATATTGAACACAAACATTAAAATAAAACCTGTTGGTAGTATATATATTTATGTACTCTCTTGTTATCATACTCTAAGTCTACAGTTTAGCTTTCTCCATTCTGAGATAGAGTCTGCTGAATCACTTTGGGTAATTAACAGCTATGTGTATGTAGCAAGTTAGTGACATGTGGCTTTCCCTAGCTGACACCTGTGATCTTCATCTTTTTAGCATCTCTCAGACTGAAAATAAAACTTTTGCGGGTTAGGGAAAAACCAGATTTTCACCTGCATTTCCTGTTTGGTTAGACATGTGGCATTTTCTCCTTAGCTAAAAAAGTTAAATAGCTTTTCTTGAAATGCAGATGCTTGAGAGATAATCCCTCAGGATGCGCAAATCAGTCACACTAGTCTCTCTCAGTTTTAGTAATTCTAAAGTGTAATCTGCTAGATTCAGCAAGTTCTATTGTCTTTGGTTCTAGTCCCAAGCACATGACAAGCATTCTTTTCTGTTTCCAATAACTTTTTCTTTCAATGCTGCATCATAATGTAATGTTTCTGAAGGTATTTTCAGGACAATTAAGTATACAACTTTAAATAAAGTCCATCTACTTGTGGTGCTACCAATGCAAATAACTTATTTGAGATGATAATCAGGATAAAACAGATACTTCCTAAGCAAGCCTGATTTCAGATATACTCAGGCAATAAAACTACTTGCCTTGAAGCTAACAGTTTTCTTCTGACAACAACTGTAAGATTCCCACTTCCTCAGAAACATTAAAATGTGCTTCAGTGAAGGCAGGAGATGACCAGGTAGAGAAGGAGAGAGAGCACTTTCTAGGCAGAGGAGGCAGCATATAACAACAGCCTAGAGAGGAGGATGTTGGAACAATTTGGTGTGGGGAGAGTTTAGAGTGTTGACAAGAAACCAGAACAGATTGGGAGCTCAACCACATTTGCTGAGACACTGGCTTGCCACTTGTAGCCATTTGGAATTTAATAGTCTGAGAATCTATGAAAGGTTTCCAAGCAAAGAAGTGATACAACCTGGGCTTAGAAAAGACATTCTTTTGATGGGAAACTGCAGTGAAGGACAGCAGTTATATGGATCTATTGAGGCCTGGATAAGAGAAAATGCAAGCTTCAACTAAATGAGAGACATTTAGGAAGGAGAATTGACAATTTGATGACCAAATGCAAGGACTATTCGACTAATTAATTAGGTAGTCATCTAGTAGGATTTCTAAAACCAACATATTTTAGTTTCTGGGTGTGGGAAAAATAAACCAAAATATTTTAACAGGATGGATTCCTGTTCCAGGAAGATTCCACATGCCACAGGGCACCCATGTGCCATAGCTACTGAGCCTGTGCTTTAGAGTCCACGCTTTGTAACAACAGAAGCCACCACAATGAGGAGCCTGCACTGCAACAAAGAGTAGCCCCAGCTCTCTGCGACTAGAGAAAGCCCACGCACAGCCATGAAGACCCAGCACCCACCCCCTCCCAGTATATGTATATAAATGATTTTAGAAAACAGTAACACTGGGTTTGTTCCACTTATCCTAGAACCCTGGATTCCATGTCAAGAATCTTTCTGATTCCCCTCAAGAAACAATGACTTTGGAGTTGATGCTTTTCATATACATGAGTTTATAAGGTCACTCAGAGCAGCAATAAGAATAAATAAAGTTTAAGAATACTGGGATTTTCCCTGAATTTTATAACCTCTGGATACAGCAAAGCTATGAAAGTCCCATGGACGGAGGAGCCTGGTAGGCTGCAGTCCATGGGGTCTCTGGGAGTCGGGCACAACTGATCAACTTCACTTTCACTTTTCACTTTCATGCATTGGAGAAGGAAATGGCAACCCACTCCAGTGTTCTTGCCTGGAGAATCCCAGGGACAGAGGGGCCTAGTGGGCTGCTGTCTATGGGGTCGCACAGAGTTGGACATGACTGAAGTGACTTAGCAGCAGCAGCAGTGTTGGGTTGGGAAATGTGTAATTTTAAGCAAATACCTAAGTGTAATGAAACATTGACATACATACCTTCTGAAATCTATTCATAACATGAAACCATGATGAGCTCTATTTCTATTCCCTATTAAGTCATTTGTTCTTTATTCTATAAATAGAAACCAATCACACAATTGCAATTATAGAGGCTTATAGAAATGGAGGCCTCAAAGGCAAGAGATGAAAGACGGTAGTATCTGAAGAAGCAGTGATGAAATTGTGATTTGTTATTTGAAGTGGAGGTCATGGAATGACAGACAAAATAGGTTAAAGAATAAAACAAGAGGCTGTAGGACATCAGAATCTTGACAACAACCAAGTTCAGTATCTGTGAATACAACTATACAGTTCTTAAAAGCACCAGATTAGAGAATATTTATTAGAGTGTTTCGGAGAAGGCAATGGCACCCCACTCCAGTACTCTTGCCTGGAAATTCCCATGGATGGAGGAGCCTGGTAGGCTGCAGTCCATGGGGTCGCTGAGGGTCAGACCCGACTGAGCGATTTCACTTTGACTTTTCACTTTGATGCATTGGAGAAGGAAATGGCAACCCACTCCAGTGTTCTTGCCTGGAGAATCCCAGGGGCAGGGGAGCCTGGTGGGCTGCCGTCGATGGGGTCACACAGAGTCGGACACGACTGAAGTGACTTAGCAGCAGCAGCAGCAGCATTAGAGTGTTTATGAACCATATAGCACTGTAGAAATTCATAATTATTTATATTATTATATTTTAGAATGAGAAAGAAAATACTTGGTAACCAATGTCCTCACACACCATTTAGAATCTTAGACTGATCCTTCAGGGCTCTAAGGGATCTTTTCATTCTTCTTACTGTTTTGGTGGTTTATGCATTTCCAGTTCTTACTGTTTCTATCATATATTCTTGAGAAAGAGAAAAGCATAAAAATATGATATGAAGGTAACATTTTAAAGATAGAGAGGGAAAAGGAATTATGAATATAAGGGAGAAAAATAAAATGGGAGACAGAAAACTAAAATTCAAAATGATTTATCATTCAGTGAGTTTAATCAACAAGTATTTAGTGAGTTAAATGCCTGTTAAATGCCAGGCATTGCTAGGGCTAGGGGATTCAAAAATGAAAACACAGGAAATTAAAAGTGTATTGTTGTCCTGAGCTCCTTGAATGAAAATGATGCTTATCAGAAGCAGACAAAATTGACTATGGCTGGCTCAGAGTATCCTGACTAATACATTTTCTAGTACAGAGGATTCTTTCCGCTTCATGCGTGATCTTGAGACAGTCAGAGGTACTGTTTTCACACAAGATGTGATCTGTTAGGTCATTGGTCAAATGGTTGATCATGTGTCAGTAGCAGCACTTAGGAGTAATTTTACAGGCTTTTTTCTCCATCATGACAAAAAAATACACAGTGTTGAGAAATACACAACATTATTTATTTTGAAAAATGGACAACCCGGTCCTAGTCAATGGACTGAAGTAGTGGCATCAGGAATTTAATGGTGGCTTACTAGAAGAAGAGGAGATATGACAGAAGCCATGCATTTGTGAGAGCCGCAGAACAAGTGCAGACTGGGACTCTGCTGTCACTGGTCGGGGGTTGTGAAACATGCTTACTACAACCAAGCTGAATTGAGAATAGCTGAGGAATGCCCATCTGTGATTGATCTGTACTTTCAGGAAAGATTTTATTCAACAAAGATGTGAATATCAAATGTACGAAGTTCCTGTCTGGGTAACTGAGTTTTAGAAAGCAACTGAGTTTTAGAAGCAACTTAAAGGGGCAAAGGGCCTCGCAGCTCTATAAATGATACACACGGAGTATGCATCTGCCTAGGAAATTGCTGGCTTGTTTGTTTACACAGCATGGAATGGTACTCATTACCTTGGTGGATTTACCCGTCCCGGGGATGGCTTCTCAGTTTTACAAGCTTAAAATTGGATTTTTATTGGCTCACCAAGAGTGAATTCATCTCTCAGGACTGATTTCATGGTAACCAAGTTCATGAGACTGATGTATAAAACCATAACTTACAATTTACTAGCTTTATTAATAGTGAAAATGTATCTGTCTGTGGAATCAACCTATTCTCAGTCCAGAGATAAACTCCATTTTCCCTCTAGGCAATCAAATTGTGATTAGAAGCTGACTCCGTGAGTGTTGAAGAAAAACAAAGAGTTCAAAGAATCAAATGTTTAACTGTGTCAGATGAATGACATTTGATGCAAAAGCTTACAATAGAGGTGGCCCTGCCCAAGAGTTTTGGAAATCCAGTTTTTGGCTTGAAGCCCTTCTGCCATGGATACTGTCATCGAATTTCTATCTCTGTGATATCTCATATTCTTTGTTTTCACTGTTAACCAAACCCCTCTGGCTTATAAATTGTCAGATGGCATCACTGACTCGATGGACGTGAGTCTGAGTGAACTCCGGGAGTTGGTGATGGACAGGGAGGCCTGGCGTGCTGCGATTCATGGGGTTGCGAAGAGTCGGACACGACTGAGCGACTGATCTGAACTAAGCTGAACTGAGAGAACTGTAGAAGAATTAGATACTGGTTTTTTTTTAGAGGAAAAACTTAGGGTACTGTGGAAAGCATGTGAGGAACTATTATATCATTTGGAGGCGATTTTGTCAGCACCACCCAATTTCTTTGAATTACTCTGCATGTGTAGGTCACTTGGCAGCTGGTACATGGATGAGGTAGTGGTGATCTAGAACTGATGAAAGTTTCTGCTGCTGTGACTCGAAAACCCTGAACAGCGTGTCCCACGCAATCATGCCTTCCGTCAGGCAGACACTATGCTCAAGTTAGCACACACACACAAAAAAGCAATTGAATGAAAAAGATTATGGGATAAAGAGTCTGTCACTATTAATAAAAGGTCAGGTGTCTCAGCAGAAAAATGTCTTCCAAAGTGATGTTCTTTGGTTCTTGCCAAGCATCTTTTGAACTCCTTTCTTACCCTGCACCACCTCAGCCTCTGCAGTGCAGGAATCCTCAACACGGTGATAAACCTGTGGCGTCCTTCATGCAGCTCACTCTACTCAGAGAAGCTGAGTTGTAAAAATGACTCTCTGAAACTAGGACAATGGACAGTGAGGAAGAATGCAAGGCAATGATGCTGCCTTTTCATAAAGCTTTTAGGTCAAACCACTAAGAGTTCCAGGAAGAAACATTTCCTCTTGGAAAGTCTTCCTTCATGCATGTTCAATCTGAAGCCCTTAAGTAGGTCTTCCAGGCACTGCAAAGACGTTAGCCAGCATATTTTATCTAATGAATGCTGGCACAGCACAGCCTCATAGGAAGAGCTGGCTCTAGGAATCAGGGAGTGAGCTAAATTAGCCCAAATGCTAAGCAGACCCTATTGTTATTATGTATATGAAGTTTGGGGGTTTAGAATTCTCCTTCTAGAAACCTATTTTATTGCATTATCTCTCCAATAGACCCTGGCTTTGTTCTTTTTATGATATTCTGCTGAAGCATAAATCAAGTGGTTGCTGCCCCAAAGGCTGACATCAACAATAGGGCAAACAGAGTTGATGGAACTTAAGCTGGAGGACAGGATAAATTACAGAGTGAATGCGTATAGTCGCTTCCCTTGTGGCTCAGCTGGTAAAGAATCCACCTGCAATGTGGGAGACCTGGGTTCGATCCCTGGGTTGGGAAGATCCCCTGAAGAAGGGAATGGCTACAATATCCTGGCCTGGAGAATCCTATGTACTATATACTCCATGGGGTCACAAAGAGTTGGACGGAACAGTTTCACTTTCACTTTTCACTTTCACTTGTGTCTTTAGTCAGGCCATGATTTCCTCCTAGTTAATTATATGTAACTTGTCAATGATAGGAAGTGGGAGGGGGAGGGAAATATTCTTCTGCATTTTTGTCCCTCCCTCCTCCTTCTTTCCGTTTCTCCTCCTTTTCCTTCTTATTTTCCTCTCCTTTTAGTTTCCTCCCCTCCTTTCCATACTGACAGACCTTTACGGAAATGTTATATTCAATTTTAATTCCTTAGTAAAAACAAAATGTGGAAAATTCAACAAAAGGTTACTTACTGAAAAAGTGTCTTCTGAAGTGTATAGAAGACCTCTGCTTCCCAAATCCTCTCCTGACATCAAGAGCTGCTGTTCTCTGAGAGTGAATTTTGAGTCATTTTCAACTCTGCTTCCTTTAGCTCCTAATTTCAATCAGTTTAGTTCAGTTAAGTTGCTCAGTCGTGTCCAACTCTTTGCGACCCCATGAATCGTAGCACGCCAGGCCTCCCTGTCCATCACCAACTCCCGGAGTTCACTCAGACTCACGTCCATCGAGTCAGTGATGCCATCCAGCCATCTCATCCTCTGTCGTCCCCTTCTCCTCCTGCCCCCAATTCCTCCCAGCATCAGAGTCTTTTCCAATGAGTCAACTCTTCGCATGAGGTGGCCAAAGTACTGGAGTTTCAGCTTTAGCATCATTCCCTCCAAAGAAATCCCAGGGCTGATCTCCTTCAGAATGGACTGGTTGGATCTCCTTGCAGTCCAAGGGACTCTCAAGAGTCTTCTCCAACACCACAGTTCAAAAGCATCAATTCTTCGGTGCTCAGCCTTCTTCACAGTCCAACTCTCATATCCATACATGAACACAGGAAAAACCATAGCCTTGACTAGACAGACCTTTGTTGGCAAAGTAATGTCTCTGCTTTTGAATATGCTATCTAGGTTGGTCATAACTTTCCTTCCAAGAAGTAAGCGCCTTTTAATTTCATGGCTGCAGTCACCATCTGCAGTGATTTTGGAGCCCAAAAAAATAAAGTTTGATGCTGTTTCCACTGTTTGCTTAATCAACCCATCTCTAATTCCTATTGAGATTCCATTTCTTTAATTCGGCCCTTCCTGTTCACTTTCCCCATCATGACTATCCTGTCTAGAAATGACTATAATGGTGATTGGTCAGTGGTAACTGCTTCTGGTCTCTGCTGCTGCTGCTAAGTCACTTCAGTCGTGGCCGACTCTGTGCAACCCCATAGACAGCAGCCCACCAGGCTCCCCCATCCCTGGGATTCTCCAGGCAAGAACACTGGAGTGGGTTGCCATTTCCTTCTCCAGTCTCAACTTCAAACATGATTTTTAATATTCCACTTTTCTAAGATAACTCCTTTATTGCCTTTGGTAAATTAACTGTAAGTATTTCATCCTTTTTGAAATTAATTACTAGGTATTATTTCTAGTCATCTTATTTGTACCCCCAATAAGATGCACTTCCAGAATTAGGAAGTAAGATCATGAAGAATCATGATAACTAGAATGAAAAAGTCACATAAACTATGTTTAGCAGTTTTTAGAAATCATCCTGGAGCAACCCACCTTTTCAGGAGACTTGCAAATACATTACTGGTAAGATTGGAGTATTATTCCCAAACACTCAAATCTAAAATTGAATAAAGATAAAATAAGATTCACTCAAGTAACATGAGACAAACACATGACATATTGGTAACATGGAAAAGAGGCACTTCATACAAAAGATGGTCAGTAAATTCTGTCCCAGATGTCCTGATTCTGCAAGGTTATTATATATGCTTAGTTGGATACATTATTATTAGAGTCTGGGGTAGAGTAATGTGGTTTGGTACATGGTAGAAATATCTGTCAAAGACATTCAGTTCCCTGTGCTCTCATTCTGAGTATACTACATGACTTTATGCTAAATAAATTCATAAGAGACTTGTTGCAAGCTAGGAACCAACTTATCAATTTTTGGTTGAAGCTACACATGGTTGACCTGCGAAGAAAAACCTGCTTTGTGCATAAGGCACTCCAGGTGAGCGGGTGCACTCAAAGGGGAAGGGTTAGAGTTAGGAGGAGGGTCCGGATCCGTAAGAGTTGAACATTTGCAGACTGATTTACCTAAAAAGAGGTAAGAAAATAACACTTATGAAAGTGAAAATGCTGGTCTCAAGACAAACTCTTGGGCCTGGAAGACGACATACCTTTAAGCCAAGCAATATTTCTATACAAAATTCTGAAGGAAATTTATGCTGTTTCTAAATGCTTATGCTCATAAAAATCATCTGGGAAGCCTTTTTAAAATGCAGGCTTCTGGCCCCACCTCCTAAGGTTGTGCGGCAGATGGTCCACTGTCTTTACTGCGAGAAACACTGTTTGATATAAATCCTTAAATCTAGCCACATGCATTTAGTATTTTTCTGTTTACAAACCATTCATTCTCAGGACACAGCTTTGCATGCAGCTGTGTGTGAACTTGCTCTAGCTTAGGGAAGGCAGAGGTGCGGCAAGTGGACGGCAACTGTTTCTTCTTGGGTCCAGAGCAGACACCATTAGCGGATTCTAACACTTACCCTACTGAGCTCTGTTATGATCTCAGAATCCTTCTTAATGCTGGTTCCCAGAAGCTACTACTAGTTGATAGAATTTGGCATGGAGTCAACTATGTTGCCATCTTTATTCTAGATCAGTGATCCTCAAGCCTGGTTGCTGTGAGAAGGATCCTCAGGCTCTACCAGGCACTCAAGAGATACCTGGCATACTGCCTGGCACAGAGTGGGTATTTGAGATTTCTTCATCATCACAAGAGTTAGGGAAGATGTTCACGATCTCCTACTCCTTGGCCTGCAACTGAATAAATACCTTAATAAAACACTGTGAAGCGCCCTAGTGTCCAATTAAAGGGAGAAGAGGATTCTGGAGAAGAGAGTCCTTGAAGTTCCCATTCTGTTTGGGAGGATGATATCCAGGCCAGAGGAGTACCTTTGCTCTTGGGGTCAAGGTCACTTCAGGCTTTAGATGTATAATAGGGTGTATCAGGTAATGTCATGACTAGAACTTAGTGAAGGGACAAGGCTCTGAAGAAACCCCATAGTTCTCAGCTGTTAATTTTTCACCTAACTTTTCCTTTGAACCCTGGGAAAGTATTTCTTACAGGTATATGTTCTCCCTTTTCTGGTGGATAATCATTTAGAACCGTTGCTATAGGGGATGATTTTAAGTTTCGTGTATAGAGACTTTCTATGGTTGGAAATGTTAGAATTTAACATAGTTATAAAAAAAAGTAATTAAAATCAGCTTATTATTATTTTAGAAAAGTGCAACTCCATGGAGGCCAGTGAAATAAAAGTAGTCATATGACAGAAAGGTGGAATTTACTAAACAGTCCACACACCTCATTTCATGTGTTAAAGAACATTTGCAAATGTGGCAGAAGATCTATCATGCCTGATGTATTTAGGGATTCCGACTATTCGTGTGTTCGGGTGGAAATACCATAAATATCATCTATATACGGCCTTTGTTCCTCTCCCTAGCATCTTCGGAAGATTCGGCTGCTGAGGTGCAGGGTCTGCCCTTGACCCTTCTGTGTCTCCTTCCTCTCTGTCTACATTTAGTTTGCTTCACTCTGTATTTTCATAGTAGGCTTTATTTGTGTTAATGGCTCCACTATTTGCATCACTTTGAGATGTCTTGCTTGTCAGTCAAGTGCCTGACACAGTGATGGGTCACAAAGGGTAAACTTGGCAAACATTTCATAAATTATTCACTGATTCTTTCTTTTTTTTTTCTGAGGCTTTCTTGGGAGACCTGGTTCAATCCCTGGGTTGGGAAGATCCCCTGGAGGAGGGCATGGCAATCCACTCCAGTATTCTTGCCTGGAGAATCCCATGGACAGAGGAGCCTGGTGGGCTATAGTCCATGTGGTTGTAAAGTCTGGACATGACCGCTGAGCGACTAAGCTGTTGTTGCTTGGGTTAAGAGCTGGAAAGTGGTCTCATACGTCTAAGGTGGAGTGACAGAGATTTCTGTCATGATGACTCACAATGAAAAGGCCACATTCCTTCTATTAATATCTTATATTCCCAATGCACATATATGTTTAACATTATTTTCATTTAGCAAAGTAGAAATAAAATTTACCCTAAGATGATCAGTGGATGTATTCTTGGGGTTTTGTTCTTCATCTATAAATATTTTGTGTGTACAATGGTCACAATTCCACTGGGGAATAAGAGTAATTTCCTATCTCAGTTTAGCCTGATTGAATACATTTATTTTGGAAGTTCACATGACCAACCTTTTCTTAACAGACAATAACATCATATAGCATCATATAATCCAACAAAATTATTTGTTAGACTATTAATTCCTAGTCCTTCTGATAGCAGTCTAGTTTGTTCTCAGCTTCACCACAAATTTAAGAGGAACTAAAAATGAGAAGAATGAGTGTGTAGTTCAGAAAAATTTAGAAATGAAATTTGATTTGTAGAATCAATGAATCCTGATGTTCCAGGACTGCTTAATGACCTCAGAAGTCATCTAATTCAACTCCCTGATTTTTTAAATGTGCAAACTGAAACTGAAATGAAGAAACCTGTTGGATACTCTGTAGTTTGTTGGGGTCATCCTCTGAACTACATGGTCTCTTCACCTTCATTCTCTTAACTCAATTGGAAATAAATATTTAGAATTTATTCTTTTTCATCATCATTAGTTAACTTCTCTATACCCACAGGAGGCAGAGCTAAACTTAAGTGCTTCTTATACTTGATGGATTCAAACTGGGAATGGCTTGATTACTAGAATTCTAAAAACCTCAATTAAATGATATACAAAGTATTCCAGACAGAACTTGGAAAATAGTAGATGCTCAATAAAGATTTTTTAAAAATTCTTTTTGTCTAAATTCCAATTCAGATATTTGACATTTAATTATTCTTGTCAGTAGTTTTACTTTTAAAACAATGTGACTGGAACTGTAGATGTATCCTCTCTTTCCCTATCACATCCTTCATAAGGCTGTTTGTATTAGACAAAAACAGGTAGGAGGCGGAGAGTGAGGTCTTGGACTCATGGGGTTTTGAGCAAGATTCTCCGAGACCCTGTGGCACAAGGGTGTTGCTGACTCTTGTAATTGAGAGACTGGGTTATAATTTGTGCTGAAGCTACATGGGTTTTTAGCAGCAGGTTTTGTACATAACAGGGAGTTTCTGGATCTTGTTAGCTTAGGGCAAAAAGTCATGCTTTAGAGCAGTTACCCCAGCAGGAGGAGAAAAGATGATGGTTGGTAATTACATCAGTTTTGCACTGTTGAGCAGATGTTCTTGCAGATAGATTTTGGCTGGCATTTACAGAAGATCACTGGTGATTCTCATGATAGTGTCAGGGCTGCTTCAAGTGGAGGAAACTGCAGGTCTGTGAAACACTGTGAGAAGCAGGAAGAAGGAACCAGAGAGCTGTCTGGAAGTTAAAAAGGCAACTCTTAAAGAGAGCTCTAGTGACATTCATTTGGAGATGGTAGCTTTGCTGGACTGGATAATTAGATCTAATACATATCTGATAAGTTATTTTGCTATTTAACTTTGAGAGTAATTTGGTAGTTCATCAGTGTTTGAAAAAATAGATTATTTCTTCTTAAAGTAAGGGACAATTTAGAAAACAGATGAGGAAGCTTTGATTAAAACATACAATTAAGCAGCAAGATCAACTATATAGTGAGCAATGGAAAAGAATGACCACAGGAGCTGTTAGCAAGCAATGCTATCCATCTGGATGGAAATTCTGGCCAATTTCAAATGAGGCAGAAATTGGGATGGTCAGCAATGTGGTACTGCTGGATAACAAAGTGTCTTTAAGGAAGAGTGTTTTTCCCTTCTTGGCTTAAAGTCTTTCCAAATTTATCCCATTAATTTCTTTTATATTGACTTTCTCTTTCTCTATGCTCTGGAATATATAAGTATACTCCTAGTGTTAGACCTTGGAATCTTCTTTTGTTGGTGTCATACGTAATTATAAAATTTTCTCTATACATAGTGATGAGAAGACTTTTTAGTTTACTTACAGGCAACATTAAGTTAAAGATCAATTCTAATACATCCTAATTGCATTGGAATCCATACCATTTCACTTTCCCTTGCCATAAGAATACCTTAAACACTGCTACCTGCTGCCATAAGTTCTTCCAGGTAAATGATCCAAAAATAAAGAAAAGGAAGGAAGGCAGGTAGAGAGAGAGAGAGAGAGGAAAGAAGAACGAAAGAAAGGAAGCAAGGAGGGAGGGAAGGAGGAAGAGAGAGAAAAAGAGAGAGAAAGAGGTACCAGTGGAGATGGGGAAAGGAAGGTGAATATGGGAGGGCCTAGTAGAGCATCTCATATACACTCATGCTTAATAACACTTCAATGGATTAATCAATGGATAAATGAAATGATATAAGATTCCAGAAAAGTAATTTTTGAGCACTAAGTTACCTACTATAGCGCCACCAAAAGAACTCTCTTTTGCAGAGGTAGTATGCACTTGGGCATGTACCTTTTGGAAAGCAGATGCACCATTATTTTGTGAAGCAAATATTTAGTCTCAGAATTGATTGATAGTATCAGGAGAGCCACATTGCCCACCTCTGTGGCTCTAAAGAGAGGACCCAGTGTTCCTTCCTCACTCTCTTAGTTTACAAACAGCTCAGATTTGGCTTTTGTGAGATGTGTTAGTTTCATCCTGTTAAACATTCAGCGATGTCTATTTTTCTCTTTCACAAAGTGTCTATTTCTTCTTCTCCATAAGATGGGACCACAGGAAGTTACTGTACCATAAGTGGATGTTTTTAATTAACAAAATATCACAGGCATATTTTCACATATTAAACATTCCTCTACAATATTTTGGTGGCTATACAGAGTGTGTTCCATTGTGTAAACTATAGTTCTTGAGCATTCAAGTTTCATTCAGTGTTTTGTTATTATAAACTATGTTGTCATGAAGAGCTAAATCTTTGTCATACCCATGATTATTCCTTAATATAATTTCATAAAAGTGGAATTACTGAGTCAAAGAATGAGATGAATCTTAAATGGCAAACTTCAAGCACAATGGCAAGTGATTGGAGAGATGTTTGGAAATGTCAGGATTTCCTCCGCAAATGCCATCTAGCTCATGGATAATTCTTGGCAAAACTGTAAAATGGAATTTTTGTCTTTTTTTTTTTTTTTGATTTATATATTTTTATTTGGAAATGTTTATACCAGTACAGTGAAACTAAATTTTAGACACTGGATGTCATTAGCTTGGATATCATTAGTTTATTATAAAAGAGACACATGGAAATTATTTACATGATGAAAGATTTCAGAACTTCAGTGGAATGGGCAGCTTCACGTGATGCCATTTCAATAGTGACTTATTTCAGTCGACATATTTCCCAAGAATGTTACCATCTCTAAATAAGAAATAATCCTTGTCATCTAGAACTACTTTGATGCCTCCATATTCTGGGAGAAGAACTTTATCTCCAACCTTCACACTAACTGGTTGAATCTCTCCACCCTTTCCTTTAGAGCCTGATCCAACAGCTACCACCGTTGCTTACAATACTTTTCCTTGTGATTTTTCTGGAAGCATAATCCCTCCTTTGGTTACAGTTTCGGCCGCACTTCTTTCAACTAATACTCGGTCAAAGAGGGGAAGAAACTTTCTAAATGCCTGTCCTGCCATGACTCCGGCTGCCGCAGTTGGTACTCTGCTCTCACGCCACAGGCAAAAGGCTGGAATTTTTGTCTTAAGGCTCCTTTTTATGTTTTCTTTTCTCTCATCATAAACCCATTTTCTTTTTCTTTCCCAAAGCACTCAGTGTATTTTAGGTTATAAAGTCATGAAGCTTATTCTAGGAAAGGATCCAATAAATCCATCTATGTCAGGATCTAAGTGACTGATATGACATTAATTCCAATTTCCTTAGGGACTAAACCTCTGTTTTGGTAAGTCAAAGGATGAACAGTCAAGTATGTGGCTGGGATATCCCCTGGAGAGGTGAACAAAAAAATCTATCCAAATGCCCTGACATTATACCTCATTGGCAGGCAGACATTCACTCCTATTCAGGAGGCCACCTCTCATTTATGACATCATGTATCTATTTAGTATTTGTTCTTACTGTCATCTCCATGTGATGTTATAGGACCTATACCTATATAGTCAAGATCTCATTTCATTCAGGTCCTTAGGGGCTTATAAAAGAAATACTCTTGTTAATGATGATAATCCCTGAAATTGAATTAAAAAAAAAATACAGGAAGCTCTTGGTATTTAAGGATAACTGTTAATGGAAAAAGGGCACTTGAAATAAATTTACGTAAAATGAGGAATCAAATTACACAGTATTTTATCAAATATGAGAATCTCTGGGGCTTCCCTGGTAGCTCAGATAGTAAAGAATCTGCCTGCAATGTAGGGGACCCAGGTTTGATCCCTGGGTTGAGAAGATCCCCTGAAGATGGGAATGACAATCCACTCCAGTACTCTTGCCTGGAGAAATCCATGGACAGAAGAGCCTGGCAGGTTCATGGGACTGCAAAGAGTCGAACACTACTGAGCGAGTAACACGCACATGGGAAACTCTAGCTTAAAAATAAAACAAAAGTTATAAAAAATAGTTTTCTCTTAAGTTTGACCACCTCATGCTTGCAACTATGTGCCACTTCTAAAAACAAAGGACCAATCAACCCATAGCTAGTTTTTGGGGTTTTTTTGGTATAATTTTTCTGATGTTACTGTGAAAACATGACTCAGTGTCCTTTATGGCATTTTGACCTTTTCAGTGTAAATGCGAAATTGTTTAGTTTACAAAAAAAAATAGTCTAGGGTTTCATCCAACTTGCCAAAGTCCTCATTTTATTCTTGGATACTTACATCATTGTCTTTTGAAATGTCGGCTGTTGTCGATTCTTAGCTGGTCTAACTTGGCCAAACTGTCATTTGTGAATGGCTTTTCTTCAAAATTTGAGCAGTTCTAGGCTAATGTTGAGAGGGTACGTGTTTTTCAAAGAAGTCACTTCTTCAGTGAATACATTCATGTTCTGGTGACTTATGTTTTCCTACTCAACTTTATAACTGTGTAGGGATTCAACCAATTAATACTTGGTTAATGAGCAACACCCTGTTCTCAATTTCTTGGTGGATGTTTGGTGTCAAGATATTTGTGTTAAAGAGCCAACGGTCATTCATTCCATTCTACAGATGTGTAAACTGAGGTAAAGATGGCACCAAGCAGCGTCCTTAAAGTCAGAAAGGCGAATTTGGGGTGATACCGGTTCTCTCTCCGTCTTGTACTCACCCACAAATCCAGCTTCATTCCTCTACATGGTGAGCCCTTATTTAGGAGTGATGTTGCTGGCAAATGGGAATTTGACCATAAGAAAAAGAGCATCTTTACCCTGGCCTATACCATAATAAACTGAATGACAGAAAAACAAATGTCACTTATTAGAACGTTGAGGTTTACTGTTCAAGTGATTAACTAAAAATCATTTGTATGATTAAATGCTGGAAAATAATTTGCTTTCTCCATGAACCTATAGCTTAGATCTCATTACACAGAAGTGCTGCATATTAGTTGAAGCAAATTAACATTCAAACACTTTCTGGAGTGGCTGCTAATCACAGGCTGTTAATTACTGTCATTACATTAGGCTGCAGCAGAGACTACCCAAAGAATCATTCTCATGATCTTGGTATTTGAAAGTGATCTTCACCAATAAAAACACATGTCAGACATACAGAAATTGCAAATTGCTAAAACTGCTGACGGGGTTGAAAATTCCGCTGACTGTAAGTACCCATCTAGTGATGGATGCATTCTTGACACAGTTTCAGTGTTTGGACTTAGGAAATAATGAGTATCAATGTCCTAGCAAGGGAATATGCAAAGATGAAGGAGCCCTTTTGTATCCTTAATTAAGGAAAGTAGTAGCAGAACTCGTTCACAGATAAGTGACTGTACATAATAATCATGTATTTATGTAAGGGACTGCTATGCTATATTACTGGAGTGGCAATTAGATTTTCACAAAGTCGTTTTAATAAAAGACATACTTACATAATAAATAAACAAAACCGCTCATTTTCATGGCAGGCTCTCTAATTATACACTGGCTTAAAATAAAATGCTCAGCAGTGCAAAGTTAAACATATAGACTCTAGCTGCCTTCCACAATGTGCCCCCAAATCTATTTTCACCCACCATCTCAGTCACCCCAGAAACTCTCCTAAAAGAGAGAGTGAAACAGTATTTTGTGTGTTTTGCTTGTTTGGCACAAGGGAGGAATCATTTGAGAATTTAGAGGTCAAGGCTTCTGATATCTACTGACCTGACTTTCTCTATTGCCCAGAAAGTTTGCTACCTACCCTGTGACCGCCAGTAATTGGGACCACACCAGTGCCAGTCTGGTGAGAGCTGAGGTGACCAGCACAGGCGCTGGCTTTGTGGGCAATCCAATTCCCTGGCAACACTATGTGAGCGAAGCCGAAGCCATGACCTTTTGAGGATGCATTTGTAGGTCTCCTGATCTGGCTTCTCATTCTTTCATTAATTCACTCAACAAGTATGTTTCAAATACCTTGCTTGTGGAAAATATTGTCGTGGGTGTCATGGGTATGCAAAGATGAATTAGATATGGATCTTGACTTCAGAGAATTTATAATTTAGTATGGGTAAACATCTTATCTGGAGAAGGCAATGGCACCCCACTCCAGTTCTCTTGCCTGGAAAATCCCATGGATGGAGGAGCCTGGTAGGCTGCAGTCCATGGGGTTGCTAAGAGTTGGACAGGACTGAGCAACTTCACTTTCACTTTTCACTTTCATGCATTGGAGAAGGAAATGGCAACCCACTCCAGTGTTCTTGCCTAGAGAAGTCCAGGGATGGGGGACCTGGGTGGGCTGCCATCTATGGGGTCGCACAGAGTCGGACATGACTGAAGCGACTTAGCAGCAGCAGCAGCAATCATCTTATCAATGTAAGCCTCTGGACCTAGGGGGACGGGAGCGGGGTTTGGATGGATCTGGGTAAGTCTCTCTTCAATTCTGTAACTGCAGAACATCTCAAAGGAGTGTGGTTACATTAGTGTCAAAGGAATCTCTGTCCCTAAGTTCCCAGGCAGAACACCATCCCCTAAGGACTAATGAAGACACATTCACAGCTATATATACTTCCTTCCTTCCCGTGTTTCTTTCTTCTGTATTTATGCAGTATTTGCTATGTGCCAGCTTCTGCAGATTTGAAATGAGCATGATGCATATTATCCTGCACTGTGTCCCTCATAGTCTAGTGAGGACTAGAGAGAAGGAGACAGGTGCTCCCAACATCTGGGGTCGCACAGAGTCGGACACGACTGAAGCGACTTAGCAGCAGCAGCAGTGCATGTAACATGCTAAGACTAGCTCATAGAAGGCAAGGAGATGGAAGCAATGAAGCCTGGTGCCAGAAATACGGGACTTGTAAATAACAGGAAAGAATTTAAGATTTATTCCAAATATTTTCTAAGAGAAGCTATTGACATTGTAAAATAGGAATGGCATGATCAAGTTCCTGTTTTAAAATGATCACTCTGGATTTGTGTGGAGAATGAATTGCAAAGGGGCAAAACTGAAGGCAGAGAGAACAGTGAGGACGCAATCACTGCGGCTGACAAGGTTTGGGTGAGGTGAGAGCAGTGGACGTGCAGCTTGATTAGATAGGTGTGTGTGTGTGTGCGCATGCACGCGTTGTGTGTGGCCGTGTGGCTGGTGTGTTGAAGGCAAGAGAGAAGTCAGGGATGATCCCCGAGTTACGTGGTTCATGGTGTTCTCATTCATAAAATGAGGTACACAGTAGGTTTGGTGATCAGTTTGGTTTTGAATGTTGTCTATGAAGCCTGCTTTAAGAACTTACCAGTGGAAATGTCCTGTCAATAGTTAGTTGGATGTGGACATCTGGGGCTCAGAAGAGAGAGCCAAAGTGAAGAACGGTCCTTACCAATGTCCTTTGTGTTTATTTGCTTTTAGTTGCTTGGTTTCAACACGTTTCATCAACAGAGGCAGGAATTAAAGCCAGTGTTTTACCGAACAGTGTTTCTCTCAGCATGTGTACATACCTTTTAATTATTTTGCTTTATGTATTATTAAATATAGGAAATTGTGGTTAGATATCATGGGCTTAATTTAAACTGACAGAAGCAAAAGACATTATAAATTAAAGTAGCTATGCTTCCCTTAAATGTCTTTAAAGTTTTCATCTATTAAAAGGAAATTTAAAATAAGAAGTGTTTATGTTCTTTTCCAGAAGATGTATTTCTAGAACTTATCCAACCTTGAGGCAATTTCTTGACATGGTGTTAGAAGGGTATGTAATAGACACAAGTCAGCTTTGTGTGGATTTATGAAATACTTTCCCCCTTTGACAGGAATAGTATCACGTATAATAAGAAGACATTCCAAGCAGCTCAAAAAATTGGATTTCATCTGGTCTAAGGGCCTTCTCTCCATTTCTTTCTCCATGGAAGGCTCTCTCAGTATCCAACTGCACAGCAAACCAGTGATGGGAATTTTTAGCAAGGCTTCCTGGGAAAAATGGAAGAGTTAAATGGGTGGGTGGGATCAAGATCTGCCTGCCAGCAAAATGAGAGTAAAGTGTTCACCCCTCAGAGCAGCGTGATGAGCGTGTGAGACAGCAGACAACCACATGGCATGAAGTAAATCCCACCCACTGTCTGAAGACTGGAGGCCTAGTGTCCCCAGAACTACTCATCAAAGGAAAGCTACGGTGCAACTCGTCTGCCTGTTCAATAGACCAGATTCTCCTGGCATAACTCTATTTGGTGAGAGCTCCTAGAATTGCATGGAACAATGGCATATGCTCGCACTTGACAGGAGAGCCTCAGCCCACTTTGCAGGCTTGAGATGGCTCCATCTATCCTCACTCTTTCTCACCCCACTAACCCCTGGTAAATTCACATGAAAGCCACTGAACAGAGCTAAGCTCACTGAAGGATCAACTTCCATTAATTCAGAGCCACGCGGTGTTCACCACACCAGGATTATTTGGCCACTCTACGTATTTTTCCAAACTGAAGTGAAATCTGGCTTAAATGAATATGAAAATCAGCAGCATTCAACTGGATTCAGATGACGGGTGACTTAAATCTCAAGGGGTTATTCGTGGGAGGCAGAGCTCAGTGGTGGGGTCTGTGGATATATGGGCTATGAAAACATACAGAAAGGGGCCATCCCCAGGAGTGAGAAAACAAGAATCCCTTTCCAGGGTTCCAGGTCCTGGGAGAAGATTCACAAATTTGAGAAGACTCTGGGGACTGTTCTTGGCAGGGCTGGAGTTAGGTATGAAGTGGTATAAAGGCAGGATATGGTGGAAGCAGGTTATGGGTAGAAAAGGGGAAGATCCACAATATCAATAGGTGGCAGGTTCCAAGTGTGTTGCTGCTAGATACATTGGAGAATCATCTAGGTCCACAAATTATAAATGAGCACCACAGTAGATCTGAGGGCTGGTTTTAATGCCAAGAGCCTCCTTTACCACCTTTGGCCATGTCTTCTTACATTATGCAGCCTCCAAAGAGCTGGTATTTCCCTAAATTCATACCCAGATCAATCACTACCATGTACTTTATCCTAATGATGACTAACATGCTTACCAACAAAGTTACTTAGCCAATGACTGCCAAAACAAGCTGAGTCTCATCCATAACAATTATATTTCTACAGAATGAGCAACACACACCTATTTGAATGGCAGGCTTCAACAGGGATATAAATCTTAATATACCTCTACTTTCCTGTGACATTGAATAATAAGGCATTTGTACTTCAGCACAAATAATTTATTAGATCAGATTTACTCTTTGTTGTGCAAAATTAGAGTAATTAGTGTGTCCTTACAGATGAGTATCAATACAGAAAAATTTGCATCAGTTCAGCTCAGTCACTCAGTCGTGTCTGACTCTTTGCGACCCCATGAATTGCAGCACGCCAGGCCTCCCTGTCTATCACCAACTCCCGGAGTTCATTCAAACTCATGTCCATCGAGTCGATGATGCTACCCAGTCATCTCATCCTCTGTCGTCCCCTTCTCCTCCTGCCCCCAATGCCTCCCAGCATTAGAGTCTTTTCCAAAGAGTCAGCTCTTCGAATGAGGTGGCCCAAGTATTGGAGTTTTAGCTTCAGCATCATTCCTTCCAAAGAAATCCCAGGGCTGATCTCCTTCAGAATGGACTGGTTGGATCTCCTTGCAGTCCAAGGGACTCTCAAGAGTCTTCTCCAACACCACAGTTCAAAAGCATCCATTCTTCGGCACTCAGCTTTCTTTACAGTCCAACTCTCACATCCATTCATGACCACTGGAAAAACCATAGCCTTGACTAGATGGACCTTTGTTGGCAAAGTAATGTCTCTGCTTTTGAATATGCTATCTAGGTTGGTCATAACTTTCCTTCCAAGGAGTAAGTGTCTTTTAATTTCATGGCTGCAATCACCATCTGCAGTGATTTTGGAGCCCCACAAAAACTAAAGTCTGACACTGTTTCCACTGTTTCCCCATCTATTTCCCATGAAGTGATGGGACCTGATGCCATGATCTTAGTTTTCTGAATGTTGAGCTTTAAGCCAACTTGTTCACTCTCCTCTTTCACTTTCATCAAGAGGCTTTTTAGTTCCCCTAAATCTTGGTGTTTCTATCCCCAACATGCTGGAATGGTGCTACTAATGATTCTTTTTTTAGTCTTTTAATTTCAACTTTCTGAATACCAGCCTCTCTGTCTTTCAAGTCTTGGCCAGTTTTTCAGATGAGTCTTCAGGTGTATGGCAGTTCACACACTCTCCAAACTCACCTCATTAATTTCCTGCTTGCCCCCTGGTCCTCCAGCCAGCACTGTCTGGCTCTAGACTGCCTGCACACCTCTACTTCCACTAAGGCTGAGAACCTCCTTCTGGGTTTCCAGTTCTCAGCCTGTTCCCACACTGTGTTCCTACCACCAAGGAAACTTCAGCAAAGTTACACCTCTCTCTTCTTTCACTCATACCTTAGCATGGATGAGAAGCCCTGTTCTTGACCTTCCTCCCCTCTAGACATCTACAAACGCATCATTGAACTTCAGCTGAGTATCAGAACAAGACTTTTCTGAGAGCTCTGGGTTAATGGAAGCATATCACAACTCTTTACAATTTGTTCTTTGAGGAACTCCTCCAAAGCCTATAGACTCTTGCCTGTTCTCATGGAGTTCCTGTAAAATCTACCTCTAGGCTCACCCGTAGGTCTTCTACCCTTCCCAGTAGAGAGAAACATTTTTTTGGCCAGCCACAGTACAATCTCTAGTCCAGCCCACTCCTGGATGTCTCCTAAAATGAAGCCATGTTCTTTCCAACACCTAAGAGTGCTTCTAGCATTTCTAGACTCCTAGGGTTCAGGTCTAGATTCCCAACTAGTCCAACCACTTGATCACCCATTAGGGAAGAAGCATCTTTCCTTGCCTTGGTTTAGGCTGGCCTGCCTTCTCTACCTCCTCCCAAGGATTTCCCTTTATTCAGGATGATTATTAGTTCAAATATGCATTTGCTCGTATTAGTAGAAAAGGTGTATAAACAATAGCTGTCTTTTCCTCTCACTTTTCCCAGTCACAGAGAAAAAAGATGGCTCCTTTTATTTTTTATAGTTCCCAATACTGGGGTTATTGTTTTTAAAATAAAACCTTGTCAGGGGCAGGGAGGCCTGGCATGCTGCAGTCCATGGGGTTGTAGAGTCAGACACAACTTAGAGGCTGAATGACAGCAACATGTCCACACCAGACCAGGCTAAACCTCTCAGTCCACTCAACTGAGTTTCCATTTTACAGTCTTTTCTCCAGTGGGAGTTGAAAACCAGGCCTACAAATTCTTGAAATCTTCTTGGTCTCAGTACGAGTATGTTCATCTGCTATGAACAACCAATCAATCAAGGTGAACATATTCCCACAAGAACCCACCATCGTTTGAAGGCCCAGGGCAACCTAAATCCACAGTCATCCACACACTAAATATTTATTGGTTATACACTTTGATCTAAGACCCGTGTTCAAGGTCTGCAAAGATACAACTCTATCCACATCATAAACAAGGTATGAGGTATCCCCAGGTTACCCCGCTATGCCATACTGCTCAAATTCAAGTAGAACTTAAAATATGAACCTCCTGTGATCTCTGCTTCTCAAAGATCTCTATTTCCAATTATAAGATAACTTTTCCAAGTATAATATTTATTCTGGTAGTTAAAAATACAACAGTATATTCTTTCAGGACAGAAAGCACTTGTATCTTTTGAGATGACAGCTTTCTCCCACCGTCCTTGGAGCAAGTTTCAGTTGGACATCCTGATTCAGCAGGGCAGGTGGTATGCTGCAGTGGGGTGAGTGCAGTCTAGGCCTGGAAAGCTGCGCCACCACTTACTATGGTGTGGCCTTGGGGCCAGGCTCAAGGGAAAGTACTTCATGTCCTTGAACCTTAGTTTCTGTATCTGTGAACTGAAGACCTGATGACTAACACAGAGGAATTCTATAAGGACTGAATTTCTGTGCCTCTAGTACCTGGAAGGCAGTTTGTATGGACGAAGTAGAGGTGCACTGTGCCAGCTGATGTTAGAACCCAAACCCAGGAAAAGATAAGCTTAATTCTGACAGCAATGCTCCTATTGGATGCCAAGGTTACAGCCCAGAAAAATGCAAATTGTAATGGAAAGACTTATAAGAAGAGCTAATTCCATTCTGGCTGAATGTAAAAAGTCTAGATATAGTCCTCGGCCAAAATCCGACACTCTTTCAAATGCATTATATAATGTGCATTTTCAAAAAATGTAAACAGCACAATAGATTCTATAAACTTATTAGTAACTCTTAATTTTGATGTAGATATAACAATAGTACAAAGAACATTAGTATATTCTTCAAGCAAAAAATATACATATATTAATGTTTTGTTTCTTTTTCATCCATTTGCCTTATCATTTCTCTCTCTCAGATTAGTAGATATATGGGTGTAGATATAATTTTCTGAACCATCTGATGGTAACAGACATGCTTCTTTAACCTTCAATATTCACCATTTACTTCCTAAGAATGAAGACATTCTTTATACAACCATAGTACAACTACCAATATCATGAAATTTAATGTTAAATATAATACAGTTATCTAGTCAACAGTCCATATGGAAGTTTTTCCAGTTGCACACCCTCCTACCCTGATCCAATCCAGGATTCTTAATTGCATTTAGTTGTCACTTCTAATCTTAGTTTCTTTTAATCTGGAATAGTGCCTCAGCCTTCTTTGCCTTCCACAGCCTTGAATTTTTTAAAGTGTACAGGCCAGCTGTTTTGCAGAATGTCCCTCAATGTGGATCTACCTGATGTGCCCTCAGAATTGGATTCAGCTTATGTATTTTGGGCAGGGATACCACAGAGGTCATCTTGTCCTTCTTAATGAATCATATCAAGAATCACAAGATGCCAATTTTTCCAGTATCTGCAGTGATTTAAATGTCAATAAATTGGTTAAGATGGTGACTGCCAGGTTTTCTCTTGTGAAATTGCTATTTTCCCCTTTGCAATTTATACATAGCTTGTAGGGAGATACTTTGAAATTATCAAAATATCCAGGATTTCATCCATTATTATTACCATTTATTGATAATTCTTGATCAAACCAACTATTGCTATGATTGCAAATGGTGATTTTTAACTCATTTTTCTACATAAGTTTGCATTCTACTGTAAAGATAAGCTTTTCCTTCTCCCTCATTTACTTTTCATTTATATATTTATTCAAATCACTGTGAATTCTAGGCCCACATATATTCTATTATTTATTATTCATTATTTATTTTGATGCTCAAGTTGTCCAAGATTTGGCCACTTGGAACCTCTTCAAACTGGCTCCTTTATCTTAAGACATGTCTACATTATAATTTGATCACTTTCTTTCTGACCAAAATTATTTCAGATGTATATTGTATTTTTGCTACCCCAGTCATTTCTCAAAGGAGTTCCAATTTTTTCTAGTGTGAAATGTTACTTAAGATCTAAGCATATAAAACATTTTAAATAAATAGTAAACAATGAATGTAACCATGTACTTTCTCTCACCTAGAGATGGTGTACTTTTTGAGAGATTATGGGGAATTATGGCAATAGCCATAAGTATATGCCCCCAGGATGGAGTCAGGTGAACAGTCAGCTCCATATTGGTTAGTCGAGAGGTGGATAAAGGGCGAAAAGTGAAAGTCTGAATATTTTGTTGTTTCTTTAGCCTTTCCAGTCAAGAAAGAAAATTTTCAATAATTTCCACACAAAAACATTTTTCTTCTTTCCTAGCCAGTTGAGTTGCTGAATTTACCAATAGCTAATACTTAGCTTAACAATCGGAGAAGGCAATGGCAACCCACTCCCGTGTTCTTGCCTGAAGAATCCCAGGGACAGCGGGGCCTGGTGGGCTGCCGTCTATGGGGTGGCACAGAGTCGGACACGACTGAAGGGACTTAGCAGCAGCAGCTTAACAGTGGTATAGAAAACTGTTCCATATAAATGAGCAACATACAGAAGAAAATATACATAAAGGGTTGATATGTAAAGAAAACCTCTGTATTTCTTAGTTCATTTTACACGTGAAGAAACTGAGCCTCATGGAGATTACCTGATTTGCTAAAGACCAGATTGATAGAGTCAGCAGCAGGATTTGTACCATGTTTTGCCAGTTTCTAGGTTTCCTCATTAGACTACCTTGTCCAATTTGTCTTCAACATTTAATTAATATTTTAAAATATACATTCCCCAGGACCTTCAGACTAGAACTGGTCCTTTGGGCCTCCATTTTTAACTGTAGCACAACAGTCTTTAAAATAATAATAATAGTGAATATTTCTAGAAAAATTCCTATACACTTTTATGTATTACCTTATTAAACCTCCAGCAACTCTAGAAAATGACTATCACCATCATCATCATTCATCCATCCATCCATTTCATTTGTAAATGAAGGGAAAATCTTGCCCACAGTAAAAGCTTGCCACTGGAGGAACTCAGATTTGAACCCTGGCTTTTTTTGTGTGGAACGCTAAGCTTATGTTTTTTAATCATTGTGCTCACCAGTTCCCCTTAAGGGTATTTCCAGTGATCCAGTGGTTCCCTAAGACATGCCACATAGGCTTACTGGTGGCAACATACTTCTGGTGATGAAACAAATGATTTCCCTTTCCTATACAGTCAACTCTTAATTAAGCAGGTAAAGTAAAGAAGCAGTAGCAAGATAGTTCAAAAGTCATGGATACTGTTTTGGAGTGTACAATGATATTCCCCCCAGCAGATCTGCCTCTTAAATCTGTTTCTGACAAAAATGTTCATTTTTATCAAGAGGAAATAAGTTGCTAGTTGGATGTGAGATAGAAAATTAATATTAGGATGTTATTGTAGATAAACGATTAAGTAGAGTTTGCACTGACAAACAACCCAGAGCTCACCACATTAAAGAAACCCAGTGGAGACCAAGTCCTCCAACCATGGCAAGCAGGAATTAGGAGACAGACTAAATGGTCGATAGAAATGCGGGCTCTGGAGTTAAACTACTAGTGTCTGAATCCTGGCTTTGCTAGTTCCTAGCCATGGGATGTTGAGCAAGTTACTTAAACTCTCCTTGTCTCAGTCTCCTTGACATGTTGTTCTTTCTGCAACACTAGCCGCTCCCCCCTCCCACCTGCCCCACCCCGGCAGTCCCCCTCCACGGCCCCCAACCTGGCTTTTCATGCTAGGAATTTGAATGAGAATCTGTTGGGCAAGGGAGGATCAGAGCATGCAAATAGAAAGGTTACCTAGGAAGTCATGATACTCCTAACTCCATTTCCTTTTCCCCCCTCCTCCTCCCTATACCTGTATGAGAAGTGAAACTGCTCAGTCTTGTGCGACTCTTTGCAATTCCATGGACTGTAGCTTACCAGGCTCCTCTGTCCATGGACTTTTCCAGGCAAGAGTACTGGAGTGGCTTGCCATTTCCTTCTCCAGGGGATTTTTCTGACCTGGTGATCAAACCCAGGTCTCCCACATTGCAGGCAGATGCTTTACCCTCGGAGCCACCAGGGAAGCCCATACCTGTATGGAGAACTACTTATCTAATGAATTGCTTGGATAACTGTATATTAGTTATAATACTAGAAGCAATAATCAACATATCCAATAATGTATAGTAGCTAAATATGATACATGTCTGCTTTTTTTGTGAAGCTCAAATGAATGTTCCTCTTTTGTGGTGACTCAGAGACTCTGGCTGCTTCCAACTTATGACTTTATTTCAGTCTTGACTTCCAAGACGACTGTGCTCATCTGTATCAAGCTGGCAGAAGGGGAAAGGACATGCAGGGTGCATCTGAGACATTTTTATGAGTTAGGCCTGGAAGTGGCTTGCACCGCTCCCACTCTCATTCAGTGGGCTGGAGCTGAGCTGCATGGCCATTTTTATGTGCAAGTTAGATTGGCAGATATAGTCCAGTTGTGTGCCCAGGAAGATGAGAAAATGGGTCTGGTGAAGAGCTAGCCAGGTTCTTCAGTCGTGCCCGACTCTTTGTGACCCAATGGATTGCAGCCCACCAGGCTCCTCCGTCCTCAGTCCATGAGATTTTCCAGGCAAGGATACTGGAGTGGGTTGCCATTTTCTTCTCCAGGGGATCTTCCCAACCCAGGGATCAAACCCGGGTTTCCTGCACTGCAGGCAGATTCTTTACCGACTGAGCTACAAGGGAAGCCCTCTTCTATGAATAGCAGTAGCAAAATTAAGAACAGAAGTTTAGAAGAAAAATAGAGCTTATGATTTGCAACTTGTATTAACAGTCAGTAACACAGTTCTATACCTTTTTCATTTTGATTCCAGCCCTTTATGTTGGATCTGCTGATTAGTCAGTCTCATCTGATTTGTGAATTTCTAAAATGAAGTTTTAATAATGTGATATTGCATAAATCCTGCAAAAAATTGACCTCTGATCATAAAGACGGTATAGTGAAGTAATAGTGAAGTCACTCAGTCATGCCTGACTCTTTGCAACCCCATGGACTGTAGCCTGCCAGGGTCCTCCATCCACGGGATTTTCCAGGCAAGAATACTGGAGTGGGTTGCCATTTCCTTCTCCAGGGGATCTTCCTGATCCAGGGATTGAACCCTGGTCTCCTGTATTGCAGGCAGACTCTTTACCATCTGAGCCATCAGGTAGGCTCAAAGAAGGTATAGATCAGCACATCAACAAAATGTTACCATTGCCAGAGTGTGCCGAGGCCATTGTGAAATTGTTACTGCACAAACAGCCCATTGAGAGAAGTTAAATTTTGTATACTCCAGTGAGCATAAAATACATGGTTGCATTTGACTCTAATATGTGTTAATTATGAAAATCAGCTCCAAGCAAGAAAGCCATAATAATTAAAAACCATCTTTTCATCTTAAAAAAGCCTTCTTCCCCAAAGTATTTATGCACTTTAATGAAACAAAAATAGTTATGGCAAAGCCAAAATAATAACCTCTATTAAAGTAGTATATATACTCCATAATATGTAATTATGTTGCACTTAAATAGCAACAGACATAGAACAAATCCATTTGTGAAGAGCAACGGAATAGACCCTAGATTTTGTGAATGTTACTATTTCCTTTATTGTTCCTTTCTAGTTTCTAGTACATACATATAAGTTATGAAAAAATACAACCATGGTATAATTCTCATCCTGTCTTATGCATTTAAAAATTTCAGAAGCTGAGATTCTAGGCCAAAGACATCAAATAGGACTGATTTTTTTCAACCAATTGGAGTGGCTGCTTGGAATACTGCATAGAATTGTGTGTCTCTGTCCAAACTCACTGGAGAAAGTGTCATGACCAGTTAGTTATATCTGCCTAGGCTGGAAGAAGCACAGGCTGGAATCAAGATTGCCGGGAGAAATATCAATAACCTCAGGTATGGAGATGATGCCACCCTTATGGAAGAAAGTGAAGAGGAACTAAAAAGCCTCTTGATGAAAGTGAAAGAGGAGAGTGAAAATGTTGACTTAAAGCTCAACATTCAGAAAACTAAGATCATGGCATCTGGTCCCATCACTTTATGGGAAATAGATGGGGAAACAGTGGAAACAGTGTCAGACTTTAGTTTTGGGGGCTTCAAAATCACTGCAGATGGTGATTGCAGCCATGAAATTAAAAGACGCTTACTTCTTGGAAGGAAAGTTATGACCAACCTAGATAGCATATTCAAAAGCAGAGACATTACTTTGCCAACAAAGGTCCGTCTAGTCAAGGCTATGGTATTTCCAGTGGTCATGTATGGATGTGAGAGTTGGACTGTGAAGAAAGCTGAGCACCGAAGAATTGATGTTTTTGAACTGTGGTGTTGGAGAAGACTCTTGAGAGTCCCTTGGACTGCAAGGAGGTCCAACCAGTCCATTCTAAAGGAGATCAGTCCTGGGTGTTCACTGGATGGACTGATGTTGAAGCTGAAACGCCAATACTTTGGCCACCTCATTCGAAGAGTTGACTCATTGGAAAAGACTCTGATGCTAGGAGGGATTGGGAGCAGGAGGAGAAGGGGACGACAGAGGATGAGATGGCTGGATGGCATCACCGACTCGATGGACATGAGTTTGAGTGAACTCCGGGAGTTGGTGATGGACAGGGAGGCCTGGCATGCTGCAATTCATGGGGTCGCAAAGAGTCGGACACGACTGAGCGACTGAACTGAACTGAACTGAGGCATAGGAATAGGGGGTGGTGGCATTCCTTTCTAGTGTTTCCAAGCATGGTTACATATTCATTAAACAGACCAGAGATAAAAGAAAAAAGAACATAAGGAAAGGTCAGCTTGGGTCCTCAAATTGGATATATATATCCTTCTGATTTTAGTGTGGAGTGTGAAGTCAAGTAGGCCGTAGGAAGCATTACTACAAAAAAAAACTAGAGGAAGTGATAGAATTCCAGCTGAGCTATATCAAATCCTAAAGGATGATGCTGTTAAAGTGCTGCACTCAATATGTCAGCAAATTTGGAAAACTCAGCAGTGGCCACAGGACTGGTAAAGGTCAGTTTTCATTCCAATCCCGAAGAAGGGCAATGCCAAAGAATGTTCAAACTACCGCACAATTGTGCTCATCTCACATGCTAGTAAGGTCATGCTCAAAATCCTTCAAGGTAGGCTTCAGCAGTACGTGAACCAAAGAAATTCAGATGTACGAGCTGGATTTAGAAAAGGCAGAGGAATCAGAGATCAAATTGCCAACATCCACTGGATCACAGAAAAAGCAAGAGAACTCCAGAAAAAACATCTACTTCTGATTCACTGACTATGCTAAAGCCTTTGGCTGTGTGGATCACAACAAACTATGCAAAATTCTTAAAGACATGGGAATACTAGACCACCTTACCTGTCTCCTGAGAAACCTGTATGCAGGTCAAGAAGCAACAGTTAGAACCAGACATGGAACAACAGACTGGTTCCAAATTGGAAAGGAGTAAGTCAAGGCTGTAGGGACACTGCTTATTTAACTTCTGTGCAGAGTACATCATGTTAAATGCTGTGCTGAATGAAGCACAGGCTGGAATCAAGACTGTTAGGTGAAATATCAATAATCTCAGATAAAGCAGGTGACACCATCCTAATGGCAGAAAGCAAAGAGGAACTAAAGAGCCTCTTGATGAAGGTGAAAGAGAATGAGTGAAAAAGCTGGCTTAAAACTCAACATTCAGAAAACTGAGATCATGGCATCTGATCCTATCACTTCATGGCAAATAGTAGGAGAAAAAATGGAAACAGTGACATATTTTATTTTCTCGGGCTCCAAAATCACTGTGGATGGTGATTGCAGCCAGGAAATTAAAAGACACTTGCTCCTTGGAAGAAAAGCTATGACAAACCTAGACAGCATTTTAGAAAGCAGAGACAACACTTGCTAACAAAGATCCATATAGTCAAAGCTAGGGTTTCTCTGGTAGTCATGTATGGATGTGAGAGTTGGACCATAAAGAAGGCTGAGCGCCAAAGAATTGATACTTTCAAACTGTGGTGTTAGAGAAGACTCTTGAAAGTCCCTTGGACAGCAAGGAGATCAAACCAGTCAACCCTTAAGGAAATCGACCCTCAGTATTCATTGGAAGGACTAATGCTGAAGCTCTAATACTTTGGCCACCTGATGCGAAGAGCTCATTCATTGGTAAAGACGCTGATGCTGGGAAAGATTGAAGGCAGGAGGAGAAGGGGGCAACAAGAGGATAAGAAGATTAGATGGCATCACTGACTCAGTGGACATGAGTCTGAGTAAACTGCAGGAGATAATGAAAGACAGGGAAGCCTGGTGTGCTGTAGTCCATGGGGTCACAAAGAGTTGAACACGACTGAACAACTGAACGACAAGAACAAATTTTAGGAACCAACTGGGTAAATAGGCAAATCTTAGAGCCAAAAGCAATATATAGTGTATAAAATGACTTAAGCTGCTTTTGTGTTTGTTTTTCTTTGCTTATTAGTTTTATTTCCCCAGCCCATCATAATGTAGATGCATCACTGTAATGCAGTAATTTTTCATAACTTTGAGTTGCATTTCTTAACTCTTTGGCTTTCATAAATAAATGCAAAGTCAACCCTATGTAGGGAATGACTGTTCAATATCAAGAAAAAAACATTAAAAATTCAAAAATTCACTTGTTCAAATTATTGAGAAACTAAAAGGAATTTCCATAAAAAAGCATAAATTGTGATTCAGAGAAAATGATAAAACCCACAATTTTTCTCTCCCACTTATATGGAAAATTCATCATAGTTTCCTTTAGAATTAAAGCATTTCTGAGGCAAAGCCATAAGTGATTTCAGTGCTTCAGGGGTTCAGAGCAGACTTGCTTCAAAATCGGTTAGAGTGGATGTTACTGGCCCCCTTATCCCTTAGAAGAAAGAAGGCACGAATGTGTTTGCTTTTTATTGTTTGCTTGCTGTATTTGTTGGGGGACAATCTGAATTTAATCCTAAATGAGTCACTTCTTGAATCCCTCACCGCCCACTTCTTTCCCCTCAGTGAACCGGTTTTACCTTGAAGTTGGTTCTTGGCTGCCTGCAGTTTGACTAATTGCATTTATCTGGATGATCTGTTTCCTAACCTCTGCCTGTGCACTGGCCCCAAGGCTTTCCTTTTCCACAATGAAGGTTTCCCAGGCACACAGTCCTGCATGCTCACTCGAGTACTGATCTCTTGCTGACCTTATGGCTTAAGCTGTAGAAAGTTTATTTTCATTAATTTGCTTAGTATTTTCATTTTACCATGCTAACATATCCCCAGATGCTTTATTTTTAAAGACAGAAATCACTTCTTCTTTCCTTCTCACTTGAACCTACATTTTAAACTATATTTAAGTAAACTAGAACAGCTTTAGAACACACGTATGGAATGGTTTCTACACAATTTATTGAAGAAGAGAGATTTTATTGTCACATGTTCTTAAGTCCCGCCATTCTTTATTTTTACAGCTTCATAATGGTCCACAAAGTTCAAGATCTGATTTTTCCTTATTTCACATAGCAGCTGAGTTATTCTTTTCCTATTGTGGAAGGAAAGACTTGCCTTCAGGCTCTTTTCCTCAACCCCAAGAATTAGTTTAAATGCGTTTTAAACTTTATCTTTTTCATATGGACAAATATAAATAATGACGTTATGAGGAAAAGTTATTGGGGATGATTATAAGTTAGTTGGTAGATTTAGACAGTTCTGTAAAAATTTAAGTTCATCCATCACCAAAATATCAGTCTTCTCCCCACAGCATGACTACAATTGGCTTTTTTCCCCTACTGCTTCCAGTCACTCAAAGACCAAAAGATAACTAAAGTTTCTGACTCCTGCTGAAAATTTGGGAGCCTAAACCAGGCAACTTGGAGGAGATAAGACTCACCGCAGGTCAGAGTAGAAGGGGTGTTGCACAGTACCCCTGCTCAAGACCGGGCTGGAGCTCTTTTCTCCTTGATTGTCCTGTTTGGTTTATAAATTTATATACGTATAAATTTATATTTATTGCTAACTAAGCTCTAATTGCCTTTCCATATTAAATCTGCCTTTGAATAATTGATTTTATTTAATTGCCTATTATTTACCAGTTTGTTTTTTATTGATGATTTGATTTACTACAGGAGTGGGGACCTCTGTAGGGCAGGAGGTATGACCATCTGTAGAAGTACTAAAGAGAGACCAATTGAAGAGCCAAGGGTGAGCTAGAGATCAACCAGCAAATGGTCAACAACACAACAGACGGGAGGCCTTTATCACCTCCGGGCACTTTCCAAACATACAAATCAATAACAATTAAAGCAGATTATGAAAAGGCAATACTGGATTGTTAAATCTTTGGACTTGATTTAAACTGGGCTAAATGCTTTCACATGGAAATTTACTCCACAGAGAGGATGTGAAGCTTGCCAGGAAGGTTAATTTAGGGCTGTATATTGTGGTAAGGCTTGGAAGCATAGCTACTTCTCTCTCACCATCATAAATTATATACATACATATATACAAACACAGATGTATATTTCTGGCATATGAAGATTGTGATAGATAGATGTCTAACAGAAACTGGCATAGCAAGATAAACTTAGATTGCGTCTCAGAGTGCTGGTGTGCCCTTTCCTGCCCACCCATAATGTAATAGTTATTGGTGGGTCCTTGGAAAACTCTGGAGCTGGAACTCAAAGCAAATTGCTGACCTCACAAAGTCTCAGGGAAACTACAAAACAAAACTAAATAAAAATGAATCACTTATCCAGGTTGATGTCCTACAAAAGGGCTTGAGCTGCATAACAAAGACGCACTACTGTCTTAATGTCTTTGCACAGTGTAAGGAATTTTCTGCAAAGATTATGCAAATTTCAGTTTACTAATAACTACGTAACTTCCATATCTGGGAAAACCAACGCTTCAGTGAAGGCAATCAAGGCAGAAGAAGACAAAAGGATCTGGTGAATCAGTATCTGGATCAGATGATGGAGTTCGGAAAGTCAAGCGGCAAGAAGCTGCTTGTAAAGAAGTTGGAGGACACTGTGGCAGTTAAAAAGGTGACACAGCCATCAAATTCGATTTAGTCCTTCTGCTTGTCAAAAATAAGAAACTCCAAAGGCCACATGAGTGAAGGGCAGGTTGACCTTGAACTTTGGAGAGAGGCAGATTGTTTACAAATAGCTCTGGGACCAAATGCAAAACAAACATACTTGCAGGGGAGACCCTGAACGGCAGGGCGGACCCAAGGTGTGTTCTCATGGTCCCAACCTGGCTTCCTAATTCCTCTCCTCTATAATAACTTGCCTGGCTATGGTCCCCAGCCCAGTCCCTCCCGCTCCCTCCAATGTGGTTGTCCTTCTCAGTTTATCCCGCATACAGCTGAGTGCAGGATCTTCCTGTAGATCTCCCAAGCAGAGTTAGTCTCTTCCATCTCTGAGTGTTGTGGCTCCCAGGGCCAACTGCTCCTATAGCCCTGCATGGTCACACTTGCAGAGTCAGTCTCTGTATACACACCTGTGGTCCCCACCCTCTAGTTGGTTCCAGAAAGGCAGGGGTGGTCTCATATACAACCCTATGGCCCAAGTGCTTCATGCACTCACCTCTGGGTTCAAAGTGGCTGTTCCATCCTCCCACAGTCTTTCCCAATTCAGGAAATGGTCACTTAGTCCTAGTTATTCAGGTCAAGAAGCCAGGGGTCATTATTTACATATATATATATATAATTTTTTTTCTCTCTCTCCCAAGCTGTTTTGGATCTTGGGACAGAATTAAAACTCTAGACAGGCATCATCTAAACCAGAGGTCTTCAACTCTGGCTGCACAATAAAAACACTTGGGAAATTGTGTTTAATTTAAAAACATTAAAAATAAAACAAAACCGATGCTCTGTCCCCACACCAGATCAAGTACAGGGCAGGGATGGGGAGCTCCAAGCATGGGTATTAAAAAACAAAATAAACAACAATTCCTTAAAACTGACCTAAAAGGATTCCAGTGTGAACAGGGCTGAGAAACTTGAACTCAGGTGCTGTACTGGGGATGCGATAATCCCCATCCCTCTCTCCCTCCCTCACACTTCCCACCTGATAACTGTCCACTGCACCCACTATGCTCTCCTAGTGCTTATGGCCATCTTCCTCTGGCACTGTGATTCTGCTGCTGCTGCTGCTAAGTCACTTCAGTCATGTCCGACTCTGTGCAACCCCATAGATGGCAGACCACCAGGCTTTGCCGCCCCTGGGATTCTCCAGGCAAGAACACTGGAGTGGGTTGCCATTTCCTTCTCCAATGCATGAAAGTGAAAAGTGAAAGTGAAGTTGTTCAGTCGTGTCTGACTCTTTGGGACCCCATGGACTGCAGCCTATCGGGCTCCTCCCGCCATGGGATTTTCCAGGCAAGAGTACTGGAGTGGGTTGCCACTGCCTTCTCTCACTGTGATTCTAGGTCCTGCTTACTAAGTGCTTACTCTAAACAAGACACAGGGCAAGGCACTGTGTTATCTCATTGAAACTCCTTAGGAATCCTATGGGGAAGGGCTAATATACCCATTAATCAGATGAGGAAACTGAGGCTTAGAGAGGTAAGGTAATTGACCCAAGATTAAAAAACTAGTCAAGTAGCCTAGATAGGATTTGAAGTCAGGTTTTTCTTTTCTGTTTTTTTTTTTTTTTTTGGTGGGGGCAGGGGGAGTCTCTCTTCTTAACTACGTCACTAACTTATCTCAGTCTGATCAATTTGGGGCTTCTAACATCCAGTCCTGGTGACCCTTCTTTTCCGAATGGTTTGTCTTCCTCAATCTATTAGTCCCAATGATTGCTCCTTAGTCCCAAGGACTCCTTTAATGTACTTCTGGGTGTCCATTAAAATAATTTTATACCATCATGATTTGTAGCTGATAAGCACAAAATGAATAAATTCTCTCAGTAGTGCCCACTGTGACCTCATAATTACTGAGAAGCTTCAAGTCAATTACTCTAGATTTGATGTCCTTTTAGAATCTACTCATGGGCTTCCCAGAAAAGGAGCCCTTGGGATAATCTGTTTACTATGGATTTAGGAAGGTTAAAGGGTATCTTGGGGCACCATTCTCTGCGGTTAGAGAAGGAGGCCTTCTTTGGAGATGCTGCAGCTCTGACTTGCAGAAATGGCATGGTCCTCATTACAACAATTCCTTTCCTAGATGGAGCCGTTTTTAGTTTTAAAGGTTGCTGCTGGCATTGAAAAAAGGAAAAGTGAAAAAGTGGAGCTGATCTACAAACTACTACAGCTTTGTTCCTATGATTCCAAGACCACATGAATGTCAAAATAAAGCCAATGCTAGAGAGTTCAACCCAAGTTCATCTCTTTAGAGGACACATGTCACTTATTCTACTCCAGCCTATTCCTCCACCCTCTCCAGGGGGACTTGCCTTGCATTTCACATCCTATTGAAGCCTTGCTCCTTCCAGTCCAGGCCCAGCTCTGCTCCTCCCTTTTCCTTCCTGGAGATTTATCTAGGCTGCAAGTTTACTCTACAGCTTATAATCTGTGAATAATGGGTTGTGCTGTGAGAAGTATGGAGGCTAAACATAAAGGATGCATTTAAAAGTCCTGAGTTGTGCGAGCTTTGTCTATGATGCTATGGTCTCACTTTGGGTCCTGGTGAAAAACACAAGAAGCTGGTGATGTAGGGAATGATGGCTGTCAGGGAACAAATATGCCGGCAGCGCCTCATGGCTCATCTTCAGGGCAGCGTGAAAAGTATCTTATTTAGATGTCCCCTTTGGCCTTCTCATTTCTTCCTGTGCTTAAGCCTGTTACAACATACATTCAGGACTGGGACCATCAGTTTACTGGCGTAAGTCAGGTGCTTTAGGTGGAAGTGAGTTTTTGGAGCTAAAAATGGGATTCCTGCAATTTGTTAGTCTCCACTGTGCCTTATTGTCTCCTGTGGCCAATGATGAGCCCCTGCCGACCCTGAAACACCATGTGTACACAAGATTGTCTTCACCGAGGCTAGTTTCACTCACGACACCCCCCCACCACCACCACTAGCCATCAGCTCCGTGAGCATACAAGAACAGGGCCTGGAATTTCACCCCCAATGCTGAGAACAATGGCAAGCATACAGAAAAGGCTCAAGAGAGACATAGATTGTAAATGAATAATAAGTGAAGGAGGAAGTTCAGTTCAGTTCAGTCGCTCAGTCGTGTCCATTCATCAAAGTGAATGAGGGAACTAGGATATAATTCCTGCTGATCTCATCACCTCATGTCCCTAAAATACTACTTTGGGGCTTTATTTCCAAAGTTCCTTGATTTACCCAACTGTCTTGCTGTTCCATGGTTAGGGAAAATTTTCATTCTAAAATTAGCTGTGAAAGGTATACAAGGCCAATGGCCTGGTAGAGGTAAAACATGAAAAATGAGCTGGTTTCAGACAAGTGAAAACAGCTATTCTCCTGTTCTGATATAAGGAGAGAATACTAGAAATGCTGGAACACACTGGGATTCTGGACTTAGGAGAGATGCGATAGAGATTTAAACAAAAAGAAGCTGACTATGTTCATCTTCACTGCTGCTGCTGTTAAGTCGCTTCAGTTGTGTCCAACTCTGTGTGACCCCATAGGCGGAAGCCCACCAGGCTCCCCCATCCCTGGGATTCTCCAGGCAAGAACACTGGAGTGGGTTGCCATTTCCTTCTGTGCACTAAAAACAGAAATTGTGGGAGGAAGTGCTTTGTGTATGTGCTACTGCAGAGGCCTTGATTTGGAAAGAATTATACTTGGCCCTAAGTTTGGCTGCTAACCAGTTGTGTAGTAGAAAGATAAACTGGATATGAAATGAAAATGATCTGGCCTTGAACCCTGGTTCTGGCATTTACTGGCTGTGTAACAATGAGCAAATATTAGTCTCAGTTCTATATCTGTAAAACAGTACATGGAAGGTGATGAACAAATACTGCTAACCTACTGGTTGATTGATTCACACTTAATGAATGGATATATAGGTAGTTCTCTGTTCATTTCCTAAGCCTGTCATAACATAATCTTGTTATGTTAAGTCTGCCACAATCTTGATGGCTTAAAACTACAGAAATGTTATCCTCTCATAGTCATGGAAGACAGAAATCACAAGTCTCTGTACCAAAGATGGAGTAACAGGGACCAGATTTATCTTCCTGCTTAAAACAATAAAAAGACAAAATACGTAATACAACAGTTCTCAAGACACTGGGCAGCAGGGAATGAAGCACAATAATCCTGAGAGAAGGGAAACAATGAGGAAAGCCCTGTGATTTTCCAGCTTACTCTTCTGCCTCAAAGAGATTCCAGGCTGTGGTGAGGACAAGGAGGACCCAAGCGGAGCCCGCCAGACACCTTGAGCGGAGGAGATACAACAGAGAGCCCAGAGATCAAGGTGAGGGAAGTCTACAGGGCTGAGTACTGGGAGAAGAGAGCTGCGCAGAGGGAGAACCTGGAGAGCTGTAGCGTGTCCCCCTCAGGTATTCAGCACAGTGCTGATCAGTGCATGTATATGAGGAAATTGCTTGAAGCCGGGGGAAAATACATCCAAAAGGATTAAAGGGAACAACTGGCTCTGCTCACACAGGACCAGGAGTAGTGCTGTTGCCAACAGCCAGAATGGAAAAACTTGTAATTCACAGAGCATTGGGTAGAACACTGAGGAAGGTCTTGCCTCAAGATGCAAAGTAATCATTTCCAGACTGAGGCCAGCTCTGGAATCACTAACAAATTATAAAAGCAAGACCTGAGAGGATCATACAGTTTTCAAACAACTGTATCCCAAAATAAAGTTCAAGGTAAAATTGATAATTTTGATCAATGATTACCAGAAATGTAAGGAAGAAGGATGACATGACCTTTATTTGGAGAATTAGCAACCCATTGAAATTGACCCTGAACAGATACAGATGTTAGAACCAGCATCAGAAAATATTAAAGCAGTCTTTATAACTGTATTTCATATGTTCAAAAAGTAAGTAGAGATATGGAAAATATTTAAAACCCCAAATTGAACTTCTAGAGATGAAGAGTATAACTGAGATGAAAAATACATCAGAAATGGCTGTCAATGTCAGCAGATTAGACATTGTTGAAGGAAAGATGAGTGGACTTGAAGGCACAGCTATAGAAACTATTCCCAAGACAACTTGCACAATAAAGAGAATCCAAGCAAAAGAAAATAACCTCAGTGAGCTGTGGGACTACATCAAGCAGCATAATAAATATAAAATTGGAGTACCCCCAAAATAAAAGGGGGCAGAAAGAAAAAGAAAAATATGTAAAGAAAAAATAACTGAAAGTTACCAAATTGGGTGGAAAAGAATCACATGAACAAGCACAAGAAACATGAAGAAAACTATACAAAAGATAAACCATAATCAAATTTCTCAAAACTAGTGATAAAGAGAAAAATCTCAAAAGCAGCCAGAGAAAAAAGGCATTTTATGGACAGAAAAAAACGTAAGAATTATTGTAGACTTCTTTCAGAAACAACACAGAAAAGAAAACAGTGGAGCAACATTAACAGTGAAAGGAAAAATTGTCAGCTAGAACTATACCCAGTGAAAAACCTTTCAAAAATAAAGGTAAAATAAAGAAACTTTTCAACATATAAAAAGTGAAACAGTTCATCACTAGCATTAAGAAATGTTAAAAGAATTCCTTCAGGCAAAATAAAATGGTACCAGATGGAAATATAAGTCTATACAAAGAAATAAATAATAAAGAGTGCATTAAGAAATGGTAACTACATAGCTAAGTGGATGAATTTCTTATTATTTAAATCTCTTTGAAAGATCATTGACTGTCTAAGTAAAAAATAATACAATATACATATGCATAGAAAAAACATACAACAAGCAATGAAAAATTGGGAGAAACTAAATGAAAAGTAAACTCTTTTCAGGTTCTTGTGCCTAAAGACGTAAAATATCATTTGAAGGCAGACTGTGGTAAATGAAAGATGCATACTAGAAGGACTAAAGCAATCACTAAAATAACAAAGAATTAATGCTAATAAACAAACAAAGGAGATTAAATGGAGCCATAAAAATACTGAAGTAATACAAGGACACTAGAAATAGAAAAGCGGACCAGATGAGACAAATAAAACAAACAGCAAAATGATAGACTTAAATCAAATCATTTCAATAATCACATGAAGCATAAATAGTCTAACCAGGGGTTGGCAACCTTTTTCTGTTAAGAGCCAAGTTTGGAGGCCACATGGGTTTCTGTGGCATATTTTTGTTTTGTTTTGTTTCAATGGTGCTTAAATCATAGAAACTATTCTTAGCCTGGAAGCTGTGCAAAAACAGGTGGCAAATTCGACCTAGAGGTTGCAGTTTGCTACCCTCCTCTCTAAGCATTCCAACTAAAGGCAGAGATTTTCAGATTAGATAAAAAAGCTTCAGATTGGATAAAAAAGCAAGATCTTATTCTGTCTGCTGCCTACTGCACTTTAAATATAAAGACACAAATATTAATAGATTAAAAGTAGAAGGATGGAAAAGGATATACCATACTCAAAAGAAAGCCAAAATGAACACATTCTTTTCAGACAAAGTTGATTTCAGAACACAGAACACCACAAGGATAAATTATTTTTTAATCATAAAGGGATCAATTAAGAAGATACAGTATTTATGGTCCTGATAAAAGAGCTTCAAAATACATAAAGTAAAAACTGAGAGAACTGCAAGAAGAAATAGACAAATTCACAGTTATAGTCAGGAAGTTCACCACCTCTCTCTCAATAATTGATAGAACATGTAGGCAGAAAATCAGCAAAGATATAGTAGACTTGAAAATACTGTCAGCCAAGTTGACATTTATAGAACAGTCTACTCAACAACAGAGGAGTACACATTATTCTCAAGGGTGCATGGAACACCTACCAAGATAGAGAATATACTAGGCCATATACTAAGTCTCAATATATTTAAAAGGATTTAGTTCATACAAAGTATTTCTCGGACCACAGTGGAATGAAATTAGAAATCAGTAAGATAACTGGAAAGTCCCCAGGTATTTGGAAATTAAATATTTCTAAATAATGCATAGACCAAAGAAGAAAACAAACAGGAAATTCTAAAGTATTTTAAATTGAATGAAAATAAACATGCAGTATATTTACGGGAAGCCACTAAGGCAGTACTTAGGGAAAAAAACTTACAGCATTTTTCAGTTTGGTTGAAAAGGACAAATTCTTTGAAAGACACAAACTACTAAAGCTTAGTCAAAAGAAATGGATAACCTAAATATCCTTGTATTTATCAAACAACTAAAAAACTGAATTTGTAGTTAAAAACTTTCCCATATAGAAAACTCCAGGCCTAATTGTTCACTGGCAAATTCTACTAAAAATTTAAGAAATATGCTATAAATGGACCTTGAAAACATTATGTTGAGTGAAAGCTGCCAGTCCAAAAAGACCATATTGTATGATTCCATTTATATGAGATACCCAGAATAGGCAAATTTATAGATATAAATAAAGTAGATTAGTGGTTGTATAGAGACAGAGGAAAGGGGATAGTTTTCTGAGGCGGAAAAAAATTCTCCAAGTGCAGTGTGGTGAAGTTGTTGAGTTGTGTGCTTTAAATGGGTGAATTGCATTATATGTGAGTTGTGTGCTAAGAAAAAAACTATAACACTTCCTTAAACCATGTGTGTGCTAAGTTGCTTCAGTCATGTCTGACTCAGTGTGACCCTGCTAGGCTCCTCTGTCCATGAGATTCTCCAGGAAAGAATATCTCAATAAAACTGTTTAAAACAAGATTTAAGGAAGAAATAGTACCAACCTGTATAAGAAATGAAAACTATAGAGACCACTGTCCTTTGTAAACATAGATGCAAGAATTTTGAACAAAATGATAGCAAATCAAATTCAGTAATACATAAAAAGATAATATACCATATCAGTTGGGGTTTTTTCTGGGAATGCAAGATTGGTTTAACATTAGAAAATTAATCAACGTATTAACAAAGTAGAAATGAAAAAACCACATGACCATCTTAATAGACATAAAAAATTGTTTGACAAAATCCAACATTGATTTCTCATAAAAATTCTTAATAAACTAGAAAGGGAAGGAAACTTCCTTATTTTGATAAAGGCATCTATGAAAGACCTACAGCTAACATCATATTTAGTAATAAAGGCTGAATTTGGGGCTTCCCTCGTGGTCTTGTGGTTAAGAATTTGCCTTCCAATGGAGGGAACATGGGTGTGAAACCCGGTCTGGGAAGATTCCACGTGCTTTGGGGCAACTAAGCCTGAGCGTCAGCAAGTCACAACTCCTGAAGCCCTCATGCCCTAGAGCCCGTATTCCACAGCAAGGGAACCACTGTAATGAGAAGCCTGTGCACCACATAGAGTAAACCCCTCTTGCCGCAACTGGAGAAAGCCCACGTGCAGCAATGAAGACTCAGTGCAGCCAAAATAAAATTAAGTCTTTTCAAAAAAAGATCGAATTCTTTCCCCTAAAATCAGGAACAAGACAAGAATGTTTGCTCTTGCCCCTTCTATTTAATATTATAATGCAGGTCTTAACAAGTACTATCAGTCAAGAAAAAGAAACAAAAGCCATCTTCATTGAAAAAAGAAGAAAAAATCTTCTTTTTGTCTTCATTTACAGTGTTTGTCTTCATTAACAAACACTGTAATTGTTTACGACGATTCAATGGAACCTACAAAAAAGTTACTAGAACAAGATAAATAAATTTAATAACACTACAAGATGCAAGATTAATATATAGGCATACTTGATTGTATTGTACTTTTGCAGATATTATATTTTTTACAAATTGAAAGTTTGTGGCCACCTTGCATTGAGCAAGACTGTTGTTTCCATTTTCCCAACATCATTTGCTCACTTCATGTTTCTGTGTTACATTTTGGTAATTCTTGCCATATTTTGAACTTTTTCATTATTAGATTTGTTGTGTAATGTGTATTCAGTAATTTTTGATATTACTATTATAATCAATTTTTTGGTTTTTTATTTTTAAATTAAGATGTACTTTTAAAAAGACACTGCTGCTGCTGCGTCACTTCAGTTGTGTCCGATTCTGTGCGACCCCATAGACGGCAGCCCACCAGGCTCCCCCGTCCCTGGGATTCTCCAGGCAAGAACACTGGAGTGGGTTGCCATTTCCTTCTCCATTGCATGAATGAAAAGTGAAAGTGAAGTCGCTCAGTTGTGTCCGACTCTAGCGACCCCATGGACTGCAGCCTACCAGGCTCCTCCATCCATGGGATTTTCTAGGCAAAATTACTGGAGTGGGGTGCCATTGCCTCTTCCGAAAAAGACACTATTACTGTGCAATTAATAGAGTATTATATAATGTAAACATATCTTTTATATGTACTAGGAAGCCAAAAAATTCATATGACTCACCTTACTATGATATTCACTTTGTTGTGGTGGCCTGGAACTGAACTCACAATCTCTAAGGTATGCCTACATAAAAATCAACTGAATTTTTACATACTAACAATAAAAATTTGGACATTTAAAAAATACCAATAATTTAATGAAGTAAAAATGTCAGTAAGACATAGATATAATTTATAATCTACTTAGCAATAAGTATGAAATGATGTATGATCTGTACACTGAAAACTAAAATGTTGGTGAGATAAATTGTAAGAGACTTTAATAAATGGAGAAGAATACCTTGGTTGTGGGTTGGAAGACTCAATATTCTTAAAGTGTTACTTCTTTTCAAATTTTCTACAGATTGAATACAATCTCAATCAAAATACCAGCTTACTTTTTTGAAGATAGTAATAGGATGAGTCTAACATTTGTATGGAAATCTAAATGACTTAGAATAGCCAAAATAAGTTTGAAAAAGAAAACCATAGTAGGAGAACTACTGCTACCTCTTATTAAAGCCTATTATAAAACTAGAGCAATCAAAACAGCACAGTACTGGTGTAAAGATAGACAAATAGATCAATGGAACAGAATAGAGCCCAGAAAATAGATTTTGTTACATAAAGAAAACTGATTTTTGACAAATGGACACAATATTTGAACCGACACTTCAAAGAAGTTCAATATCAGTAGTCATTAGAGAAATAAAAGTTAAAGTCACATAGATATTGCTATACATTTATTAAAGAGGCTAAAATTAAAACAGGTGACTATATCAAGTGTTGGTCAGGATGCAGAGGAACTGGAACTCTCAAATACTGCTGGTGTTAATTTAAAAAGGTACAGCCACATTGGAAAGCAATTTGGCAGTGTAATCCAGCTATATATTCTTAAGTATTTATTTAGTAGAAAGAAAACATGTCCGTACTAAGGGTATACATTAATGTTCACAGCAGTTTCATTCATAACAAAAAAAACTGAGGATAAGCAAAATGTTCACCAACCAGTGTGATAAATAAACTATGGTATATACATATAATGGAATGTTATTTGACAATAAAAAAATTACTGATACATGCAAAAACATAGGTGAATCTCAAAATCTTTCTGAGTGAAAGAAGCTAGATACAGAAAAAGAGTACATAATAAATGAGCTGAGTACATAATAAATGAACTACATAAATAGTGCAATTTATATAAAACTCTAGAAAATGCAAACTAAGCTATGGTGACAGAAAGTATTTCAGTGGCTGCCTGGGGAAGGAGAAACAGGGAAGTGCGGGAGGAAGGGCTTACAAATGGGCATAAGGAAAGCTTGAGGGTGATGGCCATGCTTGGTACCTGACTATTAGGCTGGTTTCACAGGCGTATACAAGCTTTAAAACTGTATACTTTAAATAGTGCAATTATATAAAATAAATAGTGCAATTACACCTCTTTAGAGCGACTTCACTTTCACTTTTCCCTTTCATGCATTGGAGAAGGAAATGGCAACCCACTCCAGTGTTCTTGCCTGGAGAATCCCAGGGGCAGGGGAGCATGGTGGGCTGCCGTCTGTGGGGTTGCACAGAGTGGGACATAACTGAAGCGACTTAGCAGCAGCAGCAGCAGATTGTTTTTAAAAAGTGATAGAAAAGTTAGTGGTATAATGAAAGACTGAAAACAAATGCACCTTTGATCCTGATTTCCGTGACTGATATCTAGGTTGCCTTGATCCTAACTTTGCAGCCTCACATTGGGCCCTGGGTCATCTGCCCCCTTTCCCTACTGCAGGTCCCTCTTGGGTTGCTTAATTTTGGCTCACTCTGCACTCATTTGTATGATATTTAAAGCATTTATAAGGAACTGTGAATGAACAGTCTGTTAGGTGACACATGAAAGTGATTTGCCTAAGAATAGATTCTTGTTAGACAAGCAAGGGGTGGGGAGTGACAAATTGATAAGTGTCTTGCTCCTGGTTTCAGCTGTGAAGGTCTTGGTAATTTGGGGGTAACCTAAGAAAGCTAGGAAATATCACCAAATCTGATCAAGACCTAGGAAATATCACCAAATCTGATCAAGACTAGGTCATATTCATACATCGTGTCTGACTCTTTGTGACCCCATGGACTGTAGCCTACCAGGCTCCTCTGTCCATGGAATTTTCCAGGCAATAGTACTGGAGTGGGTTGCCATTTCCTTCTCCAGGGGACCTTCCTGACCCAGGGATCGAACCCGGATGTCCTGCATTGCAGACAGACACTTTACCCTCTGAGCCATCAGGGAAGTCCTATAGTAAATTCATGATCACTTGGTTAACTATAGTTTGTAATAAAGTTTTTAGCTGCCATGTGTGAATGTCAAAGGTTCTCATCAGTTCAATTCAGTTCAGTTCAGTCGCTCAGTCGTGTCCGACTCTTTGTGACCCCATGAATCGCAGCACACCAGGCCCCGCTGTCCATCACCATCTCCCAGAGTTCACTCAAACTCACGTCCATCGAGTCGATGATGCCATCCAGCCATCTCATCCTCTGTCGTCCCCTTCTCCTCCTGCCCCCAATCCCTCCCAGCATCAGAGTCTTTTCCAATGAGTCAACTCTTCGCATGAGGTGGCCAAAGTACTGCAGTTTCAGCTTTAGCATCATTCCTTCCAAAGAAATCCCAGGGCTGATCTCCTTCAGAATGGACTGGTTGGATCTCCTTGCAGTCCAAGGGACTCTCAAGAGTCTTCTCCAACACCACAGTTCAAAAGCATCAATTCTTCAGTGCTTAGCTTTCTTCACAGTCCAACTCTCACATCCATACATGACCACTGGAAAAACCATAGCTTTGACTAGACAGACCTTTGTTGGCAAAGTAATGTCTCTGCTTTTGAATATGCTATCTAGGTTGGTCATAACTTTCCTTCCAAGGAGTAAGCATCTTTTAATTTCATGGCTACAATCACCATCTGCAGTGATTTTGGAGCCCAAGAAAATAAAGTCTATCACTGTTTCCACTGTTTCCCCATCTATTTCCCATGAAGTGATGGGACCAGATGCCATGATCTTAGTTTTCTGTATGTTGAGCTTTAAGCCAATTTTTTCACTCTCCTCTTTCACTTTCATCAAGAGGCTTTTTAGTTCCTCTTCACTTTCTGCCATAAGGGTGGTGTCATCTGCATATCTGAGGTTATTGATATTTCTCCCAGCAATCTTGATTCCAGCTTGTGCTTCTTCCAGCTCAGCGTTTCTCATGATGTACTCTGCATATAAGTTAAATAAGCAGGGTGACAATATACACCCTTGACGTACTCCTTTTCCTATTTGGAACCAGTCTGTTGTTCCATGTCCAGTTCTAACTGTTGCTTCCTGACCTGCATATAGGTTTTTCAAGAGGCAGGTCAGGTGGTCTGGTATTCCCATCTCTTTCAGAATTTCCCACAGTTTCTTATGATCCACACAGTCAAAGGCTTTGGCATAGTCAATAAAGCAGAAATAGATGTTTTTCTGGAACTCTCTTGCTTTTTCCATGATCCAGCAGATGTTGGCAATTTGATCTCTGGTTCCTCTGCCTTTTCTAAAACCAGCTTAAACATCTGGAAGTTCATGGTTCACGTATTGCTGAAGCCTGGCTTGGAGAATTTTGAGCATTACTTTACTAGCATGTGAGATGAGTGCAATTGTGTGGTAGTTTGAGCATTCTTGGCATTGCCTTTCTTTGGGATTGGAGTGAAAAGTGATCTTTTCCAGTCCTGCCCTGTGGGGCCACCCAAGACGGGCAGGTCATGGTGGAGAGGTCTGACAGAATGCGGTCCACTGGAGAAGGGAATGGCAAACCACTTCAGTATTCTTGCCTTGAGAACCCCATGAACAGTATGAAAAAGTTCTCATAGAAGCAGTTAAAAAATTTTAGGCAGTTACACTGCATCTAATTAAAATTTGAATGTTGTTTCATTATCCTCATTTTAGAAAATTTTCAATACCATTTCTAGTCCTTGTAGCCAAAATTATTGGACTTAAGAGATGGCCATCCCACTGTGCTCCCAAACAGCTGGCCTGTCACCTTTGCCAAGGATCCTTGAATGTGAAGGACATAAAAACAATGTTAACTTAGAAAAACTCTTAGCATGGAACTCAGGTGCATAAAAAAGTCTGAACTAATTTGGAGCTAGAGTTAATTACGTAAAACCAATCATGACCACTCTACTTCAAACTATTTCTTGAGCACACATTTTATTTTTAGCAAAGAAAATGGTGTTCTATAATAAGCATACTATTTCTCCTAACCATTTGATTTACATTGTCTTTCTTCTTATTGTTTTTTTAAACCGACACAAAAAGATCACAAATGTTCCTGTTCGGCACAGGGCTCTGCTTTTGCAGCAGAAGCAGGTTTTATGCAAGAGCAAGTATCGCTGTGTGATTATATGCCGCTCGCAGTAGTGTTTACCTTCACTGGGGCTGCCTGGCGATTGTCGAGCCAGTTGAAATGATTCATGGGTCTGACAGATGTCTGGTACAGCTGGATGTGTCCTTGATTATCCCAAAAGTCTGGACAGCACTGTCATTCACCATTGCCCAAATTATCTTTGTATTGACTGCGGAACCCTCTCTGACAGTACTGTAATGGCTAATTACCCAGGATACCTTGGGTACCCACTTCATAGTGGTTTAGTGGAAAAAGAAAAAGACCATAAGGAAATGCGAAAAAAAAATACCAAATAGAATAACATCCTGTTCTTTGCAAAGGACCCATACTCTAGTGTGATACAGAATATATATTTATTCGGTATCACGTAGTTTATACTAATGAAATCCAGGACCACAATAGCAGAAGCACAGATTTCTCATGAAACACATAAGGAGAAAATAAAATGTAAAGAACCTTGACAGTGATAAATTATGGACAATAGAAGGAGCTATTAGCTGCGAGAGAACCGTATGTATAACATACTTGAGAAAGGAATGACGAGTGGCCATTTGCCTGCCTCATATGTTGCAGGGAGAAAAAAGAACATATTCTATTTAGCAAATCACCTCCCCACAAGTTGAGATGAGGGAGGGAAAAAGGAGGAGATTTTTAGTAAAGCTGCCTGAAGGACCAAGAATTGAAAGCTGAGGTTTCATTTTCCCCCATAATGCCATAAATTAGCACATTTTGACAAACGTAGCTCCCACAAAGCAGATATATATTAGGGGGAAAAAGATAAGGGAATAGAGGGTACAAAATCCCATTTTGACTTTTAGTGGAGATGATGAGATCCCAAGAGGGCAGACAAAGCAGACTGGGAACAGCTTTTCACACAAAGAATACAGTAATTTGCCACGTTCTGCCCAGGCTGTGTTTGAATGTCACTCCTGTCTTAATTACCAGACTAACAAAGCTATTCTGTTATTCTGGAGTTGCTGCCACCGTTCCCGCAATGCAAGAGAGCAACTGGGAAGAACTGCTTATGGATCATTACTAAGCGAGCAGGTGAGGCAGGCAGCCCCCTAAGGAGAGGGAGTAGTGGGGCCATGAAAGGAGAGAAAGGCAGAAGCACTCTTATGAAGACCCTCACTTGCTCTTGGGTTTTGGAGTATGTAGAGCTTAGGAGGGCAGCTTCAGCTTGTGCTGAGGTTGGGACCGTAGCGCTTCAGCTCTACAACCCTCAGTGGAATGAAGGGAAGATTGTCCCATCTCTGTTCTCCCTGGTGTGTGTCAGCCTCAAGCCACACGTGAACCATAAAACAAAGAGCACAGCCAAATTTGACCACAAAACCTTGGTTACTGAAATTCTGACTCATTAAATTGTCTTTTTGAACCAAGATAAAGAAGAAAGGCTTTCTCATTTTGATCCACTGCTGAAAGCATTTCTGAAACATGTCATTCCATTCCTCTTGGTCTTTATCGGGTTATTCTTCATTGTTTCAGGGGCATTAGGATCATCCTCACCAAGGACCCTGGTGGACATGTAGATGAAGAAGGTGCAGGAGTTTGGGCTGAATGTTTCCTGAGTTCTATGCAGCTGTTCAGCTGCAGGGGTTGGAGAGCTCAGGGGTGGTACACCATTACTGTTTACATTTAAACAAGTTTGTTCCCTATGGTACCATTCTATCCTTCTTGAAAAAGACATACAGTAAAAACAATTTAGTTGTGGGCTCTGGTTCGTCAGGAGTGTTTCTGTATTTAGAAAAGAAGCCTTGCATTTCAGAAACTTTTAAGTGATATGTTTATGTTTCGTTTTCCATCAGGATTTGGGTGTGATACAGCAATGGCAGTGTACTATGAAAGAGGAAAATGCAACACAAATCTTTAGTTCTGTTACCATCCCAGCTGAACAGCGATGATCATTTATAGTCACACCACTAAAATGATTAAACAAAGACAAAATTACCTGACTACATTTAATTGACAATAACTAGGGCTTTATTTGGAGGGGATGGACACTGACCCAAAAGTATTCTACCAGCAAAGTATTGGAATAATTATATTAAATGCCTAATCAAGCTTAGTAAAAAAGTAAATTATTCTTATTTTGCCCCTTCTCTTTTTATAAGAATCTAAGAAAAGAATTCCAAGCTACATATGCCTGGCTTCTCTTTCATACAGAGGTGGCATTTATTCTAAGATAAAACATGAAAAAGGCTAATTCTAGGTATAATGCAAAGTTTGTCTTAAAGTTGTTTTTCAAAAGATAATATCAGATTCCTGAAACTCCTGATTACATGAATAGGATTTAAATAGGAAATGAAAGGAGGGTATGAAGATAAAGCAGGTGGCTAAAGCTTGAAGAGGTATGTATCTATTGTAAATAGACAATAGAGATTGTCTGTTAAATGGGATTTTAATTAATAAGTGTTATAAAATATATCATGTAATCATACAACTGATTGTTTTTCTTTATGAATGCAATAGTTAAAAAATTAAAAGTATAATCTTTTAAAATGCCTTCAGTTGTAATCACTCTGAAAGATTGAAAATTTCAAAATTGAAACCAGAAAAAAATACTTATATATTGCTATAAAATAAGGATACTGTCTTATGAAGAAAACTGTAAAAATGTTCATTGATAATTATCTGTCTAGACCTAATTGCTGGAGGTAACAGGCACATGTTTTATTCACTAACTCTGTGACAATGATGTACTAAAATTCTAGAAGCAGAGGAAAAACATTCCAAAGGAAGAAAAGAGAAGAGGCAGTTCTGAATGCTGACTTAACAATTTTCTATTTTAAGAGCTGAAAGTATTTCCTGAGTGCAATTATTATTAGTTACATTAAAAATTAAAACCAACGGCACAGAAAAATCTAGGAGTTGCAAACTTACATGCTTATAGGGGCCAGGCGGGAACGTAATGGGCAGGTGGGGATGTGGCAAACTGGAGTATGTCTAAACGAAAGCAGGCATTCCACCAATTGTTGCCATGTGGGAATGCAGGACACATTTTGCCAGCTCTCTTACATTTTGAGAAAGCCTGAAAATTCATACATTAAGAGATTACAAGTCCCTGTGGTCTCATAAGTTCCTAGCCTGCATGGGTTTGCTGAGCATCAGAGAGAGAGCTGGGCTGAGGGGCACCTAATGCCTCATTCTGGTTATTCAGTAAAAATCATAAAGAGTAGAATCATAAAGAATCATAAAGAGCAGGATACTGTCAGACATTTGGTAATAATGACCAATTACAACGCTGTGCTTACATGTTAGTTTAAGTTCAGCTGATAGTCCTTTCTCCTATCTCATACCATCTAATTCACACGTCAGAGAGACAAAGGTTCTTCTACAGCGCCCACCTTTAGGTTCCTCCTCTCACACTGGCCTCTGCTTTGTCTTTCTTTCCACCTCCTCTTCTGGAGGACTCAACTCATTCTTCAGAGGTCAGAAAAGACTCCTAACACCCCTTTAACTGGGCTGGGATCTTGTGTCCTGCCCACTGGATCTACCTGTCCCAGACAGCATTTTCCACTGTCACAGTTAAGAATATGTAATTTTTATTGTCTGCCTTCCCTACTGGACACTAACCTTCATGAGGACAAAGAAGTACATCAATACCTGCCTCAATGTCCAGTATGTATTTGTGGAATTAATGTTTGTAGGAAAAGAGACATTTGAATGAAGTCACATAAAATTTTGTAAATGTATCCAGAGATTATTCTTATTATTCAAAATCTTCTCTGGAGGGTCTAAATGAGAGCTATTTCTGTATCTACTTTCAAGTGACTTGTGACATTTCTGAGAATTCTTCTGAAGTTTCTCTGCTGAGTTGAGGAGCTCAGTTTTTCTGGGATTCCTATTTTTCTTTTTCTGATATGTATAAATAATGCAGGTTTCCAAACGCCCTTTTACAAGCGCTCTACTTCGTCCAGATAACTGGATGAAGAAAAGATGGGAAACACTAATTGTGAGAGATTGCAAAAATGGCTGAAAGTCATTTCCATCCCACTTCCATGTCCTTGAATAATCCCCTCACATATGGTTTGGTTATGTGACTCATTTTGGCCAGCTGCATTCAAATATGATGCAATCAGAGACTTAGGCATTAGGACATATTCTCTCTTGCTGTTCTTAAAAAATCCCGTGGCCACCAGCATATGAATAAGCCTGGGTAAGCCTGTTGACAACACATGGGCCAGTTACTTTCATTCTTCCAAATGCAGCCTACAGACAAACACGAGTGAGGTCATTCTAGACACACCAGACTCCAGGTGACCTGTCATCTGGGTTCAGTGAGAACACCCAGGTGAACCCAACACAAGGATCTGGCCAGCTGAGCCCAGCCTCTATTGCTGGCCCGCAGTACTGTGAGTTAATCAGTGATTGTTGTTTTAAGCTACAAAGTTTTTGGAATGGTTTGTTATATGGCAAAAGCTAACAGATACACTAGATTAGAAAATCTGAATATCAATTCTCCCTTCCCCAAAATTCACATACGCACCATCACTATTAGCTTCAGTAAAGCTGAAACATGGGAAGGCAGCCTATCAGAGATAGGGAATGTGACTGGAAGGGACAGAGTCCCCCCTATTCTCCAATAGCTTCTTTTCAGATCTCATTAACACCAGAGTGTAGGCAGCAGATCTGAGAGCGAGAGAAGAAGAAAAAGAGAGTAGGTAGTGGTGAGAGCCAAGCTGCTGGGAAAGCTTATACAGAGAAAAAGAAAGAATTCACTCTACTGGCATTATATCACAATATCCTTATTATATTAAAGAAATCCAGGCAAAGTTTCTAGCCTCTGAAGGCTAAAGAATGAAGCTGAGCAAATATGGGGACTATGCAGTGTATTATTTTAATAGAGAAAACACACACATTAGATGTGTAAGCTTGCCTTTGTTTAAGGCCTTTAAGCCTCTCTTAGCATTTTTAGGAAAATGTGTTGGAAGTAACCATTTGTTACTTTCTAAAATGCTGCTCTGGAATTTTTATTATGTTTTTGTGCTGAATCTTGATATAGTAATTTACAAAAGCAAGAACCACATGAAATGTAGTATGCTGTTGCAAAGCTGGGGTAGAATAGAGTGGGTGTTCATTGAATACTCGCTATTCGCCAGGACCTTATCTCATTTAATTCTTGCAACCACCCTATGAAGTAATCTGCTTTATCTTTATTAAACAGATGAAGAAACTGAAGTCCCAAGTAACTTGGCCAAGGGCACAGTAGCTAGTATGATTATCAATTACAGATATGGACATCAAATCTGAACCCACTAGCTGTGTTCCCTTGGCAAGAGTATAGTAGTTTTCTCATCAGTAATAACAATGATTATTTTTATTAAGGCCTTATTACGTAACTGTATCGCTGATCCTGTTTCTGATGCCAATTGTCTTGCTGTTCATACTGTCCGCTGAACCCAGGGTAGACAAGGTGTAAGCTAAGAGGCTGGAAGGAGACTCGAGGACTGCAGACACGTTTATTCTCTCCTGGCCGACACAGCAGCTGCCACAGCATAACCTAACACAACACAAGGTCTCTCCTGGCTGGCTCAGTGGTCATGAGAGTAGACACACTGTATTCTCTTCTCTCGTGTCTGACCCAACAGACACAGCCAGGACACAGCAATAATGCTGCCGCTTTCTATATGCGCATCGCACAAAGTAGCCTGTGACTCAGAGAGCACCTTGTGATGTGCATGCGCAGTGCTACAAATGGTCTCAGCTGTTACATAGTCATTATCTAGAAAACGTGGGGCGAGAGAGCCTGAACACACCATCTTGGCTAATTTGCTCTTTCCCTACAGTAATTTTTTAAATTAAAAAATAATAGATGAAAATTGAGAGTATATATGGCAACAATGTTCTAAGTACTTTACATATAATAAATAAATTGTCACTAAAACCCTATGAGGTAGATATATTATTATCTCTATTTTAAAAACGTTTTCATTCATTTTGTCTCCATTTTTGAAATAATGAAACCAAGACACAAAGAGGCTAAATAATTTGCCCAAAGTGGCATAATAAGTGAGGTATAAAGCAGGGATAAAATTTAGACTTGTCAAAGCCCAACCTTTTTCTATTAAACCACATATCCTCACTTTTAGATTTCTTCCAAAATAACCAATGTATTTTGAACTCAATGGGCTTCCCATTGAACTGGTGGCTCAGTCAGTAAAGAATCTGCCTGCAGTGTGGGAGACCTGGGTTCTATCCTTGGATTGGGAGGATCCCCTGGAGGAGGACATGGGATTCCATTGCCATGTTCTTGTCTAGAGAATCCCAGTGGACAGAGGAGCCTGGCAGGCTGCAGTCCATGGGGTTGCAAAGAGTCGGACACAACTGAGTGACTAAGCATGGCACTATTAATATAACACCTGCTAGAGCAATGAGTCTCCAAAAAGAAGGGTGATCAGCTACCACTCAGAAATTCTTAAAGAAAGCCAGACCCACTGGAATACATTCTCTCTGAGCATCTCTCTCCTGATGCTTTTGAACTGTGGTGTTGGAGAAGGTTCTTGAGAGTCCTTTGGACTGCAAGGAGATCAAACCAGTCAATCCTAAAGGAAATCAGTCCTGAATATTCATTGGAAGGACTGATGCTGAAGATGAAGCTCCAATACTTTGGCCACCTGATGTGAAGAACTGGAAAAGACCCTGCTGCTGGGAAAGATTGAAGGCGGGAGGAGAAGGGGACAACAGAGGATGAGATGGTTGAATGGCATAACTGACACGATGGACAGGAGTTTGAGCAAGCTCTGGGAGTTGGTGATGGACAGGGAAACCTGGCATGCTGCAGTCCATGGGGTTGCAAAGAGTCAGACACAACTAAGTGACTAAACTGAACTGAGATCTCATTCCAAGGGTTAAATCCCTTTCATGGAGCATGGGGCCTGGCACATGGCAGGAGCTCAGTTAACATGTGCTGTATGAAGTCAGCTTTATTCTACAAGTAGTAATACAACAGTGGATGACACTATGTCATCCTTTGGGCCTTTGGTATAAAGATATTACATTTGTTTCTTAGCGCCTCTCTATCAAAGTACCCCAAATTGGGTGACATAAAACAACAGAAATTTATTCTCACATTTCTGGAGGCTAGACATCCGAAATCAAGTTTTTGGCAGGGCCATGCTTTCTCTGGGCTTCCCTGGTGGCTCAGTGGTAAAGAATCCACCTGCAATTCAGGAGACCTGGGTTCCATCCCTGGGTTGAAAAGATTCCCTGGAGAAGGAAACAGCAACCCACTCCAGTATTCTTGGCTAGGAAATCCCATGGACAGAGGAGCCTGGTGAGCTACAGCCCATTGTGTAGCAGGAGTTGGACACGACTTAGCAACTAAGCCACCACCATGCTCTCTCTGAAAGCTTTAGAGGAGGAGTCTTCCTTGCCTTTTCATAGCTTCTGGTTGTTGACATTCCTTGGCTTGTGGTAGCATAACTCCAACCTCTGCCTCCCTCTTCACATGGCAGTCTTTCTTCTGTGTGTGTCTATGTCTAAATTTTCTAATTTTATAGGCACACCAGACATACTGTGTTCAGGGTCAAACTCTAATCCAGTATGACCTCATTTTAACTCACATATGCAAAGACCCAATTTCCAAATAAAGTAATATTCATGGGTTCCAAGTGGACATGAACTGGGGGCAGGGAAATATTCAACCCAGTATAAATAATGTAAGAATTTAAAATGTGTTGTTACTTCCAGGGACCAACATCAGAGAGGGCTGAATCAAACATTGCTGGTCAAGCCTGGGAAGGGTCTCACTCACCCCTAACAAAACAGGCCTCAAACTCCTTTAGGAATAGGAAACTTTAAATGTCAAAACACCTATGAAGGCAAAACATGGTAGATTCTATCAGCTGTAATATCTTACTGTGAATCTCTCTCCTCTGAGAGCTGATTTAGATAAGGAACATGGAAAAAAAGCACAAATCCTAAAGAAGGTTGTAGGGAAATGCTACTGGGCAAGAAAAGGAGATACAGTTGCCAGATGCAGAGAGTATGGATCAGTTCAGTTCAGTCACTCAGTCGGGTCCAACTCTTTGCGACCCCATGAACCACAGCACGCCAGGCCTCCCTGTCCATTACCAACTCCTGGAGTTTACCCAAACCCATGTCCATTGAGTCAGTGATGCCATCCAACCATCTCATCCTCTGTTGTCCCCTTCTCCTCCTGCTTCAGTCTTTCCCAACATCAGGGTCTTTTCCAATGAGTCAGCTCTTCACATCAGGTGGCCAAAATATTGGAGTTTCAGCTTCAACATCAGTCCTTCCAATGAACACCCAGGACTGATTTCCTTTAGAATGGACTGGTTGGATCTCCCTGAAGTCCAAGGGACTCCCAAGAGTCTTCTCCAACACCACAGTTCAAAAGCATCAATTCTTCTGCACTCAGCTTTCTTTATAGTCCAACTCTCACATCCATACATGACTACTGCAAAAACCATAGTCTTGACTAGATAGACCTTTGTTGACAAAGTAACATCTCTGCTTTTTAATATGCCGTCTAGGTTGGTCATAACTTTCCTTCCAAGGAGTAAGCATCTTTTAATTTCATGGCTGCAATCACCATCTGCAGTGATTTTGGAGCCCAAGAAAATAAAGTCTTTTACTGTTTCCATTGTTTCCCCATCTATTTGCCATGAAGTGATGGGACCAGATGCATGATCTTAGTTTTCTGAATGCTGAGCTTTAAGCCCACTTTTTAACTCTTCTCTTTCACTTTCATCAAGAGGTTTTTTAGTTCTTCTTCGCTTTCTGCCATAAGGGTGGTGTCATCTGCATATCTGAGGTTATTGATATTTTTCCCGGCAAACTTGATTCCAGCTTGTGCTTCCTCCGGCCCAGCGTTTCTCATGATGTACTCTGCATATATGTTAGATCCATGCCAAGATCAAAGAGACAATAAATTTGGAACAAAAGGCAGCTGCAGAAGAGAGCTTTCTGATGGTCATTGGTAGAGGCATCTGATTATGAGTATCAAGCCCTACCACTCACCAAGGGATGGTATAAAATCAAAGTCTCTGTATATGTTACAGAAAATATGAGAAAACCATTTGGAATGAGTACAGTAGATCAGGAACCTAAAGCAGGGTATGAATCTTAGGAAATGCATGGAGTTTCCTAGGAAAGATGCGATGTATTTTCCTATTTTTTCCTACTCTAACACCAGGCACCCAGTGAAAGTTCTGCCTTCCTAGCAGATCAGATGCTGTACTGTGCTTGGGAAGCCAAAGAGCAAAGTGAAATAATCCCACTTAAAGCTCTCCCAGCCAGGATGAAGAATCTATACATAGTCATCTCACCCTGGGGGCAGTGTCCTGGCTTAGGTGCTACAGCAGAGTAAGGAGGATTTGACTGGCCCCAAGGTGGAGGCCGGGAGAGGCAACTTCCCTTAGTTGGTGGTCTCTCCAGACCACCTCTGGGAGACATCAGGGAGTGGGGGTGGCAGAAAGGACATAGATGAGGACTGGGCTTAGCTGTGCGGCATTGTGTGAGTTTTATTTACACTGTTTGAGTTTCCCCACTGAAAAAACTTAAATGAAAATAATCATGCGACACTGCCCTTCCAGGCGCATAGTACATACTCAAAAATTGTTCTCTTCCACTTTCCTTGATCATGGAGTTTATTTTTCACATAAATCTGTTCTAGTGATCTAAGCTTCTTTAGCTAAGTTCAGAAATGTTAAGCTTAATCATAACTTTGTTTGTTTTGTAAAAACTTTTGATTCATTGGGGCCTAAACTTTCATTATGATTTGAATTTAAAGACCTAAATTGGGTACTTGGCAGAGGCAGAGGAAAATAGTCCGCTAAATCTGTGCTGCTAGGATTTAAATTTTGATAAATGCATAGCTTTTATGTTCTCAGTTCAATTTTGCTCTGTTGTGCATTGTAGAATTTTTTTTTTTTAATAAATGCTCTATTTTAAAGGAAAATTCTCTTTTGCATTTGGATATTTTTCTACGGGGTAAGGCAGTGGGTGCAGACAGGAAATAGTCGTGGAGGTAAATTTGGTGATAGTATCAATGAAGAGTTTTAAAATGCTAATTAAGCTCTTTATTTAACCACTTGCAACTTTCCTCAGGATGGTTACAATACCAATGATTAAAAGTTGCAAAGGTATTGTAAACTTCTCTGGGTGATGTTTTTTTCAATAATGCAAATGATTTCTCCAGCTCTTGTGGCATCATTTAAAAATGAATTTTGATTACATCTAAGCTTATAAAAAAGGAATCATAAATGTGCTCATTTCCCACAGTGAAAGGGGACAGGGAAGGAAAAGAGTAAAAGAATACATCACATTTCTAAGTAAGCAGTCACAAAAGACCTTTAAATAACTCAACTTCCTACCATATTTTATTATCTTCTCTCAGTTTTACAGCATTATCTACCATAGAAATGCAGGGAGATTTGTAAAACACTATAGCATTTAAGTCATTACATTTTATAGCTAATTTCTAATGTGGATTTGATTTTTTACGAGCAGGAAAAGAATCTAATTTGCATTAGTGACAGTAACTAGAGAAATTTAACACCTGGCCCTGGTTGTACCAGAAATTGAATATTAGGTACTTGGGTGCTAAAAACCCATTCAGATCTTCAAGGGGGATTTTTCATTTATTTATGTACTGTTCTCATGTTTATCATTATAAAACTGTTCACATTATGATGGAGGAAAACTCACTGCCTGCAAATTCTGGATATACATTTTTCATCCTTTGCAACAGAAACAGAATTATTTACCCATTAGCAAGAACACATCCTGAAAAAAAGCACCACCATTCCATGCATATAAAAAAAAAAAAATGTTACAGCAGCTCTGTGTGAGAAGCTTGGACTCCTGCTGGCCTTTCCCATCTCCCCTACACTCCAGTTTCTCAAGTCTCCCTTTATTTTCTCTTCCAGACTTCCCCTCCCCAGCCCCCTTCATGCCTGTCGCTGTTTCCCGGTTAGAAGCTTGAGTGCAGTGTATCCAAGCAAAATTAAGCCTCTGCTAAGAAGATCACATTGTTGTTACAACAGCAATCCATATGTTTATAAAGTGTAGAAAATTAGGAACTGCAAAAGAGGCAAAGCTGGTGTTAAATGATATGGGAAGTGACACTTTACATAGCCAGTTACAATTAACACATTGATGGCATTTTGCTGGCTCCTTGCAGTGATAATGCTGTTGTCAAATGTGTTTAGTGCACCAAATCTCCTGGAGCCTTCAGCCAGGCAGTGCGCTTTTGACAGATTGAAGGTTCGAGGATAGGCTATCATGACAGATGGAAACTGGCACCGATGTTCAGCTTTCGCCGATCACAGGGGACCTGCCCCCCTTATTCTGCAGGGCTCGGCTCTGCAACCTTCCCCCTACTGATGAAAGCAGGGGATGGCATTGTTAAATAGTGCATCTGTGTGAGTTAGACTCCTCTGATGAAAGCATAAGGCAGACGCGCTGTGAAGCAAAAGACAGCCTCTGCTCTAACTGCATTTTAGATAGACTTGAAGAAGACCCCAGGGAGCTGGGAGAAAACTTTGGTAAATTTCAGACAAAAACAGAAAAAAGGCCACCCGTTAATTTCCTTTCCTCAAAGAATATAAAAATACATCTCTGGTAATAAAAATCTCAGTTAGTGACTTTCATAAATGTTTCCCAAGCTAGCATTCTTTACGAGGTTGTGTGGGTATGTTTTTCTTCTCTTACTATCATCATTTTCTTGATATTAATCAACTAATTTCCAAACAATCCAAGGAAATCCATAAGGAGGTGTCCAGGGGCAGTTGTGAATAGTTGACTTGTTGGAAATTAACTCAATTATTCTGAAACATTCTTCTCGACACTGGGCTGGGTTCTTGAATATTGGTTTTAAAATCCAGGGCAGGGGCAGACAGAGCTTTATATAGCTGGGCATATATGGGCAGATAATATAGTTAATTAACCTTTCACCCTCTCCCACCAATGCTATTTTAAAGGAAAACATCAGTCATTTTATTTTGAAAACCCATCTATTTCATAGGCTTTCTCTTCTGCTCCTGTAGTTCTTTCTTCTCCTTGCTGACAAATTCCTCTTTAATTTCCTTAAACAGGCTGAAGAGCTCTCTTTCTTTGCAGTCTTAATCTTCAATTCTGCTCTTGCCCATTACAGGTTGGGAGTAGCAAGTACTGCAGCCCATTTGAGGTATGATAATCAGCTGATTAGCTAGTGGAGTCGTTTTCCCTGAGGCTCTTTTGTGTGAAAAATCCTCACACTCAATTGACATGTGGACATCATAAAGCTGATGAAATGCAATTGTAATGAACAAGAGGGAGCGGCATCTGCAGCCGTCTAAATGAAGGACCCTTCCCTCTTGCCATGCTAATTCAGAAAATCTGCTCTTAACGTGTACTCCCTCTGGATTCCAAATCGAGGCATATCTCCATGAATGCATATTCAAGAAGTGAATTAGCCTCTATGGCAAGTGAACGCCTAGCTTGGCCAGACTGATTCTAATTTCAAGACAGATTATATTGCATCAACTGTAGTAATGATCTGACAGTTCATTTGTGATGGGAGTCCTACAGTCAGGTTTATTGCACGGACAGACACAGGTGCATGGAGAGAACCAGCAAAACCTCTCAGACAAGACCAAAGGTTGCTTTGCTGTCAAATTATTTCAGCCAAAATAGCCCGATGAAGGAGAAAATAGGTACTGCATTAAAAAAATTAATGTGTCCTTATATTTAAATCTTGGTTGTAATGGTGGTCAATGGATGTTCCTTTCTCTATTATAGGATCATGTACACTTGGCAGTCATGAAATTAGGAAAGAGGTAAGCCTTCCCACCCACACCCTTTTCAGAAAACTATATTACTTGCTAAGAAATTTCCAAGTGAATATAACTTGGCATACAAGGTTTTTTTCCCCTAAATTGAATTTCATAGGAATCAGTTTGCAGGAGAAAAACTCTGCAGTATTAGGGAGAGAAGCTGTTCATTTCCACTGCCTGCTCTGTGACAGCTGCTAATACAATATGACAGGTTTGTTCATCACTATTTCGGATCACCTTTGGGTTTTCTGTACTACTCTTTCTATTAATACATGCTAATTAATGACGGTAAGGAACACTCGCCTTTGTATCGAGAAGCTCAAAGCACTTTTCAGACATTGATTTATCTTTGGAGTTAGATAGAGGGCGGGTATTAGCTTGCTATTTTATTTTTTTTCAGAGGTGGAAATAGAAGGGTGGTGATGAAGTGACTTGAGCAAGGTCACACTGCAAGTCAGTCCCAGATCTCAGCCTTGAACTCATTCTCACCCTTCTCCACAGCTTTCGACACAGAAAACACCCCAGGGAAAGGTATTGCTAATCCAGCATTAAGAAGACTTCTTCATAAGCATTGCTAATAAATACAGCACATGGCTTAAAAGCAAATGAACAAGACAAGCTTAATAAGGACTGTTGTTAGTACCTGGCAAGCCACCCAGCATCTGCACAGTTCACACAGAGGTCCTTGTCAAGGAGCTGCATTTCCAAAATTACAGAGCCACTTCTCAGTCTCTTTATGCTTCTCTTCTGAACTCATACTGACCTTCGTCTATAGCCTTTCAATTCGGGGTAACCCAGTAATGGGGCACCACGTCTCTGTGGATACAATAATTCCCTCCAGTATGTTTGGAGGCAAAATTTGGGGTGTCTGATGAGAGCTGTTACTGCATAGCTCCTCTTCTAGAGATCAAGTTACTCAGGAGATCATTGGCTGTCCAGTGTGGGCAAAGCAGTGCAGACACTTCAGGAAAGTAAGGAGAATGAGGCAAGATCATTGCCAAAGGCAAAAGTTCTGAACATTCACATACAATAAAGAGATTGTTGTTGAGCTGCTAACTCTTTTGCAACCCCATAGACTGCAGCCCACCGAGCTCCTATGTCCATGGGATTCTCCAGGCAAGAAGACTGAAGTGGGTTGCCATTTCCTCCTCCAGGGGATCTTCCTGACCCAGGGTTCAAACCCATGTCTCTTGCATTGTAGACGGATTCTTTACCACTGAGCCACAGACAAAGGCACAGACTCAGCTCCCAGTTCACTGACTGTTTTCCCAAATCTGCTTGTAAATGAGTTGTTTCAAACTCACAATTCATTTTTCTATGGAAACTGAGTTCTAAGTGATGGTTAGGTTCTCAGGCCAGCTGTCAAAGCCATATTTAACCCACCGCGTGGCCGAATGCACCACTAATAGCAACACATACCAAGTATGGCTGAAAGTGTCACTGCTCCCTCTGAACTCGGAGATCAGGTGCCAGGTGTTCAAATCTCTGCTCTGCTATTTACCATCCTGGGACCCTGAACAAGCATTGCATCTCTCTAAGCCTCAATTTTCTATCTGTGTGAGGGGTTGATAATAGTACTTCATAAACTTGTTATTAATAGGATTAAATGAAACAAGATAGAGTAAAATATTTGATCTGGATCTATAGTAAGTGTTCACTAAATGCCAGGTAGGACTAAAACATTTATTTCCATACTTTATATTTGAGCTTATGTGTCTCAAATTCATTGCTGATATCCCTCATACCCCACTCCAAGGGTAGGAGGGGGCTTGTAGCAGTATACTTTTTTTTGTTGAGGAAGGGATCTTCCTCATTTATAAAGTGAAAGTATTATAGCCTGGGGTCAAGAGCTAGATTCTGAAGCCATAATGGGGTCAAGTTCTATCCCGGCCACTTACCTGCTGTGTGGTCTTGGGCAGATTACTTAGTCTCTCTAATCCTCATCTGCAAAATGGGAACATTTTAAGTACATATCTCATATTACTGTGGTAAATATTAAGTTAACATATGCAAAGTGCCATACTTATAAGTACAATACAGGTAAATAGAGCTCTTACAGGGATACCATGGCCTGTCTTTGGCCATGATAAATGAGCAGGAAACCAAGGCCTGGTTGGAGGTTATTGACTATCTTAAGTTTACTTAAGATAAGTAACTTAAGATCTGGGACTCCAGGTTGGTCTTCTAATCCCTAGTATCATGCTATTTCCAGGTCATGGTGTTCCCTCTACCACATGCCTATGAGGTACCCTGGAGTGTTAGTTAATAATTATTGACTACCCAGTGGATGTTCAACACCGAACTGATTCCTGGAGAGTTTCCTAAAAGGGAGAAGTTATGCTCTAGATCCTAAATCAATAGATGGCAAACCACAGCCACAGGCCAAATCAGACTACCATCTGTATGAAATTAAAAGACGCTTGTTCCTTGGAAGGAAAGCTATGACAAAACTAGACAGCGTACTAAAAAGCAGAGACATCACGTTGCCAACAAAGGCCTGTACAGTCAAAGCTGATTTTTCCAGTAGTCATGTACAGATGTGAGAGTTGGATCATGAAGAAAGCTGAGCCCTGAACAACTGATGTTTTGAACTGTGGTGCTGGAGAAGACTCTTGAGAGTCCCCTGGGACTATAAGGAGATCAAACCTGTCAGTCCTTAAGGAAATCAACCTTGAATATGCATTGGAAGGATTGATGCTGAAGCTCCAATACTTTGATTACCTGATGCAAAGAGCTGACTCATTGGAAAAGACCCTGATGCTGAGAAAGACTGAATGCAGGAGGAGAAGGGGACAACAGAGGAAGAAATGGTTAGATAGCATTACTGACTCAATGGACATGAAATTGAGCAAACTCCGAGAGATAGTGGAGGACATAGGAGCTTGGAGTGCTGGAGTCCGTGGGGTCACAAAGAGTTGGACACAACTTAGGGACCGAACAAACACAAAGCGAAGAATGGGTTTTTTGTTTTTAAATGGTTGGAAACAAAAGAAGAATAATATTTCGTGACACAATAATTATATGAAATTCCAATGTCAGTCCCTGTAAATGAAGTTTTATGGAGCACAGCCAGACTCACTTGTTTACATATTGTCTATAGATGCTTTTGTGCTACACCTGCAAAGACCATATGGTCCACAAAGCCTAAATTATTTACTATCTGGCCCTTTAACCAAAAAAGTTTGCTAACCTCTGGTCTAGACCCAAGAAGATTGATTTACTTTTGTTGCTGAGAAGGGTTAAGAGGTTCACCAATCTAACTCAAGGTACATATGCTAAGCCTCAGACTGGCTGAGATGAGAATGTAAGTTCTTCGACCACCAGATCAATGTTTTAATCATTGCGTCCTGAAATATACTAGAGGCAGAGCAGTGGAGGGGTTGAACTCACACAGGAACCAGGCTGAGGGGATCCAATCTTAGTTCCACAACTTGCCACTTGTGTGACCTTAGGCAAGTTACTTTCTCTCATGTCACTGTTTCCTCATCCATACAATGGGATTGTTTTGAGCATTATGTAAATTTTTACACCTAAACTGTTTTGAAGAGTTCCTTGCCCACTGCCAACAGTATGTTAGTTATTTTTGAAATCTCATGACTCTTTGGAAAAGAGAAAGATGCCTTCCTCGGAGCAGTGGGCAATGTGTCTACTTAAGCCCATTCCTCTCACTGTCTAGCCTGGGTCAACATAACCCATTCTTTAGCCCAGTACGGATGTCTGCCTCTTTCTCAGCAAACTTTCCTTGAGTCATTTACTTCTTTGTTCTTCCACAGAACATTGTACTTCTCTCCTTCAAGGCTCTTACGTATAATGAAAAAAGAAACTTCTGCACATTTTTGTCTGTACTAGGCAATGAAATACCAGAAAGAAAATATTTTCTTGTCTTTGTCTCCAGAGACTCTGGTATGTGGAATATATGGTATATGATAGTGTTAGTGGATATTTAATGAACCAAAGAATGAATAACAGGTCAGGAAACTGCAGGGTTAGTAAGTCTCTGTGATTTTTTAAAAAATACACGAAAGCCTTCTAAATGTGGCAATTACTTTATCCCTTCAAAGTACAAGCTTGCAATGCAATTAAATTGAAAATTTTGAAGCTTAAAATAAAAGGCAAATGGATACTTCCTTTACTAAATGTATGAATCATAGAACAGAATTCTTGGTCTGGGGAGAAGCTTAGTGTGAACAGCCTAAGTGGCTATGTGATTTTGGTAGGGCACTTTCTGACTTTAGAATTTCATATTTCATTTGGAAAACAAGGAAAATGCACAATAGATAATCAGTAAGTCTTCTTCCACTCCCTAAACTATTTTTTCTGCTGCTCCCAGAAAACTTACCAATTCTGTTCACCTGCGAGCAGGGCTTCTAGATAATGCTGGTAGATTAAGGTATCTAAGTTTTCTGAACCTGAGATTGAGAAGTAAAGTGTAATATGATCACTGAATTGTACACATAAGAATGAGAGGCAAGAAATAAATATAAAAAGGAGGTTAGGGTTGGACCATGACAGGCTTTGTGTGCTATGCTAAAGTATCTGGACTTGATGGAGAGTAGCATTGGAGAAGGAAATGGCAACCCACTCCAGTGTTCTTGCCTGGAGAATCCCAGGGATGGGGGAGCCTGGTGGGCTGCCGTCTATGGGGTCGCACAGAGTCGGACACGACTGAAGCGACTTAGCAGCAGCAGCAGACAATAGAAGGCTAGGCATGGTGTTAAGTAGTGAAGGGACATGACCAACTTTGTGTTTTGGAAAAAGAACTCTGGCCACAGTGTGGAAACTGGACAGGCAGGAGAGAGGGGGAGCCAACATATACCACTGCTGGGGAAGACAGGGGCTGGGAAGTATTTAAGAGGTTGGGTTTTGGATTTGGGAATTTAGATAAAACTGAGCATGTGGGCAAATGTAATGCCATTTACATGATAGGCAACAAGAGAAATAAATACTCATGGTGGACTTTTATTTCTTGTAATATATTTTCAATTATGAAAAAGTCATAGGCTTATGTATCTATGAAATCACACTGGAGCCAATATAGTTGTGTGTGTTATGTGCGTGTGCTCAGTCATGTTTAACTCTTTGTGACCCCCCTGAACTGTAGCCAACCATGGAATTTTCCAGGGAAGAATACTGGAATGGGTTGCCATTTCCTCCTCCAAGGGATCTTCCTAATCCAGGGATTAAACCTATGTCTCTTATGTCTCCTGCATTGGCAGGCGGATTCTTTACCACTGCCCCACCTGGGAAGCCAGAGGCAATATAGGGTAGTGGCTAAGAGTTTAGGCCCTGGATTTGAATCTTAATTCTTAATTAGTGCAGAGATCTTGGGTAATTATTTTTATCACTTTAAGTTCTAATGTCTTCCCAAGGTCATGGTGAGGATTAAATAAAATGTTGCATATTAAAGGACATATCATAGGGTTTAATAATCAGCAAGCTATAGATTAAGGTCAGCTACTATGACCACAGTGTTTGGGTTAGGTCTAGCTGCAATCTCAAGCTTTCAGCTGTTTTCATTCCAGAAAGAAACATTTAGAAGACTCAGACTCCTCTGCCAGAACTGGATTTTTTAAAACTCTAGATGACTAAAAATGCTTAAAACCACTATTCTAACATGCGTTTAATCCTTGAAACCCAGAAACAATTCAATGAGCTATTTGGTTAAGTTAAATGCAGTTCTTTGAAATCTGCTTAAATGCATGGCTCACTACCCAAAGGTTCCAGAGAACTCCACTTGCCTGCTTGGGAAGCAGCAAACAAGGTCAGTATTGATAGCTTACGCTTCAGTGAGTGTATCAATTTAAAGCTTCATCAGTGATTCTCACTCATCTGCACCCCTGCATGGCTGTTGTCTTGCAAGAACGGGGTGACTTACGAACCTATTAAGTAACTTCTTCACTTGTGCTCTAATGAGCCTATTGTTTCCCTGGAAGAACACAAACACCTGAGTACAAGCCACAAATAAGAAGCTGAAAATTTCAGCCCTGCTTTTACCTAGAGACACTTTTTGTTTTGATTCTCTGTGCTTTTGCTTTGCCAACCTAGCCAGGTACAATTTTATGCCAAGTCCTGAGTAGGGCTATTGGGGTCCCGCTGTCCAAAAGAGCTCTGGTCACAGCTGACTCCTCTGCTGTGCAGGACGCATGTGTGTGACCTTTTGGAATTTAAACATCAGACACTTGTTAATCTACTGTTCCTCCTGCCACCAGAAAGTGCATCTGCAGTGAAGATGACCACTTTTCAAGGAGCATGAACCTGCTGCAGTAGGGAGGGGGCACCAAGCCCAGCCATAAAGAGGGCATCCACGGTCGTCACAGCCAAGGAAGTTCTGCTCGTGCTCTACCCTGCAAAAGAAGGCTTTGGCCCTGTTGTTCTGTCCCCATAATTCAAGGTTAGGTTCCCTCGTCTTCTATACACTGTATCACTGATGAGAGATGCAAGACTGAAAATTAGTCCCTTAAGAATTGGGGCCAATATTGTCCATGGAGGCTTAGTGGGTAAAAATATATTTTATATAATTTACACTTGGTGCCTGAGTTCCTCTTAGGAAGCAAACTTGTCACTTGGCAAACAATTTGATAAGTTTTAAGGGCAGGGACAGGAGGAAGACAAACAGAGATAGCTAAATGGTTCTATTTCAGAAATGAAGAAAAGTCTGTGGGTGGACAAGGGCCAGGAGGAGAGGAGAAAAGAAGGGGAGGGAGAGCCAGATGCTGGACCCATCGTGGGAGGCTGGAGCCTATTCAGAAAGATGGTCATAGTAGGCATCAGGTCTATTTATAGGTTTTTTTTTAAAAGAATGTCTAATATTCAGTTTTAAGTTGTTAGCATGATTCATTTATTCAAAGCTTCATAAGGGACTCATTTGAACTCAATAAGAAAGTCAGGCAAAGGGGTCGAGTTTCCTGAGTCTGGGGGAATAGGAAGATGAGCAGAGGGAAGAGAAGAGCCCAAAAGGCAAGAAATGAGTAAAATCAAGAGGAGCCAAATGTGGCCATGAGAACATAAGCCCCTGAGAATTTCCAGAAATCAAGGAAAGGACCTTGAACTTCCACAGAATGTGGGATTTAGAAAGCTAGAGAGAATTTCATTTATGTTTTATTATTTTTTTTAAATTTTATTTTATTTTTAAACTTTTGCCAAACATCGAAATGAATCCGCCACAGGTATACCCGTGCTCCCCATCCTGAACCCTCCTCCCTCCTCCCTCCCCATACCCTCCTTCTGGGTCGTCCCAGTGCACCAGCCCCAGGCATCCAGTATCGTGCATCGAACCTGGACGGGCGACTCGTTTCATACATGATATTATACATGTTTCAATGCCATTCTCCCAAATCTCCCCACCCTCTCCCTCTCCCACAGAGTCCATAAGACTGATCTATACATCAGTGTCTCTTTTGCTGTCTCGTACACAGGGTTATTGTTACCATCTTTCTAAATTCCATATATATGCGTTAGTATACTGTATTGGTGTTTTTCTTTCTGGCTTACTTCACTCTGTTTTAAATGAGATATGAGTTCTACAAACTCTGCAGTAAACAGCATCCATCTGTCACTGAGGCCTTCTAACCCATTGATTCTCTGTCTTCAATAGAGACATACCTTGTCCTCCATGCACTTTTCTTGATTATAAAGATCAACACATATCTGAGTCTTGAAAAATGCATTGGGTCAAACAGAATGCTGGGAAAACAGGAACTGCAATAGTCAAGGCTTCTTAAGCTTATTGGACCTTGTTTCCTGCTTTGTATCCTCTTTACGGCCATTACAGGGATGGGAGTGGCAGTTCCCTTTGAGGGTAACGAGACCCTGTTACTGGAAGGTTTAAGCAGAGCCTGAGTGACCAGTTGACCCAGAGTTGTGCAGGGGATTCATGTATCAGGTAGAAAGAAGCTTGACAAATAGGCCTCTGGGCCCTTTAAACGAGTTTCTATTACTTGGGGGAGAACTTAAAACTTTCAGAAAAGTTAAAAATATTCCAAATGTCTGTGGCTGATTCTAAAGAATGTACATCTAGCCCTTTCCCCAGCTCCAGTTAATCTGTTCCAGTTTATGCTAATCATGCTCTCATTATTTGGGAGGAAGGGAAGGAGACTTGGACCCTCTCCAAGGAGTGGGGGTGTTGAGCGGCTTTTGCAGTACAGTGGCAGGAGGCAGCATGTGGCTGATGGGGACCTCCAAGTGTCCACAGGACTGAAAGGGACTTTTCTAGTCTGTATTCAGGTCCCATGGCAATGTGGGTGGGTTCTGAAACCACATTACACCAGTTTGCAGAGGTTTAGATTTGGATGGCTGGAGAAGAACCCCAACCTCTAAGATCTGTAGGGTTTCTTCTGTAGGTCAGAACTATGGGTCAAAGAACTCTAGGGCCTCAGGGATTAGCGGAGAGAGAGACAAGGGTGTGATTGCATAGGCAGGGGCACAGTCACAATTTCTTCTAATAATCTATCATTTTCTTTCTCTGTTGTTGAAAAGTTCTTAAATATTGGTGTGAGGTAGGGAATCACAGTTCAGTTGTATTGCAACTCAAAAGCACATAGAAAATGCACTTTGAAGATTTGTCTCTACAACTGATTTCTTTATAAGCCCCATCTCAGAGTTATCAGGGAAAAATCTGTTTTTCAGCTCAGTCCTGTATAAAGCTGCGTCTGATACAATCAACTTGCAAGTAAATTGCTTTCTCTTTTAGGTGCCTCACTGCCTCTGTGACTCTTCCGAATGTGGTTCTTGATGGATCACATGTGACCTCAGGGCTTTGTGAAAGCTCTCATGCACATGGAGTCCTTACCCCACCCCCGGCTCAGTTACGGTAACACCCGCTTCTGCACGTCCATTCTCATTTTGTTGTCATTTCCACTTATGTCCCTGGCTGACGTAGCCTACGGCATGGTTGTACTCCTGGTGTCACTCTATGATACAGGCCTGGGGGTGCCCCTGTCTAGCAACTCTGCCTCTCCTGGGTCTAGCTTGCTTCAGGACTCCCTGAGCCTGGCAGCAGCTCTTGGCGAGGCCCCGTAGGGATTGCCAGGTTTAGCAAATGAAAATATAGGGATACCCTCACTTTGCTGCACACCTGACACTAATACAACACTGTAAATAAACTATACTTCAATTTAAAATTTTTAATTTTTAAAAAATGAGAACAAAAATAGATATTGATAAAAAATTACAGGATATCCTATTAAATCTGAATTACAGACAAACAATGAATTTTTTAGTGTATGTCCCCAAATTACACATAATATTATCTGCTGCTTACCTGAAATTCAAATTTAACTGGACATTCTGTATTTTATCTGGCTACCCTCCTCCCAGGCCCAGTGTCCTCAGCCAAGGACTGTAGATCCTGATGAAGGAGTCCTTTTGGACAGCTCACTAGCCACCCCTTCAGGAAACACCCGTGCCCTTCACAAGGCACAGGTAATATCTGGATACCTTCTGTGCCCTAAGGAATCAGGATTCCCTGTGGGAGTTGAACCCAGGCCCTTTCTGTCTAAACAACGATGTTAGGGCACCACTTCTCCCCATTGTGGGCACCCCGACCAGGGCTGGGGAAGCCTGTGGGTGTGCGGGTAGGAGACGTTCTGCCTTTGGAGTAACCACCCTCCCCCCGTATCTCTTATCATCTTCACCTTCTGCCTCTCCCCGTCTTCTGTTGCTTAACTACCCCCAGGCCAGAAGCAGTGAGTTTCTTTTATTTCTCCTTTGTCATATCTTCCTCTTTCCAAAGCACAGAAAGCAAGTCTCACACCTGGCTGCGATAGCAGAAAGCACATTTTCTTTGCACTATCGGAGGACTGTGACAAGTGGACCATAAGGAAAGCTGAGTGCTGAAGAATTGATGCTTTTGAACTACGGTATTGGATAGGACTCTTTAGAGTTCCTTTAAATGCAAGGAGATCAAACCAGTCAATCCTAAAGGAAATAAACCCTGACTATTCATTGGAAGGATTGATGCTGAAGCTGAAGCCCCAATACTTTGGCCACCTGATGCAAAGAACTGACTCATTATAAAAGACCCTGGGAAAGACTGGGGGCAGGAGAAGAAGGGGACGACAGAGGCCCAGATGGTTGGATGGCATCACTGACTCGATGGACATGAGTTTGAGCAAGCTCCGGGAGTTCGTGATGGACACAGAAGACTGGTATGCTACAGTTCATGGGGTCACAAACAGTTGACATGACTGAACTGAAAGGAGGACTCAGTAACATTTATTCTCTAATCCTGGTTTTGGTTACATTAAAGATAGAAATAAAAGGGATTACCCCTCTTAAGGTAATAACCTTGCATAGTTGTTGTCTTTCTAAAAAAATCCTATATTGAATGCCAATTTTTTTTCTTTTTCCTTACATTCCTTCTATACCAGTTTATTCTCCTCCTGGGTAGAAGGATATCATCAGCTGACTGGAGAGAAGATCAGGAGTTCAGACAGGCTGCAGAGAAAAGTAACACAAATACTTTTTCATATTATTTCATTATATTTACTTTGAGGTCCTGCCTGACATAGATACTTCTCTTTGAGCTGTGCACCCTCCTCCTATCAATACTGAGATGTTTCTTGTAATATGAACTTCTATTAGGGGGGAAGTTGACTTTGTCTCCTGAAATGTTCAATCAATTAATTCCTGGACAATGAAAGTTTTTAATTATGAAATTTCTCATACTTAACACTCAAATACATTGAAAGATAAAAGATAAGTACACAGAAATGTAAATGAAATAAAATAGCAGCATGCAAGTACCTGCCATCCAGGTAAGATTCCTTACAGAGAATCTTATAAACTTCAAATTTATAAAGATAGTAATCAATTTTCAGTTCAGTTCAGTCACTCAGTCGTGTCCAACTCTTTGCGACCCCATGAATCGCAGCACGCCAGGCCTCCCTGTCCATCACCAACTCCCAGAGTTCACTCAGACTCACTTCCATTGAGTCGATGATGCCATCCAGCCATCTCATCCTCTGTCGTCCCCTTCTCCTCCTGCCCCCAATCCCTCCCAGCATCAGAGTCTTTTCCAATGAGTCAACTCTTCGCATGAGGTGGCCAAAGTACTGGAGTTTCAGCTTTAGCATCATTCCTTCCAAAGTAATCCTCCCAGGGCTGATCTCCTTCAGAATGGACTGGTTGGCTCTCCTTGCAGTCCAAGGGACTCTCAAGAGTCTTCTCCAACACCACAGTTCAAAAGCATCAATTCTTTGGCACTCAGCTTTCTTCACAGTCCAACTCTATCCCAAAAATTTACAGCCTTTTGAACTCAAAGTATTTTCTCTATACTTTTCTAGTATTTCAGGTTGCATGTTGTGCCACTCTGAAGGAAATAATCTAACTATAAGGATAAAATTACATTATTTGATAGGACACAACTGGGAGGCTGCAAAAAAGGAAAATTAGGTATATGGGATGCATTTCATTTCTGACTTCTTAAATGCCATTTGTAGGTTGAGCTTTGGGGAGAAGAGTATGTAATTATGTTAGTTTGAAAATCAAATCATTGCTTACTCCAGGTAATTGGTGTCTCTGCCTCCTTGTCTGTCTTTTGCTTTGCCTAAGTGGACCAATATTGCTCCAACATGTGATCACGAAAAGTGAACTTTGTAAGGATGACTCTATATAACCAATCATTCCTGCATTTTCAGTACATGCTTTTAAGTTGCACTATGGTGTACAATTTTTCTTCTTTGGTTTCATAGGCCATTTGAGGCGGAAGGTAGAGAGGACGTAATCCTATGCAATCTCCGCATTCTGCAATTTAAAAGAGAGGAGAAGGACTCTGTCCTCCAGCCAGTGGGAGGCGCTGCTAGGGGAGGAGCAGCGTCCAGACCAGAGCAGCCTCGTTCTCCCCTCACATGCTGACACCACCTTCCTTCTCCTGATTAACAGAAACAACCTACCATATATTCTGGTATCAAGAATGTCGTAAAGTTTAAATTGGCCTATCTTGTAATTAACTACATTTTAAGGGTTTGGAGGTGGGCTAAATGGTCAATTTCAGCATATTAACAGTTTCACAAGGAGGAAGGGGAATTTACACAGAAGACAAAAGGGGAAAACATGTTCTTTATTTGGTAGCAATGAAATCTGTTTCAGCATTATTGGATTATAATGGTCTGAATTTTATCTAGAATCTGTGCCTCAGGAAGCACAACCCTCAAAAATGAGTAAAAATTGTTTTCACACTTTTTTTTAGGTTAACTTCAATAATAGCAAGTTTAACTTGCAGCTCTTTTTATATGCATTTAAAAAAAAACATATAGTCTTTTCTGAGAAACATTTATTTTCTGCATCAACATTTATTTTCTAAAAATCTTTGGAAAAGATGTTTTTATCTTTCCAAAGAAGATCTAAAATCCTTGTGTGCAGATTGAAAACCTTCTGTGATCTGATTACACTTAGAGGTACACAGATTACTTTTTTTTTTTTTTTTGCCTCCTAATTACAAACTGGACCACCTAACACAACTTCCCTGCTCTTGGTTTGGGCTCTTGCTAATGCTTCACTGGGGGTTTCTCTGGTGGCTCAGTGGTGGAGAATCTGCCTGCAGGAGATGCAGGCTTGATCCCTGGGTGAGGAAGATCCCCTGGAGGAGGAAATGATACCCGACTCCAGTATTCTTGCCTGGAGAGTACCCATGGATGGTGGACTATAGTCAATGGGGTTGAGAAAAGAGTCTGACCTGACTAAGCGACTAAACAGCAATGTTTCACTAAATTTTAAAACTTGACTCCTTCTTCTAAAGGCAGCTCAGATGCTACTTGCTTCCTGAAGTTTTTCCTCATCTTGATTCCTTTAAGTCTACCCTCTACAAAATGAATCTTTACATCCTTAGTGTTCCCACAGCACTTTATATTTCTAATATACTAAATAAATAAACAGCATGTGGAAAACTTGTCACTTTATCAAATGCATTTTTACTTATTTTGCTTAATTATACTACTTGCAAGATTCTGTATTATTACTTGACTCAGCATCTTAGCTCTTTCACTAAAATGTAAGAACCTTAACTTCATATTTGTTTTTGTGTAATCTACTGTATTAAGCTTTGCACATGGGAAGTGTCCCAACTGATATTTATTAGCACTGAATTGATAGTAGTGTTCATACTAACCAGAAGGGATTAAATTCTTAAATGTCAATAGATTGTTCCTTGTCCTCAGATGAAGGCTCTGATAGTGACCCAGCAGGCACTGCTAGCCTCAGATTCCACCTCTGACTTTGAAGTCTGGCAGCCACCTCAGAGCATTAATAGGCAAAGCTGTGGCTTGCTGGGTAATAACACATTGCCTTGGAATAATCATTTTCAAATGAATCAACAACAGCAGCTATTTGCCTGATCTAATTAGCATCATCTTTTTTTGAGCAGGCGGAAAAAGGTTGGCATATTCTGTATGATGCAACACGCAGCAAATTATATAGACAAGGCAACATCACAGGGTCAGGCACTCACCTCCGTGGCTGAGGGTTTCCTGGCAGTCTTCCCCCCCTCCCCAGCTCTTGCCTACACTAGCTTAATAATCAGTTTGCATCATTTTAAGTATAAGAACTGTGAGGAAATCCTTAATTTGAAATTTAGCCAAAATGTGGTTTCTGTATTAAAAGAGACTTGCTTCACAGGAGCATTGCAACAACAAAGGTGAACTTCCCTTTACATCCAAGAATATTTGGGAAGTGATTTAAACTGAATGAGAAGTTTACTTACTTACCTGGTGGGAATGTCAACATAAATGGTGTTAGGTTCTTGTCTCTCCTAAGAGTTAACAGGCCTTTGTTTCCAAAGGTCAGGCTATGGATGCTCTGTGAGGGAGTGGGCTTGAAGGGAGGACAGGCAGAAAGGATGCCTCTATCTTTAATGAGAAAAATGATTTAGTAGAATTAGAAGGAAGGTGTGTATGTGTGTGTGTGTGTGTGTGTGTTCTGCTAATGGCTGAGAGAGCTAGTGTGCTCTCTCTCACTCATTGAGAAGGTACTGGGATCTTGCATTGGGGAGAGCTGATGAAGGTTTTGGGGAGTGAACCCTAAGGCAGGGGTGTGCTGGAGCTAGCTTGTCAGAGCACCTTTCTTCCCAAATGTCATCGTGGGAGACTGAAAACTGCCCTTTCCCCATATTTTCAGGACCATGTATGCCCCTCCTCCCCAGACTCTTAGAGCACCCCAAGAAAAGGGAGAGCCCTCTGTGATGCCTGACGCTGAATGCTCTATCTGCCCCAGTGAAGTTGACACCAGATATAATTTGGTTTTGAAAAATAAAATGTGGGCCTTGGAGTCAAATTTCCTGAGTTCATATATCTGGGCCTACAACTTGCTAGATGTGCCTTGTTATGTAGGCAAGTTCCTCATCTTTAAAATGGGGAAGAATATCCTATTATTAGGTTTCTGTGAGGATACAGAAAATTAATACATGGAAAGCCTTTAGAGAAGGGCCTGGTACAGACTACCCATTGCTGTTACTGGGTAGAAGGGTGGGAGCGGGGGGTGTCGGCCGGGCATGTTTATATGCACCGCAGTATAGTCCTTTTACTGCATATGTCCTTTCCTGGCCTCTTCCCTGCTGCTAGCTTTGGATGGCATGCTCTCAGATGGGACGGCCCAGTGTCTGTGTATGCATTGTCTTTGCATTGCCTCTGTGCTCTCATGACACTCCCAGTAACAGGTAGTTTTGAATGTGTCCCTTTTTTAAGTACTTATTTCTGAAGTTCCTCTAGTTCTTGACATGTAGTAGGCACACAGAAAATGGTTTTTAGGTTGAATTGAATTTAGATCTGTTATAGGCTATTCTGCAAAGCATTCAGCCAGTAATCAAAGCTTTCTGATGAGGCTGGTTGAAGAAAACTATTATTTATTAACAAGTTTGAACTAATTTGGCTCCATGGTCAAGAAGAAATGGGCCCTAAAGGAAGTCATTACTGATCACATGGATATTTAGTGGCAGAATCAGTCCCCCGAACCCTCACTACCCTAAAGTCTCCAGGTTTAAGCCGATGCTTCTCTCGAGAGGGAGCAACCAAAGGCTAGAAGACCTTGGTCAATGTAAAAATTCAGAGGAACCCTGGGTTGCCTGTGGAACTGGATTTTGCAAGGAGGGAACAGCTGTTTCACAGGAAGCAGAGATTTCAGTGGAGACTAGATTTATTAATTAAAGCAATCAACCAATTTTCCTTCCTCCTCCAGGCCTAGGAAAGCACCTAGCCAAAAGACACATTGCTTCAGTTCATAAAGGAGTGCTTCTGTGCATTAAGGGCTTAACAAGAATCCTTCTAACTGTTAAGTCCTCTTTGCTTAACAAATAAAAACAAAATGTATTTGGAAAGACAGAGGCTATATGGCAGGGGCTGGGTTTCTGAGTTAATATTCCAATGATAACAGTAACAATAAATAGATAGCGATTGGACATGAGATCCTGCACTGGGTTTATATGGATGTCATTTCATTCAGTGCTTCCCAGGTGGTGCAGTGGTAAAGAATCTGCCTGCTCGATCCATGGGTTGGGAAGATCCCCTGGAGAAGGATATAGCAACCCAGTCCAGTATTCTTGTCTGGGAAATTCCATGGACAGAGGAGACTGGTGGGTTATTGTCCATGGGGTTGCAAAAGAGTCACACACGACTTAGAAATGAAACAACAATATTTCATTCAATCCTTACAGGAGCCTTAGAAAATACATTATTTTCTTCATTTTACACAGGAGGAAATGAGAATGAAAGAGATGTTAGCTGACTTGTTCAGAGACACAGTTGGTGAGTAGTACCCAGGATTGGAACACTTCTTTCTGCCTGGAAGCACTCCCATCACCCCCTCTAAACACAGGAGGTTAAAAATTAAATAATGGACCAACTTGAGCCACAGAGGAGTAGGAATAAATAAAGATGATGACTGAGGCTGAAATAAATTCACTTGTCTTTTAAATAGTGATCACAGGGAGTAAGGTTTTCAAAATCCACACTTTAATCTCTAGCTATCGAGGTTAAATTACAGCATAATTATAGCAAAATGCTAGAGTTAAGAGAGAAAAGGAAACTGCTGCATGAAGTGAGCGAAAGAGAGAGGACCAGTAAAACAGCAGGAATGAATAAAACCCGAAAGCATGAAACGAGATGAGATCAGTGGGCTCAAACTTACTACTTATGACCTTGGGGAGAGGCCAAGCTCCCCTCCTCCCATTTAACTGTAAATCCAGACAAGTGACAGAGAAAGGTTAGAAGTAAAAATATAGAGCAAAGAATTACCTTGGAAATACTAGTAAAAGGTGGCCAAGGACATGGCATCATTAATAGCAAATCTCATAGAAATCAGAGGAAACACAGTGCTTTAAGCAGAGGACACTTTTTACATGAGGATTAGTGTCCAGTGAAGATATCACTGAAGACAGCCTTATGCACAATAGTGGTGAAGGACATTCAAATACCATCCTCAAAATTTGAATTATCAAGTAGGCGCAAAAACTATAATGTTGTTTAGCCCAATCTCCCAAACCACAGATCCTGCTGGTTTAGCAGTGTTATTTTAGACTGTTGGCCAACATATCTTCCTGCCCTGGGGGCTTAAACCCTACAAACAGTTCTGAGGGGTTTCTTTATTTGCTTCCTTCCTTCCCCTTCTTTGTGACGCCCATAAACACACCACACAATTACAAAGTGGCAGCCGCATGCAATATTGGAACAGAGACACCCTGTTAAATGCGTTCCTGACAGCTGTGAGCCCCTTTTAAATTTCAATTATAAGATCAACAACTGTAACTGCCGGCAGACCATTACCACCCAGGGTTCAGGCAGTTCTGGGGACAGAGGGAGCAACTCAGAAGGGGTGGAGGATGGGCTGGGAGCGCCTCCGGAACCCCTCACCTGGTTAAACCCACGTCGTCTGCACCTGAACAATAAACTCAGGCGCAAATGGGAAAGGCTCAGGCCCAAAGCAGGTTTAGGGCTGGAGCCTGTGCCAACACACCAACCCTGACTGCCCCCTACTTTTCACCTCACCTTGACTGAACTTGTAAATCTGGTCCCTTATTTCAGAAGTTGGGAAAGAAAGACAAAGGTGTGGTATTCCCTGCTGGTTCTCAGGGCAAAGAAAGACTGAAAGAGTCTGCTGTAAACACCAGACCCAGCTCTCATCTTTTGAAAATAAGAGCCTCGTGGTGCCCCCAGAAATGGCAGCCACAAGTGCCCCCCTGCTCCTGCCAGGAGCTCTGGCCCCCAGCAGGAGGCCTTGGTGTGGGGCTCTCCAGTCTTTGTCTTCGACCACAGCTGGTGGGGATGTACGGTTCAGTCAAGTCTCAGAGCAGCTGGGTCATTAGCCAAATACTAAAGAGGATGCTTATACTGCAGGAGACGTGGGTTCTATTCCTGGGTTGGGAGGATCTCCTGGAGAAGGAAACGGCAACCCACTCCAGTATTCTTGCTGGGAAATCCCACGGACAGAGGAGCCTGGGGGAGTCCCTGTCCATGGGGTCGCAAGAGTGGGACACAACTTAGCAACTAAACTTCCAACAGTTCCCAAATGAAACAGCTGAAAAAGTACGTTTCCATGAAGGGCCTTCCCTCCCAGAATCTGTTTCATCCCGTCCACCCCAGCTTCCTTGCTTCTACAATTTAGATTAGACTGACCCTCATCCCAAGAAGACTTCTAAGTTTTCTGGTATAAAAGGACATTGGAAGTTAAGCTTAATGAGTAAAATCATTGAACTTCTGAAAAGATCTGGATTTTTCATCTTCAAGGTGCTCAGAACTCATTGGTAGCAAAGTTTATTATCATACACTTGATCTTTTGATTATAGTTATATGGTAGATGTATGTCTTTTTTGGGAAATTATACATTCAAAAATGCTGGCCTGACAAGGGTTTCACCCTTATTCCCCCAGAGCTGATTTGGACATTTGCAGAGGTTCCCAAAGAACAGCCTGCATTTGCTACATTTACTTCAGAACCCTGGCCCCACGGATTCATGCCTTGAGAACTCTGAGAAGCCACCAGACTAGGACTTTCATCAAGAAGTCCTACTAATTAGCTTGGTTCCCCAAGCCTGGGACTTCTAGCCGAACAGGAATGAAAAGCTACCTGAGAGGTTTTTGAAAATTTTGAAAAGCTTTCAGGCATTCTTTTTGGCACTTCTGCTACACAACCTGCCCATTTGGCCCCCAACAAGTGTTTGAGACAGAAAGAGACATAGTTTGGTTCAGAAGCAAAGGAAAGCTTGATTCCTAGATCTAAGAAGACGAGTGTGAGCTCCAGAGCACATGCTTTCCCCAAGAGGTTGGGGCTGATTTATAGGTTCTTTTGGGTCAGGCACAGTTGGGCTGCTCACAGGGCTCCAGATAGAAGGGCCAGATGCAGCATTTCTGTTCACAGACGGCCAAATTGGGGTGTTGGGCCCAGTGGTTCTGCACTGGGAACTCTAATCCACCGTGTATAGGTGAAGGCCTCTGTTACACACCAAGCGAAACTAGACTAAACACAAAAGAAGATGTTAGACCATACACGTTAGATTCTGTGTTATTCCCCTCCTGCTCCTCCCGACATGTGAGTGAGTTTGTTAGTGACACTACTCATGCCCTTGGCCTGCAGAATGCTATGAAGTCAAAACTAGCTGTCCTGGTTGAGATAAATTGAAGAGAATATGGTCAGTATGGTGTGTCTTTGAAATAGGTTTGTAGAGAACATTTCATTTGTACCACTCAGATTTTTTTTTCTTGTTAAATTTACCTTTATGACAAACCACTTGCAAATTTATGTGTGTGTGTTTGTGTGTGTGTGTGTGTGTATGTGTGTGCGTGTGCATGCGCCATCTCAGATATGCTGTCACATAGCTCTCCTCCAGTGACCCAGGGAAGCCTTGCACACTCACTGCAAGAATTTGCCTGGTATCCAGAGGAAACATTTTATATTACTCCAGGATATGTTTTACTGGACCTAAACCTCTAACCAGTATCTTTTAGTGCTTAACTAATGTTATAGTTAATGTATAGCTAATGTATAGCTATAGTCCTGAAAAAGGACTATAACATTCCACACAAGACATTCTTATTTGGATCTAGTCCATATATCAATATTTTGTTAGTGAGACCCTTTTTTAAAATGAGTTTACACTTCTAATTAAAAAATCTGCAACAATGGTATAGTTTAAATTTCATTTCTTATTGTTTAAAAATTGTATTTTGGCAATAAAAAATTTGAAATTAAAATTTAAAGATGGACTGGGTAAAGATTATCTCCCATAATCATCAGGATTCTCTGTGTACTAGATAAACATTAGTAATAAAGTTTTAATAATAACTCACCTACAATTCTTAAAACTCCAAAATCTTAAACTTTTGGAAACTTACTTGGCAGCAAAACCTGACCCAAATCAACACAAGGCTACTTATATCTGCATTTCTTCCACTTTTTGTGAATATTTGTATATTTCTCTGCAGAAATATTAATGTTTTGGAGATGTTACATACATTTATGCACCACATTATGTTTCTAAACTCTAGATAATTTTTAAATTCCCAAACATATCTGATCCAAGGTTTTAGATAAAGGATTTTGAACTTGCCTATAAAATCAGACTATAGCTCATGATTTAGGATGATTTCTTTAGGATTCCACCTCTCTGTTCTTTGGAAGAGACCATCTATGTATAATATTTACACAAAATTTGCACCTGGTTGCAATGAGAATGGAGTCTATTCCCTAAAAAAGGTTTTTTGTCTTACCAAAAGGTTTTTTGTCTTAGCAATCTTTGTAACTATTAGGTGTCTCAATTAAGTTCAACTTATATTGTTTCCACTGTCCAGATACTAGCAGCCATGAGGGATGCAGATATAAGCAGGGTACTGTCAACCACTTAGAGCAACCTGATTGGGGGGTGTAGACATGTAAATACCACTCATTTGTAATGACAGGCTGAATGTCATAAAAGGCAGAGTTACAAGCAAAATGCTGATGGATCAAAAAGGAAGAGTAATATATGTTAAGGGAGGCTTCACAGAGGAGGGGCCACTTGAACTTACACATTTGTGCCTTTTCCAGGGTAATGAAATTTTCACTGGTAAAGAGGTAAGGGATGCTCTTCCAAAGATTTTCACTGATCAGAGAACCCCTGACCTTTACTATTTTTAAAAGGATGCTAGTATATAATGACAGAAAAAGAAAGAAAATAGGAAATTTCAAAGCAAGGCTACAAAAATTGAGGTATATTTTAATGTTTACTTTGCATGCTTTCTGCATAGAAAATGCAACATAATAAAATTGTAGTCATGGGAATAACTATTAGGTTGCTAAACACGCTTATGTATAGTCTATCTAGAGGAGTCATCTGGTTTCAAAAGGTGTATGAATACCATCTTGGATTCTCATCAGTTATCCCTGTGATTGTATATATTGACTTATTTGAAGATGAGATAAATGTCTAAGCTTAAGGGCCCATATGAAAGTGAGACCAGTGTGAAATAAGACCTTCTGAGCCATCTGATACCTGTTACCTGCCCACCCCCTCTACCTAGCTAACCCTACAATTGTTTGGAGGAATCCAGGCAAGAGAAATGGCACAGGCAGTGTCAAGTGAAAGAAGCTTAGCTTTAGCTTTGTACGTGTATCATTCAGGATAGGTTGGATTATGCTGCAGTAACAAGCAACCCCCAAATGTCAAGTGAACTAACACAACTTTTATCTCCTGCTCACACATGTCCACAGAGGTTCAACAGGAAGGCTCCTGGTAATTACTCAGGAATCCTGGCTGATGGAGGATTCCCCAGCCCCTTCATTTGGTGTCCGTTTCTTAAAGAGTTTCTTTAAGAGTTCTCAGCTTCTTAAAGAGTTTGCTTTTTGACTCTTCCAGTCACATAGATAGACCAGAGCAATCCACATGACCACACCTGGAAAGAACAACCCTGTTCTGGAAGATCAAGAGCTAGAATTATCAGGTTAAGAGCATTAATGACAACTTCAGCAGGGAAAAGGGAGTCTTATAAGATTCTTAGAAAAAAAGAAAGAAACCCAGCAACAGATGGTTGAGCTAATAGATAAAGTAAAGGAGCGCATAGATGATCTGAAATTGGGTGCCTAGGGAGAGGAAGCTGGGAGACACACTGGACTAGCGGAGAGCTCGAAGTGTAGGGTTCTCGCAGCCATCCCTGACTGAACGGTGTCTTCACGTTAAGCAAGGTACTTATTCTGGCTTCACTTCAGTACTTCCAAGGGGAAAAGAGACACAGCGATGGTAATGTATGCAGCCTTCCTGTTAGTCTGAGGGTTAATGAAAGTTGGGGCATGGGGCACTTAACTCCCTGTTTTCTATTCAACTCTGGGGAGAGCTGCCTCTTAAACAAAACGAGCCTTTTTCTTTGAGTTCACAGTACATTTCCATGGTGACAAATTTTGCCAACCTCACCAAAATTTGCACTAAACCTGAATAATAAGTTGACTATTTATTTTATGAATTGGATGTGCATCCTGCTGGATTTTCCAAGTGGTTATGACAACAGAATCCCTCATCCATAATATCCATCCACAGCCTGCACGTATAGCTCCCTTGTTTGCTCTGAAGATAATACATTGATTGAGCCTCTTTTGATGGCATTCTTTCCATGCTTCTCACATGAGGAAGAATTACCTCTGTTTTCCCCAGGGGACCTAAAACGACTGCATTTTTACACGTATTATTTACTGTATACATCCTAATATCAAAATGGTCAATTCGTTTATAATCTTTTTAACATGCCTTAGAGAATAAAAGGTTTGTTCTTACATTTGTATGGGGAGGTTTTTTTCATCTTTTTTATATACGAGTTTTACTTTAAAACTCATTAACTGATCTCATGCTCATGAATAGTTAACATTAATTATGCACAATTAGCATATGATAATGTATGACACACATTTCAAGCAAATATTAGACAGCCTAATTATACTGAATATTATTGTGTTCAGCTATGCAGGTTCACAAAAAGTAATGAATGGTATGTCATTTTTATTGAATCCACTTACCTGACCTAGAGTGATGATTTAAAAATGAACATGGTTGAAAATAAATGCACTTACATTGAATACTGTTATGCACTAAGGAATATTTCCATGTAGTAAAAGCTGGAGGTCAGTTGGCCAGTACTTTTGCTTTTAGGTAAAAGATTATTTTAGATGCATATTGTAGGATTTTAGAGCTCAGTCTTAAAATCCTTCAGAACTCAAAGGCTGTTTTATGTAAAATGTTCTGACAGGCAAAACAGTTCCTTTTTAATCATAATTCACCTCTGCTCTGTAGGCTTAGTGTGGAGAACGAAAGTGTCGGTGCATAGTAACAACTATTTTTGGCATATGCCGAATGGAAGGTGCTTAGGAAGATGGGAAACGCTACCAAACTGTACCATTGGTCTAAAAGCGCCAGAAGAAATCAAGCGAGAGAGAAAGGACGCTTGGGTAAATCCTCTCACTTGCTTGAATTATTAACAAGAGTTTACCTGTCTTTTCAAGTGTTCTCTCATTAGGGCTTTTACGTTTCCTATTCAAGTAAAATAAGACAAATGAATAGGCTATGATTGAACTTTGACTTTCTAGTTTAAGAATGCACTATTTGAAAAGTCTATTAGCCTCACAAAAATGATACTTCTTTTTAAAAGAAGCACAAAAACCCACAGTAAAGATAACCTTGTTTTTCCCATTGTGAGCAGAGAGAATTATTCTGGTCTGAGTTGTCACACAAGCCAGTTTTTGTACCTGGACTTGATCCAGCTATTAGGCTAACTGAGAAAGGCTCATTCTGCTCTCCTGCCCCCTCCTTTCCTCCGTGTCCTCAGATTAACTTTGAGGAGTCCATCTTCAGAGCTCTTGGCTGATTTCTATTTTAAGAGCCTAGCTCAGCCATTATAATTAGTCCCCAGTTTGTATGGAATTCTCTCAGGCATTTGAAAGATTTCAAGATCTTAAACAAGCACTTTTCAAAATTTTCCACTGAACTATCCATTGTGGCAGAAGAAAGACAACTTATCTTTGGGGGCTTGAACCCCTAACACAAAATGAGGAATGTCTTTGAAGTCTTTCTCTTGCCATAAAGTTCTGTATACTTCTTGTATCCCTCTAGATACAACTGAATTTTTAAGAAGAGATATTAATATTCTGAATTATTTATCATTGAATAAAATGGATGGTCTAGGAAGACACACTGTGCCTATGGCTTTGAAAGTTCTCTAACATACTGTAAAGTGTTCACTGGGGAATCAGAACTTCAGGATGGAGGCCTAATCTGTTTCATGGTAAATCTTTTGATAAAGTGAGTTTAAAACTAATTATTTAATGTTTGCAATTACAAACCATGCATCAAAGCAACCATCCATCAATAGAGAACTGGTTAAATTCACTACACTACACCCAGACAGTATAATACTCTGCAACAGTTTAAAAGGATAAGCAAAATCTATTGTATTTTCATGAAAAGAGGCCCATAATATTTTATATATATGGGGAATATATTATATATATATGGGGAAAAAGTCACAGAATAGTCAGAGTGTGACCCCATTAATAGTATAAGACATTTGAAAAACTTTGTATGAAGCTAGATCTGAGGAAATTTCACTTTGCACAGGAATGTATGATCTAATTTTTTTGTACCAAGAATGGACTAGTGGAAATTTGAAACAACTAATATAATCCTATTTTGAAAACAAACAAAAAAAGCTTTGCATAGGTTGCACTTGTGATAAACCTAACCAGATAGAAACAATCTCTGTTTATTCAGCTTTTTTGTTGGATATCTGTATAATCTTTACACTAGAAGGAAAGACTCTGGTCTTCTGCACAAATTAGGAATTCTTTCTGTAGTTTTCCTGATGACTGGTTATATGGACTTCTTTTAAATAATTTTATCTGATGCTGAACTGTCACCTTCAAATATTCCTCAAAGCACATAGTTTCCTTTGGAGTTTAAGAAGTTTGACCTTACCCATCTTAAAACCTGCCTCCAAATGATTACAACCTTGATATCATAAAGCTTCCTCTGCACTGTGTATTAGTCTGTATAACATATTTGTACTTTATTAAAATTAATATTTTAAACTACTTATCATCAAGTAAAATGGGTGGTTCAGAAAGCCGTCCTGTGCTTTAGCTTTGAACATCCCCTAACATGCCACCAGATGCCATCCTAAATGGTATATTTTCAGAAGTTGCCACAGAATTGTTACTGTGCTGTAATTAAAACAGTTTTCCAAATACAAGTGTCATTCTCTTACTCATGCAGTTCTTTGACAAACACTTATTCTCTACTCTATACAAGGCACTGGCATAGATATCATGAGAACCTAACACTCTCAGTTTCTGCCTTCCCAGAATTTACCAGCAAGGGAGGGATTCAGAGAAGTAAACAGGCAGTTACAAGGCAGCGTGTGTGACACGACGGAGGGCCATAGGATCTAACAGGGGGTCACCTAACAAGTCAGAGGAGGTTTCCTGGAGGAAGTGATGCCTAAGTTTAGATCTGAAGGACCAGTAAGAATTAACCAGGGCATGGGGGAGGGCAGGGAAGGTGTGTTGCAGGGTGGCCTAGGCACAGAGAAGTATGAGCACAATCCCAGGGGAAAAAGTAAGCACAGTATATTCATGGACCGTAAGAAGTTTAGTATGACTGAGAGTGGAGTTAGAGGTTGGGGGTGGTAAGGTCTGCTGTCTCAGAAGGTAACTGGGGCCAGATCATGAAGGACCTTGAAACACTTGGTAGTAAGCCCAGACTTTGTTCTAAAGGTCAGGAGAATCTACTAAAAATTTTTAAGCCAGGGAGCAGATGAAAGGTGGTCTACTACCAGACTGTAAGTAAGGAGGCTAGTCTTAGGCATTGATTTATTTTGATTTTTTGAATTTCACTTTCTCATTTTTAAAATTAGGATAATGGCACATATCTCAAGGGTTGTTATGAGATTTAAATAGAATATTAGAAAACAATGAAGCTAGATCAGTTCAGTTCAGTTAAGTCGCTCAGGCATGTCTGACTCTTTGCGACCCCATGAACCACAGCACGCCAGGCCTCCCTGTCCATCACCAACTCCCGGAGTTCACTCAAGCTCATGTCCATTGAGTCGGTGATGCCATCTAACCATCTCATCCTCTGTGGTCCCCTTCCCCTCCTGCCTTCAATCTTTCCCAACATCAGGACTCTTTTCCAATGAGTCAGCTCTTCACATCAGGTGGCTAAAATATTGGAGTTTCAGCTTCAACATCAATAAACACCCAGGACTGATTTCCTTTAGGATGGACTGGTTGGATCTCCTTGCAGTCCAAGGGACTCTCAAGAGTCTTCTCCAAAATCACAGTTCAAAAGCATCAATTCTTCTGTGCTCAGCTTTCTTTATAGTCCAACACTCACATCCATACATGACCACTGGAAAAACCATAGCCTTGACTAGACGGACCTTTGTTGGCAAAGTAATGTCTCTGCTTCTTAATATGCTGTCTAGGTTAGTCATAACTTTCCTTCCAAGGAGTAAGCTAGATCAGTGTCTGTCTTATATTAGAAGCCAGTGATATCTCCTGATACCTCACAAGTCTATGGTATTATATTTCTATTGGTATTTTATTTATTTTGTAACATGTTGATAACTGAATTGATAATTATTGAATGAGTCTTCATAACAAGGCCATACTGCTATTCAATGAATGACCGTGACTATAGGCCAAGAGGCAATCAATGTTCTTGTACAAGTTTTTAAAATTGTGAGCTATGTGTTAATGTTATTGAACCAGGTTCATTTTGCCCTACTTGCTGAGATGGTGAGGTTTATTCACAAGGCAAACCAAGCCAGGAGGCAGTAGAACAAGTCTCAGATCTGCCTCCCCTAAGGAAGGGGCTTGGATTATTTATGGAATAAAGAATAAAGAAGCAGAATAAAGGTCTGGGGTATGGGGGGTGTGGGAATCGAGGGAAGGTGACTGGAACAAGGTGCAGTAATCATTGCTCTGAGCAGGTGTAACTAAGCTACACCTGAAAGTGCTTAGCAGGATCTGGTGGTGGAGTTTCTGGCTCTCTGATGTTGAAGCTCATCAAGGGGATGTTTAGGCATGCCCAGTTGGAGGGTTGGTGGTCCTATCCAGTCTTAACCAGCTCAGCTCAAACTAAGCTACATAGTTGACTCTGAATACTTGGAAAACAATTGGGGCAAACATCTTATTGTTTAGGCTCCATGCTTCTTGGAGTGCATGCAACCCTTTTGCAGCAAAAATTGAAATAACCTTGATTAGTGAAGGCAGCTTACAGGTGAAATGGATTTAACTAATGATTACTCATGGTTTGATGAACTTTCAGGAATATTGGAAGTGGCAACACTGGGTGTTTTTGCTTAATGCTTTGTCCTTTTAAGCAAATGTGTTACTTTCTCAAATTTAATATTTTCTTTAGAGTTCATATTTTGTATTTTTAAGACTGCTCAATTGTGGCTAACAAAACAAACCACATCCATGGTAGATTGGAGAAAAAGGGAGAGAGAGGAAGGACTGGTGGAGAGAAAGAGGTGGCAGGGGTGGACAATTACAACCAAAGAATGACACTTTGTTTTGCTTCATGAAAAGTAAGATAAAACTTTCCTTTAGGCTATGGAAAACCATATGCCAATTAAAAATTTAAAAATTACACAAAACAATAAACTATTGACAGTTGACATCTTATTGGCAATATGCATGTTTGAAATGTACATTTTAAATGAAATCATCTTTGGGAATGTGATTCTCCCCAGACCTGTACAAGAAGATTTATAATTTTCTTTATTATTTTATCAAGTGAGTTTGCTTAGCAAAACCATGCAATAGCAACTCTATTATTCTTGAATATTACTTTAAAAATAATCTGGATAGGGAATTCCTCCTGGGATCCAATGGCGAAGAGTTCTAATCAGCCAGGGATTCTTACAAGGTACCCCCAGCCTGTAGGTAATTCTGTAGTCATACCAAGAAGGAAGGGGCACAATGAATTCTGTCCAGTACCAATGGAGAAGTAGAGAAAACAACATGGAAACAAAATTCTGGAACCTTTTTCCCAGGAATAGGCAAATTATTTAATAGAAGGCTAGATATTTAGCAGAAACCATCTGGTCCTTCAAACAGAGACTGATGTACAGAGAAACCATTATAATCTGTGTAGCTATAAGGTTAACGATTGCAATTCAGGAATTGACATTTATTTTCACATTTCATGGACAAAGTTAGTACCGTATGGTAACTAACCACTGGGAGGTTAAAAATCACAAGATGATAAAGTTCTGCTTTTAAAACAGAAAAGATCAAAATGCTTTAGACATCTTTGGTTTTATCCCCCTTTCCTTTTTCCTTTTCTTTCCTTTGGAAGTTCGCCATACTTTCTGAGTGAGTATCAATCACTCAGAAAACATTTAATAAGAACTTGATGATTGTAAACATTATGTACATGCGTATGGAAGATACAAGCTTGGGTTTATTAGTGGAAGGGAAAAGTGAAAGTGTTAGTTGCTTAGTTGTATCCCACTCTTTGAGACTCCATGGACTGTAGCCCACCAGACTCCTCTGTCCACGGAATTTTCCAGGCAAAAACACTGGAGTGGGTTGCCATTCCCTTCTCCAGAGGACCCTCCCAACCCAGGAATCAAACCCGGGTCTCTTGCACTACAGGCAGATTCTTTACCATCTGAGCCGCTGTAGCCCAGTGGAAGTGAAGGCCTTTATCAAAAATACCTCTTTATAAGGGATCACCTACTTTTATCTCATTCTCCTAAAACTTCAGCTAAGAAAAACCAAGCATCTTTCTTTAGATTTTTAATGATGATTTTTTTTTCATCATTTGATTTAAAAGTAACATTTCTATTTAGTGGTGCCCCAAATATCCTCCCTGGGGCTTCTCTGGTGGCTCAGCAGTAAAGGACCCACCTGCCAATGCAGAAGACATGGGTTCGACCCAAGGGTCAGGAAGATCCCCTGGAGAAGGCAATGGCAATCCATTCCAGTATTCTTGCCTGGGAAATCCCCTGGACAGAGGCGCTTGGCAGGCTACAGTTCATGGGACTGCAAACAGCTGGACATGACTGAGCAACTAAACACCACCACCAACAAAATATCCTCCCAGTCAGTGCCCCAGATTACAGTTTGAGCTTTATTCCTTTAGCTGAAAACTAAGTGGCTTGCTACAATACAAATATCCCCATAAAAATGTAGCAATTAATCTTTTACACCATACTGGGACTCATGAATCCAGTGTAGAAAAGGAAACTGAGTGGCCCAAGTTATTAGATATATCATTGCAGAAGGAGAAAGATCTGAGTAAAAAAGCAGCAGAATAGGGAGGCTACAGCTGGCCACATAGCTAAACTGCTGTCCAGAGAATTGGCTGAGCACAGCTGCAGGTGCAGAGGGTTCAGGCAGGTGGTTTCTTTTATATCCATGGTGTGAATATTTGTAGGTAACAGTGCTAGAGGATCTGCATTTGAGTCCTGGGACAAAATCTTCTAGGCAGTAACCAGTGGGAAAGCTTTTTCTGGCTGATTCAAAACAAACCCAGTGGACATTCCAGAAGAGTCAAACTGCAATTCCTTCCTTGAGTGGATTTATCAGAGCAACAAAGAACAGGAATGGGAAAGGGCAGGAGAAAGATTAAAAAAAATATTGAATTTGTAGTTGAGGCATAATGTTTGTATTTTAAAGATGGAAATTTGATGATAGAGCTAAAGATCTCTTTGCAATTATTATAGCAGCTGAAAACAAGAAGTGACCAGAGGAGAATCTAGGGGAAAGCCTGAATGGTTATGTTTGCCATTTGGCCCAATCTAAAGATCTTTTTAATACCCAGTGAGGTGGGCTCGAGAGTTAACATTATAAGCACATTTTTAGTTATACATGAATATTCCCAGTGATACCCACCATTTATCAAGCACTGCAGCAGGTGCTATAATAAGCTTCTTTCGGTTAATTTTCATAATAATCTGGGTATAATAATTATCATCATTTTACAGATGAGGACACTGGGGCTTAGAGTTAACTAGTTCACCCCAAATTTCAGAGACAAGCAACTGTATTCATTTGCTAGTATCTATAAGCCACTGTCTGAGTGGCTTAAGTAATAGAAGTTTATTTCGTCATAGTTCTAGGAGCCAGAAGTCTAAGACCAAGGTGTCATCAGATCTGGATTCTTCTGAGGCCTCTCTCCTTGGCTTGTAGGTGGTCTGTAGACGGCCATCTGCCCTCTGTGTCTATGTCCTAACCACTGCTTAAAAGTACATTGCAGAATGAGATTACGATCCACCCGAACAACCTCAGTTTACTTTAATTACCTCTTTAGAGGCATTATCTCCACTAACAGTCATTCTGACGGGGGGTTAGAACTTCAACATATGGATTTGTGGGGGGGGACACAATGCATCCCGTATCAGCAATTCTTTTCCATTTTTAACGTAGATAGAGATTTACCATAGATAACATAATTGAGTTACAACCATAAACTATAAAAACACCAATGAAACAGAAACTACTCCAGGTATGTCAAAACAAGAAGTCTCTCACAAGGAAATTGGTACCTAGGTGACAGAACCAACAAGAGCTTGACTGTGTTGGCAGAGTCAACCCAGAGATGAACAAGCACAGGAAAGTATTCATTCTCCTAGGATTGTGGGACAAAGTGGGTAGCTGATATCCCTGGAGCAGCATGGGATCTGGGGCCACCAGGTGGATCTGAACCACCGTGGGCCTGCCCAGAGGAGCTGGGATGGCGAGGGAAAGTCTGGTGCGCTATGGTGCCATGGAGGATATGTGCTAAGGAGATGTCACCTGAAACGTCTTGACTTCTCCCCTCTGCCAGTGCCAGCCTCTAGACAGACATCCCCCCAAACTGGACGGCGTGAGAACCACAGAGATGTAGTTCCCACAGCTCCCTATGGTAAAGAGCAGAGCAGGGGAAGGTCAAGAACGGCTCTGAGAGCAAACAGCCACAGACCACCACCACTATGGAGAGTTTATTTGAAAGGCTGCACATGCTGTTTCCCAGCTAATGGTTTTGTGGCCCTTATACTGTTACCAGCTGCTGCTGCTAAGTAGCTTCAGTCGTGTCCGACTCTGTGCGACCCCATAGATGGCAGCCCACCAGGCTCCCCCATCCCTGGGATTCTCCAGGCAAGAACACTGGAGTGGGTTGCCATTTCCTTCTCCAATGCATGAAAGTGAAGAGTGAAAGGGAAGTCTCTCAGTTGTGTCCGACTCTTAGCGACCCCATGGACTGCAGCCCACCAGGCTCCCCCATCCCTGGGATTCTCCAGGCAAGAACACTGGAGTGGGTTGCCATTTCCTTCTCCAATGCATGAAAGTGAAAAGTGAAAGGGAAGTCTCTCAGTTGTGTCCGACTCTTAGCGACCCCATGGACTGCAGCCTACCAGGCTCCTCCGTCCATAGGATTTAACAACTGTGAAGCAACAATACTGAATTGTTTAGACCTGGTTTAAAGCCAGGATGCTGGTACTTGTGTGCATAGACCAGAAAAGCCCTGTATTTTGTACTGAAGGACTGTTTCCTTCCTAGTGTCCCTTAGCCCATGAGATTGTTTTCTAAATGAGCAAATACTTGCAAAGAGCTTTGAGACTATAAAAATATGACTGATTATCTGACAATTGCTTGTTTCACTCACTATCTGTGTATGCATACTTTCTCCTTTCATGCAGTTCTTGAAGGAGGAATACATCTTTGCAGAAATCTGTGGCTCCCAGCAGCATCAGGATTGATCATATTAATAACATATATGTGGAGCCCTTTGTGGGGAAGGGACTGGGACAAAGGGGAGTACGTGTGTCACGTGGCTAGAATCCTCTACAGCAACGCATAGCAGAGGGGCATGGGATGTCAGACATGTGAGCAGTATCATTCAGAGCCATTGGTTTTCTATGCAGAGATTTTTCAAGACCTGGGCTGCTTTTGCCTGCTTAATGTGCTCTGAATTTTCTGCAGTCAGACCCCACTGCATGGTTAATGACACAAGTTTCAGGAAGCTTGGGGATTGTGCTGATAGAGACCAGAGATTCTAACCTTGTCAAAGTAGAAAGAGACAACATACTTACAATAATGTAAGACACTCAGTTCCTAAGCCCCTCAAGCAATTGGGAAACAAGAGATTTGATGCAGACACACTAATCACACCAGATTTTCCTGAAGGCAGTAGCCACCGGCCCTCCCTTCGAAAAATACAGATCAACAGAGGACTAATTTGGAGTAATCTAATGAGACAACAGGTAACAGAGGTGGTTATTCTAGGGGTGGTGCTGAGCAAGTAGCCATGTGCACAGTGGAGTACACACCAAGTCATCTCTCTGGCCAGCATGCCTATGTACAATATAGAAGGTGTATATAACAGAAGGACAGCTGATGGAACCTCTGGAAATGGAAAGTCATTCATTAATAAATATAACTCACCCATCAAGATACTGCTACACCTATTGAGCAATACTACATACATGGGATCAATATTTGTGATTCAGGAGAAATAATAACTTAAAACAGGAGACTCAATCATCATGGGTGTAACTCCTTGCTCCTTGGTGGGCCTCAGTGGTCAGGCTCAGTCTACATATAGTGCTTTCCCTGCTGACTCTTGGGATGGTCACTAACCTGAAGCTGCCATTTGGCAGGGACTGTACCTGTATTTGTATTTGTTTTATCCCCAGCATCCAGCACAGTGCCTGGCACATGGTGGGGACAAATTAATCTCTAGGACGTTGAGTTTGCACATAAAATGTTTGAAGTATTATGCCATCATATTTCACTGTGGTTGAAATTATTTTTACTTTCTTAGCAAATGGAATCATAATGTGATTTCATAATGTGAAATCATAAAATTTAGCTTCACTAAATCTATTCTCAAATTTTTTGGAGGAGGGGGCATTTAATTATAAATGGAAATTTGGGTAAGAGCCTTCAAGTTTGAAGTGTTCCAGAGCTCTGTGGAGGCCACACCATCTTATTCTTCAATTTAGGACACCTGGGAGCAGTTGATATTTAAAGTGTTTTTCAAATATGGTGCTCATTGGAATCACCTGGAGAGTTTTAACACCTCTGATGCCCTGGATTCTAAAGTAACTGGTTTGAGGTACAGCATGGGCACTGGGGACAGGGGTTTTAATGGGGACATTAAAAAATGTCCCAGGTGATTCAAATACACCATCAAAGGCAAGAACCAAAGTAAGACTCTTCTGCAGACATGAATACATAACATAACTGATGAAAGTCTCAAGTGACCTCATCCATTTGTCTTCGTAAGTTACCAACAAAGGGAGATGTGGTCCATCCTTCATGGAAGTCAGTGTATTTTCTCTTGAACACCATGTTTGGCAGATCGGCGACACACGTTCATGCAGACTGCTTTCTCTTCCTCTTTATAATCGACACGTCCCATGTTATGCTTTTGGGTTCTCTCCATCTCCCCCACTCCCACCACTCAAGCTTAGCCTTCTGTTAGCTTTAGAGTGGAGCATAATCCCCTACCCATCCTTCTGCTTTGGGGGCTTCCAAGAGCATTTGATTTTAAGTAACTTCCAACTAGTCACTGAGGAAAGTGGTACAGAGCAATAAAACAGTGAAGTTACCAAAGTTCCAGAAGTTTCTAATCATCTTAATGGTAGCAGTCTCTTTTATAGCTCATGCTTCTCCCATCTGAGATGGTGACTAGATGCTGGCACCCACCAAACCTCTCCCTAACTTCCAATTTCTTTCTCTCTTAGTTGAAGATCATGCCAAGATTCAGTCACCAGCTCACCCCCACCCCATCACCTGGTGCAGCCTCTGGGCAGATGGATCCTGGTCCACCCTGGTCCGTTTGTGTGAGCCCCTCCTGCCCAGGGGATGGATACCCACTTCACCACCTTTTGTATCAGCCTGGCCAACTAACCGCTTTTAAAACATTGCCTCCATGGAAAAATGTGTTTCAAACTGGAAACAAGTCACATACAAATAGACTTCGGGGACTCAATCTGTTTGTAAGTTGAGGATACTTACAAGGCAGGAATTATTATTCAAAGGAAAGAATTCCATACCATGAGTTAACCCATTGGTTCAGCCTTAAGTGTTAAATAATATCAGCAATAAAACGAAGGTGCTGGCAAGTGTCAGAAGGTATATTGGGAGCATAGCGCCTGGCAGTACGGTTCTACTACAAGCTACTGCTTACCATCGAGATGACTGCCAAGACCTAAGGAGGTGCCTGGTCCTCAAAATTAGCTTAAGTTTGGAGTAATAGCGTACAAGTGTACAAAAAAAGATTCCTTACTGTGAGTCAAACACATTCCAAATAGAATCTAATCCTCACAAACCCACAGGATTAGGCTTTGTTGTTACCCAATTTTACAGATGAGTAAACTGAGACACAGAGAGGTGAAATAACTCTCCTACAGCATAGGGTTCATGACTGTTGAAGCCATGATTTTCAATGCACAATTGTGTGCTCTGAGGCAGCACATGTCACCATGTGCAGGTCACCACAGTCAGGTAAGAGGTGTCATGAGTCATAAGTTACATCTAAAGATGAAAAAAAAATGACACTGCCTTGGCCCTGGCAGCTCCTGGTGTGACAGGATCAGAGAGGGCAGGGCTGTGTTTGTGCGCAAGCACACGCAAAGGAGCGTGGGAGTATAACGTTAAACATTTGGCTCATTTAAATTTAAATGTACTGAAGGATTGGAGTGAATGCCTTGATTGTCTGACTTCCCTAACACTATTCCTGCTCCTGCCTGAGAACTATCATAGAGGAGCTCTCAAAGTCTAGACCTTCTTACGGTCTTAAAAACAACTGAGCTTTTTCTATTTACAACTTTCACTTTTCTATTTAGATTTTCATTAAATACAGTGTATGAATTTCCAAAATCATCTTTACAATGCATTTCCCTCTCTGAGAAGAACACCCTTTAAGAAATATTATCAAACCTCTAACATTAAAAATATATATATTTTGTAAACATTAGCAATTTAACCCCAAACAAATTGCAAATAAATAATTTATAAGTCTCTTGAATGAAGAATCCCAGTTCTTAATTTTTGTAACAGTTTTTATTATCTGTTAAGATTCAGCTATACCTCTACTAGGAATAGGTTGTACATTTCTATGGCCTCAGGGCACAAGGATAATCACTGGGCCATTAAAATTAGCACCAATACATAGTAAACTAGTATAGTTTTTCTTGGAGATCAGTAAGATGCACCATAATATGAACAAAATACATAAGAGACCAAGGAGTTACAGATTCAAATTTCCACATAAAAAAAAATTATAGGTTCACAGTTTTAACCCACAATTTTATAATTTAAAAAATCTGTGAATACAGTATTTCCATAACTCTGTTGGTGGCATTTAAACCAGTAAAATGCTATTTGTGGGCTCTGAAAATGCCCTTTTGAATGTTGACCCTATGTTTTGCCTTAGAAATTTAAATGTGTTTGATTACTGGGTGGTACCAGGTCCTGCTGTGGATGTCATGTAATGTGAAGCATGTACAGAGCATTAATTTTTTTAAATGGAAAAACTCTAAACTCTGGAAAAAAAAGGTTCCAAGGACTTCAGATAAAAGATTTTAGGCTTTTTAATACAGGAGCATTTGACTGACATAAAATTCAGCAAAACACATCACTTAATCTGCTTTTTAAAATTCGCTCCTTCTCATCACGAGGAAAATGCTTTTTTTCCTCTATCTTGAATGTTGTACCTATATGAGAGACGGATGTTCACTAGACCTATTTTGGTAGTTATTTCATGATATAATAAGTCAAATCATTATGTTGTTTACCTTAAACTTACCTTAAACAGTGCTGTATGTCAACTATATCTCAATAAAACTGGAAAAAATTCATTCATTTATCAATTTAACATCTTATATTGACTATCAAGGCTGGGGATATAATTATGATTAAAACTAGAACAATATAATGAGGAAGACAAAATATGAAATTGTCACACATAGGAATATATACATACAAACTCAGTTTAGTACTCTAAAAAGACTTGGTATCACCCAGCCTACAAAATGCATGTTTTAAAATACTTTTGAACTGATTGTACTGGTATTAAGCCACCATGGTGATACAGCTAAAAGGTTCTTTCAATGTTTTAATGTAAATTTTTAAAAATGGAAAAATTCTAAACATGAATGAAACAAGGGCATTTTTGCTAGACATTTTGCCAGACATGGAAGTGCAAGACAGTCAATGAACTATCTAAGCCATTTACTCAAAAGAAAGGGGGCATTTGAATGAGCAAATATACTAAATTCTACTTGGCATGGCTGGAATTTGTGTATATTTATTCAAATGTCTGGTTAATAGTGTGCATGTATGAAACAACTTTTTTAACCCTTGCAATCTAATGCAATATATAAATAACAGTCTTATAAAATAGCTGTTATTATTACCACTGTTTTATAGAAGTGATAACTGAGGCACACAGCAGTTATGTAATTTGCTTGTCTCACATAACTGTTTATAGCAAGTGGCAAGCCCTAAACTGAACACCATACTGCTCCTGGATGCTAACTGTGCTTATAAATGTGGAACATGAATCAGCGGGGACGAAGGTGAGGGGGACAGTGAGGGAGAGTGAAAGAACTTTGGAGAACTGAGTTCAAGTCCTGATTTTACCACTTACTAGCTATATAATTTTGAACCTTAGTTGTAAATGATGGATCATAATCACTGCTTCTCAGGGTGGCTGTTAAGGCTGAATGGACATACACTGTGTGTGCTTAGTGGCTCAGTTGTGTCTGACTCTTTGCGACCCCATGGACTGTAGCCTTCCAGGCTCCTCTATCCATGGGGATTCTCCAGGCAAGAATACTGGAGTGGGTTATCATGCCCTCCTCTAGGGGATCTTCCAACCCAGGGATCGAACCTAGGTCTCCTGCGTTGCAGGCAGAATCTTTACCATATGAGCCACTAGGCAAGCCCAAGAAGATGCAAGTGGGTAGCCTATTCCCTTCTCCAGGGGCTCTTCCGGACCCAGGAATGCAATGCAGGTGGATTTTTTACCAGCTGAGCTACCAGGGAAGCCCCTGGACATCCACTAGATTGGTAAAATTAAAAGTCTGAAAATAATGGGTTGCTAACTGTGGTGCTGGAGAAGACTCTTGAGAGTCCCTTGGACTGCAAGGAGATCCAACCAGTCCATTCTGAAGGAGATCAGCCCTGGGATTTCTTTGGAAGGAATGATGCTAAAGCTGAAACTCCAGTACTTTGGCCACCTCATGCGAAGAGCTGACTCATTGGAAAAGACTCTGATGCTGGGAGGGATTGGGGGCAGGAGGAGAAGGGGACGACAGAGGATGAGATGGCTGGATGGCATCACTGACTCGATGGACATGAGTCTCAGTGAACTCCGGGAATTGGTGATGGACAGGGAGGCCTGGCGTGCTGCGATTCATGGGGTCGCAAAGAGTTGGACACGACTGAGCGACTGAACTGAACTGAAGAACATAGAATAATGGGAATGCTCCTTATACACTATTCATCGAGTGTAAATTGGTAAACCTTTAGAAAATAGGTTGGCATTTATCTTGTTAAGCTGAATAAGTATTTACACCATGACCCAGAAACCCCACCCAGAGAAATTTGCACATACCTACACTAGTATATCACCCCACTCCAGCACTCTTGCCTGGCAAACCCCATGGACGGAGGAGCCTGGTGGGCTGCAGTCCATGGGGTCGCTGAGGGTCGGACACAACTGAGCGACTTCACTTTGACTTTTCACTTTCATGCATTGGAGAAGGAAATGGCAACCCACTCCAGTGTTCTTGCCTGGAGAATCCCAGGGACGGGGGAGCCTGGTAGGCTGCCTTCTATGGGGTCGCACAGAGTTGGACATGACTGAAGTGACTTAGCAGCAGCAGCACACTAGTATATATGTATAAAAATGTTCTTTGCAATGTTACTCATAATAGCCCCAAATTGAAAACAAGCAAAATGTTTAGAGACAGGAGAATGGACACATCAATTGTGGACAAGTCACACTATGGAACATAAGAAAATAGTGAAAGTGAATGAACTTTATTCACACAAAACAACATGGTTAAATTTTAAACCCATTGTTGGATAAAAACAAGCAATTCTCAGAAGACTACGTGTAGTGTGACACCATTTCTATAAAGAATAAAACAAGTAAAATTTAAAATATCTTGTTTAGAAATAGAGCCATGTGAGGTTAAATTATTTAGGAATAGTAAGGGAATGATAAATTCAGCATTCAGATAGTTGTTACCTCTGTGGGAGATAGGGTATAGACAGAGGTATGTGGGGGTGCTGGTCTGAGATGAGCATGTTCAAATCTTTAACATTATTAATGATGTTCTGGGTTCCTCTATTGAATAGTGGCGTCACAGATGTCAATTTTTAAAAATTGCTTCCATAACGTGTATATTACACATAATCTTTTTGTAAGCATCAAATCCTACCCAGTACTCACTAAAAACTGTTTAATGCAACTGTTAAGTCTTTTGAGAAATCTCACTCCTTGCTCCCTCTGTTCTCAACATCTTGTCCAAAAGTAGACACCCATAGTAGATGCACAGAAAGAATCAGATAAACTAATAATACTTGGCTAAAAAGGAAATAAAATATACAATATTCATAAAGTGCTTTGCAAATGAAAAATGCTATATAAGCCCGCCAGGCTCCTCTGGCGATGGAATTCTCCAGGCAAAAATAGTGGTATGGGTATCCATTCTGGTCTCCAGGGGATCTTCCCCTGGAGATTGAACCCAGCGATCTCCTCCAGAGATTGAACCCAGGTGTCCTGCACTGTAGCTGGACTCTTTACCAGCTGAGCCACAAGGGAAGCAGATACAAACATAGGTGTTAAAAAAAAACAATTCACAGTAATTCTTTTAGTTCTCACTCTCTCAAGACTAAATTGCTTTAATTGGTGGTCTTGCAAGGAAATGCCTGTCAACACTTTGCATCATAGATAATGCATTGAATCTGTGTCCTCAGACCCGCTAGTTCGTGGTGGAACACCACAGTTAAGAGCTTATATCCAATCTGTTTCTTCTTTAAGTTTCAAGAGTGAGTGTTTTCTTTAGTCGTAGGTGGGGGGTGTTCACAATGTAAGGAATACTTGTCAGTCTGAAAACTGAAAATGATGAGGGGAAAAGAACTGTACACTCTTCTTCAAAAAACACTTTTCTACGTTCCTACGGGAAAAGCCCAAGGTGGCTGTTAAGGCTATCAGCATTTCTAGAGACAAGGAGGAAAGATGTGTGTGGTGTGCAAAAGCAAGTAACATGTGCTTATAGTTTGTGCTCTGTGTCTAAACTTTGTCTTTTGCATACCACTGCAAAGCGAGGTAAGCAGCTAGCCCTTCATCTTTTCACTAACGGCTCCCTACACACAGTGTTACTATTTCACATGCCTTTTACTTCGATTTTAAATGCATTCTTAGTTTGAACTTTTTTATTTTTGACTCTCCCTTTTATGCATCTAGGCATCAATCCTTTCTCAAGAATAAAGGGGAAGAACTAAGATAGAAATTCTCTGTATAATTATCAAAGAACAACTAGAGTTTATTGTGTGTATGCCTTTTAATACTCTACTGTATTTTCCTTCCTCAAAACAGAGTCAGCCCTGAAGTGCAGTTATAAGTCTGTTTACACCACCCAGATATCAAATTGACTTGCTAATGGTAACTCTTCCTTGGTATCCATGGGTTACTGTGTCATGTGATTTGACATCAAGTACAGACAGTGCTGATTAGGAGCATCCAGCTCTGTCCATCTCCGTGCATCACTGAACCATCTGGTCATTTATTCACTAATAAGCCCCTAATGGCCCAAATATTCACCGGCCTGTCATTGTGACATGGCATAAAATGCCTACATCTTTCAACTCGCTTTGACATGTTGCTTGTTTCACATCAAAACCCGTCATTTACAGGAAAAGAGCTCAGAGGGGTAAAAACTTGACCTAATCTGCAGTGTTAACACAAAGACAGAGGCTTGGTATCTAGTAGCCTGACGGAAAGCATGTAAATGGGCAGGAATTCATTTTGTACATTTTTTTTTTCCATTCTCATTTTACAACATTCTTTAAGTTTAGTATCATTCCTAATATGGGATTTTATGTGGACTCTGCTTCGAAATATCCATCCTGTATCTGTTTAAAGAGTGCTTTAAAAGGAAAAAGCTTCCTGGAGACATGGCGCTTGCCTGTTTACATTTAAACGAGCAAAGAAAAAATAATACAGAATGGACCCAAAAAAGCAGGTCTGTGCTATTCTCAGAAGATTATGGTTTGTTATTTTAACCTCCTCTTATGCTCTTTTTTTCTTTTGAAGTTAATATGATTTTCCCCATATTATATCTGTATATAAGAAATTTGAGATTATCCATGTTTGGGGCATTTGATATCATCACCAGAGAAATAATGAAAGGCTGGAATTCCCACTTTGAGTCACAACCTTTAGGAAAGAGAGCCTCAAACTCTATGAACAGACAAACTGGCATAAGTAGAGCTAAAATAATAAAAAATTAGAAGGGGTTACCTTCTAAGAGGGGGAATGCAGCCTTCTATCACATTTAGTGCTGCTGAAATCCTGGTCCTCAAGTGGAGTTAAAATATCATGTAACCAAGGTTCACCAGCTGCTTTTAGGTGGTTTGTATTTTACAGATGTTACTAAAATGGACATTTTTCTAAAACATCTCCTTACCCCATGTGTCTGTATCCTTTTATTGTCTTGTTTTTTTTAATAAAGGTTTTTAAATGGCATGCCGGCACACTGTAGGTTTAGAGCCTCGAATTCTCATTGTCTTCCCTTACCCTTCACAGAGGCCCAGGGCCCCACCTCCTCCCCCAGGTCTTAGGCTAAGAGAATGTGAGAACCATTCTGAGGATTTCTCCCAGCCTGTACCCAGAGGCCTGCGGAAACCAAAGGGAGTGGGAGTGGTGGGGAAGGCAGATCTAGGGCTTTCCAGTTTGGCACAAGGCGGGAGGACTCGCACACCCTTTGGGCTCAGCTGACTACACCCAAAGCAGCAGCCCTTTGGTTCCCATAGGATGAAGCCAGAACCAGAGCCTCATCTGAAGGTTGATGAGCAAGATGAAGTTTACCACCCATTCTTCCCCAGTACTCTCTCCACTCTGGTTTTCCAGTTTATTGATGTAGAGCTTTTCAAAAAGAGCATCCCCTTTGCTTCAATGCTGGTTTGAAAGTAACCAAAGTGCTCTACTGCCCCAGTAGCAGCTTTTCAAATTTTAATTTTCTTTTCCTCTATGTTGGCCATTAACTTCCTCATCCTCCTGTGACCACTCATTCTCCGTTTGTAGTAGCTTCATGAAGGTTTTAGTGCAAATAAAACCAAGTCTTGATAATTCCACAGGACTGCAGAAAGCCTTTCTTCCTCTCCATGCTGTGAAACTACACCATGAGGTTGAAGAAGAAACTCAAAAGTGCCTTGTTTCTTTGGGACCTAGCATTCCTCATTTCCTGGGATGCTCCTTATTTAAAATATTCCTTACTGTCATGCTCTTAATTAGCTACACATAAAACCAACCACATGGCTTAATGCTTTCTTCAGACAATATTCACCCATTCAGTTGATAGCCATGAGTTGAGCATCCAGAATTTTTCTGGACACCAGGAATACTGAAATGATTGAGATGTTGTCCGAGCCCAGGACAGGAGCTTACAGTGTAGCAGTCCTTTCACAATATGCATCTGGGGACAGGTGGGCAGGAAACAATAAATAGAGATATTAGGGAAGACAAAGTTGGCAATTACCAAAGCTTGGTCATAAACAAGTAACTCTAAAGTAATGGAAAATAGAGGAAAGTTGGAGGTAGTTTGGGAATACAAGGGGGGGTGGATAGAATATCCGTGTATTCTTTTACCTTAATCCCTTTCTTGGAAACGAAGACACACATAGCCCTCTTGGTCATCGCTCTACTTCCTCTCCCACCTACCCTCTTCTCTCAGCATCAGTAAGGTAATAGTGCCTCCAAAGTATAGAAATACACTCTCATGGAATGGAAAACAAAAGGAAAAAGAAGGAAAGTAAGGAAGGAAGGGAGGGAGGGAGGAAAGAAGGGAAAGGAGGAGGAGGGGACGCAGGAGGAGGAAGAGGAGAAAACAACTGCAAGAGAAGGGAGGGTGGAGGAAAGGAAGGATAGAATTCTTGGAGGAGCGCCAAGCCCGCTGAACTTGGAAACCTCTGAATTAAATGCCTGTAAGCCCCTTACTTTATATGATAACCAGTGGCTCTCCCCACCAACTGCTCATTGCCCGTCATAGATAGGAGGAAGGCCTGGCACAGGACATCATCCACTCCCTTCTGTCTCATTGTCTCCCCAGTCTTTTCTGATATCTATGATCATCTTTATTTTCCATTGGAAGAGTAAATGGCAACCCATTCCATTGGGAAATCCTTGCCTGGGAAACCCTATAGACGGAGGAGCCTAGTGGGCTACAGTCCATGGGGTCGCAAAGAATCAGACACAACTGAAGCGACTGAGCATTAATTGCCATTTCTATGGCTTCTATTGATCTTCTTTCTTATTTTCCTCCAGTATGTGTCCTCTATGCTTTTCTAAGAAGCTGGGGAGGGGTGGGATGGGAGCCATCAGAAGTGGTGATGTCCTTGGCTCTGTTCTTATGGCCAGGGAAAAGGACTAGAAGGCCATTCATCAGTATGATTCCAAGATTCCAAAAAGATTGCTGAGGTCACCACAATGATTAACAGAAAGCATTGTGTTGTATGTTATTCCTGACATGTAGAATAATATGTAGCTGGGATTCAGAAGACCCATTTCTGTTCTGCCATCATCTAAGTGCATGACTGTGAGAGGGTGGCCATTGTTCTCCCACTGGACTGGCTGAGTGCTTGGAGGCCCACCCCCTACCCTGATATACTATTCAGGTGAAACCTACTTTATTAATACATCTCAAAAAACAGAAACAGAGAAACTGAAATCATAGGTACATGATAACGTTGTCTAGGTAAACCAAAAATCCAATTTCCTTACTTTTTTATTGTGGTAAATAAGTATATAAATAAAATTTACCTTCTTAAACATTTTAAGGACTTCCCTGGTGGCTCAGATGGTAAAGAATCTGCCTGCAATGCAGGAGACCTGGGTTCGATCCCTGGCTTGGGAAGCTCCCCTGGAGGAGGGCATGGCAACCTACTCCATTATTCTTGCCTGGAGAATCCCCATGGACAGAGGATTCTGGTGGGCTACAGTCCACAGGGTCGCAAACAGTTGGACCTGACTGAGCGACTAAGCACAGCACAGGTACAATTTTTAAGGGTACAATTCAATCAGATCAGATCAGATCAGTCGCTCAGTCGTGTCCGACTCTTTGCGACCTCATGAATCGCAGCACGCCAGCCCTCCCTGTCCATCACCAACTCCCAGAGTTCACCCAGACTCATGTCCATTGAGTCAGTGATGCCATCCAGCCATCTCATCCTCTGTCATCCCCTTTTCCTCCTGCCCCCAATCCCTCCCAGCATCAGAGTCTTTTCCAATGAGTCAACTCTTCGCACGAGGTGGCCAAAGTACTGGAGTTTCAGCTTTAGCATCATTCCTTCCAAAGAACACCCAGGGCTGATCTCCTTCAGAATGGACTGGTTGGATCTCCTTGCAGTCCAAGGGACTCTCAAGAGTCTTCTCTAACACCACAGTTCAAAAGCATCAATAAACTGTGGAAAATTCTGAAACAGATGGGAATACCAGACCACCTGATCTGCCTCTTGAGAAATTTGTATGCAGGTCAGGAAGCAACAGTTAGAACTGGACATGGAACAACAGACTGGTTCCAAATAGGAAAAGGAGTTCATCAAGGCTGTATATTGTCACCCTGTTTATTTAACTTATATGCAGAGTACATCATGAGAAACGCTGGACTGGAAGAAACACAAGCTGGAATCAAGATTGCCAGGAGAAATATCAATAACCTCAGATATGCAGATGACACCACCCTTATGGCAGAAAGGGAAGAGGAACTCAAAAGCCTCTTGATGAAAGTGAAAGTGGAGAGTGAAAAAGTTGGCTTAAAGCTCAACATTCAGAAAAAGAAGATCATGGCATCTGGTCCCATTACTTTATGGGAAATAGATGGGGAAACAGTGGAAACAGTGTCAAACTTTATTTTTCTGGGCTCCAAAATCACTGCAGATGGTGACTGCAGCCATGAAATTAAAAGACGCTTACTCCTTGGAAGGAAAGTTATGACCAACCTAAAGCATATTCAAAAGCAGAGACATTACTTTGCCAACAAAGGTTCGTCTAGTCAAGGCTATGGTTTTTCCTGTGGTCATGTATGGATGTGAGAGTTGGACTGTGAAGAAGGCTGAGCACCAAAGAATTGATGCTTTTGAACTGTACAATTCAATAGTATCAATTATATTCACAATGTTGTATAATCATCTCCACTATCTATTTTAAAAACTTTTTCATCACCTCAAACAGAAACTTTGTGCCAATTGATCAATAAATTCCCATTGTCCCTTTCCCTCAGCCTCTGGTTAACTCTCATCTACATTCTGTCTTTATGAATTTGCCTATTTTAGAAATTTTATAAGTGGACTTATATAATATTCACCCTTTTATGTCTGATTTCACTCAGTATAATATTTTCAAGATTCATCTGTATGTAGCATGTATCAGAACTTCATTTCTTTTTATGGCTGAATAATATTCCACTGTATGTATACATCACATTTGGTTTATTCATCTTGCTGTTGGACACTTTGATTGTGTCCACCCAGTTCCTTTAATTTTGATTAGAATATTATCAAATTATGCTTATCAAAACTCTCAGAAAAACAGATGTTACCTAATTTAAAAGGCAGTTCAGTGTAATGATGATGAACTTGAGTTCTAGTGTGAGAATTGTGTTCAAGTCCCATGATCTTTCCTATCAAATGCTCGGTTTTATGCTTACCTTAGGTAAGTCAACATCACTTCTCTGAACCTTAATTTTTTTCAGTTTAAAAATGGGAATAATAATTTTTATTCCATTGAGTTCTCATGAGACTTAAACACAACAACATAAAGCACTTTGCATATTTTCTGCATATAGTTAGCTAAATATGAGCTGTTTTTTTATTTCTTAAAGGAAATATGACAGGTGAACATCTTTCACAATATGGGGTTTAGAGCAGATAGTCAAAGAACAATAAAGAAGGACTTCAGTGATGAAAAGTTTGGGAACTATTGAGGCTTGCTGGTCTCTAAGGTTATTTCTAAGCTCTAAATGTCTATACATTTGTTAAGTTTTCAGCTCGGTTCCAATGATCTGGAGGGAGAAATAAAATGCCTTAAAAATTAGAGAGGCATGTTCTATTGCATCACTGACTCCTCTGCAGCTGCCTTTAGGGTATGAATTAGAGGCCATGGACAAACATATTGCTTTACAATTAACAGCATTAAAACAAGTTCATGAATGCCCATCTATTCATGTGGTACTTTCCAAGGACTGTTTGCAGATTATATTAGGAATTTTTAAAGTCCCATGATCTGTGATTCAGAAATCAAACCTATATTTTTTAAAAGGTTGATTGAAATATACATTGTTATCCTTGGAAATAAGAAATATTCACTAACTAGTCATAGCAGAGGTGGCTAAGTCTACCACCATCCATCCTTCTCCTTTCATGGCATTGTTGCAGCCAGGGACTCATTTTTCTACTTCCTGTTCCTAGGAGGGACCATACCATTGGTTCTTTCCAATGAAATGTAAGCTAAAGCAATGTGTTACTTCAAAGCCAAGGCAGATAAGAAGAGGATGAAACTTCTCTGACCTTTCTCCCCAGCTTCCCTCCTCTTATCAGGATACAGAACCACAGGATGAAATCAGTAAGCAGAGGAAGGCCACCCACGTGTATTAAAAGTTAAATGAATGAAAAATAAATTTCCAATGTGTTAAGACAATGAAATTATGGAGTCTTTTATCTGACCATTAGGATTACCCTAACTATATACTACTAGTTAGTCATAAAGAATAATTCAAATGTCAGAGAATCACTGACAACTGTGAGTAAATTGCATTTTCCTTTTAGAAATTTTAACCTTCTTTGACATTCGAATATCCGTTCATTTAACACTGTGCTAATTACGTAAAGTTAGCTCAAAATCTGTCCTCTCGAGGGGCTGATAATCTCCTTTGGGTGAAAAAACATAAAAAATTAAGGAATCATACAAAGCAAAATTGAAAATAAAATGAGTAGAAAAGAAAATAATTCTGCAGGAATTCAGAGAAGGACTGGTTTACCAGGGAAAATCTATAAAGGATGCCTGGACTCTGTGAGCACCTTGAAAATGGGGTAGGATTTAGAAAGAGAGATGATAGTATGGATATTCAAAATGGAGGTAACAGGGTTAAAAAGTGCATGAAAATAGGAGTGAACAAAGATATATTTAGAGGACAATAAGAATACAGGATCACAATAGTTAAGATGATGCAATTTGATATTATTTAATATCCATTTAAAAATATTTATTGATCATATGGTACAGACACTAAGCTAAGCACTGAAGAGCAGAGAGTCTTTGCTTTCACAGAATTTACAGTCTATCAGCATAGACAGCTCTAGATTCAATTTGTATCTCCTCCAATTACAAGCCCTTTGAATATGAGTTACTTAACTTTCTGTAATTCTTGGTTTTCTTATCTATATAATGAGGATGATAACAGCCCTGCAAGGGTGTTATGAGGAGTGAACAAGGTGATGAATTTGAGGCGTTCAGCGTAGTGCCCCACACACATAAACTCTCAATAAACGTTAGCTGCTGTTTCTTGGTTTGATGGTGGTGGTGGCGGTGCTAATAGCCGTAGAACTGTTCTGACGGGAGCAGAGAGCTCATGTTAGCAGTAGTGGCGGCTGAGGCTAGAAAATGGAGTTTTGACTGAATTCATAAACAGTTTCCTGAATGTCAGATCAAAGACTTTGGATTTGATCTTTGGACAATGGACAACCCTTGAGGATCTGAGCAAGGAAGTAAAATGGCAACACTAAAGAGAATGGATTTGGATCGGTATAGCAAAAGAACAACGGCAAAGAAGCCTGTTAGGATATCTATTAGGACCAGAGTAGTGAAGATGGTTAATAGAATGCTCAAGGACACCTCTAAGTTTTTCAAACTGAAAGGAGATGCCAGCATGATGGAATAGGGTGGGAGAATAAGTTTGATTTTAGAAACTGTTGAGCTGGAAGAAATAATAAAACATTCAGTTGAAATATTATTAATCAGGTAGTTGGCTATATGGATTTGAAGTTTGGAAGAAGTAAAGAATTGGAAATATAGCCTTGTGAATTATTGAAATAGACCTGATAGCCAAATGGAAGACTTCGCCAAAACAGAGTACACATGGATTAAAGGTTGAAATCTAATTAAACCTTGGGAAAGGTCCCCAGTGAAACACAGGAGGAGAAAGAAGAACCAGCATAAAAGAAATCAATATAGCAAGAAAACCACCATCATAGAGGTCAAGGGAAGAGAAATTTTCAGGAGGGTAGACGTAGACACTTCTATCATTCCACTCAGCTTTCAAATGGAGAAGAGTCCAGCTGAAGTCAACTGCCTAGGTTCCTCTGCCTGGTGGTGCTGCTTTCAGGGCCTCCTTGTGTGAATGGTACTCTAATAAGAAACCAAATATAAATAAAACAAAACATAACTGGGGATAGAGCAGCCTGTGATCTATCTAGCCCCACCTTATGAGAAGGTCTGGGTAAGAGGTTGGGAGGGATTTGTGCAGAGAATAAAGGATAAGAGTGAAAAAAGATGGATTTCAGTTATAAATAAAAGGGTTATACTCAGTTTGTGAATTTGAGAATTTTGTAAGTAATATTTACCTGTTGTTTTTGCCACCATTGTGGGTGGGTCAGAAAAAATAAACTGTTCATTCAAGAATCTATATTTCTAACCCATATTACCTGGTAGCCAGTGCGGTATCAAAGGAAAACCATAGGCTGGAAATGATAGAGCTTTTGTGAATTAGCTTTGCTGAGGAGCAGCTGTGGAAGCTTGCTACCTAGATCATTGTTTCTACCCCTTATGAAAAGGAAAGACAAGCTTACCTAAGCAAATTAGCTTAGGACAGTGGTGCTTAAAGTTTAGTGTGCATCAGAATCACCTGGAGGACTCATGAAAAGGCAGACTGCTGCACCTCACTCACCAGAGTTTCCGACATAGTAGGTATAGAGTGAGCCCTAAGAACATGCCTTTCTAACACTGTACTAGGCAGTGCTGCAGTTGGTCCAAGGACCATATTTTGAGGATAACTGGCTTAGGCAGAAGAAGGAGACAACATCTGTGGTTGCAGATAAGTTAGGGAAAATGGAGACTAAGGAAAAATCACTCATTGACTTTGGTAATTGCAGTTTGATAACTTTTGAGATGGCTTTTATTAGCTATGAAAATGACAAAGAGCTTCCAGTATATAGCTAGTGAAGAAATGGAAGTAACACGTGTATACCATTGTTCAGTAAATGTTTCACACTGGGTAATAGAATTCTGGTGGGAAATTTAAAAATATGTTATCTTTTGAACAAAACTGAATGTCATTCATTCATTCAACTTATTTATTATATATCTAATATGCACAGGCACTGTGTTAGACTCTGGGTCACAATAGACATTGTCCCTGACATCTCACTGAACTTAGGAAGGATTTAGAAAAGAAAATATGCAAATGCCCACCCTATGATAAGTACAGAGATAAGGGAACTCATAGAAGCAGTATCATAATAGCAAGATTCAGGGAAACTTCTTAGAAAATAAAAATTAAACTGAGCATTAAAGATATGCAGAAATATCCACATGAAAGCTAGGGGACCAGAGTGGGCAGAAAGGCAGAGGGAACAAGAAGTGCAATAATTCAGAGTCAAGACAGAGAATGCCAAGTTAAGGTAATGCCAAAATAATTCAAGATGGTTGAAGTACTAGGGCATAGGACATGAATAAAGCTAAAGCTGAGAGCAAATCCTTAGAGCATCATTGTGGTTTAGTCACTAAGCTATGTCCGACTCTTGTGACCCCATGGACTGTAGCACACCAGGCTCTTCTGTTCATGGGATTCTCTAGGTAAGAATACTTGAGTAGGTTGCCATTTTCTTCTCCAGGGGATCTTTCCAACCAAGGGATCAAATCCAGGTCTCCTCCCATAGGAGTATCATGGACTCTGTCAAAATATCTTAAACTTCATGTGAAGAGCAATGGGGAGTCATTAAAGAGTTGGTTTTTTTGTTTTTTTTTTTTTTAAGGTTTTTTAAAGATATAATTCACATATCACATGACTCACCTATTTATATTACACAATTTAATGGGTTTTAGTGTATTCACAGAGTTGTCCAACCATGAACATAATCAATTTTAGAATGTTTTCATCACCTTCCAAAGAAACCCCATACCCATTAGTAGTCACTCCCCATTTCCTGCAATCTTCCCAGTCCTAGGCAACCACCAACCTATGTTCTGTTTCTGAAATCACACAACATGTGGTCTTTCACTGAAGAGTTTCAAGCCAATGAGTGGTATCATTAGATTTGAGATACAGAAAGATCTATCTGTCTGACATATGCAGCCTGGATTGGATTGGAGGGAAGGATGGTGAGCCTAGAAGCAGAGAGCATTAGGGAGTTGCAGAAAGAGTCAGACCAAGGAAGTGTTTGTGGGGTTGGAGAGATGAAGATGGACTCAAGAGATATTTAAAAGATAATACTGGCTGGGCTTGGTAATTAATGTGATGTGGTATATGAGTGGCTTCCCAGGTGGTGCTAGTGGTAAAGACACCGCCTGCCAATGAAAGAGACCTAAGAAACCTGGGTTCGTTCCCTGGGGCGGGAAGATCCCCTGGAGAAAAGCATGGCAACCCACTCCAGTATTCTTGCCTGGAGAATCCCATGGACAGAGGAGCTTGGCGGGCTACAGTTCACAGCGTCGCAGAGTTGAACTAAAGCAACTTAGCACGCATGTATGCAGGCATATGAGGGGTAATGGGCAGAAAAAGATGGCTCTCAAGCGTCATCCCTGATGATGGGTTGATGGTGGCACTTGCCACTGAGATGGGATCAGGAAGATCAGGTCTATGATGAGATGGAAACGATGAGGAGTCAGAGTCATGATATAATACACCACAGCCCACCATTAGGGTGGTATCAGCATGTCATAAACATGGAGATATAGATTCTTAGGAAAAGAGGAAGATGGTATTATTTTTTCAATCTTTCTAAGACCCCAGGAAGACCAAAGCAATTTATATACAGATTTCATACTAATTCAATAAGATTAAAAGTTTATTTAAATTTTAATAGAAGTATGCTGGTATCAAAGGGGAAAACTTAACTTCTTTGCCTTGAATAATTTTGCTGCATCAATAATCTGTCACCTTTCAAAATCATAACCATGGGACCTCCAGGACACAATGGGCTTCGTGAGGCCGTAGAATGTATTCCCCTGAACCTGGTGAGGAATTCACCTGAATTAAAAGAAATAGGGATTGATTACAGAGTCAATTTTCAATTACCTGTACTAATAGAGTAGTGGTGTGCGTAATCCCAAACTGTGGTTAACCAAAAATCACTTATATTTGCTTTTGGATTGCATTATTTAAGCTATTTATAGCAGTTGGGATTCTACCTACATTTTTCTTTTGTGATTACTAGCATTAATTTGCACCCTCTGACTTCACACTAATTTTTGGCAAATAGAAGTGGCCTAAATATGATAAGTGAGAAGGATATATCACTTGGGGATTTTATATATCCCACACAGCATCTACAAATTTGATAATTCACACTATAGATTTTTTTTAAAGGTCTGTGAGGGTAGAGATTACAAATCTCCCTTGATATCTCACTTCTCAATTTAAGAACATTTGCCAATGGGAAATGATTTTCCAATGCTAATCTCAATCCTTTCGCTAAAATACAAACTGATCTTTCCTTCTTTCCTCAATGGGCAAAAAAATAAACAGGCTTTGTCCTCCATGGACTTAACTCTGATAATGCTGAAAAACTCCTCTTGTGTCTTTTCTTTCTCAAGCAGAACAAGTACGATTCTGTTTTTGTTGTCCTGATTTTTTAGCCAATCACTAGCTGCTCCCAGAAATCAAAGATCATTTTAAAAACCCCAAAGAACACGATATTTCCTAAGAAACAAAATCATCTGCATTTTGTCAATAAAAACCAGAGATTATACAATAAGAAACTAGTTAAGAAATTTTATCTTGATTTTTTTCAATTAAGAAGTAATACATATTCACTTTGCTATATTTAAAATGAATAGTCAACAAGGACCTACTTTATAGCACAGGGAACTCTGTTCAATATTCTGTAACAACATAATTGGAAAAGGAATTTGAAAAGAATAGATACATGTATATGTATAACTGAATCATTTTGTTGTACACTTGAAGCTAATATGACATTATTAATCAACTATAATATAAACTAAAAAGTTAAAAAAAATTTCAACTTGACATTCACAAAAAAGAAGTAATATATGTTTATTAGAGAAAAAAAAGAAGTATAAAGAAGAAAATTTAAAGCATCTATGATTCTACCACTGGATCATGGAATCATCCAATTTCCACTGCAGCCCTCAGTTCCTGAAAGGAATACGGAGGGCTGGCAAAAACACTTTATGCAGTATTACAATTTTCTCAGCATCACAATTTTTAAAAGCTATACCCTCATTTAGAATCTTTAAACCTGATGACCTAGGTACAATCTCATGGAAACCTTTAGTCCAACATCTATACTAAAAGCAGATGGGAAGCTTCCTCAGTCCAGGGTCCATTTCCTCTGTGCACACAGCCTAATCTCAGTCCTTATACCTGACGCTCTAGGTGTAAGCCATTGATCAGCCACAGTAGCATCACCTAGAAGCTCATAGCACTGCAGAATCTTAGGCCCCACCCCAGACCTACTGAATCAGAATCTTTTGTTTGGTCAAGATCCCCAGATGTAACCAGATTGATTCTGAGTCATTGGTACTGCTGCTCAGTTGAGATGCATTGCTAGAGTTTATCAATTGACTGGTAAGTAAATATGTGCTTGTGTTTAGCTGCTTCACTTGTGTCTGATGCTTTGTGACCCCATGGACTGCAGCCTACCAGGCTCCTCTGTCCATGGGATTCTCTAGGCAAGAATAGTGGAGTGGGTTGCCAAGCCCTCCTCCCGGGGATCTTCCCCATGCAGGGATTGAACCTGTGTCTCCTGCTTCTCCTGGATTGCAGGCAGATTCTTTACCACCACAAGCAATGAAAAGCACAGGAAGAACATGACAAAGAGAAGAAGAGAAATTCTTCGTGAGGCTTAGAGCTTAGCTGCTCTGGTAACTCTGCCCTGGGCGCATGTAGGAGGCATCCGTAGTCTTATTGTACCAACTCAATTTCAGAAAATGGAAAAACAAATTCAAGATTAAGTCATGGTCCACAGCAACTGCTTTAAATTCTTTGTTTCTTCAAGAATAATATATTGAAGAATAACCATTTGGCACTAGGGCCCAATACACATCCTCTTGGGGACTTCCCTGGTAGTCCAGTTGTTAAGACTCCATGCTCCCAGTGCAGGGGGCATAGGTATGGGATTGATCCTGGGCATGTGGTGAGGCCAAAAGCAAAAAAAAAAAAAAACCCACAAAACACAAAGAACCAAACATCCTCTTGCCTTTAATTTAGATGCCTGTGGGGTAGAGGTAGGGAAATAGCACTGGGGTATGGAGGGGGTCTTGGGCAGCCCTAGAGGCTAATAAAGGGATATATATGCCCAGTCCTCTCTGTTCTTGTGTCGTCCCTGTGAAACTGTAACACAGTGGTTCCATCTATCAGGGGTTTGCAATTAAGAACAGGGGAAGGGATAGCTGGGGAGTTCAGGATGGACATGTACACACTGCTTCAATTAAAATGGATAACCAAAAAAGACCTACTGTATAGCACATGGAACTCTGCTCAATGTTATGTGGCAGCCTGAATGGTAGGGGGTTTTGGGGAAAATGGATACATATATATGTATGGCTGAGTACTTTGCTGTCCACCTGAAACTATCACAGCATTGTTTGTTAATTTGCTATACCCCAATATAAAATTAAAAAAAAAATTTTTTTAAAGAAGCATAGTTTCAACAGCTCCATATCTACCTTTAGTCCACTTCACTGCTATCCATCTTTTTGCTTCACTTTTCCTACACTACGTAAATTAAATTACTCTTTGCAAACTCCTTCCCTCTTCCTTTGTTCTTCTCTATACTTCTCTGTTTTCTTATAATAGCAGCAAGTGCAACAAGATTTATTTAGGCAGGAAACAGAAATAAACTGTGTGTTGGGAGGGGCAGGAAGGTTGGGAAGAGAAAAGGGTAAGAAAACTCTTATTCACACATACATATGCACACAATTAGGATTTTTTTCTTCAAAACTTGGGTCATACCATTCAGATTGTTTTACATCCATTTTTCACTTAATACCTAATGAGCATTTCCCTAGGTAAATAGTCCTATAAAACATACTTTAACAGCCTCAGGGTGAAAGAGGAGGATGAAAAAGCTGGTTCAAAATTCAACATTAAGAAAACTGATATTATGGCATCCAGTTCTGTCATTTCATTGCAAATAGATGGGGAAAAAGTGGAAACAGTGACAGATTTTATTTTCTTGGGCTCCAAAATCACTGTGAACAGAAACTGCAGCCATAAAATTAAAAGACACTTGTTCCTTGGAAGGAAAGCTATGACAAATCTGGACAACATATTCAAAAGCAGAGACATCACTTTGCCAACAAAGATCTGTATAGTCAAGGCTATGTTTTTTTCAGTAGTCATGTACTGATGTGAGAGTTGGACCATAAGGAAGACTGAGCACCAAATAATAGATACTTTTGAATTGTGGTGTTGGAGAAGACTCTTGAGAGTCCCTTGGAGAGCAAGGAGATCAAATCAGGCAATTCTAAAGGAAATCAACCCTTAGTATTCACTGGAAGGACTGATGCTGGAGCTGACTGAAACTCTAATACTTTGGCCACCTGATGCAAAGAGCTGATTCACTGGAAAGACCCTGCTGCTGGGAAAGACTGAGGGCAGGAGGAGAAAGAGATGGTTGGATGGCATCACTGACTCAATGGACATGAGTATGAGCAAACTCCAGGAGATAGTGAAGGACAGGGAAGCCTGGCGTGCTGCAATTCATGGGGTCACAAAGAGTTGGACAGAACTTAGTGACTGAACAACAACAACAGCCTCACAGAATTCTAATGTATAGACACACTACAAATCACCTAGCTAGTCTTCTAGTGTTGGACATTTAGGCTGTCTCCCCTTTTTTTTTTTTTTTTCATGTTTGTAAGTAATGCTGCAATGAACATCCTTGTATATAAGCAAATCTGTTTCCACATCTCTGGCCATTCTTTCAGGGCAAATTTCATTTGACTTTGATAACAAAAACAAACAACTTGACCTTGGACTGAAATATCTTTGTTTGTCCAGTACTCAATTATAGTGTGGCTTTTCTCCAACAGAAAGCATACCGTAGGGTCTGAATGTCAGTTTTTAATTAAGCAGGTTCTACAAGACTGACTTTTGTAGCTACTTGAAATGAAAATGTCTGCCTTCTACATCTAAGATAGAACAAATTTACTTGAGTACCTCAGGACTGGGACATATTGCAAGACAGTGACTCTAAACTCTTGACTCTAAACATCTACCCTATGCCTTGTACCTTATCTTATACCTTGCTTTCTGAAACTCTGCTCTTCTAGGAGTAATGTTCATTATATTAGGCTACAACATTGTCCATAAATTGGCAAAGCCTCTTTGTGGTTCCAAACCTTCTTTATTTGGAAGCCTACAGAGTGATTACATTGTCAGTATGTGATCCTTGTGTGCACAAAACCATTAACAACAACAAGAATAGTCATCCTCTATGGAGGATGAACTATGTGCCAAGTACTGTGCTGAGCACGTTACAACCTGCAGTAGCTATCTATTGCTGTATAATAAAATACTCCAAAATTTAACATCTTAAAGTAACAAATATTGTCTCATGGTTTTGGTAGGTCAGGAATCTTGGTGTCACTTAGTGCCTTTTGTAAGGCTAAAATCAAGATATTCTCAGTTGAACCTTAAGGCTCAACTGAGAAGATCGACACCCAAGTTCACGCGTGTATTTGTTGGCAAAAATTAGTTCATCCCAGACTGTTGGTCCAAAGACCTTAGTTCCTAGGTGGTTGTTGGCACTGAGTCTCTTGTAAGGCAGCTCACAACATGAAAGCTGCTGCTGCTGCTGCTAAGTCGCTTCAGTCGTGTCCGAACCTGTGCGACCCCATAGACGGCAGCCCACCAGGCTCCCCCATCCCTGGGATTCTCCAGGCAAGAACACTGGAGTGGGTTGCCATTTCCTTCTCCAATGCATGAAAGTGAAAAGTGAAAATGAAGTTGCTCAGTCATGTCCGACTCTTAGCGACCCCATGGACTGCAGCCTACCAGGCTTCTCCATCCATGGGATTTTCCAGGCAAGAGTACTGGAGTGGGGTGCCATTGCCTTCTCCGAACATGAAAGCTAGCTACCATTAAAGTGACCAAGTAGGGCAAGCAAGGCAGAAGTCAGAGTCTTTGCCTGGTGACTCTTGGAGGTGATAGCATCTCTGTCACCACATTCCGCATTAGAAGGGAGTCACTAGGTTCAGTCCATGAATCCCAGGAGGTGAGAATCACTGGGAACTATCTTAGAGCATGCCTACCACACAACCACTATCTCATTAACTCAAATAACACTTCTTTGAAGTAGATATTGTTAATCCTCACTTACAGATAAGGAAACAGGTGCTCACAGTCAATAATAGTCAAATCTGTTTCTCTGACTTCAATGCATGTACGCTTGTTCCTGCACTCTCAGTTGGACACTATCTGTAAAGATTGTGAGGTCCTAGAAATGGTTTAGTAGCAAGGTGAGTCATATCTTAGCCTCTTTGGTTTATTCTTGACATTCTTGGTTTTTTCCCTCACTTTCTGTCTTCTCGTATTTAAGTGAAATTGCTTGGCTTATACTAATTAGAGGATAGCACAACCTGACGGTGTTAGGTTAGAGATGGAAGATCCAGGCTTGTTTTTGAGTTCTGGTGGAAATTAACTAGTTGCTAAATCTCCATCAAGAATTCTTATATATCTTTTCCTGTTCCTGGCCTACATTGCATATTAGCACTGAAGATGAGCTATAAAATAAACATCATTGGGGGAAAATCCCCATGGTCAAGAATTAAACACACATGCGCAATCCCCGATATGTTCTCTAGAAGATGTCTGTTCATTTTCTCTAACCAGTGGAGCTATAAATCTGGCCTGTACTAGGCACACTCTATGTGTTTTGCTTTATGAAGGCATAAATCACCAAGATACAATTTGTGTTTGATTTTTTGGACACTTAATTTGCCTAAATGGTTAGCAGTTCATAGATGTAAATTGTGCTGGGCATAGTTCCAAGTGGAATAAGCTGAGCCCAAGAAAGCTATACATATAAGAATGTAATTCAGAAGAAAAATCATCTCAGCTGGTCAAGTTAGTCCTCTTTATAAGTTACTGATAAATAACTTTCCTCCATAGGCAATATAAACATTTAGTAAATACTTCTAGAGGAGGGAGCACTGTAGTAAATTTAAAGAAACCTCACACATAATATGCTTCTATATGTTGGTAAGGGTGTAATGTGCAGGGGATGTACCACGCATGTCTGATCTGATACAGAGACCATATTTATTGATTGTTGTTGAATGTTGTCAGAATGCCTCGTTGATAATCAGGCATGGGTTTTCACCCTGTCAGCCACTAACTAAACGTGTGCACTTGAGCAAGTCATTTAACTTCTCTGTGGCTCAGTTTTCTCATTTGAAAATGAGGGGCTGGATTAAATAATCTCTTAATTCCTTCCAAGTTCTAAAATTTTATGACTCTAAATACTTTCTGGGAATCTACACAACGCCATGGAGAAGACAAAGGAAAACAGGAAGGAGTCTGGAGGCCAAATGCAGCAAGTTTTGGAAACTAAATACCAATAGAAGAGCTTCTTAACCATTTGAGTGTAATACACAGAGAAATTGATATAAATTGATAGAGGCTGGTGTTTCCCAAAGTGTGCAGAACATGCCTCTGGGCAGGAATGCCTGAAAGCAGCTCGGGGCTGCCTGAGAACGTCCAGCAGTGAGGCAGCTGGGATTCTCCGAGGATGAGGTCATGCCTGAGCTCCTTAGCTCTCCATGGGAATGAAGGTTCCTTCTACCTGGGAGAAGTGGATGCAACTTCCTATACATACTGGGCAGCCGCTTTTCCCAGACCACGCCTGGAAACAGTGGCACCCAAACCCAAACGGTCTTGTCTCCCCACTGACATGTTTGCTCTCCTGCTTGCCTTTTAAGAAAGAGAAAAACTGGGGCAAGGTCCCTCTACGAGCCACGGACCACTGTGTATCCAGCAGCACCTGGCCCATCAGCTCTCTTGGAGATGATGGGAGTAACAGGGAACCAGTGCTTTTCCTGCTGACCCTCAGATGTGAATTTCCCCAACAAAATCGATTTCATAACCCAGTGGTTCTCAAACTCTTGCATGTATCAGAATCATCTGAAGACTTGTTAACACAATTGCTGGGCTCTGCCCCTGGAGTTTCTGATTCAGTATGCTATAATAGACCTAAGATTTGCATTTTTAACAAGTTTCTAATGCTGCTTGTCCAGGGCCCATGCTTTGAGAATCCATGCCATATGACATTACAGAATTTGTCCTGAACACTATTGTAAGACAACTGGTAATAAGCAAGACCATTTAAAGTGCTACATGGGTAAAATATTTTTACTTAAATAGCTATATATTTATTTTAATGTGTATTAAATCTGTACCTTCTATTGTTTGACAAATGCTGGTTTTCCACTTAGAGCATCAATACCAAGTTAACTTTAAAATTTTTTTAAAATTATTAATAGACCTTATTTATTTATTTGGCACTTTTATGCATTGGAGAAGGAAATGGCAACCCACTCCAGTGTTCTTGCCTGGAGAATCCCAGGGACGAGGAAGCCTGGTGGGCTGCCATCTATGGGGTTGCACAGAGTCGGACATGACTGAAGTGACTTAGCAGCATGCTGGGTCTTTGTTGCTGCACACAGGCTTTTCTCTAGTTGCGGCAAGTGGGGGCTACTCTTCTAGTTGCGGTACACAGACTTCTCATTGAGGTGGCTTCTCTTGTTGCAAAACAGGCTCCAGGGCATGAGGGCTCAGCAGTTGTGGCATATGAGTCTAGTTACCCCATGGCATGTGGAATCTTCCCAGACCAGGCATCAAACCCATGTCCCCTGCTTTGGCAGGTTAATTCTTAACCACTGGAACACCAGGTAAGTCCAATATCAAGTTAATTTTAAATACATTTATTTTAGCAAAAAAGTAAATGAATTTAAAGAAACTATCCAAGCATTCATGTAAACAATAGAACAAATGGTATATCATAACAAATTTCTAAATGTGGTAATAATAAAACTGGGTGAAATCTGGGAAACACTAGTATAAACAATAAATAGAAATTTTTGTAGTAGAACTGTTGGATCAGACTATTAAGAGTTGTTTTGCAGCGGACAAGTACTTACAGTGAGTCTTAAGGGGGACAGATATAGATAAGCCAAGAAGCAGTGACAATGTGGAGCAGTGGCTGGAGAGGGCCTGGTAAGAGCCACAGGATATGTATATGTCAATGTCAAACACGGCGTTGAACTGAAAAAACCTCTCTGCTCAGCTTGGTGTTGCGTTTATATGACAACAAACAGCTATTCTAATGATTTCCATTTTTGATTTGTTATTTTGGTATTGGACACTGGCCATAATCAGTCTCAGTAATTTTGTTCACTTTGTTTTCATTTGCTATTTGCTTATCTTTATCTGGTGAGTCTACCAAAGTGGAGTTCATGGCTCTAGGCTTCCTGCTTATTGAATCATCTTTAGAGGTCAGCAACCCCAATGAAGAAACTATCAGCCCAATAGTTATACAGCCAGAATTACAAACTATAAACCATCAGATGCTACTTCAAAAATCTCTGAGAAATAAAACTGTTTCTCTGTTTTCAATTAGCTGAACATGCACATTTAAAAACTGCTACTAGAAGAAGATTCCATGAAGAAGTGACCATGTAGCCTATTTCATTTCACTAGACTGTAATTTAATGTTTGGAAATAATAAGTTGTTGTTATAACTGGATATAAACTAAAAGTATTATTTGCCATTTTCTGCAAACTTGTCATATAAAGAGCAATAATACCATTCTACCATTTTTGCATCATACAAATTCATTTTCTTCCCATAATGGCCCACAGTGAAAGGGCATTTTTAGGACCCATACAGATCACAAACAGGGGTTTGGAAACCATATGTTGTGCTATGCCTTAAGAATGGTCACTGAATTGGTACTTTCAAGAACAAATCCTAAAGACTAACAATTTAGTTAAAAGACTTCTGCACTTGCCTTTAAGAAAATTCCACTGCCTTGACAATCTAAGATGCTATGCTAAGTCACTTCAGTCGTGTCCGACTCTGTGCCACCCCATAGATGGCAGCCCACCAGGCTCCCCCGTCCCTGGGATTCTCCAGGCAAGAACACTGGAGTGGGTTGCCATTTCCTTCTCCAATGCATGAAAGTGAAAACAGAAAGTGAAGTCGCTCAGTCGTGTCTGACTCTTCGCGACCCCATGGACTGCAGCCTACCAGGCTCCTCCGTTCATGGGATTTTCCAGGCAAGAGTACTGGAGTGGGGTGCCATTGCCTTCTCAGTGACAATCTAAGATAATTAGCTCTAACTAGGCAACAGTGTGGAGAAGGCAATGGCACCCCACTCCAGTACTCTTGCCTAGAAAATCCCATGGATGGAGGAGCCTGGTAGGCTGCATTCTATGGGGTCACTACGAGTCGGTCGCGACTGAGTGACTTCACTTTCACTTTTCACTTTCACACAATGGAGAAGGAAATGGCAACCCACTCCAGTGTTCTTGCCTGGAGAATCCCAGGGATGGCAGAGCCTGGTGGGCTGCTGTCTATGGCATCACACAGAGTCAGACACGACTGAAGCGACTTAGCAGCAGCAGCAGCAGGCAACAGTGTAGGAAAAAACTTGCAGAGCCCTCTCTGACTGTACTGCTTGTGACCTGAACCACTGGTTCTCAAGTAGACTTATTTGGAGGGATTGTTAAACTACAGATTACTAGGTCCATCCTAGAGTTTCCAGTTCAGTACGTGTCAGTATGGACCAAGTATTGCAATTCTATGAAGTTCCCAAGTGGTGTTAATGCTGCTGGTCCTAAGGCCACACTTTGGAAACCACTGATTTGGAGGCATCTATCTCTTTTTTGGGGTTTCCCTGGTGATTCAGACAGTAAAGAATCTGCCCACAATGCAGGAGATGTGGGCTCAATCCCTGGGTCTGGAAGATCTCCTGGAGAAGGGAATGGCTACCCGCTCCAGTATTCTTGACTGGAGAATTTCATGGATCTCTGGTTTGCCCTCTTTTCCTCCACAACTTGTGTGTGTGTGCATGCTTAGTCATTCAGTCACATACAGCTCTTTGCAAACCCATGAACTATAGCCTGCCAGGCTAATCAGTCCATGGAATTTTCCAGGCAAGAATACTGGAGCAGGTGGCCATTTCCTACTCCAGGGGATCTTCCCAATACAGGGATGGAACCCACATCTCCTGCATTGACAGGCAAATTCTTTACCTCTCCACCACCTGGGAAGCCTATGTTTGTGTTTATGTGGGGATAAATCTCCATAAAATCTATGCTTGTCATGAGTGCTAAATTGTTCCAGTTGTGCCCAAGTCTTTGTGACCCTATGGACCATAGCCTGTCAGGCTCCTCTGTCCCTGAGATTCTCCAGGCAAGAATACTGGAGTGGGCTGCCATGTCTTCCTCCAGGGGATCTTCCCAATCCAGGGATCAAACCTGGGTCTCTTATGTTTCCTGCATTGGCAGCTGAGTTGTTTTTTTTTTTTAATCACTAGCATCACCTGGGAAGCTCATAGTATCTATGGCTACTAATTATAAATAAGAGCTTCCCTGGTGGCTCAGAGGTTAAAGCATCTGCCTCCAATGCGGGAGATCCAGGTTCGATCCCTGGGTTGGGAAGATCCCCTGGAGAAGGAAATGGTAACCCACTCCAGTATTCTTGCCTGGAGAATCCCAAGGATGGAGAAGCCTGGTAGGCTACAGTCCACAGGGTCCCAAAGAGTCAGATTATAAAAAAGAGATGGGTAAACTACATCAGTATACCAACAAATTTTCTGATCATGTTTAATCAATGTTTCATCAATGTTCTGATCATCAGTGTTTCACATGCACCATGAAATTAACAGAAAACATAAAATAGAAAAAAATTTCATATAAATTTATTTATTTTAATTGGAGGCTAATTACTTTACAATATCGTAGTGGTTTTGCCATACATTGACACGGATCCACCACGGGTGTACATGTATTCCCCATGCTGAACCCCCCTCCCACCTCCCTCCCCATCTCATCCCTCTGGGTCATCCCAGTGCACTAGCCCCAAGCACCCTGTCTCATGCATCAAACCTGGACTGGCGATCTGTTTCACATATGATAATATACATGTTTCAGTGCCATTCTCCCAAATCATCCCACCCTCGCCTTCTCCCACAGAGTCCAAAAGACTGTTCTATACATCTGTGTCTCTTTTGCTGTCTCACATGTAGGGTTATCGTTGCCACCTTTCTAAATTCCATATATATGCGTTAATATACTGTATTGGTGTTTTTCTTTCTGGCTTACTTCACTCTGTATAATAGGCTCCAGTTTCATACACTTCATTAGAACTGATTCAAATGTATACTTTTTAATGGCTGAGTAATATTCCATTGTGTATATGTACCACTGCTTTCTTATCCATTCATCTGCTGATGGACATCTAGGTTGCTTCCATGTCCTGGCTATTATAAACAGTGCTGTGATGAACACTGGGGTACACGTGTCTTTCCCTTCTGGTTTCCTCAGTGTGTATTTCCAGCAGTGGGATTGCTGGGTCATATGGCAGTTCTAGTTCCAGTTTTTTAAGGAATCTCCACACTGTTCTCCATAGTGGCTGTACTAGTTTGCATTCCCACCAACAGTGTAAGAGGGTTCCCTTTTCTCCACACCCTCTCCAGCATTTATTGCTTGTAGACTTTTGGATAGCAGCCATTCTGACTGGCGTGAAGTGGTACCTCATTGTGGTTTTGATTTGCATTTCTCCGATAATGAGTGATGTTGAGCATCTTTTCATGTGTTTATTAGCCATCTGTATGTCTTCTTTGGAGAAATGTCTGTTTAGTTCTTTGGCCCATTTTTTGATTGGGTCATTTATTTTTCTGGAATTGAGCTGCAGGAGTTGCTTGTATATTTTTGAGATTAATTCTTTGTCAGTTGCTTCGTTTGCTATTATTTTCTCCCATTCTGAAGGCTGTCTTTTCACCTTGCTTAGAGTTTCCTTCATTGTGCAAAAGCTTTTAAGTTTAATTAGGTCCCATATGTTTATTTTTGCTTTTATTTCCAATACTCTGGGAGGTGGGTCATAGAGGATCCTGCTGTGATATATGTTCGAGAGTGTTTTGCTTATGTTCTCCTCTAGGAGTTTTATAGTTTCTGGTCTTATGTTTAGAGCTTTAATCCATTTTGAGTTTATTTTTGTGTATGGTGCCAGAAAGTGTTCTAGTTTCATTCTTTTACAAGTGGTTGACCAGTTTTCCCAGCACCACTTGTTAAAGAGGTAGTCTTTTCTCCATTGTATATTCTTGTCTCTTTTTTCAAAGATAGGGTGTCCATAGGTACATGGATTTATCTCTGGGCTTTCTTAAAATAGAAAATTTTTAAATCATCTGTTACTCCATCCCCAGAGCTAACCATTATAACTGATACAAAAATTTAGAATTTATTTAATAAATGCTTAGGTAAAACAACAATAGTACCATGCATATAATGTGTGTACTTGCGTGCATGTAGTATAGTACTTTTCTTTGTCCTTTTCTTTTAAAAAATGTAATTTTTAATGGCTAAAAATATTTCACTGTAGGAACCTACGTATTTTTGAAAGTAGAAAATAATCTGGAATTCAGCCAAACTTCTCTTAAGACAGCAGTGAAGTTACTCCAGGTAGAATTCACTGTGGAATCCTTGGCTCATGAACTTGAAAAGGACCTTCAAGGTCATGCATGAACACAAGAAAGCTCCAGAGAAATTTGTGAGTTTAGTTATGTTTTTCTCAACAGTATAGCCATTACTGCAGTTTCATTTGAAAAGTAAAGGTAATTAACCCTGGCTGCAATGGCACCCCACTCCAGTACTCTTGCCTGGAAAATCCCATGGACGGAGGAGCCTGGTAGGCTGCAGTCCATGGGGTCGCAAAGAGTTGGACATGACTGAGTGACTTCACTTTCACTTTTCACTTTCATGCATTGGAGAAGGAGATGGCAGTCCATTCCAATGTTCTTGCCTGGAGAATCCCAGGGATGGGGGAGCCTGGTGGGCTGCCATCTATGGGGTTGCACAGAGTCGGACACCACTGAAGCGACTTAGCAGCAGCAGCAGTAGCCATAACTTTTTTTTTTTTTTTTTTTGTATTTTGGATGATGAGTGTCTGATTTTAAGCAACTGTATCCCAGATAGAAAATCTAAATAGAAATTTTGCCTGAAGAAGTTCAGGTTTGCAAACAGCTTATACCGAAGCAACTGTGGGTTGCCATTCCCTTGTCCAGATCAAACAATAAAAGAGGGACCATGCATTATTTTTCATTAGACCTTTCCTTCAAAGTTGGGAAATCTGAATTCATATTAAAATTTAAGTATAAAAGTATCTGATAACTTCAGTAGTTTCTTTACCTCAATAGAGAATGTCTGAAACTCTTAACAAATACACAGATTCTCTTTTTATTATCCCACAAACTTCATCATCATCTTTTATATCCAATTATATGGTTTGCTGAGGGAAAGTAAAATAATTGAAACAATTTCCATATAATCCAAGGCAGGTTTAATCTACCTTATTGAAATCAGTCTGATATAAAAGGCTACAGGTCCAAGGAGATTTTTTTTTAAAGAAAATGTTAGATCTATCCACATAACTATGTACACAACAAAATAGTATAATTAATAGTATTAATTGAATCAGTATTAAACATCTTAGTTCTAATAACTCAGAGGTATATATGAATGTCATTAAATAACAATGACCTACACAGTAATATTTTTGTTCAGTGGTGTTAAGTATTATCACACTATCATAACCTACTGGAAAGGTCTGGAATTTGTATTTGTCCAATTCTTTACAAATAAAGTAGAAACAAAGATGAAAATTGTCAGATATTTTTAAGTATGTATGGGGGGAAATCTCAGATGCCCAACCCTAAATAGTTGTTTATCAAACCATGTGATCTCATTGGTGGGGCATAGTTTTTTTTCTTTAGGGCATGAAATTTATTTAAGAACATCATTTGAAAATTTTGCTCATTTTTTTTAACAGTTTAATATTAAATTCACTTTATTTTTTCTACTGTAAAGAAGCAGGACAGATAACTTCATGTTACTGCTCAGGCATATTGCCAGATAGGAAAGGTAGACAGCTTTCCTGAGTTAATCTGCAACAATGCCAGTCTGATATCCTGAGGTCTAATTGCCACCAGGTATCTATACGTCAATATTAGTCTATGTGGATGAAAGGGATTAGATTTTAACTCCCCAAAGTTAATTCTCCTTGGGGTATTCTTTCCTTATCCATTCTCCTTATTGTTCCTCGAGGCTTTGGTCCGTGGTCTTCTTTCTTCTGACATTCCCTCCTTGGCAAATCACCATCCTCAAAGAATCCATAATTCCCCAATGTAGGTGATTCCAAACTATAATTTTAGCGTAGTTCTCTCTAGATTACAGAGCTTGCTCCTATCACTTCAAATTCAATATTTCTCAAATTGAACTTTTCTTCCTTCAACTTGCTTCTTCTGACTTCTCCATTTGTGTAAACGGCACTGCCATTCTCCCAGTTATCCTATCTTGAAAGAAGTCTTTGAGATCTTGGACTCTTTCCTCTCCTCTGTCCCCTACATCTTACCCATCTGCTTCCACAGTCTCTACCATGCCTATCTCTTTTTTCCCTTTTCCTCAGCTGCACCAAGGCTTCTCCACAGTGGCTGCACATTAGGTGAGCTTAAACAATAGCAGCAGCTGCTGCAAAATCATGCCAGTTCGCACCCCTGACCAATTGAATCAGTAGCTCTGAAGGAGGAATCTGGATTTCAGTATTTTTTTAAACCTCCTCAGGGTAAAATAATGTGAAGATGTGCTTGATAACCCCCGAATCTGATTCTTTGCAAAATAAATCCTACATGTTTTTCCCACCTCTGACTCTCTCGAATCCAAGCCTTCCTCTACATCTCAGCTTCAGCATTAACTTTCTCATTGCACTGCTCTGGGCAGGGCACTAAGTTGCTTAAATGCCTTCCACATCTCTCACCATTGCCTTCAGAATAACCTCATGTTTTACCCTAGTCCATAGAATTCTGCCAGAACTTGGCCTGTACTCTCCAAACTTACTTCACGTTAGCCCTCTCCATACACTATAAGCATCTGCCAAAATAAGAACGCTCTCCTTGTCCTTACTGAATGTCCATGCTCCTGAATGGATTTCTGTACTTCACTTAAGATGCTTTCAGCCCCATGTTATAGAATATGCAACCAGAAGTGGCTTACCAAATAAAAAGTCCTCACAGCACATAAAAAGAAGTTTGAAAGTCAGGAATTCCAGGATTGGTTTCTGTCTTGGATGAACATTGGCTACTCTGCAATTCTCTTGCTTTTCCCCCAGATATCAAGATGGTAGCCATTACTCCAAGCATCACGTCCTTGGGTGACAATGTTCAAGCCGGGAAGGAAGCATAGTTTCTTTCTTTTCTTAAATCAGGAAGTAAACCTTTCCCCAAAGGCCCCGTATCCAATGTCTTTTCAGTACCATTCACCATTGTGTCAAAAGACCACACTCTTGCTTCAAGTCAGACTCAAGAAATGAATACCTTATGTGTGTAGTCTCTAAACTGCGAGGCTGGCTCTTCTAGCCAAGAAGTGAGTTGAGAAGGCAGCAACTCTGGGAGGCAAACATCTGAGAGGGTTTCTCATATTTGCCTTTTATAATACAGTACTTTTTTTTTTCCCCCAAAACTCCAAACAAATGGTATTTGAACTGCATACAGAAGAACTTCATGAAGATTTTCCCAATCCTGACCAGATAAAAGTCTTCTCTCTGGATTCCTATGATTCTTTTGTTCAAAGTTCTCTTCTTGATCTTTCTGTGCTTCTGGGTTTTGTCATGTGATTTGTGTATGTGTCTTATTTCTTGTTTTGAATTACAAGCATCATGAGGGCAAAGCCCACGTCTGTCATCTTTGTATATCCCACAGTACCAAGTCAACTGAAAAATTTTGCTATAAGAATTATTAATATATTCTGGCATTTACTACTTCCACATTATTTGTTCAGCTGCTTCCCCTTTCATACTTGTTTTCAGTATTTGCTTTAGATAGCTAGTCAGCTGATGGAGATTAAAGTCACAGTGATATTAGGATTCGCTTATTGTCTTCTTCCTGGCAGCTTCCTTCTACCCAGTCACCTGCGGGGAGCAGTCTCCCCATTCCCATTTCGGCCAGTTTCATACAGAACTGATTCAGTGGTAATACACTAGTTGTCACACTCTTGAGCCCCTCTCTCAGTAAAATATTTGCAGTTCTCTGCTCAGAGCCTCAGGCTGACTGGGCGGGAATACATGCTGCTTGTAGGGCTAATGAGAAAATTCCCACCAGGCAGTACCTCACCCCCACTGGGCTCTCCAGGCAGGGTCAGCGCAGCAGAGAAGGGCGCTACATCTTCACCCTGCTCGGGGAGACACTAGCTGCACACACTCGGCTCTGACAGGAAAACAAATGGAAATCAGTGGGAGGAGGTAGTGAGGAGGCAATGCAGACGCATTTAAAGAACAGTAATAATGATAGTTTTCAAAGCTTTATTTATTTGAGAGTGAAAGGACAGGACTTTCATGGGCTTGCAATGCCAGAAACTGAGTTGTCTCAACCACCCCTGTGGTGCTTCAGCAGAACTCAGATGGAGCGTTCTGTGGGAGCAGCTTCCGGGCAAGAGGAAGCTGCTTTATACCCTAGTTATGTTCTCCTCAGCATGATGTATGGAGTCGACATCACCCTTGAAAGTTATGTTTCTGCCCTCCCCGGGGCTGTAATCAAACAGGAAAATGTGGTCTAGATTGTTGAGTGTGTATATATATGTGTACACATGCATTGTCATGAATAGTCTATCTGGGGATGGCATTTGAAAATGGGTTTACAGGCATTTTATCTGTCTTGGATGAAAGGCTCATCTGGTGCAGTCAATACAGAAGAATTAAATTGGATTTTCCTGGAGCAGGGAGGGGATGATGCTAGAAACCTGGTAGAATTAAGTAAAGCAGTGTCGGGGGTGGTGTTGCTGTCTGTTCCCCTTAAGGAGGGTTGTCCCTTGTTGACCAATTTTAAACTATTGTGACTCGGAGGAAATCAGTTGGAAAACTTTAAACGCCTTAATTGGCCATTTAGACATGGGTGGGGGCTCCAGAACCATTTGATATCATTTGTGTCCTGTCAGAGGATGGCGAGAGGCCTTCTCCACTTCAGCTTTCTTCTTGAGCAGCAGTTCTTCGAGGTTCTTTCTTTTCCCACTTAGGTAGCTATGGGCCTAGAAGACTGTCCCCTGCATGGCACAAATAGTGACTGCTGCCTGAAATCCATCTTCTCTCGTACCTGAGGGACAGGAACAGGACCAAACGGGGTAGACAGGATTCATGCCTGGCTGTGTCCAGGTTACAAGGACTTTGAAAGGGTAGGGTTTAGCTGGATGAACTTTTAAATTTAGATAAACCAATGGAAACTCTTGTGTGAGTAATCCAAATGCACCATAAGATGATGCCAATATTGAGAATACTTTCCAAAAGTCACTCATATGGCAAAATGAAACAAACCAAAGTATAATATTCACCCTTCAATAATTTTTCTGAGTGTTGGATATGTATGAGGCTCTGGACTAAGCATTATACATATATCATCTAATTTCATATTTGAAACAGCACCTTGAGGTTTCTACTATTAGCTTTATCTCACAGATGAGAAACCTGAGATTTGGAAAGTTTCAATCCGTGATTTTTGAATTTCAGAGTGCCTCGGAATCACCTGGAAGGCTTGTTAAAACACAGGTCGCAGAAATTCCTTCCTCTCTGACTGCTTGGGAACTGAAACATCAGCTTTCCCCTGTCTTTGGACTTAAAAGGAAACATTGGCTCTTCCTGGGTCTTGAGCCTGCCAATCTTTGGACAGGAACTCCACTATCAGCTCTCCTGGGTCTCTAGCTTGCTGACTCACTCTGCAGATCTTGGGACTTGTTGGTCTCTGTAATGACATGAGCCAATGTAATAAATCTCTTTTGATATGTATAAACAGCCTATTGCCTCTGCTTCTCTGGAGAGCCCTGACTAAAACAGATTTTCTGATTCAGTAGGTGTGGGGCCAGGCTTGGAGGAAGTGCATTCTAAAGAGTTCCCAAATGATGCTGATGCTGCTGGTTCAGAGAGCTCACTTTGAGAACTTTGCTGTAGGCTAAGGAAATGTGAATAATCTTCCTTAATAATTCCCTCAGCCCAGATTCTATCACCCAGATTCCCCCAAGAGACCCAACTTTCTTTATACACACTTTTAATTTGTTGTGTACATGAGATGAATAAGATACAACCCTTTCTTTCAAGGTGCTCACAGTCTAGAGCTGAGAATAGGAGACAGAATACAATGTAAAAATAAATCATTTCACTAAAGTGTAATAAGTGTTTGTACAAAGTTCAGTGGGTGCAGAAAAGAAAGAAGAGTCAGGTTTACCTAAAGGCAGAGGATGCCTGAAGTCTTCAGAGTGGAAGGAAGACCAGGGCAGGAGATGAGAGATGCAAGAAATCAAAGCTCAGAAAGTGTGGTCAGTCTCTCTTTCCATCTAGTTTATTTTCAGTTTGGCCTGGTTCCTTTCAGTTCTGCTGGGGACTGAGTATTTTATTTGGTACTTTTGACATCTACCCCAAAGTACATTGGTTCCCTCCCTGCCAGCTTTCCCCACACCTGGTCTGTTCAGGCCCATCCAAGAGACACTCAGGAGGAAGGCATGCTGACCCTCTTCCTTGTCAATTGTCCTGGAGATTGAAAGAGGCTCCGTGAGCTTTACAACCAGCAAAAATTGTCGCCAGCTTCACAATTCTGGCCAACATGTCTACGCTTTGAAGTCTGGTTGCTGCCTTTTACAATTCTATATATAAAATGTACTAAAGATGTTTAAATGTGGCAGAGATTTCCAATAAAAGCCATGCTGCTTGAGAATCAGAAGGCTGGTCTCAATTTAAAGTGCCTGTTAAATTATAGGATACCCATGTAAAAGGGGCTCCGAAAGACTGACCAAATAGCTCTCATGGAAATCAAGTTCACTCACCAATGCCTCTGATAGGATTCCAGAGGTTATCAGGCCCTGTATCTATCCTCTGTTTATGCTGTAAAAGTGCCTTTTAAAACAAACTGATTGAATTTTTGTTTGAATCAGTCACTAACAAAAAAAATCCTAAACTAAAACAGGAAAGTCTCTAATAAAACATTTTGGCATAAACTTTGGCTAAAAATCAAGCAAGGGCTAACAGGTAGTTCTCATTATTCTATAAGGCCTGGCTCCCAGATGAAGAGTCTGGGATCATACTATACATTCACAGAATCATAACTCTGGACATCATTTGGGGACCAATCTTTCTTGACAATCCATTTTGTCTTGAGAACTTTATTAGACCCTTCAGGAGGCTACTAAAAAATAAGATGTGGTTCCTGACCTATGCCCTGCCCATCACTTCCATCCTCAAGTTATTCAAAGAGCATTGTTGATTCCAGCTTAAATGCTGTCCACTTTAGTCCATCCTTGCTGCTAATGCCTTAATTCACATCTTTATTTGTGTGCCAAATACTGTAGGTTGATTTATCCCATACTTATTTCTATACCCTTTGTTCAGTGTCTCCTGATACTTTAGAGCCTAGAAAGCTAAAATTCCTACCTCCAGACTCTCCTGAATATAGGAGAGTCCATTGGACACCTTCTGGCCCATGAAATGGAAACCAAAGCTAGCTGGGGATTTCTGGGTTGCTCTTGATTTCCTGAAACAAGCACAGACTCTTCATTCTTCCCATTCTTTCTTCCTTTCCACTCCTAAAATGTGATACGCCAGCTAGATCTGCAACTGCCATCTTGTGATTATGACAGAAATGACAAGAGAATTGCAGAGTCCTTGGCTTTGCCACCTTAAGCTACTGAAACAATGTCTGCAATTACCAACGTTTGTATTTTTCCTTATGAGAGAAAAAATAAAAATTCAAATTTGTTTAAATTACTATTTTTTAGTTCTTTATTAAAGTCACTGCTCCTGCTGCTGCTAAGTCACTTCAGTCGTGTCTGACTCTGTGCCACCCCATAGATGGCTTCCTACCAGGCTCCTCTGTCCCTGGGATTCTCCAGGCAAGAACACTGGAGTAGGTTGCCACTTTCTTCTCCAATGCATGAAAGTGAAAAGTGAAAGTGAAGTCGCTCAGTCGTGTCCAACTCTTAGCGACCTCATGGACTGCAGCCTACAAAAGGAAAGTCCTTATGGGGAAAATCTCTCCAGAGTGAGAGGGCCTCTTGGTTCAGTGGCAATACCTAGATTGATGCAGAGAAGGACTGGTTCTGGCACAATGAGGATCGGCTTTGAGAATAAGAGTTAAACACATTAGTGTGAACCAAGCACTGATAAGGTCTGTAGACATATCTGAAACAGCAAGAGAACCACCATACAAAGATGCATCAGAGTATCAGACCAATGACAATAGTAAGTCTTTTTCAAACCGTGACATTTGGCAGATTCTCCAGTTTGGTCTCTGAGAGACATCCAGAAGTAGAACTTGGGCCCTCTGCTGCTAAGTCACTTCAGTCGTGTCCGACTCTGTGCGACCCCATAGACAGCAGCCTACCAGGCACCCCCGTCCCTGGGATTCTCCAAGCAAGAACACTGGAATGGGTTGCCATTTCCTTCTCCAATGCATAAAAGTAAAAAGTGAAAGTGAAGTCGCTCAGTCGTGTCCGACTCTTAGCGACCCCATGGACTCCTCCATCCATGGGATTTTCCAGGCAAGAGTACTGGAGTGGGGTGCCATCGCCTTCTCCATTGGGCCCTCTGGATTGAAAGAATACCGGGGTTCTTAGATAATGCAGAAGAATACCCTCAGAAAGATCCTGAAAGCTTATTATCTGATGAACAGGGGAATCAAGCTATTCTAATTTGAAGAATACAGGATGTGATCAAATTTGTTTCCTGAGCTGGTGAAATGGGCCATAACAGCTACACGGGTAATATAGTTCAAATACAACTAAAATGACCAAAACGTGGGTATCTAAATGGCATTGTTAGTAAATGTAGAAATCTATTTTAATTCACAGCACACTGAGTGAACTACACCATATTTCAAAGACTTCTTTTATGTTGAATATTTTCTCCTGTGGTCAAGAGTCTCTGGAATCAAGAGTTACACTGGAGAGGGAGTGGGGTCACTGGAAAACTCTGTATTATTTTCAGTTCCATGTTATACACTATGACTTAATAAGCCAATAAACATTCATACTAGATAGAATCAAAGATAGTATTAACCTCCTGGCATGTGTGAGAGAGAAGCTTTGGCCCTGGTGCTAACGACCTTTGCATTATTTTATTAAGATCTTACAGATCTTCGACGATTCTAAATCACAGTATTGGAGAGTTAACACCATTATATTAAAAGTAAAAATTGTATATACAGAATAGTGGCAGATGAACCCAAAAAGGGTAGATTGGATGCCTTATTTGGTGTTTGGCTTAATTGGTAATATTCATAATATTAAATGTTCAGGATATTACAAACAATGCAAGACTTAGCTATACTTTTAGAGATCCACTCCAGATATATAAAGAAAAACAACAGTGAACTAATAAAACTATCTTAAAATTCTCCAAAAGGCTTTAAGTTTTTAACACCAAGCAGGGATCCTAATGAAAAATATACCAATGCCAGATTTAGTTCATCAGAATGCCTCCAAAATTAATTGAGTAAGGAGGGACCTAATGGGTTTTTAACAGTTATGAAGTTGTGCAAGGCACACTTCATATTCCTTTATTTAATCCTCCCAATAATCACAGGAAATAGGTACTATTGTTATCCTCATTTTATATGAAGAAATATAGGCACAGAAGGCTTTCATGGATTGCATCAAATTATACTGCCTACATGTAACCATCAAAGTCAAGTTCTGATTGTCTCTAAAAGTGCTCAGTTAAGTTGTACCTAATATCATCCTCCATCTTTGCTATTCCTCTCTCCCCTCCTCCCTTCAAATACTTCTCCATCAGGATTAAGGAGTCATCCACAATCCACACTATTAAGTCTTAATGAGAGAGAAAAGTTTATAGGTGCATGTGGCTTCCCTGACATTCCTATTCTAGTGTCTCAAAGGAAATATCTGCTGAAATGTTAATGGCTGGTCTTTTATCATATGGTAGGAAATCTGTAGCCATCCCTACCACTATTGCAGGTTCCCTGAGGCCAGAGTCTTACTAATTCTGAATCTCCTTCAGTTCAGTTCAGTTCAGTCTCTCAGTCATGTCCGACTCTTTGCGACCCCATGAGTCGCAGCACGCCAGGCCTCCCTGTCCATCACCAACTCCCGGAGTTCACCCAGACTCACGTCCATCGAGTCAGTGATGCCATCCAGCCATCTCATCCTCTGTCATCCCCTTCTCTTCCTGCCCCCAATCCCTCCCAGCATCAGAGTCTTTTCCTTAGGATCTGACAAATGGCCTCACTAGCAGACCCTTGGCAAATGTGTTGAACTGGATGACTGATACAAGGGACAGGCAAAGCAGGAAACTGAGTTTACTTGATGTTAGCCAGGACCCTTCTCAGGCTAGGGATCACAGCCAAACTCTGGGATCCTTGACTACTGGCTACTGATGGTGATGGTTGCTTCCATGTCCTCTTGATGCGAAGCTAGCTATACTTCAGTCTTGGTTCTCATTAACTATAAGTGAGAATTCTGGACTCATTGAAGAAAGTGCATTAAATTATGTATATAAGACTAATAGTACTTGATCATAACATAACAAGCAATAACATTTTCCATAGAATAGCACTGTGGCTTTAGCAGTTGTATTAGTTTTCTATTCCTGCCATAACAAATTCATTTTATGCAATGGAATCACAGAAATGTGGCATTTTGTATCAGGCTTCTTTCACTTAGTATATTTTTCAAGGTTCATCTATATTGTAGCATGTATACTTCCAAGAGTTTTATAGTTTTCCATTTAGGCTTTTAATCCATTTTGAGTTCACTTTTGCATATGGTGTGATCTAGAGGTCCAATTTTATTCTTTTGCATGTAGATATTCAGTTTTTCTAGCATCGTTTGTTGAAAAGATTTCCTTCCCTAATGAATTATCCTGGATTCACTGTCAAATATACTGACATAAGTGTATAGGTTTATTTCTGGGCTCTCAACTCTAGGCCAATTGATCCATATGTCTATCCTTATGGTAGTTCCAATCATTGTAGCTTTGTAGTAAATTTTGAAATGCGAATTGTGGTGGCTCAATTTTGTTCTTTTTTAAGATTGTTTTGGCTATTTTGCATCTCTTTCACTTCCCATATTTTACAATCATTTTGTGAATTCCAACAAAAATGGGCAGCTTCAATTCTGATTGGGATTGTGTTAAATCTGCAGATCAAATTCAAGAGTATTGTCTTCTTAACATTATTAAGTCTTCTAATTCATTAACATGGGAACCGACCTTGCACTTCTGGGGTAAATCCCACTTAGTCAGGGTATAATCCTCTTTGTATATTACTGAATCATTTTGCAGTATTTGCTTGAGGATTTTCACAAAGGATACTGGTCTGTAGTTTCTGTTTTCTTGTGATGTGTTTGCCCTCACAGAATAAGTTGGGAAGTATTTCTTCCTCTTCTGGCTTTTGGAAGAGTTGTGAAGAATTTATATTAATTCTCTAATAGAATTCAGAAAACTAAGATCATGGCATCTGGTCCCATCACTTCATGGGAAATAGATGGGGAAACAGTGGAAACAGTGTCAGACTTTATTTTTTGGGGCTCCAAAATTACTGCAGATGGTGATTGCAGCCATGAAATTAAAAGACGCTTACTCCTTGGAAGGAAAGTTATGGCCAACCTAGATAGCATATTGAAAAGCAGAGACATTACTTTGCCAACAAAGGTCCATCTAGTCAAGGCTATGGTTTTTCCTGTGGTCATGTATGGATGTGAGAGTTGGACTGTGAAAAAAGCTGAGCGCCGAAGAATTGATGCTTTTGAACTGTGGTGTTGGAGAAGACTCCTGAGAGTCCCTTGGACTGCAAGGAGATCCAACTAGTCCATCCTAAAGCAAATCAGTCCTGGGTGTTCATTGGAAGGACTGATGCTGAAGCTGAAACTCCAGTACTTTGGCCACCTCATGTGAAGAGTTGACTCATTGGAAAAGACCCTGATGCTGGGAGGGATTGGGGGCAGGAGGAGAAGGGGACAACAGAGGATGGGATGGCTGGATGGCATCACCGACTCGATGGACATGAGTTTGGGTAAACTCTGGGAGTTGGTGATGGACAGGGAGGCCTGGCGTGCTGTGATTCATGGGGTCGCAAAGAGTCGGACACGACTGAGCAACTGAAATGAACTGAACTGAATAGAATTCATCAGTGAAGCCATCTCATTCTGGACTTTTCTTTGTGGGAAGGTTTTGGATTACTGGAGAAGGAAATGGCAACCCACTCCAGTATTCTTGCCTGGAGAATCCCATGGATTGAGGAGCCTGGTGGGCTACAGTCCACGGGGTCACAAAGAGTTGGACACAACTGAGCGACTTAACTTTTGGATTACTAATTAAATTTCCTTACTTATTATTGATATGTTCAGATTTTCTATTCCTTCTTGAATAAGTTTTGTTAGTCTTCCACCTTTCTAGGATTTTATCCACATCATCTAGGTTATCTAATTTGGCATATAATTGTTCATATCATTCCCTTATAGTTTTTTTTAATTTCTATAAGGTCAGTAGTAATGTTTCCTCTTTTAGTGACTTGAATCTTTTCTCTTTTTTTCTTAGTCAGCCTAACTACTGGTTTGTCAAGAGATACTTGGAGTAACAGGCAAATTTGACCTTGCAGTACAAAATGAAGCAGGGCAAAGACTCACAGAGTTTTGCCAAGAGAATGCACTGGTCATAGCAAACACCTTCTTCCAACAACACAAGAGAAGACTCTACACATGGACATCCAGTGAACCAGTGAAGTTGCTTAGTCATGTCCAACTCTTTGCAATCCCATGGACTATAGCCTACCAGGTTCCTCACATGGACATTACCAGATGATCAATACTGAAATCAGATTGATTATATGGAGAAGTTCTATACAGTCAGCAAAAACAAGACCTGGAGCTGACTGTGGCTCAGATCATGAGCTCCTTATTGCAAAATTCAGGTTTAAATTGAAGAAAGTAAGGAAAACACTAGGAAATTCAGATATTAAATCTAATCCCTTATGATAAGTGGAGGTGATGAATAGATTCAAGGTGATGAATAGATTCAAGGGATTATATCTGGTAGACAGGGTGCCTGAAGAACTATGGGAGGAGATTCATTAACATTGTACAGGAGACAGTGACCAAAACCATCCCAAAGAAAAAGAAATGCAAGAAGACAAAGTGGTTGTCTGAGAAGGCTTTATAAACAACTGAGGAAAGAAGAGAAGTGAAATACAAGGGGGAAAGGGAAAGATATAACAACTGGATGCAGAGTTCCAGAGAACAGCAAGGAGAGGTAAGAAGGCCTTTTTAAATGACCAGTGCAAAGAAACAGAGGAAAATAATAGAATGGGAAAGACTAGAGATCTCTTTAAGAAAACTGGAGATATCAAGGGAATATTTCATGCAAGGATGGGTACAGTAAAGGGAAGGAATGGTAGAGACCTAACAGAAGCAGAAGAGATTAAGAAGAGATGGCAAGAATAGGTCTCACATCTACAGTCTGACATCCCAGAGTGTGAAGTCAAGTAGGCCGTAGGAAGCATTACTACAAACAAAGCTAGTGGAGGTGATGGAATTCCAGCTGAGCTATTTAAAATCCTAAAAGCTGATGCTGTTAAAGTGCTGCACTCAATATGTCAGCATATGTGGAAAACTCAGCAGTGGCCACAGGACTGGAAAAAGTCAGCTTTCATTCCAATCCCAAAGAAGGGCAATGCCAAAGAATGTTCAAACTACCCACAATTGTGCTCATTTCACATGCTAGTCAGGTTATGCACAAAATCCTTCAACTAGGCTTCAGCAGTATGTGAACCAAGAACTTTCAGATGTACAAGCTGGGTTTGGAAAAGGCAGAGGAATCAGAGATCAAATTGCCAACATGCACTGGATCATAGAGAAAGTAAAGGAATTCAAAATAAACATCTATTTCTGCTTCAGTGACTAGCTAAAGACTTTGTCTATGTGGAACACAACAAACTGTGGGAAATTCTTAAAGAGATGGGAATACCAGAGCACCTTACCTGTCTCATGAGAAATCTGTTTGCAGGTCAAGAATCAACAGTTAGAACTGACTGGTTCAAAATTGGAAAAGGAGTATAACAGGGCTGTATATTGTCACCCTGCTTATTTAACTTATATGCAAATGCAAAACTTATATGCTTCATGCAAAATGCTGGGCTGGATGACTCACAAGCTGGAATCAAGATTGCCAGGAGAAATATCAACAACCTCAGATATGCAGATGATACTACTCTAATGGCAGAAAGTGAAGAAGAACTAAAGATATTCTTGATGACAGCGTAAGAGGAGAGTGAAAAAGCTGGCTTAAAGCTCAACATTCAAAATACTAAGATCATAGCATCTGGTCACATCACTCTGATGCTTGGAAAGACTGAACGCAAAAGGGGGCAACAGAGGATGAAATGGTTAGATAGGATAACCGACTCAAAGGACATGAATTTTAGCAAACTCCAGGAGACACTGAAGGACAGGGAAGCCTGGCATGCTGCCGTCCATGGGGTTGCAGAGAGTTGGACAGGACTTAGTGACTCAACAACAACAAAAACTAATTCAGTAATGTCTACATTATTTGTCTTGTGTGGCTATTGAAATCTCTGCTCAGTTAGGTCTGTGGTCAGCTAATGACAGATATTGTCTTAAATGTTTAAAACAATAAGTTTTCCTTTGCCAAGGGGCTCTGTGTGTGTGTGTGTGTGTGTGTGTGTGTGTGTTGGTACATCTTTAACACAAGCCAGGTGGTTGATAACTCTGCCTTAGTCTTTACTCCCTGCTCAAGGTCAGCCAGAGATGAGTGGTTAGGTCTTTCACAGGTTGTTCCTGAGCATGTGCACAGTTCTATGCCTGCACATGGACATCTAGATTTCCATGAATATGTTGGGGTTTTTCAAACCCCTCTTGATATTTCATTCTTAAGCTTTTTGGTTAGTCTTACAGTTTATACCAATGGTAACACACTTCCTCAGGCAGTTATGAGGTTAAACAATTATCTGTAACTATTTTCAGCAATCTTTTCCAGGGAAAAAATTTTTGTACTGGGCAAGCTCTGATTCAGGTCTAATAAAGAGAGCCTTGCAAATGTGGTCTTCTGGGGAACCACCAGAAAGATCAAGGAATGACTTTACTCTGGGAACAGAGCTTTAAAGAAGCTCTGCCCACTCCAACGGCTTCCAAGCTTCCAGTTTTCACGGTGACTGCAGGCTGTTAATTTTCAAGGCTGCCACAGAACTGGAGAATGGATGGAGGATGGGACTAGGGCAAATTAAAACACCACAAGGCTATAATTCTTATCAACTATTTTTCTTGAATGATGCTCTCTGGATTGCTGTAAGCCTTTGCTTAATTTTCAGAGTACTGGAAACGTCGAGTCTGACCATTTTTGCCACTTTTCACATTGCTCTTAGGGAGGAGAGAATTTTCAATGATCCTTACTCCATAATTTTTGCTGATATTACAGGTTTTTATATCTTAATACATATTTTTAAAATTCTGGAATTTTAATTGGTTCTTTTTCAAATCTACCTGTTCTTGTTTCAATACTATTTAATAATTTCTTATTTCCTTAGTTCCTTCTAGGATCATAAACATACCATTCTTGATATTCATCTTCAGATTACCCTACATTTTAAATCTGGAGTGAATTCCTCTTTTGAGTACAGATTTTGATGTCCCCTTCCTTATCTGGATTACTGATAATCATGTGTTTTGTAATTGTAGTTAGGAGGCCCAAGTGAGTTTTTGTCTCTTCCTCTCAGTTCCTCTTGCTTTACCTTTCAACTATCTCTGGTGCTCTCTCATATGTATTTTTCTCTGAAACCTTCATATAGTCTTGAAGTCCAGAACCAGATCTTACATTGTCTACTCAGTGTAAAGTTATAACAGATATAATCGTTATTAGGGTTGGCCCAGGTCCCACTTGCCTCTTTGTTCCTATCTTCTTCCTTTTTCTTTCTTTTTTGGTGTGGCATTATCTCCTCAGCCCCCAATTTGTCATAGTGGGATAGACCCTAATTGCCTCTGCCTTCTTCTAGACTTCATGTCCAGCAGACTAGTGTCTTTGGCCCTGCTGACTGCATCGTGTTTCTGTTTAGTTTTGGCCTGCAGGTACTTATCTTGCTTTTGAGTATAGTGTGTCTTGTGCATTTATCATTTTTAATATTTTATCTGTTATTTCTATGTTTGTGGTGATGGTTTAGTCACTAAGTCATGTCCGATTCTTGCAACCTCATGGATGGTAGCCTGCCAGGATCCTTGTCCACGGGATTTTTCCAGGCAAGAATACTGGAGTGGGTTGCCATTTCCTTCTCCAGGGGTCTTTCCAGGAGACCCTGGATCAAACCCAGGTCTCCTGTGCTGCATGGCAGGCAGATTCTTTACTGACTGAGCTACCAGAGAAAGCCCATTTCTATGTTTGGGATGTTGACAAAAAAAGAGGAATAAACATGATTTTATGGTGTCATATTGACTAAAAGTTCTTTGAAAGAGTTTTTCATGTTTGTCCCCTATATCAGTAACTTAATTTTCTCCAGGTTATTCCCCTCAAAAGGATTTTAATTTTAGTACTGCTCTTTTAATTTCCATGAAATCTGATTTTATCATCTTTTTGATCTTAAGATGTTCTCTCTTAATAGACTGCTGTTCCTGCTTCATAGAAGCTGTTTCATCTTCTTCCACATTCCCTTCTTCATCTTTGTCTTCATCTATTTCTCCTTTTCCCCCTCCTCATGCTTGTTTCTTTTTAAAAAATTTTAGGTGAAAGGAGTTTGTTTCTGACTCTTACAGTAAATTATCTCTATAGATCTGATATTTACTTCAATCATCCAATTAGAATTCTTTATTCCTGCTTTATAATAATCTTTTCAATGGCCTCATGTTGCTTTGTTTTTCTGTTCCTTCAGCCTTAAAGAAGAAATCTTCCAGATTCGACGTTTGTCAACAGTTTGGTTATTTGGATAACCCTTGGCCCCAGTGTGGGTCCCACCAAAGCTGAATGTGCACAACTCCTGGATCAATTTCTAACATGAAGCAGGTTTTCATCTCACCTGGAAATGCTGGGCAGAGGGGATTTTTCTCTCTCCATTCCCTGATTCTTTTATACTCTTAAGGTATTTAACACATTAAAAACTACTTAAAAACCCTTTACACATTGTTTCTAGTATTCTATTCCTTGCTTTGATCTGTAAACTTTACTTTTTGTATTGTGCCTCCCAAAACAAAAATGCTCATTTCTATTCTTTCTTTATTTTCACTAATCATTTTCTAGAAGTTGATGTCTCAAATGACACATCAGGGAAAATGGACAGAAGGATAAGAATACAGCATGTTAGAACGATACAACTTACAAAGTGGCATTCATTTAATGAAGGGATGGCTGCTGAGTGTTTTGATTGGTGGAGTTCTTATGTTTTTCAATCATGGAGCAGACGGATGGAGGGGAATATGTTATTCCCCCATTTACCTTTCTGACAACAGGTGTCATTGGTTTTCAGCTGCATTCCACTGCAAGGTCCTCAGTTTTGTTTTTCATTGTAGCACCACTGGGGGAGCTACAGTTTTGAGGTTATTATTTTCACATACCATCTTTGCTAAAATTAGGGAGCTATTATCAACTTTAGTTCTTTTTTGGTATCTTTATGAATAATCTTAGAGATGAGTTGAGAGAAGCCACATCAGACATGAAGCCATTTTAAATGGAAGTCATATAGACAAATCCAAATTTCTAAAAGCAAATTCTGGTTTCTTGTTGGTGCAGCTGAAGTTTTGCTTTGTTATAAATTTTAAGGATTCTTAATTACCTGTGCACACTCAAACATCAATTCAAATTATGTATCCGCCTCCCAGAGAAGTTCTATGTGGGATAACTGTTAGAAGTAAACCTCTTAAGAAGACTTTTGAAAGACTAAATGTAGATAACTAGAAAGAGAGTTTGAAATTTGGGGATAAATTTTTCAACTATAGGCTCCATCAACAGTGGTATTTAAACTCTTTTGCAACTGGTAGACATGAAAATCTAGAAGAAAAATCAGAAATGATACTGCATAGAATGCTGGGCCAGGATCCCAGGGACCCTGATATTTCAGGTATTCATTTAGTCTTTTGTTGCTGGATCATGGTGAATTTGAAGGACTCATGAGGTAGGGATCAGGGAAATCAATGAGGAAGCAGATGGGGATCTACTCTTGGGGGCTCAGAGAAGGAGTTATTTGTCAGTATGTATGTGCTAAGTTGCTTTAGTTGTGTCCAACTCTTTGTGACCCCCATGGACTGTAGCCCACCAGGCTCCTCTGTCCATGGGATTCTCCAGGCAAGAATACTGGAGTAGGTTTCCATGCTCGTCTCCAGGGGATCTTCCCAGCCTAGGGATCATTATAGAAGTAGTTCAAATATGAACATCTAGAATGATGGTAGTGATACAATAAGCTGAACATTAGCCACCAGACCTGGATTTTAAGCACTATGTGGACAAGAACCACACTCCCTTACTACTGGGCTATCCCCAGGACCTATCTCAGTACCTTTCTTATGAGAAGGACACAATACATGTGGAATAAAGGGGTTACAAACAAATTATACACATAAAAATATACCTCACCCAAGTGAGAGTGCACAGTGATGGCAGGAATCATATTCCTATCAATAAAACAGGATTATGATCCTTGCCCTTTTTTATCTCAGAGACAACTCTGAAGAGGTACTCAGGAAAAACAATTAACTTTACTGTCCATAGGGGGAAAAATCCTGCTGAATAAATTCTGGGTGGCATTGTTGATACCAAGCCTGACACCTATGGGAACCAGTGTAGTCAAGAACAGCAATGATGATATCATGGTAATGTTGCAGTTACTAATTTACTTTTCAGCCAGAGTTAATAAGCAGGCAGTAGTCTGAAAATTATCATTTTCCTCTAGAAAATATTTCCAATGTCTCTTCAATGAACTGGAGAGTGAACCAAGGGCAGGCAAACATTCCTTTTAGGTATGGCCTCATTATGTCCAGTCCTCCACTGCTTACTCTCCACCCCCAGTGCCCCCAGTGCAAACAACACAATTAATATGCAACTTCGGGAAGCTCCCCAAGGCCCAAGCAAACACATCACCAAAGGAAATTCTTTGAATGGTTGCACGCTGGCCTTGAAGAATCAGCTTGTGTGTGCTTCTCCTCAGTGTTCCCCATGCGCTACAGTCTTCCCGGCCTGTATGGGCAATCATAGCACTTCATTGTCCAGTACCGTCATTACAATATTGTTATCATCTGAGCTGGAGTCTGACACTTTCTCTAAGACCTTTCAAATAACCCCTTTACTAGGCTTCAGCACCAAACCATTCAGGGCAAATCTCTGCTTTGTGCTTGTCAGCCTTAATAGACTGGATGTCACTTGAGCCTGTAAAAAGTGCCTGCTCCTCAGCTGTCAGTCAGTCCTGGCGGTGTCAGCCGAGAGCGTGGCTGGAGCTGGCTGGATTAGAGGGTAGTTACCATAGCTGTCAGATTACTGACAGCCTGACACCCACACTCCCAACTTCCTCTTACTGTATTTGGTTTCTATTGAGCTCTCTGAACCTTTCTTAAGGTGGATCCCTCTGTTGAAAACAGATCATAATTTGGCTGGCATCTTCAGAAGTTGGGCTCTTTTCTTCCCTGTTGTGATTTGTAGAAAGCACCCTACTTTGGGCAGCTTTTATATCTCAGTGAATATTTTTAACTCCATTTCAGCAAAAAGAGTTACCTGTCTACACTTTCCAAGTTTATGAAAATTGTGTGTGTGTGTGTGTTTCAATTTCAGCATCCTAATCATTCAAGGATATATTACTCTCACCTGAAATGTTTCTTACCCTTTCCTTATCTGCAACATTTTTAACATCCTCTTTGATGATCTCTTTACTCTGGCCCTTTGTGTCAGATAGGAAGCTTATTTTGAGTGTGTGTGTGTATGCGTGTGTGTGTGTGTTTTGGGGGGGGTGTAGGTGTATACGAACAGTTGACTTATCTATGAATGTGTGTGGATATATATTCATGCCTAATAAAAGGCAGCCAGCTAACAGTCAGGGCAGGAAGAACAAATTGGCAACTCTCCACACCATGCCTTTGTTAATATTCACCTTCAATACAGCCAATTAGTGAATGAAGTTTGTCTCTCCCTTCTGTTCCTCCCTTTCTATTTCTCAAACACTCATTATCTTTCTTCCTTATTTTTTTCCCTTCTTTATTCCCTTCCACATTTGTTAAGCGTTTACTGTCTTACAGTTCCCAAGCTGGACACCAGGCAAACAGAAACAAATGTGCCTACACCCTTGTCACAATTTCAGGGCTGTCTGCTCACATTCCTCAGGTATGTTTGAGTTTCAGAGGCTTTTATTTCCAACCAGGGAGCTGAGCTTAATTAACACTTTCATTTACTTAGGCAATAATCAAGGTTGATTTGCTTTTATTAAACCAGGCTTTGGGACCAGAAATGCAAGTTTTGCACAATCTGAAATTTGCTTACTATTCTAACGTGCTACGGAAGTGAACTTGAGCTTGCATTCAGAGCACAGCTTTTAGTAAACACACGTACATGCACTGTTAACTGCTGTGTGGTTATGGGGGAGATAAGGCACCAGCCTTCAGAAAACCTACCTGTATTACAGGAAAGTTACTTTAGTGTGTTCAAACTGTTATCTTTTCTTTAAATCAGAGACAATGATACCTATCTGCCAATCTCACAGATGCGATACTGTTCTAATGTGACTACATACGTGCGCGCGCACACACACACACTCACACACACACAAGTACTTTCCAAACTGCAAGATACCACAAGTACAAATTATAATGAGTATTACTCTATATGGTTATATAAAGGATTGAAATCTGCACTAGTTTGTTTATGTTATTAGCTTATTCTTATTTCCCTGGTCACACATATTTGATTTTTTTTTTTTTTTTGCATATAATCACAGGGTTGGAAAAAAATGCTCCCCAGTAAAAATAACAGATTGCATATTGATTAAACTTATGAACTCACACTCAAATCAGGAGCCTCCACTGTCCTCCCTGGTCCTTACTTTTAAAAGTTTTGTGACTTTTTAAGAGCATTGTTGCTTTTCAGAGAGGCTTGCAAAATGGTTCAAATTAAAATGAGTCAGTATCTACCTCAGTAGCTAGGAAATTTTGTATTTCTTATAATTCAGAAACTTAACAAAATAAAGTTCAAGTCAGAGGCTGAAAAACATGGTAAACATATTAGAAAAGGCAGGAGATGGGAGAGAAGGTACAAGAACGTTATGTTTTCAGTGCCAAAGCCAAAGACATATTTTTTCCAGTACTTCCTCACTGTTCCAAAAAAAATTTTTTTTAATAAAAAGACTCCTATATTTCACCCAATTAAATGTTGGAAAACAGCCTTTCAATTTTATTTACAACCATCCAGAAGTTTTAAATTCAACCACCTCTCCCACATTCTCGCTTTACTTGCACATACATTCTTTATTCCGGGTGCTGTGAGGTTGTCTACTCAGCGCCACAATAACCGTGGGTTCAATTATTCAACTAATTTGGTGAAAAACATCACATCTAACAAATAATAAGTGGGTTGTGAAAATGTTTCATTTGCAAGCCTGGCCACATTTCTGCTGAACTTACTGGGCAAGGATTCTACTCTACGTCAGCAGTTTAAATGCTTTTTAAAACCCAATTCCTTTCTGAGCCCTACTCATGAATGAAGGTTTGCAGTCTGCAAGGTAACTATCATAGGTAAGGGATTCATCTGTGGTCCCAGGACTGAGAAAGATAACTAACTGATGGAGACATAGAACCCCCCGGATAGCTTGGCACCATAATGAGTGGAGGTGATAGATTGGCCACCTTTTGGTAAAAGCTGCCATCTTATTTTAACCATAAAGTAGTAAGAGAGCTCTTCACACCTCCTTTTCCTGCTCTTCTACAGCCTAAATTCCGAAGTGTAAACCTCTCAAGACCATACCTATGGACAACGCAGGCACTGTAAGCCCAGTGTCTTCTATTACAGACTTTGATGTAGGCAGGGATTCCAAGTTCACGTCGTGACTCTATCATTCACTCCCTATGTCACCTTGAACTTCAGTCTCCGCATCTGTGAAAGAAAACTATACTTATAATACAAAGGGGCTTAAATAAGATAGTTTATGTAAATCTGGTCTAGAAACTAGCACAAAGTGAGTGCCTAATAAATGGTTGCTATTATTATCATTATTATTACTGCTATTTGGAGTCTCATTCTGATATAGGCTCTGAGTTACCTAACACTTTTGTGTAAAGTTGAAGAAACCTTTAAGATATTAGTCTTCTTCCTAGCTATCCCTATGCAATGCATTCCTATCTGTGCTTTCATTCATCTTGCATTTATTGATTGATTCATTCATTTAATAAATATTTAATGTCTGCTCTACGCCAGGTACTAGGCCAAATGAAGAGTTGCAAAGACGAACATCACTTACCCTCCAGGGATTCCTGGTCAAGTGGAGTAGACGGATATGTTAACATTCATAGAGATGTAATTAGAGTTATAACAGAAATCTGAAAATGTGACGCTGGGAGCACTTAGGATGTAGCATTTTTTTCTGCTAGAAATGTCAGAAAAGGCTTCCTAGAAAAGGAGACCCTCAAGGTGAGTCAGAATTACATTATACACACACGTGAAGACTTATACCCAGACTTGTGACTGGAGCAGGAGGGCAGCGGGGAACCGCAGCCCATGGTGCTGTGGTGGAGAGAGCAGGCAGGTCCAGAAAGTGGGGCTGCCATCCATCAGGCTTCCCTCAAAATTTAGGGATTCATTGTAGGTTTTGAGTAAGGGAAAGACAGGATCAGATTTTCCTTCTAGAAAGACTGCCCCAAATGCAGGTGAAGGGTGCATTTCTTCCAAAAATTACCCCAGCAGGGAGATAACAAAGACCAGAGACAGGGAAAATGGAGTGGAGGGAGTAACTCCTGAGATTTGAAGGAGGAGGACACAGTCAGGTTTCCTGAGAGCCAGGCTTGGGGGCCTAAGAGAAGCAGCAGTCGGTCCACAGTAGTTTCAGAGCTCTGACTCAGGTGACCCAAGTGAAGAGTGGAGCCGCCACTGAGATGGCTAACACAAAGGAGGACCTCGTTTAGAGGGGGAACCCAGGATAGGGAGGGCTTGGGTACAGAAGAGGTGAGTTTATAGTTTGGAGCAAGTTAAACTGAAATGCCCACAGGACATCCAGTGAAAGTGTCTGGTAAACATGTGACTAGGTCTGAGCTCTGAAAGGAATTTTGGGCATCTTTAAAGCGGGTTTGGTGGTTGAAGCCATAGGTGTAGATAAAACTGCCTAGGATTGGGAGCTGTGGAGGACACAAGATAAAGATTAAGGGTGGGACTTCTTGAGACTCTAGTGTTAGGGACTATACAAGGAAGAAGGGCCTGGGCTGAGCCCATGGAGTTGGGCAAACAGAGAGAGTGCTGGAAAAGCTGGGTGACGGTGAGGAGGGTATTTAAAGATGATGGCTGGAGGTGTGACAATGTTTATTTCTGAGAAAAGTTTGGGACGCTGAGGATCTTTCAGGGTGAAGATTACCAGCAAAGTCGGTGAGAGGAAGTTCCATTACTTCTGGGGGACAAGAGAATGTGAGGTAGAGAGGTCAGAGAACAGAAGAGGCTGTTATAAGCTTATGGGGGTAGAGTGAGAAGGACTTGCTGAGAGTGAGAGGTGGAAGATTACGAGGTTATCAGATTCCTGCTTTAGGGTTAAAGTCACACCTCTTTGCATAGAGCTTTATTTTTCTTACCACATCCTTCACTCTGGCTTGTAAATCTTCAAACTTGTTCCTTTAACCCTCTTAGATACTCAGTTTAAAAATGTGTAATGAACTGAAAGAATTAGCATTTGTCATCTTCAAGGATCCCAGGTGGCTCAAAAAAGTCCTGAATAGCTTCAGTTACATATTTTTGTTCTGAAACCTCTCCTTTCAAACTGATTGCATCACTGCCTCCCGGAAAACCCGACAGGTATGATACTCCCCTTGCCTAACCCTGCTTTCTTCCTCGCAGCAGGCAGGAGTGACGAGCTGCCTGGAAACGGCAGCTGAGGCACCCAGAGACCCGGTGTCTTTGAACAGCATCCAGTGCTTCCTTCCCCAAACTGCACCAGCGCCTGCCTGGGCTGAGCAGCAAGACAGAGACATCTGTGATATCTGATGACAATCATCTCTGATGAGACTGTCACTACACAGCACAGGCAAGCCGGGGCCACAGCTAATTAGCTATGTGAGGCCAGCACTCTGTTTACTGAAACTGTACTAACAAGTTGCAGCTTTTCCAACACAGAACAGCCATCGCACAAATACCAGCCAGGAACCCTCACTCCAACGTTTAGAGACAGAGCTGCTACTTCCTAGCTATATTAAAATCATGCAACATTAACATCTCTGTGCAAAGAGCCACTTTCAGTCCATGTTCCCACCTTCTGTAAACTGTCACTTCAAGACATAGTAGTAGAATATGTTGCTTTATAGAATTCGATATTATTCTAAGTGGGATTGTACTTTAAAATGAACATCTCATTCTCTCTCTCTCTTTTTTAAAGCAGTTCTTGGGCTGTATCAGAGAACTGGCCAAGTCTGAAAAATGTGCTAAGATTGACCTTCTCATTTGAGCTAAAAGGATGAAAGGAGCAAATGAAAACTAAAAGCTTAATGGAATTAAGAACACAGCTCTATCTCATCCCGTTGGTGTTTGATAGTTTCGATCTCTTCATAAACATAATGTACTTAAAGACAGATTTCTAATTCTTCTATAGAGCCACTAGGGCTGGAAGTATTTTCAATTTTTTTTCCTAAGCTTTTTTCAACATAAGGGAAATTTCCCATATAAATTTTCACCCACACACAAGGAGAGTTTCTCTCATAACATTAAAAAATTATATGCTATTTTTGTAGCTTTCATTTCCTTTAGAAACAAATGTATCTAACGTTTGTATGGCTGAGTCCCTTTGCTGCCCACCTGAAACTATCACAGTATTGTTAACTGGCTGTACTCTAAAGCAATAAAAAGTTTTTTTTAAAAAGAAAGTGGGGGGGGAAGATGCTGATACATCTCTGATAATTATTATTATTTGAGAATAATCTCAAAATACTTTTTTATCTTGTATAAAACCTGGAAAACTTGAGAAAACTGGAGTATTTTGCAAAGTAAATGAAAATCAGCAAGATAATTCTTTAGATTACTTCTGTCAGAAGCCCAAATCCTTATAAGTGGACCAATTTTTTCATGTGACAAATTACTCTTTACGGTCCCCAATTTTAGGCCAAAGCAAGACAAGTGTTTTGCTGAATTCCTACTCTCCTTCTCTTAGTCAAAACAGTTTATTCGGAGATTTTCAGAAAATAGAATTTCAGAATAGCTCTAAAAACCTGCACATTGTCATATAAGTGAATGACTGTTCACAGGCTCTAACACTTGAAATTGATAAATATTTTTATTCATTTCCAATGAAAACTATGGATTATATATCTTGAAAATATGTATAAAGTTCTGAGCACTGCCGTATAAAATTCAATCTACTGGGGATAAAACATTTTTAATAAAGCCTATTTACTAATGGATGCAGTATTTAATTCTGGTGCTATTTAAAATTAATTCGTTTACACTTATCAAAAGCACAATTCAGAATGTGTCTAAGTCTCCATATTTAGAAATTTTAAAAATGTCTTAGGCATGTTCATTTATTTTGTTTATGTCCATAATTTAAAACAAGCAACTTTTTCTCTTAATAGACGTGTTTCGGGTTTTGGTTTTTTTTCAAACTTTAAACAAAATTTCCTCTCCAGGTGGAAAGTTGATTACCAATCTTTGGTCTGGAGGTAAATTTTACAGCTGTTTTAAACCCATGAAAGTGGGTCTTATATTAGAAGTGCTGACACAACCTTATCCACAATGTATCGACATGGACTATACCACTGTAATAAGCAGTTATTATGTATGTGTAAAAATAATGAGAGGCCATGTCTGAAGAGAGTTAATGTAAAATGCTAAGCAATTATAGTTGGTTACACAGTATAGGTTAATATTCCTTCATATAGCTGCACTTTTTTCTTCTTTTGTCCTCCAGAACTCCTAATGAAAATTTTGAGACCTGACTGTAATGATAAGCAGCCATTCACACGTCCTTTGTGTCAAGGCTGTTGCATTAATGCTTCCCTTCATATAACATTTTGCATAGCCTAAAGCATCTATTAAAATCCTTTGTAAAATTCATGAAACAAAAGTGGTGGGTTGAGTCTAGGGGGAGAGAAAGTAAGCTGCTTATTAGCAAAAAGTCAAAAACACAGGGCCAATTACAGATCCGAACAAGCAGGGCTAAGGACCAGCGCGGGGAGTAATTCTTTCTTCAGCCCAATGGGCTCAAGCGAGGGGCAGGTTGGGTGAAAATACAGCAACAGTCAGAGCAGTAATTAAACGGAGATGTTTGCAGTTAGAAACAGCTCTATAACGGCGGAAGGAAATGCTCAACCGACACCATTGTCTGGCCTCACAAAGATGCTAAATTGGAAGGATTTAGGGTTGCTCCCTAAAGAAGAAACTGGGGGTAGTGAAGAGGAGCAGGGGCTCAGGAGATATGTAAAGAATCTGTTTGGTATTTCAAATGTTATAAATTAGATTTTTAAAAAGAGAGAGAGAGAAAGAGGCTTCCTACCAACCCAGCAACATAAAACTGAATAAACCACAATAAGATCACCCTTTTTCTGTTATAAACTTGGCATTAAGCCTGTCATGTTCAATGACAGCCCACTAGGCCTCATGCTTTACCCTTTGGAATTTGAAAGATTGGCAGGTGTCATGATTTCCTTAACATAAAAGACCTTGCAGATAATGTTCACCATGCACATTTATACTTCCATAACTCCACTTTCCGCATTTCAGAATCATCGGGTGAGCTTTTCACGCAGACTTGTGGTGCAGGGGCTGCCCAGAAGTATATCTGGCCTGAGGACAGAGTTTGCTGCCAAAGGAGCTTGCGGTCGAGGCCGTACTTTTATGATTCGCCTTAGCAGTCTAAACATGCCCCATTTACAATAATGAGCTGCTTTGTAGAAAGCGGCTCCCTAAGAGCACTGTTACTTTTCTCTGCAGTGTTGAATGTAACCAGAATGGCTCTTGTCTGACTTAAGACTAGAAACAGGGTCACATTTAAACAATAACTCCCTTTCTATAACTGCCCACCCCACCCAGATCCTTCCAATAACTCTAAGAGGGGGTGGAAATCAACATCCAGGGAAAAACAAACCTCTGTTGAAGGGTAAGAGTTCCATTTCAACTTGCATCACTAATGGCACCTGTTTGTTACCACCCAATGTCACTTTAAAAAATAAACAAATGAGTCTTTTCAGAGGAATCAGTGGCCAGAATGGGAATCTGATGTTGTTTCTCCAACCCAAAGAGGGAGAATTAGTAGTTGGCTAGGCACTATTTAACAAAATAGATGCATGTAAGAAATTCAATAAAACTGTCCCCAAGTATTTTAAATTTTCTATTATAGAAAAAAATTTGAATATATAAAAAGAGACGAAGTAATATAATAACCCCGATGTTCTTAATATCCTGCTTCAACAAATATCATCTCATGTTCATGGCCAGTCTGGTTTCATCTAAACTCCCTCTCATTCCCCTCCTAGAAGAATTTGGAAGCAAACCCTAGGTATCATTTCCTTTGTCACATTTGCAAACATTTCAGGAGGTATCTCTAAAGGATAAGACTTCTTTGGCACCTTTGTGACAGGTGAGGGAAATATGTTGAGCCTTGGATCCTGTAAGATTGTTATGGGCATTTTCCCCTCATGAGCTGCATTTCTCAAAATCATACCATTCTACTACATGCTTAAAGTACAAAGACAAATTCAAGAGCATAGCTAGTCTACGATTTGTTTCAGAGGAGAATTTTTCTCACTTATTTCAAGAATTTAGGTAGCTGAACTTTTCTTCTGGGAGTCACGTCATCTTCTATCTCTGGAGTATTAAATGAAAAAGCATGTTTGGCAAAATACCTCAGAATTCTCTAAACTATAATCTCCCTATAGTTTCACTAACATGTTAACTAACCTACCTAGACCACTTTTGACATTCAAATATAATTACATATTTCAGGGTATCGATCTTTGTAGAAATTGGTTCCACAAAAAGTTTGACTCAAAAGTATGTGTTAACAACTTACTAGGTACCAAGATTCACATTAGGTACAAAAAGAAAAAAAAAAAAAAAAAAAAGGCCAAGCAGGGAACACAAAACACAAAATTGATTCATTGCTCCCTCACTGACCTCCAAACGTTGTTGACCTCTTACAGGGATTATACTCTTCAGTCGCCTTTTACGTTGGTAAATGTTTCTACATAAGAAAGTCTTTGGTATGAATGATAAAAATTTGCCTTTTCCAACTCTCATATCACTGTTGTTTCCTTAACTGCCCCCAAAGATAACTCTGCTACTCAGATGTAAACCTTGATGGACTACTCATTGTAGAGAAGAGTACAGAAGCCTGGAAACAGAAACACTCACTTATGAATAGACTGTAAACAAACCAAAGTGAATTATGGTATTTGTTAAAACTTCTACATAGATTCCTTTTTTAAAAGAAAAACATTTTTTAATCTTTAGTTTCTTACATTTATATTATCAATAATTAGCAAAAAAAGTGCACAGTTTTTAAATGGCAACATTTTTCTCTCTAATTTTCTTAGAAAGACACAGGGGGTTAGACTTGGTTATGTGACTTGGCAAGATGCTGTAATTTTTACAGGGCTGTAAGACAGTCATCTATTTAAAAAGTTTTGTTGTAATGTATAAAATAATATCTGTAACATAAATTTGAACTAAATTCATACTATTAAAATAACCATCCAATTCAAAACCTATACCACCATCAACGCCTTGGACACTCTTGGACATCCCTACCTCACCTCCTGAGGTGACCTCTATCCCGAACCTGGATTTTATACCATTTCATAGGTTTTTAAGAGTATAATTTTGCTATGCAATTATGAAAGTGAAAGTCACTCAGTCGTGTCCTACTCTTTGTGACCCCATGGACTATACAGTCCATGGAATTCTCCAGGCCAGAATATTGGAGTGGGTAGCCATTCCCTTCTCCAGGGGATCTTCCCAACCCAGGGTTCAAACCCAGGTCTCCCACGTATCACTACAATTGTTTAGCTTTGCTTACTGGGGGCTTTATAAAATGTTATCATATCATATGCAGTCTTTAAAAACTTTCTTTTCTCACTCAACATTTTATCTCAAAGATTCATTCATAATGTATGTGCCTGAATATCATTTCTATTACCCTACTGAATAATACTCCATTGTGTGAATATAACACAATTATTTATCCATTCTCTTGTCAATGGCTACTGAGTGGTTTCAAGTATTTTTATTTGTTCATTTGCTATTATTAGAGATAATGCTGCTACAAACACTCTTGTGCTTATCTCCTGGTGCACATATGTAAGAATTTTTCCAATACTGATTATTTTTTCCTTCTAAATATACCAAGAGTGGTAGTGGGGGGATGTTCTACTTCTGCTAATAAAGCCCTATTAGTTCCATTAATTAAATCAATTTCAAGTAAAATACATATATACATATATATATATATATATTTCTTATAGTTTTATGCATGTGGGACAATGGGATGATGAGTCAACAGCAGGAAGACTTTGCATGGACTGCGTCATGAAACCCTTAAACCAAGATAGATATGTCAGAAGTTTCTGAACTGCAGGATCCAAAAGCCTGCTAAAGGCAGCCATGCTGGTAGTAGCTTAGTTCCGTTTGCTAAAAGTGGTTAAAAGGAAGATATCATGAAAGGAAACAAAGTCACTCCAACCAAATAAATGTGGGAGCTTCATTTAGGTTACTCTTTTTTTTTTTTTTCCAAGAGAACACCATAAACAAAACAAAAGGGGAAAAACCCATATGGCTTCTATCTCTGGAATATTAAATGAAAGAGCATGTTTGGTAAAATACCTCAGAATTTTCTAAACTATTATCTCCCTATAGTTTCACTAACATGTTAACCTACTTAGAGCAATTAGTGCTTCATTAGTAAGGCTAACTAACTGTTGCCGGGCCCTGTAATGATTTGCCAGGCTTTCCAGATACAAGTGCATAATCAATGTTTTCCAATTACTTCTATAGTGCAACCACTATTTCAAATAAACTAGATAATAATACAAACCCATTACTGGAGCTGCAGTAGCAGAGGCATTTAATTGCAAGGCAGTTCTTCTCAGCTTTTAAAATTTTTCACACTAATGAAGTGTCATACAAAAAAGTTGTATTGATTTTTCCACCACATGGCTTCAACCACAAATATGTAATTATCCCTTTTATATCTAGCTGGGGGATTAAAATAATCTATAGTATATAGCCTTTACTTATCCCTGATGGGTTTAGTAGTACTTTTACCCTTTTCAAAATATGCAGCTCTTTGATGAATGAACTTTAGGCAAAATGTTGCTTTATCTGTTTCAAATCTTTGCTTTTTAAAGTCAGTTTGTGTGCAGGCATTAAAGTCCGAAATCTCCAGCTTCCCAAACCTCCTAAAGAACACTTTTGATATAATTGAATTTGCTGAGAGCATCACAGATATTTTTTGCCACTAAATAAATCAACAAGAGTATGCAGTATTACACACTAGCAATACCTACGTTTGTATTTCACTATAGTTACATTTTTTATTCATAGCTAACATTTTATTAACCATGTTATAAATTTTACACAAATAAAGTGATCCCGGCATTAATTGGAGCCAATTCTTTCTCAGATTTTTAGGGGAAAAAATAGGAATTGATGTTAAATTTCTTATATTTCTCATTACTGGTTGGTCAATAAATGAGGAAAAAACTGCTTTCTTTACAAAAAGATAAAGTCATTGTAAGTGCAAAATGATTTTTTCAGAGATTCAGAATTAATACTGGGAGCACAGGGCTTTAAAACAATTAGTCTGCCCTTCTTGATTTTTTTACACATAAATTGGCTCCTTTCAACATTTTTGCTGAGAATTCTTTTGGTTACATATTAACATTATTTCAATTATGGTCAGTGTAAAAATAGATTCAAAGGGGTTAAAAAACACAGCTTAAATGTCCACAAGACCTTGTTCTTAACATTCATATGTCAAAAACTGTATCTCCCTATAGTTTCAGTAACATGTTAACCTACTTACCACCCTGAGTTTTCCCAGACACAAGGATTTTCGAGATTTCCTGCCTTTCTGTGTTTTGTGGTTTAAGGAGACATTCACGGTCAAATTAATATACCATATTTCAGAGTCTGAAAATTCTGTCAAGGTGATCGTGGATATTTTAAAAATGTTATAAGTCAACACTGGAAAATCTTGAAGCAAAAATTTAGTGGCACAGAGATATAAATTTAATTTTTTGTCTGACATTTTAAACCTAGGTATTTCATGTTAACTTTACAATTTTTCCAAGAAGAACGTTTATGGACAAAGAACTGTCAAAAAAGAATTGCTTCCTAACAAGAAGGGCAGGCTGAAGATAAAATACCCAAAGTTACTATGTGTATGTAGATTTCCATATCTATCACAGCATCTTAATCTTTTTTAAAAAAAAACACCATTTAATCAAAAATATCTTTTATCATTCCATTTTATATATTATTCTATACTATCAAATTGTGAGACAAGCAAAATGTCAACAAATATATTTTTAAAATAAACAAAACTAGTGAATTTAAAGGCTAGCTATGTACAATACTTGGATCTAACATCCATTTAAAATATTCTTCATGGTAGAGATATTTGTAGATAAAGGATAAAAAGGTAAATGAAAAAATTGATAAAGTAGGGCGGTTTACTAAGGAGAGCTGCAGTTTATTTTTAAATTAATTCAAACAAAACGTTTTAATATTGATTTCTAAAAAAACATGCCCTTGAGATTTATTTCACACAATTCTTCCTATACGTAGAATTAGTTTCTCTGGCCTTCTGGGGTTTGCATTTCTTATATTTTAAAACATTGATCTACTTGTCTTTAGGGATTCAGAGGAGCAGTGGTCGTGCCCATGCTAAAACTGGCTGGGAGGTGAGATGCTCCTAACGTAAAGCACAATATTTTTCCCAGCTCTTATTTCCACATGCTGTATACAGTACATGAGAAGCCTCATGTGGTAGTAAAGTGTGAGAAATATGACTGCATTAAAAACAGATCATCATCAAGAATTGTGAGAAAGATAAAAAGTGAAATTTTTGTCAAGTGGGAGATGGGCTCCACACTCTGGATTTCAACTCCCAAGTCCACGTGTGGCTGGTAGTAGTGTGTGTTTCTAAGATACTGAACGCCATTCCCTTGACCGTTGACATGAAGCGATCAGAGTCATATTTATGGATGAAACTCTCAGCCCCCATCCAGCTGCACTGAGTGTGCACCATACAGCTGTCAGCCGAGCTGGGCACCAAAACGCTGAGCACTGGTGACATTTTCCTCTCATAATTTATGAAAACAAAAGAACTCAAAGTTTGTAGGACACCAGAGTAATTTTAAAATAGTCTCCATGAAGGCTATATTGTGGTCCGTTAAATAAGCACTTTTCTGGCTTATGGTTTTTAGTAGAATCAATTGCAAACCAAATTAGAACCATAAACACGGCAGTTATTTCAAGGATCCTAGTCCTGACTAAGGGTTACAAGTCTGACAAGCTATTTGGGGACGTAGTTAATTACCATAACACTAGAGCATAAATCTTTTCATCATGTGTGATGGTCTCACCTGTACATGATTTCATAGGTGTTTTATAAGTTTAAAACCCTAAAAAGCCACCTAATTACTTTACGTCTTCGAGAGCTTTAACATCGTTTGGTAGCTAGAAGATGCAATATTATTTAAAACCAAAAACATAATTAAGCAAAGAGCAAAATAATCTGAGTCTCTAGTGACAATTGTTATATTAGATTTGATTGAATTAATGAGTCAGTAATGACCTTGAACTGTAATTTAGGAGGGGGATTCCTCAGTAAGAAGGACAAATTACTCCTGGATGAAGAGTAGCAAACTTCATAACACTGTGAGATTTTTCATATGTATATATATATATATATAAAGCAGGATGTGTGACATAATGCAAATGCATGCATCTTCAAACCGAGTAGCCTTTGTACTCAAGTTGTTAAAGTATGAACTTAACTTAAAAAAGATCTAACAGGAACTCTATCAATTGTTTGGGTTTTTGGGGGGCAGTTGTTTGTTTTTATTTTGTTTTGTGGTGGGGAGATGGAGGAGGAGAGGAATGAAGATTGGAGAGAAAGCGTCACTGAACACAAGTGAGAAAGAGATATAATTTTCATAATCCCATTCTAGTCTACCTATGGTACCCATGGATCTACTTATGAAATAGATTGCGGATTATAACTAGACAAGGACAAAATCACACCAAATAGGAGTGTACAATCTATATATACATAAAACCATATATTACTAAAATTAATTTCATCTTAATATCTTCTTTTCCAAACAGGAAGTGATTTATATTTTCATTTTACTACAAGGAAGCTAAGGTAGAAGAAATACAGCAAAAAATTCTAAAAGGAATTATTCAAACATAGTAGAATTCCTAAAAACGACTTTGATGTGCTTAAGGGCATGTGTACAGTTGACCTTTGAACAACCTAGATCTGAACTGAGAGGGTCACTTACATGTGGATTTTTTTTTCAATAAATACAGACCACAGTGTTACGGGATCCACAGATGCTGAGTCTCAGAGAGTTGGGCAGACTATGAAGCTGTTCACCATTTTTCCCAGAGTAGTGGGGAGGTGGGTGAGCGGTGACGGTGCTGGAACCCCTAACTCCCACATTGTTCAAGGATCAATTGTATTGATATATTTAAAGCTAGGATAGCTTACCCAGGAAAAGCCTGAAGCCCTGTGCAAGCAGAAAGGCAGGAAGAAAAGGTTGTCTTGCATCACGTATATGGAAACTGGCACTAGAATCTCAATTTGAGGGAAACAGGCCTTCCTACTCTCTGACAGGTGGCCCCTGAAAACACTGGGATGATTCCTCCTAGGGTACAAGTTCAGAAAGAATGCCCAGAACCACCTCTCCTCCCCCACGCTGGCATCCCTGATAGGAAGGCATGCAGGCCTCAGGTCCCCACACTCTGAGCCCAAGGCCACATTTTTCATACCCTCCCCCCAATTCCCCACCTGGATGAAGGTGCAGTGATGAAGTACCACCTTTGGACCCGAGTGTGAGCAACTCTGGTCCTTGCACCTGAGACACGACCCCATCAGGACCTCCAGTCCCTGTATGACGCTTCACAAACTCTGACTCTTGAAAGTCAGTGTTTAGGAGGGATCACCTCTCACAGAAAAAACTGAGAGTAGGGATAATTTAAAGCAGCGACATCTTTGACCTGAAGGCCTTGGACCTCTGGAACTGGTTTCTTTTTCGTCTCAACCAAGGTTTATGTCAGCTTCCTTATCTGTGTAATGAGCCTCATAGAGATGATCTGAGGACTGAGATAATACTTTGTAAAGCACGGATCACAGTGGCTGGTACATAGCCCTTAATAAGTAGTAGCTACTACTACTATTATTATTACTTTTATTGTTCATTGCCCAAGGTATCAGTGTCCCTGTGAGCGTACATATGTTTGCGTTTGTCTATGTGTATGTGATCATATATACATGTACATATGTGTATGTGTGCATATATAAGCATATATGTGTATGCCCTTATATTTTCTTCTGTATCCAAAATGTGTGTGCTTATTATCCAAAGAAGGGTAAGAAGGAAAGAAGTGGGTTTAAAAACTGAAGAGAGAGAGAAGGAAGGAGGAGGAGAGAGTAGAGAAGAAGGAAGGTAAGAAAGAAAAAGAAAAAAATGTACAAAGTCCTGGGACCTGACCTCCTCCATGCAGTGGGCATTCTTTCAACCCTTCTCCTTCACCCACTCCAACTGCAGCACCCGCACAATCGGTTGGTGAGATCCCATCCAATTTATGCTGTCAGTTCGTTTCTCAGATCCCCTCCCCCTTATTTGTATCTCCCTGTGAAGAAGCCAGAGGAACAATGTTGCAGGGGGGTTGAGATGAAGCCTGTCAGATAGCATCAGAGCTGAAAATTACAGCTGATTAAAGGAATAAAAAACCTCCAGGATCATTTGGTATTCTCAAAATTGACACGTTAAGGTGCTACCCCTTTAAATATCTGCTTGGTCTCTCAGCTCTGAGCTTTTTCCTGGAACGGTGTTTATAACCCTGAGAAACAGAAAGGAGTCAACTCACAACCTTTTATGAAGCTTTAAAAGCTTTGTTTTCCCTCTCCAGTGTTTTTTAATCTTAAAAACAAAAACACCAGGAAATTTGCGTTTGAGCATAAACAGCACATTTTCCTAACGAAAGTAAAGCTCCAAAAGCCTCAGAAGCGGGTGGACTCGGAATACTGCACTGCAGTTCATTTTCCAGGAGGTTAAAAAGCTGCAAAGCCCCGTTTCCCTTTCTAAAGGAGCATAGGAAACGATCTCCTTCACAGTGGAAATAAAAATGTGAGTTCGGTACTTACCGACGGTCACACTAATATAATGCCCTCTAAAAAGCCGGTGATAACCATATTCACAGCCATTAAACTTCAGAGATGCGGTGGAAGCAACGCAGTAACGTCGGCCTTATGGAGACTAGTGTTGCACTGCCTCCAATCTTCTTACTTCTTACTGTGTTTTCTGTTTGCTGCTCTTTATGGGAGCCCACGTTTTATTTTTTTTTATGGATGTTAAAACATTTATAACTGTACAAGGTCAGTGCAGAGAGGCTTGCATCGAAACTGAGACTGCACAAGTAGCCACAAGGGATGGATTAAGCCTAGAAGTTTGAGTGAACATCGCAAACGGGTAGATGCCCTTTCAGGATGCGTCTATCAGAATGGTAGTCTGGAAGAGATGCGCCAACAAACAGGAATGGTGTCCTAAGATCAACTTGTGTGCGAGGCCAGGGTAGTGGGAGAAGTTCCCAGGGCCTTTCCTGGTGCCCTAGGGTGGGTTTCCATTCCTCTTTCTAGTTGTTTCTACTCCCGAGAGCACCACCCACCCCACCCTCCTCCCCATTTCCTCACAACTTATTCTAAGCTCCCCCTTCCCTGCCCTTCACAGATGGTATTTGTCTCCTCCTCTGGGTCCTCTCCTCCGGGTCCTCTGACTTCCCTGGTGGCTCAGACGGTAAACCGTCTGTCTACGATGCGGGAGATCCGGATTTGATCCCTGGGTTGGGAAGATCCCTTGGAGAAGGAAATGGCAATCCACTCCAGTACTGTTGCCTGGAAAATCCCATGGACAGAGGAGCCTGGTAGGCTACAGTCCATGGGGTCGCAAAGAGTCGGACACGACTGAGCGACTTCACGTTCTGGGTCCTCTAGGATCCAGAGGAGCTACTCATCTCAAACACATATGAACCTTTTACTTAAAGACATCTACTCCGAGTCTCCTATAGCTTGGTACATATTAGGTAGTTAAAAGATTTATCATTAAAAGATAAGGATCTTGTTTGCATTTTTTTCTTCAAATATCAGAGAATCAATTTATAAGCTGACTGAAAAAGGTTATCTCTAGTTAGCCTTCGACCAATATTCCAGGATGTAGGGCTCAGCTCTTGCAGGATAAGTCTCTCAAAGAAAATAAACCAATCCAGTAAGTTAACTAACAGAGTTGTTTGAAACCATGAGTTGTAGTAAGCTGATTAGAAGAAAGGCGAGCACCCCTGTTTAATATGCCACATACCAGGAGCCAATGCATGTGAAAAAGGCTTTTAGGAAAAGCAAAAGTTTCTCTTCCTGCTTACTAGCCAAGAAGCCATGGACAATTCACTTTACTTCTCAGATCCTTAGTTTTCTTCTCTATAAATTGAGAATAAGCCTACCTGCCCTGTCTGCCCAACTGTACAGCATTATGCAAATATTAGATTTTATTCTAGTTATCCCAAGTTTAAAAAAAAAAAAACAAAAAACTTCTAGAAAGTCTACTGGTCCAACAAGCAAAGACCAGCACTCTAGTATCTGCTTTCTCACTGATTGAGTTAACCTTTCTGTCTCCATTTCTATGTAAAATGGCATAATATGCCAGTCCTACTGCTTTATAGAAGACAGAATAAAGTATTATTGATGAAAATGCTTTAAAAAATGCCAAATGCCATACAAATGCACAGTATTATTATACCTATTTTGCAGTAGAAGCCCTTCATAAAAATTTTCTCCTGGTGTCTGAATCTGATACCTATAGGCACTGTTCTCTTTAAAATCTGGTATTTCAACCAAATAAACACATGAACATTTAACAATTTTCTAGTGATACATTTGAAATCTCAGAATATCAAGTTAACCATTCACAATTTTCTCTTTTCAAAGTGGCATATCCTTTGGCTGTCTTTCTTCTATGACTAGTCACAGACTTCAAGGCAATGTCTAAGACCATGCCAACTATTCATTGAAAAATCAAGAGGTACAGAGACAATGAGCTTGACTGATCATGGTTACTAATCTATTCAGTGAATGAATTGGTCCAAAGACCAGTCCTTTCATGGGAAATAGAAATGTGTGGCCCCTGAGAGGTCCCTGAGATTGCAGAAACGCTCCTGCTCTCGAGGAGGGAGTCTAGCTGGACAGAGAGACACACACACAAAGGAGAAATTAAATACCCCTGCCATGCATGCAAGACTGACCTGCTGGAAGTTTTTTTTTTTTTTTTTTACTACAAACTGCTTTCAGAAGGATAAATTTGCTTCAGCACCCATGATAATTATTGGCAGTATTCCTAAATCCTCAAACTTTTACCTGTTGCATCAGAAGATACATATGGGATTGAGGATAATAATTTATGCCCAGCTTTTTTCCTCCTTTGACTTTAGTTTTGATATCACATCATGATTCAAAGCTTGGTGCACCATAAATTTTCTCCAAATGTGTAGTAATTCCTAGGTGCAGTCCAAAGTTATGATTCATTTATACTGGAGTGACAGCATAATACCTAGGTGTCAGAATCCATTAAAACTGTTCAATGTCTTCTGTTTATTTTTAGAACCAATTGAGACTTAACTGATGGTGAAAAATATACAGTCAAGTGTGTTTACTTCACCTTTACAAAGAATCTGTTATAGTCCCAATTAATTTGTTATTCCTGTCACAACAGGTACTGGATACTTCAAAACTGTCATTACTGGTTCTGCCTTTTTTTCCTAAGGGCTTGTGTTTATTTTTAACCCATTCAGAGGTATCTGCCTATTATGAGCTAAGGATTTCTGTGTGTGTGTGTGTGTGTGTGAGAGAGAGAGAGAGAGAGAGAAAGAGACAGCCTATCTCAGAACAACATAACCTGACACAGATTCTGCCCTAGAAATCCTTTTCTTACTGCCCAAGCAAGATGTTCTCCTCTATACTAACTTTAAAGATTTCTCTTAGAGGATATAGAGAACCAGTCCTGGTATGCTAGACAAGATACAACAATGAAATCTGAAACGTTCTAAATATGATAGTCATTGCCATTGAGATTTCTTTTTGCATAATAACTATCATCATTTATCATTCATTTCTGAACATTTGACAGATGTGGTTTCTGATGGGAAAGTCTACAATGCATGGAAAGAGTGTCTCTGAGCTCTTTCAGGCAAAAGCCAAGGCCTTCTCATTACTCTTTGAGGGAACAAATTCATGTTTGTAAGGAATTATTTTTCTGTAATCTGAAATATAAAGCATACAAAAGGGGTTTCACAAGCATAAGTGTTATCAGAAATAGTACTCACAAGACAATTTTTATTGCAAAAATTTCTATTTGTACTCAAGCCAAAATGACAAAACAACTAAATTTAGATCTGAGTGTGTGAGATAACCACCCACCTCTTCCCTGTTACTGCTCCAGGAAGTTGATGGAGTACTGACATAACCAAAATGCACTGATCAGAATTGTCTATGATCACTCCTTGGCATGGGGCATACCCAAGGATGTTGTGAGGCTTATGAGTGGGCACTCAAGAGTCAGATTTCCTTGGCTTAAGCCTCAGTTCAACTCCTGCCTTTGACTTGAACTCACTTAGCAATGTGTCCTTGAATAGACTACTTAATCTATGTAAAGTCACAGATGTTTCTTCAAAAACAGGACTGATAATACTTCCGAACTCCTAAGAATTTAGTGAGAGTATAATATATTGGAAGTACTTAGCACAATTCCAGGCACGTGATTAGTTTATCACATCTTTTGGTTTCCAATGTAATTATTAGTAAAAAGACTTACTGGGGAAAGTACAAGATCTAGGTAACCCAATCATGGGTATCAGAGCTCATTAGTTGTTTAGAGCCCTCAGGGAATTTGGCCTAACAAGAGGATTTGTTCTACAAGAATGAGGGGGAATGTTAGCAGTGCTTCCATATCTTCATTTCTTAGTATATTTGATATTTATAATTATAATTATTATTGTATTGTTTGCATGTATCAATATACAACACATTATACTGTATTAGAATTATTTATAAATATGCCTGGTTTCCTCACTTAAACTCTCTGAGAAGAGAAAAAGTTCTGAGTACTTGATAATAAGTTTAAGATTTAAAAAAATACTGTTTAAATATCTAAATGAATTAGAACTGACCTAATGGTATGACAAATATGAGACTGTACTTTTGAGCTGAGCTTTTGGTTTGCTGTAAAGAAAGAGGGTATAAATATAATAAATATTTCTAACACAGCTCTTCTAATCAAGAGTATCAGAGCTCATTAGCTGTTTAGAGTCCTCAGGGAATTTGATAAAACCAAGAGGACATATTCTATCAATGCAAGGATCAGAGGAAGTATCAGCAGTGGTTACATCTCTTCATTTCTTCATATACATGATGTTTCAAAGAAATTATGGACAGTTATGTGACCTTGAGCCATTACTTAACTTCTCTGAGCATTCATTTCCTTTCCGGTAAAATATGGGTAGAGAATCTTTCTCATAGGATTGTGAAGATTAAATTATTTAACATGTATAAATTTCTTTAAAAATGCTGGCACACAGTAAGTGCTACAGACTGAATTGTGCCCCCCTAAAAAACTGATGTTGAGGAGACTCCCCTGGTGGTTCAGTGGTTGAGAATCTGCCTTGTAATGTAGGGGATGCAGGTTCAGTCCCTGGTTGGGGAACTAAGATCCCACATGCTGCCGCAGAGCTACTGAAGCCTGCATGCTCTGCAGCCCGTGCACCACTAGAAAATCCGCTGCTGCTGCTGCTAAGTCACTTCAGTCGTGTCCGACTGTGTGCAGCCCCACAGATGGCAGCCCATCAGGCTCCCCCGTCCCTGGGATTCTCCAGGCAAGAACACTGGAGTGGGTTGCCATTTCCTTCTCCAATGCATGAAAGTGAAAAGTGAAAGTGAAGTCGCTCAGTCGTGTCCGACCCTCAGTGACCCCATGGACTGCAGCCTACCAGGGTCCTCCATCCATAGCATTTTCCAGGCAAGAGTACTGGAGTGGGGTGCCATTGTCTTCTCCAAGAAAATCCGCAGGCCATAACAAAAGTTCACACATGATACAAGGAAGATCTCATGTGCTGCAACTAAGGCCTCACACAGCCAAATTTTTTTTAAAGGCCTGTAAAAACTCATGTTGAAGCCCTAATCTCCAATGTGATGATATTTGGAGATAGGTCCTACAAGTAAGTAATTAAAGTTAAAGAAGGCCATAAGGGTGGAGCCCTGATCTGATGGGATTAGTGTCCTTATAGGAAGAGACACCAGAAATTTTGATTCCCTCTTTCTGCCTTAAGAAGACACAGTGAAAAGGCAGCCATCTAAAAGCCAAGAAGAAAGCTCCCATCAGAAACCAAGTGGACAGGCTCCTTGATCCTAGAGACTTTCTAGCCTCCAAAATTATGAACACTACATTTCCACTGATTAAGCCACCCAATCTGTGACACTTTGTTTTAATAGCCTGAGCAGACTAGGACAGTAAGCACTGAATAAATGTTATTATTATTATTTTCATCATTTGCTATCATTTATCTCTTACCAAAAAGTTCTCAAGCTCTTCTAATGGTCTCTGGAGTGTTTTCCCCTTGCTTGGCAACCAACTAAAGCAAAAAAAGTCCATCTGACCTTTTTACTGTATGGTTTCAAACAAGAATTCAACATTGGACTTTTAACAGTAGAAATGACTAGTGCTAAGCTTATTTCTTCAGGTTTCCAGCTTGAGACCTTCAGGCCAGTGATAAAGGTTTTGGGTTTCTAGTGCAGAGCAGAGTGCCCTAGCTGACGGCAGAATATCCTTTCAATTTTGAATAAAATGAGTGGAACATATCTGAGAAATTCTGCTGTTTCTGCTTGAGTGAATACCTGTCATGCTTCTTACATCTACTGAAGCAATTAACACACACAAAGCTATATTTGCTAAGCCAGTGCTCCCCAATGGGGGTGTGAGCTTATACCAGTGAATAGCAAAGACCTCTGAATTTTTCAGCAAGCTAGTTTCTCCCTGAGTCCTGTCCAGACAACCATGGAGCTACTCCTGCATACGTGCTCACTATCCTCCACCTGCCTCTCTTCTCCTTTTCGTTTACTTTCCCCCACAGTCAGGACAGCCTGGTGTTCACCCGCAGACCTAACTAGATCTCAGCTGTTCCCTATCAGCTCAAACCTGATCCTTTCCATGGAGGCACTGAGTAACCCGGGGCTCTCAACCCTGGCTGCATACCTGAAGGAGATTTCTTTAAAATGCGGAAGCCTAGCACTAACTGTAACAGTGATATCAGAATTTAAGGATGGAACATGGGCAGTGATGATTCGAATATGCCAATCAGGTTTGAGACCCTGGAGCAGTTCCAAAGCTCAGTTCCACTCTGAACCTGCATTTCAGTTCTGCACTCTAATCTCACTATGTCTTCCAGTTTGAGTAACTGGTTCTGGTCTTGTACCTCTGTGCCTGCTTAATAAGCTTGGTAACAAGGGTTTCCCCCCAGTTCTCCTAGAATGAGGCCCTGCCTTATTCTTCCTATCCACCCATCTGCCCCTCTCCAGGACTACAGGCAAGTTCCTGAACCTCATTCTTAATCAGAAGATCATAAAAAAAAAAAAAAAAGAAGAAGATCATGTCCAGCTTCTCTGATGCTGGCCCAGGGCTTGTCTGCTGGCATAGCCCCAGCTGCCTGCTCTGAGATTCCCTGCCACCCTCTCCTCTTGGCTTAACAGAGTCCTGCTCTCTGGTTAGACCCTCCTGGGTCACCTGCCCGTACGTTATCTGGACATCATGCTATGTCTGGCTAGATGGAATTCTTTCTCTCAGTTGTGGTTTCTCACATCACTAACCTGATATACACTCAAAAGATTGTCTCTCGCTCTGAGATTATGTTCTTTCTCACTATAATGCCCTTTCTTTTGAGAAATGACAGTAATAGTAGATGGTAATTGCATCTTGGCAAAATTTTTTTGAAAAGTGGAAAGTCCTGTCTCAAGTTATCTCCACCTACAAATGGCAGTTCAACCATGATGGACAGGTCTTGTTTCTAGATTTCAGGACCTTTCTCTCTGTGTGGCCGAATCCACTACCAACAGCTCTGCCCTTTTTCTGGCACACAAACTCTTGCACTCCCTTCTCAGATCATACCTCCAATGATGCCTGCAACCTCTCCTCTACATCATCTTGGATCAAGTTCTTGTTCCAGCAAGCAACCCAAGAGCAAAAATATTATTAGTGGTACTATGTACGGCTATGTAGATTTTACAGCTAAGAGGCAGTTGAGATCATCTAGCTCAGTGGTTCCCAAGTCTGGAGATTTTATGGTCCAATAAGTTAAAAAACAGACCAACAACTTTGGGGCAGTTATAAAGCTGTCCTTTGTGTGTGTGTGTGTTTCGCCAAGATGCAGTTGCTATCTGCTCTCACTGTCATTTTGTAAAAGAAAGAACACCATAACATCAAAAAGTCAGGACACGTATAATTGCAGATAAAAGGCAATCCTTTTAATGTGATCAGCTTAGTGTGAGTTTGTGTGCCTTGAGTATACTTATTTTTCTTAGTTTAATATATACTAGTGAAAGCTTGGTCATGGACTAGTATAAGTTCTCAGGCAGGTGTTTAAGAACACTGCTGCTGCTGCTGCTGCTAAGTCGCTTCAGTTGTGTCCAAATCTGTGCGACCCCATAGACGGCTGAGTTCAAATCCTAAATTTGACTGGCAAGAAAACGGCGACACAGGGGATGCATTATTTTCCTCACGTCACCCAGCAGATCAGTAGGATCTGGGCTAAAACCCAGGAGTCCTGACTCCTAGGCTACAGTGGGTGATCACCTATACACTCTGATGGCTCTTGGTTGGTTGACCCTTATCTCTCTTCCTTATTACCTTTTTCTTTATAGAAAGGCCCTCACTGCCTGTAATGGTAACAGTGTTCCTTGACACTTCTCATTCCTTGAAGCTCATTTAAAATGATGAACAGGAGTTAGACAAGGAATAATAACAAGTTTTCTCTCATCAACTGACCACTAAGTGCCAGGCATGCTGCTATGCATTTTGCAAATGCTAGTTTTAATCCTCTAATAAGCCTAAAAGGTAAGTAATCATTTCTCAGTTCTTTCAGGTGAGAAAACTGAAGCACAGAGGTCAGTCACTTGCCCCAAACTGTATGGCAGTAAATGTCAGAGCCCTGACTTAAAACCATATCTGCTTTATTCCAGGCTTCCCAGGTGGCTCAGTGGTAAAGAATCTGTCTGCCAAAGCAGGAGATGTGGGTTCAATCCCTGGATCAGGAAGATCTCCTTGAGGAAGAAATGGCAGCTCCCTCCAATATTCTTACCTGGAAAATTCCATGGACAGAGGAACCTGGCAGGCTACAGTTCATGGGGATGCAAAGAGACACAGCTGAGCATGCATGCAATGCTGCTTTATATATGGCAAAACCAATACAATATTGTAAAGTTAAATTAAATAAAATTTAAAAAAATTTAAAAACAAAATAAAAAATAAATAAATAAAACCCCTTCTTCCAAGGCATCCTTCCTCTCTTGGAAGCAAGAGGGGGGCCTGAATCAATGACTCAGTTCTAGATTCTCAGCATCTTACTATCATTTAAAAATATAGAGTCGCCAGCATACTACTAGATCTTTAGCTTTTTGTTTTGTTTTCTTTTGCATAATATAGAGCACCTAATACTGACACCCATAATTCTTGGCTCATGGTCCCAAGTGTACCCTGGAGATCCAACAGGATTCAGTTTATCATGTAAACCCAGCCCTCACAGAGCACTCAATAAATTAAAGATGTGGCTGAGACCAAATGTGTATTTGAACTTAATGATCTCAGTGATCTCTGAAGGTTTCCATGGATAGTCCTAGAATTGCTCTAATCTGCATTTGTGTACATTGATTAGTACTTGTTATCCCGCCCAGTCCAGTCAACACAGCCTAATCACTGCAAAATGAATGCTGGTACATGCTTTAATTCCCAGGTTATCTTATTATCTAGAGATATTTGTCCTTATTATTGTTATTCTGGGGAGTTGGTGTCAGAAAACAGGGAGTAATTTGACAATCCTTGGAAGAAAGATTGAAAACTGGGCTGGGATGAAAATTATTGAAATGTCTTGTTTTAGATTTGTATAGAAATTATTCAGCTGGATAGGAAAAGAAGCATAAAAAGAGGCCCATTTGGAATCCCAATTCCAAACAAAACCAAAGATACATCACTATGTTCTTACACTAATAGACACAGGCATACAGTCTCTTGAAGGAAAGGACTGAGTCTTATTTATCTTTGTCTCCTGAACACACCAAGCATAGTGTTTGGCATCTAGTAAGTGCTCAATAAATGTCTATAAAATGAAACAGGATATTTCTGAGAAAAAGCAAATAGGGAAGCAATTGAGAAACACTGCACAGAATCCAGTCAGAACATATCTATTGAACACTCACAAAATTCAAATTTGAAGAATTATGGCTGGGAAAACCAATCTGATATCACCTCAGGTATTAGTTTCTTGTGGCTGCTATAACAAATACCTCCTCAAATTGTGTGGCTTAAAACAACAGAAATTTACTCTCTAGCAGTTTTGGAGGTCAGCGGTCTGAAATCAAGGGGTCAGCAGGGCCGTGCTCTCTCCAGAGGCTGCACGGAGATTCACTCCTTGCCTCTTTGCTGGTTGTTGGCATTCCCTGGCTTGTGGCCACACATGCCGATCTCTGCCTCTATTTTCACATGGCCTTCCCCTCTTCTTCATGTCTTCTCTGTCTACCTGGTAATCCAGAATGATCTCATCCTGAGATCATTAGCTAAATTATATCTGCGCAGGTTCCTTTTCCAGACAAAAGTACATTCACAATTTCCAGGATGTGGATGTATCTTTTTGGGAGCCATCATTCAAACCACTACACCTCATATGATGCCAAACTCAGGTTTAAACACCGACTTGACTGTGTATCACTGAGGTAAAGAGAAAAAATATTACTACTAGAGAGAGGTGAGACAAAGAGGTACATATAGGGGGCATAATATATTTTTTTTAATGTTTACTATTCCTCCCTCCCTTTAGCTGTACTCTCTCCACAACTGTATCACTATTATAGACTCAAGGGAACACAGGTAATGACACCTGGGAAGGAGGAGAAGTTCTATGCCTGGGAAAGGGAACTACAGCCTTCATCTTGCAGGCCTTGAGGGCTTACTGGGAAAGAGAAGGCTAGAGGTCAGAGATATGCATATTCTGTCTCCTCCATTCTGCGCTGAAGTCCTGGAGAGGTGTTAGATCTAGGGAAGCCAAAAGCAGAATGGTGTTTTCTCGACTCTTATGTGAAGCTTGGGAAGGAGATTATCCCACAGGAGGCCTTCACAATAACCTGAAGCTGTGCATCCAGCTAAGCAAAGGCATTTGAGTTAGCACTCCTGAGCTGCCAGCTTATGAAAGATCCCCACAAATCTCTTCTGCACCACAAAAGGGCCTGTTCCAATATGGGGATCCTACCTGAAGGAGCTCCACAGTGGGGGCTGCAGATTCCTGCAGGCACAATCTACAGGGCAGGCTGTCTAGGCTGGGAATAAATGGGAACAGCAGCCAGTCTTCAGGCATGCATAAATCTACCAGACCAAGCTGGAGCCAGTTCACCAGAGATGGAGCCAAGTGAACAGGCCACAAGCTCACAACTGCTGCAGAAGTCAGTACTGGATGTCACTTGGGCACCCAGAGATTTGGAGGACATGGACTAATCCATTTCTCAGGAGCTAGAGGGTAATTCAATGACCTAAGCCTGTCATCCAAAGACACCTTCTCTCCCACCACCAGGAGATTGTGTAAGCCCTTTTCCTTCCAAGACACTCACAAAGCTGTATCTGAGGGGCACAGGAAATATAGTATAAAATCAGAACATCTGCAATACCTACATAGTCTGTTGAAATTGTTGCTTGGAACTGAGTTTAACAATTTGGACTTAGGTGTTCTTCTCTGCTCTGGTGACATTGAAGGTTGGAAGTATGTGAAAAAGACTGTGTCAGTTACAGAAAACAGAAAAGTTAAATTTTCTTTACAGATTTGTAAGGATTGGTAAGCAACAGTTAGAACTGGACATGGAATCACAGACTGGTTCAAAATAGGAAAAGGAGTATGTCAAGGCTGTATATTGTCACCCTGCTTATTTAACTTATATGCAGAGTACATCATGAGAAACACTGGGCTGGAAGAAGCACAAGCTGGAATCAAGATTGCCAGGAGAAATATCAATAACCTCAGATATGCAGATGACACCACGCTTATGGCAGAAAGTGAAGAGGAACTAAAAAGCCTCTTGATGAAAGTGAGAGAGGAGAGTGAAAAGTTGGCGTAAAGCTCAACATTCAGAAAACTAAGATCATGGCATCTGGTCCCATCACTTCATGGGAAATAGATGGGGAAACAGTGGAAACAGTGTCAGACCTTATTTTTGGGGCTCCAAAATCACTGCAGATGGTGATTGCAGCCATGAAATTAAAAGACACTTACTCCTTGGAAGGAAAGTTATGACCAAGCTAGACAGCATATTCAAAAGCAGAGACATTACTTTGCCAACAAAGGTTCATCTAGTCAAGGCTATGGTTTTTCCTGTGGTCATGTATGGATGTGAGAGTTGGACTGTGAAGAAAGCTGAGCACCGAAGAATTGATGCTTTTGAACTGTGGTGATAGAGAAGACTCTTGAGAGTCCCTTGGACTGCAAGGAGATCCAACCAGTCCATCCTAAAGGAGATCAGTTCTGGGTGTTCATTGGAGGGACTGATGTTGAAACTGAAACTCCAATACTTTGGCCACCTCACGCGAAGTGTGGACTCATTGGAAAAGACCCTGATGCTGGGAGGGATTGGGGGCAGGAGGAGAAGGGAAAGACAGAGGATGAGATGGCTGGATGGCATCACCAACTCAATGGACATGAGTCTGAGTGAACTTCGGGAGTTGGTGATGGACAGGGAGGCCTGGCGTGCTGTGATTCATGGGGTCGCAAAGAGTCGGACATGACTGAGCGACTGAACTGAACTGAAGGATTGGTTGCTACACAAATATGTACAATCATAAAGATGAACTGAAATCTACCTTAAATATTTGAAAAAATTACTTTACCACATTCAGACCAAACATTAGTGGTTTAATATTAGTATAGCCTATCCTTAGCACTAGAAAGATGGAAAAATATGACCTTGCAGAGTTGAAACAGCATGAGTTCTTTTACTCCCAGAAGATGTGTCCTCAAACCACCCTCTACTCCATTTCATCTTCCCTCTGCTGTTCATTCTCTGCATACTTACAGCAGACCTTCTTTGCAGGAGGCACTGAGCACTGTCCTGGAATAAAGAATGAATAGATCGGGGCTCTGCTCACAATATATAACCATTTTCCACAGACCTTTTCTAAATGCACAGTCTAAAGTCTTGGTAAGCTAATAACACCTCAGAAAAGCCAGACCTCACTCTCCCGTTCATTAGACAATTGTCATGGAATCAAATATTTAATGAAACCCTCTGATTTTGCATAGATTCTGCCTGAACCCAACATTTACACTTTTGATTATTTTCTTGATAATATTTTGCAGTCTATTTATTTAGAGAAACCTGCCTTCATTTATAACAGACAGAATATTTGGGTCACGCCAAGCATTTTTATTTTTTCTTTGTCTGATTACTAAAAAGAGGATTGGACTGAACAGGAAAAGGCTAGACAAATAACGCACTGAAACCTCTTGCAGGACGACCATTTTAGAATTATTCAGGCTTTGTAGTATTATATTTTAAACCATAGGGGGTGAATGCACATTCAACTATTATTTAGATATTCATTTCTCCTTCATATTAGTGGGTGGTAACTGCTAAATCCACTCTTCACATTCTGAATAATTACTGCCTTAATGATGAACATATCATAATGGTCCATTTTAGCAAAATTAATATCCCATTTTTTTTCACACTGTCTAGAAATCATACTAAAACAAAGGGTGAACAGGAAGAGGAAGGACAATGTGAAGTGATGGAATGTGTGTGTAATAGCTGCCTTCTCTGAGCAGGGAGAGAAAACTTCATTTGCAATCATTTAAAATACTGCAGTAGTCCCTAAGCCTCTCCCCGCTCCTTCTATGTTTAATCCAAAAAACCTCCACTTTCAAAGCTTCCTTCCATAATAATGCCAATCCCGCTACACCTCCAGCCCAGAAGACTCACAAACAAGCGGCACAGATTGTTGTGTGAGTGCAGTTATGGTCTATCATTATTAAATGTCTCCTGGTGGGCGTGAGAGGCGCTTCATCGCAAACAGCCATTCATCAGCTCTCACCCAGCCACTCACATCTGACCTCAGCAGCAATAATGCCACATCAAGTAGGCCAACTACCCAGTTTAGCAGCCGAGCAGAGAGCACAAGCTGGCTCCAAGATTAAGTACGCGGCTGCAGGCTTCCATTCCCAGGAGCTCCTTCCGCTGATGCTGTATTGATTGAGAAACTTTACCAGTAAGTATCACAAACAACAATAGCCAGGTCAAGACCGGCGATGCTTGAATGGGAAATCCCCAGGGAACAAACTCTGGGCCAGGTGCCCCTCTCATGATCTGAGCACAAGCTGAATAAGGTTTCCAAGGCAGGAAAGACTGAGAACCTGCCATTGAAAATGACATTTAAGCAAGTCCACGTGGGAACAGAATGAGAGACGATGTAATTATCTATTCCCTCGCTTCCGACTGCCACAAAAGCCTGTCATCTCTCAGCGTTTCTATATTCTCCAAGCCTTCCACTTCTTGCTTTTAAAATTTGTTGGGGGTCCATGAGGTCTAAGTCCAGTATGCAAACACAGGCAGCATTCCAGTTAAATGAAAAAGAAATACTGCCATGTTAACAAAAGCCAATCCATTTAAATTTGAGAAATAAAAAGGGAACTTTCTGGTTTATAATTCCCCCTAACAAATGCATGTAATTTACCTCTTACCAAGTGAGCACTAAATAAGAGGAATGAGCATGTATATTCCATGCATATGTGTATATATATATATATCTTGTCAAAAATATGATACATATATATATATATATATATACACACACAAATCGTATTTTTTGACAAGATAGATCTTATGAACCTGGCTTTTGTGGTTGGGAGAAGCTCTTGCACCATGGTAAGAACCTGTAATACCAACTGCAGGAAGTAAGCCTCAGACACCTAGGGAAAATGATATAGTTCCTGGCACTTGAAAGCACACACATACATACCTGTGCACATGTGCACTCTCCCACACATTTGATGTGGTCATTCTCACATCAAATCAGACTCTCATATCACATACATGCAGGATAGGATGCTACTCCATTTATAACCAGATTTTATGGGAGAAAGTGATGCTATTCTCCTTCCAACGTTTCTACTAATTCTTCTCTGACCTCCTTTCTCACCTTCCCCAAAACTACCTGCTCTCAATTCTTTCTGTCCTTTACACACACTTCTATTATCACACTAAATGATCATTATGTGTTTGCTAATCTGTCTCCTCTTCTAGGCTACTCCCTCTGCAAAAGCAGATGTTTTATATTATTAAATTTTGCCTTCCTAGGACTCAGTGAAGTGCCCTGCACATAACAGGTGCTCAATAAATCTGTTTCAAAGTCAGCAATTGAATTGGTCAGGAGAGACAGTGAATTGTCCATCCAACAACTAATCTCCTTCCTCTTACCAACAGGACCTTAGCATTTTCAGGGTAGCAATGTACCTAGCTGATAAACTATCTTTATATCTTGTCAGATGGAAAGTTTGCAGGTTGAGACTATCTACAGAGCTATTATCCTAACTAGATACTAGCTACTAGGCTCTGTGGGCATACACTTCCTGCCCTTGCTGCTTCTTCAAGCATGAACTGAAAATCTGGGGCTGGAACTCAGCCAGTCTTAATGTTAACATCTAGACAAGGTATGTTGGATTATGATTACATTAAGATTTACCAGATATAAACAACCTTATTAACTTAAAAAATGCAAGGGGAAAATAAAAACCAGTAACAAAAAGACCTTTGCTGTGATTTTTGACATCTATTTTTAGTGTTAAAAAGCCAAGTATCTTGATAATACTGATGATGTTCTACAGTGGTTGTTACAAGTTAGACGACCAGCAAACTTTCCCCCCTGAGTCCTACAACCATCATGTCTGCCTCATGGACAGTGAAGGGGATTTATTTTATAATCACTGAGCATCATAGATCTCATTTTTGGCAATGACAAGAAGACAAAGCTCAAAGGACCCCAAGTCTAGGAGTTAATCTTTCTGTCATTGTTCCAACTCAATTCCCAAGTGCAGTGGCAGAGGTTGCTAATTGCCCCTCAGTATCCATACTCCCTCCCTTCCCTTTTAATATTAAAGCCCTTCAAGTTTTAGCTTAGGCACATGGCAGCCCAACTAGACACTATATTTCCTGTATTCCCTTGCAATGAGCTAAGTCCATATGACTGTGAATTGGCCAGCAATGTAGGTAAATTATGAATCTATTTAAAGGAAGATGATTGTCCTTTGCTGCCTCTGTCCCATTTCTTTGGGGCTGGATCATGAGTACAGTGGTGGTGAACTATATTTGATCTTGCAGATTAAACTCCTTGTGATAGGAATCATCAAGCTAGGGTCCAATATCCAAATACATCACCTGTTTTTATATGGCTTACAAGCTAAGGATGTTTTTTATATATTTAAGCAGTTTTCAAATTAAAAGGATAATATTTTGTGACGCATGAAAATTATGTGAAACTCAAATTTCAGTGTTCAAAAATAAAGTTTTATTGGAATATAACCCATCCTTTAATTTATGTACTGATGATGGTTGCTTTTGTGCTTCAGTGGCAGAATTGAGTAGCTACAACAGAGACCAGTTGGCTCCTCAAACCTAAAATATTTACTCTCTGGCCCTTTATAAAAATTTTTTGCTGGCTCCTGTACCAGGGAATGGTATAGTAACAAGAGGGATGGTACCAGGGTATATCTTCATGAAATGATCTCTCAGGTTGCCTAGAATCTTGGTGTTAAGTGAAGTACAAGTAAACTCCTACCTTGTTCAAACACTTTGGTCTTTTTTAAAGCAACTGAACTAATACAATTTACCTAAAACACTTGTTAAGTATTATCAAAGACAAACTACACTGAAACAGAAAGAAAAAGGAAAAACCGCTTCTTTAAAATGAAGCAAAAGCCTCATACCACTGATGTTTCCACGAGCATTTGATGAGTATTTCCCCAAGACACACAAAAGAAACAACTGCACATTCTTGAACAGTGGAGAATATGGTGAAATAGTGCTGATAGAGATTATTTAGCATCCTGGTGTAAAGAGAACTAAATTAGAAGAGAGCTTGTCAAAAAGGCTCTCTCTCTTTCAAATTCTCCATACTCCTCCAGGAGGCTGTTGAAGTAATAAGAACTATAATAATATTAATTATTGTTGTTATTACTATACAATTTTTATTGAGTGCTTACCCTGTGTCAGGGATCATCTTAAGATCTTTACATATAGTAATTCCTTTAACCCACACATTTCCCATGTGATAAGTACTTGTATTATCATTCTCATTTTATAACTAAAGACAAAGAGACTGAAGTTCACTCTGCTAGTAAGAGGCAGAGCCAGTTTTTGAACCCAGACTCACTCCAGAGTCTGTGTATGAAACCATCTTCGATGTCATTTCTGATCTTGGCACAAAGTGATAAGGACTTGATTCAGGGCTTGTATGTTAGCTAGGGAAGTAGAAAAGAAGGAGAGATGGAAATGCAAAGAACTCTGCAGAGAAAGACTCTAAGACCAAGATGGTGGCATCATTGTGGGAATGAAAGGCAACAGAGAATCTGGAGACAGTCATACTATAAGGAGTCCTAGAGGTCAGTCTAGCCTTGTGACTAGATGCTCCAGACACGGCTGATCATCAGAATCAAACAGGAAGTTATTAAAATACAGATGCTAGGACCCTCCAGAAAATGATCAAATCAGGCCTATTCAATCAATGTCTTTAGAGCTAAAGAACTTTTAATAAGCCCTCCAGATAATTTTGTATCTAGCCTGGCAAAACCTTAAGTCTGATACTACCAACTTTTGACAAAGATGTATAACAAACATCAGGTATGCTTACACACTGTCAGTGGCAATGTAATTTGGGATAACTATTTTTGGGGAAAATACATATACATACCCTATGACTTAGGAACTATATTCCCAAGTATATAACCAAGAGAAACTCTTGCATATATACACAAGAAAATAAAAACAAACAAGAATGGATAAAAGAGCACTTTTTGTGTTAGCAATAAAAATGGAAACAAATGTCTATCAGCAGGGGGAAAGATAAATAGTGGTGTATTCATACAATGGGCTACTACTATACATGAGTGAAACGTAAAATGCAGTTACATGCATTCAGCATGAATAAATCTCATAAAGTATGGCACAAAAGATAAAGTCACAGAAGCATACATACAATATGACTTCATTGATATACTTGTACGAAAATGAGCAAAACCAAATAATTTTTAAGGGTATATTTATCTGTAGTAAAATTATGAAGAAAAGCAAAGGGATGATAAAATTCAAGAAAATGGATTTGGAAAGAAGGAGAGGTATATTATGTGTGAATAGTTCAGGGGTTTTAAAAACAAATATAATTATTTTTAATAACAATATCAATAACCTCAGAAATGCAGATGACACCACCCTTATGGCAGAAAGTGAAGAGGAACTAAAAAGCCTCTTGATGAAAGTGAAAGAGGAGAGTTAAAAAGTTGGCTTAAAGCTCAACATTCAGAAAACAAAGATCATGGCATCTGGTCCCATCACTTCGTGGGAAATAGATGGGGAACCAGTGGAAACTGTGTCAGACTTTCTTTTTTGGGGCTCCAAAATCACTGCAGATGGTGACTGCAGCCATGAAATTAAAAGACGCTTGCTCCTTGGAAGGAAAGTGGTGACCAACCTAGATAGCATATTCAAAAGCAGAGACATTACTTTGCCAACAAAGGTCCGTTTAGTCAAGGCTATGGTTTTCCCAGTGGTCATGTATGGATGTGAGAGTTGGACTGTGAAGAAAGCTGAGCACCGAAGAGTTGATGCTTTTGAACTGTGGTGTTGGAGAAGACTCCTGAGAGTCCCTTGGACTGCAAGGAGATCCAACCAGTCCCTTCTAAAGGAGATCAGCCCTGGGTGTTCTTTGGAAGGAATGATGCTGAAGCTGAAAATCCAGTACTTTGGCCACCTCATGAGAAAAAAGTTGACTCATTGGAAAAGACTCTGATGCTGGGAGGGATTGAGGGCAGGAGGAAAAGGGGATGACAGAGGATGTGATGGCTGGATGGCATCACCAACTCAATAGACGTGAGTTTGAGTGAACTCTGGGAGTTGGTGATGGCCTCTGGGAGGCCTGGCATGCTGCAATTCATGGGGTCTCAAAGAGTCGGACATGACTGAGTGACTGAACTGAACTGATAATTAAATACTTTTAAAATAATTATATAATTAATAATTATTTATATTTTAAATAATTATTTTTTATTAACTGAGTGGTAGATACACATGCATTTGTTTTATTATTCTATAAACAGGGTATATACATTTAATATATTTATTTGTGTATATGATGGCATTCATAATTTTTAAAATGTAAGAATCCAGATGAAATAATATATATATATATATATATCTCCAAAAAAATGTTGAGATATATATATATATATAAAACAGGAAGTTTGAATTATCAGTAGGAGACTGGTTAAATATATTAGGATAAATCCATATTATAGGCGTTTACATAGTTATTGAAAAGAATAAGTCCAATCTCAATACATTGACCTGGGTGGATATTGATAATAGATTAAGATAAAAAAGCAAGTTACACAAAACACATACAACCCCATGCATTTTAATAAATAACCACCAAAGAATCACCAAATGAAACTCTATACATTTGTATATGTTTGTGTGAACATGAAAAACAAGTATGGAAAGATAGGCACTGGTGACGAGGTTGCCAACTGTCTTCCTTTCAGCCACGCTCTCCTTCCTCCTCAGAATTATTAATAATAACTAGTTCTTATCTAGGCATCTTATCACTCAGAATAAAATACTGCATTTTCCAGTCTCCTTTGTTGCAACTATGATCACATAATTGAATTTCAGTGAATAAGACGTAGGTAAAATTGTGTGCTCGATAAGGGAGCTAACTCATATAGGAGGGAGTCCCCTATGTCTTTTTTATTTCCTCTGCCTTTCTTCCTTCTTCTGGCCTTCAGTTTATCTCTGTTGGATGGAGCTCCAACAGCCATTTTTGAGTCATGAGATGACTTTGAGGATGGCAGTTATGAACTTGGATAGTGGAACAGAGAGACAGAGCCTGAAATCCTGATGACATGCTGGAGCTACTACACCAGCCCTGGACATCCTACCTCTGGACATCTTTCTAGGTGAGGGAGAAACCTATTTTAAGTCAAAGAGAGTGGAGCATTATCAAAATTTTTCTTTATATATCCATATTGTTTGGCTTCTTAAAACCAGCACAAATTACTTTTACAATTTAAAGACTCTCTCAGTTTTTACAAAGAAGTAAAAAGAAAGCCTTCCACGCACATATGCTATGATCGAGGACAGGTTTGGAAACCTCCTATCTCACTTCATAGACGAGAAAACTGAGGCCCACGGTTCATACACAGGTAGGGCCAGAACTGGAACCCAGATCTTTGGGCTCCCAGTCCAGTGCTCTTCCTTTCACAGCAGAACAGAAAATGTTTTAAAATGTGAGACTCTGAGAAACATGAAGCTTGGCAGAAATGAAATAGAAATAGCCCTGGTTTCCAACAGGTTTAAGGTTTGCATGAAATACCCAAGTGCCTAATTCAAAAAAGATGATTAGACAGAAGGTGAGAATATGTTTGAATCCAGATGAAATGACAGTTTTGTTCTAGAACCTTTTCTATGTAAAACGTGGCACTGTTTTAAGTAGTAAAACCTGTTTAGTGATTTAGACATGTGACAAGCTTCAAAACATTAGAAATCTTTTATTTTCTGACTTGTCGCTGGAAAAAAAAAGAATATGCCATCCAAAGTCTGACAAGTAGACCTCCTTTTCTCTTTACTAAAGTAATATTTTAAATTCTTAACTGTGAACTTACAGATAAAGTTAGATAATTAAACAGTATGATATAAATTGAACCAAATAATTTTAAGCACTTAAAAAGAAAATATAGTCTTCTTTCCTTACCTAAAATGAAAGTCAATTTAAGGTTATATTTTTTGAATTATGAATTCCTAAACATTGCTGAAGTTTTATTTTTATTTTTAATAAATTTTTAGTCTCCAGAAAATGATTTGCATCATTCTGTTGTTCAACTATGAAAACTTAAGTAAGCAAAAAGATTGGACTATTTCAAGGTTAAAATAAAAAAATTAAGATAAAAACCATTTGCGTCTCCTCAACTCCATTGCCTTTCATCACCCAGTTTAGCCACTCTTGCCTGCTGCGGACAACCCAGTGATCAGAGTTGGCCATTTCACCTGCTCCTTTACTAAGATGGGCATCTCTCATTTTCATGAGAGCTTCATTTTTTCTCACTTCAATTATAGAGTTGAAAAAATGTTTTATAGAAACTCTTTGGTGTTTTTTCAAATCAACTCAAAACAGGTAAAGAAATGCTAGATTTATGTGCTAAATACTGACTTGTCCTAAGTTTCTTATACATAAAAGCGACAAGAGTTACATAGACATTATGAGTGGTTTTTAATTGTTACTTCATTGAAACTGAGCTTCCCTCTTCTAATATCATAGAGTAAGAGCTTACTCCATTATTTCTTCAATCCTAGAAAATGGAGCTAGGTAAATTTCATTGTCATTAATGTGAGATCAATATCATGTGTTACATAGAATTCAGAAAAACAAGAAAATACACCACATTTACAGTTTTTCTTATTTTCTCTAAAATGTAATTGACTTCTTAATAAACCAAGCAGCTCAGGACATAAAGATGTGAGTGAGTGTCTGGTAGCACATCAACCTTTCATAGAATACGTGTTGCTAATGGCCTCTCTACTCATCTCCCTTCACTCACACACATACCTGTGGGACACAGCACATATTGAACTTGAGTATCAAACACCAGAGCCAATTTATGGCAGGTGATAAGGACACAGTCTTACCTCTAGAAGCAGTTCATTTTTCAGTGCCAAAGGCAAAGTGTTTAGAAGGTATTTTATAGGCCATATATCCAATACACTGCAAGACATCTGTAGTTGTTCAAACTAAAAGTCCTTCACTAGTGATCAGCTCCCATTCTGTGCATGTGTGTGCATGTATGCATGGTCATGCACATATAACATGTGTGTGCACAAAAGGGTGCCCAGCAGAATATTCTTTGGGAATTTTAGAGGAAACAGCTTTGATTGTTGGTTCTGCTTCCTCCTCTATAAGACTTTCAGAGCAACATCCTAGGTGTTTTGTGCCGAGTTCTAGGCTCAACATGGGCAACTTGACTGTGATTTTGACCCATTCCCTTCACCACTCTGGCCTCAAGTTTCTCATTTACCAGACTGGAGTGGCAGCACTCCCACTACGTTTGACAGTGAGAATAAATGGGAGCAGGCCCTCTGAAAAACTTGATAGTACTATCAAATCAAAGGCACCCTAGTTGGGGAGTTAGAAAGAGGAGATAAACTCTTTGTCCGCTGCCTGACAAGACCACCCTACAACCAGTGCGGAGTCATTTCTTAAGCAAGGAGGATGAGTCACATAACAAAAGGTCTTGATCAAGTCACATTTAGGAAAGTAAAACAGCCCTAACATTTTATAGCATCTTTATGTGCCAAAGACATGATACCCACAGACAGAAAAAAAAAAGGGGCCAGTGGCTCTGGCAAGCCCTCTTGCCACCATCCCAATGTCCCATGAGGGGATGGATGACCCAGACCCAGGGTGGAATGCCTCACCGCCCCCCCAACAGCCCACCTAGTGAATCACCACACTGTAAAGTGTTTACCAGTTTTCACATGAATAAAATAAAAATTAACTTTCCTGAGTGTATATGATTTATCACAGTAAGTCTGTGTTAATATTTCCTAATCATAGTGACCTCAGCCTGCCAGAATGCACAGGCCCCTAATCCTCATTGTAATGTTTTCTCATTAGCTACGCAGCATTGCCACACCAGTGGTAGCAACCAAGCTCCACCTCAGGCACCACTGGAATTAATTACTAGAAGAAACACTGCTGTTTTGAATTGTCATCTTGAATTTATCACTTGCCACTTAATGTAACTCATCTGACCTAATACCTCTATCGTGTCACCAGGGGCCTTGGCACGGGTTTCACCAGGGTAATAGCAGGGGGGTTCTGTATACCTAATGCGGCTGCGATGCCAAACACACAGCTGCTGGAGGCCTGGTTAAAATCCTACCCCGGAGGCAAAGCATGCTAACAATGCCCCTAGCAAATTGCAGATTACCCATACGTCATGTTCTATCTGAAGCTAAGACTGATTCAAAGGTAGGCCCGATACATCTAATTTCTCCTGCTTGGAGAAGATAATCTTTCATTTCTTTCGATGTAACAGCCCTCACCATTGGTTTCCCTCTCGTATGTTTCTGAATATAATGAAACTGTCTATTCATGTATGGAAGGAAAAGGGGCTCGGGGGAGGGGAGACCTGTAGCTCTAGATATGGGGCCCTTTTCATATAAATTCTGAAGAAATTGCTCATTAAATCACTCATACAAAGAAAAGCAATTTCACCATTCATTATGTTTCCCCAGGAAAAGGAACAAAAGTGTAAGCCAAGTAGAAACCTGTACCGTACTTTCGCAGGGCTATAACTTGCCCTGCACTTTTGAGAGTGATTCTGTACCTTTAATAAGGGAATTAATGATATGGTTAGTTTCATTAAGCTTGAGAAATTATTTCAGTATAAAAAATAAGCTTTGATGCGTGCTGTGAACAATAGCCCTCTTAATCAAATTTTTTAATCTATAAAAACCATTATACTTGAAACTAACATTTTTCAAGTTTTTCTGCCCATTTTGGATTCACCTAAATGTCATTATTTTCATTTTAAAGTTAGTCTTTCAGTTCTGCTGCAGCACATCCATGCAGGTGGGTGTATGTATATATACATACAAATTCTAGCCCCTAGAAGCTTACAGACATAATAATGTAATACACGAAAGCATGAAAATCCTACTGATGAAATAATAAGTAAAATAGATTTACTTTGATAATGACAATTTCCAGCCTATTTCATAGACAAAAGCATTTTCTTCGGTTACCATACTCTCTACTATGCATAGTAAACTGTGGAAGATGTATAATGCAATATAAACATTAATAGTTACACAATTGTGTTGTTTTAGAAAGACTATTTATAGAGAAAATACAAAATGCCTCCCCAAAGTATACTTAGACCTAAGCCACCATAATCTTCCTGCTCATACAGCGGGAAATCTAATACACCAGCTCAATAAACCTGGAGGAAACAAAGGTTTTATGTAGCATTAAGTGTCACAATATTAAAAAGCCCATATTACTTTCAATTGCTCTTATAAGCTTCTTTTTAACAATCCAGAAAGTTGAGTGCCATTATAAGAAGAATATTGTCCTATGTGGTAAAAGGTAGAGAAGGAAAATCAGAAAACTCGCCCCTTCACCTCTGTGTTGATCTCTGATTAATACCATCGGTGCTTTTACACAAGGGTCTCTCTCAAACTTGCCTTTTTTATACTGTTTTGAATTGTCAGGGTGTGTTCTGTCAAAGGTGACATAACATTTAAAAGGGTATCAAAAAGCCTTGACGGCAATGTCTGCTCAGCTACATCACCTCTTTCAAAGTTGGTTTCCTTTCCTGTGAATGTAACATTGTGTGCTATGAGCTACTGAAGCTACAATTAGAGCCTGTAAAGCTCTTTCAAAATACCAAGTCCTTCATTCCACAAATGCTCATTACAAATGGCAACGCAGCAACAACAAAGATCACCACCCCTGAAAGTGTAAGTTCTCCCCAAACGGTGACAGTAGCTTTTGTGAGTTTCACAGAGAGTCTAGCACTCTGTAGCTGCCTAATTAATACCTAATGACAATGATGAACCACTGGTGATATTCAGCTAACTAATTGGGGCTTTATAGTATCTCAGAAAGTTTCAACTTAATGGCCATTAAAACAGAGTATCTTCTATTTCTATTGCACCTGCCAAGTCCCCAAACTTTCTACAAACAGAAATTCATTAATTGAGGTTCTTTAATGAAATATTAATGATACAAAAGTATATTCGAAGCCTTAAGAAACACTCAGGTTCAATAACCTAACAGTATCTTTTAAGCAGCAATTTCCCCCTTTTTGTTGCCTGGGTGTCTCAGGCAAGGAGGCCTAACAATCCTACACTGAGGTTAGTGGATCTGAATCCACTGGGCTGTCTTTTACATTCCTCAATGTTAGGGTGAGTCAAAGGCATATTCAGTAAACACATAATTTTCAGGGTTGTGTGAACTCTTGGACTGTCACACTTCACAATATATACATGCATAAGGAAGCATGATACTATCAAAGGACTAGGATAGTTTGTAGGCAGGTGATGACAAAAATCCTTCTCCCTCTGTGCAGATGGTCTGGAAACTGCAGCCTTTAGGGAGCTCTATGGCCATGCCTTATGGTCAACCTTGTGAGCTACATTATCTTCACCCTTTTGGAATACCTAAGTTGTTAACTGTCATGGTCCCACACCCATACAAACCCTCTCCAGGCAGGCCTCAATGCAGAAGCTCCGTGAAATCTTTTGCTGATCTTAAGGTATTTTTAAATGACTTATAATGAAAAGTTTTAAAATCCCGACTGTTAGCATTAAAAAGTACCAGGGCATGCTGGGAATCAGTGGCATTTAGTGCTGCTGCCTTGTATAAAATGAAATCCTAAATGGTTTGTCCTAATGGTATTGGCAGATGTGGTTTTATATTTTTAAATTTCTTGGAGTTGCTGGAAAGGAAAAGAGAACATATAGATATGCCTATGCAGATGAAATGACATCATAAAATACCTGACTGGGAAGGAAGGGGACTTGCTGTGGCTGGATTACTTGTTACTAAAATAGGGACCAAGAGCAAAGAGAAAGTGTATCATCTGCAACTGAATGTTTTCAATTACTTTTTACTGTACTCGGTCATTCTCACTGTAACACATACATTGGGATGAAAGATTATTTTACATCCTAAGTAAAAGAAATGCACATGTAGTTTTTCCTCTGCAAATGGAGACCCTGTTGCCTCTCACCACTTTGAAATCTGACAAATTTGCAGCTGTACCTGTATGGTCACCAAAATGATTGTCTGTCAAATTATTCCCTTTCATCTTAATATCCAATTTCATCACAATTAACTGTAAGAGCCACATAGTTTATGACTGCATATGCCTAGGTAATAGTTGTCACATGGGGGTGTGTGTGTGTTAGTCGCTTAGTAGTATCCGACTCACTGGGACCTCATGGACTGTAGCCTGCTAGGCTCCTCTGTCCATGGGATTCTCCAGGCAACAATACTGGAGTGGGTTGCCATTTCCTTCTCCAGGGTATCTTCTTGACTCAGGGATCAAACCCCGGTCTCCTGTATCGCAGAAAGATTCTTTACCAACTGAGCTTCAGGGGAGTCCCTGTCACATGGGTATTTAACATCAAATATACTGCTTCTTTCTTGACTAGAAATGCAATTATAGAAGATGCACTTCTTTAATTTCCTTTTCTAAAACACAATTGTAAAACAATCATATCCTATAGCTTAAGAATCAAAGACAAAGAAAAAATGCCATCAATGGAAGCTGCACCCACAATGTAAACAACTCTAATGTTAATTAATTCTACCAATTGGAACTTGCCAGGGCAGGAAGTCAGCATTGAAGGACACAGCTCAGGACAGCCACTGAGAAAAGCTGCTTTGTTGAGCAAGGGCTGTTCTGAACAAGGGTCCTTAGACATATATCTCCAGCTACATATCTTTGCCTTATCCTGGGTCTCTGAGGACCAGCATAGACCCCTCCACCTCCCACCCTACCTCCTGACTCATTCATAATATCTTATTCAGGGCTAAGAAGAGGGAGATTTCATACAAAATATTTTCCCCTACCTGGGAAACAATCTACCTAGAAGCACACTTCTTGTGCTGATGACTGTGAGGCTGGGCTCATTGCAGCCATTGTCATGCAAGCACAGTTGTAAGTAATAATGTGGCCTTTAATGACGGAATGATAGACCTGCCAAACACTTGCTCCTGCCATAGACTGCTTGCATTTCCCTGCTGGAGAGCACAGAGATGCCCATCTGGGAGTTATTAACATATCCTCGTCAATTCAGAACCGACTTTAACATAATCCATATTTGTTGGAGAAAGTCCAACATCAGCTTGAGAACAGCAGTCACGTGCCTCAATGACACATTTCAAACAGCACACACAGAGCATGCTTGGGCAGCAAAGCACTTCAGAAATGCAAATAGCTGAAGCTGAATCCTGACTAGATAAAAAGGACAAATCCCTTTTGGCAAGAGACTGGATGTCCTCTTAACGTCACAGAAAAACAACCACACCAGGAAAGGCACAAATTCCAGGGCGCTGATTTGGCTTTGGTGGATCACTGAGAAGGTATACCTTTGGGTGTATTCCAATCATGTTGGTGTAATTCATCTCAAGTTGACCCTGGACTTCAGCTGTTGTCAGGCAGAGCTGGGATTCCTGGGACGCAGGAATACAGATGCTCTTAAGCCAACGGCTTTGCACATCATACGTCTGCTTGTTGATATATGTATAAGCACACACCTCTCCCTTTAAAAACACAACAAAGAGCTATGGGTTCCATTTCAACTTCATCTCGGCTCTTATTCTGAACTGGTTATCTATAATAAATACACCCCCAGAAGAAGCTGGATTGGTACTGTCCCTATATGAGAGTCCTCAGGAAATCAAAGTATATCAAAAGATCATGCAGTGGCCCTGGGAGTTATCTCAAACTAGGCATGATCTTTGTGGCTATAGAGCACACCCCCACCAGTATTTTCTCAATGATTTTAACATTATAGTTCATCAGCTAAATTCCTTTGGCTGGTTGATATTATTAGTGGTATCTGTGTTTTATAAATGAAACAAATTAAATAAGGGTGGGGGAAGCATTTTCTTGAGTCCACCACCCATCCCTATTGATGTGGATTTTGGTGAAACTGCAGTAAAATCCTATTTTTAGATTATGTAAACCAAAGCCAAATGCAGATTCTTCCTTCAAATATTTAAATAGACTCACAGGGCTGAACTCCTAGATAGTAGTATTATACCATTATTAAGTTTTCTACATTTGGTAATTATATGTTGTGGTTTATGAAAAAAATTCTTGTTCTTAAGAGATAAATATTGAAGTTTTTAGGGATAAGGAGTTATGATGTGTGCAACTTTCCTTTACATAATTCAGCCAGACAAGAAATAATAATGAACATATATACATACACTGAAAAAGAAAACAAATGTGGCAAAATGTTCAAAATTGGTGAACCTAGGTGACAGCCATTTGTGTGTTCCTTGTACCATTTTGGCAACTTTTTGGTGGGTTTGAAATTTTTCAAAATAAAAAGTGGGAAATAAAATAAATCAGATTCACAGAAACTAATACATAATTTTTATAAATAGAATTTACTATTTAAAAACCTTCTCATTCACTGCTTTTTGCTTGATGTTGACACTTTGTGTCAGGGTATAATCTCCTGGGAGGAGAGGAAGACAGAGTAATTTAAAAACAAAAAAAAGAAGGCTTTCGTATCTCTCCTTGCTATGTTCTGGACCTCTGCATTCAGTTGGATATATCTTTCCCTTTCTCCTTTGCTTTTTGCTTCTCTTCTTTCCTCAGCTATTTGTAAAGGCTCCTCAGACAACCACTGTCTCCTTGCATTTCTTTTTTTTGGGGATGATTTTGGTCACTGCCTCCTGTACAATGTTATGAATCTTCTTCCATAGTTCTTCAGGCACTCTGTCTACCAGATCTAATCCCTTGAATCTATTAATCACCTGTAATGTATAAGCATAAGGGAATTGATTTAGGTCATACCTGGATGGCATAGTGGTTTTCCCTACTTTCTTCAATTTAAGCCTCAATTTTGCAATAAGGAGCTGATGATCTTAGTCACAGTCAGCTCCAGGCCCTCTTTTTGCTGACTCTATCTTTGGCTGCAAAGGATATAATCAATCTGATTTCGGAATTGATCATTTGGTGATGTCCATGTGTAGAGTCATCTCTTGTGTTGTTGGAAAAGAGTATTTGTTATGACCAGCATGCCCTCTTGACCGAACTCTGTGAGCCGTTTCCCTGCTTCATTTTGTACTCCAAGGCCAAACTTGCCTGTTACTCCAGGTATCTCTTGACTTCCTACTTTTGTATCCCAGTCCTCTCTGATGAAAAAGACATCTCTTTTGGCGCTGGTTCTACAAGGTTTTGTAAGTCTTCATAGAACCGGTCAACTACAGATTCTTGGCATTAGTGATTGGGGCATAGACTTGGATTACCGTGATATTGAATGGTATGCCTCGGAAATACGTGAACCGTGAACTTCCAGATGTTCAAGCTGGTTTTAGAAAAGGCAGAGGAACCAGAGATCAAATTACCAGCATCTGCTGGATCATCGAAAAAGCAAGAGAGTTCCAGAAAATATCTATTTCTTTATTGACTATGCCAAAGCTTTTGACTGTGTGGATCACAATAAACTGTGGAAAATTCTGAAAGAGATGGGGATACCAGACCACCTGACCTGCCTCTTGAGAAACCTATATGGAGGTCAGGAAGCAACAGTTAGAACTGGACATGGAACAACAGACTGGTTCCAAATAGGAAAAGGAGTACGTCAAGGCTGTATATTGTCACCCTGCTTATTTAACTTCTATGCAGAGTACATCATGAGAAACGCTGGGCTGGAAGAAGCACAAGCTGGAATCAAGATTGCCAGGAGAAATATCAATAACCTCAGATATGCAGATGACACCACCCTTATGGCAGAAAGTGAAGAGGAATTAAAAAGCCTCTTGATGAAAGTGAAAGAGGAGAGTGAAAAAGTTGGCTTAAAGCTCAACATTCAGAAAACTAAGATCATGGCATCTGGTCCCATCACTTCATGGGAAATAGATGGGGAAACAGTGGAAACAGTGGCAGACTTTATTTTGGGGGGCTCCAAAATCACTGCAGATGGTGACTGCAGCCATGAAATTAAAAGACACTTACTCCTTGGAAGGAAAGTTATGACCAAGCTAGACAGCATATTCAAAAGCAGAGACATTACTTTGCCTACAAAGGTCCATCTAGTCAAGGCTATGGTTTTTCCAGTGGTCATGTATGGATGTGAGAGTTGGACTGTGAAGAAAGCTGAGCGCCGAAGAATTGATGCTTTTGAACTGTGGTGCTGGAGAAAACTCTTGAGAGTCCCTTGGACTGCAAGGAGATCCAACCAGTCCCTTCTAAAGGAAATCAGTCCTGGGTGTTCTTTGGAAGGAATGATGCTAAAGCTGAAACTCCAGTACTTTGGCCACGTCATGCGAAGAGTTAACTCATTGGAAAAGACTCTGATGCTGGGAGGGATTGGGGGCAGGAGGAGAAGGGGACGACAGAGGATGAGATGGCTGGATGGCATCACCGACTCGATGGACATGAGTTTGAGTGAACTCCGGGAATTGGTGATGGACAGGGAGGCCTGGCATGCTGCAATTCATGGGGTCGCAAAGAGTCGGACACAACTGAGTAACTGAACTGAATTGAACTGAACTGCATTTTGGATTTTTTAAATTTATTTATTGACCATGAGGGCTACTCCATTGCTGCTAAGGGATTCTTGCCCACAGTAGTAGATACAATAATTATCTGAATAAAATTTGCCCTGTGCATTAATGGACATTCCTGTCCATTAAGTTTAGTTCACTGATTCTTAAGATGTTGATGTTCACTCTTGCTATATCCTGCTTGACCATGTCCAGTTTACCTTGATAGCATTCCAGGTTCCTGTGTAATACTGTTCTTTACAGCATTAGACTTATACTTTTACCACCAGACACATCCACAACTGAGCATCATTTCTACTTTGGCTCAGCTGCTTCATTCTTTCTAGAGCTATTAGTAATTGCCCTCTGCTCTTCGGCACTAGCATATTGGACACCTTCCAATATGGGGCTCACCTTCCAAAGTCATATCTCTTTGCCCTTTCATACTGTTCATGGGGTTCTTGAAGGAAGATACTGGAATGGTTTGCAATTCCCGACTCCAGTGGCCCATGTTTTGTCACAGTTCTTCACTATGACCTGTTTGTCTTGGGTGGCCCTGCATGGCATGGCTCATATTTTCATTGAGTTATGCAAGCCGCTTCACCATGACAAGGTTGTGATCCACGAAAGGGATCCATTAGGGTTGTGATCCATTAGGGTTGTTTGGTATTTTATATGAAACCTGAATTTCTCACAAAGTCATAGCAGAGGGGGAAATACAGTCAGCTGCTTGCAGTAAGGAGTGGTGTGTGCCACCTCCCCACCATATGCCAAGAGTTCTGGCCTCACACATGCTTCTGTCTCTTCTCCCGCACTTCACCCTGGTTTGGCTGCACTTCTCTTCAAGGTCCTAGGGAAGACTTATTTCTACAGACATCTCCTAGAGCCTTTGCCATGGGCATTCATACTTTTAGACTGGCAGTGTTAAAATAAAACCTACATCTAAGAGAGCAAGATACCAGCAGACATCTTAGCTCCCATCCATGTAATCATCTAACCTAATAACATATAGAAAAATAGAGATGTTGGATTCTTAGGAAAGATCTAGAATATGGACTTCTCTCCAGTAGACCAAAGCAACCTGGAAAATACAGATAGTCCTGCAAGGGGGTGGAAAAGGCACCCCCTTACTGTGAGGATGTGTCCAGTGTTTATTTCTAGCCCTACAGAGCAACACTCTGGCATTTCTGGCAATAGCCTTAGGTCTGCTTCCTGCAGGATGCACACACATCACACTGAGCACATTTGAGAACTCAAAGTGTAATTTGTCAGCCCTGTTTTAGGACAACCTAGGGTGTCTTGACTATCTTCAGGTGATAGTATATAGTAAAAGTCAGATACAGACCATTTAATAGGACAATTTACTTTAACATGTACGATGGGTTGTTTTAGTGGCCTGTGTGCACTCCAGTCATAACAATAGGGTGCCATAAGGTCAAAGAGTGAGAAATTGATTTCAAAGGCACAATTCTACTCCTGCTTCTTCAAAGATACTGGTATAACTATCCACTTCTTACGATAACAAATTTCCTCACTGGATTGAAGAGCTGTGATTCATAACTTCTGTAGCTGTGGTCTCTTCCCTTGGGGCTAAAGTCCCAACAAATGACAGGAAGATGCCATTTCCACTCTTGTCATTATTAAATCTATTTCTTCTCTCTCTCTCTCTCATGAGGAACAGGTGGCAGCCCTTGATCCCTGATTCCACCTATAGGTAGCAGACAGTCAAGCCTATGTGTGAGACAGACATCTCCAGCTCCCCATCTTGGTCAAAATAGACCAGGACAGTGGCTCAAACATCTAGCCATATCAGAATCCCCTGGAGGACTTTTTAAACCACAGAGTGCTGGACCCTGCCTGAGTTTCTAATCAGTAGGTTTAAGGTGGCACTGAGAATGTACATTTCTAACAAGTTCTTGGAAGATGCTGATGGTGATGTCTGGGGACTACTTGAAACCATTGGGGTAGGTCATGCTGTAGTAACAAATGACCCCCAGATCTCAGGTTTATATTTCACTCAAGTTGCTCTCAAGTTCACTCAAGCCAGCTGCAGCTCTGCTCCATGTCTTCTCCCCTCCAGGACCTAGTGATGGGATAGCATCTGACCAGAACACTGCCAGTCGCATGGCAATTGGCAAAGGATATGACAAATGACTGGTTAACTCATAAAGCTCCGGCTTATGTTTCCTAGCTGGAAGGGAGTCATGTGGCCAAATCTGATATATCAGTGGCAAGTGAGGGACTGAACACTTGTGTCAATAATTACATAGTCTACCACATCCCACAATATTCATTATCTCTTTCTCCCACAGTAATACAGAGTGAAGTAAGCCAGAAAAAAACCACCAATACAGTATACTAATGCATATATATGGAATTTAGAAAGATGGTAACAATAACCCTGCATACGAGACAGCAAAAGAGACACTGATGTATAGAACAGTCTTATGGACTCTGTGGGAGAGGGAGAGGGTGGGAAGATTTGGGAGAATGGCATTGAAACATGTATAATATCATGTATGAAACGAGTTGCCAGTCTAGGTTCGATGCACGATACTGGATGCTTGGGGCTAGTGCACTGGGATGACCCAGAGGGATGGTATGGGGAGGGAGGAAGGAGGAGGGTTCAGGATGGGGATCACATGTATACCTGTGGTGGATTCATTTTGATATTTGGCAAAACTAATACAATTTTGTAAAGTTTAAAAATAAAATAAAATTAAAAAAAAAAAAAGTAAATGTCCAATCAAGTTTTGACTTGACAAATGGCTGCCCCGAATAAAGACTGAATTCCTCAGAGTCTCCTGCAGCTTGGTATTGGCTAATACCAATTGCAGCCAATGGGATGTAAGCAGAATGCTGGATGGTCATTCCAGTAGCCTTTCTGAAGGCGAGCACATGATTGACCTTTGTTTCCTTTGCTCTCTCTTCGTCATTCCTTTCTCCATCCTCTTGCCTATGATGCTGATGTTAGTATTTTGGAGCATGAGGTCAAAGCCCTGCCTCTAATAGAAAATATATACGGTGTGCAATGAAATATACCAGCCCCAGACTGTCTATCCACACTTCCAGAAAAGAGAAATAAAATTATCTTATTTAAATCACTGTTACCTTGGGGTTTCTGTCCCTCACATCTGAATATAATCCTAAGTAATGCACCCTAAGAAAAGTTTCCTTTTGAAGTCTGCTCACTTCTGTCTGCAGTTTCTTATGTTCTACTGATCCAACCATCAGTGATTTTCCAAGCTTTGGAGCCTATTTCTTCCCTTCACACTCTTTTCCCTCATTCTTAGCAATGCAGTGAGAATGTCTCCAGAAGGTCAACTATAGCTTCGTTCTTTCTTTCTATGAGACTATAGATGCATAGAATCTGATGGTAGGGAAAGTAACAACCAAAAAAGAAAAGCTTGTCTGGCTAGAACTTTCCTGAGGAACTTCCAAAATAGTCTTCATTGCATAGCAACAAAGATGACAATGTTCCTCTTTGTTGCCAAACTCTCCCCTGCAATTTGGGAACATTTCTGATTTCTGGGTTTACAGGATCTGCATTCCACTCGATCCCCCATTTGCCCACAAGGAGAAATGATGAAGTGTAAATGTTTAGAGATGATTGTTAGAGGCCTGTGGTTGCCATGCTCCTCTCCTCTGCCCTTGTTCCTAACTCCCCATCCCCTTCTCCTTGCTCTCTTTGTCAAGCCTTTCCCCACTCTGCCTGCTTTTGCCATCTTTACAGTTATTGTCCCTTGTTTACATCTCATCACAGAGAGAGGGAGCAGCTGGAGAAGAGGAAAGAGGAGAGCATTAACAAAAAGCAAAAGGCTGCAAAGGGAGAGAGGAATCAAGTGGGAGAAGTCCAGCCACAGAGCTGAAAGGGCTCTTTCTGAAGTAAAATTAGAGCTATTTACATTTAAGCTTTCCCAGAACATGGTAAAGAGCTTAAGAAAGTAAACCAGAAGTTTCATCAATGCACAGAAATAAGCTACCACTTTCATCACACACACATGGTTTGTAAACCATAAGTATGTATATCTCTATCTACTTTTAAGAGTGTTTCTCTTCTGATGGAGAACCATTTGTTGGGGGCATCTCACACGCAGAATCTATTGCATGAGACCTCATCAGTCATATAGTAAAATGGAATGTCCCAAGAGGACAATGGCTATATATTTCTAAAGTTGTCATTATCAAATAGGTTTGAGAAGCACAGCATACAATGTTCTGGAAATTCACAGTGTATATTAACATGCTAAAGGTTCTAAGAATTCTGGAGTAATGAAGCCCACTTATTTTTCATATTCAAACTTACTGAACCAAAGAATCCTTTTTTTGAGTATAATATCTATTAATATTTTACAAAATGTGTCTTTGGAACATAGGTTGGGAAACTGCCTCAAAAGAACAAAAATTTTATGTGCTACATGTTGGATTACTTTTTGCAAATTGAGTTATTTTCACATGCACTCCTGTGAATATTCATAACCTACTGACACTTCAGTGGGGCCAAGCAAGAATTAAACAGAACAAAGCAGTGCTCAAAATCACATGCCAGTGGCACAAAACTCACAAAGTTTGGTTTATCCCACCTGCTTAAGACTCAATGAATTTAGAAGTAAAACAAATCAAATCAACTAAAATAATTAGCCTGGAGAAAAGGAAAGATATAAGCATCTGAATGCAGAGTTCCAAAGAAGAGCAAGGAGAGATAAGAAAGCCTTCCTCAGCGATCAATGCAAAGAAATAGAGGAAAACAACAGAATGGGAAAGACTAGAGATCTCTTCAAGAAAATTAGAGATTCCAAGGGAACATTTCATGCAAAGATGGGCTCAATAAAGTACAGAAATGGTATGGACATAACAGAAGCAGAAGATATTAAGAAGAGGTGGCAAGAATACACAGAAGAACTGTACAAAAAAGATCTTCACTACCCAGATAACCACAATAGTGTGATCACTCACCTAGAGCCAGACATCCTGGCATGTGAAGTCAAGTGGGCTTTAGGAAGCATCAATATGAACAAAGCTAGTGGAGGTGATGGAATTCCAGTTGAGCTATTTCAAATCCTGAAAGATGATGCTGTGAAAGTGCTGCACTCAATGTACCAGCAAATTTGGAAAACCCAGCAGTGGCCACAGGACTGGAAAAAGTCAGTTTTCATTCCAATCCCAAAAGAAGGCAATGCCAAAGAATGTTCAAACTACCGCACAATTGCACTCATCTCACACACTAGCAAAGTAATGCTCAAAATTCTCCAAGCCAGGCTTCAACAATACATGAACCGTGAACTTCCAGATGTTCAAACTGGATTTACAAAGGGCAGAGGAACCAGAGATTAAATTGCCAACATCCGTTGGATCATTGAAAAATCAAGAGAGTTCCAGAAATATATCTATTTCTGCTTTATTGACTATGCCAAAGCCTTTGACTGTGTGGATCACAACAAACTGTGGAAAATTCTTCAAGAGATGAGAATACCAGACCACCTGACCTGCTTCCTGAGAAATCTGTATGCTGGTCAAGAAGCAATGGTTAGAACTGGACATGCAACAACAGACTGGTTCCAAATTGGGAAAGGGGTACATCAAGGCTGTATACTGTCACCCTGCTTATTTAACTTCTATGCAGAGTACATCATGTGAAATGCTGGGCTGGATGAAGCACAAGCTGGAATCAAGATTGCCAGAAAAAACATCAATAACCTCAGATATGCAGATGACACCACCCTTATGGCAGAAAGCAAAGATGAACTAAAGAGCCTCTTGATGAAAGTGAAAGAGGAAAGTGAAAAAGTTGGCTTAAAACTCAACATTCAGAAAACTAAGATCATGGCATCTGGTCCCACCACTTCATGGCAAATAGATGGGGAAACTTCAAAAGTAGGCACATAGTAGGCATTCAGTAATGTTTGTTGGATGAATATCCATGAGAACTTTGGATACATCTGTCTATCATTGGGGGCTTCCCTGGTGGCTCAGACAGTAAAGAATCTGCCTGCAATGCAGCAGACCTGGGTTTAATTTCTGATCAGGAAGATCCCCTGGTGAAGGGAATGGCAACCCACTCCAGTATTCTCACCTGGGGAATTCCATGGAGTGAGGAGCCTGGTGGGCCTCAGTCCATAGGGTCACAAAGAATTGTATATGACTGAGTTACTAACTTGATTCCAGCTTGTGCTTCTTCCAGCCCAGCGTTTCTCATGATGTACTCTGCATATAAGTTAAATAAGCAGGGTGACAATATACAGCCTTGACGTACTGCTTATCACTTCATGGGAAATAGATGGGGAAACAGTGTCAGACTTTATTTTGGGGGCTCCTAAATCACTGCAGATGGTGATTGCACCCATGAAATTAAAAGATGCTTACTCCTTGGAAGAAAAGTTATGACCAACCTAGATAGCATATTGAAAAGCAGAGACATTACTTTGCAAACAAAGGTCCATCTAATCAAGGCTATGGTTTTTCCAGTGGTCATGTATGGATGTGAGAATTGGACTGTGAAGAAAGCTGAGTGCCGAAGAATTGATGCTTTTGAACTGTGGTGTTGGAGAAGACTCTTGAGAGTCCCTTGGACTGCAAGGAGATCCAACCAGTCCATTCTGAAGGAGATCAGCCCTGGGATTTCTTTGGAAGGAATGATGCTAAAGCTGAAACTCCAGTACTTTGGCCACCTCATGCGAAGAGTTGACTCATTGGAAAAGACTCTGATGCGGGGAGGGATTGGGGGCAGGAGGAGAAGGGGACGACAGAGGATGAGATGGCTGGATGGCATCACTGACTCGATGGATGTGAGTCTGAGTGAACTCCGGGAGTTGGTGATGGACAGAGAGGCCTGGCATGCTGCAGTTCATGGGGTCGCAAAGAGTCGGACATGGCTGAGCGACTGAACTGAACTGAGTTACTAACACTTACAATGCTGTATATGTATAACCAGGTTGAATCTCAGTGAGTTAATGGGACTGGAAGTTTACAACTTCACAGATCGTGTGACCATGTGACTATGGCACAGGGAAAAAGGAAGAGAGGAGAAAGGCTTCATTAACTGTACAATAATGGCTGCCTTTGGAAGGGGGAACTGGGTTGCTGGTGGTCAGGGATGGTTAGGAGACTTATTTTTTCATTTACAGCCTTTTGTTCATCTGGATTTTATCCAATATTAATGTATTTCCTATTCAAAAGTAAATAAATAGCATTCTAAAGTATTCATGAATGACTACTGAAACATGAGTTTCCCAGCCACTAAAGAGTCCATTTAAAAAAAATTTTCCCTTTGCTCACCAACCACCATCTAGTATTAGAATGAACATATTTATTGGTTGAATAGCTTATTGGTAGATTAAGTAAGAAGAAAACTGAATCCAATCCCTTCACACAAGGCCTCAAATCTGCTTCTCCAGGCTGGGGTCTTACCCAGGACAACTCCACACAGGGCCATAGAAAACTCTTGCCATTCTCTGAGCACTTCACACACTCTTCTGCTTGTGTTTGCACAGTCTCTGCCTGCAGGAGCCCTCCCCATCCTTAGAGGGTCAGCTCAGATGCCTAGTCCTTTCATGAAGGCTTTCCTGAAACTCTCACCAATAATCAAGAGCTAATCCTCCAGTTTCTCTACCTTGCCATTCATTTCACCTTATTTGATGTGCTTCATTAACACATTACTTACCATAGAGCTGGACATAGGTAATCACCGCGGAGCAGTGCTCATCCCTTGGGGCTGTGGAGCTATGGAGTAATAGCTGTTTGCACAGGCCGTCAGGGCAACCGCATAGGTTCAAATCCTGTTTCCATAGTGGAACTGAGACCTCAGTTTTCTCACCTGTATAAAGGTAGCCTTAGAACCCATTGCAAAAGGGTTGTGAGAATTAACTTTCTTTACATGAGACCTGAGACTGGTAGTAACCCAATAGTAAATTTCTACTTTGGTGTGAAGTTCATGTGAAAATTTGGCTCCCAGGCTCTTTTCAGCAGTATTGCTTCAGTAGGTCTTGGACAAGGGTGGCTTGGGAAACAGTAGGTCTTGGACAAGGGTGGCTTGGGAAACAGTAGGTCTTGGACAAGGGTGGTTTGGGAAACAGTAGGTCTTGGACAAGGGTGGCTTGGGAAACAGTAGGTCTTGGACAAGGGTGGCTTGGGCAAGTGTGCTTAACAAGTGCCGCCACCCAGTTCTGCACAGAGGCTCTCTTGGACTTGGATTTTAGAAAGGTTATACATGATCAGTGTTTCTAATTTGTGATCCATATGTTTAGAAACACTAGGGAAGGTTTTTTAAAATGCCCATATAAAGTCCCAACCTGAAGATTCTAATATAGGTTTCTTAGGTGGACCTCGGATACGAATATTTTAAAAATACCCAAGTACCTCTGCCATGCAGCCAGGGTTAAGAACACCTGCACTAACTGTCTCTAGGACTCTTAAAAAATATCTATTTAAAGACATTAAAATACAGCTGAAATGGACTCCCCTTGAAATAGATTGTATATAAAACTAAGGATTCTGAAGACTTGGTTCTTATCTAAATGAATAAAAAAATCAGAAAAGATAAATGCAATCCAAGTATATAGTGGTCAAATGACCATTCCTGCTACATTAGTTTGTCTTAAAAACTTCAAGACATGGAAATTGGTGAGCTTCACCCAACATTAGCACACATCCATCAGGAAAGGGAAAGCAGTTGATTGGCAGTGACATTTGCTATGTACCCATTTGATGCATGCAGTTTTTAACTTGGAACATTTTCGAAAGGCCATAGTTTGTTAACTGCTATTAGAGTTTCTGGGCTTCCCTCATGGCTCAGTGGGTAAAGCGTCTGCCTGCAATGCGGGATACCTGTGTTTGATCCCTGGGTTGGGAAGATCCCTTGGAGAAAGAAATGGCAACCTACTCCAGTACTCTTGCCTGGAAAATTCCATGGACAGAGGAGCCCGGTAGGCTACAGTCCATCAGATCACAAAGAGTCGCACACGACTGAGCAACTTCACTTCTCATGAAAGTTATAGGCTTGTATTCTTCTACTTAATAATGACCAAAACTATTTATGTTTTTAATGGAAAGGAGCAAGCAAATCGATTCCACGAAGATACTACTTTGTATATATGCATCCAGCAAACCAAATTTCTAAAAAATATAATTTTTGATTCTATAATCATCTAAGAATTTCAGCAAAAAATAGACTAAAGTAGAACATGAAACAAATTATCAGGATAAAAGGGCAAAATTGTTAAGGACTGTAAGATTTTGTTTATTTTTAAAGCCAATCAGAAATATCCTACTCTTAAAAAAAATAAGATTAAGGTAGAGAGCAAGTAACATGTGTGAAGTGAATAATATTCATCAAAAAGAGCCATTCTAGGTACCTAACAACAGTAATGATACTAAAGCTGAAACTCCAGTACTTTGGCCGCCTCATGCGAAGAGTTGATTCATCAGAAAAGACTCTGATGCTGGGAGGGATTGGGGGCAGGAGGAGAAGGGGACGACATTGGAAGAGATGGCTGGATGGCATCACTGACTCGATGGACATGAGTCTGAGTGAACTCCGGGAGTTGGTGATAGACAGGGAGGCCTGGTGTGCTGCGATTCATGGGGTCGCAAAGAGTTGGACACGACTGAGCGACTGAACTGAACAACAGTAAAAACTGCAAATGTATAATAACTGAACAACAAGTCATTTATAGAGAGTTATCAGGAAGGAAAATGGTGTGATTACAACAAAGTGAGAACAAAATTTTTCCCATTGTAGGTTTTCTTAGAATTTAGGTATTAAATAAGACATAAAACTATCATCAAGGAGATAACAATTTGGGCCAAGTCTGAAAAATTACACTTTTTTCAACAATATGCAGCAAAACTAGCCTCTGAGTTGAATATACTAGCACTTCCCTCATTTGGAATCATGAATTGAATCATTCCAACTTTAAAACCAAGCTTTCTTTTTCAGAGAACTGTTTTTGGATTCATTATGGGAATAAGGTCAAACCTTGGGTGTTACATGGGTTGTTTTGCTAAAAACCCACACGGTCATCTCCTTGATTTCTATTGTACTATATTCCCTGGAATATCCTGGGACTTCAAAATCAATGAAGCATCATGGAAATACCATGTTTGGACAAATAGTTCTTCACCCAGCACTTTTATGTACAGACCCTAAACTTATCCACACCAACACACCAAATCCCCTTTTTACTTTAATCTCAATGCAATATGTCTTCAAATATTGAGCAATAAAAATTTTTAAAGATTTTCCTTTTCTCTTCATACAAATACCCCTGCCCTCCATGCCAAAGAAAACTTAGTGTTGTGACTTTTGATGTCCAAACCACTAGAACTGGTGACTTCTGGAAGCCTCAAAGGAGAGACCCTGGTGTGTATACATGTGATCCACAGCCATCTCCATAGATTCCAATGCAGGCCCATGAGCCTCAAAGGGCAAGTGTAAACAAAAGCTCTCATTAAACCTGAGTCTAGCATTAGTAAGACTGTCCAAAGATTACATTTAAAGATAACTAAAGTGTTACTATATTCCTTTGTGCAGCCCAGCCATGACCCTAATTAATGTGTCTAAGGTGGACATGTATTTCTTCAAGTAATGGGTGGTTTTGTTTGGACAATTAGACCAAGCTGACAAGGAAATTTTCCATCAAACCAAGTCATAAAAAGTACATTATTCAGCATTATTATGAGTTAAGCAGTATTTATTACCTGAACTTTACAATACTCTATTATCAATCATTACCTGACATTAAGGTATGTTAACATGAGATCAAAGAGAGAAGCCAAGCTAAACAAACAGTCATGTCTACAAGTCACTTTAGTGCTGTTCATTTAAAAAGAGAGGCAAATGCCTTGAACTTAAGGATGGACAATTTGCATTTAACCAGAAGATGCAAATCAGCTGTACTATGGCAAGGCTGTGACTATATAAATTCCATGCTTGTTATTCAATTGACAAGACAAAGCTGGTTTGTAAGGAATTTCGAAAAGAAAAAAATGTAGTCAAAGTAAAATGTGAGATACAAAAGTCCAGTTTTGATAGGTGCTAGTAAAGATTCATTGCTGTATCAATTCTCAGCAACAATGCTGCCTCGGAAGTCACTAAAAATGATATCAGCTGAATGGATCTAAAGAAGAGACCGAATGTTTTTAGCAAAGTTGTAAAACCTTGGAAACCACCTCCTGAACAAACAGTCTGAAAGCTCAGAAGTCTAAGACAAGCTTACAACGCCCTGATTTTAAAATATATTTTTGTCGCCACTTCTTCCTTCTTGCTCTGGAGCCAAGAGCACAAACAAGGTTTCTGGAAGTACCTCTTTGAAAGTACATTCCTCCTTCTCTGTTCCAGAAGCACTTGATGCCATCCTTTCTGAAAGAAAGCTCTTTCATTAATGTCCATTGGCTTCCTTCCCCATGTCCTATAGCTGATGTTCAAAATTCAAGAAATAGCAAGGGTTCAACTTCAGCTCAAGGTTATCTACAAATATCTGGAAAACTCTTTAATACTTTTAATTGTACAAAATACAGGAAAGAGTCTGAGGATTAGACACCCGTTGAAATCTATATCTACTTTTTCTGTCTAAGGTGAACAATCAGAGAAGGTAATGGCATCCCACTCCAGTACTCTTTCCTGGAAAATCCCATGGACAGAGGAGCCTGGAAGGCTGCAGTCCATGGGGTCGCTGAGGGTTCGACATGACTGAGTGACTTCCCTTTCACTTTCCACTTTCATGCATTGGAGAAGGAAATGGCAACCCACTCCAGTGTTCTTGCCTGGAGAATCCCAGGGATGGGGAAGCCTGGTGGGCTGCCGTCTATGGGGTCACACAGAGTCGGACACGACTGAAGCGACTTAGCAATAGCAAAGCAAGGTGAACAATAGCATCCATGGCAAAGGAAAAGATGTCATATTCTTATTTCCTTTACATTTAACATTAGGCAATCCTGCAGACTTAATGTGGTATTATTGCTTAATGTAGAACACCAGTGGAAATCATTTGCCAAGTAATATTGCTTCCAGGTATTCTTGAAAGTGGTTAAATAAGCTAATACTTAGGATCAACCCCTAGCCAATCAGCAAAGTATACTGAGCACCTCACTGAAATGGGGGAATCACAATAGGACAAAACCTGGCCTCTGTCTTATGAGGTGCAAGACTATACACAGAAAGAGGGGTAACATTCTTGGCCACAGGGTGGTGGGTAAGCCACTGAGCATGTATTCATTCAGGACACACGGGAACAGAACTCTGAGTTAGCCACTGTGCAGGTAGGATGCAAGCTGGGATGGGTAGACTTCAGACAAGGTAACAGGGGCAAAGCGAAGCCATGTTCAGTGGTCAAAGGACTTGAGCAAAAATTCCTGTCTATACATAGGTGACCCTTCATTTTCTACCCAGAGAGCTAGGTCATAGGAATACATATAACACGAATAGACCAATCTGACTGCTGCAGAGAGAATCTGTGTGGGAGCTGAGGAGGGATTTGTAAGTTTGGAATGTATGTTTGGTGCCAAATAGTGAAAGGCCAGATTTTGAGGAAGTCGAGATAGTTAAATAGTGCGTATCCCTGTTAGTTTCTAAAGAGGGGCGTGGCATGAAGAAGATGGCATTTGGGGAGAATTGATGTGCTGGGGAAGTACAGGGGATAGGCTAGAATATGGAGTGACTGGAAGCCACTTGATAACTTCTGTTATCATGTCAGCCATCTCTGCAGGAGGTAGGGTCTAGGCATAGGCTGCTGTGAATGGCAATGTGTAGAAAACTGGAAAGAACAGAGCAATGAGGGAGAGGATCCCAAAACTTGGAGCCATTGCTGTGAGTGACAAACATGAATGCTAGGGTGCTAAAGTAGTGATATCTGAGTGTCTCCTAATTTTTATCCTCTTTTTTCTCCTTTACTAACAGAATCCTGAATTTAGAGGCAATATTGCAGAATGGTTTAAATCACACATTTTGAAACTAGTCTGTGAGGGTTTGACTGTCCCTCCCCATCACTTACGCCCATCTGATGACCTTGGGTGAGTTATTCCACCTATTTGTGCCTCAATGACCTTATCTGCAAAATGGAAATAATTTTCATGCTTATTTCATGGGGTTGTTGTATGTCAATATGGGCAAAGCTCTTAGAACAGTGCTTGGTTCCACGAAGCACTATGTAAGCATCAGCTGTTACTAGTAGCTGAGCACGTGGCTGGAGCACTTCCAGCTATGTGTGACCATATAACTACATTATGGTCATTAGAGTGTGACCAAAAGTGATGTGTACAACTTCTAGTGAACCCTTGTAGGGGCCCTCTCCCCTTCCTGTTGGTAGGATCATGGACATGATGAGACCATGAGAAGGAAGATGTGTTCTGCTGACACTGACCTGCCATGTCAGCTCTGGGCTGCTTATGATCAGATTCAAGTGAAAAGTGGAGTCGCTCAGTCGTGTCCGACTCTTTGCGACCCCATGGACTGTAGCCTATCAGGCTCCTCCATCCATGGGATTTTCCAGGCAAGAGTGCTGGAGTGGATTGCCATTTCCTTCTCCAGGGGATCTTCCTGACCCAGGAATCGAACCCAGGTCTCCCGTATTGCAGGCAGACGTTTTACCTTCTGAGCCACCAGGGAAGCCCTTATCATCAGATTAGTGCCTGAGAAAAATGATCTTCTATCTGATTTAAGTCATTATTATTTGGGGATCTTGGTTATAACACTGAACTGTATTCATATATCTACTGGTAATTTTCCTGGACCTGGATGAACTCTCTGGGGACCTCTGCATTACTGAATGGGGGCTTGTCTCCAGGACTTGGCTGCTAGAGGTGAAGAAAAGAGTCTCCACCTGCCACTGCTTAAAATGGTATGGGGCCCCTGTCTGTCAGTCTGTCCATAGCAATTAGACTTCCAGCTCACTTCAACCCAGCTCAATTTACCTGCAAAAGAGGGCAGGCCTGTCCCTGCTCCTTGGCACCCAAGCCTTCCTCTCAGTGTGTCTTCCATGCTCATTTTAATTTGATTTTTACCCACATAAAAATATTGGTGTTCAAGGATATCCCTGCGACACACTGGAGTTGTCACCTGTTCCCAGCAATGGCCATACCTGAATTGCTGAGAAGATGATACAGCCACAAAAAGATGATGAGAGAGGTGGCATTGAATGTGCAGTGGTGGTGGGACATACAAGGAATGGCCAGTTGCCGCTTGGAAATGTAACCTGAATTTAGGAGGGAATATGGGGCCAGGTGATACCAACAGAGTTTGCTCTTGACTGGCAATTTATAGCTAACACCCAAAACCCTGTAGAAGAGACTTAGAACTTTAGGAAGAGCAATTCCTTTCCTTCTAGTCACACAGCCAGGGTGCCCAGATATAGTTAGCTTGCATGTCTTGAAACTGTGTTAAGTAAATTCCCCCATCCAGTCCTTCCTCACTATGACTGCCATTTGAAACTCTCTAATGACTGATTTTTGGGGGGGCTCCAAAATCACTGCAGATGGTGACTGCAGGCATGAAATTAAAAGACGCTTGCTGCTTGGAAGGAAAGTTATGACCAACCTAGATAGCATATTCAAAAGCAGAGACATTTCTTTGCTGACAAAGGTCCATCTAGTCAAGGCTATGGTTTTTCTAGTGGTCATGTATGGATGTGAGAGTTGGACTGTGAAGAAAGCTGAGCACCAAAGAATTGATGCTTCTGAACTGTGGTGTTGGGGGAGAATCTTGAGAGTCCCTTGGACTGCAAGGAGATCCAACCAGTCCATTCTAAAGGAGATCAGTCCTGGGTGTTCTTTGGAAGGAATGATGCTAAAGCTGAAACTCCAGTACTTTGGCCACCTCATGCGAAGAGTTGACTCATTGGAAAAGACTCTGATGCTGGGAGGGACTGGGGGCAGGAGGAGAAGGGGACGACAGAGGATGAGATAGCTGGATGGCATCAGCGACTCTATGGATGTGAGTTGAGTGAACTCTGGGAGTTGATGATGGATAGGGAGGCCTGGCGTGCTGCAGTTCATGGGGTCACAAAGAGTCAGACACGACTGAGAGACTGAAATGAACTGAACTGAATGACTGATTTGATCCTGCCTCTCATTTCTCTAAAATCACCACTGGATCTACACAGCTTTTTTTTTTTTTTTTTAAGTTGAAACAAGTTAAAGCTAGAGATCTCATAGTCCTCTATGATCTGATACCTGTATTTTATATTGACTTTAGCTCACATTTCTTCCTTTACAAAAAAGAAAGATTTCTTCACATCAAGCTCCTAACTTTTACCTTTTTCCTGTCACTTTTTGGTTCTTTATACCATTCCATCATTCTGGAATGACTCTCCACTTGCCCCTGATTTCTCACCACTGAAATCTAATCCATTCTTCAATGAACAGATGATGTATTTCTCATTGTGTAAAAGCTCCAGTCACAGTCAGCTAATTTCCATCATTTTGACTTCTCTTATCTCAATTTCACCTGTTGCCTCAAATTACATATTTTTTAATGCCCTATACTTCCTACAATTTTGTCAGTGGCCCAGGATCTTAAGAGTCCTTTTCTGACGTCCTGACATTGTATGGACTATCACCTCAAATATTCACCGAAATAGTGGGCTTGTGATGAACATGGGACACTATAGGAATAATGGAGTTCTTCTTTGGGTTTAACATAAGACTCTGCAAGAAAGAAGCCCTTTCTACTCCGTTATGGAATTGTTAAACTGGATGACGTAAGCCAGACGATTCTACATGAAGGAAGGAAGCATTGGGAATGAAGGAGAAAAGCAGTAAGGCTTAGAAGGAGAGTCAGGGAGAGAGGGCAAGCCAAGTACATCATATAGGTCAATGAAGTCACAAAGCTCCAGACTTAGGCATCCCCAGATCTGGGACCTAGTTAAGTCTTTTCTGATGTTCTTGCTTGTTTGAGGCAGGTTCTCTATTCCTTGTGAATGAGAGTCCTCACCATTTACATATGCTGGGAGGTTTACAGTATTTTGAAGCACATAAGATAAAGTTAGTCTGAACACATTCCTACTGTGTTTCTGATCATCTGTGAGGCAAAACATATGTTCTTCTAAAGATTCTCACTATTCTTGCTACATTTAAGATAAGGGTATTTGATAAATACATTGGATTGTTTGAAAAGGGCTTATCATCCACACTATCAATTATTGATAAGGGACTTAAATTTCATGGAAAAAAATCCATACACTGGTAAGGCCATTATACTACCTAGAATTGTGCTCTGTCTCAATCCTCAAATTTGGGGGGTTTTGGAACCTCTTAACCAATTCAAATGTCACATTTCTAATGGCCCAATAAAGTACCCTGGTGTAGTTCTACATGCCTCAGAAACCAAGGGGCAGCTTCTAATAGATGGGTCTTCTGCCTCTTATTGAAAGGAAACACTTATCTCCAGAAATCCTGTATATCACTGCAAAGAAACCAACTTCTGCTCATGCTGTCAAAGATTTCAGAAGTACTCTGCTTACGAAGTCATCAGTCTTGAGTGCAGATTTTAAAGGAGGACAGGTCATACACTCTTAACACTTTTTAAAATGAAGTTGAGGAATAATACCCACCACCTGGCATTATGACACAAAAATCTAGAAGTTGTATCATTTTTAGAAGGTCAAGGGGAAATGCCTCTGGCTAATTCAGAAATAGAAATGGCTATACTGATACAACCATAAGTCAATTCTAAGTGGATAAAGAAATTTTTTTTTTACAACTTTATTTCAGAAGTGATTTTTGTTGTCCTGGATTTAAACCAAGATATATTCATCAAGTCTGTACCTATATACAGCTGATGGTTCTAGAAGTTTTGTTGTGAAATACTCCCTCAAAGAAAGTGCCAATGTATCAGGGCAAGGAGGAGTGAAAATTCTCTTGGGAAGAAATTGGTTCATACCTCTAAGAATCACAGCCTAAAGCATTAATACCATTAGAAGAGCCTATAATCTGAAAGCTATCACGTGATTTTTCTGAGCATTTTCTTAGGAGGATGGAAGAGGCATCAATATTTGTCCATCTGGTTCTATCCATTGTACCGAATCACTTGAAAATTTTGAAAAGAACAATAATCTGAAAATCTAATCAAACTAGATACTCAGTATCCAGTAAGTGACCCCAGCTGGGCAGGTCCGGAAACTTAATGGTATATTGAGACCCTGAGGTGACTTCTGACCCATGTCACAGGGACACCGCTCACTATCAAAGACTATAATAATTCTTTCATGGCTTGTTGGGGGAGTGTGTGTGTGTGTGTGTATGTGCATGTGCAAAATTTGGCCTCAGTCAAGTTTATCAACAAGTGATTATTGAAGATACTCTTCAAAACTTTTCTAATACTTCAAAGACATTATGCTTTCTGAGATCTGAAGGATACTATTCTGTTTTGAAGGTTCCATACTCACAGATCAATCAAGGAAAAGCTTGATGGCAAATTTAGAGAAAGTTTCTATTATTTCAGTGCATCAAATATCAAAGGAACATAAAGAATTGTGAAGTTAGATATGCCAGGACATTACCTTGGGTAATGTCTAGCAAGTTACTTAACCTCTTCAAGCTCTAGTTTCCTCATCTGTCCAATGGGAATAAATTACTTTACTCACAGAACCATTACAAGGGTTTAATAAGATGTAATACACATAATAGACGTGAATGCAAATAGCACATTGCCTGGCAGCCAGTAAAGTTTTAGTAAATAGGGTTGCCATGTGTCTGGTTTTAAACCAGACAGTACAGTATATGAGTTTTCTTTCTGAGAAATAGATTAAGAGAAGACCAGACATATAAATGTAAATGTGAGTAAGTGCTATTATTAGTACTATGACATGTCTTGTGCATGAGTACTGGAGATTCCTCTCGCTAGGACAATTTGCCATGAGGAATGAGAGAGAGCACTCCACTGAGACATGCTTCAGGCACCACCACATGGGAGATCCTAGTGCATTCTTTGAAAGTGAAAATGTTCGTCGCTCAGTCGTGTCTGACTCTTTGTGACCCCATGGGCTATAGCCTGCCAGGCTCCTCTGTCCATGGAATTCTCCAGGCAAGAATACTGGAGTGGGTTGCCATTCCTTTCTCCAGCGGATCTTCCTGACCCAGGAATCAAACCCGAGTCTCCTGCATTGCAGGCAAATTCTTTATCATCTGAGCCACCAGAGAAGCCAGTTCACCCTTTGCTGAGTAACAAATTCCATCCCTGCTGTGAGCCAGGTGTGAGGGCTGGGCCCTGCAGTGGTTCTCAATGTTTCCTTCTACAAGTACAACTCCTAATGCTATGGGCCTTTATCCAGCTCTCATTCTCTTCTCATCGCCTCGTTCTCCTTTTCAGTAAGAGGTATTTAGAAACTTAACACTAATGAATTTACTGCTTAAAAATTAGGAATATTGAATTTTTAAATTCAACTCCCAAACTGCTTGAGGAAAAAGTCAGTATTTTTTCCAGTAAGAAATCGTTTTACCAAAATTAACAATTCTAGTCATTAATTCACAGGCTTTCTGGACAGGTCCGCACAGTAACTCCTGCATCCACATTTCCTTGAGTTTGAACTTGTTTTGGCCAAAGACTCCTGCTCAGGGGAGCCCGGATGGCCTATTGTTGCAGGTGGCGCCCGTCCATAAGATCAGAGTGCGATCATGACGTCAATGCCCACTTGAGACAGAAGTCCAATCAACTTTGCTGGCCCAAGTGACACCCAGTCAGGATTACATCTTACTTCCATCACAGAGAGATAAGCCTTGTTGAGCTTCTTCACTGCCAACTGGAAAAAGTGCCATACTATTGGACTCAACAGCCTGAAGTTGCTTTCCAGAATGTCAAACATATATTGCTTTCTAACCTAATTTTAACACAGACTTCAGTTTCTTCCCAAAGGTATTATATCACATGACAGGCTTTGACCCTTGATTATCCTCAAAAATACCAGGGACATCATATGATCTCTCCTCAATAAAAATGTGACCTATGGAACAACCACACTCTAAATGAAGTATTAAACATTTCTGAGGAGTAAAGTCGAGATTTCCAAATGATATGGGCTTAGGCCTTTACAGTCTGTGCTGAGCCCAGCTTGGGCAGATCTCCTTTCTCGGGAAAAGCCTGCGTGCTGGGTTGCTGCCTACATGTAGCAATGATGCCCCTGGCCGTGTGCCTGTGCTCAGGCTTAGAAGAGTGAAGTTGGATGTAGTTCCCCAATTCTGTGTTGCTCCTGACTTCCTGACACAGGTTCTTATGTCCAAGGATTTGACTGACTTACTTTAGACTAATTGGGTTGAGCAATTAAGTGCTCAATTGGGTTGAACAATTAAGTGCTCAAGACACGAATCCTTGTATATTCATGTCTTTAATTGGGATGAAGGAGATTTCCAATATGGCAAATATTTGAGGTATTCAACAATCATATGTATTATTCACATTCAGTTATCCTTTAAAAAGGGCATTTTATGAAGAATGTGTTGTTTTAGAATCTGACATCATGTCATCCTTAGTTCTTCCACAGAAGTGAGGGAAAGGTAGTGTTTTAATTAGTTTGAGCTGCTATAACAAAATGCTATGGATTGGGTGGTTAAACCATAAATATCTACTTCTCATGTTTTGGAGGCTGGGAGGTCCAAGATCAGGGTACCAGCAAATTTTAACATCTGGTAAGGGTCCACTCCCTGGTTTGTAGATGGCATCCTTCTTGCTATATCCTCACATGGCAGAGAAAGAAAAAGCTCTGGCCTCTCTTCCTCTTCTTAGAATAACACTAATCCCATTAGGGGATCTCCATGCTCATAACTTCATCTAAACTTAATGACCTCCCAAAGTCTCCAGATGCCATCACATCATGGTTTGGGGCTTCAACATATGAATTTGGAGGGAGACACAAACAGTCTGTAACTGATAGACAGGAAAGAAGATTGGAAGCTACATTTAGTGGCTTAGACTATTCTTTTTTATTCTAATATAACTTGATTCATATTTTATGATAAGAAAAGTATTGAAAATAAAGAAAAAGGATGATTTAATAAAAACTACATAGATTTTTTTTAAGTTCAGGACTTCTCAATGCTTTAATAGGCAAATAGATGTTATAGCACGAACGCTTTTCCATAGACCACCTATTTATAGTTCCAAGAAACAGCTTGGGAGATGCTATTGTAGAGATGGTCATAGTTTAGGATATAAATTTTACATGATACTAACAATTAACTTTTGTAAATTATTCCTTGGGAATTATTTTGCTGGTGAAGTACAGCTTGAGAAGGAGATGGAAAGTTATGGCTCATGCCACTGAGTAAAGAGCCCACAGGGAGCCAGAAGTAGGATGAAGATGAAGACAGGAGGCATTTGGTCTCAGGATGACACACATTACTTGCTTCATAACTAGCCCAGGCGTGTACTATCTTTGCAAATAAAAAGCTCACATACACAGACTGTACGCTGCATCCTGCCCTCACTTACATGTTTTTCATCCCTTCACTTCCAAAGCTCATTGTGGAAAAAAAACTCCACTCTGCATATACTCGTTGGGAATTACATGCTAAAGACAAATAGTCCCAATGTCCAGTTTAGGATTTCTATTTCTATCCCCTTTTTAAACTGCATGTTTTGGGGGTGACTCACTATTTAATACAAAATAGATCTCTTGGTTTTTTTTTTCTTTTTCTTGGCATATCAGAAAGTCTTACAGAATATGGCCCCATGTTCTCTGTTTTACCAATTCCTCACACCTACATTTTCTCTGACATTCTTAACTTTCAAAGAGATTCCCCTTAACTTGCACAGAAACAGATGTCTCTGCCTTAACTTCTGGGCCAGCACACACACATTCACACATACCACACAAGATGGACTATTGTCCAGTCACAAAGAAGAAAGAGAACCTGTCTTTTGAAACAACAGGAATAAAACTTATTACACTAAGCAAAATAAGGCATGAAAGGCAAGTACTCGATGTTCTCACATGTGCAGTCTATAAAAAGTCAAAGTGATTAGAAATAGAGTAGAATGGTGGTCAGCAGGGGCTGGAGGTGTGGGAAAGATGGAGATGTTGGTTATTGAGTACAAACTCCAAACTATAAGAGTAACAAGAAAACTAATAAGTAGATACGGGGCTCTAATGTACATTATGGTGCTTATAATTAACAATACTGTACTAGGCACTTGAAAGTTAAGAGTAAATCTTAAATGTTATCACCACAAACAAAAAAATCATAATTATGTAAGATGATAGAGGTGTTAACTAACCTTACTATGGTTAATGATTATGTTTTGCAATAATTACATGAACACAATAAACTGTGGAAAATTCTGAAAGAGATGGGAATACCAGACCACCTGACCTGCCTCTTGAGAAACCTATATGCAGGTCAGGAAGCAACAGTTAGAACTGGACATGGAACAATGGACTGGTTCCAAATAGGAAAAGGAGTACGTCAAGGTTGTATATTGTCACCCTGCTTATTTAACTTATATGCAGGGTACATCATGAGAAACGCTGGACTGGAAGAAGCACAAGCTGGAATCAAGATTGCCAGGAGAAATATCAATAACCTCAGATATGCAGACGACACCACCCTTATGGCAGAAAGTGAAGAAGAACTAAAAAGCCTCTTGATGAAAGTGAAAGAGGAGAGTGAAAAAGTTGGCTTAAAGCTCAACATTCATAAAACGAAGATCATGGCATCTGGTCCCATCACTTCATGGGAAGTAGATGGGGAAACAGTGGAAACAGTGTCAGACTTTATTTTTTTGGGCTCCAAAATCACTGCAGATGGTGACTGCAGCATGAAATTAAAAGACGCTTACTCCTTGGAAGGAAAGTTATGACCAACCTAGACAGCATGTTCAAAAGCAGAGACATTACTTTGCCAACAAAGGTCCATCTAGTCAAGGCTATGGTTTTTCCAGTGGTCATGTATGGATGTAAGAGTTGGACTGTGAAGAAAGCTGAGCGCCGAAGAATTGATGCTTTTGAACTGTGGTGTTGGAGAAGACTCTTGAGAGTCCCTTGGACTGCAAGGAGATCCAACAAGTCCATTCTGAAGGAGATCAGCCCTGGGATTTCTTTGGAAGGAATGATGCTAAAGCTGAAACTCCAGTACTTTGGCCACATCATGCGAAGAGTTGACTCATTGGAAAAGACTCTGATGCGGGGAGGGATTGGGGGCAGGAGGAGAAGGGGACAACAGAGGATGAGATGGCTGGATGACATCACTGACTCGATGGACGCGAGTCTGAGTGAACTCCGGGAGTTGGTGATGGACAGGGAGGCCTGGCGTGTTGCGTTTCATGGGGTCGCAAAGAGTTGGACACGACTGAGCGACTGAACTGAACTGAATTATCATCTTGTACACCTTAAGCTTATGTGTGTTGCATGTCAATAATATCTCAATTAAGCTAGAGGAAAAAAGAAACTATGGAGATGAGGCCTGGCAATCTGTGTTTTAACCAGCCCTCCAGATGATTCTGATGTATGCTAATGTAAAAATACAACTATTCTGGAAAACAAGGAGGAAGACTTCAGGTCAAAGGTGAGGTTTAATTTTCTGGCAGTATGTTAACACCAGCATGGGCCATCTCAAAAGTCTAGCCTGGGATCTCCTTGTTTGGCTCTGATGGATAGGAGGGATCCTGTGTCTCTAGAAAGTTTTCCACCTTTATGGTTCATCTCTTAAGCATAGAGCACCACACACGGAATCTTAAGGCGACAGCCCAGCATTCTTTAACCACACTAAAAAAAAAAAAAAAAAAAAAACCCACACTTAAAGTGTAAACTAATAAAGAACAGGATATTCTGTTCCCACGTATAGGTGCTGGGAAAGCAATCGGGACGAACAGGGAGGGTGCCATGGTCGCTTTCTCCCCTCGCACTCACCCTCTGCAGGGGCATGCCATATATTAGCGGGCACTTCACATCAGCTAATTCAGATTCCCCTGTCAGACAAATCCCACCTGTGAGCACTGCTGTCTACACCACATAACACCACATAGATCAAGAGTGGGGAGAGGCCAAAGTCATGAACACCATAGCTTTCCATAAAAGTTAATTAATGACAGAAGCATATTGCTGGGAATGGCAACACGGCTGTTATTTATGGCTCAGGAAACCCCAACTGTAGGGATTTGCCTTTTCCTTTCTCCCAGTCCCAGCTTGACCCACGAGTTTACTCACCCCATTACAGTAACTTCGTGACTCATTTGCCAAGTTAGCAAGACTATAGCATGGAATCTATAAAAATTAATACAACAGCTGGACATCCAACACGCATCCCAGGAGAAACAGACCACCCTATGGATGCCACCCTGTTCTTCTCTATCCCCGCACCTCAACACTTCACACTTCACATTTCTACTGTTGGCAACAGTTCCCACCTGTCACCCCCAAGAAAAGGATTTCCCCGAGGAATCCTTGGTGCTGAAAGGCTTCTAGACACCTCCTTTCCCCACTTCCAGCCATACCGCCCCACACAGGCGTGGGCCAACCTGTTAGGTGTTAGGAGAACGGCTCACCACTGACAGACCATTACCGCTTTGAGAGGCTGTGTAGCACCATGGTGAAAACTGTCTCTGGCTGCAAATTCCAGTAAACTGTTCATGGTGTCCTCATCTATAAAGTGGGTCCAACAATACTTGCCTTTGAAGGTTGCTGTGAGGTTCGAACCAACCTGATGAGGACTGAGTGACTCCAGGTGCTACTGGGGCCCAACAAACCTTCATGGTACAATGGCTTCTCCTTCACTCTTTCCCCTTCTCAAGCCACGTGCCCCTACAAACCTAGACTATTATTTTCCACAAACCTTGTACTGTTGCTCACATAGATTTTAGAAGGGGGTGGTCTGAAGGTGATGCAGTTTTTACGTGTGCATTTTTTCTGAGGTCGAGGTCTAGAGCTTTCAATACCTTTTCTAAACCCCTCACGACCACTGCAATGTCTCAGGAGAAGAAAGAAAACAGTACCCTAGAAAGCTCAGAAAGCAAGCATGCACATTTATGCTGGAGAAGACAGCTCCATGTGTTGGAGAGAGTGCTGCGCTGTGAGTCACATGACCAGTGTTTCATTCTCCTCTCCTGTAAACCAACTGTGGCAAATGCCTTCTCAGAGCTTAGTTTCCATTTCTTTATGCTTGAAATGGACATCGTAGCGACACCTTACCTCCCTTCATGCAGTTGTGGGCATCATAATAAGTAACAGATGTGAAAGAATCTTTTCAAGCAGAAAACACCATCTCAATAAATGTATGATACTCAAGGTCCACATGCTTCATCAAGATTTCAATAGATAAATAGCTTCACCAACTGGCCATTGTAATCCACAAAATTATGAGAAAAATTACCATGGAGTGAGTTAAATTGTTCTTTTTGTTCTGCTTGTATGGAAATAGCAAAGTCATCTCTGGACTAACTTTTTAAAATAAGCAAGCAGAAATCTTTTGTGGGAAAGGAAAATCTGTAAGTATGGTTTGATTTTACCTGATCCACTATAATTCTTAGACCTACCCAGTGCCGCCCCCCGCCCCACCCTCCCTGCCATGATTCGCTTTAATTGCATGTCACTGCTAACTTCCTTGTAAAGAGACAGGCCTCTGCCATTCCTTCTAATTATCCAAATCGCCAGCCACTGTGTGTGGCCTTACCTAAGGCTTTTAACCAGCAGTAATATCTCTAAATCAAAGCAAGTGGGAAGCGTCCCTGTTGGAGTAACTCTAATAAATGCTACATGACATTCCTTGAAGACCATTTGGAAATATTCTCTTCAGAGGTACACCAATTCCAACATGATAACTCATCAGTTAAAAACATTCATAACCAGAAGTCCACGTGTAAACCATGCATCTCTTACCTCCTGTTGCTAGAGGCTCCACATTTCATCTGGAAAGGACATAAATCTGGCGATCTCACTTCAGGCCTAGCCCATCCACCTGAGAAAGAATATTATATAGCTCAATACAATTATGTAGCTATTTCTGCAGCTTCCCCAGATCTAGCGTCTGTTGATATTGGCATTTATAATAATAACAAAGCACCATCATTAATGTCTTCCTGCGTGTAAATGGCGCAGGAACCACATTGTCCTACACATTGTCTCACTCAATCAGCACAATCCTGTGGACAGCTGTTCCCAATCTGCAGTTGTAAAAGCTGAGGCCTTGAGAGCTTGAGTGTAACTTGCCTGAAGTAGGAGAGAAGCACTGAAAGCAAACAGAGCACATGTGGAACTGACAAGGAGATGGTCGCCGAGGAGGCCGAGATAAATCGTTCTGAATTCCCATTATCTATGTATATGGTTGTATCATTCCTCTTAAATATTACTGTTTAAAAATTGAACTAAAAAATTTAGGCATCTAAAAATATGAGTTCCTCCTATTTCCAAATTACAAATATAAAATTATAGAAACTGGAGAAAACATTTGGTATTCAAGACAAATACTATTATCAGTATTTCACATTTTACCACGCAGCTCCAGATTTTTTAAAGATATACTGTGCATTCTTGGATTGTGTTCTGGTAAGTGTGAATGTGTTTGGTTCCTGAAAATTAAATATTATGTACACAGAGTATATAAGGCTTATATAAGTACACTTACGATCTAGACACTTTTTAATATGTATGTTGTATGTTAACAATACATTCTAAAACTGTATCTGTGTATCAGTATATTCATGTTTCATCACTATTTTCTGTACTTTCTCAAAATAAGCATCAAGCTCTTAGTACACGTTTTAATTTTCCCCAGAATGGTTTTCCTTTACAGTGGAAATCTGTGGAACTGCATCTTAGTAAGTCTCTTGGCAAGTTTTTGTTCATACTAAAAATCTAGTCACCTTACAGCCACCAAGTGTGAATCTCTGATTCAGAGACCCAAGCAGCTCTCTGTTCAGTAGCACTTGCTTAGAAAGCCAAAAAGGAGTTTGTGACAAATAGAAGAGCAGTTAAAAGGGGATGCTGCACTTTCTCTGTTGACTCTGTTATCCAGGCAAGCACAGGGCTTGCCCACAGGGTACCGTGTAGCGAAGAAGCTTGTTTTGTTGAGATGATGGGAATTTCCTGGAAAGACTCTGTCCCTCCTGCCCATCCAAATGAAGTTTGAATAGAGACACTTTCTAGAATAAGTACTGCCCCCTGCCCTCAGTGCTATAACCCAGAGTTTTGTGCAATCTTTCCCCTCTCTTCTCCCATCACCAGTTACAACAATCATCAGATAACTGAGAACAGAATGACAATAAGGTTTGAACGCTTTTTTCTAACAGTTAAAAACCAAGCCTTTGTTGCTATATTAATTCACACATTTGCTCAGTTCTAATCAGCTATGATAATCCAATTCTTATCTATTTTTATCCATGTTATTTGCATCAGAAAATTATCTATCAAACGACAGAGACTATGTAAATGTGGCTCCATAGGTAGTGTTTAAGTAACCAGTTGTTGTTGTGGTTCAGGCGCTCAGTCGCGTCCGGCTCTTTGCAACCCCATGGACTGGAGCCCACCAGGCTCCTCTGTCCACGGGATTCTCCAGGCAAGAATGCTGGGGTAGGGTGCCATTTCCTTCTCCAGGGGAAGTAACCAGACTCAACTGGTAAAACAAACGCCTACCTCCCACCAAAAAAAATAAATATCAACACCAAGACAGTGCTCCAAACAAGAGAGAGATTTGAAAACAAGCCCTCCGGGGCTGGTACAGTAGCCCCACGTCATTAAGAACGCGGGAATTATTAGATCTTGTTGCTTTGCCATCCTCAACAACTGCCATCCATCTTGTGCTTGAAGACGACAATTTCAGATGTCATGTCACATCCACATTTTACCCATTGGTAGGAGGAAAAGGGAAAACAGAGGACAGACATGTCTCTTTTTCTTTAAGAGCATCACCAGTAAATGGAACACCATACTTCCATGTACATCGATTGGCCAGAATGTAATCACATGGCTGCACCTTGATGAAAGGGAGGCTGGGAAACGTGGTCACCAGCTGGACAGCCATATGCCCTGCAAAATTCTGGAGGCTCTATTGCTAAAGAAGTAGAGAATGGATATTGGGAGACAACAAATGAAACATGCATTCACTCATTCATCTGTATTCATTCATTCATAAACACTGGACGCCTCCTGAATGCCTAGAAACAGTGCTGGTGTAAGGAGTACATCAATAAAACACCATCCCCCGATTCCTACCTCAGAGGATTTATTGTCTAGCAAGGAAATACACGTGGAAACAAACTGTTAAGAAACAAATTGCTCTACTAGGATTATGCACAAAGTACAGCACTCTGCCTAGGAGAACCAGGAAAGCTCAGAGAATGCAGCCTTTGCATTGACACTTGAAAGGCAGTGGTAGTCATATAACAATAGTAACACTAATAGCATTCCTTTTCAAGCACTATTCTAAATCCTTCACACATATTAATTTATTTAATCCCTCCACTATAGAAACCATTACTATTCCCACTTTACAGCCAAGAAAACTAAGGAGTTATAAGGGATGGAATTGAGATATGAACATGTGTAGTCTGACTCCAGAGCCTATATTGCTTTTCATGAGAAGGAAAGGGCCCAACCTTCTCAACCTTTTAATCTCCCAATGCTTTCTTGGCATGTAGAGGAAAGGAATGATAGAAGGAGGGAAGAAAAAGATTAGAGGGGTTCATAAGCCTATCTAAGATCCAGCATGATGGAACTCAAAATGTAATGCAAGCGTCTTGACTTCCAGCTCTCTCTCTGAGGAGGGTGCATCTTGAGGTACATTCGAAGGGTATATTGAAGGGTGACGAAGACCTGTGGAATGTTCTCCAAATATACGACTATACCTGTTCTTTTATTCAAAAACTAATTTTGAGGGGATTTACTAAAAATCAGACATCAAGTCAACACCCTCCTTCTAGAACCAACATAATAATTTCTTTAATGCTGGAGTAGGATTGTATGTATTAACATGAGGGGAAGCAATTTTGCCAATATCAGAGGGGTCCATACCTAAAAGAAGTTTTGCTTTCATTGAAATCATTGATACATTCAGAGAAGCTCTTCTGCCTTGATGATTCTGCTAGACAAAATAGAATTCATTCATTTGCAACAGTTATTTATTATGGTATCCTAATATTCTAAACAGGTTGTCTTTTATTTAAAAGGTGCTGGCCCTGAAAAGATAAGGCGGAAAATATATTCAATGAAAGCTTGGTAATATTTCAGCATGTTTCAATGACTCTCTTTTTCTCCTGTTTTCTCCTGGTCATTTCCCACCCTTGATTAGTAATTTTACACCCTAATAGTAAAATATGAAATACTTTTTAATACTGCCATGGTGGTAAAAGTGCTTAGTTTTTATGATGTGTCTCCAGAGATAGATCTTTAGCAGTATATAGTGAGGTTAATTCAGCATAAAATAGTATAATACCTTTCTTATTTCTGTTCACTCATTTAGAAATTATGGGACAAATTCTAGGTTCACCCCACTGACTGGAAAGCAGTGTCTTAAAAGACTGAAGTTCTCCTATTCTTTTTAGGGAGGTTAAAAATGTTTCCAATCAACTTTTAAAAAATCTAATAAACAGGAATTATTTCCCATTTTTGTTTTCTCGGATTCTTGAGAGAATTTACCATTATTGAATGCTCTGCAATTACTGGAGATGACTCTCCTATCCAGATACCCAGCTACTTACCCCTCTCAGGGTCTCCCTTTCGGAGTACTTAATGAAATGAGATCTGGAAATGAAACAGTCTTTTGCACTCTGCCATTTTGTGAAGATACTAATAATAATTCCTTTGGCTGTATTTTTCGATTGTGAGAGGAAGAGAAACATGTTAGCTACTTGAGAACACAGTGGTGAAGCCAGGAAGACAAAAGAAAAAAAAAAAAAAAACAGGAAATGTCTTTCTTGGTTCTCTGAGCTATACTTAAAACAGATCTCCTCAACTCTGGTGCCTAGGGGCAGTGACAGCCACCTATGAGATGCAATTCCCTCCCAGAAAGTCACAGAGCCCTGTCTTCTAATAGGTGTTGGCATCAGACAGGGTAAAATGAACACAAATTTCATATATGCAATTATGCTCATTCTTCTTGATATCAGCACTTACAAAAGTCCAAATTGGGTTTGTGCAATAAGCTACATTATAACTTAATCTCACAGTGGCTTCTAATTTCAATCTCTAATGAATGCTTGGCACTCCTTTGCTTCCTTTCATAAAAAGACAAAGTTCCTGCTTCTCACTTCATAAAAATGGCAAGAACAAGTTAACCTGTAGCTAATATGGATAAGAAAAGGTTAATATGAGTAGAATGAAAACACAATTTCCACACAATTTTAATTTTATAGTGAAATCCAAAGCTCTTTAGACTAGATAATTGTTAGTTTTTCTGGGTACTTACTGCATTACCCCACTTGGAAACCTATTAAGAATTAAAAGTAAACATGTCAAACAAGAACTGCTCCCTAATTAATACTAAGACATGTATGAAAACATTCTTGAATATTAGGCTTAGTAGTATTGTACATTATATGGTCCCTGCTTATAAAAAGTTAAATGTTTCTTCAAATGAGAATGCAGACCAATAAAGATGGTTAAATATGCAAAATGTAGCGATCCATTTGACATACACAAGCCATTTCTAATAATGTTATACTGCCTACCTGCATTTTAAAGATTAATTCTAACTACCCTCCTGTGAGAAAACTGATAAACAAACATGTTGATTAACAGAGAAGTTAAAAAATATATAACATAATGCAAGGTACTACACCTGAGCTCAGAACTCACTCAGTTGTGACAAAGAGACTTTAATTCCCACTCTGATTTCTAACTGCATTATCCAAACACCATGTCACAAGAAGCCAGAAAGAAAGTGACGCAAAGCTTCACACACCCCAAGAATTTGCTGCTGGTGTTTAAGACCAGAAACTAAAACCAACCATAAATATATAAAACCCAAACAAACATACTGATCTCTTAAACTCTGACCCAGCCTTAACCCAAGTATTAATGATTTTCCCAGAACTAAACCAAGAAAGATTTCCCCCCCAAAACAAAGCCTACATCAAAAGGCATCAAAGTGCAGAAAACTGTGGTGTGTGGAAAGGGTTATGGGGCCCTGTGCCCTGATCTGTACCCCAGCGTGGAAGCTCCTGGGGGACTGTGGAATCTCTGAGCACAACTTCCTGCCATTCTTCACATACGTATCACATTCTGAAACTTGGCGTGGCCAGGTTTGGTGAATTAAAGAAGACAAGGAAAATAAGAAGGGTCTAGAACTTTATGAAGGATCATCTACTGAGGAGGAGGTAGAATTTGGGGGACCCACCAAGTTCAGGGAGAAATTCAGTCCAATAGACAGACCACAGTCTTCCAACCAGCCATAATTCAGCTACAGTGTTTACCTACCACACGATGCTAGGCAAAATAGTATGTCACCCGCTTCCGGACTTCACACTTAGGTAGAAAAACTTGATGCATTTGTGCTGCTGGGACAGCAGCCAACACTGTCCGTGGGGTAGTTCCATATAGATTAAAATTCTAGGCTTTTAGGTACTCCATAACTTCTTGTCAAACTAAATCACTGTTCCCAGACATCAAACTGCGTTCTTGTGTCTGAAAAAGCTAACATGTCTCTGAAAGTGCGTATCATGGTTACATGCTTACCACACCTAAAAAATCTGCAGCCTATTAATGGAAACACATGTAGAATGGAAGGGCATGGGTGGACTGTAACTGGAAGAAAGAGTATTAAGACAGGTTTTAAAAGTTATAAAACGCAGGTCTCATTCTTTAAGTCATTAAAAGACCCGTAGCGGTCTGCTGTTTAATACAATAAAATATAACAGTAAGGGCCATAACAGTTTAGCCATGTCATAGTAGGATAGAAAAATCAAATCACATGCTAGATAGAGAAAGTCTTCTGAAGGACACAAATCCCAGAGCACGGCACTAATTTCCATGAGGAATAATCTTGAAAGACCTTCAAAGGCTTGCTTATACCATAAAAGGGAGCACCAGTGTAACCTCTAGAGAGGAGTTTGCAAAGTTCTGCCTATGGACACTTTTCTCTAAAGTCTAGACTCCAAGCTCCAAAAGTAGACTGGAATCTGACCAGCCACTGGAGGAAAGCAAGTCACTGGATTCCAGTCTTTATTCTCTGAGATTTGCCAACTTGTCAAAAGTGAGAGCAAGAATTTTATAGTAAAGGTGGAGTACATGATTCAGGAAAATCTTTGATTTCAAGAAATAACAGTTTCCAAATTTGCCACAGTCCCAGTGGGACATGATTTTTATGAGCTAGGAGGAGAGAGAGAAAAAAGACATTCAAAGATTTTTGTACCTTTGTTCTGTCTAAAGTAATTAATACCAATAATAATACAATTCCAAAATGACTCACTCCCGGAGAGTCAACAACTACCATGTCCAATGAAGAATAAAAGTCTGTTATTACCATGTTTTCTATGATAAGGAAAATTAGCCTCTACATTACATTTTTTAAAATCAAGCCTCTTACAACTTTTTTTTTTTTTTTTTTTTTTTGCGATTGAAGTGTTGAAAATCCAATACACTCTTTCAAGAGGGAAATCGAAACAGTTTTCTGTTGTAACAGCAACATACAGTAGTCTGGAACCTCCTTGAAGTTAATTGCAGCACAGCTCACTAATGAAACTTTCCGTCTATTAAACCTTAACAGGCATAACTATAAAAACGGCGCCAAGCTTTCTCCTGCTCTGGAATGTCCCAGCCAGCACTTTGTGACTTTTACCCTTTATCTTTGTAATTACTGTAATTATTGCAGAGTTGGAGTAGAATTGAGATCTGAGAAAGTATTTTTTTCCAAAGTCCATTTTTTTGTTCATATTCTCGGGAATGGGAAATGTTTGAGATGGCCTACAAGAGGGGCCAGTTACATCCATCTTTCACTATAGAACCCATGCTAGGGTCAAGGACTTGGATTATCATTGAGTTCCACAATATATATGTTATATACCAGTAGCTTCTATAGAACTGTTATTTCTTAGTAAACTGATTATATTCTTTATTTTGGATAATTTATATATTAATAGAAGTCACTTTGTAAATAATGTAAGGATGGAAAACAAGACATCAAAAGGATTACTCTCAGTTTTATAGCCTAACAAGAAAATATTCCCCCGTTTTTCATATTATCCATCTGAAAGTGGGCATTATTCTTAATCAGTATTTTGAAGTCTTTGGATAAAAAACCAAAAGGAAATAACAGCTCTTTTTTGTATTACTTGTTCTCATGAAGAACAAAGTCACTTTTATTTTTCTGTCTCTAAATGGTCCCTATGTCTGTATAATGGAAAGAATACAGGAATATGTAACACTTGCCACCAGTTCTTATTTTTGTATCGAGTCTTCTCAATACTAAGGGACGCACTCCTAGGAAGTACAGTCATTTTGTTACTAGTTGCACGCTTTTGTCCTAAAGAACAGCAGCTAGAGAAAGGAAATGTTCAACTAGGAGCCAGTTTGGGGGCCAAATGAGGATAGACTGTATGCATAATGCATTGCAGTTATCTTTATAAATTAATGCTTTGCTGCAGGATAAATGTATTTGCAGCCTAATGCCCAGCAGGCTTTTTATTTCATTTCTATTTTCTCTTCACTAGGCAAGCTGGAGCCAAAAAGACAGCATGTACATATATAGTTTTGGCTTAGAGAACTAGGACATAAAACATGTTAATTAACTTCTGAAAAGTAAATTTTGATTAATTTTATAATATGTGCCTGGCACCTCAGTGATAAAGTGGATTTTTTGAATGACCCCACAGAACAAATTTTCACTTCAGTGATCATCAATTCCTACTTTATGTAATATATGGGCATCTCTTTACAATTTAACAGTCAGCACGACATAGGTTACCTGCTAAAACATTGTTTCTCTAAATGCAATCAGTACACGGACCACCTACATCATAATTACCCAAGGAACTTGCAAAATGCAGGTTCCTAGGCCTGCTGTATCAGATTCCCTCAGATAGGAGGTGGACAACAGAGATTTGTTTTACCAAGCTCCCTGGTTCATTCCAGTGCACTGAAACTTGTACACAGATGTGTTAAGGGAAGTTCAACATGACTTAATACCTTCAGTTGTTCCACATACAGCATTATCTTCATTATTAACTAATATTTTTACTTAGTCCCTATTGAGTTCAAGGGAGAAGGCAATGGCAACCCACTCCAGTGCTCTTGCCTGGAAAATCCCATGGACGGAGGAGCCTGGTAGGCTGCAGTCCATGGGGTCGCTAAGATCGGACATGACTGAGCGACTTCACTTTCACTTTTCACTTTCATGCATTGGAGAAGGAAAAGGCAACCCACTCCAGTGTTCTTGCCTGGAGAATCCCAGGGACGGGGGAGCCTGGTGGGCTGCTGTCTATGGGGTCGCACAGAGTCGGACACGACTGAAGCAACTTAGCAGCAGCAGCATTAAGTTCAAGACGTTATCTGGAGAGATGTGAGGGTTACAAAGGTGGTTTGGTGGCATGTCTAGTAGACATGTATCTACCCTTACAATCCAGCTTGGAGGATAAATCAAAGATAAATAGAAACGTAGCATAGCATGTACCAATCCCAAATAACAGTAATAGTAAGCATGGTCAATTACTGAGCTCATCAGATGAACAGGTATATTTATATGTATTTTCTATTTCTCATAATCCTAGGTAGAAGATATAATTTTGCTTTTGTTACAAATAAAAACTCCTGAGCTCAGGTAGTTCACATGACTTTCCCAATGTCATAAAGCTCATAAACGAGAGAGGTAGAATTGAGCTCAAATCCTGTGACCCCAAGGCCAATACTCTTTCAGCCCACCTTCTGGTCTAACAGGAGCTCAAGTGAAACAAAGTTGGAATTTAGTCCTGTTCTCGTTGACTACTTAACTTAAACTAGCAAATGTCAAAAACAAAGCCTTGGGGCCTCCATGAATAAAGCACCTTATGTCACAAAATGTGTACACAAGGGATATTATTTACTCACAATGTAACTCCATTCATGACAGAGCAAGGGTATTAAAGGGTAGTTTTCTATGTTTTGTTTCCAAGAACAAAGTATATTGTTAAAAAGTTAGATTTATTGTGGCCAAGAGTACAATTATCTGAACTTAGCATTTTCTAAGTCGTAAGCGAATTTCCCCTAATTCTTTAACACAGATTTAATTTAGGGCAGAGAGAGGCCAAATATAATTTGAATTATTCAGTCAATTCAGTTCAGTCACTCAGTCGTGTCCGACTCTGCGACCCCATGAATTGCAGCACGCCAGGCCTCCCTGTCCATCACCAACTCCCAGAGTTCACTCAGACTCACGTCCATCGAGTCAGTGATGCCATCCAGCCATCTCATCCTCTGTCGTCCCCTTCTTCTCCTGCCCCCAATCCCTCCCAGCATCAGAGTCTTTTCCAATGAGTCAAGTCTTCGCATGACGTAGCCAAAGTACTGGAACTTCAGCTTTAGCATCATTCCTTCCAAAGACCACCTAGGGCTGATCTCCTTTAGAATGGACTGGTTGGATCTCCTTGCAGTTCAAGGGACTCTCAAGAGTCTTCTCCAACACCACAGTTCAAAAGCATCAATTCTTCAGCGCTCAGCTTTCTTCACAGTCCAAATCTCACATCCATACATGACTACTGGAAAAACCATAGTCTTGACTAGACGGACCTTTGTTGGCAAAGTAATGTCTCTGCTTTTCGATATGCTATCTAGGTTGGTCATAACTTTTCTCCCAAGGAGTGAGCGTCTTTTAATTTCATGGCTGCAGTCACCATCTGCAGTGATTTTGGAACCCAAAAAAATAAAGTCTGACACTATTTCCACTGTTTCCCCATCTATTTCCCATGAAGTGATGGGACTGGATGCCATGATCTTCGTTTTCTGAATATTGAGCTTTAAGCCAACTTTTTCACTCTCCTCTTTCACTTTCATCAAGAGGCTTTTTAGTTCCTCTACTCTATTAAAATTCAGAATGTTTAGCCATGGTAATATTAACACAACCCAAATTAATTTTATATGTATTAGTATCTTGAAAGTATTAAATGAAATTATTTTAAAACCTGATTTTAGCTGGGTTTTTAAAATTATATTTTTAACATAATTATAGATTCACGTGAATCTATATTATAAAAATAATATAGAAAAATCTCATGTAAAAAGATAACATCTTGCAAAACTTTATACAACATCATAATCGGGATACCGACACTGCAGTCAGAGAACATTTTTATCATATGATTCCAAATGTTGCCCTTTTAGAGCCAAACCCACCTCCCTCCTACCTACACCCTCTTCTTAAACCCCAGTAGTCCCTAGTCTTTCTTCATTTTATAATTCTGTCTTCAAGAACGTTATGTAAAAAAGAAAAGAACGTTATGTAAATGGAGTAATATAGTATATAACCTTTTGGGGTTGGCTTTTTTCACTCTGCATAATTCTCTGGAGATTCACACAAATTATTCTATATTAATATGTGTTCCTTTTTATCACTGAGTAGTATTCTACGGCACAAATGTGCTAGTTTGTTTAACATTCAGCAACTGAAGGACATCCGGGTAGCTTCCAATGTTTAACTATTGTAAATACAACTGCTATAACATTAAAACAGAAGTTCTTGTATGGGCACAGTCTTCATTTCTTTAGGATAAATGCTCAAGAGTACAATTGCTGGTTACATGATAGTTTCACGTTTAGTATTTTAAGAAACTGTCAAGCTATTTTTCAAAGTGCCTCTACCCACTTTATAGCAATGTATGAGTGATCCAGTTTCTCCTCATTTTCACCAGCGTTTGGTGGTGTCAAATTTCTTATTTTAGCCATTCTGATAGGTATACAGTAATATTACATTGTGGTTTTCACTTGCATTTCCCTAACAACTGATGATGTTGAACATCTTCTCATGTACTTAGATGTCATTTTGGTGACATGTCTCTTCATATTTTTTGCTCATTTTCTAATTATATTTTTTATTTTGAGTTTTGACAGTTTAAAAAATATATTCTAGATACTTGTCCTTTGTTATTTGTGATTTGCAAATGCCTTTATCCGCTCTTTAACTTGTCTTTTAATTCTCTTAACAGGGTCTTCCTCAGAGAAAAATGTGGGATTTTTATTATGTTGAGTTTGCGGGACCCATGGGATATCCAATTTTAGGAACCAGGAGGGAACTTGTGTGTATTGGCTGGAGCTTGGGAGACAGATCTGGTTCCTATTGCCCTGGGATGGTTGAGATGGTCCAGGACAAAGTAAAGAGTAAGAGCCCAGGCCCATGAACAGAACCATGAGAAATATGAATGTTGAAGGACTAGCAGAGGAAGAGAAGCCTGCAAAGGAGATGGAGACGCAGCCAGCAGATAGGCAGGAGGCAAATAAGGATGTGGACATGCCATCAATGTATGCAGAAGCAAACTGGCATTATGATTACTTACCTACATCTTGGGCCCCGAGACTTCCTCCTCTTGAGGCTCCTTTGGACCTAAAGTGTTCCCTGGTTTTGCCTATCACCTGCCCTCCGCTCCAACTCAAGCTTCCTCAGTAGAAAACAAAGTCCCTTGACTAGAAAGGTAATGCCAGGCACATCTTCTGATGTAGGCAAGACAGCTTAGCATTTAAAAGAAATAAGGACCATTTTGTCTTTATGAAAAGAGGAGTGAGATCCCTCGGGAAGGCAAAAAGCTCTTGCCACTTCCCATAAATAAGTCAAAGCAGCACTGAAAGGTAATTGAGCCAAATCAGTGTGAGAGACTCAACAGATGACTTTTGCACAAGGAATTTAGAGATAGCACAAAAAGGGGAGGCAAGGGAAAAAATAGTAATAATTATACAATATGAAAACAGATTCAAAGTTTTTCAGGCAAAATCTCGGTTTTTTTTTTTTTTTTTAGATCGTTAAATGACATGAGACATACATAGTCTTCCTTAATGAAATTATTCTGAATTCCAACACGGAAACTCTGCAGTCAAATGCTGTACCAGTGAGCTATACCCCCAGGGAGACTCTGGTTTACATTTTCATTTAAGTTCCCCTCCAGACATTTTTCTGTCCAAGTTCTCTTCTCAAGACTGGTTCTTTGTAGATACCACAGACCAGTATTATGACAACAGTAATAATAACAATTGACATCTATAATCACTTACCTATAGACCGTGCCTCTCCAAGAGTCTTTACATAATTTATCTAATTTAGCCCTCCTATTGACAGAAGCATTTTCATGCTTTATATGAGGAATCTAAGCCATAAGAGAGGTTAAATAACTTAACTCACCTTACCTAAGGTCACCCAGGTTCTAAGTGACCTTTTATCTGTACCAACTAGGCCCCCACATATAGGAATCTCTGGCACCTTTTCTTTCTGAAAGGAGGGGGAACTCAGTCTGGACAGACGGCAGCCAAGTGTCTCAGACACAGATAGATAGTAGCACCTCCACCAAAGAATCTCTAACCTCTAACTCCTCCCTCAGTTTCCCCAGGTGAAAAACTTCCTGGGATGTCAGGATATGTTCCAGGCAAATAATAACTCTCTGGAACCAGAGTGAGCACCCCAGGTCCCTCTGTGGCATGATATGGCATGACAGGGATCTATGACGAAGATCAGAGCTAGGGGGGCAATACTCACAGTTATTAAACAAAACCTGCGTATATACAGAGTTTACAGTTGGTCCCACTGCTTCCTCCAACATAAGGCTAGTTCCGAAGATGTCACTCCAAACTCTCACCTGAGCTGATTAAATCACCAGTCCCATCCAGGATGCAGAAATGGACAAAGGGGCAAACCGATGGCTCGTCAGAGTAAGACCAGGAAAACTTGTGCAGTGAGGTAATCTCTGTGTGGTCCTAAGAGCATTTCCATTGGACATTTTACTTATTAATTCAGCAAAATATTTCTGCACACCTGCTGTATGCCAGGCACTGGGAAGATTCAAGATGAACAGGATGTAGTTCCTGCCTTTGGAGAGTCCAACATACTGGAAATGAGTTATTAACTTCTGAGCCAAGTGCAATGGATGAGCCAAGCACAGGGAGTGGGTGGATGAGGAACCACATCTAACCCAGCCAGTGGGAGACTGGGGAAGAGTTCTGGGAGGAGGCAGTCCCCTGAGTCAAGTTATAAGAGCCATAAGCAATGGTTGGATTAGCATTTTTAGAAAGAAGGGGAGACAATCCAGGCAGAGGAGACAGCTGGAACTAAGGTGAGAAATGACATGGGCTATCCCAGAAGCCCAGCAAAGTGTGCAAAGGTGATGGCAAAATGGTGGTAAGAGATGAGGCCAAAGAACTAGAAGAAAGTTCTGTGTGGTCTTTTAAAGAGGCTGGACATCTCCAAAGGGAAAGCAGATCCATTCAAGTGTTTTAAGTGGCAGGGTGAAGATTTGGATTTAACATGGTTAAATCCTTAGCAGGTTCCTAAGGTTGCAGCCAATCTTAAGAAGACTTGTAAGACTACCTAGAAAACTGCTTTATGAACTTCCCCATCCTCCCCAAGGGAATGGTTTCACTTCAGCAAGTTTCTCCCATCTCAAATAAAGTCACCCCACCTACACATGTGCCCAGGAAGTGAGAAAAGAAAAAAGGAAGACAAGCAAATTGATTCTAAGATCATCCTTGGTCATGTCATTAAACCCTGTTAGTTCAAACTTCCTTCTATTGACTAGATATGAAATTGACAGCAGGGGCAGGAGAATTTAGATTGCAAGCTACTCAATCAAACAAGCACCTGCATCCCCTTCCCTTGCAGGCTAGGGAAGAACTCAAATGAGGAAGCAAGAAATGTATTAGGTAGGAGACTAAAAAGACTGTAAGCACAGTACACATAAGAAGCACTTCAGGAGGGCACCACCTAAGTTAGGCTGGGAAAGGGTATTGAAGGATCCTGAACCAAATCAGTAGGTCTGAACCAAACCATAAGAATTAGACTTAAGAAGGTGTGAAGTGAAGGTGAAGGGAGAGAGTTCCGGTAGAAGGAGCAGCAGGGACAAAGGCATGAAGGTGTGAGTGTGCGTTGTTGTGTGGTTTAGTTGCTCAATCATGTCAGACTCTTTGCGACCCCATTTACTGCAGCACACCAGGCTTCCCTGTCCTTCACCATCTGCCGGAGTGTGCTTAAACTCATGTCCATTGAGTTGGTGATGCCATCCAACCATCTTATCCCATTGTCTCTTCTCCTCCTGCCTTGAATCTTTCCCACTATCAGGGTCTTTTCTAATGAGTCGGCTCTTTGCACCAGGTGGCCAAAGTATTGTGGCTTCAGTATCAGTCCTCCCAGTGAATATTCATGAAGTCTTTTAAGAGTCAGGACTGATGTTCTTTAGGATTGACTGGTTTGATCTCCTTGCTGTCCAGAGGACTCTTAAGAGTCTTCTCCAATCCCACAGTTCAAAAGCATCAATTCTTTGGTGCTCACCTTTCTTTATGGCCCAAATCTCACATCCATACATACTATCGGAAAAACCATTGTGTAAGTGTGAATGGGAGTGTGTGAGTGTGTGTGTGTGTGTGTGAGAGAGAGAGAGAGAGAGAGAGTAGAAAGAGTTAGAGGGATTCTAGTACTTGCATTAGGAGTAAAAGGAGCTAATTCTCGAGAGGTAAGAAAGGCTCACATTGTGAAGGTATTTATAAGTCTCATTTATTTGGTTAAGCTCAGCTACATGTAATATAAAGCCCCCCAAATAATTATGGTTTAACCAAGGTAACAGGATAAAAGTATATTTCTCTTTCACAAAAAGATGTGACGGTAAGGGGGCCAAAGCTGATATAGGGAATCACAATTTTGAGTTTTGTTAGAGACTCGGGCTCCCATCTTTCTGCATCACTATCCTAGTACACATCTTTTCCATACTCAATCTCCTCGTGATTCTAGATGGCTGTTAGACTCCAGTCAGCACATGTGTAGCAGGACAAAAGAATGAAGAAAGAGGGCAAAAAACACCCTGTGTCCAGCTGTAATCGATATTTCCCTGGAGAGGCAAAGGGCAGTGGCTCACACAAACCATTCCACACCAGTCTAGTAACAGCAGACATAGCCCTGAAGCTTGAGAGCCTGCTGAAGAATGCTGAACAAAGAATGACATGATCATATCTGGATTTTAAGTTGACTATGGGCCCTAGTGTAGTCTCCATGAGAGCAGAAACCAGGTTGGCTATTCTCATCTCTTGAACCCCATCCCCAGCACAATGCCTGGATGTTAGCAAACACTTCATAATTGTCTTGTGAATGAATGAGTGAATGAATGGCAAAACTGGAGGCAAGAAGGATGAAAAGGCTGTTTGATAAGAGTTTGAACTCAGCTAATTTCAGTAGGAGTGAAACAAGATAATCAACAGTAGTTGAGGGCTGACATCTATGTCATTTGAACATGAAAAAAGAGTTAAGGATGAGTCTCAGATTATGGTTTGGGCAACTGAGAGGATGATATTCTCATTCACTGAGATAGGGAATATTGGAGCAGAAGCTTATGGGGTTAGTGGGTCAAAGTGAGTTCTGTTCTGGATACGGTAAGGTTGACCTATCCACAGCTGTCCTAGAGCAAGTTTCCTGGGAGTCAGCACTGCTCCTCTGGATGCCAAGGGAGACCTCAGCTGCATAAGTAGATCCCGAGGCACTGGTCTAAGGATGGTAACTGAAGCCAAGGATGTGTCTTTACACAAAACTGATTGCAAAAAGGGGAAAGAGCAGGACAGAGGGTAGAAGGATAGACTCATAAGGAACTACTGCATTCAAGGCCTAGAGAGAGGAAGTGGAACTTTCAGAGGAAACTGAGAAAGATTAATTCAGAAATACTCAGGGGAAACTGGGAAAGAGAAACGTCTAGGAAGCCAAAGGGGGATACAGATGCAGAAAAGAAAAAGTGGTGCCACCATACTCCAGTGAGGTCTGGTAAATAAGAACCAAAAATGTCATTGAAAGTTGGCAATTAGCTGCTTCTAAGCTAGAGTAGAGGGTGAGTGGGCAAAGCCAGGAGACTGAAAAAAGAAAGAAAATAGGGAAAATGAAGCTGGATGATTCTTTTAAGAAGGGAAACATGGGCTTCCTTGGTGACTTAGATGGAATCTGCCTGCAAGGCAGGAGACCCAGGTTTGGTTTCTGGGTCGGGAAGATCCCCTGGTGAAGGGAATGGCTACCCACTCCAGTGGGTATTCTTGCCTGGAGAATGCCATAGACAGAGGAGCCTGGTAGGCTACAGTCCATGGGGTTGCAAGAGTTGGACACGACCAAGTGACTTTCACTTTCACTTTTCAAAGATGGATGCAGGTAGTTAGAAGGGACTATGTATTGAGCAAAGGCAAATGAAAGGATAAAATAGCTTAGCAATAAAAAACTGTGGGAATATCACTTAATTTTAGATTCAACAAATGTCTTTATATTTATAAAATACTAACAAATATGTAGGAACTTTCATGTATTTAATCTTCTTATTATGTAAAGCTTTTTTTTCTTTACTGTGGGCAAAGTTGAGGAATGTTCTTTTCCTATCAATGGAGTAAAAGTAGTCCAGGTCTTTTAATTTTTAATGAATTCAAAGTAATACAGTTTTCAGAAGACATATATGCATTGAAATCGTCTTACCTTGATTCTAACATAATTATTCATTGGCTCAGTTCAGTTCAGTTGCTCAGTCGTGTCCGACTCTTTGCGACCCCATGAATTGCAGCACGCCAGGCCTCCCTGTCCATCACCAATTCCCGGAGTTCACCTAAACTCATGTCCATCAAGTCAGTGATGCCATCCAGCCATCTCATCCTCTGTCATCCCCTTCTCCTCCTGCCCCCAATCCCTCCCAGCATCAGAGTCTTTTCCAATGAGTCAACTCTTCGCATGACGTAGCCAAAGTACTGGAACTTCAGCTTTAGCATCAGTCCTTCCAAAGAACACCCAGGGCTGATCTCCTTTAGGATGGACTGGTTGGATCTCCTTGCAGTCCAAGGGACTCTCAAGAGTCTTCTCCAACACCACAGTTCAAAAGCATCAATTCTTCGGTGCTCAGCTTTCTTCACAGTCCAACTCTCACATCCATACATGACCACAGGAAAAACCATAGCCTTGACTAGACGGACCTTTGTTGGCAAAGTAATGTCTCTGCTTTTGAATATGCTGTCTAGGGTAGTCATAACTTTCCTTCCAAGGAGTAAGTGTCTTTTAATTTCATGGCTGCAATCACCATCTGCAGTGATTCTGGAGCCCAGAAAAATAAAGTCTGACACTGTTTCCACTGTTTCCCCATCTATCTCCCATGAAGTGATGGGACGAGATGCCATGATCTTCGTTTTCTGAATGTTGAGCTTTAAGCCAACTTTTTCACTCTTCTCTTTCACTTTCATCAAGAGGCTCTTTAGTTCTTCTTCACTTTCTGCCATAAGGGTGGTGTCATCTGCATATCTGAGGTTATTGATATTTCTCCTGGCAATCTTGATTCCAGCTTGTGCTTTTTCCAGCCCCGTATTTCTCATGATGTACTCTGCATAGAAGTTAAATAAGCAGGGTGACAATATATAGCCTTGACGTCCTCCTTTTCCTATTTGGAACCAGTCTGTTGTTCCATGTCCAGTTCTAACTGTTGCTTCCTGACCTGTATATAGGTTTCTCAAGAGGCAGGTCAGGTGGTCTAGTATTCCCATCTCTCGAAGAATTTTCCACAGTTTATTGTGATCCACACAGTCAAAAGCTTTGGCATAGTCAATAAAGCAGAAATAGATGTTTTTCTGGAACTCTTTTGCTTTTTCCATGATTCAGCAGATGTTGGCAATTTGATCTCTGGTTCCTCTGCTTTTTCTAAAACCAGCTTGAATAGCTTACATTCAATTACATTTTGATTGATCAAAATGTACCTTTTTACTAACATGCTTTGCTTATTCCTCTTTCATCACATTTTTTGTGGCTTTGGTAAATCATTTGGGAAATATTTTTGAAAAATGCTATACTATTTAACTGTATCTGTAGCTCAGTATGGCTTTGTATTCCACTCCAGGCATCCCATAAATAAACCACTCTGCAAGAACCACAAGTAACTTTAGAAACAGTCATAAACGCCACCTAGATCTGTCTGGTTCCTTTGTTCTTGATGGTTCATGTGTATGTACTATTTTGTTTTCAAGACTGGCTCTAAGTGAATCGTAATTGCTGACAAACACCAAATTCACCTTTGTTTACCCACCACTTATGACAATGCTGCCAATTATACATTCTCAAGTAAAACAATTAAAATCCCAAGACTTTCCTGGTGGTCCAGTGGCTAAGACTCCATGCTTATACTGCAGGGGGCGTGGGTTCAACCTCTGATCAGGGAACTAAGATCCAGTATGCTGTAGAGTGTGGCCAAAAACAAAATAAAATTCCAGAATTATTGTTACTTCTTCCACTCCCCTTCACTCAGCAATTTTGTCTCTTTCTGATATTGCCAATTGTCTGTTCATGTAATCTTTCTATGATATTAGTTTCTTCAACTCCATTCTTTGGGTCAGGCTCTGATCATCTCCCGGCTGGATGATTACAATGTTCCACCACCAAGGTTCTAGTTATTTTCTCTGGTTTTCCCTGACTTAATCTTTGCAATTATTCAAAAGCTACAGACACCTCCTCTGGAATCATCAGGTGACTATTCTGCTGGTTGGAAGGCAGGTGGAGGCCCCCTCCAAGCACAGCTTCTTCTCATTACCCACTGTATATTTCTCGGACTATCATAGAAAAGCTGTGTTGTTCCACTGAAACCAGAACACTAAAACTAACTTTCAGGAAAAATATTTTTGTTTTCAGAATTTTCCAGTATGGAAATGGAGCAACTTTTATCCAGACAAGAGTACACGAATAACCTTTAACTCAATACTGCCCTGAATCTGTCACTTCTCAAATGATATCCAGCCATTTGTATTTTGGGAAAGACTGTGAGTTCACAGCCTCCCTTGTCTATTTTAACTCCTTAGAAAAACTAATCTTTTCACTAGCCCTTTCATTCTACATCAACTAGTTCTTTCACTGTTACCATTCTCTGTCCTTCTCAGCACAAGCTCTGTTATTTGATTGCCATGTAGGAAACACACCTCCCAGATGGTCAGATATGGTAATTCCCAATGGTCAATCTGAAATAAAACATGTGGCTCCCGAATCTTCTTTTTGTTAAAAACTTCCACTGAAATATCGAAGCAACTGCACAGTCGACAGTAGAGACTACAAATGGATCAGTCGCTTTTTAAAGGTCAGTAAGTCTCTTTCTCTTCCATGTCTCAAAAACTCCCATTGAAGTAGATGGTAAAATCCACTAGATGTTTTGAGACACACGTAAAGGGTCACTCGCTTTGCAAAGAGAGGACATGTGTACAGTATCTGCTATGTGAAAAACGTACATGAAAATTCCATAGTCGTCCATCTTTCTTATTTTTCTCCCTTTCAAGCAGGAAGTTCACTTCTACAGTGAAATTACAGCTCTGCTTACAAGAGATGGCATTTTCAAAATCATTTTTTCTTGACCAGGATGCCATTTACAATGGAAATGGGAATGGGGTGGGAACCTAAAGCAGAAAAAGAGCTGGAGGGCACATTGCTAATGATGGTTGACCAGTGAAAGAGTTAGTTAACACAGAAGATTGGGTGGAGATAGCAGAGGACCTTTATAGCCTTCCTCTGACACTTCTCTAGTATCCTAGCTGACTTGGCCAGTTTGATTTGTCTCTTTCTCCATCTATTAAACAATATTCACAATGTTTCTTTTTCACATTTCATAAGGATATAGAATAAAAAAGAAAATATGTGTTTTTTTTTCAGTGTTTTCTTTAAAAGAAAGTGATATATAAAATAAGGCAAAAGAAATTACCTTTATACATGTTTTCTGCCAGCTTTCTAAATTCACCATAATCCAGGGTAGTTTCTGGGCTTCTCTTAGGAATCTTTCTGTGGGTCAGTAGAAAATTACTGTCTTATCTACTATAAAAATAAAGGATCAAAGGATCATGAGTACAAAAAGACTTTTGTGCATCTCTCTGCCTCCCAGTGGGACCCACCATTCAGATTGGCAGGAAGCCACTCTTCTTTTTCTGAAATTCTTCTATTTTTTGTTATGTTGAATCCAAACTCATTAAGGTAACTGATATCTTCTGTTAAATACAGAACACTTGGTTACTCCTTTTTTTTTTTAAGTGCATGCCAAACTCTCCCTATCCCTACTAAGTCTCCCCCTGACCCCCACACTCCCACCCCTCCCCAGCACCTCCCTCCCACACAAATACAGAAATTACCATATTTAGGAAAGGTGGGGAAAGTACTGTATTTTCAACAAATGGGATTTTTCTGGTTAATTCTCTGATGAACTAAAATTAAGCCTCTGTGTTTCAAGCTATCTTCATTCCTTAACAAGTTCAGCATAGTGCACACACATTTGTTATATGACTTGAGGTTATGGGGACATAGGGCCGTCTTTCCAAATGGCAGGTCTCACCGGGCAGGATTTTGGACACAAACAAAGAACATATAGGATATTGGGGTCAATGTGATCTGAGAACACACCCTAGGAGGTAGTTTGGAGAACCAAAATTCTCTTTGGTTGTCATTTTATCATTTGACTTGTGTTCAGTTAAAAGCAAGGAGAATAAATCTGGCTGTCTGAGGATTGCTCTTAGTTGAACCTGGGATGGATTCTAGAATCTTAGCTAATTTTATCTCCATTGTTGTTTATCTGCATAAACATAAGAAAATCAAGACAATATAATTTCAGCTAACTTCATACAAAATTTATTCTCCCCCATCTCTCTTTTCTAGTTTCTAGAAAACTGAACCAAATTTTAGAACATTAAAAGGAAAAAAGTAGACCATATCAGCCATTCTGCTTATATTAGTGTTTCCATCCTTAAGCTTCTTGCTCTCTTTGGATGTGATAATCATCTTTCTCTCTCTGCATTTTCCATGGGACCAATTCTTGGGATACACAAACCTCAGTATTACCCATGGCTGCAAACCTCTTACCAGTTTTATGACCTTAAGCAAGTTACTAAACATCTGTCTGCTTACCTGTGAAACAGTTATTACAATAATCTGCTAGAGTTGGGCTTCCCTGGTGAGTCCATGGGGTTGCAAAGAGTCGGACAGGACTGAGTGACTAACACACACACACACACACACACACACACCCCTGGTAGAATTACTGTGAGGTTGAAATGAGATAATCAGGTCAGTGCTTAACATAGAAAGCTCTACATACTTAAATTTAGCTATTTTTATTGTTTTGCTGACCACTTCTCTCAGGCCACACATAGCAGTATTTCTTAGAGGAGCTCTCAGACCAAATACATCATAATTATTCAGGGAGTTTATGAATGTCGCTGATTCCTGGTCCCCAGGAGAGTCTCATTCAACAGGTCTGTGGTGAGGTTTAGAAATGGGGTGTTTTTACTAAGTGCTCTTCACTTGTGCAGCACCCAAAAGTTTGGGGACCACTGCTATAGTTGTTTTAAGCAACATTTTGTCACCAGCAAAGCCCACAATTCCCAGGGAAGAAAAACAGAATAAAGTCTAACCTTTTTTTTTCCCTTTGTGCTTAGTCTGTTTTACTTGCTTATAGGAGGCTGAGTGCAGAGGCCTTGCCCCCAGCCCTTCAGACCAGAGATCCTCACAAAACACCCAACACCTCAGCTGCGTGGACCCTGTGCTGAAAGCGCCTCAACTCCAGATGGCGGTGGGCCATGCGCACGTGCCGACGCTGCGCCTGCGCTGCTGTCTGGAGCTTGGACAGCACAGTCACACCTGTCCCGCAAGAACACCAACCCCTCCTGCTAACATATCCCTGTAAAGCAGCCCCACCCACAGCCTGAGGCGGGTGGGAAGCATGTGTCCTAGAGCTTGCACCTCTCCATTCCTTGATCCAAGATAAAGCTTTGCTTTGCTTCAGAACCAAACTTTTCTTATTCTATTGGTGCGAGTTATACCACCCTTGTATAGAAGGACCTTTGTTGGGGACCAATTCAGGAGGACTGATAACAATTTGATTATTCAATTTGCTCTGCTAACTAGTAGGTTTTCTTTAATTTGATCATTCTGTTCTGATTGGGTCTGAGCTCTACTCTAGAAACCCATGCAGTTCACACCCCTATATCATAGACTCTGGTCTTTGTTGGCTGCTTGACATTTGAACCCCCAACATCTAAAGTGTGCACTGAGTTAGCCTCGGTGGAAGACAGGGTATACCCCCAATAAAAAAACTTAAGAAGGAATGCCCTCCTTCCTCACCCTCCTCATCCCTTCATTCCTCCACACAAGCACACCCAGAGCAAGGACATTTGACCCAGGATCAGCCAAACAGACACCCTCACCCAGACTTTGAATCATGGAAACAAGAGATCCAAGGACAAAGGGATAGCTGATTGGTGGCCCAACCAGGGACGATGTGGTCAACAGCCTTGACAGTGTGCGGCAGGCCCAATGATAAGGAGCACACTCACCCCTGCCCCTGCCAAGTTTAGATAAAAATGTCTTTGATAAGGTGGGGGAAAGTGGCTCTTTTAGCATTAAGATGTTCTACAATTATGCAAAAAGGTAGACAATCTTAGGAATATTTGATAAGGTTCAGCAAAGAGACAAAGACTCAGCTAGCATATTAACACACCAAGATTATGCTCCGCGCGGTCAGTCAATTTTTGCAGGAGGGAGGTTTGCTTGTCTTGAAGATGTGAAGATGTTTCACATCTAGTACGGTCAATGCCACTGTTTTTGACCCCCTGCTACTTGTAAAACCTGAAAACAATTCTCAGCTCCTACTCTAGGTCTATCAAGGTAAAATCGGATAGAAATAAATGCCTGGACTTAATAAGAAGAAAAAGAAGCAGAACATGGGGTAGTAAAAGAAAAGACTACAGGAATTAGAAGACAGACAAAGGCCACCGAGGCCTCTGGAGGTGGACATGGGTGGATGTAAAGGCTGCTCAGTGTAAGGAGGGGCTGTCCATTCCCAATTCTGATTCTCGTGGGAGACACTGAGCTAGAAACAAGCTCCTTTCTTTCCCTGCCCTCCCACATTTTTTGTCCTCAGGAGCAGGAAGGACTTCAGTGACTGGGAGCTCTCCTGGCCCACTCTTCTACAATGCAGAATTTTTGTGGGACTCACACGGGATCTTGCCCTTCAAAGGAAAGATCAACAGATTTTGGAGATGAGTTCCATTGAGAGGTATGCGTTAACACTTTTGGCTAAGATAGTGACACGAAGGCTCATGCTCTCAAAGTACTAGGAGAGAGCAAGGATTTGATGATCTTTATAGTCTGGGGCTTGTCTGGTGGGTCAGACAGTAAAGCGTCTGCCTACAATGTGGGAGACCCAGGTTCGATCCCTGGGTCAAGAAGATCCCCTGGAGAAGGAAATGGCAAACCACTCCAGTACTCTTGCCTGGAAAATCCCACAGACTGAGGAGCCTGGTAGGCCACAGTCCATGGGGTTGCAAAGAAACAGAGATGACTGAGCGAATCACTTTCACTTTCACAGTCTCTTCTAGCTAGAACATTCTCTGTTCTGTGAATATTCTACACACCCTTCATAACACAGCTTTTATCCACCATGGCTCTGCCGCTTCTTAGGCAATCCCTTAACCTGTGTGTGTGTCTCAGTGTGTATCTGTATCTGCAACTATGTATTTTTTCCCTACCTATCTATATGGTATAGCGGACACTATGAGTTACTACACTGTGTCTGTTCCCCTTCTTTTTAAACATACCTCATTCTGTTCTGGTATTCTCCATCTACACAGCCATGTACCTCAGGGCACCCTGACTCCAGATCCAGAAACAGACCTGATTAGTGTAAAAGTAATCCTATTCCTCTTGTCAATGACCAGTTCAAGAAATGCATGCAATGTAATTCTATCCTATGAGGTATGAAGGGAAGTCTGCAGGAGGGCTTTTGGAAAAAAATTTTCACACTCCTAAGACAGAGAGTCACGGGGGAGAAATAACCTTCCATTTTCCTCTGAAAATATTGGAGTTTTGCCTAGAACTACTATAATCATCTTCTTACCAGCTTGAGGATATAGGTAACACCAATGACAGCATTTGGTAGAAATAATTGCAGGTCTTGATGACAATGTTAAGCTACTGAAAAACCAACCCTGAAATCTGTCCCTAGCTCTGACCCAAAAGAATGTATTTGCATGTTGTTAAAGACATTTTTGAGGTGAGGTTTCTGTTACTATAGCCTAATGCAATCAACCAAAAGAGATAACACTATCATATTTTAAGGGCCCAGAGAAGTAAAATACATTAAAATGTATTGTAAAATATTTAGTATAAAAATCAAACATGATTTTTATCATGAATAAATGCTTAATTCTGTCTTCTACAACTTCATGAAGTTTTTTCAATATCCTTAAAACAATTTCCAAATATAATTAACCTTATTTCAACATAAATGAGGATGAGAAGACGGAAAATAGGAAACAGATGTGAGGTGTTCTGTGACAACCGCAGGATTGGGTGGGGAGAACAGTCTGGCGCTCCTGTTGCTCTACTTGATAGGGGTTCTACCCTGGCCCTTCAACCCAAATGCATCAAACTAGCTTAGCTTTTCTCAAGCAGTTTACTACTTTCTTTGTGTTTCTCTGTGCTATTTTCTTTCTGTGCTCCCTTTAACTCCCTGTTGTCATCCCATTGACTGGAATGACACTCAATAGCAAAGGCAGGCATAATCAATGTCAAAATATAGTCTGAAATCGGCCCTGGACTCTTGCAGCTGCGCCACTTTCTAATTCACTTGGAACTTTATGGATGGCTTTCTCTCTCCCATCACAGAGCAAATAACAATGCTGGGGAGACAGAGACAGGACTGCACTCTGCTCCTCTCTGGGTCCTAGTTAATTCTAGATGTGTTTTCAGCTGGGGATTTAAGGCAGAACAAGAGAGTACCTGAAACAGCTTTCTTTTAGTTTCAAATGATTAGTAAATAAGAACATACCTCCAAGACAGAACTGGTATTATAAAGTCAAGATGCCTTTGTCAGCTGTGTCAAGTTGTCTGATTCTTGAAATCAGTTATGAGCTCATTCCTAATCTCATACATGGACTGTGTTTGAAGAGGACCTCCACCTAGCAGGAGGAGCAATTCGAATGAAAATGCCTGATTCTTCAGACGCACACTGTTCTCGGAAAACCTTGTTTAGACCTCTGCTTTAAGTGACACATATATAACTTCAAAGGACCTCAAAGCTACCTAGCTCAATCCCTGGAAAGATTCAAGAGTCAAAGAGATTAGGAGACTTGCCAAGTATCACACAGCTTGCCCAAGATGACAGACAGCAGCAGTAAAATAATCATAATGGCCACTACTATTATTTAGCTTACACTAAGGGCTTTCCTAGTGGCTCAGTTGGTAAAGAATCTGCCTGCAATGCAGGAGACCCGGGTTCCATCCCCGGGTCAGGAAGATCCTCTGGAGAAGGAAATGGCAACCCACTCCAGTGGCTCAGTTGGTAAAGAATCTGCCTGCAATGCAGGAGACCTGGGTTCCATCCCCGGGTCAGGAAGATCCTCTGGAGAAGGAAATGGCAACCCACTCCAGTACTTTTGCCTGGAGAATTCCATGGACAGAAAAGCTGGACAGGCTGCAGTCCATGGAATTGCAAAGAGTCAGACATGACTGTGCAACTAACTTTCACTTTCAAGTGCTTTGCACTCATTAACTTAGGCCTCAATTATCCTATGTAGTAGAGGCTATTTTTACTTTCATTTCAGAAATGAGAAAAGGGAAACTTAGAGATGCTGAATATGGCCCAAGGTCTACCAGTCAATAAGGGGAGAGGGCTCTCAAAACTAGGACTCAGAGCCACCCTGCCAGGTTGGTAAATAGTCTATCATACCAAATGCTGGTAGACCTCACCTAATCTTTGTATACAAAGATAACACTTTCATTCAGAAGAAAATGGAAATAAGAGTAAGACAGTATATTTTAAACTTTTATAGTTCCTCATGGTTATTGAATTCTAATCAATATTCATTCTATTACAGAGAAAATCTGAACCTCATAATATGATCCAAACCTATTTAATGTCTGTATATATTAAAATAGCCTCTAGACAGATATAACTACATCTCTTTCCAAAGTGCAACACCCTCTTTCCTTAAAGCTCTAAGAGATTGTTAGAAACAAGAGTAAGTGTCTTTTTTTAAGTACTAAAACAAAACACCTTGACTTTATCCTTTCAGATCTTCCCTATTTATCAGGCTGACATTTTGAAATTTGGGTTTGCTATGAAAATAGCTTACCCAATGGAAGAGCATTGTGTTGGGGCAATGTCTTTTTTGAACACCATGACTCTTGATTTCATTGTTCTGTTTTGCTGCAGAATTACCATTGCTATTTTTAAATCATCGCTGTAAATTTGTCAGCTTTGAACCACTCCTGCTCTTGGCTGCACAGGCTCCAGCCACCTTTTTAGTCCTACTGAGAAGTCATCCTATGTGTAATATTTTTTTTTAATTTTATTTTATTTTTAAACTTTACATAATTGTATTAGTTTTGCCAAATATCAAAATGAATCCGCCACAGGTATACATGTGTTCCCCATCCTGAACCCTCCTCCCTCCTCCCTCCCCATACCATCCCTCTGGGTCGTCCCAGTGCACCAGCCCCAAGCATCCAGTATCATGCATCTTCTCATCTATTTGTGATTGCTTCTCAAAAACTAGACAATTATGTTTGTGCCCTACTGTTCCCACCCTGATCTACATTACCCCTCTGACCGAAGTAATAACCTGCCATGCTTAAACAATTGGTATAATGCAGAGGACACTTGGGCCTGCTACACACTGTTATTGGAACACCAAATGTGGCTTTAGAAAGTCAGATAAAAATGTATTTTACATGGGCCAGCACTGCATTCAGGGAAGCCATCTTTGCACGCACATTCCTGACACAAGATCATCACACTGAGTGCTTCTCAAAGGTGGCAGCCTTCTTCCATTTGAAGTCTGAGACTCAGCAGGGAGGGTCCCTGACTCAAATACAACCAGCGCATCAGAACTGTCATTGTTGCTTACTGCGACGCCGTGATGATACAAGGTCCGTGTCTTCCAGTTGATGCTAATTTCCAGAGTTAGGTTCTGAGACACACACCCAGCTTCAGATCACACACTTGTTTCATCCACACATTAATTTACTCATTTATTTGCTCATTTACTAATTCAGTAAGTATTGATGAGCAAAAGCTTTCCAGGCTCTTATCCCCTAATATTCCCAATTTAAAATCTATGTTATCAAACATTCCTGAATTGAATTCTTAACCTCTACATTTTAATAAAAATATAAGAACTGAATGACATTTCTGAGCTCTTATGAAGAGACAGCATAATACAGAGGAAAGGAACATGCACTCTGGACTCGAGGCATGAGTTTGAAATGTGACTTTACAGTTTAAGCAGCTGTGTGATCTTTGGGGAGACTGCTCATTCTTCTGTCCCTTTCTGTCCCTCTGTTTCCTCATTTGTAAAATGAGACTGCTTGTAGTATCTTTCCCATAGGTTTATTATGAGAATTAAGTGAGTAAATTTCAAGGAAAGCTCTTAAGACAGAGCACATAGGTACTTGTGGTTGTTATGCAGCAAGTACTGTACCAAGGATATCACAGAAATTATCTCAAACACATAAGGTAGGCATTATTTTTATCCTAAATTAGAGACAAGAAAACCAAGATTTAGAAAGGTTAAGTAATGTGCCCAAAGTTGTGCAGGTATAGTTAAGAGTGAAGCTAAGGTTCCAACCCAAGTATTCTGTTAACAGAGGCCATTTGATTAAAAACTCTGCTATACATCTCTGGCTTTCAACTTTCCAACCACTGCCAGGCCAGGTTGGGTCAAGTGTGCTGTGATTTGACCTGGCTTGGTTTATGACACTGAATAAAAGTAAGTAGTCCTTCAGGAAGTATAACAGTCTAATCAACAGCATGTCTTCCCCACTCTGTGTATAAATCTGTGTCTAGATTATCTTCATTCATTTCTTTTTACTTTCCCAGCATTCTTGCTGGTGACCACAGACTTTTTCTGCACTCTGAAAGAAGAATTTAGTGGCTAGGAAAATTGACTTTACTAAATTGGTTGCTCTTCATGAAGATTTGTCAAAATAGAAATGGATCATACCAGAGGTTGAAAATGCACTTTTTGAGTCTTTTAAGTACACATATTTAAGTATATATATTTATATTTAAGTAATATAAATTCAAAGAAAAGGCTTCCTGTAATTTCTAATGAAAATAGTGTGGAAATAAATACTGAAAAATAACGTGTACTCAATGGAATGATGAACTGTTCTGTCATTCCCTCTGAGAAATTCTAACTTTTTTTTCCTTTCGTGTGTAGAACATACAGCAGAAGGGGAACAGGGGCAATGATTTTACAGGCAGGCTTCATATCCTTCAGGGACTGTCTAACTGTCACACTGCTTAGTTTTATACTCCATCAAATAGATTCTCTTTGTTCATGAAATAGCCACGAGCCTTATCATATCCTGTTTGGCTAGCTATTTTAATTAGAGAAATGTGAGATATTAATTATGAGAGTCTTTGAGTGGTAAAAGTGACTCAAGGAAAAATTAACAGCAATAACAACTGTTGAAATAATTACCAACTTTTATGAAGTACTTCCTGTGTACCATTTTATGTATGTTATCTAATTTAATTCATACATCAACTCTAGAAGTAGGTACTGCTATTGTCTCTGCATTATAGATGAGGGAACTGAACTGAGGTACAGAGTGTTGAACTATCTGGCCTAAGTGTGACAAGAATAGCTAACTTTCACCAACATTTATGCTCCCCCTTCGGAAGAATCAACCTGCACAGCCACAGACTGTTTCTCAGCCTCCCCTGCATCTTGGTGGCACCATGTGACGAGTTCTTACCAGTAGGAAGCGGTGGAAGGGATGTGTGTCTCTTTCAGCTCTGTCAATTACTGGATGTGCCTTCTCCACATTTCCTACTTATTGGCTGGTTGGATACAGAAGATACTGAGGTTTTAAGAGATGCAAGAACCACGAGATGAAAGAGCCTCATCCCTGAATCCCAGCATGGAAGATTGCTCACCAGGAACACCAGCACTAGATGGTTACATGAATGAGAAATAAGCTTCTATTGTGTCAAAGCACTGACAACATGGGATTTATTTGTTACAGCAACTGCTGCTACCCTAAGCAATACACAAGGTTGCCTTGGAGGAACTAGGAAGCAAACAAGGGGTTCTGATCTAGAGTCCATTCTTAACCACTCCACTCACATACCTCTCAGGAGTGAAGGCCGGAAGCTCTTCACTCTAGTTCCCTCATGGCAGAAATGCAAAGGGAGAGAGCGATGGTATTAGGAGACCAAGTCCAGAGAGTTCTGCTGAAGAGAATCCAGGCATACTTGTGTCTCATTGCGTTGCATTTATCTTTGGCTACTTAGTATCCAAAAAAAAATTCTACATTTTCTTGAAATGCTACACAAAGGAAGTTTACATTTCCTTTCTCACTTTAAACTGAATATCAGCTCTACTTTCTGAGAACCTACCTCAAAAGTGGACTGATTTAAAGAAGAAAATTAAGATAGTTATTCTAGATACCTTCCTGAATGAATTAGGTAATTTTGGATTTTCTAAAATTGAGAGGTGTGTCCTTAACTCAGCCTCATTCAGACTGCACAGCACAGACCACTATAAATGGACTTAGGTGCTAACTGAACTCAACAGAACTGAGTTTCTAAGTTCCCTGTCCCTTGCCATCCCGCACGTTCCCTCAGCCATCTCAGTTACCCAGGCCAATGCATACCTTTTTTATGGCCTAAATTTCCTGGATGGTTATGATTTCAGAATTTCTGGCCTCAGAGTGCAATAATTACCTCTTGATGACGTAATTAGAAACAAAATTTAACAGAGTATCACGGGATACCTAGAACCTTTCCAAACACATCCACCTCATTTATAAAGGGTTTTGAACTACTTCCCCAACCAACTACCCCATAAAACTGGGGCTCCTAGGGTGACAGAACTCACCCCCTCCTGGAGAACACTCACACTGGCTATGCACTGACATTCAGTTGAAGAATACTATAAATGTTGTCAGTGACCAGTAACTGACAAGAGCGCTCATTCCCTTACCAGCGGTAGAGGCAAGGGTGCTGAAGTTAGCATCCTGGGATACAGTAGACATGATGTAGGGAATTAGTCATTAGACCCCAGAAGGCATGTTTTTCTCTCCCTATGGTGATGCAAAGAGTTTAACAGGAGAACTCCAGTGTGGGAATCCGTCTGTGGCAGCTTAGACGCTGTGTAAAGAGAGCAGTGCAGGCCAGCCCTGTGTTCATATGAAGTGGGGATTTCCTATTTGACCCTCCCCCTTCACCACTACCCGCCACCCCGTCACAATGAAAACTGCCAAAAGAGAATGGGGTAGAGTCCTAAAGACACGTTGTAAAGGCCATTACAACAGCTGAGCGTCCAAGACAAACACCTTCAGCCTTCAGGCTGTGGCTGCTTGCTTTCCCAGGGTTTTGCTGCTGCTGCTGCTGCTGCTGCTAAGTCGCTTCAGTCGTGTCCGACTCTGTGTGACCCCATAGACGGCAGCCCACCAGGCTCCCCCATCCCTGGGATTCTCCAGGCAAGAACACTGGAGTGGGTTGCCATTTCCTTCTCCAATGCATGAAAGTGAAAAGTGAAAGTGAGGTCGCTCAGTCGTGTCCGACTCAGTGACCCCATGGACTGCAGCCCACCAGGCTCCTCCATCCATGGATTTAAAGATTTCAAAACACGAAGTGAAAGAAACTGGTTAGCAGATAATTCAGCATGTGTTAAAGTAGTTTTGGGGCATCTGATGTGACAATGTCAAACACAGGAGAAAAGTTCTGTAATTTAACCACTTTCACCTGAATGGTGAGGAAGAAGCAGCTAAATTTTGGAAGTCCTTTGGGACTCTCTGGAACCTTCTAGAGATAATTTAATAAACAACTGGCCTTGATACTTTAAATGCAACCCAGATGCTATGCTGATGAGCAACCAAAGGGGCCACTTGATAATGCTGAGATAAATTCTGACATTTATTTTTTTTTAATTTTTTAAATTTTATTTTATTTTTAAACTTTACGTAATTGTATTAGTTTTGCCAAATATCAAAATGAATCCGCCACAGGTATACATGTGTTCCCCATCCTGAACCCTCCTCCCTCCTCCCTCCCCATTCCATCCCTCTGGGTCATCCCAGTGCACCAGCCCCAAGCATCCAGTATCGTGCATCGAACCTGGACTGGCAACTCGTTTCATACATGATATTTTACATGTAAAGTCACTGGTGACTTGGGAGGGAATGAGAGACTTATTCCCAAGTAGAGAAACTGGAGAAATGACATTTGTCCTAAAGCGAGAAAAGTACCTCAGTAGAGAATGCTAGTTGGAATACAAGCTTGCCACGATAGAAATCTCTGTAAGAATAAAGGATCTACTGCTGAATGGGAAATTAAGTAATTCCTACAGCACAGGTAGAATTCACCTGACCTGAGTTTAGCCTATAAATGTTAGGATGAACTGAGGAGTCTGGAAGAAATTCTATGGATCAGAGTAGAAAAAAATAGAAGCCCCGCTACCGTTCACTCAGGGCTGTCTTGAACATCAATACCATCTTGAGGTGGAAAGTTTTCATCTTGGGGTCATCTTTCAGCATGCTGTCTTACACTAGGCATTTATCTCCTCTTTATTTCATCTATAAAATAGAAATGATATATTCCCAATTTACTTTTTGCATTTATAGAGGTCAAGTGAGGTAATATAGGAGATGCCACTTACTGAAAGAGAAACTTGTTTCTAAATCCGAGAAAGGTGAAGCCCATATTCTGAAAGCTCCAAGGCTTCCTTAAAGAGCCTCTTGATTCCTGGCAGGGTAATCATTTGGTTTAAAGGTAAAAGATTTATGAAAATGATCTGAACTTATACACCAGTGTTGTGTGGCAAACACTGCTCTGAGTGAGGAGATACTAAAACAAGTGGGGAGGAGGCGGTAGGTGGGGAAGGAGGGGACGAATGGTACAGCTGGCACACACTTCCAACACTTCTGAAGCCAGAACCATTAAAGAGCGGCAGAAACGCCATAGAAGTCCACTGGCAGGATGACACACCTGCTTCCTTCCTGGTGAGTAAAAGTGATGTCTTCTGAAGGTGACCCAGGAGTCATGTCCCTTCTCTGGCCCCAGCAGGTACATAGGAATTAGAAATTCCCATGCATCCCCCTCCACTATCCACAGTAGAGCAGATTAATTCCCTCAGACATATACCAACAAGAGCCACTCAGTGGCTCCCTCCTATGTTTCAGCAGCAGCCTGTGAAGTCTCCCTGCAGCGAGGGCTACTCCATGCCAACATTCCTGAAAACTGTAACCAGATGTACCTTCCTAAAATACAGTAAGGAAAATTTGTGATTCTCCATTTGTGATACTCAAACTCCCTTACCCACCAGTTAAGAGCATCCATGTCCTGTTCCCTTTCACCTTTTGAAGCTCTCTCAACTCATAACCTATGCTTTATCTAAGCTAAACATGTTCTCCAAACACACAGCATGTTTCTCCACTTCCCTGGATTTGCCCAGACTGTTTCCTTCCTCTTTCTGAGGTATGATATCCAAACCAAAGGTGAAGTCTTGACAGTGCTTTATACCTGCCCATTTAACTGCAGCTTCCTTGCAACAATGCCAAAACATGTCTCTTACATTAATCATTTTGAAAGCCCCTAGCTGAATTCACTCAGAGCAATTACATTTTCTTTGTATTATAAAAACTTATGTGGTTGCCATATTGCATCTTCTACACTGTAAATTCTTTGAGGTCAAGAAACCATTTCTTACCTTTATCTCCCCTGATTATCTAATTCAGTAGGAGTTCTATATTTATTAAATGAATGAAAATGGTAATGAATAAATGAATGGCATCTTACCTTCCTTTGCTTATGCTGTTCTATACAAAAATGCTCTGCCTTTGACTTCAAAATATCAGCAGTCCTTCAACATCAAGTTCAAGGCTCATTTGCTCCATAAAGCCTTACCCAAACTACACCTCAAACCCCACTAGCTCCTTTGCTATATATACATATATATATTGCTGCTGCTGCTAAGTCACTTCAGTCGTGTCCGACTCTGTGTGACCCCATAGATGGCAGCCCACCAGGCTCCTCCGTCCCTGGGATTCTCCAGGCAAGAACACTGGAGTGGGTTGCCATTTCCTTCTCTAATGCATGAAAGTGAAAAGTGAAAAGTGTCCGACTCCCAGCAACCCCATGGACTGCAGCCTACCAGGCTCCTCCATCCATGGGATTTTCCAGGCAAGAGTACTGGAGTGCGGTGCCATTGCCTTCTCTAATGCATGAAAGTGAAAAGTGAAAGTGAAGTCTCTCAGTCGTGTCCGACTCCCAGCAACCCCATGGACTGCAGCCTACCAGGCTCCTCCGTCCATGGGATTTTCCAGGCAAGAGTACTGGAGGGGGGTGCCATTGCCTTCATATATATATATAGTCTATATGCCAAAAACCCAAACAGATTTTCTCCTAAATGTTCACTATCTGTTTGAAGACACAGGTCTCCTCCAAAGCAGAGGGTCTTAAAGCTGAGATCCATGAACAGGATTAAGGAGACCATGAACTTTCTAAAATCAAACACAAATTTTTGTGTAAATGGCCAATTGCACTACAGTGTCCCCAAACATTTTTAACGCCTCAAATATTAAAAGAACCACACTATTCTAAGAGCACTGTAAGCTGCTTTCCTGGAGCAGAGTTGGAATCTGTCTTGTAGGTCTCTTCTGGTTCCCACAGTGGTGAGCCAAGCACTAGGAACAGAGGGAAGACCATCCCTGAATGACTGAAAGCACAACCTTGACAAGACCAATGTCTCTTAACCTTCACTGTGCCCACCTAACACAGCCTCCAGCCTGGGAGCTGGTGGGGAGAGCTTGGTAAGGCAATATAAGTAGCAAGCAAATGATGTCAGGATTATGGTGGGTGGATGCCTCCATCAGGATGGTGGGAACAGCACCTGGCCTAACAGAATTGCTTCTCTCTGAAATTCTACGATGAGATGGGGAAGGCAGTGCTGTTGCTGCGGAAGGCAGTGAGCCTTGGGCGGTTCTGGGTTGTTAAAAAGTAAACCCATTAAGGAGTTGGTCCCCTCTGGAGGCAGGCCTGGCTTGGTCCTGGGGGCTCAAGTCTAAATCCTTGCCATTATTTGCTCTCCTCTCTTTCTGCCTGGCCTGGTCCGGCCTGCTTCAACCACCTTGGTGCCTAGCTACAGTCCAAGGTCTGGAGAGCACTAGGCCTCCTAGGTGCTGAATTCATATAAAATAGCCTTTATAAAGCATAATGCTTTAGGGAGACAGTGTTAGCAATGAAATGTCAGAATTTTCACTTGGGCTTAAGGTGCAGGACAAATAAGGTCTGTTACCAGCTGTAATGTTTTTATGAAAAATAATAATCTATGGTATCTTTTCAAGTTTCACATAATGACTTCAGCTATTTAACAAAAGAGATGATTTTGAAATAACAACAGGGAAGTACAATGGGTGATTTTTTGTTTTAACAAGCTGATTTCCTTTTGATTTCTCCTTGATTTAAAACATGGTTTGTGTTACAAACCAAAAAATTATAAGCAGCTAGTGCAGCCGTGGTTTTGATAAAACTCTCTTAAGTAATGATGATCCCACCTTATTTAGACAAGTCAGGGGTCAATATGGCCTTATTTGCTTCTGTTTTTCATTAGTGGTGCTCTCTCTGTAGCATCACACTTCCTACCAGCTCCTTGAATACACAGAGGATTCATGCTTCAGTTCTGCATGTATTAAGAATGCAGCTATAGCAACTACTAGCATTAATGAACTATTTGCTTATGCAGTAATAATTAACTTCCATTACATTACTTTGTGTGATTACTTTCTTAATTGCCTGAATTATGCATCCATTTAATATTTAATAACCATTCTCAGAAATCAGACACTGGTAAAAAACAAATTGCTCACAGTTTCCTTGCAATAATTAAGCTCACAAGAATAAATGAAACCTTTTAAAACCGAATGCCTTATGATTATATCCTTGCATATAGAACAAGATCCTAAATTAGTTATTTATTAAATCTAAATTTAAGTCCAAATAGTGCATTTTTCACTTTCACCTCGGGAAATCAACCTGCACAGTACCTGATATCAACAACAGAATTAAGTGCCTTCTATTTTCTTTGGGAGTCACAAGCTGCATTAATATTTATTACCATGCAAAATTCAAAAGTCTTTAAAATATTGTGTGTTTATTATTTATTTCAAGTTGGCATCTCTTTTACACAAGGTAAGTAAGATGTTTAGCTGGAGATTAAAGTGTTCTGAAATGAGATCAATAGCTCTCCATTAAGACAGGCTATTGTGAGCCTCCCCCATTCTTTTCTGCTACCTAACCCCACTACCATCACCCACTCAGGTCCCTACATTCACCTCCAAGTCTCTTATAAAACAGCAAAAACCCACATATGCAGTGTGTTTTAAGACAAGCAGAAGGAGATTCATGGCAATTTATCCTCGAACATTTACACTCACAGCCAGGCAGTTTGATCTCCTTGCCTTTTCAGGTTGCCAGCTAGCTCTCTCAGAACCCCGTGCCCTTCTGCCGGCAGCACCCAAGCAAAGCCACATGCTGATTTGCAAAGTGATAATGCTATTATCCTATTGTACATCAGCTTCAGTTCCCACCAGCTTGCAAAGTCATCACTGTCTTAACAAATAAAACATGCGACTGCTTTATTGCAGGTTTCTTCGTGAATAGATTCTATTGAATCGGGACAAGACAGCTTTTTTTTTTACCTTCCTAGGACTGCATCTGCAAAATTGTTCTGCCATTCCACTTGATTATGGCAGCCATGTACAGACGTGTTTATCTGAACCATAACCATGTTAGTCTTAAGCTACAGGGACACTGGAATGTTATTTACCCAGTCTTACCCTGTGCATACATAATATACACAAAATAATATGTGTCACATGGAAAATGGGGGGAGCTTAAAGCTTTTGGTAACAAATGAGCTAATCCAGGAAAATAGGTGCAGCTTAAAGGATTATATGCCGAGTGCCACACAAATAACTGGGATGAATAATTTTCCTACCAGAGAAGAAAATCTTTTTTGTCAGGAGTGGAAATAGCCGTGGGGAAGGGGTAGCACTGCGGGTTGGTGTGTGGAGAACAAGTGGAGTTTCGGGTGTCACAAGTTGACAATAGCTGCTATCCCGAGTTTCTAAACGGAGCTAAATTGATGCCAATCTCACTGACTGTTGTTACAGTGGGCAAAGTCATTAGGATTTGCTTTTTAAATGATCTCTCAGGCTGTAAGGCTGAGTGCTGCTAGCAAGGCAAGGTTAGAGAGAAAATGATAGCAGTATGTTGATGCTTCACAGACCTCATGATAGTTTCCGTCTGTCATTATTTACGTCTGACTAGGTGCGTCATGTCAGCTACCTCGAAGACTTCAATATGAAGCTCTTGTTTGCCTCTACTGTAGCGCAGCCAGACGGGGTTACTATTATTTTTGCATCACTACACTTAGGTGAAGCTGGCTTCAATCTTTCAGTAATGGCACACAAAAGAAATAAAAATGGTTGTGTCCAAGTTATTATACATGCTTGTATTCTAACAAGCCTCGTCAGCATTGCTCAGAAAAAGGGAGAAAAAAAAGTGAATTTAAATCAATAAACAGACATTTATTAAAAGGTCAGCTTAGTTTTATTTGCTTCAGCTTCTTCGCCAATATTTTAGGTAGAACTATTTCTCTTTGGCTTTGGATTAGTGTCATTGTTACTGGATGGAAACACTTGGGGGGAAAATCTGTAAAACTAACATTTGATCAAATTTACTCATGTTGTTTAATATCATTTTAATAAATTCTATCAGTGTCACTATAAATAAAGTCACAAAAAAGCTTTTGTTTTATATCTATATTATTGGCACCATTAAAGACAAACTTTCAAACTATGTGCATTTATCGGTAAAACTGTATATGGAGAGGGCTCATCACAGAGCTCACAGCGATCTTTTTAATATAAGATGGCTGTTTCATATATCAGAAGAAATACTGTTATGACAAAAAATAAAATACGATATTTATGTTCTTTCACCAATATTGTGTTAACAAATGAAATTACCACTATTCGATATAACTGTCCTTGGTGAAGTAAAGAAACATTAGCTGGAAAGATTTCTAGAATATTAGAATTTACTGACACCATTTTATACTGAAAACTGCCACATAGCTTTAGCAGGAAGCACATTTTAACAGTGCCAAACTGTACTAGGCCTTAAAAACATAAAATAAATATAACTAGATTTAAGTGCAAATGAATCTACAAACATATTTGAAAATATGAATGCATATACATATATGTAAGACATCAGTAAAAAACACATCAACAGTTCACAGTTTTTTTTTCCATAAATAATTCAGTGCAAAAACTTGAAAAGGTACAATCAAAAAATAAAACTCACATAGACTGTGTCTTAGGATCACCTGTTTACAAAGTTTCCACCAAGATTCTATATTTCAGGAGTAAACAGCATTGTTGTACCCAGAAAATGAGTTATTACTTTAAAATGAGTCATTCAGTCAAGAGAGAGAAAAAGCATTAACCCATCTTGCCTCCTGAGTTCTAAGCAGTTAACAGAATCTCAGGACCGCTGTGTCAACTAAACAGACTTCTATCAAAAGCCTGGATCACTCAGAAATACCTGGGCATGTACAGCACTTGATCTTCTTATTTAGACAGAAGAAGTGCTTATATTTTCGAAGTATGCACAAGCCAAGTAAGCACAAAAGTATGGTGATAGAGATCTCTTTTCTGTTTTAAAGATCAGATGCCAGCTTCATGAGATATTTTCATGTTGACACATTCATGTTTGTGGCATATTTTATTAATTTCAAGTATAATGTTTTGTCAGGACTAATGAAATGCCCTGAACATATATATACACACGTATATCTGTATCTATACATTTTTAGAACACTGTAGAATTTTCAACCAATGTGACTGCCATAAACTACTAAGACAAATACAGTAATTTGAAATGAATTAATCACATTTTCTCAATCTCCTAAATTTTAAAAATAATTATATTACAGTACATATGTTAAAATACTTTTTCAAAAAAATGATTTGCCCAAGGCATTTTTCTTACCTCCTGCCCAAGCTACATGCAAGTTTTGGCAAAAAATGAACAGTAGGTGGCAGTCAAGCCACTAAACTGCTTCAAGGCTTCTTTAACTAGAATCTGTTGTTAAAAGTAATAGCAAAGTAGTATATTTTTCCATTTTAAAGAATTCATTTTATAATTAATCTTGAAATGCATTTCTAAGGTCCCAAGCTGCTGAAATAGTGAGTTGATTGCATCCTTAAGTGAATGAGCCCAGATAAAAGTGATTTAATTCAAGAACTCTTTCCGCTCTGTCTCCAGGACTTTTTTCTTTTTTTCTCTGTTATTACTGTTTTAATGTGGGTTTTAATGCAGTTTGGTAGTTGTGGACATGATCAGCACATTCTTGGGCTGGAGCCCACGACTATGTAAGTCATGCTTGTATATCTTTGTGCAGACTTTAAATAACCTGCAGGAGCTTTTCCCTCCCCTGATCATATAGACTGTGTATAATCCCTTTCTGTGCCTCAGAAAAGAAACTTGTTTATAGGGAGAAGGTTCCAGACAAGTAGCTGAAACATAGAGGCAACATCTTCTAAAGGAGAGAATCATGGACCACTGAAACTCCAGACAGTGTGAGTGAAAAGTAGCTTTGCCTATGATGCCATGTCATCTCCATAAGAGGAAGGGCCTTATCTGTTGGGTTCACCGTGGTGTCCCACAGCTGAGAATGATGTCCCAGGCACATGGCATATGCTCCATGAATATTTGCCGAATGAATCAACCAGTGCCCCAAATCCCAGTTCTAAGTCTCAGATGCCCATTCTAGAAGTTTTTGCTTTTTATCTCAGCTCCTCACAGACAATGAGAACACTACTACATTCCCACTCCCCACCAGAGTCCCTCCCCTAAACATTGCTGTTCATTATTATCACTGGGAACTGACATGGCACCACCAAGACAACACAGCAGAACATACTCAAGTCTAGTCCATCTGGAAGTCAGGTGATGCCTTTCTTCTGAGTGACTGGCCACAATCGTTGCTAAACATCTAAGCTTACATATAGAAAGAGCAAAATATGGCAACACACTCCAGAATTCTTGCTTGGAAAATCCCATGGACAGAGGAGCCTGGTGGGCTACAGTCCAAGGGTCACAAAAGAGTCAGACACAACTGAGTGACTGAGCAGTCACTGGCCACAGTCGTTGCTAAAAATCTAAGCTTACATATAGAAAGAGTTCAGCATATAAGTAACATTAGCCTAAAAGCTGAGGCAACTGGATTTTTACTTATCTGCTTGTGCCTCAGTTTCCTCATCTGAAACGTGAGGATAGTAATAGTGCCTACTTCAAGGACTGTTGTAAGAAAATTAATCGGAACATATAAAAATCTTGCCAGGCACAGGTGAGTCCTCAATAAGTATCAGTTATTATCATTACATTTTATTATTATATTTGTTATATTATTATTTACCACTCACCCAAGCTCATACACAACACTTTACAAAACGATTTGTATTCACCTTTATTTGTGCATTTCAATGAGAATCACTCTGACAGTGAACAGACATGGTAATATAAAGACAGTTTGGCCAAATTGAACCAGCAGCCCAGTAACAGTGAAAGTGTGACATGGAAAGGGATTTTTTTTTTTCTAAGTTGACCAAAAGCTTGATTTTCCTTTCTTTTTTTTTTTTTTTTGACCCAGCATTTGGGACAGCCAGGAAATAATCACCACTCCCTACCTCTTCCCTTCCACCCTATGCTTCCTCATATCCCAGTCCAACTGAGCTCTGAAAATATTTTCCAAGCATGTGAAGCTCACTTCATGCCAACCAAGGACTCAAAACTCCCCGCTGATTTTGAATTTTTTCTCATATCTATACCTTAAAGCTCATCAAATGACCACTGTGAGGACAATTAGTTTAAGAAGGGGCCATTATCCCTTTATCCCTTGTTGAAACGGAAAGCTGTATTTTGTCAAAACTAAATTCAGATCCCAAGAGGACCTAAGTTTAGTTCAAACGTCAAAAAGGAGGCAACTCAAGCTGTGTTTACAATCTGGCAGTTTACTTCCCTCATGTAGACAGCAGTAGGCAAGCCCTACAGATCAGACTTTAAGGTAGCAGTAACAAGCATTTCTAGTCTCTCTGGGAACTGTTTAGGGAAATAAAACCCTTTCATTCAAACTACCCATTTAGATCTCTCCTTCCAGGGCAAACTTCTATAGTATTTTAGTAAAGAAATGTGAACTAGTCAAATCTAAAAAAAAAAAAATAACGAGTAATTTGATAACTTTCTGAGAGACAGGTTCCCTTTTTCCAGAAACTTCTATTCTCTTAGGTGACTCTTTGAGGAAAGAGGTCAAAATATTGAGTTTGAGCAATTTAAATAAGAGACATTGAGTAATTTAGAAATGAGATGTTCAGTACAAGACCCATTCATTTAAATTACATGGAAATCCAAGGTAGACTGTGTGTAATTAGGAACTGTGTAAGTCCTCAGGCAATTTCAGTGGGGGTTAGGAGATTGCTTTAATAGAATATGACAAGGTTCCTTTTGTTTTTCATAAAATACTGTATTCCCCCTTGAAATGTAACAGATCCTTAATGAAATCACAGCCTCTTTATTGGTAGGGAATACCTTTTATGTTTTGAGAGATCAACAATGTCAAAACAATTACTGCAAATTAATGATGGACCAACCTCAAAAGATTTATAGATTGTTCAAACATATGAAGCCTCATGTAAACCTCTAGTTAAAATCTTACCTGATAAGGTGCTCCCAGGGGAGACATAAGGGCCCATGGAATGCATGGTTGCTCTTAAGAAAAAAAATACTGGACAAGGAGAGAGGAAATCTGATTTTTACTGGTTCTGTTACTCAACCTCCTGGATTATCCCAAAGAAATAACTAGGAGTCTCTGGAAATGCTCTTCCATTTGTTTTCTTTTCTTTGTTTCTTGGGGGTTGCTTATTTATGAAGAGAGTAAATTGTTTTCTGTGAAGCACTGGAAGACTTGAGGAATAAAAGTGTTTTCACAGTTTATAAAATAAAACCCAAGGTTGGGTTAATAGTAATAGTTTCTGCTAAACCAGAAATGCATACTTCATTTGGTCCTCAATAGTATAATCACAGGTTCTGGCCAAGTCCATAAGGAAAATTATGATGGCATATGATAGCCAGTACCACATATATTTAGTGTGATTTATTAATAGCTAACAGGAAAAGGAGGACGTTAAGGCTGTACATTGTTACCCTGCTTATTTAACTTATAGGCAGAGTACATCATGAGAAACACTGGGCTGGAAGAAACACAAGCTGGAATCAAGATTGCCAGGAGAAATATCAATAACCTCAGATATGCAGATGACACCACCCTTATGGCAGAAAGTGAAGAGGAACTAAAAAGCCTCTTGATGAAAGTGAAAGTGGAGAGTGAAAAAGTTGGCTTAAAGCTAAACATTCAGAAAACTAAGATCATGGCATCTGGTCCCATTACTTCATGGGAAATAGATGGGGAAACAGTGTCAGACTTTATTTTTCTGGGCTCCAAAATCACTGCAGATGGTGATTGCAGCCATGAAATTAAAAGACACTTACTCCTTGGAAGGAAAGTTATGACCAACCTAGATAGCATATTCAAAAGCAGAGACATTACTTTGCCAACAAAGGTCCGTCTAGTCAAGGCTATGGTTTTTCCAGTGGTCATGTATGGATGTGAGAGTTGGACTATGAAGAAAGCTGAGCACCAAAGAATTGATGCTTTTGAACTGTAGTATTGGAGAAGACTCTTGAGAGTGCCTTGGACTGCAAGGAGATCCAACCAATCCATTCTGAAGGAGATCAGCCCTGGGATTTCTTTGGAAGGAATGATGCTAAAGCTGAAACTCCAGTACTTTGGCCACCTCATGCATAGAGTTGGCTCATTGGAAAAGACTCTGATGCTGGGAGGGATTGGGGGCTGGAGGAGAAGGGGATGACAGAGGATGAGATGGCTGGATGGTATCACCGACTCAATGGATGTGAGTTTGAGTGAACTCCGGGAGTTGGTGATGGACAGGGAGGCCTGGCGTGCTGCGATTCATGGGGTCGCAAAGAGTCGGACATGACTGAGTGACTGAACTGAAGAGAATTGAGAAAAGAGCAAACCAAAACTTTGTTTTATAAATAAGTCATGCCAAACTAAGCTCCTTTCCTTGTATGACTATATGGATATTTGGTGGTAAGTCAACACAGAACCCTTGCAAAGTGGAGATCTTGACTTCAGACAAACATGAAATTAAATAGCTTGTACTATCAGAGACTAGATAAATCAACATAGGCTGATAAGGTGCTCTATAATCATTTCAGTCTTACTTGGCTTTTTAAATTTTTTTTCCCAGTGTGAGATTATCAAACCCACAGAGAACAGAAGGAGGCCGGAGGGAGAATGGCCATGTTGGATTTGCACCCTCAAGACTCAAAACATATAACAGGCCAGAGGACACACTGGGATAAGCCCAGATGAACAGTGGCAGGGATAGAGCCTTCATTTAAGTTCAAACATGCAAATGCAAACTGCTCATATATGGATATACAAGACAGAAGGGATACTGAGTTTTAGTGGTTTGTACATAAATGCCCATGGTCTTTGGTTGACTCAAAGTGCAGAATGTACTAACTGTGAAGTGACTGTAATATGAATGTAACAAGAGCTCACACATATACTTATATGTCAGACACTGTTCCAAACTGCTCAAAGCATTATTTCATTGATTCCTGGTTCATTATTTTAAAGGTGAAAAGCAGAGGTAGACAAGGGGCAAGTAACTTACCTTGGGGCAAAGTCAGGACAGCATTGTCAGCATCTGCCCCCAGAGATGCTCTAAATCTCTATTTCCACATGCCTTTCAGCTCAGGGAATGTAACTGCTCGTTGTTCTCTTGGTGGGAGTTGGGCTCTCAGTTCTCTGTCCATCTTAAGAAGGAGAAGGATAAAATGCAATATAAATGTAGAGAGGCAAAGCTATAAGAAATAGAAATGCTTGCCTGGAGGATAGAAAAGCTGGTGAAGTCATGATAGGTGTTCTCAGATGTCTAGACTAGAGATTGTCAAGGAAAAGAATACACTTGTTCATGTATTTCCATAGGGGATAGAATTTACAGGAAAGGAAACTGCAGCCCAATATATGTTCTTACCACACAAATGATCCAAACCAAGATGTGCTGCTTTGTGAGATATGAGCATCTCATCCATGAAATGATCAAAAGGAAACCAGATCAAGCAGTGGGGTTATGCAGTGGTGGGAAGTTCCCCCAGATGGCTCCTAGGGTACTTTCCAAGACACAAAGGTTTGGATAATCAGAGAAAAGCTTAAAGCAGAAACATTTGTGAACTGCTTCACTCCCTCCACCTAATACACAACACAACATACGCATACATACACTGTCTTTCACTGTCTCTGCTCTGTCTCCATGCGTATTCTTATATGGTAGCAATTACTCTGGGTTTGCAGCTAGTAGCCCTGAATTCTGAACATTTTACTTGAATATCTCTGCCCCTTTAGTTTCTCTTTCTGTGAATAAGAAAGAAGGAAGGAAATAAAGAAGAAAGCAATGAGGAAAGGAAAGACAGAAGGAAGAAAGGAAGGGAAGGCATGAGGAGAAAACAAAAACATGAAATTAAAAAGGTAAGAAAAATATTATGCAACCCCATGGACTGTAGCCCACCAAACTTCTCTGTCCATGGAATTCTCCAGGCAAGAATATTGGAGTGGGTTGGCATTTCCTTCTCCAGGGGATCTTCCTGACTCAGGTGTTGAATCTCCATCTCCTGCATTGGCAGGTGGATTCTTTATTGCTGAGCCACCTGAGAAGCCCAGAGTTTTAATTAAAAATGAAAGGAAGGAAGAAAGGAAGGGAGGATGTGAGGAGAAAATAAAAACATAAAATTAAAAAGGTAAGAAAAATATTATAGATTTAGTCATGCTTCTCACTTTATACTTTCCTAAACATTTGTGAAACTACCATGAGATAGCAGATTAGCAAAGAGTTATATATTTAGTACTCTGTAAATTCCAAGCACTAAGGGATTATTGCCTACAGCAGTCTGGCTTAGTATCCTGCATCAATCCTGGGTCCTGGGATTGAGCCATATGAATTGGTTAATTACATCCTGTCCTCTGACCACATGCTCTGTGCCTAAGTCATATCTGGCATGTGGTGAATGGCTATTCTTGACTGTACCAGGGATTGTGGGAGAGAATGAGAAGAGCTCAGTACAGAGCTGTCTCCACCACCAAGTGACAACTCAAAATAGAATCCTTCATCACTGTGCATAGTGAGATCATCTCAGTACATTAAGGACCACACTTTTAGCAATAGGGAAATTTTCTGCAAGTAGAGACATTTTACATTTAAACAAAGGAGAGTTCAAGTGGAAAATATATACATATGCATACACACTATGTATAAATGTGTACAGTCTGCACGTGTATGTATGTGTCTGTGTATGAAAAAATGTCAGAATGCAAAACTGAAAAAAATAAATACCTAAGTCAATGACCTAGTTTTTATGCATTTCAGCCACTCCAGTGTTCTTGCCTGGAGAATCCCAGGGACCGGGGTGCCTGGTGGGCTGCCCTCTATGGGGTCACACAGAGTCGGATATGACTGAAGTGACTTAGCAGCAGCAGCAGCAGACAAAGAAATAAATGAACCCTTATTATTGCCATCTATATCTAGCATCTACTTCCTTCCATTCACACCAACTTTAAAATAAATCTGCAGAAAGTATGCATGAGTGTCAGTCGTATCTGACTCTTTGTGACCCCATGGACTGTAGCCCACCAGGCTCCACTGTCCAAGAAATTTTCCAGGCAAGAATACTGGAATGGATTGCCATTTCCTTCTCCAGCAGAAATTATAGGAGATTATATAATAAAACAACACAAAAATCTTCTAAACAATTTTAGAATGCATTTTTAAACAACAAATCAAATGCTACTATTTGTATATCAGAAATGAGGACATAAGCAGATCAATTATGAACATAATACCCTTAAGGAGTTGAATATTATGTTATATCCATAAGTAAGATAACAGATGTAGTATAAATGTCAAAACTGGAAATGAAGTGGTTTATTTTTCAATTTCCCTAGATTTACATTAAGGAAGTACAATTGAACCTTGAAATCATAATTATAATACAGAGGTTAAAAGGCATTCAACAAGAGGAAAGCCCTTTAGCTAAAGATTGGTTTAGGGCAGGAAGCATTACATATTGCACAGGAGAGCAAACTAAACAGAAAAAAATATATCAACTAAAACTGGGATAAAACCATCAAGAATAATAAAATATTATGAAATTAGGTTAAGTGTCAAGATGAGCTTTACATCTTGAAACCTTCTCATGCTACAGATTATCATAGTACATAGCCCTTTTTAAAGTGATAGCTTAGATATCATTCCAGAGAGTTTTGTGACTTGCTCTCTGATTATTCGGAAAGTTACAAATCTCTAAATAAACTGTTAAATATTGTAGTTTGCACCTATAATGAAAAATTCTTATGAACTGTGGGGGAGATGGCTAGGAGACCACCAAAAGTTTTCCTTCCCTTCTTCCTAGGCATGCAGCTACATTACACTTTCTCAGCCTCTCTTGCAGCTACATGTGGCCATGTGACCAATTTCTCATCAATAAACAATGAACAGAACTTATGTGAGCAATTTTCACTTTACTTGCCTGAGAGGAGACTCCTGGCTCTGGACTTCCCCTGTTATCCTTTTCCTTGAGGCTGCAGTAGGCAGAACCTGGAAAACAACATGTGGAGAACCGTGTGATGCAGGTAGCAGGGCAGCCACCAGCTGAGTCCCTGATGAATTTGTCAGAGCTGCTCCATCTACTTCAAACTCTCATCTTAGAACTTTTAACATGTGTGAGAAATAAACATCTTTGTAATCTAACTTTTTACTGGATCTCTTGTTACAGCATCTTAACATCTTTTTAATTAATATGTAAGCTTTCAGTTATTTTCATTATCTTCTGGTACACAAAAATGTGCTGCAGAGATAAATTTAAATATTTTAATGAAAATTACAGCACAAAAAAGATAAAATAATGTTTTGCTATCATATTTCTGGACTTCCCTGGTGACTCAGTGGTAAAGAATCCACCTGCCAATTCAGGAGATGTTGGTTTGATCCCTGAGTTAGGAAGATCCCCTGGAGAAGGAAATGGAAACCCACTCCAGTATTCTTGCCTGGAAAATCTCATGGGCAGAGGAGGCTGGTGGGCTATACTCCACAGAGTCACAAGAGAGTTGGACATGACTTAGTGACTAAACAACAAAAACAATCACATTTCTAAAGGTTAACTGTATTATCTTAGATTTTTACATTTGTTTTCATTATTGTCATTTCATTTACTCATACAACTATGTTGTTCAGTCACTAAAGTCATGTCTGACTCTGTAACCCCATGGTCTACAGTACACCAGGATCCTCTGTTCTCCACTGTCTCCCAGAGTTTGCTCAAATTCATGTCCATTGAATTGGTAATGCTATCTAACCATCTCATCCTCTGGTGCCCCTTCTCCTTTTGCCTTTAATCTTTCCCAGAATAAGGGTCTTTTCCAATGAGTCAGCTCTTCACATCAGGCAAAGTATTGGAGCTTCAGCTGTGGCATCAGTCCTTCCAATGAATATTCAGGGTTGATTTTCTTTAGGATTGTCTGGTTTGATCTCCTTGCAGTCTAAGGGACTCTCAAGAGTCTTCTCTAACATCACAATTCAAAAGCATCAATTCTTCAGCACTCAGCCTTCTTTATGGCCCAACTCTCACATTTATACATGACTACTGGAAAAACCATAGCTTTGACTATGCAGACCTTTGTTGGAAAGTGATGTCTCTGTTTATTAATTTGCTGTCTAGGTTTGTCAAAGCTGTCCTTCCAAAGAGCAAGCAGCTTTTAATTTCATACAACCATGAGCTTTTTATAAAAGCAGAGTAAATTATCTGAGTTCAGGGAGTTTGAGGGAGAACTCTTATCTCAGAATGCACGCTATCATTAACATGAAAAGAACACTTACAAATTTTCCTGAGTTATTTTTACATCCAAATTGTTTTGATAGGTAAATAGAAAAAAAAAAAAAAGAAGAAGAAGATTGAAGCTTACTGATCAGAAATGAGTTAACAAAGCAGGCCTGAAACTGCTATCCTTAGAAAGGCCCATTTACAACTTTGGTCCTTAGCTGAAAACTGTGACTTCCCTCCATTCCCCAACTGATAAAACTAGCTTGCTGTTCCTAAACTATTTGTGCAAACAATGTGGTATAGGCCAAACACCTGCTTTCCATCAGGCAGTATGGACTCGTGATACATGCTATATAAAGGGTGCTTACATGAATAGCTCCCAATAGGAGCCTTGGGCAGAGAGTTTCTATGGGTGGACACCGTACCATGCGTTCGACTTTGGATGATTTAGGCACAACCCGTGTGACTCTACAGGGAGAGAACTCTTGAAAGCTTGTACCTGAATTTCCCTGGACTTTGCCCCATGTAATTTTTTCCAGAGCTGATTCTGCTTTGTTTCCTTTCACTGTAATGAATCCTATGTTAAATCCCATGAGTGGGTGTAAGTGCTCCAAGCAAATCACCAAACTTGGGGTTGGTCAGGGATCCCCTATACGCTTACCAAATAGCATTTTAGAGTTGAAATAGCTAATGGCAAAATAAGAGAGTTGGGAATATTCTAACCAACTGGGAAAGCTGGATACAAGGTGCAAAACTCTTGACTATCAGAAAGTATCTATGAGGCATGGAGATTTTCAAAAGGAATAAAATATTCAAAGATTGAGAGTACCACCACAAATGACTGTCAAATAATTCTGCTAGATATTTATATAGGATCTCCAGGTTCCTGGTTTGGAATAGCCCGGTGAGGCTGGCAGGCCAGTGGATATCATCATCTCCACTTTCAGAGTAAGGGGCTGAGGTGCAGACTTGCCTAAGATTATGAAGCCAGGATTGTACAGCAGACATGGGAAACAAGCCTCCTGAAGCTTAATCACCTTCTATTTCTCCTAAGTCAGTTTTTACAATCTATGTTTCTGAGGGTCCCAGAAGCCTGAGGGAATACTGCAAGGGTTACCTCAGGAGGGGATGACAAGGCCAGGCAGGAAGACCCCACATCTCAGCTTTACCCAAATGGCTCCACACTTATCAGTTTTACATATAGGAATCTGTTCAAATTAACATGAAGACAAAAATTCCACGAATTTTTGTTTCTTTGTTTGAATACCACTGAATATCTTTCGATTCCTTGTGCTCTGCTGTGCTTAGTTTCTCAGTTGTGTCTGACTATTTGCAACCCCATGGACTGTAACCCACCAGGCTCCTCTGTCTGTGAGGATTCTCCAGGCAAGAATACTGGAGTAGGTTGCCATGCCCTCCTCCAGGGGATCTTCCCAACCCAGGGATTGAACCCAGGTCTCCCTCATTGCAGGCAGATTCTTTACCATCTTAGCTACCAGGGAAAGTAAAATCAACAATCAATGCTAAAATTCAGTTTTTTAGTTTTTACTTTTTTTTTATTTATTTATTTAATTGGAGGTTAATTACTTTACAATATTGTAGTGGTTTTTGCCATACATTGACATGAATCAGCCATGGGTTTACATGTGTTCCTCATCCTGAACCCCCCTCCCACCTCCCTCCCCATCCCATTCCTCTGGGTCATCCCAGTGCACCAGCCCTGAGCACCCTGTCTCATGCATTGAACCTGGACTGGCGATCTGTTTCACATATGGTAATACATATGTTTCAATGCTATTCTCTCAGATCATCTCACCCTCGCCTTCTCCCACAGAGTCCAAAAGTCTGTCCTATACACCTATGTCTCTTTTGCTATCTCGCATACAGGGTTATCATTACCATCTTTCTAAATTCCATATACTGTATTGGTGTTTTTCTTCCTGGCTTACTTCACTCTGTATAATAGGCTCCAGTTTCATCCACCTCATTAGAACTGATTCAAATGTATTCTTTTTAATGGCTAAGTAATACTCCATTGTGTATATGTACCACAGCCATTCATCTGCTGATGGACATCTATGTTGCTTCCATGTCCTGGCTATTATAAACAGTGCTGCGATGAACATTGGGGTACATGTGTCTCTTTCAATTCTGGTTTCCTCAATGTGTATGCCCAGCAGTGGGATTGCTGCATCATATGGCAGTTGTATTTCCAGTTTTTTAAGGAATCTCCATACTGTTCTCCATGGTGGCTGAACTAGTTTGCATTCCCACCAACAGTGCAAGAGGGTTCCCTTTTCTCCACACCCTCTCCAGCATTTATTGCTTGTAGACATTTGGATAGCAGCCATTCTGACTGGCGTGAAATGGTACCTCACTGTGGTTTTGATTTGCATTTCTCTGATTACTTTTCCAACAAAGGTTCGTCTAGTCAAGGCTATGGTTTTTCCTGTGGTCATGTATGGATGTGAGAGTTGGACTGTGAAGGAGGCTGAGCACCGAAGAATTGATGCTTTTGAACTGTGGTGTTGGAGAAGACTCTTGAGAGTCCCTTGGACTGCAAGGAGATCCAACCAGTCCATTCTAAAGGAGATCAGCCCTGGGATTTCTTTGGAAGGAATGATGCTAAAGCTGAAACTCCAGTACTTCGGCCACCTCATGTGAAGAGTTGACTCATTGGAAAAGACTCTGATGCTGGGAGGGATTGGGGGCAAGAGGAGAAGGGGACGACAGAGGATGAGATGGCTGGATGGCATCATTGACTCGATGGACATGAGTCTCAGTGAACTCTGGGAGTTGGTGATGGACAGGGAGGCCTGGCGTGCTGCGATTCATGGGGTCGCAAAGAGTCGGACATGACTGAGCAACTGATCTGATCTGATCTGATCATGAGTGATGTTGAGCATCTTTTCATGTGTTTGTTAGCCATCTATATGTCTTCCTTGGAGAAATGTCTGTTTAGTTCTTTGGCCCATTTTTTGATTGGGTCATTTATTTTTCTGGAATTGAGCTGCAGGAGTTGCTTGTGTATTTTTTGAGATTAATTCTTTGTCAGTTGCTTTGTTTGCTATTATTTACTCCCATTCTGAAGGCTGTCTTTTCACCTTACTTATAGTTTCCTTTGTTGTGCAAAAGCTTTTAAGTTTTATTAGGTCCCATTTATTTTTGCTTTTTTTCCATTACTCTGGGAGGTGGGTCATAGAGGATCCTGCTGTGATTTATGTCGGAGAGTGTTTTGCCTATGTTTTCCTCTAGGAGTTTTATAGTTTCTGGTCTTACATTTAGATCTTTAATCCATTTTGAGTTTATTTTTGTGTATGGTGTTAGAAAGTGTTCTAGTTTCATTCTTTTCCCAGCACAACTTGTTAAAGAGATTGTCTTTTCTCCATTATATTTTCTTGCCTCCTTTGTCAAAGATAAGGTGTCCATAGGTTCATGGATTTATCTCAGCTTTCTATTTTGTTCCATTGATCTATATTTCTGTCTTTGTGCCAGTACCATACTGTCTTGATGACTGTAGCTTTGTAGTATAGTCTGAAGTCAGGCAGGTTGATTCCTCCAGTTCCATTCTTCTTTCTCAAGATTGCTTTGACTATTCGAGGTTTTTTTGTATTTCCATACAAATTGTGAAAATATTTGTTCTAGTTCTGTGAAAAATACTGTTGGTAGCTTGATAGGGATTGCATTGAATCTATAGATTGCTTTGGGTAGTATACTCATTTTCACTATATTGATTCTTCCAATCCATGAACATGGTATATTTCTGCATCTGTTTGTGTCCTCTTTGATTTCTTTCATCAGTGTTTTATAGTTTTCTATATATAGGTCTTTTGTTTCTTTAAATAGATATATTCCAAAGTATTTTATTCTTTCCGTTGCAATGGTGAATGGAATTGTTTCCTTAATTTCTCTTTCTGTTTTTTCATTGTTAGTGAATAGGAATGCAAGGGATTTCTGTGTGTTGATTTTATATCCTGCAACTTTACTATATTCGTTGATGAGCTCTAGTAATTTTCCGGTAGAGTCTTTAGGGTTTTCTATGTAGAGGATCATGTCATCTGCAAACAATGAGAGTTTTACTTCTTCTTTTCCAATTTGGATTCCTTTTATTTCTTTTTCTGCTCTGATTGCTGTGGCCAAAACTTGCAAAACTTTGTTGAATAGTAGTGGTGAAAGTGGGCACCCTTGTCTTGTTCCTGACTTTAGGGGAAATGCTTTCAATTTTTCACCATTGAGGATAATGTTTGCTGTGGGTTTGTCATATAGCTTTTATTATGTTGAGGTATGTTCCTTCTATTCCTGCTTTCTGGAGGGTTTTTATCATAAATGGATGTTGAATTTTGTCAAAGGCTTTCTCTGCATCTATTGAGATAATCATATGGTTTTTATCTTTCAATTTTTTAATGTGGTGTATTACATTGATTGATTTGCAGATATTAAAGAATCCTTGCATTCCTGGGATAAAGCCCACTTGGTCATGATGTATGATCTTTTTAATATGTTGTTGGATTCTGTTTGCTAGAATTTCGCCAAGGATTTTTGCATCTATGTTCATCAGGGATATTGGCCTGTAGTTTTCTTTTTTTGTGGGATCTTTGTCTGGTTTTGGTATTAGGGTGATGGTGGCCTCATAGAATGAGTTTGGAAGTTTACCTTCCTCTGCAATTTTCTGGATAAGTTTGAGTAAGATGGGTGTTAGCTCTTCTCTAAATTTTTGGTAGAATTCAGCTGTGAAGCCGTCTGGTCCTGGGCTTTTGTTTGCTGGAAGATTTCTGATTACAGTTTTGATTTCCGTGCTTGTGATGTGTCTGTTAAGATTTTCTATTTCTTCCTGGTTTAGTTTTGGGAAATTTTACTTTTCTAAGAATTTGTCCATTTCTTCCAAGTTGTCCATTTTATTGGCATACAGTTGCTTATAGTAGTCTCTTATGATCCTTTGTATTTCTGTGTTGTCTGTTGTGATTTCTCCATTTTCATTTCTAATTTTGTTTATTTGAGTTTTCTCCCTTTGTTTCTTGATGAGTCTGGCTAATGGTTTGTCAGTTTTATTTATCCTCTCAAATAACCAGCTTTTAGCTTTGTTGATTTTTGCTATGGTCTCTTTTGTTTCTTTTGCATTTATTTCTGCCCTAACTTTTAAGATTTCTTTCCTTCTACTAACTCTGCAGTTCTTCACTTCTTCCTTTTCTAGTTGCTTTAGGTGTAGAGTTAGGTTATTTATTTGACTTCTCTCTTGTTTCTTGAGGTAAGCCTATATCGCTATGAACCTTCCCCTTAGCACTGCTTTTACAGTGTCCCATAGGTTTTGGGTTGTTGTATTTTTATTTTCATTCATTTCTATGCATATTTTGATTTCATTTTTGATTTCTTCTATGATTTGTTGGTTATTCAGAAGTGTGTTGTTTAGCCTCCATATGTTGGAATTTTTAATAGTTTTTTTCCTGTAATTGACATCTAGTCTTACTGCATTGTGGTCAGAAAAGATGATTGGAATGATTTCAATTTTTTCGAATTTACCAAGGCTAGATTTATGGCCCAGGATGTGATCTATCCTGGAGAAGGTTCCGTGTACACTTGAGAAAAAGGTGAAATTTATAATTTTGGGGTGAAATGTCCTATAGATATCAATTAGGTCTAACTGGTCCATTGTGTCATTTAAAATTTGTGTTTCCTTGTTAATTTTCTGTTTAGTTGATCCATCCATAGTTGTGAGTGGAGTATTAAAGTCTCCCACTATTATTGTGTTATTTTAATTTCCCCTTTCATAGATGTTAGCATTTGCCTTACATATTGCGGTGCTCCTATGTTGGGTGCATATATATTTATAATTGTTATATCTTCTTCTTGGATTGAGCCTTTGATCATTATGTAGTGTTCTTCTTTGTCTCTTTTCACAGTCTTTATTTTAAAGTCTATTTTATCTGATATGAGTATTGCCACTCCTGCTTTTTTTTGGTCTCTATTTGCATAGAATATCTTTTTCCAGCCTTCACTTTTAGTCTGTATGTGTCCCTTGTTTTGAGGTGAGTCTCTTGTAGACAGCATATATAGGGATCTTGTTTTTTTATCCATCCAGCCAGTCTTTGTCTTTTGGTTGGGGCATTCAACCCATTTGCATTTAAGATAATTATTGATAAGTATGGTTCCATTACCATTTACTTTGTTGTTTGGGGTTCGAGTTTATACACCCTTTCTGTGTTTTCTGTCTAGAGAAGATCCTTCAGCATTTGTTGAAGAGCTGGTTTGGTGGTGCTGAATTCTCTCAGCTTTTGCTTGTCTGTAAAGCTTTTGATTTGTCCTTCATATTTGAGTGAGATCCTTGATGGGTACAGTAATCGGCGTTGTAGGTTTTTCTCTTTCATCACTTTAAGTATGTCCTGCCATTCCCTCCTGGCCTGAAGGGTTTCTATTGAAAGATCAGCTGTTATCCTTATGGGACTCCCCTTGTGTATTATTTGTTGTTTTTCCCTTGCTGCTTTTAATATTTGTTCTTTGTGTTTGATCTTTGTTAATTTGATAAATATGTGTCTTGGGCGTTTTACCTTGGGTTTATCCTGTTTGGGATTCTCTGGGTTTCTTGGACTTATGTGACTATTTCCTTCCCCATTTTAGGGAAGTTTTCAACTATTATCTCCTCAAGTATTTTCTTATGGCCTTTCTTTTTGTCTTCTTCTTCTGGGACTCCTATAATTCAAATGTTGGGGTGTTTCACATTGTCCCAGAGGTCCCTGAGGTTGTCCTCATTTCTTTTAATTCTTTTTTCTTTTTTCCTCTCTGCTTCATTTTTTTCTACCTTTCTATCTTCTACCTCACTTATCCTATCTTCTGCCTCCATTATTCTACTGTTGTTTCCCTCCAGAGTGTTTTTGATCTCATTTATTGCATTATTCACTATTGATTGATTTTTTTAAATTTCCTCTAGGTCCTTGTTAAACTTTTCTTGCATCTTCTCAATCCTTGTCTCCCAGCTATTTATCTGTAACTCCATTTTGTTTTCAAGATTTTTGGATCATTTTTACTATCATTATTCTGAATTCTTTTTCAGGAAGACTCCCTATTTCCTCCTCTTTTGTTTGGTTTGGTGGGCTTTTATCATGTTTCTTTACCTGCTGAGTCTTTCTCTGCCTTTTCATCTTGTTTAGATTGCTGTGTTTGGGGTGGCCTTTCTGTGTTCTGACAGTTTGTGGTTCCTCTTTATTGTGGAGGTTCCTCCCTGTGTGTGGGGTTGGACTAGTGGCTTGTCAAGGTTTCCTGGTTAGGTGTTCTGGTGGGTGGAGCTGGATTTCTTCTCTCTGTGGTGCAATGAAGTGTCCAGTAGTGAGTTTTGAGATGTCTATGGGTTTGGTGTGACTTTGGGCAGCCTGTATATTGAAGCTCAGGGCCATGTTCCCGTGTTGCTGGAGAATTTGCATGGTATGTCTTGCTCTGGAACTTGCTGGCTCTTGGGTGGTGCTTGGTTTCAGTGTAGGTATGGAGGCTTTTGGATGATCTCTAATTGATTAATGTTCCCTGGAGTCAAGAGTTCTCTGGTGTTCTCAGGTTTGGGGCTTAAGCCTCCTGCCTCTGGTTTTCAGTCTTATTCTTACAGTAGCCTCAAGACTTCTCCATCCATACAGCACTAATGATAAAACTTCTAGGTTAATGGTGAAAAGATTCTCCACAGTGAGGGACACCCAGAGAGGTTCACAGAGTTACATGGAGAAGAGAAGAGGGAGGAGGGAGATAGAGGTGACAAGGAGGAGAAAACGGGAAATCAAAAGGAGAGAGAGAGATCTAGGCAGTACTCTGTTCCCTAAGTGTTCTCCATAGCCCAGAACACACGGAGATTCATTCACAGAGTTGGGTAGAGAAGAGAAGGGGGAGGGAGGAGATAGAGGTGACCTGGGGGAGAAAAAGGAGAGTCAAAAGGGGCAGAGAGTGATCAAGCCAGTAATCGCACTCCTAAGTAAAAATGGGTACTGAAGATTGGATTCTTAAATGTACAAAATTGATAACAAATACTATAAAGCAAAGATTAAAAATCTAGAGTAGAGGTTAGATTCTCAAAAATACAATATTAAAAAAATCACAAAAAATATAAGAAGTATATATGAAGTTTGCTTTAAAAATAGGGTCTTTTTTTGCAAGGTAATAGTAGGTTATAAAAATGAAAATTAAAGGAGTAATGGAGGACTTTAAAAAAGGAAAAAAAAATTTAATTAAAATATAGGCCCCTTCCAATGTACTCGGTGTTAACTACAGGGCTTTTAATCTGTGGCACCTGTCACTTCCAAAGTGGTTCCCTCTGTTTATTTGGCTTCTTCTGTTTGCAGGTCTCTTCAGTGTCTAATTTCTGCCCTGACACAAGTGGGCGAACAAATATCACTGGCGTGTGTGGGGAGTGCTCACAGTGTCTGGGCCACACTGGGTTTGCCTGCCCCCCCCTCCCCCCTCCCGCTCACGGCATATGTGCTTTCCCAGTTTACACTGCTCAGGCTTCAGGTTGCTCTGCAGGGAGCGGGCCCTGGGTTGCATGCACTTCCCAGGTCTAAGCTGCTCAGGTTCAGGTTCTCAGGTACTCCTCAAAGGCACATGTTGGGCCTGCGTTTTGTGCCCCTCCATGGTCAGAGCAGCTCAGGTGACCAGGTGTTTGGTCAGCACACTCTCCCCAGATGCAGTGCTTCTTATCACCTCACCGGTCCCAGCCGCTCAGTTTCCGGGGTGCGCCCATCTCTGGTGTGCAGTGTGTCTCTTCTAGGGAGCTGATCTCTGGCTGCAACCCTCCCAGCGGATGTCAACCATCCAGAATCCCAGGAAGTCTTGGTTAGAAACAGGAAGCCTGTTCACAGTTTGGTAGGGGATGTCTCTGGGGTTTGCCCCTTTCCGGCTCTGGCTGGTGCCTGCCTGCCCCCTGCCTCTGGCGGGGGATGGGCCAGTCCACAGCCTGCTAGCTCTCCTCTGGTATTTGCTTAGTCCTTTGTTCTGTGAGCGGGCTGGCAGTGCCTTAGGTTAGGGCTTTTTTTTTTTTTTCCCCTCTGTCTCTCTGGCTATCCCACAGTTCTTTTTTTACCCTCTCTCTCTCTGGCTATCCCACAGTTTAGGTTGTTATCTCACATTAGCTCCCTCAGACTGACCTCAGGGCATTCAGGTCCAGTCTTTACCCTAAGCAATGCAGCCTGCTCCTCCCCATTCAGCCCCCGCATGCTGGTGGCGGATGCGAACATCTGGGGTACTTTTCTGCTGGGAGTTGCTGTTAGGCACATAATCTGTGGGCTTTTAAAATTTATTTATTTTTCCTCCCAGTTATGTTGCCCTCTGAGATTCCAAAACTCCCCACAGACCCGCCGGTGAGAGCGTTTCCTGGTGTTTGGAAACTTCTCCTCTTTTAAGACTCCCTTCCTGGGATGGATCTCTGTCCCTAACTCTTTTGTCTCTCTTTTTATCTTTTATATTTTGTCCTACCTCCTTTCGAAGACAATGGGCTAATTTTCAGGGTGCCTGATATCCTCTGCCAGCGTTCAGAAGTTGTTTTTTGGAATTTGCTCAGCATTCAAATGTTCTTTTGATGAATTTGTGGGGCAGAAAGTCTAGTTTTTACTTTTTAAAGGTAAATATCTCCTTCACTCCAAAGAGGCTCATAGATTTTAGCAAATGAATCTAAAGTAGATTCTTACTAAATCAGTAGTAATTATGTGTGGCCACAACCATGATTCTTTTATCCCCCTCTTATACAGCATTTACCTGTTCCTCCGCCACTTCTTTTGTCTTAAACTTCTCTCTGGATTCCCCGCTGCTCTCCTCTCTAGCACCCTGGAGGCTCCTGTTTCTTTCATACACAGTAAACTTATATGCAGAATACATCATGTGAAGTGCCCAGCTGGATGAATCACAAGCTGGAATCAAGACTGCTGGGAGAAATATCAACAACCTCAGATATGCAGATGATACCACTCTAATGGCAGAAAATAAAAGAGGAACTGAAGAACTTACTGATGAAGGGGAAAGCAGAGAATGAAAAAAGCTGATTTAAAATTCAATATTCAAAAGACTAAGATCATGGCATCCAGTCCCATCACTTCATGGCAAGTAGAAGGGTAAAAAGTAGAAGCAGTGACAGATTTTATTTTCTCAGGCTCCAAAATCACCACTGATGGTGACTGCAGCCATGAAATTAAAAGACACTAGCTCCATGGAAGAAAAGTTATGACAAACCTACACAGCATATTAAAAAACAGACACATCACTTTGCCACCAAAGGTTCATATAGTCAAAGTTATAATTTTTCTAGTAGTCATGTACAGTGAGAGTTGGGCCATAAAGAAGGCTGAGAGCCCAAGAATTGATGCTTCAAACTGGTGCTGCAAAAGACCCTTGAGAGTCCCTTGGACAGCAAGGAGATCAAACGAGTCAGTCCTAAAGGAAATCAACTCTGAATACACATTGGAAGGACTAATGCTGAAACTCCAATACTTTGAGCACCTATGCAAAGACCCGACTCATTGGAAAAGACCCTGATGCTGGGAAAGATTGAGGGCAGGAGGAGGAGGAAACAGAGGATGAGATGGTTGGATGGCATCACCAACTCAATGGACAGGAGTTTGAGCAAGTTCCAGAAGATGGTGAAAGACAGAGAAGCCTGGTGTGCTGCAGTCCACAGGGTCACAAAGAGTTAAACACAACTTAGCAACTGAACAATAACAACAAGCCTGAATATTTCTGCAAAATGGCAATAAAAACACCCATCTTAAATAAGCTGAAAAGCATTGAAAGAAGTAGCCTCAAACCCACAGGAATCTTTGCTATATTTGCACTACCCTACCACAATCACAATACAGCCTCCCCCCAGACTTGGTGTACTTTTCCAAGGGACCCATAAAGAATCCACTACAAGTGTTTAAGCCATCTGTTTGTTCACAAAGGAAGGTTTAACCTCTTAAGACATAAAGTATGCAAAATGCGGAGAGTTCCAGGGCTGAGAAATGTTTTAGACTAAATTAAGGTTATCCATCAGAAAGAGGAGGACTGAGCAGAGGGACTGGATGCTCTCAGTGAGTTCTGTATTCATACAGGCCACTGGATCCAGCTGAGAAAAAGAGGCACAAAGGGCAGATCATCAGGACGAGAGAGAAGAGCAGCACAGTCTCTTAGTCATCTCTTCTATTTTAGATTCAGATAAACAAGAACCAAAGCTACAGATGAAAGGTTTAGTTTGGAGCTCAGAGAGAAGGCATCAGTTTGTGGGCTTTTGTCCCATTTCTTTACATCATGCTCCAAGTGCCAATACTTCTAAATCTGAAATATAAGGGGAGGCAATAAGTGCTTAGTTAATTGTTTATATTACAGTAACAAAAAGACTTTTAAAAAACTGAATACTCAAGTATAAAAATGGGAGTTTTATCTGGTGTCCGGCAGAGTGTCTAGGGAGAATCTGCCAGCCTCTGAGAATGAAACCTTGCTCATTTAACTTTAATTCAGCAACGTCAGATATCACAGTGCACTTTTCCCCAGTTAAGAAATATGCACTTTGTTCCATTTTCCAATATCCTACACATTGTTCTAAAGTCTTGTCCACTTGGAAAAAAAAAATCTATCCTTAACTCTGCACACAGAGCTACGTACTTCTTTTGCCAACCCCAGTGATCCACACAACAGCTAGCAAGCTGCCGCTTTGAAACTTATTGAGCACAGGTGACAGTCTGGACAGTGGCAGAGCCATGAGACCAATTTCCCAGGATGTGGTTATAGTGAATGTCTGAAAAGTTCGGCCTTTTGCAAGTGGATTATTGTGATCCATCTCATGATGTAGTAGAGCACCTCAGTTGCCTATATGTGGAATATGCCTGTTATGTGGATCTGTTCCAAGAGTTCTCAATTCTCACTGCATACAGTAATATGCTAGGGAGACTTTTTCTTAATACAGATTTCTGAACCCCACTACAAGTTTTGATCCGATAATGAAGATTGGGCTCAGAAATCTTTTTTAACAAGCATACCAAAGGGTTCTGATACAGGCAATCTCTGGACTACATTTTTTAAATTGCATTCTCTCTCTTTTACCTGTACCATCCTGATGAACAATTTTTAGTTCTACTATGAGGAAATTCATGATAGAAGAAATAAGCAAAAGCCCTTAACACTGTAATGAGTGTTTGACTCTTCTTGGCTTCTCAGATATTATTAGGGGCTGAACAGGGTGGGGTCATATGTAGGCCATGGCCAGACAATGAACTCCACAATTAAAACTGTTCATAAGAATAAACGTTGGATGTATTCAGAAGTATTCTGGAAGAGCTGAAATGTATACTGTTATGTTGAAGGTGATCAGATGTATCTTGTTATGATGATAAGTTTCATCTGTGCCACTCACACTTGGATGGACAGAAAGGACGGCTAGCTCCCGCTGTCTTCTCTGTGCTAGACATCTGTACCTATATGCGAATGCTTAATAAACATGCACTTGTATGTGTGAACACGATCTTGTGTGAAATCCAATGAACCAGAAGAACAGGCATCTGTATGTATTCTATCTTTAACTGATTAGTTTTCTATTATCTTCATTTGCTGCAACATCATCTTCAGGTGTTCCATGGTAACTTCGCTGATGGAGACACAGGAGATATTTACAGATATTTACTTCTTATTTTGCTATTGTGTGCACAGTAGGTGTCATGCACCATGTTTAGCACTGTATATTTAAAACAATGAATAAGACATAAATCCTTGTCCTTGAGAAGCTCAGTCCAGTGAGCAAAACAGAAACAGTACAATTACTGGTGTGTTTAATATGTTACAATGGAAGCACAAGAAAAGAAGATTGAATGAGTTGAGAAGGGACATCTTAGGAACATAGGGATGCTTTAGAAAGGAGGTAACATTTAAGTAGGCTTTCGAAGCAGGAGTTGGGAGTATGAGAGTGAAGGAGACAGCATTACAGGCATAGCATGTGCAAAGACTCAGAGTTGTTAACAACTATTGTATCTAGAGTAGAAGCAGAGTAGGGCAATGAGGATGGTGATCAGAGAAGTAGAACATGGTCACACTGCAAAAGGACATGCTAAGCGGCTTGAAGTAAGGGGCTTCCATCTCCTGTTGGAAGTAATGGGAGGGAAATTTTAATCCAAAATACAACCTGTCAACAACACATGGGAGGGACTGGAGAAATAAAAACTAAAAGATTAATTTAGGAAATTTGCAAATCTCTAGGCAAGAAGGGTGGAGAAGGAAATGGCAACCCACTCCAGTGTTCTTGCCTGGAGAATCCCAGGGACGGGGGAGCCTGGTGGGCTGCCATCTATGGGGTTGCAGAGTCGGACATGACTGAAGTGACTTAGCAGCAGGCAAGAAGGAATGAGAGCCTGATCTGAAGCTTAGGCAATAGAGATGGAAGACAATAGCATGGTATGGAGAATATTTTAAAGGTCAAATTCACCATACTTTCTAATCAAATGAACATAAGTAAGGAGAGAGGACATGACCCTGTATAAGAGTAAACGAGAATGTCACATGGCACAATATAGATCAGGGAGTGGGTTTGGTGGCAAACAACAATTTGCCTTTTGTGGGGGCAGGCAGGCTATTGATCTAGTGGATTTAGAAATGAGCTGTTATAATGATGGTCAACTCATATAAAGTTGCCAGATTTAGTGGGGCGTGGGGAGCAAAAATAAGATCACCAGTAAACTGTATTTTCAGATGAACTTTTTTTTAGTACAAGTATATTCTATGCAATATTTGGAACATAAACTAAAACGTATTAGCAAAATAATTCTTGCCTGTAGACATGCAAATTCTGTCATATTCAGAAGATATTCAATTGACCATCATTATCTCCCCATGAAAAACTCAGTTTTGCCTCCATTTTTTCACTCAGCATTAGTCATCTGCAATTGTGTTTCTTTGGATTTTCTTTTAAATCGATTATAACATCTATCTGTGTCCCCTCATTGATTAATAAATTAAGAAAATTTTTGAACATATATTCAATTGATTTCTGTGTGAGAGTCATAATTTTACCTTTTTTGAAAATGGTATTTTTTTGGTAGCTATTAAAAATTTTAATTAGCAGGCATCTCTATTAAAATAATAAATATCATCAATTCACCCATCAGATTTGGAATAATGTAATGATACCTTTTATATGTTTTCCAATGGTAATAACCTAACAAAGATAACAAAATGATTATTTAATAAATGTAAATAATATACATTTAAAAAAAAGAAAACTGAATTTTAACAGGGCCAAGAAATTAATCCTCTGTCATTTAAGAATTATACAACTTGTTTACATGGTAGCCACAGTCACCATCCACAAAGCTCTTCTCAGAGTTTCCATTCTGTAATATATTTTCTTAATTGCTTTTATCGGACATTGGTTAAACTGAGGTTTTTGTATATATGCAGAAAGTTAATAAAGAGTAGTTATTAACTATCCTAGCAAATTAATAACTTTGAAATTCGAGGGACGTTGTATGATAATCTGAACAAATTCATCATTTAAAAAGCAACATCTTTTTCAATTTTTCATTTTCAATTTGCAAAACCTGAGAAATGAAAACACTACACTTGAATAACCCAAGCAGGCACCTACAACTCAAACACAGTGACAGAGTGCCTGTCTGCTTCCTGAGCTTTTCCTGAGAAACCAATCTACCTCTTTCTCTTCTGGTATGGTCATGTGGCTACTGCTCGTTGTCTTCATTCAGTTGCTCCATCAGTGTTTACCAAGTACCCATTCTGTGGCCCTGGGGTGGGTGCTGAGGATGCAAAGATGGACAGGCACAGCCCCATAGACAGACTATTCTAACAGGGTGATGGCATTGTGATGTGGGACAGACAGCCCAGAGAAGGTAGATCTCTCACCTTCACTTGCAGGTCAGAAAAGTCACTTAAACTGAGACCCAAAGGATGCAAATCAGCTACTCAGGTGAAAGAGGGGGAATACAAGGTTCTAAGACTGGAGACTGTACACACACAGGCATAAGGGTGACAGAGAGAGCAAGTGGTGTCCTCAGAGACTACAAACCATCCAGAACAGCGACTGCAATAGACAATAGTGTGGAGGAAGGCAAGGGCAAGACTGCTGTGTGCTGCAGTCAAATAAATCAAGTAATAACATCCAGCATTTCTCAGATGCTTACTAGAGACCAGGAATCATAAGACGCATTTTACAAATGTTGTGTCATTGAATTCACACCAAATCCTAATGGTTAAGTACATTTTCTTTCTCTATATTGTAATTACACGACTAATACATGTTTATTGTAACATTAAAAAACCCCTCAGACCCTAACCCTTGGAAAAAGGACAATTTGGCTTATATTCTTCCACATACTTCTCAACGCTCACCCAGAAAATATAAATGTACACATACATGTTTATATAAAGATGGGTATATTTATACTCTGTGCATTTTTTTGGCAATGGATTTTAAAATATAATAATATACAGGGATAGCCTTCCAGGTCAATAATACAGATCTAAATCATTCTTTTAAATATACACATGACAGATCACAGTAAGAATGTACCAAAATTTATCGAACTGCTCCTCTACTAATGGACAGAGTTTTTTTCCCCCACTGCAAATAGTACTGAAGTAAACACATCTTTGTGAATATATCCTTATATACTGATACATTCATATTATAGGGTAGATTCTCCTAAAGTGAGCATGTATGCTGAAAAGTCTAGAGATGCTGTAACACTAAATTGTTAATGTTCTTCACAACCTATTCATTTTTATATGTCTGCAAAGTTGCAGAAAATAAATTGTTTCTCCAGGCAACTCCTTGAGCTCTGTGCAGAATGAGGAGGTCCTCAGGTCTTTTTTATGATCAACCTGAAGGTTTTAGGTTGAATTTTACATAGTTGGACAGTGAGACCAAAAACATACTGAATGATAAAACATCTCTTTGTACCCACATCCCTTCAATTACAGCTGAGGGACTCCTTGCTCACTGCTGGGGTTAAGCAGGTGCTGGGCTATCAGGCTGCCAGATTCTAGGTGAAGTCATCAAATCATGAACGAACGCCTGTCATCATGGTCACATGACACGTTCCTCTGACTGAAACACTCTGCATTCCTGTCAAAATTTATTGCTATAACTTCAGCTTCATTTTTATACATATAAGAAGACACATTCTAAGAACTATTTGCTACATTATACATTTTTAAAAGACGTACTTGGGTTATTTTTAATTAAGTTTGGGGTATACGGCAGAAACAATACTTTAAAAAAGACATAGACAGAGGAGGGGGGCATATTCTTCAGTTCAAAGCTAAAGTATAAACCTTATTTTAAAACTGATTAATTTTTTTTTTTAATTTTGAAGTAACTGTACTGGCTTTTTTTGGCTAGTGGAGGAGGAAGAACTAAAAGGCTCTACTTTTCAAATATTTAAGAGCATCACCATTAGCAGGGCTTCAGTTCAGTCAGTCTCTCAGTCGTGTCCGACTCTTTGTGACCCCATGAACTGCAGCACACCAGGCCTCCTTATCCATCACCAACTTCCCGAGTCTACCCAAACCCATGTCCATTGAGTCAGTGATGCCATCCATCTCATCCTCTGACTTCCCCTTCTCCTCCTGCCCTCAATCTTTCCCAGCATCAGGGTCTTTTCAAATGAGTCAGGTGGCCAAAGTATTGGAGTTTCAACTTCAGTCCTTCCAATGAACACCCAGGACTGATCTCCTTTAGGATGGACTCGTTGGATCTCCTTGCAGTCCAAGGGACTCCAAGGGTCTTCTCAACACCACAATTCAAAAGCATTAATTCTTCGGCGCTCAGCTTTCTTTATAGTCCAACTCTTACAAACATACACGACTACTGGAAAAACCATAGCCTTGGTTTTTCTAGATGAATCTTTGTTGGCAAAGTAATGTCTCTGCTTTTTAATATGCTGTCTAGGTTGGTCATAACTTTCCTTCCAAGGAGTAAGAGTCTTTTAATTTCATGGTTGCAATCACCATCTGCAGTGATTTTGGAGCCCAGAAAAATAAAGTCAGCCACTGTTTCCATTGTTTCCCCATCTATTTCCCATGAAGTGATGGGACCAGATGCCATGATCTTAGTTTGCTGAATGTTGAGCTTTAAGCCAACTTTTTCACTCTCCTCTTTCACTTTCATCAAGAGGCTCTTTGGTTCTTTTTCACTTTCTGCCATAAGGGTGGTGTCATCTGCATATCTGAGGTTATTGATATTTCTCCCAGAAATCTTGATTCCAGCTTGTGCTTCTTCCAGCCCAGCATTTCTCATAATGTACTCTGCATATAAGTTAAATAAGCTGGGTGACAATATACAGCCTTGATGTACTCCTTTTCCTATTTGGAACCAGTCTGTTGTTCCATGTCCAGTTCGAACTGTTGCTTCCCCACCTCTAGATTTCTCAAGAGGTGGGTCAGGTGATCTGGTATCCCCATCTCCTTCAGAATTTTCCAGTTTCTTGTGATACACACAGTCAAAGGCTTTGGCATAGTCAATAAAGCAGAAATAGATGTCTTTCTGAAACTCTCTTGCTTTTTCGATGATCCAGCAGACATTGGCAATTTGACCTCTGCTTCCTCTGCCTTTTCTAAAACCAGCTGAACATCTGGAAGTACATGGTTCATGTACTGCTGAAGCCTGGCTTGGAGAATTTTCAGCATTACTTTACTAGCGTGTCAGTTCAGTTCAGTTCAGTCGCTCAGTCATGTCTGACTCGTTGCGACCCCATGAACTGCAGCACGCCAGGCCTCCCTGTCCATCACCAACTCCCGGAGTTCACTCCGACTCACGTCCATTGAGTCAGTGATGCCATCCAGCCATCTCATCCTCTGTCATCCCTTTCTCCTCCTGCCCCCAATCCCTCCCAGCATCAGAGTCTTTTCCAATGAGTCAACTCTTCACATGAGGTGGCCCAAGTACTGAGTTTCAGCTTTAGCATCATTCCTTCCAAAGAAATCCCAGGGCTGATCTCCTTCAGAATGGACTGGTTGGATCTCCTTGCAGTCCAAGGGACTCTCAAGAGTCTTCTCCAACACCACAGTTCAAAAGCGTCAACTCTTCGGTGCTCAGCTTTCTTCACAGTCCAACTCTCACATCCATACATGACCACTGGAAACACCATAGCCTTGGCTAGACAGACCTTTGTTGGCAAAGTAATGTCTCTGCTTTTGAATATGCTGTCTAGGTTGGTCATAACTTTCCTTCCAAGGAGTAAGTGTCTTTTAATTTCATGGCTGCAATCACCATCTGCAGTGATTTTGGAGCCCAAAAAAATAAAGTCAGACACTGTTTCCACTGTTTCCCCATCTATTTCCCATGAAGTGATGGGACCAGATGCCATGATCTTTGTCTTCTGAATGTTGAGCTTTAAGCCAACTTTTTCACTCTCCACTTTCACTTTCATCAAGAGGCTTTTTAGTTCCTCTTCACTTTCTGCCATAAGGGTGGTGTCATCTGCATATCTTAGGTTATTGATATTTCTCCTGGAAATCTTGATTCCAGCTTGTGCTTCTTCCAGGCCTGTGTTTTTCATGATGTACTCTGCATAGAAGTTAAATAAGCAGGGTAACAATAAACAGTGTATCAGATGAGTGCAATTGTGCAATAGTTTGAGCATTCTTTGGCATTGCCTTTCTTTGGCATTGGAATGAAAACTGACCTTTTCCAGTTCTGTGGCCACTGCTGAGTTTTCCAAATTTTCTGACATATTGAGTGCAGCACTTTCACAGCATCATCTTTCAGGATTTGAAATAGCTCAACTGGAATTCCATCACCTCCACTAGCTTTGTTTGTAGTGATGCTTCCTAAGGTCCACTTGACTTCACATTCCAGGAAGTCTGGCTCTAGGTGAGTGATCACACCATCATGATTATTTTGGTCGTGAAGATCTTTTTTGTACAATTCTTCTGTGTATTCTTGCCACCTCTCCTTAATATTTTCTGCTTCTAGGTCCATACCATTTCTGTCCTTTATTGAGCCCATTTTTGCATGAAATGTTCCCTTGGTATCTCTAATTTTCTTGAAGAGATCTCTAGTCTTTCCCATTCTATTGTTTCACTCTATTTCTTTGCATTGATCGCTGAGGAAGGCTTTCTTATCTCTCCTTGCTATTCTTTGGAACTCTGCATTCAAATGGGTATATCTTTCCTTTTCTCCTTTGCTTTTCACTTCTCTTCTTTTCACAGCTATTTGTAAGGCCTCCTCAGACAGTCATTTTGCTTTTTTGCATTTCTTTTTCCTGGGGATGGTCTTGATTCCTGTCTCCTGTACAATGTCACGAACCTCCACCCATAGTTCATCAGGCACTCTATCAGATCTAGTCCCTTAAATCTATTTCTCACTTCCACTGTATAGTCATAAGGGATTTGATTTAGGTCACACCTGAATGGTCTAGTGGTTTTCCCTACTTTCTTCAATTTCAGTCTGAATTTGGCAATAAGGAGTTCATGGTCTGAGCCACAGTCAGCTCCCGGTCTTGTTTTTGCTGACTGTATAGAGCTTCTCCATCTTTGGCTGCAAAGGATATAATCAGTCTGATTTCAGTGTTGACCATCTGGTGATGTCCATGTGTAGAGTCTTCTCTTGAGTTGTTGGAAGAGGGTGTTTGCTATGACCAGTGCATTCTCTTGGCAGAACTCTATAGCCTTTACCCTGCTTCATTCTGTATGCCAAGACCAAATTTTCCTGTTACTCCAGGTGTTTCTTGACTTCCTACTTTTGCATTCCAGTCCCCTATAAAGAAAAGGACATCTTTTGGGTGTGTTAAATCTAGATGGTCTTGTAGGTCTTCATAGAACCATTCAACTTCAGCTTCTTCAGTATTACTAGTCAGGGCATAAACTTCATTACTGTGATATTGAATGGTTTGCCTTGGAAACAAACAAAGATCATTCTGTCATTTTTGAGATTGCATCCATGTACTGCATTTCAGACTCTTTTGTTGACTATGATGGCTACTCAATTTCTTCTAAGGGATTCCTTCCCACAGTAGTAGATATAATGGTCATCTGAGTTAAATTCAGCCATTCCAGGGTTTTAAATTTCCCTTTTTCCTGTATAACTCTTAGGCAGATCAGAAGCAGGTACAAAAGCTGCTCTTTGTAGTGGGTCCTTGTTATTCTGTTTGCCCTCATGCTCCCTTCAAAGCCCCTGACACTCAGGTCTGGGGACACCCCTCCACTTATGTGTCTTGGTTGAAGAGAGTTCACCTATCACTGGAATAACCAGATACTCATCTTTCCAGCCCCCAACTCTGGGAGCAGGCATACAACCGAGGTTCACCCACAGGACACACCCACTCAACTTTACCACGGAAGCTTGTGGTAAAGCTTGTGGAAGCAGGTGTTCATTCATGATGATTTCTCCACCTAGAATTGGCAGCCTGACAGCCCAGTACCTGCTCAACCCCAGCAGTGAGCAAGGAGTCCCTCAGCTGTAAATGAAGGGATGTGGGTACAAAGAGATGTTTTATCATTCCAATAGTGACCCAAAAAGGAGGGATATTCTAGAATCCTTTCTGGTGAAAGTAGGCACAGTTTCCACTGGAACATGACAGTTTCAGTGATGTTGGCATTGCCTGGTATAGCATCTGTGCCCAATGTGAAAGCAGAAAGGTCTCCATGGGACCAGTTCTGCTGCATGATTTTGGTCTCCATTCTTGGCTATAAACAGAGCCTCCATGCCTGTTCCCAAGCCTTCCTAGAGACTCAGTGTGCTACTGAATATCCTTCAACAAAACTCCTTTTCTGCTTGAATTAGCCAGGATTGAATTCTGCTGTCTGCTACTAAGAAGTGCTTTGATATCCCTTCAAAACTAAGATGAATCTTTGTGGTTGTAAAGTATCTAATGAGCTAAAGATTTACATCATTTGAAAATAATTCACATCTCCAGATCATTTCCTACTGACCCAGGTATTACATTACCTTCCAGTGTACCCTAGTCTTGAGTGCACTTTGGACTACTGCTATACATAGATACATACATACACACACACACACACACACACATATACACATACACACACACACACAAAAACATATATGTATATATATATATATATATACTCCATGTGCTCAAACCCTCAGTTCGCTCTCCCACATTCTCCTTTCCTGCCTCTCTCCACATTTCACCACCCCCTTCGCTCAGGAAAGCTGCTCATGTTTGCCAGTGTGGCTACATTTTGTGAATTACAAAAATATCTTACAAGTGATAGGAGATGGCATTTAAGCAAAGGAATAAGTCTCCAGTTTATTCCAAACATTAGCAAACAGGTAAGAGAGGTATTTGCCTTTCCTACCAAGACTGTCACTTCTTCCACCTTAGCATTCCATCATTTCTAGAATCATAAATACTCTTTCATGAGTCAACTACATCCCAGTGGGGCAAATCCATCCTTAATTTGCTAAAAAGGCAAACATGTCCTTGTGGATGGCACTACCTTCCTTACAAACCTCAGCTGACTCTGCATCCCCCCAGGATAAAGTTTAGGTCCCAACTCCTGGGGCTCATCACCCATCATGGCCCTCACAGGGGCACCAGTGAGGAGTACCTCACACCCCTTCCCTTATGCCATGGCACACTCCCTCCTCACCTTACTTAATGATAACCTAACTCTACACCTAAAGCAACTAGAAAAGGAAGAAATGAAGAACCCCAGGGTTAGTAGAAGGAAAGAAATCTTAAAACTTAGAGCAGAAATAAATGCAAAAGAAACAAAAGAGATCATAGCAAAAATGAACAAAACCAAAAGCTGGTGTTTTGAAAGGATAAATAAAATTGACAAACCATTAGCCAGACTCATCAAGAAACAAAGGGAGAAAAATCAAATCAATAAAATTAGAAATGAAAATGGAGAGATCACAACAGACAGCACAGAAATACAAAGGATCATAAGAGAGTACTATCAACAATTATATGCCAATAAAATGGACAACGTGGAAGAAATGGACAAATTCTTAGAAAAGTACAGCTTTCCAAAACTCGACCAGGAAGAAATAGAAAATCTTAACAGACCCATCACAAGCACGGAAATTGAAACTGTAATCAAAAATCTTCCAGCAAACAAAAGCCCAGGTCCAGACAGCTTCACAGCTGAATTCTACCAAAAATTTAGAGAAGAGCTAACACCTATCCTGCTCAAACTCTTCCAGAAAATTGCAGAGGATGGTAAACTTCCAAACTCATTCTATGAGGCCACCATCACCCTAATACCAAAACCTGACAAAGATCCCACAAAAAAAGAAAACTACAGGCTAATATCACTGATGAACATAGATGAAAAAATCCTTAACAAAATTCTAGCAATCAGAATCCAACAACACATTAAAAAGATCATACACCATGACCAAGTGGGCTTTATCCCAGGGATGCAAGGATTCTTCAATATCTGCAAATCAATCAGTGTAATACACCACATTAACAAATTGAAAAATAAAAACCATATGATTATCTCAATAGATGCAGAGAAAGCCTTTGACAAAATTCAACATCATTTATGATAAAAACTCTCCAGAAAGCAGGAATAGAAGGAACATACCTCAACATAATCAAAGCTATATATGACAAACCCACAGCAAACATTATCCTCAATGGTGAAAAATTGAAAACATTTCCTCTAAAGTCAGGAACAAGACAAGGGTGCCCACTTTCACCATTACTATTCAACATAGTTTTGGAAGTTTTGGCCACAGCAATCAGAGCAGAAAAAGAAATAAAAGGAATCCAAATTGGAAAAGAAGAAGTAAAGCTCTCACTATTTGCAGATGACATGATCCTCTACATAGAAAACCCTAAAGACTCCACCAGAAAATTACTAGAACTAATCAATGACTATAGTAAAGTTGCAGGATATAAAATCAACACACAGAAATCCCTCGCATTCCTATACACTAATAATGAGAAAACAGAAAGAGAAATTAAGGAAACAATTCCATTCACCATTGCAATGGAAAGAATAAAATACTTAGGAATATATTTACCTAACGAAACTAAAGACCTATATATAGAAAACTATAAAACACTGGTGAAAGAAATCAAAGAGGACACTAACAGATGGAGAAATATACCATGTTCATGGATTGGAAGAATCAATATAGTGAAAATGAGTATACTACCCAAAGCAATCTATAGATTCAATGCAATCCCTATCAAGCTACCAACAGTATTCTTCACAGAGCTAGAACAAATAATTTCACAATTTGTATGGAAATACAAAAAACCTCGAATAGCCAAAGCGATCTTGAGAAAGAAGAATGGAACTGGAGGAATCAACCTGCCTTACTTCAGGCTCTACTACAAAGCCACAGTCATCAAGACAGTATGGTACTGGCACAAAGACAGAAATATAGATCAATGGAACAAAATAGAAAGCCCAGAGATAAATCCACGCACATATGAACACCTTATCTTTGACGAAGGAGGCAAGAATATACAATGGATTAAAGACAATCTCTTTAACAAGTGGTGCTGGGAAATCTGGTCAACGACTTGTAAAAGAATGAAACTAGAACACTTTCTAACACCATACACAAAAATAAACTCAAAATGGATTAAAGATCTAAACGTAAGACCAGAAACTATAAAACTCCTAGAGGAGAACATAGGCAAAACACTCTCTGACATACATCACAGCAGGATCCTCTATGACCCACCTCCCAGAATATTGGAAATAAAAGCAAAAATAAACAAATGGGACCTAATTAACCTTAAAAGCTTCTGCACATCAAAGGAAACTATTAGCAAGGTGAAAAGACAGCCTTCAGAATGGGAGAAGATAATAGCAAATGAAGCAACTGACAAACAACTAATCTCGAGAATATACAAGCAACTCCTCCAGCTCAACTCCAGAAAAATAAATGACCCAATCAAAAAATGGGCCAAAGAACTAAATAGACATTTCTCCAAAGAAGACATACAGATGGCTAACAAACACATGAAAAGATGCTCAACATCACTCATTATCAGAGAAATGCAAATCAAAACCACTATGAGGTACCACCTCACGCCAGTCAGAATGGCTGCGATCCAAAAGTCTACAAGTAATAAATGCTGGAGAGGGTGTGGAGAAAAGGGAACCCTCTTACACTGTTGGTGGGAATGCAAACTAGTACAGCCACTATGGAGAACAGTGTGGAGATTCCTTAAAAAACTGGAAATAGAACTGCCTTATGATCCAGCAATCCCACTGCTGGGCATACACACTGAGGAAACCAGAAGGGAAAGAGACACGTGTACCCCAATGTTCATCGCAGCACTGTTTATAATAGCCAGGACATGGAAGCAACCTAGATGTCCATCAGCAGATGAATGGATAAGAAAGCAGTGGTACATATACACAATGGAGTATTACTCAGCCATTAAAAAGAATACATTTGAATCAGTTCTAATGAGGTGGATGAAACTGGAGCCTATTATACAGAGTGAAGTAAGCCAGAAAGAAAAACACCAATACAGTATATTAACGCATATATATGGAATTTAGAAAGATGGTAACAATAACCCTGTGTATGAGACAGCAAAAGAGACACTGATGTATAGAACAGTCTTATGGACTCTGTGGGAGAGGGAGAGGGTGGGAAGATTTGGGAGAATGGCATTGAAACATGTAAAATATCATGTATGAAACGAGTTGCCAGTCCAGGTTTGATGCACGATACTGGATGCTTGGGGCTAGTGCACTGGGACGACCCAGAGGGATGGTATGGGGAGGGAGGAGGGAGGAGGGTTCGGGATGGGGAACACATGTATACCTGTGGCAGATTCATTTTGATATTTGGCAAAACTAATACAATTATGTAAAGTTTAAAAATAAAATAAAATTTAAAATAATAATAATAATAATAAAGTATTATCACTCCTTTATAGTCAGCTCAGTCAGTCTCTCCTTTGAAGATCCTTCCCAGACCCCTCACCTAGCTTCTGACTCTGACCTCTTCTCTCAGTGCTGTCAAACTGTGCTGTCTTTATGTCTTGGAGTATGGGCTCTACTGGACTCTGCCGTGTTCCTGGAGAGCAGCGGCTGTCTTGGTCAAGGTGGCAGCTCTCAGAGGCCCTCTACATAGCCCTCAGTAGGCACCTGTTGACTGCACATAGGCTTAACTGCATACCGCTGCTGCTAAGTCGCTTCAGTCGTGTCTGACTCTGTGCGACCCCATAGACAGCAGCCCACCAGGCTCCTCTGTCCCTGGGATTCTCCAGGCAAGAATACTGGAGTGGGTTGCCATTTCCTTCTCTAATGCATGAAAGTGAAGTCGCTCAGTTGTGTCCGACTCTTAGCTACCCCATGGACTGGAGCCTACCAGGCTCCTCCATCCATGGGATTTTCCAGGCAAGAGTACTGAAGTGGGGTGCCATTGCCTTCTCCGAGTTTCTCTAAAAAGACAGAGGGGAAGGACCAAGGATCCCAGTCCAACAGACTCACACTTTCTTTACAGACTCCCCAAAATGACACTTTGAGATAAATATCACTTTGATGAAGCCTTGTCTTGTGAGAGAAGCCTGCATTCACTCATGTACCACCTGTCCTGGCAAAGCAAAACCATTTTCCTGCCTTAGTTTGCTTAACAGCTGTGGCCATGTAACGCAGAATGTGGAAGGGTAGGCTCTGGTGCTAGCCTGTCTGTGCTCATAGTCCATCTTTGAATGAACTAGCTGTGCCATCTTGGATAAGTTACTGAACTTTTCTGTGCCTTGATTTTCTCATCTATAAAATTGGTGTAAAAATGTAGAGCTGTTGAGAGTATTAATAATTATATAGAATGTTTAAAGGAGTGTCTGGCATGTAATACTTCAGTAAGTGTTAGCTATGATTATCACTATTAAGTTTGAAATCACTTAATGTCCTTGAACATTATTTAAATTTTATATATGCAAATTCCACTAATGTATGCTCAATGATGCCAACATTAATCATATCAGAATTTGCCCCATAAGCATATTTTGAGCATAGGCTAACATGCCCGTATGCATAGGACTTCAACAGCCACCATTTCACAGACTAGCAGTAAGAATGTTTTTCAGTGAACTTTGCCTTGGCAGTTAACAAATGATAAGAAAGTTCATTCTGTAGGATTTTAAAGGCAGCTAAATTGCTCCAACTTTAGACTACCTGAAGCTGTTATGGCAAAGCTCACCCTGGCAGCAGGGGTACCAAATCTGTGACCCCTGCTGGTTAATATGAAAGGGAGGGAGCAGAAGCAAGGAGAGACCCCATGAATAGAATCAAAGATAAAGCCATCCTCTGACATGTCGAAGATTTCCCTTGGGAACAGCAATACATGCTCATCAAATAAGAGTTCTTAAGATTTGTCCATCTATTTTTTCTCCCATTCTATTTTTCTGCTGTATTACTCAGTCATTATTTAAGATTAATACCAAAGCTCACTAACACACCAAACTGAGCATCCTAACAAAAGCATATTCTTATTTATTTCCAAAGAACAAAATTTCAAGGAAAGTATTTTCCCATTGACCATGGCACTAACTGGTCATCAACTCAGGACAAAATGCAGTTTTCCACCAGATTATATGGTTGCTTTACAGTCGCTATTTGCCAAACCCTCTACATTCATTCACAAATTAACCTCCAGCTGCCCAAGAGGAACAGGAAATTCTATTTAAAACAGGCCCCATTTATTTTTGCATTACTTTTATCCAGATCTAGTTTCAACCAGCCAACTCATTGCCAAAAATATTAACTCAGTTCTAACTTCATTGTTAGAATAAAATGAAGCAAGCTTTTTACTCCAAACAAGATGTTAAATTTAGCACATAATTATCTTTGGCTCCAGGATTATTCAAGTAAGTTCTCAGAAGGATAGGAAAATAAGAAAGTAGTAATATTCCAGTTTCCATGGCTGTTATGGACTGAATTGTGTCTCCCCCAAAATTCCTATGTTGAAGCTCTAATCCCCCAGACCCTCAAAATGTGACTGTATTTGGAGGCTGGGCTTTTAAAGAAGTAATTAAGTTAAAATGAGGCCATGAGGCTAGGGCCTCATCTAATCTGGAGAAATTAGGTCACAGAAAGGGACACCAGGGTGTGGATACACAGAGGGGCAACCTTGTGAAGAGACTGCCTCAGGGAAGCCACCTATAAACTAAGGAGAGTCCTCAGAGAAGATCAAACTTGCGCCTTGATCTGAAACCTCTCCAGAACTGCAAGATGATAAACTTGTTATGTAAGCCATGCAGTCTGTGGTTATTTTGTTATGGCAAACTAATATTAAGAACTCGGGTGCAGTAATTCTCTATGGAGGGACAAACCAAATTCTTAACCCTTGTGCCACAGTCAATGATACAATCATAGGAAAACTGAAAAGTGTTCATCTTTGTTCCCGCTCTCCTTGTGCCCTTCGCCCTGTGCCTTTGGTCAGCACCAGAGCAGTTGCTGTGAACCCCACGCTGCTCTGTTCTCCCTAGATGTGAGCTCCAGGTCTCAAGCAGTCCTCCTCCCTCAATTGTTCTCAAATATTTGCCTGGTTATCAGAAAAGACCCTGATGCTGGGAGAGATTGAAGGCAGGAGGAGAAGGGGATGACAGAGGATGAGATGGTTGGATGGCATCACCGACTCAATGGACATGAGTTTGAGCAAGCTCTGGGAGATGGTGAAGGACAGGGAAGCCTGGTGTGCTGTAGTCCATGGGGTAGCAAAGAGTCGGACACGACTAAGTGATTGAACAACAACTTGCCTGGTACATCTGAACTACTGGAGGGCTTGTGAGAACAGATGGCTGATCTCCCAAAGTTTCTGATCCAGTAGATCTGAGCACCCAAGAATTTGCATTTCTAATAAGTTACCAGTGATACTGATGCTTTGAGAACCACTGTACCAGCCATCTCCACACCTCAGCTGCACCTGCCATCAAAAACAATGTCATATACCTAAAGGGCCCTGCTTAAGCCTGGCAGGCAAAGCTTATGAATAATTAATTCTGATGTAAGGAAACACATTACCCCTCCCAGGATATTTTATTTATAGGGTTATTTAGAAAGAGTATTAATGGTGGCTGGAAATACCTTGCTATAAGTCATAAGCAGGCTGTATTACTTAGGGCAGGCTAATAGCTATTAGAAGTAACCCACGCCCCACCTCCCTAATCTCAGTGGCTTAGCCTGGTAAGAAATTGTCTCATGGACCAATGCAGGTTTCAGAGTGGGATGGTTACTCTGTTCCATATAGTCATTCAGGGACTCAGATTCCTTCTATCTGGTATCTATCCTCTACAGCTTTGGGGTCCTTTGCTGGATCCTCTATCTGGCAGCAGATTCAGGAAGAGAGAAGGATTTGTGGGAGATTCTTAGTGGCCAAGCCATTCACTGATGTTCCACATCCCCATCATTTCCATCCATGTTCCATTGGCCAGAATTCAGTCACATAACTACCTAGCTATGAGGGAAACTGGGAAATATGGTCTAGCTGAGAGGAAAAGGGAAAAGGGCTGGTGAACAACCAGCCAACCTCTGCCATGTGAAACTTCCTTGGGCTCTGGAGTCATGAAACCCAGGCAACTTTAAAGGCCAACTATGCAGACATAGGACATTCCTAGAGGAGAACCATGCCATCCATGCTAATTATTCTGGCTTCCTTGTGCTTGGCCATGCAACAAGGTGTTTGGATAACCATGCAATCACTAGTGAATAACACAATACTCAGAATAAGCAGATCAAATAGTCAATATTCATGTGTCCAAACCAGTTAATCTGGAAGCAAGCATTTCCTGAAGAAGAAAATAGGCAGAGAAGGAGACATTGTTAGCCAAGAATAGAGCTACCTATGATAACATAAATTGTATTAGTTCACCTTGATGACCCTATAGAATAGGTACTATTATTCTGATTTTATAAATGAAAAAAGAAAGGTTCAGAGGAGGTAGGTGAATTGACTGAGAAAAGCTAAGTGGGGTCAGAATTTGAATCCAGAATTGTCTGCCTGTAATGTCCAATCTAATTTACCCCTTTACTATACTGCCTGAACTAAGGCAATACAAGTTGTTTAACTGATTAACCTAAATCAACTAAATTTATCATAAATTATTATTTGCCCCCCTAAACCTGTCAACTGCCTCCTTCGCCCCTAAGGCACCAGCTGTGGAGAGAGCATGCTCCACTTCCACCAGCTTGGCCTCTCTGAGCCTCAGTGACTACATCCATAAAATGAGACTCGTCTCACTGCCCTGTGAGGGCACATAATGCACCTGTGGCCTTCTTACTTCTCTGTATGTGCCAGTTCCTCCCTGATCTTCTCATGTGATGTTGGCAGGAGGTGGTTGCTATGAACTGGCAGGGACCAGGGAGAGGAGCTGGGTGAAGAGAGGTATGAGTATTCTCAGACCCGTTCTGAACCTAAGGCCAAGCACGTTATGCACATGTGGCACTTAGTAAATGAGAACGGGCAAGGAGAAAATGGTGGTAAAAATGAAACCAAGTGTAACACATTGACAAGCTCTTATTGCATGTTTATCTGGTCAAATCAGTCAATCCTAAAGGAAATCAACCCTGAATATTCATTGGAAGGACTGATGGAGCTGAAGTTCTGATACTTTGGCCACTTGATGCAAAGAGCCAACTCATTAGAAAAGACTGATGCTGAGCAAGACTGAAGGCAAGAGGAGAGGGGACGACAGAGAATGAGATGGTTGAATGGCATCACCGACTCAATGGACAGGAGTTTGAGCAAGTTCCGGGAGATGGTGAAGGATAGGGAAGGCTGGTGTGCTGCAGTCCATGGGGTCGTAAAGAGTTGGACATGACTGAGCAACTGAACAACAGCCCTATTCCAGGTTTTGTCCTGGCTTATCCCATCTTGCTTGATAGCTGGTACTGGCCAGGTTCATACAGGTCAAGGACTGACCTGAGATGATGGCTGCTCAGTTCTTTGGCTTCCCCATAGCAGACTCTGATAGCCCACACTCAAGGCAAACAGTCACTAAGGGCCCACCCCCTTGCCTAGCCTTCCTAATGGTGTTGTTCAGTACCTTTGCTCCACTGGCTTCCCCAGCCTCTGCCCTCCCTTAGACTATGCTTCCAGGCCCACATGGTTGTCAGAAGCAATACCTCTCCCTCAGAGCTACACTGAGCACCTTCTCCTGGGACTTAACATTCTTGTTCACTGCTCTATAGATGGGTGCACATGTTCCTGCAAAGGCAGCGTGGTAGAGTCACTGAGCCCTTCCACCCCCCAAAAGGGTAACTCCAAGTCAGTCACCTTATCTCTCTCAGCCTCCATGTCCTCATCTGTAGAATAGGAGTAAGAACACAGACCTCATGGGGTTCATGTGAGGATTAAGCACTTTCCCAGGGCCAGACACACAGTTAAAGCTCAGGACCCAGCAGCAGTCCTGTTGGCCTGTCCTCTTCTCCATCAGCTTGCAGAATTCTTGAGGGCAGAAATGTTCTTAATTCACTCTGCTGTTCCCTGCACTCTATGCAGAGTGGGTGCCCCATAAACATTTGTAGAATAAATGAAAGGATGTCCTTAGAGCACAGAGACATTTACTGAACATGAATGAACGGATTAATTGCCCTCATATTTTCTTAAACATCTCTCTCCTCTCTCATCTTCTTTCTCAAAAGATGATTAAGAGGACATGGTCTCTCAAGTTCTTAGGAGAGAAAAATTAAACCAGTCAGAATTGCTCAGTAATTTCCCGAGGCTCATCCAAGCTTGGGCTGGCCCCCCGGGAGACATTACAGTGGCCCCAAGGGAGGCAGCAGCAGCTGCTGCTCCAGCCTGCCACTCCTGCATCTGTGTTGTGTGTGACAGGCTGCTCGGGAGAGGGGGCTGGCCTCTTGCTCTGACGATGTGGATGTGACTATGTGGATGCTGGTGGCAGTAGCACCAGGGGGGCACTAACTGGCCCAGCATGACCAGATTTCTTCAGGCGGCTCTCATGCTTGGGTGTCAACCTCCCTCTCTTTCTAAGGAGACCTGTGCTTGTGGTTAACAGGTTTTTACTTTTGGCTCAGAATGTGAGGTTCCCACAACTTGTTTCCCATGCCATGAAGTAGGACTGAATCTAATTGTGTCTCGATTTTGTGGTGAGACTCAGGAATTGATGAGGGGCTGGAGATGCATTCCCCAAGGTGCTCAGGAGGCCCCCATTCAGTCCCATAGTTCTCTGCTCAAAGCAGTGGCAAAGTCCAGATAGAGCTGTGGAAGCTCTTCGAGAGAGAGGGCTCAAGGAAGGGTCATGAGGCCAGCCCACTCATGCCATGGGCTGCCATGGCTAGAGCCATCTGGGGTTATACCAGTCATAGAACTAAGAAGTAAAATGTATTGAGTGTCCATTTAAAATGTGCTACATATTGGTGTTTCCTGCATTATCTCATTGGAGCTCTCCAACCACCTTACGAGGCAACTCTTTCAGAATTAAGGAAACCAAGGCACAGACAATTACTTGTCCAAGGTCTCCAAGCCAGTAATTGGCAGAATTTGAACCATGACTTTGTTATTGCCTCTTGTATTCTTTTGACACTGTCTTTTTATTCTGGTTCAGGGCTTCTCAAATTGTAGTGTGCATTAGAATCACCTGGAGACCCTGTTAAAGCCATAGATTTCTGGGCCATCCTCAGCTCAGTTCAGTCACTCAGTCATGTCTGACTCTTTGTGACCCCATGAACTGCAGTTCGCCAGGCCTCCCTGTCCATCACCAGCACCCGGAGTTCACCCAAACTCATGTCCATCGGTGATGCCATCCAGCCATCTCATCCTCTGTCGTCCCCTTCTCCTCCTGCCCCCAATCCCTCCCAGCATCAGAGTCTTTTCCAATGAGTCAACTCTTCACATGAGATGGCCAAAGTATTGGAGTTTCAGCATCAGTCCTTCCAAAGAACACCCAGGACTGATCTCCTTTAGAATGGATTTGTTGGATCTCCTTGCAGTCCAAGGCACTCTCAAGAGTCTTCTCCAACACCACAGTTCAAAAGCATCAACTCTTCAGCACTCAGCCTTCTTCACAGTCCAACTCTCACAACCATATATGACCACTGGAAAAACCATAGCCTTGACTAGACGGACCTTTGTTGGCAAAGTAATGCCTCTGCTTTTGAATATGCTATCTAGGTTGGTCATAACTTTCCTTCCAAGGAGTAAGCGTCTTTTAATTTCATGGCTGCAATCACCATCTGTAGTGATTTTGGAACCCCCAAAAATAAAGTCAGACACTGTTTCCACTGTTTCCCCATCTATTTCCCATGAAGTGATGGGACCAGATGTCATGATCTTAGTTTTCTGAATGTTGAGCTTTAAGCCAAATTTTTCACTCTCCTTTTTCACTTTTATCAAGAGGTTTTTTAGTTCCTCTTCACTTCCTACCATAAGGATGGTGTCATCTGCATATCTGAGGTTATTGATTTTTCTCCTGGCAATCTTGATTCCAGCTTGTGCTTCCTCCAGCCCAGTGTTTCTCATGATGTACTCTGAATAGAAGTTAAAATAAGCAGGGTGACAATATACAGCCTTGGTGTACTCCTTTTCCTATTTGGAACCAGTCTGTTGTTCCATGTCCAGTTCTGACTGTTGCTTCCTGACCTGCATACAAATTTCTCAAGAGGCAGGTCAGGTGGTCTGGTATTCCCATCTCTTTCAGAATTTTCCACAGTTTATTGTGATCCACACAGTCAAAGGCTTTGGCATAGTCAATAAAGCAGAAATAGATGTTTTTCTGGAACTCTCTTGCTTTTTCCATAATCCAGCAGATGTTGGCAATTTGATCTCTGGTTCCTCTGCCTTTTCTAAAACCAGCTTGAACATCTGGAAGTTCACGGTTCACGTATTGCTGAAGCCTGGCTTGGAGAATTTTGAGCATTACTTTACTAGCGTGTGACATGACTGCAATTGTATGGTAGTTTGAGCATTCTTTGGCATTGCCTTTCTTTGGGATTGGAATGAAAACTGACCTTTTCCAGTCCTGTGGCTACTGCTGAATTTTCCAAATTTGTTGACATATTGAGTGCAGCACTTTAATAGCATCATCTTTCAGGATTTGAAATAGCTCAACTGGAATTCCATCACCTCCACTAGCTTTGTTCGTAGTGATGCTTTCTAAGGCCCACTTGACTTCACATTCCAGGATGTCTGGCTCTAGGTAAGTGATCACACCATTGTGATTATTTTGGTCGTGAAGGTCTTTTTTGTACAGTTCTTCTGTGTATTCTTGCCACCTCTTCTTAATATCTTCTGCTTCTGCTTGCTCAGAGATTCTGATTCCACAGGCCCAGGGGTGCATGGATTTGTCATTCTTAAAGGTTCCCAGGTGAGGCTGATGCTGCTGGACTGGGGACCACACTCTGAGAAGCAAGGTCTAGAGCAGACTTAACATCTGCCAGGTCTTAACCATAACAGCTCAGGAGGCAGAAAAATCAAAAAGGTTCAGAATTCTCAGGAAAACAAGAGTTTGTGTTGATGTCAACCTTCCACCCTATGGAGCAGGAACTATCTATAACCTTCTCTTTAGCAGAGTGATCAACACCTATTTTTTTCTCAAGAATTTTGTCAATATTACTTATAAATCTTACCTGACCAAGTTAAGAAATAGGAAAAGAGTTCAATATGGAGCTCAAATACCTCTGGAATCCCATTTTATTTTCCTGTGTGGTTGGTTGGGTAATTTCTGCTTTCAGTTGGTTGGGTCCCTTTCAACCCTCAGTCAGAATGAGCCTAGATGTTGCAGGTGAGGTGAAGGTTTTAACAGAAAGGCATTTCTGGGAGTTGAGAGGACTGGATCTTGTCCTGGCTCTGCCACCTCAAGCTGTGTGGCCCCAGGCAAGTGCTACCACTTTTCTGAGTTATGCTGCATGGTCTCTAAGCTCCCCACTTGCTTTAGCTTCCTGCTTTCATTCTAAAGCTACTGGTGGCCATTCACTCAGCTTAGTGGCTGGGACATGGATAGAGTCTTCTGATAATGCACACTGAGCTGACTTCAGTCTCCTGTGCAGATTCTGGACCTCACCTCATCTCCCCGTGTCCGGCCCTTCCCCTCTCCGCTCCTGGGCTTTGAACACCTGCTGCTTCCTCTGAATGCTAGAGTGACTTCCCCTCCAGGTCTCAGTACTCCTGCTCCTGAGAGACTCCAGCTCCTGTTCCCAGCTCCCTGGGAGCCAAAATCTTCCCCAGGATGTTCCCAGATTCCTGGGAAAATGGCAGAAGGAGTCTTGGCAGTGACATCTTGGCAGAAGGAGTGAAACCCAAACTAGCCACCTCTCTGCTCTCTTTCTATGCTTTGCCACAGTCCCTACAAAGGGCAGCTGGACTCTGGCATGCTCTCGTAGAACATGCACTGCAACAACAGCAAGGCTGAGGCTGCCAGCACTTAGCTGTTGTCCTTCCCCCAGGAAAGACATCATAGTAACACTGACATTTTAGCTAATCATCCTATAATTATGAGCCCTGTTTTAATGAAACTAGCCAACAGCCAAAATGGCTTTATAAAATGAACTAGAGCCTTTTCTTGACATTTCAGCATGATCCCACCCTCACAAGCCACACCTCTGGGGCAATCTGGTGGGGAAGCTACCCAATTTCAAGGTTCTTTCAGTACTTACAGAGCTAGGTATCTTTAGATATCTACAATATCTACACTCATCTGATTCTCCGTAATTCTCTCTATACAGAGGCCAGTGAGGTTCTCTCTACTTTGAGCAGAAAAGCTGCACAAATGATGACTTAAAGGGAACTCTTCCCTATTTTAACTCAAGGGAGATCAGCCAGAAGAAAGATTATATGTGATGTTTAAGAACAAAACTGGGAGAAGAATACCCACAGACAGGCTGAAGGGGACTCTCGTCCTAGGAACAGATGTGGAGGGCAGCATCCATGGTCCCTACATAGCCAGGAGCTCCTGGCACCTGTGGGGTCCACCTCTCTCTGGTTCACAGCCAGGTACACACGTGCCCGCATCCAGCAGAGTTAATGGAGCCATGGCAGAGGCAGTGTCTGGGGTCAGTGTTTACAAGCCTCCCCTTGAGCCATGGACCACCCTTGGGTCCACTGAATCTGGCGTGCCTGTTTATAATATTACTATTTCCTCTGCTCCTGCTTATTTCCTTTTATCTCAACCCGGCTCTTCTACTTATAATCCTGCTGGCCACTTAGTGTTTTGTCTCCATATTGGGTTCCTAAAATCTGGACTCACTCAACTTTGCCAGAGTTACTTATTATGGAGACCCTTGAGAAACAAGACCTATTAGCCCTCCATGCCATCCACACCCCCATCTCTACTCAGCAGATACAGCTTTGTCACTGGCCTGTCACACTGCTGGCTTCTGCAGCTAAGTCGCTTCAGTCATGCCTGACTCTGCGCAACCCCATAGACGGCAGCCCACCAGACTCCCCTGTCCCTGGGATTCTCCAGGCAAGAACACTGGAGTGGGTTGTCATTTCCTTCTCCAATGCATGAAAGTGAAAGTAAAGTCTCTCAGTAGTGTCTGACTCTTTGAGACCCCATGGACTACAGCCTACCAAGCTCCTCCGTCCATGGGATTTTCCAGGCAAGAGTACTGGAGTGGGTTGCCATTGCCTTCTCCATGTCACACTACATTGCCACTCAAGTCCCTTCATGGAGGGTTGATGGGGGGACAAAGAGATTAGTCAGAGATAAAGCCACCTGAAAGCCACCTATGCAAGAAACATTCAGTATCCTGCCCTCTTAACCCCCCAGCCAAGTCTCCCCCTGCCTCCCCATGACGGCTTTATCTAAAAAGAATTTAAATTTCAAATGATAAACTCTGCATTCAAAATTCCCCAGCCTTCTGCCAGTCCACCTCTGACCCTACCTTCTGCTGCAACTTGAGTAAATTTGAACAAGTAAATAGGTGTGATATTATTCTTTAACATTTCATTTATGAGAAAAAGAAACATGCATTAATGGGAAGTAAAAAAAAAAAAAAAGCTCACCAGTAGGAGCTCCCTTATTCATGTAGCATGAATAACAGTGAAGACACAATTACAATGCAACGTTTTAGCAACAGCATAAACCAAACCAGACAGTTAGCGGGCAATTCCCCTTCTGTTTCAATATGCCCCAATTAACACAAACTGAGGAAGGAATAAATTTAAGCGGGAACAGCTTATCAACATACAATTAGCACTCAATAATTTATCCCTGTAATGCCAGATCAAATAAAAACACTGCATCATAAATCACTTACTCAAGCAAGCCACCAACCCCTGTGCCGAAATAATCTTTTGGTTGATTTGCTTTCTATCCACCACCCTTCTGCCACAACAGGTTTCTTTTCCTCTCTCAGATCTAAGACAGCAAGGCAGCTGCTGTGGCATTTGCTACTCTCCAGAGTTCAAGGTGATATTAACTATAAACAGAATTATAGCAAAGGCCAGCTCAGACCCCACAGAGTATGCACCTCCAGATGGGCCAGTCACCAGCAACTGCAAATAAATAGGTACCTGGTCCTTTAAAAATGTTTAAGGAAAGGAAGTCCTCATTTATCCTTAAAGGATTTTTGGATCTCAGTCCAAAAACAGGTAGAAGAGTTTTCATAAATCTTTCATGCATAGCTTCTATTTAAAGCAGTTGATACTGATTCTATGGAAATTAAAAACAGCCTGTCATCATCCCCTCTATAATAAGGTCTGTAAATCTAAAGGCAACCATTAAGTCCCTTGAATACTTCTCATTAGTTCTTTCACCACCAAATCGGAGTTCTTCAAAACTTGTGTGCTGTGCAACACCTCTTTGCAATCAGATGTGTTCAACTTTGTTTCACAGATTCCCTTGCAACTGATTTAGCCAAAGAGAACCCTGGTGGAAGACTGAAAAATGGGAGGTGGGGAGAATCAGGGTATATTGTTCCATCACTGCCTGGAAAAATACAGTTCAGCCTCCTTATTTATGGGTTCCATGTTTACAGATTTGCCTACTTACTAAAATTTGTTACTTCAAAATCAATACTTGTGGAGCCTTCCTGGTCATTCATGCATGTGCCCAGAGCAGTGAAAAATGTGAGTTGTCTGACACACATGTTCCCAGTGTAAGTCAAACAAGGTAATGTTTTGCCTTCTTGTCACAGCTCTCATACTTATGAGTAAGTGTCTTTTTCATGTGTTTGTACCATGTTTTTCTCATTTTTGTGCTTCTTTGGTGATTTCACTTTAAAATTAGCCCCAGGCACAAGGCCAAAGTATTGTCTGGTGCTCCCAAGCATAATGATGTAGCTTATGTAGAAAATGCTTGTGTTAGATAAGCTTCATCCAGGCATGAGTTGGCCCTGAGTTAAATATCAGTAAAGCTAATATATATGTGTGTGTGAGTACGACTTCAAACAGAAACACACACGAAACAAGGTTATACATTGATCAGTTGAAGAAAAGGCTGTGACCAGAGGCTCACAGGAACCTAACCCTGTATTTCCCCTAGGAGCAATGGTTTGGTCATTTTTTTAAATATTTATTTAATTGGCTGCATCAGTTATCTTAGTTGCGGCATATGAGATCTTTCATTCTGGCTTGTGGGCTTCACTAGTTGAGGCATGCAAGATTAGATAGCCTGAGGCATGAGGGATCTTAGGTCCCCTGGCCAGGGATCGAACATATGTGCCCTGCAATGGAAGGCGGATTCTTAACCACTGAAACACCAGGGGAGTCCCGGTTTGGTATTTTTTAATTCACTATTCATGGTGACTTTACAGAACACAACTACCACAGATAACAAGGAGCTACTGTATTTCCCAGGGAGGCCCATGTCTCTTCTGAGACTCTAGCTCTCCACCGGCCAGTCCATACCTCCTTGTTCCCAACCTCCACTGGGAAGCCTCTGCCATGATTCTCACAGAATGGCTCAGCACCTGAACTCTGGTAATACCACTTTTTCCTGCACCCCTCCCATCTTAGAAGTAATGGTAGGTTTTGCTGTTTCTAAATTCTGGGGTACTTTACCCTCCTTTGTTTGACTTTTCAGAGTTTCCATCTTTTGTGTCACAAATTCTCTGTATTAAATGTCTTCTGTTTAAACTATTAGAATATTTTCTATTTCTTGGCTAAATCCTGACATATACTTTCCTTCATTAATCCTATTTCCCAGCTTCTTCATTTGTCTTTGTGGTAGGCAGAATAATGCTCCCCCTTGAAGGATGTCCACATCCTAATCCCCAGAACTTTTGAATATGTTACCTTAAATGGCAAAATGGACTTTGCAGATATAAGGATTCTTTTTTAATATTTCTTTATCTGACCATGCTGGATCCTAGTTGCCAGGATGTGGGGTCTTCAGTCTTCATTGCAGCAGGCAGGATCTTTAATTGTGGCGTTATGTGGGAACTAGTTCCCTGACCCCCAGGCCCTCCCAAGGAGCATGGAGTCTCAGCCACTGGACCACCAGGGAAATCCCAGAATTTTGAGATGAGATTATCCTGAATTATCTGGATGGGACCAAAATAGTCATAAGGGTCCTAGTAAGTGAGAGATATAAGTAATACAGGAGGAGATATGAGGAGATAGCAGAGTAATGTAGACATGGGCTTAAGAAATGTAGACAGGAGACAGAAAAGCCAATGAACAAATTCTTCCCTTCTGCCTCCAGAAAGAAAGCAATGCTGCTAACACAAAGATTTTAGCCCAGTGAAACTCATGTTGGACTTCAGACCTCCAGAACTATAAAATAATAAATTTGTGTTGCTTTAAGCCACATAGTTTGTGGTCATTTGTTATAGCAACAATTAGAAACATCCTTTTTGAGGTTCCCAGACCTCTGAATCTTTCAAGTTGAAAGGCACCAATTTGGTTCACAAATGTACTTAAGATCTGATGTAACACCTCCCTACATAGAAATATCTGTGGAACTCTTGGTAGGCAGCAACCACAGACAACTGTGGCTTTAATTTCCTGAAACCAGCAGGCTGATAAGATCTACTTAGGCCTCTCTAGGATTTTTTCTCTGTTTCATTACAGAAAATTCCTAACATATACAAAAGAAGAGAGAGTAATATCATAAACCCCCATGTACCTATCATCCAGCTGCAATAATTATCAACTCATGGCCAATTCTGATTCATCTGTATCCTCATAATTCCCACTTCACTGGGTATTTCTGAAGCAAAATCCAGTCATCATTTCTCTACAAATACTTCAATATGTATGTATAAAACATAAAGAGTCTTTTAAAACAAGACCACAAAATTACTGTACCAAAGGAAAAGTAATAATAATTTCCTTACATAATTAAGCAGTCAGTACTGACATTTCCCCAACTGTCTCATGATTTTGTTTGGATCATGATCCAAAAAAGACTTTACATGGAAATTATTCAATATTTCTTAAATCTCTTTTAATCTATAGGCTCCCCTCCACTATTTTTTTCTTACAATTTACGCACACATTACAATGTACATAGAATTTATGTATGTGTCAAAACCCACAGACTTAGTTTTACTGACTTCATTCCATGGTGTGGTTTAACATTTTCCTCTAAGTAATTTGGTAGTTAGTTCTAGTGGATTTATGAGATTTTGGTTCAATTTTTTTTTGGCAAGAATATGTTATAGATGATGTTGTGTAGTTCAACATACTATCTGGTTTACTACCTTTTTGTAATGTTAGCAGTCTCTAATGATGTGATATTGTGATTTATAATAAGAAATATATATTTGGTCTTCCCATTTCTGGCACAGAGCTCTTAAAACCCTTGGAATTTCCAAAATGCTGAGAGCAACAAAGATGTCTTTTGTTATGTTAATGAGGTGACTTTTGGACGAACCTAAGGATGGGGGCTGGTTGCCAGGAGAACCAACGATGAGATTAGAGGACTAAAACTTTCAGTTCTACCCCCTTTACCTCCTGGGAGAGAAGAGGAGCTGGAGGTTCGATCAATCGCCAGTGGCCAATGATCCAATCAATCAAGTCTATGTAATGAAGCCTCTACAAAAACTAAAAAGAATGAGTTTTGGAGAATTATGGGTATTTGAGTACATGTAGATTAAGGGAGAGTAGAATACTAGGACAGCATGGAAGCTTTGAGCCCCTTGACATGTCCTTGCCCTGTGCATCTCATCCACCTGCCTGTTCTTCAGTTATATATCCTTTTATAATAAACTGATGACTGGTAAATAAAAAGTTTCTCTGAGTTCTGTCAGCCACTGTAACAAATTAATTGAAACCAAGGAAGGGGTTGTTGAAACCCTTAATCTATATACCCGGTCAGTGGGGAGCACTGGCATGGCATCTGAAGTGGAGGGCAGTCTTGCGGAACTGAGTCCCTAACACGTGGATTCTGATACCATCTTCAAGTAAATATTGCCAGAATTGAGTTGAATTGTAGGAGAACTGCTTGTTGCTGTATGGAATCCCCCCAACCCACCAACACACATATGCATATGTTGGAATTGATATCAGAAAGTTAGATAATCACTGCCTGTATCCATTAATTTATTGAGGGTTTATAGAATGGTGATTTTCTATTCTATCCTTCCTTCTTTTATTAGTTGGAATTCTAATTCCTTTAATCAATTATTTGATTATTGTGAGATACAACTCATAACAGAAAGACAGAATAAAAGAAACATTCATCTACTACCTGAGTTGGCTCCTTCCAAAAGTGACCAGTGATGTTTCCTGTTTTAACTATTATAAACTCATGTATTTAACTGTATTTTATGACCTTCAATCCATTACAGCTACCACTCTTACTTATGCTCATATTAACCCATACTACTTAGCCAATGAAAACTTCTCTGAGTTGGCTCCTGAGCTTTTTTGACACAACATGATTAATCTTTGATGGCTTTCTTGCTTTGTGCAATAGCAAGATGTTCCAGGATCATCTTAGATATTTCCTGCCCGAGGCCTAGAATCAGCCATTTCTCCAAGAAGTCATGGTTCCTTAAGATAGGAAATTATATTTAAAGATGACAATCTATGCAGTAAAGGTGCTTGTTGCTAATGGATTGGCCATTGTTTCTAGGTTTGGGGTGATATGGCTAAAATATACTTTTAAATATAAAATATCTTAGAAACCAATACGATATTGTAAAACAGTCTTCCTCCAATTAAAAAAATAAATTTTTAAAAAAGATAAAATATCTCATGAGTTTAAACTGTTTGTCTCAATTGCAATTCAAGACTATAGAGTTTTTAACTTACCCTCATGAATTTTACATCTGTATCTCTTTTCTATAACTCAAAAAAACATGATACACAGTGACACGAATATAATTATTCATTTGTTTTATCACATAAAGCTTGGGAAGAGTCTCAGAAATACCACCATCATGTCTACCTATAATATTATTACTGAAAATTGTTTAAGGTGATTTTTTCTTTGTGTTGTTTGTTTTATTGCACTGGTTTTTGTTCTAAGGATATAATCCACTAGGGCTGGATAGATGCTTTATGAATGCTTGTTGTTGTTTAGTCACTAAGTTGTGTCTAACTCTCTTTTGACTCCATGGACTAAAGCACAGTCAGGTTCCTAGCCAGCCAGGTTCCTCTGTCCATGGGATTTCCCAGGCAAGAATACCAGAGTGGGTAGACATTGCCTTGTCTAGGGGATCTTCCTAACCCAGGAATCAAACCTGCGTCTCCTGTACTGCAGGCAGATTCTTTACCACTGAGCCACCTGACCCTTATGTATGCTAAATGACCATTTATTCTATCTTATATGCTATCTTTAAGCTATAATTATTTGCATATTATAAAAAATAAAATCAGTCAATAGATCAAATTGGTTTTTATCTATGAAGATGATGTTATTGGCTCTTATAAATTCCACCCTACCTACTTTCAAGTTGGTGTCTATGCCAGGAAATAGAAACCACTCCATTTCAAATGGGAGTGGAGGAGAAGATTTTATAGAGAGAATTGATTACAAAAAAAAGATTGGAGGGGCTGGGAGTGCAAATCAGAAACAGCAAAGACATGAAACTGCAAGAAAGTGCTAGGACTGGATGAAAGGGGAAAGTTGTGTTGTTCAGAGCTCCTGACATTGCACATGCCACTGAAAACCACTGCGGCAGAGCAGAAAACAACAAACCCACATTCCTGCTCCCATCACTGCCTGAAGCAAATGGACATGTGCTTGTCTTCCATCTTCTAATCTCACCCAGCATATTGAAAAGCAGAGACATTACTTTGCCAACAAAGGCCTGTCTAGCCAAGGCTATGGTGTTTCCTGTGGTCATGTATGGATGTGAGAGTTGGACTGTGAAGAAAGCTGAGCGCTGAAGAATTGGTGCTTTTAAACTGTGGTGTTGGAGAAGACTCTTGAGCGTCCCTTGGACTGCAAGGAGATCCAACCAGTCCATTCTGAAGGAGATCAGCCCTGGGATTTCTTTGGAAGGAATGATGCTAAAGCTGAAACTCCAGTACTTGGGCCACCTCATGCAAAGAGTTGACTCATTAGAAAAGACTCTGATGCTGGGAGGGATTGGGGGCAGGAGGAGAAGGGGACGATAGAGGATGAGATGGCTGGATGGCATCACTGACTCGATGGATGTGAGTCTGGGTGAACTCCGAGAGTTGGTGATGGACAGGGAGGCCTGGCATGCTGTGATTCATGGGGTCTCAACGAGTCAGACACGACTGAGGGACTGAACTGAACTGAACTGAATCTCACCCAAGTACCTCTCATTAGTAGAAACCAGCTGGCAAGGGTGTCTGAGTTACGTAGAGGGCGGGTTTCTAATCTCAGAAATACAAAATAACAGAACGTCTATGAGGAACTGAGTACCCACTGCCAACATGCAGCTCACTTACCCAGTGTCCAACATTCCAACGTGCTTCTCTGTAGAAGCAGTGGAATCATCTTCTCCCAGGGTCCCTTTGAAGAGCCATGCTTTAGGCCAAGATTATGGCCATAATCTGTGGAGAGCATAGAGAAAAGACAACATGAAAGAATTTAAAACTGTGGCATTGGCCTTGTTAGTATAAACTATAACCAACCACACTTCAAGTCTCCATCCTCTCCTCCTAAGCACAAGGAAAGCAGAGGTCATATGGTTGTGAACAGATATCTAGGCTCAGAGAAACTAAGTAACATGCTTTTAAATTTTATTCTTTTCAGTTCTCTGATTAGGAATAATTTACTAATTACATAGGACAGCAGCTAAAGTAAAAAGAGACATACACTGAAATCTGTTAGCATTAACTGTTATAGCCATTCTCTAGATGACATAGTCCTGCCATATATAGTTTAGATATGAGTAATGAGAATGTGATTGCAAGCCAATATTTAGGGAAAAGCTAGGCCTAAGGGGGCCACAATTCTGATGGAATGTCTTGATGATGGATTTAGTCTTGTCCTTTCTCAATTTATTTTTCTCTGGGATGCTTTTCTATTTGGGGCATTAAATGACTTACATTTGATGGACAGAGGACACTTACTAATTGTGAAATATTGGGTGAGTTATTTAACCTTTCTAAGACTCCTTATCTTTGAAATGGGGATAATAATAGCATCTACCTCACAACAGTTATTTATGAGAATTAAATGAAACTTATTCAAAGAATTCAGAATAATGCCTGATACAGTGTAGGTACTCAATAAAGTGGTCTGTTTTTATTCTTGCTAGAAAAGAAGCTAAGAAATAAAAGATCATTTCGATTGTCAGCCAAAAGTAATCTTATTTGAACATTTCCTCTCATAAATCACAGCTGATACTAGATCCAGGAGAAGTTAATGGTGCCAACAGAGGAATCACTGAAAGTAGGAAGAATAACTTATATAACAGAAGGATTAATGGTATTCACGGCAAATATAGAGGTCTTCACACTCTGGAATCCAAGAACTTCTGCTCTTCCAAGACCAATGGAGATGATAGTCATAAATTTAAGCAACTTCAAATGGGAAAAAAATTACCCAAAGAACATTAAATGGGAGAATCATCCTGAGAAAGGTAAGAGTTGTTGGAACCTGATCCTCAAAACCTTGATATTTCACATGAGCGGGTCATCTTCTCAGAAATGGGAGAGCTACTGGAAAAGAGGGAGACATCTGAACCCAACCAGCATGGAGCAAAGGACAGAGAGCCAAGAAGAGAGAGAGAGAGAAATGGTTGCTAGGGGAAATCGAGAACAGCTTCCTCTCATTGACTTGGAGAAGATCCTGTACCCTTCCTTCAGCGTCAGAGTATCCTGCTTTGGCCTGTGATGTGGGTGAAGCTGAAGGTCTGACTCCATGTAAAGAATTGTGCAAATGTACACATTCTCTAGAGAGAAATGTAAACTCACAGGGGACCATGTTGCTAAAGGTGGTAACATCTGACTACAAGACATTACTCTGTGATAAGAACCGTGGTGTTTCTTTCTGATTCAACATTGTCATAAAAGTTGGAAGCCTAAAAAAAAAATGTTGAAAGCCTACACTGAAAGGGTGGTTCTTCCACTATAGACATAAACTGAGACATGTATACCTGTAACATACACACACACAGAATCATCATAAATGTAATAATTGCCCCAAGGCAGACTAATACAAATACATTGCATCATGATAAATCAGCAGTTGTCATCAGTGAAATTGACAACATGGTTTCCTAAAATGATGAATTCTTGGTAAATTTTTAATGTCCTTGGTAAAAAGGACAATCTCTGCTTAATTAAATGGTAGTTTCATTCCTGGAAATTTCAGTAACCATAAAAACCGAGCAAAACATGGAAACACCATGTTAAATGGAATTAGCTTTGAAGTTTAAATAATTATAAATAGATCTTGTGAGACATATGAAATTCACAAATCAATGTCTAGCATCCCTGACCCTTCCTCATAAATGCCAGTGTGTGTGTGTGTGTGTGTGTTAGTTGCTCAGTCGTGTCAACTCTTTGCGACCCCATGAACTGGAGCCCATCAGGCCCCTCTGTCTGTGGAATTCTCTAGGCAAGAATACTGGAGTGGGTTGCCATTCCCTTCTCCAGGGGATCTTCCCGACCCAGGGATCAAACCCATATCTCCTGCATTGCAGGCAGATTCTTTACCGTCTGAGCCAACAGGGAAGCCTATAAACGTCCGTGGCATCCCCCAATCATTGTGTCAATCAAAATTTCCCCCACACGCATCCAAAATGCCCTCTTGCCTGGAGGCAGGCAACTACTGAGAAGCACTGCTATATGGTATCCATTCTCTCAAAGGGGAGTCAGCAACACCCCTGGTGAATGAAACCCTGTGTTCAGAAAACATCTACATGGCACAAAACATAACCACGGGCATCTACTAGAGTGGTCAATTCAACTCCTTACAGAGCAACAGATGGTGACTGCAGCCACGAAATTAAAAGATGCTTACTCCTTGGAAGAAAAGTTATGACCAACCTAGATAGCATATTAAAAAGCAGAGACATTACTTTGCCAACAAAGGTCGGCCTAGTCAAGGCTATGGTTTTTCCAGTGGTCATGTATGGATGTGAGAGTTGGACTGTGAAGAAAGCTGAGCACCGAAGAGTTGATGCTTTTGAACTGTGGTGTTGGAGAAGACTCTTGAGAGTCCCTTGGACTGCAAGGAGATCCAACCAGTCCATTCTAAAGGAGGTCAGCCCTGGGTGTTCTTTGGAAGGAATGATGCTAAAGCTGAAACTCCAGTACTTTGGCCACCTCATGCGAAGAGCTGACTCATTGGAAAAGACTCTGATGCTGGGAGGGATTGGGGGCAGGAGGAGAAGGGGACGACAGAGGATGAGATGGCTGGATGGCATCACTGACTCGATGGACATGAGTTTGTGTGAACTCCGGGAGATGGTGATGGACAGGGAGGCCTGGCGTGCTGCAATTCATGGGGTCACAGAGTCAGACACAACTGAGCGACTGAACTGAACTGAACTGAACAGAGCAACAAGCATGTATTCATCCAGAGAGACACTAAATGGCTCTAGAACATCCATACCTGGAGAGACATGCACATATATCTGACCTCCCATATCGAGGCTATCCTAGGTCACAAGTCGCAATACCATAGCCAGAATCCACACTCATAACAGCCTTGGATGTCCTTGTTTACCTTCTAGTCCAACAGCAATGCACTGATAATGCCTGATTTCCTATGAGAAATGTGGCCATAGAGCGTTACAAACAGCTAGCCTTATAATTAATTCAAAATCCCATTCACCTCTGCGTGTGGAGTGCCTGATAAAAAGGCAGTTACAACAGAAGGCCCAGGTGCATTCAGGATACTGGGTGTTTATTACAGGGCTCATGAAGGGGATTTCTAGTTGCACTGAGTATAGAAACTCTGCTGGCACTGAATCGGAGACAGATCCAGGATTCCAGGAGGACCTCAATGGCAGGAGATTAGGAACTGAAACTCCCCTCTGTTAGTTGCTACCCACAGGCCACTTCCCTCCGTGTCACCAATTTCAAATTCTGTGGGAGGAATGTTCTTGAGCTGGCTTACCCCTTTGATTCAGGCTGCCAGTGATGATAGGCTCTTTCCCCTGTGGTCAGTGTTCACCCTTGTGGACAGAGTGAAGAGTGGGGACATGTGACCTCTCAGCAGAGGCCATGGGCAGGGGTAGATTCTCTGAGAAAGTGGAGAGGCAAGAAGGCACACTCACATGTGTCTGATACACCTGGAGGCTAACAGAGCTTCCCAAACAAGTGAAAAGACAACTGATTCTCTGATTTCTAAGAGGGAAGACAAAGATGGAAGAAAGAGGAAGTACGTTGTAATGATGTATTTATTAGCCACAGTGACTTTATCCACGTTTCATATATATCAGTCCCAGGAGAGAAGTAATCTGGATTCTGTACCCCATGACATCATAGATAAGTAATTTATATATGACCAGATATAAGTAGTTTAAATTTTATAAAACTTAGTTGCTCCTTTTTATTTTTCTGGCTGTGTTGGGTCTTAGTTGGGGCATGTGGGATCTATTAGAATCCAGGCCCCCTGCAATGGGAGCACAGAGCTTAGGACTGGACCACCAGGGAAGGACAATTGCTCTCTTTTTTTTAATGGATAAAAATTTTCCCTGACTTCCAGGAAATTCGTAGAGACTTGTGACTCTTAGATCCATGATTTTGTGACAATAGAAACTTAGCTTTTTTAAGAAGTCAGAACAGAAGGTGCTAAAGGTATTTTAGTATATTAACCCTAGAGAGGAGTCAGTATACCTTCACTCCTTGGAAATTTTGGATATATTTGTATATATCTAGAGCAATGGTTCTCAAACCAGGGCCAATTTGACCTCCCAGGGGACACTAGGCAATGTCTGGAGACATTAGTGGTATCACAGCTGTTACTGGTATTAAGCAGGCAGGAGTTAGCAATGCTGCTAAACATCCCACAATGCACAGAAAGACCCCATAACAAAGAATTTGTTGTTGTTTAGTCACTAAGTCATGGTCAACTCTTTGCAACCCCATGGACTGTAGCCCGCCAGGCTCCTCTGTCCAAGGATTTCCCAGGCAAGAATACTGGAGTGAGTTGCCATTTCCTTCTCCAGGGGATCTTCTCAGCCCAGGGATCAACCCATGTCTCCTGCCCTGGTGGGCAGATTCTTTACTGCTGAGCCACCAGGGAAGCTATAACAAAGAATTATCTGGCCCCAAATGTCTCAAGTTCAAGATTAAGAAATGCTGTTCTAGAGTGAGATCCCACAGAAGCATCATCACATTCCCAATTGGCCCGCAGACTAAATAAATTTAGAAACTGCAACTCCAAACTCTGGCAACAGGTGACAGAGAATTCTGCTCGACACCCTCTCTTCATCAATGAGGCTCTTCCACCTAGACCCAGGACAAGGCGCCCCTCACTTCCATTTCCACACATACCTCTGATTCTACCACTGCCACCACTCATCTTGAAGAAAGGAGAACCTCTGTCCAAATGCCAACTTATCTTTGAACAAACCATCTCTCTAATGACCTGCTTTTCAATTCTCCGGGCCAATTAAAGCCCCTTGGCATTTCATCATTTTGCTACTCTCCCAACCCCAAAGTATTTTATCACCACACACATATCAAGCTGCAAAGTCCTTCTCAAGCCCAGCTGGCTACTCTGTGACTCATGCTGGGTCAGTGACAATTGCCCTCTTGCCAATACTCAGATGTCATTTTGTCTTATCAGCTGCACTCTTCCTCCATCTCTACCTCCTCTTCAAGTCTGCTGCTGCTGCGTCGCTTTAGTCGTGTCCGACTCTGTGCAACCCCATAGATGGCAGCCCACCAGGCTTCCCCATCCCTGGGATTCTCCAGGCAAGAACACTGGAGTGGGTTGCCATTTCCTTCTCCAATGCATGAAAGTGAAAAGTGAAAGTGAAGTCGCTCAGTCGTGTCCAACGCTAGCAACCCCATGGACTGCAGCCTACCAGGCTCCTCTGTCTATGGAATTTTCTAGGCAAAAGTACTGGACCTCTTCAAGTCTAGATACAGACAAATCAGACTTTCTAAAAGGAAGGACAAAGCAACAAAGAATCTTTTCCCCAGTAAGCAAAAGGGAGCTCTGCCTTATGGGAAGCAGTTGAATGGGGATACATCCGAGCCTATGTATTAGCTCTGCCATGGGCTAGCCCACTGAGCAAAGAGGGGCTATAGCCTCTCTGTGAAACATCATCGTGTCTCTGCCTGGAAGGGCATGCATCATCCCCTCTGTGTGGTTTAAAATACCACCAGCAAAGTATAAATACACACATTGCACTACTGAAATAAAATACAGCCAAACATCACCCAACCTCCAGCATTATGTGCTATTAAATAATTAAAAAATCATGTGAAGCAAACTTTTCTATACACAGTAAAGAGAGAAGAAAGAGGAGCAAAATGCAAGTGCACAGAGCACAGCCTGGTAGTAAGGAACTATTTTCATTTGCTTTCACCCAGGGGCATTTGTAGAAAAGATTGTTTTGCCAAATATTTATCTTTTTCTTCATTTTCTTGAAGCATGTCTTTTCCAGAAAGAAAAGACATTTAACACGTATTAAAAACATGTGTTTAAACCATTCAGAAAGTTTAATTTTCTTTAAAAATGGTTTCCGGAACTGAGGTCTTCTCCAAGTTTCTGGAGTTGAATTTTCACCTGATCATATGTCACGTCTGACCTAGGTGACCCTCCATGGGCCTCTGTCAATCACATGGGATTTCCCTCAGACCCCCCATCGGAGGAGATCCTCCTTCCACTGATATCCACTGTCACAAAAAAAGCAAAAGCCAGCACAAGAACTGAAAGATTGTTTGAAACTAAAGATTTGGTTTTCTAGGAGCCCGTTTCATTTCATTGTGAAGGTTATAAAGCAAAAGTCTGGAAGAAGGCCAGGGAGTTCTGAAAACTATAGTCCTGAGTGGCTCAGACCCATAAACATAATCAAAGTCTGTATTGAGTTTATACCTCTAGCAGTAGTAACAAATGACACAAAACAGTATAAGAAGCAGGACACCACTGAGAGAAGGTAATGAAACATGAAGGTAAGTAAACAACTGCCTTCCAGTCTGTAAACCAGTTCCATGCTTGGCCCCGTCTTTCTGATGGGAGATGGGACTCACGAAAAGCAGGTGCTGGCTTCTAGCAGCCAAGTTGCTGCTTGAGTTTTATAGGGCCTGCCATATCCACAATGGCAGACCCAGAGAGCAGTGACTGAGACTGCTTCTTGTAGCCTTGGCTTGCCTGAATCACATTCTGGAGAAGCTAAACTAAATTTGACCTCAAAGCTGGCAGCATCAGAGGGTGAAGGGTTAAGGATAAACTGGTCCTGAACAATTTCTCCAGGGTGTAATATGTAAAGAAAATGCAAACAGAAAGACACTCTTTCCACAGTGTCTTCCAGCTTCTTTGTTCAGAAGAGAAAACAAAAATAAGCAACGGACTTGGTGCGAATGAAAGCACACCCTGCTTCCTTGAAAGGCATGGATTTTGAACGCAGGGTAAGGCAGCAGTAGCTGCATGTCTCAGAAGGGTTGTCTTCATTACTCATGCCATGAGAGAAACTGGAGTTTTCTGTGTAACATCCTAGCCCTGAAGGGCATCCTCGGTGACAAGGCTCTCGTCTTTAGAGAACAAAAGACTTATTTCCACTGAGACATCAAGATCCTCCTAACTCCCCATAAAATTTTTTTTCCAAAAAAACCAAGGAGTTTTAAAGGAAGAAAGCAGTTTTTCTGACTGCGATACGGCTGGATTTAGAGAGTCTTCCTGCTAAACAGATCTATGGAATGTATTCAAGAAAAATTCCTCCAAAGATGGAGAGATTCAAGACTTCAATCATGATTTTGCACAAACTTACATACATATTGCTAACCTCGAAGCGCAGCAATTATATCTTTTGCTACTGTTGAAGTCAGGCAAAGATGTGATTCCTGAAACTCATTTTAACACCACCAGGATATGTTTACTTTACTCCACTGTTAATGATGGCCTGGATAGATTCAGATTTAACATATGGATATAAACCTTACAAGTGCCACTGTACATTATGAAAATGCCTTTAGTGGCCAGGTAAATCCAGAAATCCAGGTAGAAATGAACGAGGGGATTAGTTTAGTCACAGAACATTTGGAGTCTCAGCCTTTAGTTAACTCAGCACTTTTGCCCCCAGCAATTACACCAAAGTCAGGCTTTCATCATTTTGCATTTTCGCACCTGAAGTATGTGAAAGCAGCTCACTTCCAAACAATATACAGTTTTACACTCAAAGGTTCACTTGCTCCCATGGATCCAAACTGAATCAGCAATGGTCCTCAGCTGCAGGAAGGAATAAACAAAGTAGATCCTTAAAGGTATGTGGCTCATACATTTTTTTTTATTTTTTAAATCTGGACATGGATTTCATAGACAATTCAAAACTGCCTCAGTACTCTGTATTCATGTAAAGTAAAACCACCAGAAATCAAGTCACCAGCAGACAAAGGACACTAGGTATTTTTGGAGAAGGAAAAATCATGAAAACAAAGTAAGTTTAAGAATCATGAAAGCCAGTCCTTGTGGAGGAAAAAACTAGGAACATGTGAGCAGTGTAAAAAATATAGAACAATAGTAAGTGAAGGAAGAAACAGAACAGGCTCTACCGTGAAAGCAGGACACCATCTTGGGCCGGACTGTGGACTTTGAGCTATATGCCCCGTATCTATGGAAACGACACACCAACTGGAAAACCAGGCCCCCAGACGGAAGAGCCCCAGGGCTCTCCATCGCCTAAAAGAATACCCTAAGTATCTGTGTAACCAAATAGAATCGTACATTCTATTATGCTTATTGGGGTATGACCACAAGCCTATTGATAATTGTCCACTGTTAACTACCTAAGCTGAAGGCATATGAATCACAGGTTAACTTTGATTGTATCTTTCTTTTTCCTTTGTTCAGACTAGTTTCAGGGAATTTGGAGAGGTGGGTTTGGGCACTTATGCTTAGGGTATATCAGGTTTTCACAAAAACTGGTTGGGGTCCTTGGCTAAGAAGAGACTCTGCCTTGGGCCCTCCGGTGTAATAAACAGCACTCCACTATCTGCATTGTCCTTCTGAGTGAGTTTGTTTCCGGAATGCGTGGCTACAACGTAAGTACTGGTTGAGTAGGGAAAAGAAGTATTTTAAGTTCAGCAAAAATCTAATGGTACTTTTGAAGTACTGGAAGCAGGAAAGACAGACTAAGAACAAACAAAACCTTCTGATAGCTCAGTGAGAGTAACAAAAATAACAGAACATAGAAACATGCCCGATTTTTCTTTAAAATGGCCACAGGGCTGAAGGAGTTCCTTTGTTTTTACAGACCAAGGAATGTTGGGTTTTCTTATCTAGAAAGTCAAAGACTGGGATAGGGATGAGAAGAAGAAATAAAACCAAAAAAAAAAAAAAAAAAACTAAAAAATTTGTGGGTAGGGTGAACACCAATTTGTCAGATCCTAGCGACTCTTAGAACTTTATAAAAGAATTCAAAAATAAAACTTTTCTAAGAATAATTGAGTGCTTTTATATTACATATAGTATATGTATATATACATATTCTCTAAGTATTTTTTAAAATTTAAGTTACTAAATGAAAGTTTATTGAAGAAAACCTAAGTTTTTCCAAATACACTCCTACTATTTGTGGTTAACTTCCAAAATGCTGCTTAGGTGCTATGAGTAGATCAATGGGGCAAATCTAATATTCTTAACCAAATATGTGAGTTTATAGAAAAGAATGAAAGGATGAATAACACTTTATTGATTAATATTGGTCCTTCACTCCCCCCACCCCCAAAATATATTAAAGCTCACTTCCCTCAAACTATAAAAAAAAGGTACCACCTTTAAGGAAAAGACAATACAGAGTTTTGGAACTTGACATAGTTTACATTCAATGCATAGAAAAGAAAATACGGATCACTATATTAAAGCTTTATCATACAATGTTCCTTTTGGGAAGACCAACAGACATGGGAGCCAGATGCCTTTGTAAAAAATTATTCTATCAACAGAAAAATGGTTTTGTTCCCTGTCCTTAAATTCATGGTCATTTGCTGAAACTTTGCTGTCTTTGCCCACCATCAAGCAAGAAGTTATTGATTTTGGTCCACACCACCCATCCAGAATCACAGCAATGGGAAAGAGCTAGAGATTAGTAGATGAGGGGCCATCTGGAATAGATTTCTGAGCATTGTTCCAAGCACAGCACTGAGATCCAAAAGCAGAACATTCTTGGAGCAAAGACAAGAAACCACCTGCAGATGTAGGTGGTATGTGGGAAAAAACAGGGTGGTGAACTCACTAGGAAACGATGCAGTGTGTGAGTACGTTCCCTCTGGGGAGTTTGTTCTGCTACACTGTGAAGAGGAATGCATCTTGCAGGTTGGACAACTGTGCCTGGAATGAAACTGGTGCAGGAAAAAACTTTGAAAAGAGGCAGAGGAAGAAGACACACTGAAGTAGGCATGTGGCCTTCTCCTGGACTGTGCTTCTGCAACGGCCTTGTCTTCCTCAAATGCTGTGAGATTCCAGAGGCAAGAAGAACGTCAGTTATGATCAACAACATGACCAGAGAAGTCATTCTGGGAAGAAGCAGAGTGCCTGTGAGGATGTGGTGAACATGGCTCTGTCAAGCATAAGCCTTTTCAACAGGATATGGTGAGGCTTTAAAACACTGATGGTCAAGGCAACTTCTCAGGTCCTGTTTTGGGATTCCTTTAATTACCATCTAAAAGCTTTCACTGTGTGGATCACAACAAACTGGAAAATTCTTCAAGAGTTTTGGAAAATCTCTCTTCAATAGATCTGGTATCTGGAATACCAGACCACATTACTTGCCTCCTGAGAAATCTGTATGCAGGTCAAAAAGCAACAGTTAAAATGGACATGGAACAATGGACTGATTCCAAATTGGGAAAGGAGTAAATCAAGGCTGTATATTGTCACCCTGCTTATTTAACACATACGCATCATGCAAGAAGCCAGGCTGGATTAAGCACAAGTGGGAATCAAGATTGTTGGAAGAAATATCAATAACCTCAGATATGGAGATGACATCACCCTTATGGCAGAAAGTGAAGAAGAACTAAAAAGGCTCTTGATGAAAGTGAAAAAGCTGGCTTAAAACCCAACATTGAAAAAACTAAGATCATGGCATCCAGTCCCATCACTTCATGGCAAATAGATGGGGAAACAATGGAAACAGTGGCTGACTTTATTTTGAGGGGCTTCAAAATCACTGCAGGTGGTGACTGCAGCCATGAAATTAAAAGATGCTTGCTCCTAGGAAGAAAAACTATAACCAACCTAGACAGCATATTAAAAAGCACAGACATTACTTTGCCAACTAAAATCCGTCCAGTCAAAGCTATGGTTTTTCCAGTAGTCATGTATGGATGTGAGAGTTGTATTATAAAGAAAGCTGGGCACCAAAGAATTGATGCTTTTGAACTGTGGTGTTGGAGAAGACTCTTGAGAGTCCCTTGGGCTGTAAGGAGACCCAACCAGTCAATTGTAAAAGTAATCAATCCTGAATATTCATTGGAAGGACTGATGCTGAAGCTGAAACTCGAATATTTTGGCCACCTGATGCAAAGAACTGACTCAATGGAAAAGACCCTGATGCTGGGAAAGATTGAAGGCGGGAGGAGAAGGGGACAACAGAGGATGAGATGGTTAGATGACATGACTTATACAATGCACATGAGCTTGAGCAAACTCCGGGAGTTGGTGATGGACAGGGAAGCCTGGTGTGCTGCAGTCCACGGGGTTGCAAAGAGTCAGACATGACTGAGCAACTGAACTGAACTGAACTGAAATGCTAAATAGTAGGAAGTTGCATCTTTTCTCATGGAGTTTTTGAAGTTATAAAGTCTTTTTTCTGTCTTGTGGCTTGTCTACATTCTTTCACAGATCACTCTAACTTCTTTATTTGCAGGGTATATTTCCTTCCTATTCTGCCCTGTTGTGGATTTTTTATGTATGTATATAAATTATAGTATATCCCTCCTCCATCGACATCGCTTCAACATATCCTCTACTAACTGATCATGCAATCTAAGCCATTGGCATTGGGTTGGTCATCCTGACATTAAAATAGGATCCAATTAGTTGAGTCTTGTTTTAAACCCCTGATGAAAACCAAGGGGCCTAAAATGAAATGATGATGTGGATTACATGGTATATATATATGTCAAAATTATACAGTTAAGATTTTTAATGTATGTAAATTTTATCTCAAAAAACCTGAAAAGTATTGAGTAGGGGATAGGAAATGAATAGAAGCAGATATGAAGTAGAACAATGATGGTTGAAGCTAAGTGATTGGCACATGGAATTCATTTCACTATTCAGTCTACTTTGTGTATGTTTAAAAAAAAAGATGAAATGGTGGTTCTTATCTACATACGAGAGCTCAGCCATGTATATATACACACACAGGCACATTCCAGAGGAGTGGAGGTATCATTTTAGACCCATCTGGCCCTGATTTTATCACATATGTCTCACTATTCACCCAACAAGGAAGAGAGGGCTTTGACATCTGTCAGTTTATCCAACACTTTTCATTGATTTGAGCATTTGAGTATGAAGTCATTTTTGCTTTTTCCTGGTCTCCAAATGGGAACTGCGCAACTGGAACACTTCTCCTCTGCACTGAGTTTGTCAATAGCACCACTTTAAATAATCCTTTCGATCCCTTGCCACCATCCAAAACATTCGTCTGTACTCCATTACTCAGAATGAAAATGGAGTCTGCAATGTGATATCCCAGGAAACAGCCAGGTATGTGACTAAATATTTTCCCCTAAAATTCAATTCGGCTGATGGTACTATTAGGGATCCTGTTCCTCTCATTCTCATCTGGTAGTTTATTTCCTTTTTGCTGGTGCATTCTTAAATTACCAAAGTACTGTATGATATAGGATTTCTTACCACTCTCTAGCAGGTTTATTTCACCACCCTGGCATGGGTTACTTCCCATCCTGTTTTATTTTTCTCACTTTTGCTGCCTCGTCCTTAATATAATTTCTTAAATTCTCTGGAAAAATTTCTATACCAAGTATATTTATCCAATTTCCATGAACAGAAATTTATTCCGTAAAGAGGAAAAACTACACCCCAGGTATCTTTGAAAACTGTCTATTTATAAACCACTGAAAAGACATTTTACTATAAATAAAATATTTAATAATTTGGACTAATGAGGTATAGCCTAGTCTATTTTATGAAATATTTAAAAATAAATATCCTATAGAATAAAAACTAATATACTCAATAAATGACAGAGGCTTACAAATTATTGGAAGTAGGAATGCTTACAGACTTATGCTGATAAATAGACAGTAATGTCTTTTAATTAGCATACTAATAGTTTTTTGAATAGCTTTTTGCTTCTACAATACCAGGGACAGCATGCCTTCCTAAATGAGGTTGATATGTAAGCCACTTTTGTTATTTGTTTTACAGATCCTTTCTCTTTCTTTAAATGTAAGATAAACTAGGAAGACTTCTGCCTCCAATTTTATAAATGTTGAGTCCTTGGAGTCCAAATCATGAAGTTCAACTATCATATAATAAAGTGATGGTTTTGAGCAGTAATCTGACTTAGGGGCTTCCCAGGTAGTGCTAGTGGTAAAGAACCTACCTGCCAATGCAGCGGATATAAGAGACTTGGGTTTGATCCCTGGGTCAGAAAGATCCCCTAGAGGAGGGCATGGGAACCCACTCCAGTATTCTTGCCTGGAGAATCCCATGGACAAAGGAGCCTAGTGGGCTACAGTCCATAGGGTTGCCAAGAGTTGGACACAACTGAAGCAACTTAGCATGCACACACACATGCAATCTGACAGATTTTTTGGTCTAAGTAGCAATTCCTACTCTGATTTTTCCTCACAAGAGTTATATTAATATCCACAAAATAATTCACCATTACTTCCCATGTGCTTGTGCTTAGTCGCTCAGTAGTATCTGACTCTTTGCAACCCCACTTTGCAACTGCATGGACTGCAGCCCACCAGGCTCCTCCGTCCATGGGGATTCTCCAGGCAAAAACACTGGAGTGGGGTGCCATGACCTTCACCAGGGGATCTTCCCAACCCAGGGATCGAACCTGGGTTTCCTGCCTTGCAGGCAGATTCTTTACTGTCTGAGCCACTAAGGGAAGCCCAAGAATACTGGTGGGTAGCCTATCCCTTCTCCAGACAATCTTCCTGACCCAGGAATCGAACTGGGGTTTCCTGCATTGCAGGCAGATTCTTTACCAACTGAGCTACCAGGGAAGCCCTACCTCTCACAGCTTAATTGCAAACATTGTAGAAAAGAAAAATCTTGAATTCATTAAAACTAGGCACAAAGAAAATAACAGAAAATGGCTGGTAAACAGCATGGCTTAGAGGCCCGATATCTGGAGGCAGATGGAATTGATACTGATCAGTCTAGTGGGTTGGCCTGGAGAGCCTGCATTGTTCCCCCTCACTCCAGAAGACCCTTATTTCAGATGCTCGGCCTGGTCACGGTCTGCTTTGGTTCTCATGCATGTGACTCCCTATGAGGCTAAACCTTTTATATTGGGTAATCCCAAACCCAGCCCTCTTCTTTTCTGCCCTTTCCTTTCAGCTAGAAGCACTTCAGCCTTTGTCTCAAGCTGTATATGGGGGCCTTCTGCCAAAGTGTTTCAAAGCATCTTTATCACTGGGATCCAGGCTGAGTCTGGGTCCTTGGACCAAGCTGTAGGATTTGAGCCCAAGCAGAAGAAGGACTTCAATGAATAACCCAGCACAAATAAAATGGTACTCACAAGTGAGGTACACTGTCCTTGATGCACTAAAACTTAGGCATACTTCCACATTTAGCTAAAGTGAAGAATAATGGTTAGTCCATAAATTTATTACTGTGGTTCAGCTGTGAGCACATATGCAGGTATTTCATTAGTAAAAATGTGTCAGAAGTACAGGTTAAAATGAACCTGACATTTGAGATCAAGAGAAGAAAAGGAAAATATCCTGAAATCCCCAGAGCCCTCTCTTTTCTCATCTAAGCTCCTCTTCATTAGCTACAAGTGGATTTTCCAGATTGTGGATTTTGAGACAAATTCCTTCTGTGATTCCCTCTGTTACTCAGCTCAGACTAATTTGGATGTGCCTGAGCAAAACACAATTAGGTAGGAGAAGCTGCTAAAAAACTAAAAAGAAAGAAAAAGAAAAAAAGTGTAGCCTAGGATATCTTTAGAGTTAGTGTGCATATTTATCTCCAGAAACTCTATGTTCATTTTCTAGGTAAATATCCATGGCTATTTCCAAAACCATTCCTAGGATTATATATCTATGTGAATTTTAAAACTTTTCAAAGATTCCTGGCTATCTGAGAATGGATGTTCAGAAAGTGGGGGTTTTATTTAGATCCCAACATTTCATGTATGGTGTTCTGGGTATGGGGACTATACTTGAATCAATCAGTAAGTTTGCCTTCTAATTCTGACTCAATGAAAAGAGATCCAAGAAATAGGACACTTGGGGTAGCAGAAAAGAAAGGGAACAAAAAAGGATTTTAATGACTCACGTAACCATAATGGTGTGATCACTCACCTAGAACCAGACATTCTGGAATGCAAAGTCAAGTGGGTCTTAGGAAGCATCACTACAAACAAAGCTAGTGGAGGTGATGGTATTCCAGTTGAGCTATTTCAAATCCTAAAAGATGATGCTCTTAAAGTGCTGCACTCAATATGCCAGCAAATTTGGAAAATTCAGCAGTGGCCACAGGACTGGAAAAGGTCAGTTTTCATTCCAATCCCAAACAAAGGCAATGCCAAAGAATGCTCAAACTACTGAACAATTGCAATCATCTCACATACTACCAAAGTAATGCTCAAAATTCTCTAAACTAGCAGTAGGTGAACCGAGAACTTCCAGATATTCAGGATGGATTTAGAAAAGGCAGAGGAACCAGAGATCAGATTGCTAACATCTGTTAGATCATAGAAAAAGCAAGAGAATCGCAGAAAAATACCTGCTTCTGCTTCATTGACTACGCTGAAGCCTTTGACTGTGTGTATCACAACAAACTGTGGAAAATTCAAGAGATGGGAATACCAAACCACTTTACCTGCCTCCTGAGAAATCTGTGTGCTCATCAAGAAGCAACAGTTAAAACAGACATGGAACAATGGACTGGTTCCAAATCAGGAAAGGAGTACATCAAGGCTGTATATTGTCACCCTGCTTATTTAACTTACATGCAGAGTACATCATGTGAAATGCCGGGCTGGATGAAGCACAAGCTGGAATCAAGATTGCCAGGAGAAATATCAATAACCTCAGATATGCAGATAACATCACCCTTACGGCAGAAAGTGAAGAGGAGCTAAAAAGCCTCCTGATGAAAATGAAAGAGGAGAATGAAAAAGCTGGCTTAAAACTCAACGTTCAAAAAACTAAGATCATGGCATCCAGTCCCACCACTTCATGGCAAATAGATGGGGAAACAATGGAAACAGTAACAGACTTTATTTTCTTGGGCTCCAAAATCACTGCAGATGGTGACTGCAGCCATGAAATTAAAAGATGCTTGCTCTTTGGAAGAAAAGCTATGACCAACCTTGACATCATATTAAAAAGCAGAGACATTACTTTGCTAACAAAGGTCCATATAGTCAAAGTTATAGTTTTTCCAGTGGTCATGTATGGATGGAAGAGTTGGACTATAAAGAAAGCTGAGCCCCGAAGAATGGATGCTTTTGAACTGTGGTATTGGAGAAGACTTGAAAATCCCTGGGACTGCAGAGAGATCAAACCAGTCAATCCTAAAGGAAATCAATTCTGAATATTCACTGGAAGGACTAATGCTAAAGCTGAAGCTTCAATACTTTGGCCACCTGATGTGAAGAACTGACTCATTGGAAAAGACCCTGATGCTGGGAAAGATCAAAGACAGGAGGAAAACAGGATGACAGAGGATGAGATGGTTTGATGGCATCACCAACTCAATCGATATGAGTTTGAGCAAGCTCCAGGAGTTGGTGAAGGACAGGGAATCCTGGCGTGGTGTAGTCCATGGGGTTGCAAAGAGTTGGACATGACTGAGCGACCGAACAACAACAAGAAAGTAGCCACAGAGCTAAGCATTTTTTATACATTATTTTAATGAATCCCACTTCCTTGCCCTCTTCAATCCTGCCACCATCACACCTCACCCCATTATACAGATAGAATACCAGGGCTTAGACACATTAAGTAGCAGATGAGTGAGTGATAAAGCCTGGATTTGGGCTCCTACAGCTCCATGAGTTCATGGAGCTTGCTGGTTAACCTTTTGAGGTCTAGATTTCCAATAACAGATTAATGGCAGACTGGAAGGACGTTTCAGACACTGTGCCACAAAATACTTCTTAGAAGATGTTTCCTGCTCCACTTTTTTCCAGATTCTTGAACACAACCATTAAGCTCACCTAATTTGCATGTGATTACATATGATACCTATGAGAAAGAGACTAAATACGCTTGGTGACCAAATCAAGATTATAGAAAACACTGATGGGCTGGAGGGATGGACTGAATTGGATAAGATATTACTCTAAGGAGATAAATGTCAAAGTCTGCATATAGTGTTTAAAAAAATGGTGCAATATGTGAGGGAGACAAAATTTAAAAAGCAACAACTACAGAAAAAGTTTTAGTCAACAGTGGAATCATAACAAGTTCATAGGCTCACATGGTAATGTACACATGATTCTAAGCTCTATAAACAATGTGCAAGATCTACAATAAAGGTGGTAATCATTCTATTGCAACCTGTAATGATCAGATTATAAGGTAAAAAGAACACTTTATTTGTTCAATAAATATTTATTGAATGCCATCCAGGTGCCATGTACAGTGCTGGGCCTTGGGGATCTGGTGGAGAGCAAAACAGACACAGTCCCCATGGTCATGAAGTTTAATAGTCCAGCAAATGCAGGCAAACTGAAGGATGCTCACAGAATGGAAAAAATTTAAAACCATGTTTTAGAGAACAATAAAAGGAATGGAAGATTTTTAGCTTTGAGAAAAGTCTTCTCTTGAGGAGCTTTTGAAAAGTTCATGGGGGAAAATGGAATCATGTTTCATGACAGATTATTTAATATTCCAAATATGTTCTTGCTCTCTCTGTGAAAGGATTGTACATCCCCAGCCCTGAAAAGTTGACCATATGACTTTTGAAGCTCTCGCTCCTGGGAGAATTGTAGGCGTCCACCCACTCTGGCCTCTGCACCGCATGACATGCTTTGGCCAGTGAAATGTAAGCAGAAGTGCTTATGCAGAGTAAATGTAGCTACCCAAAATTAAAGGTGGTAGTTCATCCTTGTTTCGGCTAGAAAATAACAATCCATTGAGTAGCTTGGTTCCACACATTAACAGAATATTCAGTTTATAACCTGAAAAAAAAAAAAGTTCCTTTTACCAAGCATGTGTTACCTTAGTCAAAACCAGAAGTAAGGTTAAGTTCACTAGTAAATCCAACAGAAGCTTTGGAGGCAGCATTCAGATCATTACTATTTCTCAAAATTAGGTGGCCCACCTATCATTAACACATATTAGTGTTGCCAATTTCACTCTAATTGTAGGTTTGATTCAACTTGTTCAGATCAATTTTATTGATATATAAGGACACCTACAATGTATCACAGGCAGTTTTGGTTAAAAATTTAGTGATCAGACTGGAAATGAAAAATTGATGCTTGGCTTTATTACTTATGCTGTTTACTCTACTCTTGCACAGTAATCTGCTTCTACTTAAGTGTCCAGCATTAGGAAATAAGTTATCATTGGTGACCTCTAAGTGAAATTGAAAAGATGTCAGATAACTTGGTGATTTGTTTGTACACAAAAAATAAGGAGGATAAAGTGCCTACTTTCCTTCATTCTGCTCTTTAGTAGGTACTTTGGAAACTCATTTATTTATTTCTTGCAATTAAGAACTCTGCTTCTAAAAGGGACTAGAGAGTGAACTACAACTAGGCTTTGCTTTCTGGGGATATGTCCTGCTAGTTGCTCTCTTTCATTTATTCTGAATTATTACAGACAAATTTAAATTAAGAAACACTGTTATGACCACTTCTCTTTATCACAGGAGACTATCTAAGCCATCCCTGCTGGGTTGGAGAGGAGTCTCAACTCCAAATCTGCACACCTGCCACTATGACAAAGGGTAATAAGGTACCCTTTTTTTTTTACATTTCACTAGCTAAAACTTTGAGTATAAGAAACAAACATCTCATGCTTATTTTGAAAGCACGCTCAAAGGAAATTAAGATACCAAAAAATATGACCTCATATTTTACAATCCTGGTAGAGAGATGAAAGAAACATAAAATATGTTTTTTTTAAGTCAAAAATAAAATATTTTGATAATAGAGAAAATAGTTTACTGGTACTAATTTTGAATGAATTTCACTAAAAATAATCAGATTCATGTTTGCAGGGGGAAGTGTTAATAATAAAAGGGTAGTGATGAAGAACTACATGGTAAAGATGAGTTCTAAATGAGGATTTTAGAAGGAAAAAAGAGTTAAATCCCAGAAGACAGACCATGAGTATGTGTGTGTGCACATGCTGAAGTTGTTCATTTGTTTCTGTTTTCAACCCTATGGACCATAGCCCACCAGGCTCCTCTGTCCATGGGATTCTCCAGGCAAGAATACTGGAGTGGGTCCTGCTTGCCAACTCACCATGCAGATCTTGGGATTTGTCAGCCTCCCTTGTGGCTCAGCTGGTAAAGAATCTGCCTGCAATGCGGGAGACCTGGGTTCAATCTCTGGGTTGGGGAGATCCCCTGGAGAAGGGAAAAGGTACCCACTCCAATATTCTGGCCTAGAGAATTCCATGGGGTATAGTCCATGGGGTTGCAAAGAGTTGGACAAGACTGAGCAACTTTCAGTTTCATAATCATGTGAGCCAATTCCTTATAATAAATCTCTTTATACACACACACACACAAGTAGAGAGATAGATATCTATAGGTATAGTTATCCTATTGATTCTGTTTCCTTGGAGAATCCTAACTAATACAGTCTCATTCCTTGTCCTAAACTGTTTTTTTTGTTGTTTAGTCACTAAGTCTTTTTTCAACCCCATGGATTGTAGCCCACCAGGCTCCTCTCTGTCCATAAAGTCTTTTATGTTATTTAGCCTTTCTTTATGTTTTCATCTTGCCTTTTCACCTCTTGGGAGGTCTGAGATTAAGAGGACTTCAACATCTACAGCCCTTTACTGGAGTTACTAGAAGCCTGACCATGGAAGGCAGCAGGGTTATCAGATATGGTTATGCAGATCATGTTCTGCACAAGCTCCCATCTAAGAGGACAAGTACGGCAAAAATCCAGCACCAGACCCACCAGCCAAGTGTGATCCTGGAACAAGGCTATAGAGATCTGGAGAAGAGACAAGGTTTCTAATTCCCAGAAGTACTGAATGGACTGGTGGAGATCCTAGACAGCATTTCTGGAGGATCCAAGCCTGGGCTGTGTGCGCATCCCAGAATAATACAGATTGCCTGCTCTGCCCACCACTGGGCAGGACTTACCTAGCTCTGCCTTAAAACAGCCAGAGCTAAAGTCTCAGGAATTGCCATAAAGATTCCATCAAATGCTCTAAAAGTAAGTGTTCATTCAGTTGACTTGGAATGAGGACAGTACACATTATACCAAAGATCAAATTCCCATAATTTCAATATTTAAAAGTATGTCACTTGGGGTTCTTAACTGCAAGCACCAGAGCCCAGCTCCAACAGATTACACAGAAAGGAATTTATTAAGTAGCTCACAGAATCACTGGAAAATCATACTCAGAAAACAGGTAGGAAAGATGCGTGTCCAGTAAGAGCCTGGACAAGAACTCAAATGACATAGAACCAGCCCAGCAAAGAACTCCTGCCATAGTCATTAGCCACTGGATGCCTCACCTTCCCCAGCCATCGCCCGCACTTGCCCTACAGTGACTTCTCCACTACTCCTGCCTCCCGGCACCACCAGGCATGGATGCTAAATCTCAGGCACGGGCACCTAATGGGCTATGACCTAAGGAGCCTGAGGAAGAGTGTCGAGTACTAACCACCTCTCAGGGGGAGGTGGGCTCTGTTCCCTGCCTTGCCTCCTAAGGTGGGGATTCCTCAAACACAAGAATGGGATTCAGACTTGGGAAGTCAAAAAATAAAAACGTTCACTCTGTGATCATACATGTACATATTTTGAGCATCAGTTGTGTATAAGAAACAAATTAGTATGTATGGAATAGAAAATTGTGTTCATTTATTTCAACTTCAGTTAAACTCTTCAGTGGAGAGTGGGAGAGCCTGCAGTAAATATAAATGCTCTCAGCAACCTAACTTCAGGCAAGAACCTAACACACCCAGCGTTTTGTGAGGATGAGGGTCTTACAGAAGTCAGCTGAGAGGCACTGAATCAGGGCAAGTTAATACACAGGGAAATAGGTGAATTGTCTAGTGGGAAAACAAAGGCAGCCAAAGTCTCCTTCATTCTTATGGGTTCTATGCGACTAGGACCTGCATTGATAACAATTCAAAGCAATCACAAGTGCATATTTAGCAAACTGCTTCAAAAACACTCAGATGTTTTTTCCTGTCATAAACCTCACAGGCTTCCTTATGATGAAGCTAGTGAGCACTTCTGAACAAAAGGAAAGAGCACAGATTGCCTCACTATTTTCCCTTTAGAACCCATACCAATGCCCACAACAGTTTTTTTTAAGTCTTAATGATTTATACTTTCTATCTTGAAGTCTAGTCTCACAAATCTAGAAGAAACTGTTATGGCTCCTAGCTATTTTGTAGATTGCTAACTGCTAGATGGAGCCCTCTATAGAGATCTGTTAACTGAATATGTAAGTAAATAATAATATCTCAATAGTGATGTGTGGATAATACAGGTGAAAAGATTTGGAATTCTTAAGAAGAAAATTGAAAGCAAGAGTATTAAAGAATAGTTTTCTCAACTAAATCAAGAATAGTAAAAAATATGACTATTATAATTTTATTTTTGTTTTAAAGGAATCATATATATAATGAATAATATAGAAGATATATCTATATATATATAATATCTTATTTTTCAAAATCAGGAGATGACATCTGTCATTTTAAGCCCCATGTTCATTCTGGGGCAGTAGGTGAAGGCCTGGGTCTTGGGCTCCATCTCTTTTTCACATTACTGAGGTGAACTATTAAAAAGTGTTAAAATTCTGATGAACTAAACCAACCCCAGACAGAGGGTCCTCAGAGACCTTTCATGCTCCTTTCCTTTCTTCCTTCTCTGCTCCTGGTGTCCCCTCACCCAGTTCTTGTGGCCTTTGACCCATTCCCGTGATGCCTTGGTCTCAATTAATCTCCATAACCTCTATTTTCTAATTCCTGCTGTTTTTACCATTTTTCTGTGTTCTGATTTTCATTCTGAAAAGCCTTCATACACAAAAGATATGAGTTGGAGCAAAAGGCAACTGACAATATATCACCCCTGCCTCATTTTCCTAAGGGCACTGCTCAGAGATAAGACAAGCTTGCTTGTCAGGGTAAATCAGATCTGGCATGAAGAACACTTGAAGATGAATTCATCTGGAACAGTGTCTCAAAGTACTGCCCTCCATGGGAAGAGGATCCCAGAGATTGTGAATCCAGAGGGAAGCCTCCAATGTTTGATAGATCAGAACCTTCTGGGCAATTCTAAGATAACGAGCCCTCTGCCCTAAGGATAGGGCCAAGAAGAAGTCCTATGGACCTGCTAGTTTACTTGGTAATTGGTCTACACTTCTGAGTGGGGTCATTTATCTGTATGTTATAGACCTATGACAGGTAAGAACAGAATAGCAATCACTGAAAAAATATTGCAGCAATTTGATAAGGTCTGCCAAATCCAGTAATAAAAAAAGTGATGTTTTTATTTTGCATGTCATTTTTTCCCAATGATTCACTCTTACTGTATTTTATACAATGTGGATCTATAAAGTAATGGAAATTATTTTTTAAAGGGTCCTTCACCACAAATGAAGGGTCCTTCACTACACATTGTCACATGTATGGATGTGAGAGTTGGACTATAAAGAAAGCTGAGCACCAAAGAATTGATGCTTTTGAACTGTGGTGTTGGAGAAGACTTTGAGAGTCCCTTGGACAGCAAGGAGATCCAACCAGTCCATCCTAAAGGAAATCAGTCCTGAATATTCATTGGAAGGACTGATGCTGAAGCTGAAGCTCCAATACTTTGGCCACCTGATGTGAAGAACTCACTGGAAAAGACCCTTATCCTAGGAAAGACTGAAGGCAGGAGGAGAAGGGGATGAGGATAAGATGGTTGGGTGGCATCACCAACTTAATGGACATGAGTTTGAGCAAGCTCTGGGAGTTGGTGATGGACGGGGAGGCCTGGCATGCTGTATTCCATGGGGTTGCAAAGAGTCGGACACGACTGAGTGACTGAACTAAACCACCACCTGTTACCAAGCAGTTTTGTTGGCAGGAGAAAGGGGGTTATCAATGTAGAGGTCAAATAAAGTTACTGTCATCGCCCAGCTGAATAAGAAGTATGAAGAGCTGAGCAGAATTTCCTAAAGAATGTTTCCATCAATAGATGAATAAAGCAGATATATAATGGATTGTTACTCAGCCATAAAAAAGGATGAAATCTTGTCATTTGCAGCAAAATGGATAGACCTGGAGGGTATTATGCTACTTTAAATAAGTCAAATGGAGAAAAATTCTGTATGATTTCACTTATATATGGAGTCTAAAAAGCAAAACAAATGAACAAGCAAAATAAAACAGAAACAAAATAGATACAGAAAACAAACTGGTTGTTGCCAGAGGGAAGGGAGGTGGGAGGACAGACAAAGTAGGTGAAGGGAATTAAGAGGTACAAATTTACAGCCCTAAAATTAATGTCATGAGGATATAATGTACACACAGGGACTATAGTCGGTAATATTGTAACAACTTTGTATAGTGAGGAATGGTAACTAGTTTTATTGCTGCAGTCATTTTATAATGTATAAAAATATCAAATCACTACATTATACACCTGAAACTAATTTAGTATTATATGCAAATTATAACTCAATAATATTAGGAAGGGATAAAGAAAAAAAGTCTCAGTCTTCCCTTATAATAAGTTGCATTGAAGGGTTATGTCTTGTTATTTGCAAACTCTGCTTCTTTGGTGCTGATTTTCCACTTTCTATTCAGCTAAGAACAGTCCTCGTTGTCCCTTGGTACAATTAGAGAAAGCAACCTATCCCATGCAGTATGGCCAAGGATCACGAGCTTAAGAAAAGTGGTTATAAAATAAGACCATTTCACAGATATTTCTGGCATTTGTATACATTTTTCTCCATCTCGAACCTGTTCAAGAGAAAATGATACTCTGATCAACTCTCACACAACAAAAAATTTCATCCCAGAAATGTGTTCAGAACTAGGAGAATAAACTTAATTTTTTTTCTTGGACTGAGTGAGATTTAACAATTCTAACAGCTATTATATCAGGTTATATTAGATTTTTGTAGTAATCCAATGGGACTCTCTAGAGGGTGTGATTTGAGGAAGAGAACAGACAGACAAACTATTGCAAAATGTCTTCCCCTTCCCCCAACTACCCTAATACATGAAATTCGACCATTAAAATATTGCTTTTTGCCTTTGTTTGCTCAGGCTGCCATAATAAAATACATAGATGGGTGGCTTACACAACAGAAATTTATTTCTCACAGTTCTGGTGACTGGAAAGTCTAAGATCAAGATGCCAGAAAGATGAGTTTCTGAGTGAGGACCCTGGACAATTAGAATAAACACTGTGCGTGTGTCTGTCTTCATGGTTACATAGTGAGTTCCTAAAGTTTTCATACCAAGTGAGTTTTCATTCCTTATGGCATTTTGCATAGAGAAACTGCTCCCAACGAGTTCTTAGCAGCACCAGGAAAATGGGTTCAGGCTCTGACAGAGAGTCCACTATGCTCAGCTTAAAGTAGAAATAAACTGCTGCCTAGAAAGATTTTAGAAGCAAGAACATGCTTAAGATATCCCCCTTTGTGCATTGTTCCTAGGTTTCTTTCATTTACAAAATAAAGCAATCTGTCTTCAAGAGTAAAGCATATGTCTTAATGACTCCAAAAACAGTATTTGCAGATAGATTGAGGACCCATGATGAAGTGGAGGGTGTATTTATAGAATTCTCTCCCCAAGTAGGTGTGATTAGAAATGAGGAAATGGGGGCTGCGGTGGAGGATCACCCAGCAACAGGAAGAGCAGCACAACAAATCCTGCTCTCAGCTTTCCACAGGATTAGTTAAATAGGCTTTATTGTTTTGGCTAAGAGAGGTCAATTAATCACCCAAAGTGTTACCTGACAGTAATTAACAATCAGTAGCGACAAAGTATCAGTAAGCGTTCAGAACAACAAAGGATTTTGTTTTGTTGGATTGTTTGGTTTATTTGTGTTCTCTTTCCATAGCACATGGAAAAAGGAGCCACAGACATGTCATTTTTCCTTTTATGGCTTCATTAGCGATTTTCAGCATCAAGGAAGGGTGAGAAAAACAAAAGTGTGGAAGCTCACCAGAGCCGGCCCCCAAGTAAGCAGTACAGTCCCACTCCCTCTTGCGATATCATCTCTTAACACAGCACTCAGATGCCTCAGACAAACCTTGTTGAGAAAGGAGAACAAAGGTAGGTAGCTTGGGTGAGTCTTCTGCCTGAATCAGGACTAATAAATCCCAAACCTAATGAGGGCTAAAAGGAAGGATTGCTAAACTGAATTCTGATTCTAGGTTACAGAAAAATTAACACTAGTGTTAGAAATTTCCATAAATGTTTCCCCAGCCCTCAAATATACAAAAACAAACCAACAAAAAGAATAAATTCTTTTATTTAATCCAAGCTTGGGCATTAATATTTCTGTCACAAGCATGAAGAGATTTTGTAGTGTATAGATCTTCTCCAGACGGAACTCAACAGTTTTCCTGGAAGGCTGTTTTACATGGGCCTTTTCTACACCCCACATACCTCTCACCCACACTCTCTGCAAGACAAAGTTTGTATCTGGCTTCAGGCAGGGCCCTTGTTGCTAAGTCTTTGTGGAAACCCATGCACCTGGTGAAGAACGACCATGATGAGACCTCAGATGGTTTCCATGGAAGGTTCCTCTGGTGGCACCAACCAAGTGCTCCAGCCTGACTACACCAGGGCTGGGTTTTTATGTATCTGGTTCTACTCCATAGGTCAGTAAGGTCTGTCTCTAGTCTCAAAATTCTGTCTACTGTGTCAGTAAACTGTTTGCCTTGGACGCCTTTTTTGAGGAGGCTCACATTGAGGTAGGAGATAGATGGGCCCCAGGCTGAGCAGCTGCAACCAGTCCCCTGCTGATGCTCCGAGGCAAGATGCTAGCAGGAGCATCAGGCCGTGACTAGGTGGAAGACAAAGCAACTAACTAGATTTTCCTCATTCTAGTGGTCAAGGGGATGTCCCAGCCCAACACAGGTGCAGAAAGGGTCCTCACTCAGGGAAGGGAGCAAAGGCGGGAGGAGCCGCCAGCCTATGCCATGCTCTACCAACCCCTAGACACCTCCACACTAGAATGTATTTTGGCTGAGACATGTGCACACATCCACCAGGAAGAACCCTGAGTCAGGCCAAATATGGGCACAAACAAGATGACCGGCCCTCAGTTTTCCAGGAAGAAGTCAGCTCTGGTCTTCTCTGCTCATTAGAAGCGCCACCAATGTCTAGTCGTGCCATTCAGCTTTGTACTTCTCCTTAACAACAACCAACAGAGTTTTTGATCAGAAATTCTTAAAGACCTTAAAAATAAGATTGAGAAGAACTGAGCACTCATAGAGTAAATAAAATCATAAGCATAAAATCAAACATATTTTAAAAACCCATAAATAAAATCAATATGCTATTACACAACTCCTGGGATAAACATAACCATGAATTCATGTAGCACCAGCTACAAATAATGTGTAAATGAAACTACAGTGTGTTTCTACGGTTACCTTCTTACCCCACATCACTACAAAGTGGGTGAATCCCTTACCCAGCAGTTGCTAACAAAAATATCTTAATCTTTCCTAGAATTACTGCTTTTTAAATGATTCCATGTTATCAACTGACCAAACCAATAGTTCAAGAAACTAAAATATGCTTTCTGCCCCTCCACCTGGACCACTAGCCCTCTGGAGAAAGTTGTACAACTCCACAGACTGGTTTCACATAAACTCTTTTTCTTCAACACCATCTAGGTCTTAAAAGGTACCTACTTCATATCCATTTGAGTAGATATTATAAAGCTGCAATAACAACAATGGAAAAAAAAAAACAGATTTTGGTGAGAATGGTTAGAAAGAGGAACCCTTGTGCATTGCCAGTAGGAATATAAAATGATGCAGCTACTGTAAAAAAGCTATGGTACTTCTTCAAAAAATGAAGCATAGAATTATCACATGTTTCAACAGTTTCACTTCTGGTTATTCACTCAAAAGAATAGGAAGCAACTTGAACGTTAATGTTGATAGCAGCATTATTCATGATAGTCAAAAGTTACAAGCAAGCCAAGTGTCCATCAATGTATGAATGGATACATAGAATGTATTATATACATACAAAGGAGTGTTATTCAGCCTTAAAAAGGAAATTCTGATACATGCTACAATACAGATGAACCTTGAGGACATTATGCTAAGCGAAATAAACCAGACATGAAGGGATAAATACTGTATGATTCCATTTATATGCGGTTCCAAGAGTAGTCCAATTCATTAAACAGAAAGGAGATTGGTTGTTATCAGGGGCTGAGGGAAGAGGGGATGTGCATTGTGCTCAGTTGTAACTGACTCTTTGTGACCCCATGGACCACAGTCCCCCAGACTCCTCTGTCCATGGGAATTTTCCAAGCAAGAACACTGCAGTGGGTTGCCATTTCCTCCTCTAGGGGATCTTCCCAACCCAGGGATAAAACTCACGCCTCCTGTACTGGCAGATGGATTCTTTACCACTTGAGCCTCCTGGGAAGCCTGAAGAGGTAATACAGAGTTACTATTTAACCAGTACAGAGCTTCAGTTGGGGAAAATGAAATAGTTCTGGAGATGGATAGCACTGATGGAACCAACAACGTGAATATATTTAATGCCACTTAACTGTATACTTAAAAATTATTAAGATGGCAAACTTTATATGTGTATGTGTGTGTGTTCCAACTCTTTGTGATCCCATGGACTGTAGCCCACAAGGCTCCTCTGTCCATTGAATTTTTCAGGCAAGAATACTGGAGTGGCTTGCCATTTCTTCCTCCAAGGGATCTTCCTTACCCAGGAATCGAACCCAGGTCTCTTGTGTCCCCTGTATTGACAGGCAGATTCTTTACCACTTGAGTCACCTGGGAAGCCCTACATCTATTTTTCACAATAAAAAAATATTTTAGAAAGTCCTTTATATTTACCTACTCAAATTTTTTTAAAAAAAGGCAAGAGAGAAATTAGAAGTTCAACCTTAAGGATGTTATAATAAAAATTTATAAGCAAAGGAGTGCCATGAAAAGCTTTGTGCTTTAGATAGGAATGGATTTCACAGGGAGAGGAATTTGGAGAACAGTGAGGAAACTGCATAAATCGGGAACGAAGGCCTACACGAGGGCCAAAGCAATGAAAATGGAGTCAGGTAGTTTTTTTTTTTTTTAAGTCCAGAGATATTAGGGAACAGAATCTAAAGAATTACAGGTATTTTTCTCTTTGTCTTCTCACTGTGAACCCAGAGCACAGCAAAGGCAGGTGCTCAGTAAACACTTACTGGGAGGGTGGATGGACAGAAAGACAGGGGCTGTCAGTGTACAAGAGGAGCTGAATGGTGACACAAACAAGTGGCCATAGGACCATAGGATGAAGCTGAGTTCAAATGACCCCTCCCGGCATCTCTGCAGTGACGCCAAGTGTGGTCCTGGGAGGGAGCTGCAGGAATGGAGGATAGATGTCAGTGGTTAGAGTCATGAAGGTAGGGAATGAGTAAGGAAGGCAGCAGCTGTGAAGCCTGGCTTCACACTGGACACGCAAGCCCTATCCCTTGAAAGGCTGACAGGCCTGGACACTGTTATTTTTTTGTTACTTTGTTATTTTTAACTGTAAAAAATACATAACATAAAACTTTTCACTTTAGCCATTTTAAACATACAGTTCAGTGGCGTTAAGCGCATTTACATTGTTGTGCAACCATCATGACCATCCATCTCCAGAATGTCTTCCTTTTCCCCAGCTGAACTCGGGACTCATTCCACACTAACTCCACATTTCCCCCTACCCCCAGCCCCTGGCAACTTCCATTCTACTCTGTTTCCATGACTTTGATTCCTTTAGGTACCTTATTCTAGGTACCTCAACAACTGGGACTGTTTTAAAGTTTCCTTGATGATTCTAACACTCCGCCGCTGTTGAGAACTATGGCGTTAGGATGCTGCCTAGGCTTCCCTGGTGGCTCCAATGGTAAAGAATCTGCCTGCAATGCGGGAGACCCGGGCTTGATCCCTGGGTCAGGAAGATCCCCTGAAGAAGGAAATGGCAACCCAATCCAGTATTCTTGCCTGGAAAATTCCATGGACAGAGGAGCCTGGTGGGCTATACAGTTCATGGGGTCACAAAGAGTAGGACATAACTGAAGCGACAGAGCATGTGTGCATGGTACTGCCTGTTTCAACCATGTAAACAATGACGATCCCCAGGGCCCTGCTATTCCTTAGGGAGAGGAAGAAGATATGAAGCAGGTAGTGTTCAGTACATGTGCTGTCTGGTGTGGGAAGAGGGGGAATTAGATAATGAGTGAAGGGCAGCAACTGGAGTAGACAATGGCAACTCATTCCAGTATTCTTACCTAGAAAACTCCATGGACTGAGGAGCCTGGGGGCTGCGGTCCAGGGGGTCACAAAGAGTCTGACATGGCTAAGCACACATGCACACACACACACTTACAAGCACAAAGAACAGCAAGAATCTCGCAGGAGCCACATTTTTATACAAGCCTCAGGAGTATTGGGCTGGAAGCTGGACATGCAGTAGAGATTTATATCCAGGGATAACTGCAAAGTCCAGCCTTGTCTGTTATATCAGTGGTTCATTCATCAATAAATATTTATTGACTACCTACCATGTGCTAAACAACACTCTAGGCATAAATTTCCCATTCATGGGGTTTATATTCTGTCAGGGAGTCAGACAACAACCATGCAAATAAATAGATAATAAAGAATTTTAGGTGGTAAAATCAAAGAGTAATGAAGTAGAGAGTGAATTGGGGTTGTCAAGAAGGCTTCTCTGAGGAGATGACCCATAAGGTGAAGCTTGAACAGTGAAACATGCTGTCAAGTGCAGAGGTCCTGAGGCAGAAACAAGCGGGGTGTGCTCACAGGATGAAAAAGAAACCCGGGCAGCTGGCACCTGGGGAGTCAGAGACTGAGTCATGAACTGAGGTAGTCAAGAACTGGATTGAAGTTTTAGAGGCCAACATGAGGAATTCGGGATCTGTTGTCCATGAAGTAAGATGCTATTGAAAGGTGACAAATATTAAACAAGCTGTTCTAAGGAGAAGGAATAGGAGGCAAGGGTGGAGGCAGAGAGACTGGGGTGGTAATAGTAAAAGTTAGCAGAAGCCCAGAGATGACGTGGTGATTTACATTAGGCTTGGGGCGGGGGGTGGGGTGGGCAATGGTGAGAAGTGGCGGAAGCAAGATTTCCCTCAGAGGTAAAGCCAATATAGGATTTTTGGGAAAGAGGAATCCCTTCAAGATTTTGGCCAGACATCTTGATGGATGATGGTACCATTTACAGAAAGAAGAGGAGGTGTGGGGAGGATCAAGAATTCTATTGGGGGCGAGCTATGTTTAAGACTGTTAGACATCCAAGTGGAAATGTTGAGGAAGTTGTGGGATACACAAGTACAAAGCTCAGGGTGGACGTCAGGTCTAAAGGTACAGACCTGTGAATGTGCTTGAGAATCATCTGGAGATCTGTTTAAAATGGTGATTCCCAGGCCTTGCCCCTGGTGACAATAGGTCTGGGTGGGTGGGATTTGCACTTCTAATTGGCTCCCCAGATAACTCGATAAAATCCTACCCTCTACATTCTACTTCCTCTGGCTGACCCTAATCCACTAAGTTGTTCTTTAGTTACTTAATATATATTTTTCACCTTATTCAGATAGTTTTAATTTTTTACATGAAAATGTAATATTACATTATGTGTTAATTTAATCCTGTTATCAATAACATAATGAAATATATACTTATTATATGATAATATTTCTGTCTTAGTTTGTCTAGGCTGCTATAACAAAATACCATACTGGGTGGCTTAAACAACGAACATTTCTTCCTCACGGTTCTGGAGGCTGGGAAGTCCAGGATGAAGGCACTGGTGGACTTGGTGTCTGGTAAGGACCTGAATGCTAGTTCACAAAGCTGCATTCTCATTGTGGTCTCACATGGCAGAACATGCAAGGCAGCTGTCTAGGATCTCTTTTGTAAGCAACAATCCCAGTGATGAGGGGGCTCCATCCTCATAACCGAATCATCTCCCCAAGCCCCCCACCTCCAAGTACCATCACAGTGGAGGTTAGATTTCCACACATGAATCTGAAGGAGACACAAACATTTAGCCTATGTCAGTAGTCATATACTAATACAATATATTGGTTATATAATATTGTTTTAATTAATGATGTGTTATATATAAAAATATATTTCCCATATTTTTCCATCTTATTCACAAAAATATTAAAGATATGAAATGCCTTTTAAGCAAGTAAGTTTACCTTCAGAATTTCTTCAACTGTCCAACTTCTAACTTGAAAGAAAGAGAGGGTGGATTGGAAGGAGAGGGAGAGAAGGAGGAGGGAGAAGGGAGAAGAGGGATCTTGGTTGCATTGAAATGAATTATTTTTACAAACTCATATATTTCCCTAATAAGCAAACCTTTTTCTACTTCTAAGAGCTCACACACCTTGTGAGAAACTGTTCCAAAATTAGGCAGGGGATCAGCAGTCTTGGTCTTCTGTGTCAGAATTCTTTTTTGAAATCAAGTCAGAACTATCCTCCAACCCTTGACACCGCTGCCATCCTCTATGACTTTTCAACCACGGCTGACCAGTTCTCTCACCCCACCTCACACACACAAATTAATTTCCCCTCGGTCCTCTGTAGTCATCACCTGGGCCTGAACACCTCAATCCCCGAGTTTATCTGAGAGCCGCACACTGGCCGCATTCTTCCAGGGCCTGGCTGTCTGAAGCACATTCCTCTTGAAGGAAACTCAGAAGCACACAGAACACACCTCTGTTTGCTCTGGGACAGGGCTTCCTACTCAACAGCGGGCTCATTCTTTTATTCTTTTTGCTCCCACTGCCAAAAAGATTTCTTTCTGTCATTCTTTCTGAGTTCTTTTTGTTAGGGGGCGAGGTGGCTATATTTGATTTCACTGAGCTCTGATTTGCTTTGGGTTGTTTTTGCAACTCCCAGCTCCATCCCCAGCTTCAGCCCTCCTGACACCATGCTTCCCGAGTCACACATCTTCATATGCATCTCTGTCTTGGCACCCCTCTTTCCACATGGCACACACATTTTTAATGTATCCTCTACCTTCCAGGCACCTACACATGCTAATTATCACCAAAGCAGATGTTTTAAAATATCCCTATTCCAGGGCGAACATTCATAAACCATTATAGGATAGTTGATGGGTCCAGGTTTCCACATATGCCAGCCTGGTCAGGGAGCCTCTGTGAGGCTGTTAGCATCATTCCACAGCCTTTGTCACTATTTAGGTTACTGCTCAGGTGAGGTCAGGGGAGATATGACTCAGGTCCAGGACTACTGACCTCAATATCTCCCCAAGGCTGGTTTAATGGTTAAGATAAAAGGAATTCTGGAAACAACAGTTCCGGGAGATTTTGCAGTAGAATAAATGATGGTGGTGAGCAGAGACATGCACTTGTCATTAAAAGTGGCATGTTTATGGGGTGCTGACACAGTTTATGGGGTGCATGGCTTCGAGTACCAGCCAGACCCATGCTTTTCCTAATGTTTTCAGCCTTTCCCCAAAGGTTTGGACAACACAGCTGTGATGAAGCTGCCAGGGGAATTCCTCCAGTTGGGAGTTGTTTTTATATTTAACCACTGGTCCCTTTCCCAGCCAGCACTCCCAGCACGAGAGGGAATTCTCTTTAGATGTGACCCAGGGAGTAGGACCTTCACATCACATAACTCTAAAGAGGGGCCTCATTCACATTGTGTTCCACATGGGTGTCCCACTGGGCACTGGTGCCACTAACTAGAGTAAGGGTGGCACATCCTGGAGTTATCCTGCCCCTGGTTCCTGCCCCCTGCCCATCTCTTATTCTCCTTCCAATTATCCCATAAGCACAGATCAGTCAGCTACTGAGCTTATAAGCACTTTACCCCAGAGAGTGACACATTATAACACAGGTCCTGCAAGGTGGCTGCAACAATGGATTTGCATGGAAATAGTATTTTACAACCCACTGGGTACACCTGGTCCCTGCCACACATCTCAAAAAATTCCTGGCAGGGACCATAGAGCAGGCACAACTGCCCTATTTTATCAAGGGATGTCCAGAAATTCTGGTTGGAGCAGAATTAGTCCAAGGTTAACTCAAGGTTAATGTTCCATGGTCTTGGGCTTGACTATCTCCTTCTCTGCCCAGTGCTCTTTGCACCCTATCCCCTCCTGCCAAGTTTGGCCTAGCTGACTGCAAAATCCTAAGTGCCATTTCTAGATCTAACCTGCTGAATCCCTGCTTTCTGCAATTTCCTCAATGATGTTTCAGTCCTTTAATTTAGACCTTGGCTTTTTATTAACAAGGAAATTCATAACTTCACCAGCCCAGCTTCCTTAGTGCCTGTATTATTTAAGACCTCTTGGACTCTATGTAACATAAATGCAGTCTAGCCAGCTTTTCTATGAAAGTGGTGATTCAGGATATCTCCTCTTGTTCAAAGTATAGAATGCAACTGGATCTCAAATATAAGCTGGAAAAATTGGTCTCTGCTCTTTCTGTGAATATGTTTTATTCTTCTTCAAAATAGATTGCTTTTCTCAATCTCTCAGTCTTCATGCTGAAGCATAGCCACCAAGACCTTCAGAGATTTATCTACTGAAAATGCAGGTGCTTCAAGAAAGATCCATCTGTTTCCTGTGTGTCAATGCCAACTCTCCTTAGGATGTGAGTACATGGCCTAGCTTTGGTCAAGTGTCCACTGCACAGATCTGTTCCAGCTAGACTGGAAAAGTTATGCTGCACAAGTGTAACCCCATAGCAGGCCCCAGAAAACAGGGAGTAGGAAGTATGGGAGGTAAACAGGAGGACTTCACAAGGTCCCCCGATCAGAAATGCTCCTAACTAAGCTCCTTACTGGAGTGTTCCAGCTGGATCCATCTGCACCAGGCCTGCATCCCTGGGCAGAGCTTTATCCAGTTCCTACTCTGGGATCTGATCTGGGCCCTCTTGCTTGCCCACTTGACCCTTTACTCTCATTTCTCCCTGTGATGCGTAAACTGAACATTCTTCCTAGCCAAGCACTCAGACCACAGGCAGAAGGACACCATGTTCACCTCCATGTCCGCAGGCCCACCCTCACTCTGGCTTTCACGCTGAGTCACTTGGCCAGCCGTCAGCAAGTTCTGCGCAGCTTGGCCCAACAGGAAGGAGACTGTGGAAGCTACTCCAGCCCTCTAGACTGCGCTGCCCAGGCAACCAAAAGTCAATGTTTCTCATCCTGCCTTCAGTCCATCCTTCTCTCCTTGGCTTCTTCTTTCTCACTTTTCAGAAACTGTATGTTAATAAAATTTCAAAAATTTCAATTTTAGTCAACCCTTCCAAATGGATAATGAAAGTTAATCTGAAAGAGTAAATGTTTAGGACACCTGGGAAATATTTGAAAATAAGATATAATAAGAGGGGAATTTGTCCTACCAGATTCAAATAAATTTTAAAGGAACTATAACTAAAACAACATGGTATTGGTATGGATAGAATGGAACAGAGAATGTACAAACAAATCTATGAATATATGGATGTTTAGTGACTGTTAAGTACAGCATTCAAATTCAGCAAAGAGGGCTGACTCATTAAATAGTGTAAAAGCTATTACTAACCATTTGAAGAGAAACAATAGGTTTCATTCTTATCTATTTTATTCTTATAAAATAATGATTTATTATAATTTTCAACATATTTTAAAAACCACATAATTACTAGAAGTAAATATAGGAGTGCATGCTTATCATCTTAAGATGGAATATACCTTTCTTATCAGGACATAAAGGTAAAAAATCATAAAGGACAAGATTGACAGATTTTATTAAAAAAAATATAAAATGTCTATATGTTAGAGCACACTATAAATAGGATTGAGAAATAAATAAAACACTTAGACAATTATTTCCAGCTTCTATCATGAATATATTATATAATAAGAAGCTATGATTTAATAAGAAAAAAAGGAAAACTGATAGAAAATAGTAAAAGATATGAATAAAGAATAATGAAAAGAAAAAAATGTATACCTATATGAAAAGATTATTCATATCACTAGTAATCCAAGTAATAGCAAATTAAAACAATGAAAGTTTTATCTGCACACCTAGCAAAGAGCAAAGGAAGAGCTTAAACTTAAATGAAAGGCCTAATTCCCATGTTGGAGTATGGAAAAGCATCACTTTCATAGATTACTGGTAAAACTAGAAACAAATACACAATTTTAAAACAACTTTCTAACCTATATGAATATATATAAATTTGATAATAACTGTAAATATTTTAATTTCACTTTTAGGAATTTATCCTGCAGAAATACTCTCATTAGCATCTAAAGGTACATGGACCAAGCTGTTCTTAGAAACATTACTTGTAAGAGCAAAAAATTGAAGGCCATTTCAATACTCACCAGAAAGGGAACAGTAAATAAATTATGATCCAACTATGCTATGAAATGCCAGAAAAAGAGTTAAAAATGATTGAGACAGATGTGTATTCACTTCCCCAGAGAAGTATCCATGGTATATTATTAAATTAAAAGACAGTCATAAAACAGCATGTATAGTGCTATTCCATTTATGTAAAATAACAACATATTTGGATATTACTAGGAAAGAGCCTGAAATGATATACATCAAGCTGTTAACAGTGGTTATATTTAGAGAGTGAAATTATGTATTTATACATCTCTATTATTTGAATGTTACAAGATAAGCTTATATTCTGTCTCTATTCAGAAAAGTATTTTCTTTTAAATCCATTAGGCAAGTCCCCCTGTCTCTGGCTAAGGTCCACCAGGTCACCTGTTAGAGTCTTAAATTCATTGATACAGGTATGACATCATCTTTCAGCGGGTTACATCTGGGGCATCCTTCAAATCTGCCAGATTCTGCAAAGATGCAAAAATAGCCATTGCACTCAGTCAATCCTTGAAGTGGACTTGAAAGAATTGCACTGTAAAGAGGAAGACCAAATGACCAAGTTTTGAATGGAATAACAAGGCATCTTTTCTGCTTGAGTTCAGAAATTGCTAAAAAACAGTGTGTGTGTATATTCTAAGAAAACCTAAGAGGGTCTGTCTTCCTTTATCCTTAAAAGTCAAAGAGAGACTTCACAGGCTAAGAATCTTGTCTCAGGCACCTGAACTAGTATCTCAGGCCTGGGTCAAAAGGAAAATATTAACAGACTGATAGTTAGCGTCCTTTCAAAGGTTTTTCAAGTAATGGCAAATCATTAGAAGGAGAACATGTTAAAAGCATTCAGACAGAATCTCCCTCGAATCGGAGGTGGGGGTAGGAGAGTTGGGATGAAGACTAAAATCTCACCCTTTATTCCCCACCCCCACATTTGATTTTGTCATCAGCTGTTCCTTATTAGTGTGGATTCTCTTTTTTTCAGAGAGATTTATCTAATTTAATTGCAAAACATGCAAGATGGGCCATCCATCTTGCCCTCCCCCACCCCCCGCCCACATAAACAACACAGAAGAGTGGGCGGTTCCCTCCGGCTTCACCTCTAGGAGAGCTCTTCCACTTTCAAATTAAAGGAATTACAGTGCAAATATGGTAACCACAATTAAGATATTTTTAGAAACTTAAAGTCCTCTGGAAAACATGACACTAATACAGGTATTATGATGGAAGTTAGGAATTATGGTTATTAGAAGCTTTGCAGTTTATGTACCTCATAAATCTAATCGCTTCACACATTCTGTGATGCCGTTGCTGTATTTATTGCAGACATCTATGATGACAGACAGTACCTTTGAGAAGGGCCAGATAAACAAAATCTTTTACGTACTCCAGTTTCTTGGTGTCTAATGGATTCACATCATGGTGAGAAAAAGGCTTCATTAAAGGAACGGCGCCAGATGCTGAGAAGCCGATTTACCACGGAGATTTGATCTGAGTTATCTGCTCCTGTTTAACGGCAACGGTGATGCTCCACTCCTGGAATCCTGAACACAGAGCGGACAGGGAGGAGGGCCACCGGGTGTCAAAATGCAGGGAAAGAGATGGGGAAGCTGACAACTCTGTAGATATAAAACTTCCTCTGACAACTCAGAAACTATCTGGAAAAAATGGTATATATTAAAGGCTGACGGTGTACATTATGTGTCCAGGATCCTCAGGAAACCCCATTGTTATTCAGAAGGTATCTCAGGGAGGAATGAATTATACAAAGTGACCCCCAAATCCTCCTCCCCCTGATATAGCTATACCTGAGTGATCTTGAGGAGGATCAGAATGAGGCAGGGAGTTATAACCCCCAGATCACCAGAACAGAAATGAAGCAATTTGAGTAGAGTGCTGACCTTTGGATGTTCCTTGAAATCAGATGCAACCCTCACTGTTGAAATCCTAACCTCAAAGATTAAAATTGATTCTTGAGAGTATTACTGAGCACTAGTAGGTAGCAAATTAAGAACATTTTAAAGGCCATATGCTCCCTTTAATTTTTTTTTTCCAACAAGAGTGTTCATGCAAAAATATTACCACAGTGGCTAAAATCTAATGATTTTCACTGCATCCCACCCCCAAGCACCCTCCAGAAAAATCCACTAGATTATCTAGATTATCTGTAGACAAAGATCATAACTTCTTCTTAGATTCTTCATAGCCCCTAATAGCCACTCCCCATAGCAGACACTCAATAAATGTAAGTAATGGAGAAGGCTGGATGGGGAATGTACCAGACAAGGAGTTCTCTGCAGTCCCCTGTGACCACTTTGACAATCAGGCTCAGATGTTTCAGTGTGTGTTTAGGGGCAGGAGCCATGCACACATGTGTCAGTGGAAAGTAAAAGTAATCCAGGAAAAGAAGTATGGCATCTTGGGCCAGGAAGTGCCAATGAGAAATAACTAAGTAGACGAGGACAGACTCAACGGATATTGAGAAAGCAGGATTGACAGGACTTTGCTGTTGTCTGGGTGTGTCAAGCAGATAAGAGTGAGGAATTGAACATGGCACTCAGGGTCTGGCTTGTGCCATTCATTACATGGTGGAAACTGACTTGGTGAGGAAGGTGATAGATTTAGTTATAGACATACTGAGTTGGAAATGACTGTGGCCATCCAAATGGAAAAGACTTTAATGAGGTATGAAAAGCTATAACAGGATTAAGAGAACAAGGTTGAAAAAGGAGAATGGGAAACAGACTTTACATAGTGGAAGGTTTTGATGTGCTTTTCTTATAATTAAAGTGCCATTTTTTTGTACAGTGAACTTATTACAAAACATAAAAACAGAGTCACAGATGTAGAAAATAAACTTATGATTAACCAAGGGGGAAGGTGGAGGAGGGATAAGTTGGGAGATTGGGATTGACATATACATGTTACTATGTATAAAATAGATAACTAATAAACACCTACTGTATAGCACAGGGAACTCTGCTCAATACTCTGTAATGATCTATATGGGAAAAGAATCCTAAAAAGAGTGTGTGTGTGTATAACTACATATACACATATTAAATTATATATATATATATAAATGATTCATTTTTCTGTGCAGCAGAAACTAATACAACGTTGTAAATCAACTATAACCCAATAAAAATTAATTAAACATAAAAATAAAATGCCATTTTTAGCAAAGTGAACCACATAAGAAATTCCACAAAATGATGAACTCTTTGGGAACTGAGTGGCGTGATCTTCCCTTAATTCCTAACAAGTACATGAGCTTTCATGCTAGACACCTATACAAACCAGGATATCAGCCACTTAGATGGGATCCTGCCATCCAACAAAACCAAACAAACATTCACAAAGTAAACAAAATCTAAACTATCAACAGGAAAAATATTGTATTGTGAGACTACCACAATCAAGCATTCTTCTGAAGAATAAAATACCCACATATTTTATGTCAGATCCCTTAAAAATAAGTTCAATCGATATCCATAAAGAAAAATCTTTGACCTTATCTAAATATGTGGAATTCTGATGAAAAAAATAAGTGTGTGTAGAAGGCCAGAAGCATGAATTATGCATGCCATATCATCACACTTGGTCCTCAATACAGAGCTGCAGCATGCTTTGCATGGAAAAAGGAATTAGAATAGAACAGATATTGAGCAATTTTCTCCATAACTGGTTCTTACTCACCTTAAATGTAAAATTTTATTTAGCTTATTTCAAAGGGAGACATCCTTATTAAGAGAATACATTTACTGGCGCCTGTTGGAAAGGATTTAATGCAAACAAGCCTGAAATAATTGAAGGAAAAACACCTTCTGACTGTTCTCAGAAGAGCTTAGCAAAGAAGAGGATGGCAGGAAAGAATTACTTTATTATATTGATTTTCTTGGAGAAATCAAAGGAGGATAACTCAAATAGACCAATTCGTTTTCACCAAACTCAGTGGAAGCATGTAGAACAGCCGTGAATTTACATGTCAAAAACTGTTTGCGATCATTTAGTTGAACATGCAAATCAGGATTAGCACATTATTACTCTAATAAGATAGCTAATACAAAAGGATATCTGGGTTCGTTTGCACATACTCCTTGTTTTAAACGACTGCAAGTATAATGGGTGTAAGTTTTGTCTAACAAAATGTTTACAGTCCAATCAGATCATTAACCTGAAATATGAGGAGAGTGATGCATTCATCCTGGCAATAACAAAGACACTGGAGCACAATAAAAGTAATTGGAATCTCAAAGCTGAAATCTCCTTTTCACAATGAGCAAAACATTTAACTTTTATAAAGACTGTCACACATATTAGATAACACTGGTTGTCCATTTGGTGGCTTGTGGTCATTTATGCAAATTTCCCTGATGCATGAAATAGCATCATAAAAATAATGTTGCTATTGTTGTTTAGTTGGTAAGTCACGTCTGACTCTTTTGCAACCCCATGGACTGTAGCCCACCAGCCTCCTCTGTCCATGGAATTCTCCAGGCAAGAATACTGGAGTGAGTTGCCATCCCTTCTCCACAGATCCTCCAGACCCAGGGATTGAACCCACGTCTCCTGCATTGGCAGGCGGATTCTTTACCACTGAGCCACAGGGGAAGCCCCACTAAATAATATTGCTCCTTAATAAGGCAACTTTCCATTTTCATATGTATTCTTTTATGAATACACAAATTACTTAGCAGTTTATAGGATTCTAATTTTCCACTTTATTCTTATGCCTTCGGATAGGACCAGATTATAAGAATCCATTTCAGCATTTCCCAAAGAGTGTTCCACAGAAGGATGACAAATAAATGTTAATCAAAGAAATGGGAGTTCCTAGTCAAATAGGAATGGGAAATGCTGCACACTAAAATTAAATGGATTTCTCCATTTAATTTACACGTGTATACCTGTGGCAGATTCATGTTGATACATGGCAAAACCAATACAATATTGTAAAATTAAAAAAATAAAAAAGAAAATAAAAATTAAAGATTTTAAATGTAATAATAATTAAGTTTGTATAATTTTTCCATACATGGCAAAATTTTTTAAAAAATTTTCATAGTAAAAAAAATAAAATTAAATGGATTTCTCTATTGTAGAACTTCTCAGATCTTTCAATCTATTCATGCACATGGAAAATCTGCAAGTAAGTATATTAAAAAGGTTGTTGAGCTTCTCAAATACTTTTCACCTGTGAACACCTTTTGCAATAAGGATCTTCAGAATCTATCATCTAGGAGTCACTAATCTGTTTATTTCTGTTGTCTGGACCAGGCAGCTTGGTAATAAGTAAAGCTGACAGGCTGAAGTGACCAAGGTGGGGAGGGGTGAGATAGCTGTGGCATTCCACACAAAGTAGCTTCCAACTCAGGAGGAAGCTCAGCTTTGCTCAGTTTTGTCCACAGAGAAGTAGGATAGACATTCCAAAATTTTAAGAGCAGTAAGAAATTTCTATTTTTATGTGGCTTAAAAAAAAAAAAAAAAAGCACTCTCTGGGCCAAACATGTGTTACAAACATGGTCCTCTGAGCTTCCTGATTCAGATCTGTGCCCCAGGGCAGCACTCTGTAACTCATTCTATAAAACTTACTGTTTAGAAAAGTCACATGCAAACCAATCATCTATCAGGTGATGGTTTAAGGTCATTGTTACTGGAATGGCATTGTTAATGATAGAAATTTCTGGTCACTCCACTGCATGCAGAAGCTGCATGAGATCATTTCACTTCCCCGTGGCCCACAACATGCTGCCCAGATCTTTTCTGGTATAATCTAGAAACATTAAAGGCATGATCAATGTTCGTTAGGAAAAAAGAACAAAATTGACAGTAAATGCACTTGTTTGCTAGGGCTATTATAACACATACCTCATAGTTCTAGAGGTTAGAATCTAAGATCAAGGTGTTGACAGGGTTGGTTTTATTTTCTGCAGCCTCTCTTCTTGGGTTGCAGGTGACTGTCTTTTATCTGTGTCTTTCCTATGTGTGTGTGTGTGTGTGTCTGTACCTTAATCTCTTACACAGAATCAGTCATACTGGACTAGGGCCCACCCATAGAACCTCATTTTATCTTAAACACCTCTTCAAAGGCCCTATCTCCAAAAATAGTCACATTCTGAAGTACTAGAAGTTAGGATTTCAGCACATGAATTTAGAAGGTGGGGAGGACACAATTCAGCCCATAACAGGAAACAGTCTTACAAAGACAAAAACCTAACAGGTCTCTACTTTTATTGCATTTACTTTATAAAAAATCACCTAGGCTCATAAATAATAAAAATGTAAAGCCTGCCACAAGAAGGTGAAATCAGACTAAAATTGGTAGGAAACTGTTGGAGGATATTTTTGAAAAGGCAAGTGCTTTTAAAATAGCATGGCCTGCCAATACTGAGCACAGGGCTTCAAAGAGTTACCTACCACAAAGTCCAGGTCTAATAGGTAACACTTTTGAGACTTTTTGGATGATGTGAAAGCAATGGAGAGAGCTTGGTATGGCATGCATAGCATGCCCTGCAAATCACAGGGCTAAGCTGTGCCAGAGAAAATACTGATTTCATGCCAAATTTCCAGAAGGAATTAAGGGACTGGCTGGTAGGTAATACAGTCTTGGGAAGAGTAAATTAAATTATATCAAGTGGGGCTATGGCTTTTTTTTTTTTGTAAGAGGTTTGGTTTTCATTTTCTGTACAAGTCATCCTAACATATTAGGGAGAAAAGCAGAGAGAACAGAAACAGTCTATGCAGGCTTCAGTGAAGTTGACAGTTTGAGCATAAAAGCTTTTATGACTTGGGCAAAGCCCTATTGTTGGTTGGAGGGATGTGCTCCAAAACACAATTTTAGTGGTTTGATGACGTCAGCATTAACGGCAGGCTCAGAAAGCTTGTGCTTTGTCTGATATCTTAATGTTCTTATTAGAAAGTGCAATAATTCAGTGGCCATGCTTTCTATGCAATTGACCATAATTTGAGGGGAACAGGTTTGTTTGACGGAGGCCAGGAAAACAGAAAGATGGAGGTGGAGCGTTCAAAAGGTTCTCTTAGATGCAGAGAATTTATCGAATTCTAGACCTACCACCTTAGAGTGGAAATATAAATGTAAGCAAGCTCTTTCGGAGAAGGCAATGGCAACCACTCCAGTATTCTTGCCTGGAAAATCCCATGGATGGAGGAGCCTGGTAGGCTGCAGTCCATGGGGTCGCTAAGAGTCGGACATGACTGAGCGACTTCACTTTCACTTTTCACTTTCCTGCATTGAAGGAAATGGCAACCCACTCCAGTGTTCTTGCCTGGAGAATCCCAGGGACGGGGGAGCCTGGTGGGCTGCCATCTATGGGGTCGCACAGAGTCAGACACGACTGAAGCGACTTAGCAGCAGCAGCAGCAGCAAGCAAGCTCTTTAAATGCATAACATTCATACTAAGAATTGAAAGAAAACTTCAATCTACCTAACAGATCTGAGCCAAGTTCAACTGGGTGGAGTAGCCTTATGGCCATGTCTAACCCAGTTATATAACTTAATAAGCATCCATGCTTAGGTCCCAACCTGACTGGTCCTTGGTTGTTGAATAAAGTGCCCTCTGTGTATCTTAATTTCATTGAACATCTGGGATGAAAGAAGTTGTTCCTGTGATACTTTACATATAAAGTGACTTTCAGTGAAAGACCCCAAATACCTATATACCTATAAAGTTCTTATTTTAGCTGTGGGCTGTGAGTGTGAGAACACTCCATGTAAATAAGGTAGAGATGAATTCCTGGTCCACTTCAGCCTCAGATGTTGTTAATGTCATCAGTTTTGTGTTTATCCTACAATAGCTGAACTCATGGCTTGGCAGGTCAAAAACCTCTTTGTGCACTTTTCAACCCATACTGAAGTCCAATGTCTGGGAAAACACTCAGGAAAATGTCATTTCCATTTGCAAATTTCCTTATGGTCACATTGTTATTTTGGCAAAAGCAGGCCGAAATTAAATGTCTGTCAAATGCATACTACTGGCTCCACCAGCTAATGTATAACTCTGGCTTTGCCCTTTCATTTTTCATTAAGGCAACAAAAAATTGGTTTTAAACTTTTTTCTTAAGATCTATCTCCAGAAACCTATATGCAAACTCACAAGTGTCAGACTTAATTGCAGAGTAAAACCCAGTCAAAACTTACCAAAATTGAAGGTCTGTCCAGAGAAAACATTCCCCAGCACATGAAAAAATTTGTATTTGTGTGTGTTTTAGCCCATGCCTCCCTCTTTTAGCTATTACATAAGGTTTCCTTTATTTAATGAGCATTTACTGAGCACTTACTAAGTGCTGGATGTTGTTAAGCACTAGAGAAGATACAAAAATGAATCAGACAAGGTTCCTGCGTTCGGTGTGCTCACAATCTGGGCAAAAAAAACAGACACTGAAGGAAGAAATTACAATTCAGTGTAAAGGTGGCTTTAACAGAAGCAACTGAGTGCTGTCCTGATAACACAAAATACGGCATATTTAACTGCCTGGTTGGTGGAGAGAGAAGCTTTCTGGCTGACTGCAAGGCCTAAGTCAACAACTTGTTTCCATATTCTTGAAAGAGGGGTGGCAAACTACAGTCCATGGCCCAATCCAACCCACTGCCTGTTTTTGTTAATAAAGTTTTATTCTAACACAGCCATGCCCATTTATTTACAGGCTGTCTTTGACTATTTTAAGCTATAATGGCTGAGTTGGATGATTGCCCTTGAAAGTGTCTACATACCCAGAACTCATGTATGTGTTACTTTACTTGGGCCAAACTCATCACACGAGTCCTTAAAAGTGGGAAAATTTTTTCCAGCTCTGACCAGTGAGAGAGATGGCAGCATGAGGAGAAATCATGGCCCAGTGCTGATTTTGAGATCAGGAGACTGTATGCAAGAGACTGAATTCTGCCAACAACTCAAATGAGTGAGGAAACCAACCCTTGCCTAGAGCCTCCAGAAAGGAATGAAGCCCTGATTTGAGCTCATGGAGATCTATGTCAGCTTTCTGACCTACAGAACTTTAAGATAAATTTCTGTTGTTTTAATCTACCATGTTCATGGTAATTTGTTACAGCAGCAATAGAAAATGAATAGAGACACAGACCTTATGGCCTGGGAAGCCTAAAATATTAACTATTTTCCCATTTACAGAAGTCTGTCAACCTCTTTCTGACAAATGTTCCAAGGATGTTTCAAAAGCTGGTGACAGAAACTATTAAATTGTCCTCCATTCTTCTTAGTAATAGGACTCCAGGAACATACAACTTTTATCAGGGCTCATGGACACTTAAGTGGAGACTACATTTCCTAGCCTCCTTTGCAGCTAAGAATATCCATATTATAAAACCACTGTCAATGGATTGTGAATGGAAGTGATATATGTAACTCCCCCCCCCTTTTTTTTTTTTTTTCATTTTTATTGGAGTATAGCCGATTTACAATGTGTGAGTTTCAGGGGTACTACAAAGTGACTCAGTTATACATATATATATATATACATCTACTTTTTAAAATACTTTTTCCCCTTATAGGTCATTAGAGTATTGAGTAGAGTTCCTTGTGCTATAATGGGCTTAATGTCTTTGTCACTTTCTTAAAAGGAAGTTGTTTACCTTCCACTTTCTCTTGCCCCTTCCCATGTACTAGTATGCAAACCTGGTGACAATAAGCCTCACTTGACAACATGTAAGAGGACAACACCCTGAGGAATGATGAAACAACCATATGCAAGGAATCTGAATCTCCAAATGGCCTTATGGATCACAGCTACCTAACTACCCTGGCTCTCACTACTTACATCTGGACTGTTATACAGAGAAAAATAAACTTCTGTTTTATCTGAGTCACTTTCTGGGTTGTCTGAGTTATTGAAACTATTCTGAGTTTCAATAACTCAGGCTTTACTGTACACAAGGACAGTCCCCTACCTTAAGGTGGGATTAGAAAAGAAACAGATTTGTTCGTGAATAGGCTGCTCTATCCACAGCCACCAAAGGCACCTGGAGATTTCCCTGACCACCTGGAACCTCATGTGGAAATTTTAAAACATGGCTGCAAATTATGACATTCCTCCTGTCAGGAGCTTGGATATGTGTCTGGAAGGCATGTGTCTGCTTTGATTTATAAAGAATCCCAGAAATGTTGCTAGTGATCTCAGAGGCTAGGTCATAAAAGACCACGCAGCTTCCATGTTGTTTGCTAGACGATTTATCATGGAGCCCAAGCCTCCATGTTAGAAATCCAATTACCCTCAGACTGCCGTACTGGAGAGGCCACTAATAGATATTCAAGTCAACAGTCCAAGGTGATGATGGATCCTTCAACCCATCCCAACCAGGTGTCAAGACATGTGAGTGAAGAAACACCTTGGAAGTGGATCCCCAACCCCAGCTAATCCAGCCTCAGCCACTTAAGACACCTCTAGATGATTGAGACATTTCAAAAACTGTGAAACAAAGAAGAGCCCTTTGCCCTTTCTGAATTTCCAACCCACAGAATCCATGAGCATAATAAAACTGCAGCTGTATTAGGATACTAAGCTTTGAGGAGGCTGATTAGACCCCTTAAGAATGAAAGATAAAGGAGAAGGAGTTGGATAACAAGACATATCACTGAACTCCCAGCCATCCAGAATCTATTAACTGGGATTCATCCTGAAAAGGCAACTGAGATATCTCCAACATGACCTTCTTCTTAGGGTACTAAAACCTCAGATTCTTTCCTGATTCACACCCATATGTCTGGGCCTCTGAGCTACTCCTGGGCTTGAAGTACCATGACGTAACCCTGAGAGTCAGTAGTCCTCAGCTGAAACGACACTATAATAACACCATTATGCTGATTTCACTCTTAAGGGAAAAAAAGCAAGTGTTTAGAAGGTCCAAAATGACATTTCAGCCTTGGTCCTTTCTGCCAGGTCTCTATATCTCACAGAGAGCCTAAGATAAACCTTTGTGAAGAAGGATGTCCTACAGAATAAAATAATACAGGAAATGTCACTACAGTGCCAAGAGTCTTGATAGGATCAATCTAATTACTATGGGATAGTACCGCTGTAACAAGATTTGATTAGTCCTGGTGTCCTGTTATGTAACATGGATTTCTGTGACATCTCTTTTCTTGGAAGTGTGCTGGCGTGCAATAACTTGGGGCTTACAATGAATTAAAGCCTGTGAACTTGCTGACATACACTGGCAGCCAGGACGGGATCAGTCCACAGGAAAAGAAAGAAAAGCAAATCTCCCTCTCTGCTGTAAGCGATCTCTCTGCCACTGGGAGCTCCTGAGTCTTTGTTAACCCGTGTTTGCTAGGACGTCTGGCCCATCTTAGGGATAAGCCAACTAGTGAAAATCAAAACCTGTACCCTGTTTAACCTATTACCTAGTTTAGTCACTGAAATGTACTATACAACCATATTTTTTTAATTGTAAATTAATTTATTCTGAAAACAATATTGAACCTCAGTGCTTAGTAAGTCTTGTAATGGCCTTTGGCCAAAGGCAATAAAAACTAGACCAAAGTTGACTGATGGAATGAGAAAGAAAATTAGAAAACACTTTACCATTTACATAATTAGATTTCATTTAGACATGCTTATATCTGTAAAAACCATTGTCAAAGCATACTTAATTTTCTTGAAATTTTGACTGACAGAGTACACTTTTCCTTACCAAGTGGATGAAGTTTAAGGTTTTGTGTACCCACTGATTATCTCTCCTTAGCACTACCCCTCTATCCCCACCCCATCTACTTGTTTTCCAGGAGGCATCCTGTTTAATTTTTTAAAACTGCAAACCACATCCTTCACTATCAAGCTTTGGGATCCATATAAGTATTGATATGAGCTAAGTTAGTCTCTGAGAAATAAAGGCCTAGTGGGGATTTTTGAAGAGCCTTTCAGAGGTAATCCATCCAAGTAACAGTTCATTGTTTCCTTAATGCACTGTGATACTTTCCAGAACACAAAGCCCACTAAAGAGATAGCAGGGTGCATTGTGAAATACTGAGTTCTAAATTATAGCTTTACATTATGTGGGAGCCTTTCATTATGGTTGCACATGATATCATCTAGAACTCCCAAGAGTTTGAAGTGATACTATCTGGACCTCTATCACTAGTCTATTACTGAACTCTATCTTGAATATTTTTATTATGGGTTCATCTGACACTCCCTCCCAAAAGTTCCCAAATCCTTTACATCCTCTAACCCAGGCATCCTGGTTACTTTGCTGACAAAGGTCTATATAATCAAAGCTATGGTTTTTCCAGCAGTCATGTATGGATGTATGAGAGTTAGACCATAAAGGAAGCTGAACACCGAAGAATGATGGTTTCAAATAGTGGTGCCCGAGAAGACTCTTGCAAGTCCTATGAGCTGCAGGGAGATCAAACCAGTTAATCCTAAAGAAAATCAACCCTGAATATTCATTGGAAGGACTGTTGCTGAAGCTAAAACTCCAATGCTTTGGTCACCTGAGGCCAAGCATCAACTCATTGGAAAAGACCCTAATACTGGGAAAGACTGAAGGCAAAAGGAGAAGGGGGAAGCAGAGGATGAGATAGTCAGAGGGCATCACCAACTCAATGGACATGAATCTGAGTAAACTTCAGGAGATAGTGGAGGACAGAGGACCCTGGCATGCTGCAGTCTATGAGAACGCAGAGTCGGACACAACTGAATAACAACTGCAGTATAAGAGTTACAGGACTCCCTTTTGCTTTAAGGATACTTCTTACAGTCCTAGATTTTCTTCCAAATCATCCAGTTAAGTAAAAACAAGTCAAAACCCATTAACCAGCACCTTTTCCAGAGGAATAAAAATGTATCTTCCCAAAAAATCCTGTGTCAAATTACAACTACTCTGAAAAAATCACTTTCTCCTCCTTAAAAATTAAAAAGAATTTCCCTTCAAGTATATTTTATTATAAGTATGACCATTTAAAAGTGAAGGACAGAAGAGGCTAGTCTCATACCCGCTAGCTAATCTCGTGAACAGCTTCTGATGGGAGCCGCAGCTAGAGTAAACGTGATTCGTAAAAGACAGAGGGTTTGGGTTAGGTTAACAAACCCCAACTGGGTTTGTTGCTAACTACCTGACCTTAGGTGAGTCACTTCACCTCCGTAGATTTCAGTTTCCTTGCCTATAAAATTGGGCTTCCTTCATAGCTCAGTTGGTAAAGAATCTACCTGCAATGCAGGAGAACCCGGTTCGATTCCTAGGTTGGGAAAATCCCCTGGAGAAGGATAGGCTGCCCACTCCAGTATTCTTGGGCTTTCCTTGTTGCTCAGCTGGTAAAGACTTCATCTGCAATGCAGGAGACCTGGGTTCAATCCCTGGGTTGGAAAGATCCCCTGGAGAAGGGAAAGGCTACCCACTCTAGTATTCTGGCCTGGAGAATTCCATGGACTGTATAGTCCACGGGGTTGCAAAGAGTCAGACACAACTGAACGACTTTCACTTCACCTATAAAATTAAGGCTGAAGCAGAGGATCTTGCAAGTTGTTTCTTTTCAGTTCTACAGATGAGAAACACATTCATTATGCTTGGCTATTTATAATTCTTTAATTCTTGCTCTAATGTGCGTATCATCCACTTAAGTGAATCAGAAACCGTTACTTACTGAGCTCCTACTAAAAGGAAAATACAAGCTTGGCACTGTTAGTGATATCAAAGTCGCACACACACAACCTGCCCTCAGAGAATCAACAATCTAGTTGAGAAGATGGGACCAACACATGAGGTGCCACAACACAATGCACAACCTGCCATCAACGACAGGTTTGGAAGAGCCAGCTCCCAGCAGCCCAATTTCCAAACCCAAAGTCAGTGAAAACCAAGCTTCACAATTTATAAGACCACACACCCTTAGTGATTTGGTCTGCAGTCCTGGTCCCCCGCCCCAGCCCCAGGCCCTTGAGGCATATCCCTCCTGCCTTCATTCAAACACTAGGCACAATCCATAGGGTGACTTTTCTCTACTCAGTTTTCTTATGAATTGCATGAGAATCCCCCAAGTTGGAATCACTTAAACTAGAAGTTTATTTATTTCTGATGTAATAACAGTCCAGAGGCTGGTAGGATAGTTTCATTGTTCTCTGGTTTCCATTTCTGGATCCAAGGGAGCCGAGGTGGTTCCATGTGCTGCCTCAGTCAGCAGTGGCTATGGTTACAATCACTGGAGACTACAGTCTTGAAGTGTCCAGTATTTAGGTGAAGAAATCACAAGGAGTTTGAATTCACTTTAATATCTAAAATCAAGCCCACTTCCACACTTCCCAAATGAATTCTGTAATTCTGTAAATCCAGAGTGTTTTCATAGGGTGTGTCCCCAAGTTTCTCTGAGAATTTTTTATGCTGCTGCTGAAGAATATTTGGGGTAGAAAACCATCGAACTTTAAGATAATAAAATAGTGAGAAAAAAAAAAATCAAAGGTTGTGTAAATGATATGACTGTACTGAAATACAGCCAGGAAGTTTGAGAAGTTTGCTACTGTTTGGGCAGAAAGAAGGCTGATGTTCACATTCAGCCCCTCCTGATGTGTTGTGCAGTGGGACTGTTGTTCCAAGCTTGAAAAGACTTTAACAGGCTGTTTCCAATGTGCAAACTTGAAATCCCAACCTTTGCTGGATGGAGGGGGGAGGGTGACAGTCCGTAGAGAGACATAAATAGACACTTCAAAGTTAATAACATTTACAGTCTCTAGTCAGTCAGGAAGGGAAATGTGGAGAGAACAGAGGTAGTCATCTGCAACACTCCACAATCTGGGGAAATTGGGTCTAAATGAAATCATCCTGACAGTGGAGCGTATCTTTGGGGGCCACCTCAGAGAAAAGGACATTACATCTCACATCGCCAGCCTGAATATGTGTGATAACGAATTCATGAGCTTAAGAATGTGCCTATGACATTTCTTCTACTATGAGTTTAATACTTATATAAATGGGATTTTTTTTTTCAGTGTCACAGGAGGGGAAGTAAGACAGAGAAACAGGAACAAATAGAAAACCTCTGCTTATCTTGCATATTTATATTTTTCTTTGTGAAACAGCAGAAAGTGTCTTCTCCTATAACTGCTGAATTTCTTCAGTCTTTCTAAAGCAAAGAATTCCCCAAATATTTATATGGGAAAAAAAGCACAGTTATAACCAGAAGAATGTTATTCCAATCAGAGTTTCCTCCAAATATTAAGTGAGTCTTTCCAACACTAAGTTTCTTATTCCAGTCATTATAGTCAAGCACAATGAATACTGTTTTTTGTTAACCTCCCAATATCTAAAAAAAAAAATCTTAAACCAAAGAGGAAAAACACACACCTACTTCTGTATAATAGTTATCCTAATGCAGTCTACTTGTTCAGAGGTAAAAACAGACTGATCCACTAATTGTTAACACAAAACCTGTGATCATTTGGGTGCAGGCTTACGAAATCCAAACTAGATGATGAATATAAATTTATCTCACTTTGTGACATATTTATTTTCAAAAGTCCTGTGTTGAACATATTCTATTTTAAATGTTCTACCTGTGGTATATTACCTAGGGTAAACAGTCACCCCAAAAAACTTTATTCCACAAATACGCTTTGTTTTCTTTCATTAATTGTGTTTTTATTTATTTTTTCAGATCTCTATTATTGTAACCACTAAAAAGAAATAATTAAATCATATACTAGAGGCGCTAATTATTGCTATAATGGCAATCATAAAGTAAAAATGTTTCAAATCAGCATGTTGTATCTCTTAGTATGATACAATGTCATGTATCAAATATATTTCAATCTTTAAAATTTTTAAAAATATACAGGTTTTTTAAAAGTAAGCTAGATCACGTCCATAGAAGGCAAACATTGGCTTTCCAGCCTTCTCGCTCTGAAGCTTATATTGGAGACGCCATCCCAATGATAGATGTGGAATGGCCAACGTGCCAAAGCACCTGCCCCTTTCTGCTACCAGGCCTCCATCCATGTCTATCCTTTCGGCCTAAGATCCACTTCCCAAGAACTGCTTTGTCGCCCACCCTCTAGCACTACACCACCACAGGGCCTTCTGACTGAGGAAGACACACTAGACTTTTCCCTTTTATGTTTAAGCTTGTGATCAAATAAAGGTGGACCCTACTCCATCAGACCTTCTCTTCCAGGGTATCTTGAGAGTTAACGGAACTTCCCTTTCAAAGACAGTCATTGTAATAACCCCACTAGGAGATCTACTTGGCACTCAGACTCTCAGAAATTTAATAAATACTTTCATTCTGTGATTTTATTTCAACAAAGCTCCCTAAAGCAAGGCTTGTTCTCTCATTCTCAGTTGACGAAAGCTTTATGTCTCCACCATTTACAAAGCTCAGATTTGAAGATTCCATATGAGTAACTCAGGCTGTGATCTCTACTCTCATCTCTGAGAACACTTGCTGTTTACAGAGGGCGAACTGCTTTTGTGTGATTCAAAGCATTACTAATTAAAACCTGTTACCTTCCTAAGGGCAGATATATTCTCCTCCAGAGCAGCATTTGTCTGTCCCATTAGCATTAATGGGAGTAACACAAGTGCATCGAGAGGAGAATGGTCCCCTTGGGTCTTTGAACTTAAGTCTACTTCAAAACTGAAACCGATATATACAATGGTATCATTGATGCCATTAAAAATCATTATACTTTACTGCAACTTTTATAAAAGTAATTGTAAGCTTCATGAAATATACTTGGCTCCTGGGAGTTGTGCATTATTAGGCTGAGACTGGACATGATAAAGTGAATTACACTATAATACTTGAAAAATATTTTGGCCAGGGGAATTTATGAGATCCAGTTGAGCTTGTGCAGAGCTCTGTGTTCATAAGGACAATTAGCTGGGGTAGATTTTTAAAGCATATGCAATTCCATGCTAAAATTCAGGAAAGGACCTAGCAAAAAGATGCAACTTAATGTAACCCACTATCTTTACAATGATATGTCTTAATGGGCTGCTATAAAATACCATCACCTTGTGTCTCTGTAATATCCTCCATTTGCATAATCTTAAGTGTTTTACAGGCATTATATAGCTGATGTTCCAAATATTTTAGAGGGAGAAGGAGGAGGGCAATTTTATCTAAATTGTGAAACTGAGGCCTAGAGAAGCAACGTGATGATCAGGGTGAGGGATGGCTAAAAAGAAAAGATTTCTGGGTGCTTACTTGAAACACCAATCTAAAGAATTCAACTGGTGGGAAGTCAGGGCGGTGATGCCCTGAATTTCCCACCTAGAGGTCCTTCTCTGCAAAATGAGCTGTCCTAGGTGGCATCTGAGTATGACCTCATCAGCCATATGACCATGAGCAAGTTTAAAATTCTCTTCATATGCAAAATACAGATTACAAAGTACCTACTTCATGGGAGTTGCTGTGAAGATACATGTGTATGTGTGTGTGTGTGTGTGTGTGCGCGCGCGCGTGTGTGTGTGTGTGTGTGTATCTCACTTTGAATAGTGCCTGGCACATAGCAAGCACTCAATAAATGTTAGTTATTACTACTAACCTTGAAGCCCAACCAGGGCTGTGTCATCTATAAGGCAATAGTGCATGGTAAAAGTTGATTGGCAAAAAAAGAGAACTACCTCCCTTATTTCTAATCTCCACAAAAGACAGTTGCATATACTCTCCTGCATCATCAAAGGCCTATGGAAAGGAAATATACCATTCTGAGCATCTAGCATACATGCCACAATCTGCATAACTTCATCAGGTCTTTTCCTGAGACAGGAGGGAGGGTCTGTCCCTGCATCCTCAGAAGATAGGGTGGGTCAAAAAGCCAAGGTTGGTGCTGACATCCTAGTCTAGAGCCAGCCCTGACCTTGGGTCTGTACCCACTGCCTTACGTCTAATTAGCCACTGATTTCTTTACTAGTAAGCTGTGTCTGCAGTTTCTGAATCTGCCTTCTGTTGCCTGAACCAAAACCCCAGGAGGATGAAGTTTTCTCAGTAAAGGAACACGGCTCTGAATATGCCACAGGTGAGAATACCAGTGGTGCTGGAAACACCACCTTCCATCTACTCTCTCTGTGTGCTTGGCTGCCTGGCCAGTCATGAGACAGAAAAGAGGGTACTGGGGAGGCTGCTCCCACTCTGTTAAATTCCCTTTAATTCCAACAGGTTGGTTCCTTTCTTCCATTTTCCCTCAGCATCCTACAGCACTCCCTCTAAACACTTCTCTCATTTTACTGAAATTATCTTTGATTTTCTCTACTAGACCATCAGATCTCCTTGGACTACAAGGAGATCCAAGCAGTCGATCCTAAAGGAAATCAGTCCTGAATATTCATTGGAAGGACTAATGCTGAAGCTGAAACTCCAATACTTTGGCCACCTGATGCAAAGAACTGACTCACTGGAAAAAACCCTGACGCTGGGAAAGATTGAAAGTGGGAGAGGGGGATGTCAGAGGATGAGATGGTTGGACGGCATCACCGACTCAGTGTACATGAGTTTGAGTAAACTCCAGGAGTTGGTGATGGACAGGGAGGCCTGGTGTGCTATAGTCCATGGGGTCGCTAAGAGATGGTTATGACTGAGCGACTTAACTGAACTGAACTGAACTGGACCATAAACTTCTAAAGCAGAGAATCCATATTTTATTTATCTTTGTACTAGTATAGCATCAATATTAGCAGACACTCACTATTTAGTAAATACAAAACTTCTGGGCAAAGGAGTTTGCCAAATCATTTCTTGGAACCAGGAACATTAAAAGCATTCTCAAGGTTGAGGACTCTAAATCTGTTCTTCAGTGTTCTCTGAGGTGATGTGATTTGTTTCAAAGTTGCCTTTAAATTTCTTAGTTTTCAAGCAATTACATAAATGCTCAATTGGACATTTTTTCTTATTTTTAAATGTCAGCAATAAGTAAAACCTACGTTTGCTTTTAAAATGCAATGAAAGTAAAATCAGTCCAGATAAACTCTTCAGATTATTTTCATATCTTTGGGACTTAAGCAAACTAACAAAAGTCGTGGTCCCTAGAAAGCTTAAGAAGTGTTCAAAACCACTGGCTTAATAAGTTTTTCCTTTGATATCTATTTAGCATCTCAGTAAACCTTATCAACCCTCTTTCATTCCACTGGCAATTTTCTGACCTCCAAGTTGAAGACTTGAGCCCTGAGTTCTGCTCATGGGTGAGTGATCACGGCAAGCCCCTAGCAGAACCTATCCCCGAACTACAAATATATCATCTCCAGCATTGTAAATCAAAGCCTCAAAGAGCATCATTTAGCCTGCAGCCAAAATTGCTTGTTTATCAGATGGTGCCTGGTTTAGCGTGGAGCAGTCCTTGTAAATCTCTGGGACCTTTTACAGCATATACTTAAGCAAGCACATCGGCTCCTGGGAGGCTTTCTGAGAGCTTTAATGACTGTGGGCTGCTAAAAGATCCAGGCCTTGGTTTAGTTAAAGTGACTACGGGTACAGTTTGGCTCCATTTTGTAAACTCACAAAGATAAGGCGTCTGCTTTCTCCAAAGTGAGGGCAAGCATTTGTTTCTTAAAAGGAATCTTTATATCTAAAGTGTTAATGTTCTTGTGGCTTTGGGTATTTTGACCTTTTGTCTGCTAACTTTTGATTTACTGAAGGAGAGACCTCTTTCTGTAGGCTTTATTGCCATTTTGGAAAGACAATGAAATGTATGTGACTTCAAAATTACACCAGGGGAAAAATAAAGGACTTTGTATTAACACTGTACACATCACACGTGATGCTATTTTGCTCTTCCCCTCACCCTTGCCAAATCCAACACTACAACCTCTCTTTAGTTACAAGTAAGAGTAAATTTGTGCCCACACTTCAACAGGGCAATTAGTGTGTCTGCTGCAGACCCTGCTGGCTGCTCGCTCAACTCAGCACTTTGTTTCTCCGAAAGAGAACCATTTATAGATTCTAGCCATGCAGCTAAAGGCAGCAAAGGGAAATTGTCCACCAAATTCCCACTGGTTTAAAAACCTAGCTACTTGCTGGAGTCATGAATAGCTTATTGACTGACTATGCCACCAAGGACCCAGGCAGTCCACCAACTACTTTCCTGACACTGGGAAAGACCTGATAAAATTCACTAATTAAAGAAATCTTTACCACGGTTCTTTATTATATTCGGTCTCTTTGATACAAGTTAATTAAAGTACTCTTCAGAACCTTCCCCCAACATGGGGAAAGGTCCCTAGAGAATTAGAAGAGAAGCAAAGCACATTTAAGGGGTTTGTGTCTTGTTTTCAGACAACGATCAATTTTTTCCATGCTAATTTCACAGCTACCGTGGATTGAGTTTTGAAAATCAGTCTCTTTTTCCTTAAAAAAAAAAAGAAAAAAAAAAAGCCCTCTTTTCATAAGCCAAAGTGTAATGTTTTTGTCTTTGCTTCTATTAATATGAAAAGTAGCGTTTTTTTGTTCTTTGTTTCTGAGATTTTGGATTTGGGGTGGTGGTGGGGGCTGCGTAGGACTGCTGATAGTTTTACTGTTCTCCACACAAGCAGACTGCTGTGGATAAGCTCTTCCCTGCCTGGTATCATTTCAACGAAGGGCATTCAGGCTGGGGACTCCTGAGGATAGGGATACAATATTGTCATAAAAGCGAAAAATATGGGCACCTGTTGCATCTACTGAAATCACAACAAGTTGGTATAGCATTGGGAGATAAAAGCTTAACTGACTCATATGCTTCCTGAAAATAGACTTCACACACTTATTCCTCCAAAACCAGGTCTAAGAGACAGTTTGCAATATTTAAGGAAGTTAGGAGACAAATGATGCTGGTGAGTACCTGAATGGTTTTTTAAAAAAGGTGGGGAGGAGGGGTACCTTTTCTCTTCCCATGTGTGCCTGATGACCACATTTTTAGCTCCCTTCACTATGATGCTCAAATGGCAATGCATATGATAGAAGAGCTTTCTTGGAATAATGGTAAAATTATGCGATACTTATTTTATTTCTTAACTCACACTAAAATATTTATTGAGCACCTATTATGTATGGTGTAAGCTTTGGGACATGATTCTCCTGTTCTCAGTGGAGCATATAGTCTAGTAAGGGAGGGCATCCATTAATAAAATAATAACAAAACTGCAACATGGATAAGAGCTAGGAGGAGAGATACAGAACACTATGAAAGTCTGAAAGTCAAAGGACTTCTTCCTGGTTTGGAATATCAAGGATAACTCCCCTGAGGAAGAACCACTGGAATCAGAAGCATATGTCAGAGTGATATAGACAAGGAAGGAAAGAACATTCTTAGCAAGAAGATCAGCAAGTGCAAGGGTTCTGGGGCAGGAGCAAACATAGAACAGGCCAGGCTGACTGAAGAGGAGCCCTCAAAGACAAGTCTGGTGCAGGCTGAGGCTCAACCTTGCCCCGCTTCTTCCATGCTTATTTTGTATTTATCATAAGCACAGTGGGAATCCCTGGAGGATTCTAAGTAGGGGCTAACATAATCAAAGCTGCATTTTGAAAATAGTATAATAGCTTCAAGGTAGAAGAGAGACTGGGGACAGCCAGGACCCATCCTTATGGGGTGGGGGGGGATGACCTAAGAGAGAGTTGCAATAGTTCAGATGAGAGATGATCAGAGCAAGGACAAAGGTGATGATGGTGGAAATGATGGGGAAGTAAATATTTGAGAAATATTTGAACAGTGAAACCAATAGGACTTGCTCATTGGACATTCAAGATGTAGCACAGAGAGCTGTCAAGACTGACTTCTAAGCTTCTGATGTATTCAACTGAATGGATGATGGTGTCATTTAGTGTCCTAGGGGAAATTGTAATAGGAGCAAACTTGGGGACAGGGAGGAGTTTTGGACATTATAGATTTCAAGTGACTTTAAAACATCCAGAAATGTCAGGTAGGCACTCAGGTAAACAGGCCTGGGGCTCTCAGGGCCAGAGAGACTCTATATCAATATGGGGTTGGCCACTAAGCCACGTGTACTAGTTTCCTGGGGCTGCCACAACAAATTACCACAAACTTGGTGCTTAAAAAAAACAGAAGTTTGTTTTCTACAGTTTTTGAGGCTAGAAGTCCAACGTCAAGGTGTCCTCAGGGCCATGTTCCCTTTGAAGGCTCTTGGAAGAATCCTTCCTTGCTTCTTTCAGCCTCTGACAGCTACCAGCCATCCTTGGCATTCCTTGGCTTGTGGCCACAGAGCTCCGGTCTGTGCTTCTGTCTTCATATTGGCTTTTCCTCTTCTTTTTTTTTTTTTTTTTTTTTTTTTTATTTTATTTTTTTTTAAATTTTATTTTATTTTTAAACTTAACATAACTGTATTAGATTTGCCAAATATCAAAATGAATCCGCCACAGGTATACATGTGTTCCCCATCCTGAACCCTCCTCCCTCCTCCCTCCCCATTCCATCCCTCTGGGTCGTCCCAGTGCACCAGCCCCAAGCATCCAGTATCGTGCATCGAACCTGGACTGGCAACTCATTTCATACATGATATTTTACATGTTTCAATGCCATTCTCCCAAATCTTCCCACCCTCTCCCTCTCCCACAGAGTCCATAAGACTGTTCTATACATTAGTGTCTCTTTTGCTGTCTTGTACACAGGGTTATTGTTACCATCTTTCTAAATTCCATATATATGCGTTAGTATACTGTATTGGTGTTTTTCTTTCTGGCTTACTTCACTCTGGATAATAGGCTCCAGTTTCATCCACCTCATTAGAACTGATTCAAATGTATTCTTTTTAATGGCTGAATAATACTCCATTGTGTATATGTACCACAGCTTTCTTATCCATTCATCTGCTGATGGACATCTAGGTTGCTTCCATGTCCTGGCTATTATAAACAGTGCTGCGATGAACATTGGGGTACTCGTGTCTCTTTCCCTTCTGGTTTTCTCAGTGTGTATGCCCAGCAGTGGGATTGCTGGATCATAAGGCATGTCTATTTCCAGTTTTTTAAGGAATCTCCACACTGTTCTCCATAGTGGCTGTATTAGTTTGCATTCCCACCAACAGTGTAAGAGGGTTCCCTTTTCTCCACACCCTCTCCAGCATTTATTACTTGTAGACTTTTGGATCGCAGCCATTCTGACTGGTGTGAAATGGTACCTCATAGTGGTTTTGATTTGCATTTCTCTGATAATGAGTGATGTTGAGCATCTTTTCATGTGTTTGTTAGCCATCTGTATGTCTTCTTTGGAGAAATGTCTATTTAGTTCTTTGGCCCATTTTTTGATTGGGTCATTTATTTTTCTGGAGTTGAGCTGGAGGAGTTGCTTGTATATTCTCGAGATTAGTTGTTTGTCAGTTGCTTCATTTGCTATTATCTTCTCCCATTCTGAAGGCTGCTTTTCACCTTGCTAATAGTTTCCTTTGATGTGCAGAAGCTTTTAAGGTTAATTAGGTCCCATTTGTTTATTTTTGCTTTTATTTCCAATATTCTGGGAGGTGGGTCATAGAGGATCCTGCTGTGATGTATGTCAGAGAGTGTTTTGCCTATGTTCTCCTCTAGGAGTTTTATAGTTTCTGGTCTTACGTTTAGATCTTTAATCCATTTTGAGTTTATTTTTGTGTATGGTGTTAGAAAGTGTTCTAGTTTCATTCTTTTACAAGTGGTTGACCAGAGTTCCCAGCACCACTTGTTAAAGAGATTGTCTTTAATCCATTGTATATTCTTGCCTCCTTTGTCGAAGATAAGGTGTCCATATGTGCGTGGATTTATCTCTGGGCTTTCTATTTTGTTCCATTGATCTATATTTCTGTCTTTGTGCCAGTACCATACTGTCTTGATAACTGTGGCTTTGTAGTAGAGCCTGAAGTCAGGTAGGTTGATTCCTCCAGTTCCATTCTTCTTTCTCAAGATCGCTTTGGCTATTCGAGGTTTTTTGTTTCTCCATACAAATTGTGAAATTATTTGTTCTAGCTCTGTGAAGAATGCTGTTGGTAGCTTGATAGGGATTGCATTGAATCTATAGATTGCTTTGGGTAATATACTCATTTTCACTATATTGATTCTTCCAATCCATGAACATGGTATATTTCTCCATCTGTTAGTGTCCTCTTTGATTTCTTTCACCAGTGTTTTATAGTTTTCTATATATAGTTCTTTAGTTTCTTTAGGTAGATATATTCCTAAGTATTTTATTCTTTCTGTTGCAATGGTGAATGGAATTGTTTCCTTAATTTCTCTTTCTGTTTTCTCATTATTAGTGTATAGGAATGCAAGGGATTTCTGTGTGTTGATTTTATATCCTGCAACTTTACTATAGTCATTGATTAGTTCTAGTAATTTTCTGGTGGAGTCTTTAGGGTTTTCTATGTAGAGGATCATGTCATCTGTAAACAGTGAGAGCTTTACTTCTTCTTTTCCAATTTGTATTCCTTTTATTTCTTTTTCTGTTCTGATTGGCTTTTCCTCTTCTGTGTGTCTTCTCACCTGTATGAGTGTATCTCTTTGTCTTTTATAGAACACTTGTCACCTTATTTAGGGACCATCTATAGAATCCAGGATGGTCTTATCTCAAGGTCCTTAATGTAATTACATCCATGAAGACCCTTTTCAAAAAAGGCCACATCCATAAGTTCCAGGGGACGAGGATGTGAATATATCCTCACATGTTTGGGAGTCACCATTCACCTACTCTTTACCATCTGACCCACCATGGGAGCCCTAGACATTCACCCGCTCTGTCGTGCATATGTTGTACAGATAAGAACATCTGAGCAGACAATGGAGAGCAGAAAGAGAAAAGGGCCCAAGACCATGCCTAGAGGAAACGCAGTGTTTATTCAGTGTGCCATGTAGACTCTCATTACGCAGCAACCAAAATCCACTGATTAAACAGTTCCTTAGGAATCTGAGATTATTATCAGATAGAAACCCCAAGAGTTTCCCATTTATCCATCATTCTTATGTATTACCCACCTTGCTCATATACCCTGTCCTGCAATCTGTTTTTTCAAATTCTTTTTCCCAGTACATTTAGCATTTAATTAGCACTCTCATTAATTGTTCTGTAAATGTTCTTTATGTACTAGTATTAGTGTGATCCTTGAGGGCAAGCCTGTGTATTCTATTTTCTCACAGCATTAATATAGTACTGGACACAGGACAAGTAATCCAATAGATAACTGTTGACTGATGAGCGCTCTTTCAGTTTTCTATTATTTTTCCCCATTATTACGAGCTTTCTCTTAGAAATTTTCAGTATTTTTATTAAACTGCATACTTAGTGGCTCAAAACACCACAAATGTATTATCTTACAGTTAACAGAAGTCCAACATGAGTCTCACTAGGCTGAAGGCCCTTCCATCCCCTGCTGGAGGCCTCAGGGGATGATCCCTTTCCTTACCTTTTCTAGCTTCTAAAGACCTCCTGCATTTCTTGGCACATGGCCCCCTTCCTCTATCTTCCAAGCTAGTCATGGCAAGACAAGTCCTCAAACCATATCACTCTGATCTCTTCTGCATTCCACTTCCATTTTTGTGTTATCTTGCCATTACATTTAGATCTACCCAGATAATCCAAGATAAAGTCTCTATTTTAAGGCCAGCCAATTAGCAATCTTAATTCCACCTGCAACCTAAATTCCTTTTGCCATGTAAGTAACCTAGTCACAGGTTCTAGGGATTAGGACGTGGACATATTGGTGGGACTGTGGGGATGTCATTATTTTGTCTGCTCTAAATTCATTTGCACTTATTCATTAAATTACATGGCTAAGATATCTGTTCTCTGAGCAGAGGCTCTCAGAAAACAAACTCTCCTTCTCCATTTTCATGAGCAAGAAGACTTCTAAACAAAAGAATGAACCATTAATTGGTAATAACTAGTTATCAACCAGCAGAGGAAAGATGAGTGCAAAAAGTTGGCTCCTGGCCCCGGACAAAGGTGTCTACTGGGCTTTAGAGTCTTGTAAATCCTATGACATGCAAGCTTCCAAATTTATTCTATAAGTACCTGGTCAAATACCTAGTAAAAAGGGGGTTATATAATTTATCATTTGAATTTGGACACTATTAAGAGTAGAAGGGATATGGTAGGTGTAAACTGGGACTGTGGTTGCCCTGAAAGAGGTAAAGAGTGCAGCCAAATGAAGGAAGTCCTTTTCACTTGGTGATTTTGGACCAGAAAGGGTAAAGGTGATCCCACTGCCACATGAAACACTTACTCTTTCTCTGTGGTCACTAGTTTGGGACCAACTCAAATCCCAGGTGGCTCAGTGGTAAAGACTCCACCCACCTGCCAATGCAGGAGACACAGGAGACGTGGGTTTGATCCCTGGACTGAGAAGATGCCCTGGAGGAGGAAATGGCAACCCACTCCAGTATTCTTGCCTGTAAAATCTCATGGACATAGGAGCCTCGCAGGCTGCAGTCCATAGGGTTGCCAAGGGTCAGACATAACTTAGCATGCACTAAATACCTATGGTGTGCCAGAGTCTCAGACAGCTCTGTTCTGAGAATTATCACCTTTGTTCTCCTTGCCTTGCCCACCAAAAACTTCAATGCACTCCAAAATGCTGCTTTGCCATTCATTTACACAGTGCATTTTCTTATCAGAGCACTTCCACACATTCCTTTGGGTCTTCACAATAGCTCTGTGAGACAGGTGAGGAAGATGCAGCCTTGATTTGTTCCTTTTGCCATAGAGGAGGAGAAGGCCATGGCACCCCACTCCAGGACTCTTGCCTGGAAAATCCCATGGATAGAGGAGCCTGGTAGGCTGCAGTCCATGGGGTTGCGAAGAGTCAGACATGACTGAGCGACTTCACTGTCACTTTTCACTTTCATGCATTGGAGAAGGAAATGGCAACCCACTCCAGTGTTCTTGCCTGGAGAATCCCAGGGACGGGGGAGCCTGGTGGGCTGCCGTCTATGGGGTCATGCAGAGTCAGACACGACTGAAGCGACTTAGCAGCAGCAGCAGCAGCCATAGAGGAAGCTAGATGCTAAAGTGTTGAACAGCTATCCCAAGGTCATGGAATTGCTTAAACCAGGAACACAAACTACCCCAAACCTGGGCCCATTCCAGGGCTTTTTTCCCTCACCTCCAGACTCTGGGTGGTTGTCACTAACCCATATTTGTAACAGTATTAGACAGAAGCCTGGGATAATCAGAAGCTTGCTACTGACTTTTCAAGGGCCAACAGGAGAGTTTCACTTAAGGTTTAAAGGAAAATACTACAAACACTGCAATTTAAATTTAACTTCAATTTAACTTCCAAATGAGCTAAAGAATATTCAAATCATGTGTTACGTGCCATCTAGCCATTCTGAAAACAGAGCTGTTTTGAACTTGACTCTGTAGCAGGTGGCTATAGCAGTAGCTTTTAAAAAGCATAATGACATTTTTGATATGTAAAATGTAATTTGCCTTCCTTTCATTAACAAACACCTTTCCAGAGAGCAAAGCTCATAGTTCAGGCAAATGTGAAAGGATTGCCTACCTGTTAGTGGATTATATAAATCTACACTGTCTCCTCCACCAGGAGGTGATAAGAATTAATGGTTATAAAGTAATCATGAACTTTTTACTGCAAAATTCAGACTTAAATTGAAGAAAGGGAAAACCACTAGGCCATTAAGGTATGGCCTACATCAAATCCCTTACAATTATATAGTGGAAGTGACAAATAGATTCAAGGGATTAGATCTGATAGACAGAGTGCCTGAAGAACTATGGATGGAGGTTTGTAACACTGTATAGGAGGCAGTGATCAAAACCATCCCCAAGAAAAAGAAATGCAAAAAGGCAAAATGGTTGTCAGAGGAGGCCTCACAAATAACTGAGAAAAGAAGAGAAGCGAAAGGCAAAAGAAAACAGGAAAGATATACCCATCTGAATGCAGAGTCCCAAAGAAGAGCGAGGATTAAAAAAAGCCTTCCTAAGTGAACAATGCAAAGAAATAGAGGAAAACAATAGAATGGGAAAGACTAGAGATCTCTTCAGGAAAATTAGAGATACCAAGGGAATGTTTCAAGCAAAGATGGGCACAATAAAGGACAGAAACAGTATGGACCTAACAGAAGCAGAAGTTATTAAGAAGAGGTGGCAAGAATACACAGAAGAACTATACAAAAAAGATCATCATGACCCAGATAACCATGATGGTGTGATCACTCACGTAGAGTCAGACATCTTGGAGTGTGAAGTCAAGTGGGCCTTAGGAAGCATCACTACAAACAAGGCTAGTGGAGGTGATGGAATTCCAGCTGGGCTATCTCAAATCCTCAAAGATGATGCTGTTAAAGTGCTGCACTCAATATGCCAGCAAATTTAGAAAACTCAGCAGTGGTCACAAGACTGGAAAAGGTCAGTTTTCATTCCAATTTCAAAGAAAGGCAATGCCAAAGAGTGCTCAAACTACAGCACAATTGCACTCCTCTCACACGCTAGTAAAGTAATGCTCAAAATTCTCCAGGCTAGGCTTCAACAGTATGTGAACTGAGAACTTCAAGAGGTACAAGCTGGATTTAGGAAAGGCAGAGGAACCAGAAATCAACATCCACTGGATCATAGAAAAAGCAAGAGAATTTCAGAAAAACATCTACTTCTGTTTCATTGACTATGCTAAAGCCTTTGACTATGTGGATCACAACAAACTGTGGAAAATTCTTAAAGAGATGGGAATACCAGACCACCTGACCTGTCTCCTGAGCAACCTGTATGCAGGTCAAGAAGCAACAGTTAGAACCGGACATGGAACAACAGACTGAACTGTTGGGAAAGGAATAAGTCAAAGGCTGCATATTGTCACCCTGCTTATTTAATTTATATGCAGAGTACCTCACATGAAATGCTGGGCTGGAAGAAGCACAAACTGGAATCAAGATTGCCAGGAGAAATATCAATAACCTCAGATATGAAGATGACACCACCCTTATGGCAGAAAGTGAAGAGGAACTAAAGAGCCTCTTGAAGGTGAAAGAGGAGCGTGAAGAAGCTGGCTTAAAAGTCAACATTCAAAAAAAGAAGATCATGGCATCCAGTCCCATCACTTCATGGCAAATAGTTGGGGAAACAGTGGAAACAGTGAGAGACTTTATTTTCTTAGGCTCCAAAATCACTGCGTATCATGACTGCTGGCATGGAATTAAAAGATACTTGCTCCCTGGAAGAAAAGCTATGACAAACCTTGACAGTGTGTTAAAAAGCAGACACATTACTTTGTCGACAAAGGTCCATATAGTCGAAGCTATGGTTTTTCCAGTAGTCATGTATGGATGTGAGAGTTGGACCATAAAGAAGGCTGAGCACCAAAGAATTGATGCTTTTGAACTGTGGTGTTAGAAAACACTCTTGAGAGTCCCTTGGACTGCAAGGAGATCCAACCAGTCAATCCTTAAGGAAATCAACCCTGAATTGGGTTCATTGGAAGGACTGATGCTGAAGCTAAAGCTCCAATACTTTGGCTGTCTGATGCAAACAACTGACTCATTGGGAAAAAAACACCCTGATGCTGGGAAAGACAGAATGCAGGAAGAGAAGGGAATGACAGAGGATGAGATGGTTGGATGGCATCACCGACTCAATGGACATGAGTTTGAGCAAGCTCCAGGAGATGGTGAAGGACAGGGAAGCCTGGCGTGCTGCAGTCCATAGCGTCGCAAAGAATCGGACACGACTGAGCGACTGAACAACAACAACAAAGTGATACAAGATTTGAAGCACATTGCAAATCATCTAGGTTAAAAAGCAGGAGAAAAGACACAGGAAGACTTTTTGTTCTGACCTTGGAGCAATCGAGCATACGTTTTATAAAGCAGGGAGCATTTCCCCCCAATAGTCAATTATTTCTAAAGAGCAAAAAGGAAGGGACTAACATATAGGTTTCAGAATCAATAACTGAATTTTCAAGGGTTGATTTACTTAAATTTAGAGTTCAAAATGAGAGGAATAGCTTATAGGAAAAAAGATAACGGTGTGTTAGTAAGAACACAAAATCAGACCAAATTTCTTAGCATCTGTTCACTGTTAATGTTTTCTTTCTTCCAGTCATTCTTTCATTGCCCAGTTGTGAAAAACATGAAAACTTAATCCAGATTAAGAGAGTCAAGAAATTCCAGATTCTGGGCAGTTCGATAAGATCTTTTATTGGAGAAGAATGATCAGAGCCCTAGGTTCAAGTCAGCTTTGTCACAGTTCCCTGTGGCTTTTTCTATTAAAGACTCACAAGTCTCCATGGCTAGTTCTGTTCATGGAAAATAGTATTAAGAGAAATGATCTTACACGATATGGGGGAAGGGAGGCTTTACTTAAAGATCCAAGTAAGTTTGTTGGCTAAAATGTGTAGGTTTTAACATGTTTCAATGTGGTATATTTAAGGCTACAGGATGCTGATAAAACTGTTATCTTAAGCTGGTTCATAGTCAGTTCCAGCCCTTCATTAAAATCCGAGTTGACATCCTGTCCCATGACCTTTCATCCACACTCACCCTGTCTAGGTTGGCTCATGCTCCTCCATGTCAGAGGACTGCTCATGTGCCTTCTGACAGATACCTTGAGCTCTGGTCCTATGCGTCTTCTTCCTTTCCTGGCACACCATACATTCCTGCTAAATTCTGGTACTTTCCATATGCTGTTTCACCTGGAACCCTCCTCCCCTCACCACCATTCTGTCAGGCTCCTTCCCAGACTCCTGCCATGCTTCAAATCCTCCCTGTCCTTACAAACCAGGATGAATTCCTTTGCCATAGATTCCCTCCTTTCTCTGTGAGTGTCTCCACCTGCTTCACTTGCGTTACTAGGTTTCCATCCATCTTCCCGGGAGACTAGAAGGACTGTAAAGGCGGTGGCCCCAAAAGCTCAGTGCCGGCTCCACGGAGATGCAAATATTTGTGGAATGGATTTGAGCCTGTGATACGTGCTCCTTTGTTCTCTCAGGAAACCCTATACTTGGCCCTATTGCAGCACACATGCACCCTTGATTATATCGTCAGCTTTTTTCTCTTCCCCTCCAGTGAGGGGAGGGGAGGGGAGAGTATATATCTCTCATATCTGTGTCTCTCCTGCCTGCCCCAGTGACAGACATGGAATATATTCTGAGAATCCAACCCTAGTTCTTATAAAATAGAATTCATGCTATGTCTCTGTCAAGCAATATCAGTCAGTTTAACAACTGAATTTTCTGTCAGATGAAACAGGCCAAACATAAGGTACCTCTAAACTTCAGCCTTTTCAGTCCAAAAGTTGGCCCAGTTTTCCTAAATGGCAAAGGACTCAAAAGACTGTGGTGAGTAGTACCCTAATGATAAGGCAGCACAAGATCCATGTCATGTTTATTATGTTAACTGGGAGGCTTGCCACTGCTACTGCGCTTGATTCTTTACTCATCTGGGACTCTTATGAAAAGTGAATAAGAAACAAGAGGGACTTGTTGGACACCTACTCTGTACCCAGCATCATCAATAGCCAGAAGAACAAACAGATGGTCTCTCCCAGCTAAGTATTAAGTTTGGAGACAGGGCTAGCCCACAGTAATCTCTGAAGCATGTGAAACATCTGGACACCATATAAAGTCCTGGATATGAGGGAACAACCATCATTTAAGTCATTAGTGTGGTTCTGTAATGTCTCTAGGCAGACAAGAAATCACCTCCCCTCTCCCCCTCAAAGAGCTTCCTGATGGTGGTTTTAAGCCAAGAGACTCCAGTTAATGCTGCCAATAGTTCAGTTCCAGAGAAACAGATGCGAAACATTTTCCTCCCCCACTGACTGCCATAGAGTGAATCTGTTGACCTTTTCCATATGGACAGAACTTGGCTTTTAAAGTTAGCTTTCTCAAGAGGCTGTATTTTACTTGCTTTTAAGATTTTAAAACATGCATTTTTAAAAGACAGTGACTTTGACAATATTAAGTGTTGACAAGGATAGAGCACAACTGGAATTCACATATATTGCTGGTGAGAATATAAAAAGGTATAAGCAGTTAGGAAAACATACAAAGCTAAATGTAACATACAGCTAAACTAAAACAACCCAGCAAGCCCAATTCTAAGCATTTAATGAAGAGAAAAGAAAATATAAAGACTTGGATATGAATGTTCATACCAGCTTTATTCCCAATAGCTAAGCTAGATATAATCCAAATGTTCATTGACAGACAAATGGATAAATTGTGGTATGTATATCCACACAATAGGATACTACTCACCAATAAAAAGAGACAAATGGCTGAAACAACAATGTGGGTGAATTTTGAAAACATTATGATAGGTGAAAGAAGCCCAGCACAAATTAATACTGATTAATTGGTTTTATTTATATAAAATTTTGGAAAAGGTAAAATCATAGTAGCAAAAGGCCAATCAGTGATTGCCTGGGGCTGGGTTCTGACTGGGAAGTAGATGATAGAAAGGGTCATATCTTAATTATACTGATGGTTCCATGACTGTATACATTTGTCAAAACTCATTTAACTGCACACTGAAGTTGGGTGCATTTTATATAATGTAAATTATGTCTCAATAAAGTTGATTTAAAGAGTGATTTTTAGCCACATTTTTAAAAGGCCTTTTTTATTTACAATTGACCTTGAGACCAGAGAGAATTTTTAAACTGAATAATAAAGACTGAAAATTCCCATTTACTATGAAAAATCCATCTTATGTTCTTAATGATTCATTTTACATTCATGAGCTTCAAAATAAAGCTTTCTTGGCAATATAATGTTGAATAATTATCATGAATATGACCCAAATGCTTCATAAATATGTCTCTAAAGGGTTGTTGTAATGGGTATTTCCACATAGGAAAATGAGTGAAGTCGGGTAGAAGTGAAAGCAGTCTTACTGCATTTCTGCCTACCTGACAAGTGTATGCATCTCCACGTGTGATTCCATTCAGGAATCCTTTCTCCGGGAAATCTCCATGAAGACATCCATAAGCTGCTTCACAGACATTCAGTCAGTGTGGACTTTGTACCTAGTTGGTCAAGTTTACTTTAGGGAAATTCTGTCTTCAGAATGATGGAGAAAATTCTGCCTATCTTTTTTGTCAAGAAAGGCAGTATGCAGGAGACTGAAGAGCACAGGCTCTGAAACTCTAATTATCTATTCAATCCATCCCAGTCAAATCTGGGCTCTTCCTTTTGCTAATGATGTAACTATAGGCAACTAATTCAAGCTCTCCAAGTCTCAGTTTCCTTCTCTGTAAAATAGGCATATTAGTATATATCTACCTTAAAGGGTCATCTAGGTGAACAGAAAGACACTAGATGGCAGGCGCTTAGCACAATGGACATAGGTTACATCCTCAGTAAGTATTAGCTGCAATTATCAAGGGGCTGAGGGTACTTCCTGACCCATTTAAGCTACAGCAAAGAATAGGTAACATCATGACTATTTAATTGCAAAAGAAAATGGAGAGAGAAACACACTACATGATTATGAGTCACATTTATGAATGAACTAGATATGAAATCTATGTACTTTTCCTTTAAAATTCTGTCAAATATTCAAATTCCTATTTTTAAAATCTCTTAGAAATAAATAATAAATTAGCTTCACGCTCACACACATAATTTAAATGAAAAAAAAAAAAATCTGGGATAATATCTAAACTTTAGACCATGAAATTAATCCCAGCAGTAAACTACTGCTTGACACCATGGTCTCCTCTCCTGAAACATTCCAACCTCTTCTCATTAAAGGAAATTTATTTATTTTAATATATTAAAAGAAAATACATTAATTTTTGGTCAAGAGTGTTAAATCCACTTAGAAATGTGATTAACAATGACAAACCATCTGAAATATTCACAGGAGTTGTGTTTTGATCATTTAAATGTGATGGTTGACCAAGCTGACTTCCTACCCATTTTATTAAGAGCCAAGTGGTAGTGAAATTGCCTTCTGTGGTTCAGTTCATTTCAGTGCCTGACACCCCCTGGGACTTCAGTCTTTAGAACCATGTTTAAGGTGACAGTAAGGAAAACCAAAACAATACTGTTTGGTTCAAGGATTTCCCTAGAGAAGATGTTTTGCCTGAGCATTTAAGAAAGAAAGCAAAATACCACTTTGCTACTTTTAAACGAATAATAAAAAAGCACGAAAATATCCTTTTTGGCTTCTTAGAATCTTTGCCTCTGGTTCTAGAAGCTTTTAGATGTAAAATGGGAATTAAATGGTTGTTAAAGGTTTAAAATTACATAATAACAACAGCAGAACTTCTTCCAGCTCTGATGCAAAGTTCACATTAGGGAAAATCCAACTGGTGGCAGAAAGTAAATAGATTTCTTTTCTGAAAACTAGTTTTAATATTAGTTATGAAATAGTCTGCTTTGATTAAGATATTTCCATTACTGTGGGAATTCAGTAAATTCTTTTACGTGAAAGTATAAATTTTGGTTCACTTGAGGAAACTAAATTCTAGAAAAGGTTAAATATCAAATGACTATCTCTCTACCCTTTCTGTACTCTAGCTCTGGGGATGATGGCAACCTCTCAGGTGATCTCACAGCCACATTTTCACTCTGCTATTTCCTCTGCTTAGAACTTGCTTCTGCCTCTCTTCATCTGGCTAATTTATTTTCTTGCAGGAGGCCTTCCTAACCCACCTTGGCTCTTGCTTGTGAGAGACTGGCCCTCTTCCAGTGGTTCCCATAGCACCCTGTCTCTCTCCGATCTAGAATTTGCTCACCTCTTGTGTTAGATTGTGAGCTTTCCAGAGGCTGAGGTCTGTGCTCATCTTGTTTACCATTAGTTCCCTGCCACCTGCCCAGTTTTCAACAAACAGTTGATTAATTAATTAATGCTTGTTCTAACTTAAAACACATTGGTCCTTTTGAATGAACCCTTCAGCTCTGATCTAAATACTGACCTTGGGCTTCAAGGCTTCCACTCATACCCACCACTCACATGTCTGATTTTGTCAACTCCTCCAACCAATTTAGACCAATTGTGAGTGTCCTCGTATTTCTGTAACCCTGTTGTTCTTCCCATCACCTCTGGTCCTACTCAATATTAAACCTGTTAACTAGTTTATCTCATAGAGGTCCCCAAGTTCCAATATTCTTCTGTTCATGGCTTTTTTTTCTGGAAATAGTTATAATGAATTAAAAGTAGATTTTGTAGCACAGAGTAAGCTAGTTCAGAGAGAAATTCATTATTTTGCTCCTTGAGTTCCAGCCAAATAATATATCTTACCATTTCATCCAAATAGTTGACTTATAAAGACAGCAGGTATTTGGGTGCCAGGGTGGAGGAGCAGGGATGCTGGCTTTCCCCAGAGGCATGGTCTCTCTTCTAGCCACATAGGGGAACCCCTTCCCCAGGGCCTCTGTCAAAAGCATAGGAGTTGAACCACCTTTTATAACATTAGTTCTATGAGAAAATATGCTCAAAGTTTTAAATAACTGACTTCTAGATTTACTTCTGGAATACAGTCTTCTCATGTAGGCTCTGTGTATAGAAATCAAATGGAGTAGAATGGAAAGGGGCTGGACAGGACAGGACATAGTAGGAAATGACTCCAGTCTTTGCATCAGAAGTGGCCTGTTCAGTTTCCTCAAGGAGCAGCAGTACAAGAAGTAGATTTATAAACTGTGACTATTTTTAGAGAGCTAATATTTGAAGCACACTGGTAAATTCTCAGTGTTTGAACACAACAGGCCCTTAATGAAACATTCCTGATACATAGAAGATTGAACCTGGGTCTCCTGCATTGCAGGCAGATTCTTTACTCTCTAAGCCACCAGGAAAGCCCACACTGAAGATTAATAGATACTATAAAAGGCAGTTCAAAGTCCCTTGGGTGGAGGAGTAATTCCTGTGTATGGTTCCTTCAACTAGGAGCACTACTGAAAGGAAGAGAGGAAATAAGTAATGCTTAAGTAAACAGAGCAAAGTTTGAAAGAAAGACAGGCCCTAAGTGTCCCATCTGGAAGGGTCTCTTGAATGCTGGCCCAGCTTGGCCTCTTCCACTGCCTCTAACTGCTCCTCTGGACCCTTCTCTGGATGGTTTCTTCCAGTCACCTGGCCTCCGCTGTACAGGAGAAAAAAAACTATAGCTTCATCATGGAGCTCCTACTACTCCCACAGGTATGGTTCTAGATGCCAGCTAGACCTCCCCACTTGGATATTTTATAGCCACTTCATATCCCACTCCCATTTCAAACTATGTCACTCTCCCTTTCAAAAAAAAAATTCCTACCACCAACCCTCTGAACTCCCTAGCTTAGTTCATAGCATAACTGACATTTTTTTTTTTGCCATCTTTGATCCCTACTAGTTCTGTTCATCCCATGTTCATTCTACCAGCACATTCTGATGACTCTACTCCTACCAATCTCTTAAATCCCAATCGATTGCCTTCTGAGGCACCTAGCCATGTAGCAGCAGGATCTGGCTTTTCCAGTTCCTGCAGAGGTCACTTCCCTCTGGGATATTAAAGAGAAGGTGGTTAATTTCACATCTGCTGCTGAGTCAGTCACCCTGCTCCTTGCTTCACCTACTGCCCAGCTCCTAACTTGGCTCTTGTGCCTACCTGGGACCTAGGCTCACTTTCTTTTGGTCACTGCCTCAGTTTCCAGAACCTGTGCCTTTTGGGGACATGACACCTCCATGCTGACCTAGAGAGGCCTGACCACCTCCTCATTTTCCCAAGCTAGGCACACATCCCATCAACTGTTCATCCCCCAAAGCACCACTCACACAAGCCAATGTGTGTAATATACTTTTACTTTGCAGATTTTAGAATCACAGAAGGCAGCAACACAGTTCAGCACAGATGAACAAACAACTTAAAAGTGTTCCAGTCACCACTTGTGTGAGGCTCATTCCTGCTTCAGGGAATTTTTAACCCCTCAAAAGCCAACCAGCACCACTTCTTTGGGCCCCTCTCCCTCTCTTTAAACAGACCATGGCTGTGTCTCCCACTACTCCTCCAAGTTCCTGTGTCCCCACAAAACTACTCTCTCTCAGAGCCAGAAGAAAAGGAAAAATTCATGTGACTTTATTTTGTAGGACATTTGAATTTGACTCTAAAGAGGCCTCCCTCAGTATAACATCCTCTGCACATCAAGAAGCTTTCTAGCTGAGGAGTTCTCCCACAACCCTGGAGAGAGACAGTCCAGGTGACATGGCCATTTCTTCTTCAGAGTAAACCCTATTTTCTCCTTATATCATGTCTTTCTCCTCTATTCCTTCAGCCTTCACCTGATTTCAGGCTGTCACGATTCTCACTACCTGGCTGGCCTCCCTCTCTTCCATCTCACTCAGTCTCCTCCCTACCCCATCTCCCACTCCACCATCAGATTTATCTTTCAAAGTCCAACTGTGTCACTCCCTCTGATGTTTAGTCACTAAGTCATGTCCAACTCTTTGCAATCCTATGGACTGAGGCCCACAAGCCGCCTCTGTCCATGGGGTTTCTCAGGCAAGAATACTGGAGTAGGTTGCCATTTCCATCTCCAGGGCATCTTCCTGACCCAGAGATCAATCCTGTGTCTCCTGCATTGCAGGCAGATTCTTCACCACTGAGCCACCAGAGAAGTCCATGTCACTCCCTTATCCAAGCCTTTCACAATTTCCTACCACTTGCACAAACATCTTAGTGTGCAGGGCAGCCAAGACTGTGATTTGGCTCTGGAAGCCCCTGACCCTACTCATAACTAAAGTCTTGGCCATTCCCTGAACAAGTCACAGCCATACCGCCTTGAATTTGCACCTGTCCTCAAGAACTCCAGTTCAGTCTCCAAAACAGCTCACACATCATCCTCCCTATAAAATCCTCCCAAGGTATGGAGCCTCATCAGGGTCATATGTTCTGTTCTCCCACAGAATTGTTACTTACCCCTACTGGCCCCAAGCAAATGGCATAGATCAATTTATTTCTATTTCTATCTTATTTACAATATACTTTACTCACAAGAGACAGACTCTGTCTTTTCCCCTTTGAGCCTCAATGTCTTACACCATGATTGTCACAGATTGTCTATTGAACAGAAGATTAATTTGTGAATGGATGCCTATTATGGAGGAGTCTAAAGTCAGCAAGGAGAATTATGACTGGCCAATGTGAGTCTCTTCATCAGACTCCATGCACTTGAAGGATGAGGATAAGAAGGCTTGTCTTGATACCTCTTATGCTGCTGCTGCTGCTGCTGCTAAGTCACTTCAGTCATGTCCGACTCCGTGCAACCCCAGAGACGGCAGCCCACCAGGCTCCCCCGTCCCTGGGATTCTCCAGGCAAGAACACTGGAGTAGGTTGCCATTTCCTTCTCCAATGCATGCAAGTGAAAAGTCAAAGTGAAGTCGCTCAGTCGTATCTCACTCTTAGCGACCCCATGGACTGTAGCCTACCAGGCTCCTCCGTTCATGGGATTTTCCAGGCAAGAGTATTGGAGTGGGGTGCCATTGCCTTCTCCATGATACCTCTTATACCCATTCCCAAATGGAAGATGAACTGGACTCAGAATCCAAAGACTAAAGAGGAGGGGTCTTCCAGGAGTACCCTGAACAAGACTCACTAAAATTTATAGAATATGGATGAGGAATTTATTTCTGTGCCTTGGGTATGGCAGCACACTTTTTCTTTCTTTTTTTGGCCATGCCACACAGCTTGCAAGATCTTAGTTTCACAGTCAGGGATCGAACCCAGGCCCTTGGCAATGAGAGCACAGAGTCCTAACACCTGGACCACCACGGAATTCCCACGGCGTCTTTATTCCTGAAAGCAGTGGCTAACCATGTTTGATTAGTGCTAAAAAACTAAAAGGGAACTCCAGGGCCTGTTTTTCTTAAAAATATTCACAGACAATGGCTCTGAATGACCACCACACCTTTCCATTCGCCATCAAGGGCAGCCTTGGTGCTTTCAGGTGCAGCTTCAGGGTGCCTGTGAGAACATACACAGATTACAAGCAAGTAGACAGACAGAAAGCATTTATTTTTCACTCTGATTTAGGAAGGGTTCTGTGGACACTGGGACAGTCAGAAGGCAGGAAGTGAGTTCAGGGAACAAACAAGTAGGAGATGACAGATCAGCTGAGGGGATGCTGGTGAGGAGCAGTGGCTACTACTTTACTAGTTTGAAGCTGTCCCGAATCACCCAATTCTCCTCTCTCTAGCATTTTCTGGCTTTGTCAAACCTCCAACGGTGAGAACACTATATTACAAAGCATAAGAGATCTATGATGCACCCCCCAGTATGAGGATGACACTAGGAATTTACAGTCCGAATGGCTGCCCCACAACAAACTGCACATTTAAAGGGAGCACCTAAGTCATATCTGGCTAACAAAAGAGCCACCATCTGTGCACTTTTAGCAAAAAGAGGTTTGCCACAGAACGCTGACGTGGACTGATGCCTCATCATGAGGGTGTCACAACAAGTGGAGTTGAAGCCTGGTGTCATCAACTCTAACAGGAATTTCCAGATCTGAGATTATTCCACAATGTTCCAAAGCCAGGTGGAAGAGAGTGGTGGTACCAGGCTTTGAATCTCACGTAGAGGCTGCCAGCCAGGGCTTGCCCGCCAATGGTAGCACACTGGACAATAATCCTGTTGGCCAGGTCTTTCAATCTACCTCCAAATCAGACATTAAAATGCTCTCATGATGGCAGCACACTCCATCTGGGTTCATTACAGAAATTGCAACAATGTTTGTTACTTATATATAAACTATAGTGATATTTATGTCAGCTACCAAACATTTATTGAGTACTTCCTTTATGCTAGAAATTGTGATAAATTCTTTTCTATGTTCAAACTCAATTCTCAGATCAATGCTAGGTCATGGCTCTTATTTTATTATGATCCCCATTTTACAGAATGAAAAATTAAAGCTTGATAGGATTCATCATGGCCACTTACCCAAGATCACACAGTTAGTGAGTGGGAGAGGAAGGATTTGTACTCCCGAGTTCACACACTTAGCCTTCATGACATTGGAGACGGAATCTGGAATCTAAAATGTTTATACAACTTTATCTTTATATGACTTTTAGGTCAGTTCACTTCAGTCACTCAGTCATGTCTGACTCTTTGCGACCCCATGAATTGCAGCACGCCAGGCCTCCCTGTCCATCACCAACTCCTGGAGTTCATCCAAACTCATATGCATTGAGTCAGTGATGCCATCCAGCCATCACATCCTCTGTTGTCCCCTTCTCCTCCTGCCCCCAATCCCTCCCAGAATCAGGGTCTTTTCCAATGAGTCAACTCTTCGCATGAGGTGGCCAAAGTATTGGAATTTCAGCCTCAGCATCAGTCCTTCCAATGAACACCCAGGACTGATCTCCTTTAGGATGGATTGGTTGGATCTCCTTGCAGTCTGAGGGACTCTCAAGAGTCTTCTCCAGCACCACAGTTCAAAAGCATCAATTCTTCGGTGCTCAGCTTTCTTCACAGTCCAACTCTCACATCCATACATGACCACAGGAAAAACCATAGCCTTGACTAGACGGACCTTTGTTGGCAAAGTAATGTCTCTGCTTTTGAATATGCTATCTAGGTTGGTCATAACTTTCCTTCCAAGGAGTAAGCATCTTTTAATTTCATGGCTGCAATCACCATCTGCAGTGATTTTGGAGCCCCAAAAAATAAAGTCTGACACTGTTTCCCCATCTATTTCCCATGAAGTGATGAGACCAGATGCCATGATCTTAGTTTTCTGAATGTTGAGCTTTAAGCCAACTTTTTCACTCTCCTCTTTCACTTTCATCAAGAGGTTCTTTAGTTCCTCATCACTTTCTGCCATAAGGGTGGTGTCATCTGCCCCACTCCAGTACTCTTGCGTGGAAAATCCCATGGACCGAGGAGCCTGGTAGACTCCAGTCCATGGGGTCGCTCAGAGTTGGACACAACTGAGTGACTTCACTTTCACTTTTCACTTTCATGCATTGGAGAAGGAAATGGCAACCCACTCCAGTATTCTTGCCTGGAGAATCCAAAGGGACAGAGGAGCCTGGTGGGCTGCCATCTATGGGGTCACACAGAGTCGGACACGACTGAAGCGACTTAGTAGCAGCAGCAGCAGCAGCAGCATCTGCATATCTGAGGTTATTGATATTTCTCCCAGCAATCTTAACTCCAGCTTGTGCTTCTTCCAGCCCAGCGTTTCTTATGATGTACTCTGCATAGAAGTTAAATAAGCAGGGTGACAATATGCAGCCTTGACGTACTCCTTTTCCTATTTGGAATCAGTCTGTTGTTCCATGTCCAGTTCTAACTGTTGCTACCTGACCTGCATATAGGTTTCTCAAGAGGCAGGTCAGGTGGTCTGGTAGTCCCATCTCCTTCAGAATTTTCCACAGTTTATTGTGATCTACACAGTCAAAGGCTTTGGCATAGTCAATAAAGCAGAAATAGATGTTTTTCTGGAACTCTCTTGCTTTTTCTATGATCCAGAGGATGTTGGCAATTTGATCTCTGGTTTCTCTGCCTTTTCCAAAACCAGCTTGAACATCTGGAAGTTCATGGTTCAAGTATTGCTGAAGCCTGTCTTGGAGAATTTTGAGCATTGCTTTCCTAGCATGTGAGATGAGTACAATTGTGTGGTAGATTTGCCTTTCTTTGGGATTGATATGAAAACTGACCTTTTCTGGTCCTGTGGCCACTGCTGAGTTTTCCAAATTTGCTGGCGCATGGAGTGCAGCACTTTCACAGCATCATCTTTCAGGATTTGAAATAATTCAACTGGAATTCCATCACCTCCACTAGCTTTGTTCGTAGTGATGCTTCCTAAGGCCCACTTGACTTCACATTCCAGGATGTCTGGCTCTAGGTGAGTGATCACACCATCGTATACAACTTTAGCCTTAACCAATATGCATGTGTATGCACCGGGTGAGGCCCTGCCCACAGGGACCCTGCACTACTGATTCACTTAGTTACACTAAGCAGTAGCAAGTTGGTTTGGAGGTCAGCAATGTTCCTTCACCGTGTGAGCTTAACCGAAACAAAATCATCTCTGGCTTACTGTGTTCTGGCCCCACATTAGAAGCACAGTTACTCACAAAGGGAAACGACATCCACGTGTTTCTGATTTATTTACACCTAACTTATCCCAGTCTTGGTCTGAATGCACTGTCAACCGAATGACTTAAAAAAGCTTTCCAAGAGCCTTTTAACTTGGTCTTTCTTCAAGTTATGCCAAGAGTAAATGGAACTAGACCATCTTAAAATTTTAAACTTAGAAAGTAAGGTGTCCAAGGAAGCCAGAAATACAGCCAAGAAGACATTCTCATCTCTGTAAGGGACACTTCCAAAACTGCAAGAGTAAGAGTTCTCCAACAAATGTAACCAACAAATAAGCCCTTACTATAATTTAAAATCAGAAAAGAAAAAAAAAAACTTGTCTAAAATCCTTGATTTATAGCTCAGGTTAGAGCTTTTTTATTCTCTAAGCAAATATTCTGACTACTTCACCACACAGAGGAGCAACAAATGATTGATGGTTATATTAGGATTTTCACCTTCAAATCCAAAGTATTTTGAATATATATCCCATATAGTGAGAGAGACAAGAGAGAGGGGTGTGACTATCATGGGAGGATAGAACTAGAACACAATGAGTTTGTGATGCCTGTCACTTTCTCAGCACACAACTTCAAAACACCCCCAATCGTGGCAGGAACACAATCCAGTATTCAATTTTTTTATTTGCTGTATTCATGTTTGTCTGAAACTTTCTACTCAGGACATGAGCCCATTCAGGTTAACAGAAGATGCTGAGTAGCCTGAGAAAACCATCATGATCTGAGAAGACTAAAGCAACTTAAAACCTGTAGGCTTCATGGCTGCAGAAATCTTGGTAGGTTCTCTCTGTGGACAACTGAAGTTAAAATGTCCTTAACATGTTCTTCTGTGCAGAAACACACAGCTCTTTGTTTTTCCAATATTGGAGCAAGGGGCTCTCCAGAGATGAAGGCCTCCTGAGAGGGTTAGATTTTCTTTACTTAGGTGGTGATTATGGCTGGGGGAGGGGCCACTCAGGGGTCATGATAGTCTTCCAAGCACATAATGTGCCATTAACCCTGCCCTAGCCATGGAGGGGGAGAAAGCATAGGTACAATTAAGGATGTTAATGCATTGTTGATTTGCATGTTTGATTTTTTCCCCCAAATTTTGAAAGACATGAAGTTATAGCCCATTAAAATTTTTTAATGAAAAAAAAAAAAAGGACCCAAACCACTCCTTATTACAAGCATATCTGAAAAAGAACTCACCCACCACATTCATCTTTCTTCTAAATTGGCTGAATATTTTAAATGGTCCCCAGCTGATCTACTAACCTTACTGTCTGGCCTTACTTCCCTTTACAATCACTATATAAAGAAAGTAGACTGATGCTAAATCCAAAGAATCAGTGGCCCCCTGAACAGCAAAATAAAAACAGTAAGAGAAAGTAAAGATCGATGCTTTACTCCATACTCCAAACAAGATTCCCTGGATTCCTTTTCCTTCACATTCCTGGGGTTTTAAAAATACAATTTCCCACTCAAGGAATTGTTTTTAAATGTTAGGGAAAACTTCAAATTTCTAAATGGAAAATCCAATAGCATGTAGCAAGCCCTTTGGGAATATTCCTATGATGATCATTAATAGAGAATCCATAGCTTGTAACCAGATGGATCTGTGACTAAAGGCAAGTTAATTTCTGCCTCTTGCATTAGTTATCTCTTGCTATGTAACTGACTATCACAAACCTGGCTGTTTAGAACAACACATGGTTATCAGCTCAGTTTCTGAGGGTCAAGAATCAAGGGGCCAGCCAGAGCAAGAAGGTGCAGTTAGGAAAGTCTTTGCTTCTAAGCTCCTTACATGGTTATTGGTAGACTTTCACTTCTTGTTCTTCAAGAACTGTTAGATTGATAGTCTCAGATCCTAAGTAGCTGTTAGCAACTTAAAACCTACAGGCTTTGTGGTTACAGGGATCCTTTTGAGAGTCTCTTGGCGGATGGCAATAAAGTCTCTAAAATGTCCTTCTGAGTGGAAAAATAACTGTATGTCTTGACACGTGGATCTCCCCAACATGGCAACTTGCTTCATCAAAGCCAGCAAGGGGGAGAAGCTGCCAGCAAGATAGCAATTATTATCTTATGCAGCATAATAACATCCCATCAGAAGTAAGATCCCATCACCTTTGCCATATTCTGCTGATTAAGCCATGACCCCGGGCCATCCCACACTCAAGGGGAAGCATAACACTGGGCACAAATTACCAGAAGGCACAGATCACTGGGGTCTATCATAGAATCTGTACACCATATCGCTGTACTTCAATTTTCTCATGTGTCAAATGGGAATGATATTGACCCCTACCTTGCCATATTGTGTGTGTTTATTTACATAAAGAGCTTCAAGAGTGCCTGACACATAATAAGTGCTTAATAAATGTTAGATACTGTTTTCATTGGGTTTTTTTTTTTACTATTTTTTTATTATGTGCTGTTAGTTACACTCTTCTTGCTTCCTATTGATTTTATACACACATCAGAGTAAAGAAGGTAAGCAGTATACTAAGGTATGGGAATCTAAGCTGCCTAGTGTAAGTATCATCCAAACCAGAATCCAGCCGTCTCCACCACATGCCACTATCAATCTAACAACCTTGGAATGTCAATTTAAATGGGAAAAAAAGAGGCTTTCTGGTTAAGACAGGAGAGATCACTAATGTCTCAAGACTTAAATCTGATCCTATTTGTCTCTCAAAAGTCAACCTATGTAGTGGGTCCAACCTTTAGGAAACATCACCAACTTTCTATTTCCCAACATTATTCTAAACATAAATTTACTGAAAATAACTAGAATTACAGGACCTATGGGTCCCAGTACAGTTTTAATCAACAGTGCATTTAGATCTGGTCTTGCTCTAGCCTCTGCATGGGAAGGGTGAGTTTTGTGCCAGTGTGCCTCATTTTAAGAAAATCCACAGCACAGGAATTCAAACTTTAAATCTGAGAAACCAAGAGTATTTACAAACAAAACATTTATTTTCATTAGCAAAAGGATTCACCTCTAACCATTTACATGTTTCGAGATTAGATGGATGACTTGAAGAAAAGAAGCCAAGAGTTAAAAAGTTAGGGGCTCATTCAAGTTATGATTGTGTGTAGTACTTTCTACGGTAAAAATAAAAATATTTAGTGAGAACTGCTTTAAGAGACTGTTGGGCAGTCATTAGAGTAGTTAACCTTTAAGTCTCCCTACAAACCTGGTTCAAATCAACACCCTGAATCCTTACAAAACCATGGAGTTTTAGAACTCCTTCATCTCCCTGAAGGAAGTTTCTCCAGAATGCTCTCCTAGAATCTGAAGAGATACAGAATTCATTCATTAGTGCATCCAGCACCCAGAAAAGTTCCTGACACATAGTAAGCACTGAAAAAATATTGGATGGATGGATGGATCAAAGTTAAAGTCGCTCAGTCATGTTTGACTCTTCACGACCTCATGGACTATGCAGTCCATGGAATTCTCTAGGCCAGAATACTGGAGTGGGTAGCCTTTCCCTTCTCTGGGGCAATCTTCCCAACCCAGGGATAGAACCCAGGTCTCTCACATTGCAGGCGGATTCTTTACCAGCTGAGCCACAAGGGAAGTCCAAGAATACTGGATTGGGTAGTCTATCCCTTCTCCAGCAGTTCATCCTGATCTAGGAATTGAACTGTGGTCTCCTGCATTGCAGGTGGATTCTTTACCAGCTATCAGGGAGGCCCCAGATGGATGGATAGATGAAATAAATGAATCACTCATTTATAAGCAACTTCACAAACTCGCTTAGAACCACCCTGGCAACAGTGGATCTCTGACCCAGAAAAAGTTCCTCAGAATTGACTCATTCCATCTTGTACTTGATTCAAGGGCACTTTAGGATCAATCCAGGTCCCTTTTGACAAGAGATAAACAGAAATTGGGAGAGCTTTTATTTTCTTGTGGTACAGAGATGCGTGTATTACATTGAGGTCGTATCTTCTGAGACTCTGAAATGTCCTACACTTTATCAGAGATTCACAGATTTTCATTGCCATGACCAGTCTTTAAGGTTTCACACAGTTTTTCCAAGGTCAACTAGGGATATTTTGTATTTTAGCATAAAAAGTAACCTGAATATAAGAGTTACGCTCCTGAACTGCTCCTGAAAGATCTTGAAACTATCCCATGGGGTTGGTCCATGTTGCAACAACTTTTACTAGTTATTCAACCAAATATTTATTGAGGATTAATTTTGTTACTAGATGCTAGGAATACAGCAGGAAATGTCCCTACTTTCTTGGGGCTTCCATTCAAGTGTGGAAAAATAGATAATCAACAAACAAATGAATCAAATACCTACAGATAGTAATGTGTACTGCACAGACACTACTAGGGTCATGAAATCTATTAATTTAGTTTATCAGCATGTTTTCTTCCCTGACTGATCCTCAAGTTTGTGCCCATAACTAGTACTTTTTCCCCTCTATTGCCTTTGTTTTCTAACTTCTGGGAAAGTTACTAAAAAATTGTGTGCAGGGACCCCATATTTGCAGCCAACTCAGACTATCATTTTCCTTCTTTGTGGGTGTCATTCAAAACTTCTAGAGGCATTCTGGAGCAGCTGCTTTTTCTATTTCAGTAAGAATATGTAAGCAGTCTCTTGATATATGGCAGTACATGGGCTTAAAAATTAGGAAACCAGGGGAGAAAGCTTCCAGCTCACCTGGTACATTTCTCTTCATTTCATCACAGCACTTGAGGGTTGGTCAACTGAGTAACTCAGAACCAGCACACTATTTTAACCTTGGAGAACGCTCCACCAAGATTTCACACAACAATCTTTGACTAACATTTCCCTGGGATGTCAGATCTTTCTCTTATTATCACTGGATAGCAATATTGATTCTAAAAGGAATGACTTCTAATAAAGTCTTCTTCTAAATCATACCAGATGTTATCTTATTTAACCAAATGGTGTTGATTAAAAGGCTAAAATGAAAGGTAAGTGGGCTGCTTTGTTTACTGGTGGAAGCAATTATTTCTTCAGCCCTAGTCTTCCATCTCCATAAATTAATGCTCTTTTCCCTGTGCTTCATTGATGGGTGATGAATTATGCAAATATTTTTCCTGCAAGAATTAGATGAAATAGTCGCACCAGTTCTTACAGCAAGACATTATAAATAATGGCAAACTATAATTCGATTTAAAATATTGTCCTCATCTATGGCCATACCACCCTGAATGTGCCCAATCTCATTTATTAATAAAATATTGTCCTAAACTTAGGTCACCTAAGTTCAAATGTTTTAACCTTTAAATCAACTCTATGAATCAAATTATATTTGTACATACATGATTTTCTACAGAAATGAGCCATTTTGGCATTTGCTTTATTAAGAGAGTGATTTTTGGCCAGTTTAGAATTATATCATTTCAATTCAACAGTCATCTTCTTTTCTACTACTAGTTCTACTGCTTGAAGCTACAGTCATTTCATCCTGATGTCATAATGAAAATAAAAATAAATGATTCATTAATTCACATAGTCTGCCTATTTCACAATAAGGGTATAGGTGCATTAACAGTTTTAAAAGTCAGATAATGAAGCTATTTTTAAAAAACTAGATGAAAACCAAATGACTTAAAATAGTTCACAATTAAACCAAAAACTTGCTCACGCCCTTTCTCTCACAAAGAAGGTATTTAAAACTGCAAATTGGCTGAGACTAATTGATCCAAAAGCATTTCTGATTAGCAGTCTTAATAATGTGCTAGCATCAGTTCGTCCCAATTCCCAGGATTTGCACGTGTCAGCATGACTCAAGAGAAAGAGCTAAACCATGGTCTCAACAGCCTGACGCAAGCATACACGGTAAACGGTGCCTCTCGGCCCCAGGCCATCCCATCTCACTTGACCCCACTGTACCAGACGCGGAAAGCCACTGGGCTGCGCTCCGCAGTGAGGGAATGAAGTACATCGATCGCTTGAGATTATTAGCTGGAGTGGAATGAGCCTCCTCCTTATTATGCAGATTAGTGGAGCTCCCCATCCTAGCATATTGTGCAGATGCGGGCCAGCAGCTGCTCCTACAGATGGCAAGTACACAACTCCATTAGGATGGATCTATTGTCTACGCCCGGCTTGCAGAGAGGCGGACTCAGCAATGAGGAACTGTTACAGGGTGAGATGTAAAGGCGCACACACACACACACTCTTAAAATCTGTACCCAAGAGACTCTTTACACAGCAGGGCCGAAAGCACTCAAATTAGAAATCTACCCTAAATAAGGATTTGCGTATGTCACAATTAAGCTTGTGTATTTTTTAAAGCAGATTAACCATTAAAATTGAGTAGCACAATTCAAATTTTGCAATGCCACACTATTAAATATTCAGATTAAAAACAAATCCTAGGCAATTCATTCAGAAATTTGCACAACATTCAGTTCTTCTGGGACCTTCTGTTGTTCTAGTTCCCTTTCAAAGAACCTTTTAAAAAAAGCAAGTTTATTTTCCATATCAAAATGTGCTAGAGAACTGAGTTTCCCCTATTAAAATGTTTGTTTTAGGATAGCTTGTCCTTTCGGAGTTATCATTTATTTGAAAGAGCATCAAAGCAGTTAATTCAAGTTAATCTGGAGTCAAAAGTATGCATATGTGAATCCTTTTTGAATAAATATTTTAATCATTAGTAACTAAATAATATGGTCTGCTGCATAATTTTGGATGTGGTATAAAATAATTTGATTATTAATTGAAGCTATTAAGCTGAGTAAAGAATTGGTTTTTGCTCCTGATTTTGTTTTTAGCTAATGTTTACCTAGGTCTTCCTCTAAAGTTTAATCTAAAAAACTAGAACTTTCTGAAGAGTAGGAGGGAACTGCCAAAATGTTATGAATGTAATTTTAAATGTCTTATCAAAATAAATGTACTTCAATAAGTGCAGTCTTCAAAAGCTAAAAAAATTCAAGTTTAAAGGTAAATGAACAATGGAAAGAAAAGTGGCAAAATTATGTAGTTTAATAAATGTGGACAGCCAACTAAAACAATGTAAATTTATATCCAGAAAACACCTGTTAAAGAGTTAAAACTGCAAGAAGGAGGGAAAAAATGTAAATAGATTGTTCCAGAACCATGTTTACCAAACTTTGTCTCCCATACAAAGAGATAGATCACAACCCAGTACACACACATGCATCTATGTACGATGACTTTTACAAAACTTACCCTCGCTTCACATGATATATTCTGAGGTTTCCTATTTCATTCAATTCATATTTTCTAGTGCTGGCTGTGATAGTAAATGTATTTCATGGTCCTTTTTATGACCTGCTGTTTGAAAAAACTACTACTCTAGAATGTGGCCAGGCAGGTAGTATTGTTTAAAAAAAGAAGAAATATATGTGTCAATACCAACATTAGCACTAAATATGAGAAGTGGCCTACTCCACATTGCCAAACACAGACAGAACTCGCACTATGTAGGACTTTGCAGGAAGCAAAATCTGAGAACAGCTGCCTCCTTCCTCCAGAATGAATCATAAAGTAAATGACTAGTGGCTGAAAGAAGCATCAGGAATGGAACAAACAGATTTCAGGATGGTCTGGGGGAAAAATTGTGGCCCTAGAACTCATGCTAGACATCTGTAAGATCATAAAATAATCTAGGTTCATTGGAGAAGCTAGAGGGTTGAATGGCACATCCTAAATAGGCAGGTAAGAATTAGGAAAGCAGAACCCCTGTACCCAAGGCTGGAAATAGATCCTGCTTCCAAAGACAATCTAAACCTTTGTAGAGAGCCAACCCCAATATAGTCAAGATCTACAAAACCACAGAGCTCCTGAAAGTCCAATCATCACTACGGAGAGAACATGGCAGGAATAAACTCGTTGAGTGTATTAATCAGGAACTCAACAATAGTAGGAGTGTACCAACAGTACACTTGGAAGGCAGGAGAAGGGGATAACATAGGATGAGATGGTTGGATGGCATCACTGACTCAATGGACATGAGTATGCGCAAACTCCAGGAGATGGTGAGGACAGGGAAGCCTGGCGTGCTGCAGTCCATGGGGTCGCAAAGAGTCGGACACAACTTAGCGACAGAACACTTAAAATGGATTGAAATTATAATTCAGGAAAGTGAATCTTTTGCCAATGCATACAATTTGAACCTAAAATTCAAACGTCCTGTGAATTCATTTCACCTCAACATACATTTTTAACTGAAGCTTCATGAGTCCAGAAACGTGATCTATGCTATTTACTGCTGCATCCACAGAACATTGTACATTGTCTTACCCAGAAAAGCCACTCAGTAAAGAGGTGATGCATGAGTCTGTCAGCACATATAATAGTGCACATGGAATAACATACATGTACACAATTATATCACTGTACAATAAATGCAGAAATTCAAATATATAGAGTACAGTCAGCAAAGAAAGGTTTATTGGGGAGTGGGGGGACCATGGGACACTTTGAGATGTTTTGAAGGATAATCCAAACTATGGACATGCCAGAGAAAAAGCACTAGAATGTGCAAAGGCACAGAGCTGTGAGACATCAAGAGGACTGCAAGTAGTGCCTCATGGCAAGAAAATTGTATCCATACCTCAGGAGACTGGGGTGAGGGCAGGGAAAAATACTAGGCTGGTGAAGGAAGCTGAAGCCAGGGCATAAAGGGACCTGATGTCATGCCAGAGAAGAGCCTGAACTTTAATACATCATGAAGAGTTTTACACAGAAAGGAGACCAGTCAGATTGAATTCAGATTTTTCTGGATTATCTAAATAAAGCATACTTAATAACTTATTATAAAACCTTTATAATATATTTGCTTTCCTCTCTGGCAATAGACCGCCTTTGCTGCCAGTATGCTCCTATCTGCTGCCTGGACTTTGGTAGGACATCAGCAAACCTAACAGCTCTTCTTCCTCCCTCTAGACAAATCAGGCTGTCATTTCTGTATCTTGAATCCCAGGCTCAGTATTGTCCTCCTTCACTTACCAAAGACAACGGGTATTGTTTAACTTATCTTTCTCTCAAACTTAGGTTGTTTGAATGTAGGCCACTGACTAACATTTTAACCATTAATTAAGGCAGATTAAAGATTCCCCCTCCCCAGTTTCAGGAATTCACAAATGAATTTCAAATGTTTTAATAGAATATTTGCTATTGATGTGTTCTTCATAGCAGCTTTTATTGTTGACTTCTCCAAATTCTCCTTGGTTCCTCTGCTCAGACTTTTTGTGTCACCCAGCATTCTTCTCACTCCCCATTTCCATTTGTCAAAATCCTTCTCCCACCATGACACTGAATCACATTCATTCTTGTTCTATAGCTGGATGTGAACATATCAGACTGCCCCATGGACTGCAACCCTCAAGGGCAGGAACCAAGAGTAATTTATCTTTCATCCCACTCACATCCAATATAGCAGATAAGATAGTAAATGAGAATAAATGAAATAGCATATGTGAAATCCCTGTGTATAATGCAAATTACCATGAAAGTGGTAGTTCTTATTAGATGATTTCTCTCCCTCTCATCGGAGAAGGCGATGGCACCCCACTCCAGTACTCTTGCCTGGAAAATCCCATGGACGGAGGAGCCGGGTAGGCTGCAGTCCATGGGGTCGAGAAGAGTCGGACACGACTGAGCGACTTCACTTTCACTTTTCACTTTCATGCTTTGGAGCAGGAAATGGCAACCCACTCCAGTGTTCTTGCCTGGAGAATCCCAGGGGCAGAGGAGCCTGGTGGGCTGCCGTCTATGGGGTCGCACAGAGTCGACACCACTGAAGCAACTTAGCAGCAGCAGCAGCAGCTCCCTCTCTTTCTCTATTATACACACATGTATACAGAGCAAAAGAATTCACTGTTTTTCCTATGGGTTTGTGTTTATCCATCTATATTATCCACCCCATAAGAGTCTGAGGGTCCCCCCACCCTACCTCCCTCTATCATTCTCTTCTCCAACAATCCTCTTGCTTTTTTTATTCTCTGTCTTCATCCCAAGGTCTTAGCCAACCATCTTCCCAGTCAGAGTGGAGGCTCATACCAAATAAACCTACATGTTTATATTTGCCCCATGGACTGCCTTCATGATTTTATGTGTATGTGAGAGTGTGTGTGTGTGTGTATGTGTGTGTGTAATTAGTTAACACATTAAAATCAGAGGAATGCACATTAAAATTCTGCTTGGAGGGGAATTCCCTGGTGGTCCAGTGATTAAGGGTCTGCCTTCCGATGCAGGGGATATGGATGTGACCTCTGGTTGAGGAAATGGGATCCCACATGCAGCGGGGCAACTAAGCTCACATGCTACAACTAAGACTCTGACTCAGCCTCTGACTCAGCCAAAAATAAGTAATTAAATGTTTTTTAAAAAATCCACTTGGGGTTTCTAATGAAGCACGGAAGCAGAGATGCTCTCTACCTGAGGTCCACCCTTCCCTGTTTGGTAGTGCCCACTCTTCCCATTGCCTCCTTGGTACTAAGGCAAGAGTCACACATAACTTATCAATATGCTTCTGCTGCTGTTTTTCTTACTCTAGAGGCATATTTTGTTGATTTCACATCTCTACCAAAAGTGGGAAAAAGAAAAACAGATGAAGAAGGCTGCATGAACTTTCTGACAGCAGACCTGCTGCACTTATTTATGTTACTCATGTGGCCACTGGAACATGTGATTTTTACATCTCTGATACAGTGCATCTGTATCTGTGAGTCTGATCAAGGAAGCAGGACCACTATGAGTGACATGAAGTAAAGGGTTTGTTATGCAATTGGAGTTGGTAAAGAAATTACAGAAATCTGGTAGTGGACCTGAAACTAACTGTCTTAGGTCAGCAGGGCCAACAGTCAGGGAAAAAACTTGGGCATGGAGCAGGAAAGAAAAGAGGCAAACTGGCACCTGTGAGGACAAACTGGAACCTCCAACAGTCTCTCATCACCTCCAACCTCGGTGAAGCTGATACTCTTCACTGCTGGTCCCAGGACTTAGATGAGCTGAAGTTCAGTCTTAACACCAATCAGGAGAGCCAGAAAATATTAACTTGGTACAAAATAATTGTGGTTTCAGACAGTGAATTTTAAATCATTATAACTAAGCTCAAACACATCTTTATTAATCAAAATAGGAAACATTACAATCAACACATTTTTGCCAACAAGAAATAAGTGTGTTTACAAATAAGTTTGTAGTGTAAAAATCCATGCTTCAGAATTTGATGAACTCTTGGAAGGCATTTTCTGCATCCTGCTGGTTGTGGGAGCATTTTCCCTGCAAAAGTTGTCCAGATGCTTGAAGAAGTGGTAGTTGATTGGTGAGAGGTCACGTGAATATGGCGGACGAGGCAAAACTTCAAAGCCCAATTCATTCAATGATTGAATCATTGGTTATGCGAGGTGAAGTGGGGCGTTGTCGTGGAAAAGAATTGGGCCCATTCTGTTGATCAGTATCAGCTGCAGGCATTGCAGTTTTCAGTACATCTCATCAATTTGCTGAGCATACTTCTCAGATGTAATGGTTTTGCCGGGATTCAGAAAGTTGTAGTGGATCAGTCTGGCAGCAGACCACCAAACAGTGATCATGACCTGTTCTTGGTACAAGTTTGGCTTTGGGAGCTTTGGAGCTGCTTCTCAGTCCAACCACTGAGCTGGTCATCACTGATTGTTTATAAAATCCACTTTTCATCACACATCATGATCTGATCAAGAAATGGTTTATTGTTGTTGAGTAGGATAAGAGAAGACGACACTTCAAAACAACGATTTTTTGATTTATGGCCAGCTCATGATGTACCCACTTATTTTTCACATTTCCCATTTGCTTCAAAAGCTGAGCAACTTTAGATCAGTCAACATTGAGTTCTTAGGCAACTTCTCATGTAACTGGAAGAGGATCAGCTTCGATGATGGCTCTCAATTGGTTGTTGTCAACTTCTGATGGCTGGCCACTATGCTTCTCATCTTCAAGGCTCCTGTCTCCTCTGCAAAACTTCTTGAACCACCACTGCACTGAATGTTTATTAGCAGTTCCTGGCCAAATGCGTTATTGATGTTGCAAGTTGTCTCTGCTGCTCTACAACCTATTTTGAACTCAAAAAAAATCGTTCAAATTTGCTTTCTAACATCATTTCTTTTTTTTTTTTATCATTTCTATAATATAAAATAAATATAAAATAAAAAGCAAGTAATAAGTCATTAGCAAAAAACAAAGCAAGAAATGCACATTAAAATGATGTATAACATAATCACACTTATTTAAGAATGTATTCCAGTATTTGGAGAAGGCAATGGCACCCCACTCCAGTACTCTTGCCTGGAAAATCCCATGGACGGAGGAGCCGGGTAGGCTGCAGTCTATGGGGTCATTGGGAGTAGGACACGACTGAGCGACTTCCCTTTCACTTTTCACTTCCAGGCATTGGAGAAGGAAATGGCAACCCACTCCAGGGTTCTTGCCTGGAGAATCCCAGGGACGGGGGAGTCTGGTGAGCTGCCGTCTGTGGGGTTGCATAGAGTCGGACACGACTGAAGCAACTTAGCGGCAGCAGCTTCCCTTTGATCTCCCAAAGCTCAGGTAAATTTCTTTAGTGACCAACCCTGACCCAGAACCATACAGTGAAGGGAATTCTTGGAAATTCCTCCTTATCTAAGTGACTTAGGACAAAACCACTGTAGCACCCACCAATTTGTTTGGGCAGGTCTAATTACCAGAGTGTTCACAATGAATAAATATTTATTGTACTTCAACTGAACAAATAAATCTAACCTAATCATAGAAGGAAAAAAAAAACATAGCTTAGAAAACACAAAAATGACTTAGAGAATGTAAGGATATATTGTAATCATGATCTAACAACCAACCCAGCATCTTGCCATAGTAAATGGTTAATGTATTTTAGTGAATTATATCAGATAGTCCTGGTTATCTAGTTAAAAGCCAAATTAAAGATAAGATTCATATTAGGGAGAATAGCAATATCAAAGAACAGCTTTTGGTTTTACTAATGTTTCATTAAGAAAGATGCTCTTCTTTAGACAAAGTAAATATGGTGTTTATATACCAAATATCCCTTTTATCGATCACAGCCGTGTCATGGAAAAGGGGCTTGAATAACTTAGTGAAGCTATGAATCATGCCATGCAGGGTTACGTAAGATGGACAGGTCATAGTGAAGAGTTCTGACAAAATGTGGCCCACCAGAGGAGGAAATAGCAGCCCACTCCAGTATTCTTGCCTAGAAAGCCCTATGGACAGTATGAAAAGGCAAAAAGATATGACAACAGAAGATGAGCCCCACAGGCCGGAAGGTATCCAATATGTTACTGGGGAAGAACAGAGAGCAATTACTAATAGCTCCAGAAAGAATGAAGCAGCTGGATCAAGGTAGAAATGAGAAATGACAAAGTAGAAATCCTCAGTTGGATGTGTCTGGTGATGAAAATAAAGTCTGATGCTGTAAAGAACAATATTGCATAGGAACCTAGAATGTTAGGTCCATGAATCAAGGTAAATTGAATGTGGTCAAGCAAGAGATAGTAACAGTGAACATCAACATCTTCGGAATCAGTGGACTAAAATGGATGGGAATGGGCTAATTTAACTCAGAGGACCATTATACCTACTACTGTGGGCAGGCATCCCTCAGAAGAAATGAAGTAGCCCTCATAGTCAACAAAAGAGTGTAAAATGCAGCACTTGGGTACAGCCTCAAAAACAACAGAATGATCTTGGTTTATTTCCAAAGCAAACCATTCAACAATACAGTAATCCAAGTCTATGCCCCAACCACTGATACTAAAGAAGCTGAGGTTGACCAGTTCTATGAAGACTTACAACACTTTCTAGAAATAACACTGTGAGTGATATGGAAAAAGGAATTCACTATAGAGGTTAGATCTGACAAAACCATGAGGATGGATGAAGAAATCTATATAATTCAACCAAGATAAATTCCTAGATGGCTTATGTAAGTTGATTTAGCTTTATATTTGATTTATTTTTCAATATTACTTATCAAGAAAGGTGTATTTGACTTCTTGATAAGCAGCATTGAAAAATATCACTCACAGTGAGTCAGCTTCTCTGACCAAACTCCCACTGATACCTCATAGATGTTTGGTGCCAGGGATCTCAAAGTCAAATGCATCAGAGGACAAACAGAAAGAATTCTCCCACTTACTGGATTAATATATCTAACTTAATAAGAGTGGTCCCCAAGCTAGCTATTGATAGAAGTTTTCAGTGTAATTGGATGACATATTCTTAATTTATCTGCGTACACATTTTCTTTTAGCAAAGGTTAACAAGAAATTCTCTAACAATTATTTTGATAGGCATTAGAAATTAAAATGGCATATTGTATTAACATGATATTTAGCTCAGAAATACTTGAGTTTTTTAAAGAGTCACACCTCTTTATGCATCTTTCCAAGACAAATATTATATCCCTTAGACCTTGAGCTCTACCAGTTCTAGAACAGATCTCAAAATGAAACCCATATTTGAGTTCTAGTTCTTCAAAGTGTGTAAATCTGAAACTTCCCAGAAAAGACCACCCCTTGATATGGAAGCTTCCGAGAAGGAAGATCATGTTTTCCACAGAATCCTGAGGGATTCCATGATCTACTTTCAGCACATTATGTCAGTAAGTTCAATGCAGTTCAAAGTCACAGGTCAGTCATGAGGTTTAAAACATTCATCCTGTTAAATCTGAAGAATAACCCATCAATGTAATCATATCTAAACATCTACTTTGAATCCCTAATTATTAAATGAGCTTGTCCACCAGAACTCTATACCTGTACACCCATATGAAAAATGTACTGCAGACTGCTTAAAAAATATATATTCTAGGCCCATTATAAAAGATGCCTAAGCATCACTAATTATTTTGACTTTGGAAACTCATTAACAAATATTTACATCCTGCAACAGATCCAATTTCAGAATAAGCTACAGCTGGAGAAGATTACAGTACAAACAAAAAATTCTCTGACTCTCTCAAACTTATGAGTCCTGGATGAGAAATTCAGAAGGATTGAATTCTTCTGCTTTGGAGACCAAAATGAGAATAAATCATTGTATCAACTGATGATTATTTAAATGTGCTGTTAAGCACATATTCCTGATGGATTTATTTCAAATTCATTTTCATATTTAGACAATAGGTGAGGTTAAAATGTGTATACTACATGCAGAAACATATATGTCTATTTACAAAATATAGATGAGCAATAATCCTGCAGTGTTATTTGGGCATTTTTAGTGCTCACTAGTGAAGAGCTCACCACCTGCTGTGGTTTTATAGGCAGCAGAGACAAGTAACTTTGGGGCTCCAAATGTCAAATCCTTCTACCTAGTTATTCAATAGTAACATCAAGCACATGGATGGAGATGTTCATTCAGAATTTTTGTATGTGAAATAAACAAGAAAAACTGAAAATTCTATTAAGATATTCCCTCCTACCCCACCTTTCTATACACACACACACACACACACACAGTGCATGACCCTCAGGCAGTATGCCCTCTAAAATGGAACACTGACTTCAGGCATAACTTGGTGGCCACTTCAGGGAGGCAGGTGCTCAGCTTCTTTCATCTTTGCTCTGTGACAGTTTCTCTGTCATGTACACGGTCATCAGCCTGACACATGTATGCCATCCCCTTTAATAACCTAGAGAGGTCTTAGAGTCAGAGGTTCCCTTCAAATGACTGACAGCCAGGGGGGTACCATACCCGCAATAGAGCTGTCAGCTGGGGTGAGAAGATAGGGTCTGCGGGGAATTCCTTTCTCTCCCAACAAGGAACCTTCACTCAGCATGACCTGCTTTGGAAAAAGCTTTGGACAAGGTCCTTTCTTTCCCACTTCAAATCCTGCCTTGAAACAAGCTTTCTCTGCCACTTGCAATTACTGTAAATCAATTTCCAAACAGAAATTCACTATGCTAAGTATGCATCAGCCAGATGAGTAGAAAGATGACAGGTGACCCTGACTCCTGTCAGGTGGGATCTCCTCTTTCTTCTCCCACAAACCCCCAAGAAATTACAAGATGACTCAGACACACAGAATTACGAGACTGGAGGTGACCTCAGGAGACGATCCTGTCCGGCCTTCTGGAATTGCCCACAACCTAAACTCCTCTTGCTTTTTCAGTATATTGAGTTTTTACTGCTATTGTTTAATAAAACCAAAATGTTAATATAAACATCTTCAATGAGAAATACAAATTAGCATAGGAACCAGAGACTTCCATTCCAATCACCAACCCATTCTGTGTAACCCCCATTTAACTCTTAATTTTATGTACTGAGTTGACCAAAAATTCAAACTTCTGGCCAAGCCAATACTTTGTGATATGTCACAATCCAGTATTCGTTACTCCTTATGTGAAAAATCTTTCTATTAAGTAACATTTTAGACTCAGAAGCCCTGTGAATTATCTGTAATTTTCTTCCCTCAGGTAACTCTTCTAAATTCCTAAGTTCTTCGTTTCCAGAGGAAATTATTGAGCGGTATGTGGGCTGGCCTGGGCTCCTATAGAGATCATGAGTGGGGCCAGGATAGGCCTCTGCCTTGCATGAAATATCTTTAATCTCATCATCCTTCTTAAAGGAACAGGAATCTACTACTAGAAGAAAAAGACAAACTGTAGAAGCAAAGACCATAAACCATTGTGACAGAAGCGGATTCTGCCATGATCGGCAGGCTCACAGATTGATGGGCAATGCAGGAAGAATCCATAGACATAGCCAGCTTTGCCACAATGAAGTTGATTGGCTGCCATGGTAGTCAATGTACAAGAGGACTTACTGAAAACAAACAGTGGGAAATTTTTCTTCACTGTCTGCCTGGAGCTGGTATAGAGAAGGGAAGAATACAGATAAGCCTTGTTATGCTAAGTGAAAAAAGCCAAGCACACAATGCCACATATGGTCTTATTCCATTTATAGGAAATATTTAGAACAGGCAAATTCATAGGGACAGAAATCAGGTTAGTAGTTGCCAGGGGGACTGGAGCAGGAGGATGGGGAGTAACTGTTCACCGGGTAAAGGGTTTCCTTTGGGGATGATTAAAACATTTTGGAACTAGATAGTGGTGATGGTTGTATAATATTATGAATGTACTAAACATCACTGATTGTAAATTTTATGTGTTTATGTTGAAAGAGGATATCCCTGTGGCCTTTAAGAGAAGGGATATTTTCTCCAGTACCTGTGGTCCTCCCATGCAGCCAGAATGGAGGAGCAGATGACAGACCAAAAGGGAGAAGAAAAGAGGAACCCCCAAGAGGAAGAGGGAGAGTAAGGCAGCTGCTCCCTCTTCCAGGATCACACCAAGGAAAAGGTCTTCACATGCACTTGTGTCACAAGCACTTTCTCACATACCTTGAAAGACCCAGACAGGCCCAGACTAAAACCTGGCTCATCCTTCTAGCTATGTGGCTCTTGACAAGACATATCACCAAGCACTCCTGGAGTGCCCACTGCATGCGGGACTGTGTCATTAGCCCTACATACGTCATCTCCATAGCCTATGAGGCAGCAGTTGATAGCTCCTCTAATGGACATATGAGAAGCCTGCAATTTAAAATGGTTTAAGAAGTTGCCCCAAATCATTCAAGCAGTAAGAACACAGTTAAAATTATTAAGCTTTACTGTCCCAATTTCTAAAATGAGGAGAATAATAACTGCTTTGCAAGGTTATCACAAAGATTAGAGATGAAGCATGGAATGTCACTGACATCTGGATGGCACTGCACAGGTGCTCAGTAAATGGTAGCTAGAATAAGTGATCGACTCCTGAGGCAGCACCACAGAGAAGGATTTTACTGATGAGAGTGGTCACCTGGCTAGTGACAGAAACATGACTGGCTCTAAGTCAACTTAGAAGAAAGTCAGCTTCCTTCTAATGCTCATCTAACCATTTTGTGTTTAAAAGGACACATCCAAGACAATAGACCTATAATAGATCAGTATATAACCAATCAAATCAGGTGCAAGGGCAGGGGAGGGGCAGAAGATAGGTGCCTCTTTGGACAGTCAGACTCCAAATGAAGGGAAGGGATTGGGAGCTCTCATCTGATCTGGAAGAAATGGCTCCTGAAAATATTTATCAAGAAGAGTTCTGGAGATGCTCTGGTCTCTGATGGTCCAGCCGCGTGACAGAGTCTATTAATGGTAGCAATAATGATGACAACAAGTGCCATCATTTTGCATTTACTACAACTAGGAATTAATTAAAGTATGTCATACACGTTTTCTTAGATACCTACGTGGAGTAGTTATCATACAGCCTATTTCATTGATGAGAAAACTGAAGCCCAGGACCATGAAGCTACTGAGTGGCTGAACTGGGACTGGAACACAGGCCTGCATGACTGTAAAATCACAGCTCTTGACTAATATATAACTACCCAAGAGGAAGACACCTAGCCCCTCATTACAAGTCACAGCTATGTCAGGCATGAATAGAAATAGGCTAAATAAGTGTCAGTATCTACCCAAGGACTAATATTTGCCAAAGAGGAAAAAAAAGAAAACAGATACAGTGGTCTAGGCCCTGTACAGAATAGAAAGCAGGAAATTCTTCTGGCATGAGAGATTCTATGAATCTCAACACATCACCAAAAGCAGACACTGATGCACACATCAGAGTTAGGGCTTTCTCTCTTGTAGACAGACACTCTGACAACCACTTAGGTCAAACACTTCAGCTTTCCAGACCTCTTAAAGGTATTTTTCCAGTTGGTCCTGGTTCCAGCAAGGTAGAGACAGACCTTCCATTTATAGGCCATAGTGGTACTCTTGGTACAACTAAAACACTAAAGGCATAATTGGCCACATGTGGAATCTGGTTCTTAAAAACTGCACATATGGGACTTCCATGGTGTCACAGTGGACAAGAAGCCACCTGCCAGTGCAGGGGACACTGGTTCAATTCCCGGTCCAGGAAGATTCCACATGTATCTGAGCAACTAAACCCGTGCACCACAACCACTGAGCCTGAGAGCCGTGACTACTGAAGCCTTGTGTCCTAGAGCCTACACGTTATAATTACTGAGCACTCCTGCTGCAACTCCTGAAGAACACGTGCCTAGAGCCTGTGCTCTGCCACAAGAGAAGCCACCACAATGAGAAGCCCAGGTACCACAAGAGTAGCCCCTGCTCATTGCAATTAGAAAAAGCCTGAGCAAAACAATGAAGACTCAGCACAGCCAAAGATAAATTAATTTTAAAAACTGCACAGATGAACCTTAGTAAAAAATACATAAAAGAAACCTTAAATACTCAATGTACAAGTCTCTTTATCCAGCTCTTTTTAAGAGAAGTTTCAGAATTTCTCACCAAATTCATAGTTTAGTCAACACACCACCAAGAGTTTATCTGCAAATGCTGCTATGAGAAAAACACTTGTGATCACATGTCATTTTGAGAGACTGGAATTAATTACTAGATTTACTTATCTGAAAATTATATAACTCTACAGATACTTGATAGCTAACTATGATGGGTGTACTAACACATCTTATGGATTCTAAGATGCACATTCCTTTTTGCACATTTTAACACCTGTGAAATCCAGATGCAGATGTGTTATATGCAGTATAACAGTATAACATATGCAGTATAACACATCTGCATCTGCTCATAGGGTGGCCACTATCAGCAAGACCACAGTCCTGGCAGAGTTGTCATGTTCTGCTCATGTGAGAACATTAAAAGCGCCAGCATCAAAAATTGTGGAATGAATGTTACTGACAATGTAAGAAAATCCCAGAGTGAACAGTGGGGCACTTTTTAAAGAAATGCTATATCATGAATGCTATTGATAACCCAGAAGAAAGTAGTGGAAAGCATTTCATCCTAGTTTAGTTTAGCATTCCATCATTAATTTGTGACAGATAAAATACTCATACTTCTTCTAATCAGTAACACATGAGATTTGCTGGATTTTAAGGGACAAGTATACCACAATGCAGTGAGTTTACAGGAATAAAAGAAACAAATCTCTAATAATTAAAAGAAAATAAATCTAATTTCCTTTCATTCTAGGAATATTAAAGTTTAAAATATCACAGTAACATTTATGTATAATATACACTCTACCTGAAAAAGATGCTACGACATGAACCATTTTCTTGTTGCTTCTTAAACTTTATTTAAAACATAGTATCTACTATATTTTCAATACAAAAGAATTGAAGAAATTCTTAAAATCCTCAAAATAGGAAAATAATTTATATTACAAAGTGTCACACATTTAAACTTAAGTTAAATAGAAACTTGCTAAGCCTCAGTTTCTTCATTCATAAAATGGGGTTCATTTTATGAACCCTACTTCATGGGATTTGTTATGAGAATTAAGTGGCTGACACACAGAAAATGTTTGGTAGAGAGATCCATATGGTAGGAGATAAATAATTCATAAATATACTATTCTGATAGTTATTTTTGTGATTCTTTTACATCCTGGCCCAGGACTCAACAAATATTTTTGTTAAGAGTGTAAAAAATGAGAAACCAAAGTGTCATATTTCCATCATTTCAAAAGATTCTATTCCCAGAAATGAATTATTTGAAAATGTTATTTTTAAGCTTACATAATACTTTCCTCATAGATGCAAAACCAGATGATTTTCAAAGTATTTTTGCAGGAATAAAGATGAAAAAGTAAGTCCATTTTTCTCTGACACTTTGGTACTAAAAAGGATTAATGGCTCAGTGCATTCAGGGAAAAGATGCAGTCTGAAGAGATATCCTTGGTATTGGGGGTGGGTTGTGAGGGGCTGAGTTAGGGTTAGGGGAGGGTAGAGAGAGAAGAGAGAAAACTGCAGTTGTTTATAATCCACAATTCAATTTCAATCTTTGACGAGGTAGAGTCTGTGCCCCTACACACACTTTTCTTTTTTTTTAAGATCTTGAAAATGTTTAGTCAAATGGGTCTTAAATGTCAGTACTCTGGTGAGGAAGGAAAAGGGCAACACACACATATCCTTGCCCGGTTTGGTTCAAGCAAGATACGTAAGAAAACAAGCTCAAAATAAAACAGGGGATACCACAATTATAAGGTACCCTTCTCAAAAAGAAAAAAAAAAAAAAACTGTGCTTAACATTAAAATGTGAAACATCAAGAGGTGGCTGTAGATTTTATAATTTTATAACTAGGTTTTTTTCTAATCCTAAAAACAAAGTATGTTTGATAACATGCCATTTCATAAATATCATGTATTTATACAGTAGGAACACTTTTTGCACATATTCCACATTTACATTTCAAATGTGCATTTTGAAGATACCTACCAAACACTAAATCACAGATAGAAACCCACAGCCTCCTAGGTAGACAGCAAGGTCATGCGAAGGGCACGGGGAGGGAAGTTAGGAGACCTGTCTCTCCTTCCAGGCATGCCCCAAACCAGCTGAGTGACCATAAAGAGTCCCTTGACCTCTCTGGATCTCCATTTCTCAATTTGGACTTAAGATAGCTCCAATTCCTTTCCAATTCTAACATTCTTTGACTATCATGAGGATTTTGCCCACGGTGACCTTAATGTCAACAACAAATGTAGGGAATAACATTTACAATTCCAATCATTGCATTGTCTTAACTCCTACTCCATCTTACTTCTCTTTATGCTTCAAAACATACTGTCAGTCTTTCATCATTGCACAAGCCCGAACACACACTTCAAGAAAAGGATAAAATCATGCTGTGAGAATGATACAGTGTTTCATCTGATGTATTGAACACAGCCATATTTCAGTGCTAATTATGAAATAGCAAACGTAAATGGCTGTGTCCCTCCCTGAGTCTGCTGGGCCCACATTACACTTCCCTCTAAGGTGAGTGTGGCTTCCATATAAACCCGTTCTCCTCCACCCTCTCCTGGCCAGAAGACAGTAACCCCCTTAAGCTCAAGAGCACAACTCCCAAGAAAAGGTGCAATTTAATTCTTAGCCTGAAACACAGCCCATTTGGAAGGACACCAGTCACTAGGGTATTGTTAGTGCCTTGAAATGGCCAACAGGGATTGCTGACTCTGCGAATCTCACTCCAAAGGCAGGAATTCTATTTGAATTACTAACATAACAGATGTTTGCTAGGATCCACCATGCAGTCTGCATACACAGTTATGCTAATTTGGCAGCACTCCTCTTCCAGTTAGCTCTGAGCCATTAGAGCACGCAGCTAGTAGGTCCTTCTGTCTAACTAATAATTGCCTATTATTGATATTAATTAACATTTTTTGCACCTTTCCTTGGTTTTGACCTAGTATCTGTTGGTAGTCTAATCACTGTGGCCTATTAAAAGTCAAAATACAGGAGCCTATAGTAGTCACAAGCCATTTATCAAAACGCAAACAAGGCCAATTAAACAGGCAGCCAGACAGTTGTCTTGATTTGCTGCTGACTGTTTCTTGATCACCATTATAAATTGCTAATAGGGCAGAAAGCGCTAAGCGGGGAGCATCTGTGGGGGGCTGGTTATTGCTCACTCCCCGCCTGGTGACAGGTGAGAGAGAGGCTAGTGATGGTCTTATTGATGTGAACTGCCCATCAGTTGGTAGTTATTGTTAAAGTTCATGATGCTACAGCTGATCCCATCCTGCTGAGAGTCAATCAAATTAATTAGAGCTAGAAATTCTTCTTTATTATTTAAGAGCATGGGTACAGAAAAGAGTCCTGTAATTTGGATCCAAAGGCAATGACGGAAAAAAAATCTTCATGTAGTACAGTGTGGAAAAAAAAATCAGATATTGCTTCTTCCATTATTTATAATAAGGGCTGTGGCTAAAGGTTTTTATAGGCACAGATCAAGAGATCATAATAGAAGCATATTGACAGATTTTTTTTCTGCAATACTCCAAGGAACTGGCTGTAGCAGGAAAATATATCAAAACCTTATCATCAGAGCTGAGATCTTCTGTGAAAAATCAATAAAGAGTTATACATGGTTTGAGTTTAAACAGTTCTCTGTAGTCATTTAAACATAGTGCATCTGTACAGCTTTTTTACCTCTGGAGACCAAGGTAACCTAGCAACCAGAGGGCTTAAACCGATTAACTACAAATGAAGTACTGTACACCTATCAAAGCAATTGTTCATCGTTGCCTTTGTTGCAGAGACTAAGCTAATTGAACATGATACAGTATGAAGATAATTAACACCCATGAGTTTGTTAATTGCCTGTTAGCACTACAACACAGTCTCTTGGTTTCTTTTTAACTGTCTCCTTTGTAACCTCTTTCTTCCCTTAAAATGGTGCAGGACCTGTTTAACTGGCAATGATATCTTGGAGTTTATTAACCCTTTTTAAATTTAGAAGAAAAAAAAAAAAAAGCCCTGTCTTAATGAAGCATATTGCATGTGCTTGTTAAATACAAGCTCTCACTTTGTCTATTTTCCCAAGACTAGGAATTTGTTTTACAGATACTGTACAAACTATGTTTATTTTTTTTTTTTTGCTAATTTATTTCAAGCAATTTAGCCATTACAAATGTTCTTAAAAAAAATGGTTTTAGTAGTTCCCTTTATTACTCAGCTGCTCTGCTTTTGATAGTGAGCGATAAATGTCTTTGAGGGTTAGCATATTAATTGAAGGCAGCATCTGGTCAGCAGCTGACCGGCTCCAGTTGTCCTGCTCCAACCGAGCGAGAGAGAAAGAAGCTTTGCCGGTTCTATTTGCCAAGCTCTCCATGTCCTCGCAGCCGTGGACTAAGAACCCGCATTTTATCTCTGCTGGATCACCACATGGATGCCAGAAAATCAATTGGGCAGGAAAATCTGTTAATCTAAAGTGATTTCAAACTAAGAAATCATTTAAAATAAAAATTTCAATCATTACCTTTTTGGAAAAGCACTTTTTTCCCTCAAGTCTAACTGGACATGTCATGATAATACCTCAAAATGACCTATCACAAGAACAATTCAAAGTCAATAGAATTGCCTAGCAAGGAACAATTTGATTTTTGAAAAAAAAAATAGGGCATCTGATTACAAGCTTAAGAGGAAATGGAAAACCCCGATGCTGTGTGACCAGAAACAATTAACACACTCAGACCCAGGATACACACCCAACACTCAAGATGGGATTTTCTCCTGTTGAGAAGGAACACCTTGGCTGTGTCACAATTGTTTAACATGGATTTTCCTGGATGATCCTCTGTGTTTTTCATTACTGTGTCGTGGTTAATATCTGCTGGTAAGTCAGTCCCAGGAGGGCCACTTCTAGTGCCCAATTACAAGTTCTATCATCAATCATAAGTGTTATTTGTTCAACAAAATGAATTGCTAATTAATAACTGATGAGCATTATGGCCTTGAAGACTATAATACTATTAATTATGGTTGGCATAAAAGGGGTCTATCTGGCACATTTTCACCACAATTAGCCTCAGAAGCTTTACGGGAATATGTCTATGAAGACAACCAACGAAAGGCCTGGCTTTCCTCCCTCTCCTGCATGAGGACTGACAAACAGCACTGTCTCTTGTAAGGGATTTGAACCAATCATTTAGTCCAACTGAGTCTGTTTCCACTTGTGTAAAATGGGAATATTGATATTTATTCTGCTTATCTTACAGATTCATAAGGAAGATCCAATGAATAATACATCTGTGGCTTTTGCTTTGAAAGCACTATGAAAACCATAAAGACAGTTATCTAGAGATATGAGTTCTAATAATTATATTTGTTTGCTTCTTGCCCATTTCAACAGTTATCTCAAACGCTGGTGACTCAGATTGCAAAGAATCTGCCTGCAATGCAGGAGAAGTGGGTTCAATCCCTGAGTCAGGAAGATCCCCTGGAGAAGGGAATGGCTACCCACTCCAGTATTCTTACCTGGAGAATTCCATGGACTGAGGAGCCTACTGGGCTACAGCCCATGGGGTCACAAAGAGTCAGACATGACTGAACCACTAACACTTTCACCTCAGACAGACAAGGTTCCAAAAGCCATAGAAGGAATTCTGTCCACCAAACCCTAAATTTCAGAACTACAGAGTGAGTAGTGACTGGCAGGCCACTGAAGCACGCATGAGAAGGGATTTTGTTTCCTTATATTAAATATCAGGCAAGGATACTTGAGCTACAAATAGCCATTTCTAGTGATCACACCTAAAACTACTGCTATAGCAAACTCAAGCTTGAATGTGCATGGTAACCATGTGAAGAAATGAAGGCAGCTGAAAGTCTGCGGTAGGTATCGAGTGGGGCCTCAAACCTGCATTTTTATTGGGGAGTTCAGGTCCCTCACACATGAGTTTGGGTAGACTCCAGGAGTTGGTTATGGACAGGAAGGCCTGGCGTAGTGCGATTCATGGGGTCGCAAAGAGTCGGACACGACTGAGCGACTGAACTGAACTGAACTCAGGTCCCTCTGAGGCAGGTGTGTCCACGGCTCCCAGGTGAGAGACACCAGGTCCCACAGACTGCGACCCAGGAAGACTGCTGCTGCCATTAGGTGGCAGAGGCAGGATGGGGAGATGTTCACTGCCGCCTCAAGACCAGGAGTTGGCCAGAAAAGTGGCCTTGGCCAGGGTTCTGGGGCCCTGCAGAACACAGCTCCCAGCCAGCTCCCTAGGCCCCCCAGCTCACCTGCTGACACCAAGCTGGGTGAGCTGGAAAGCTCCCTGGGAGAAGGCTGGGATCTGCCTCTTACCTCACTCTCTGATGACCACCATTCTGCTGACTGTTGACTGATTGGGCCCACTAATGTCATTCCCTGACGGTTGGTTGCTTGTGGGAGGGGCCTATTGTGGTACTGACCAATGGCTGAGCAGGACCATTAACGGTCACTCTCTGGCAGCTGCTCACTTGGGGAAGGGGCCCACTGTGGTGCTGACCAATGGCTGAACAGAACTACTAACGGTCCCCAGCACTAACTGTTGCCTGGTTGGGAGGGGCAGTGCTGGTAACCAAGCAAAGCACCAGCCACGCTAAAGGCTGTTCATGGCCTGGCTCTATTACAGTCTCACAACAAAGAAGGTGGGGAGCCACCCCAGGAGCAGGTGTAGATTCTGGCAGCCTGGAACAAGGCACTTATGAGCCACTGCTTCCTTGTGATCAATCCTTTTCTTGTTATTTGCTTAACTTTTGAAAACAAAACAAAACAAAACCCTAGACTATTTGTAAGGGGTAAATATTCCTTTATTATTAAATAAAACATATCATTTGATATTTTATACACAGGTATTCCCTAAAACAGCTTCCCCAGTGGCTCAGCAGTAAAGAATCCACCTGCAATGCAGGAGACACAGGTTCAATCCCTGGGTCAGGAAGATCCCCTGGTGGAGGAAATGGCAAACTACTTCAGTATTCTTGCCTGGAGAATCTCATGGACAGAGAAGCCTGGTGGGCTATAGTCCAAAGGGTAGCAGAGTCAGACATGACTGAGCAACTGAACACAGACACACATTCCCCAACATTGTGTTCCATGGAATGTGAGATGTTTATAACAAAGCTCTTCTGAGGACACATGAGTGTGGAGAATAGTGTAGGACTTCCCAAGGCTTTCATAATGTTGATGAGCTTTGCAATTCTCCAAGAGAACATGCAGGAACAAGCACTTCTCATATCTATCTGGTTACAGAACTTGCTAAGGAAGTCTGAACAGGGAAAATGTCTAATCCAGTGAAACAAAAAAATGGAAATTCTGCCTTAAAGGAAATATAAATGAATTGTCTCATGTGATCTTTCTGCAATCACACACTAAATTGGAAATTATCACCATTATCATTTTACTGAAGTGAAAACTGAGGCTCAGAAGACTCCATGTCCAGTGGTCTGGATACGAAAGCTCAGTGAATCCCAAATAAGTTAAATAAAAATAAATCCTCCTTTAGAAACTATGGAACATCAAAGACAAAAAGAAGATCTGAAAAGCAGGCAGAGAGAAGAGACAGATTACCTTCAAACAAGTGGTAGTTCACCTGACAGCTAAAGGAACAAGACACATGATGATAATCAGGAAACAGTAGAATAACATCACCAATGAGCTGCAAGAAAATAATAGTCATCCTGGAATTCCATATTCATTAAATCATCTTTCAGATCAGAGTAAAATGAGGACTTTCACTCAACAGACTCTGCCTAAAGGAATTTAAAAGATGTAATTCAAGCAGAAGGAAATTGATTCTGCACACAAAAAGACAGTATTCACAAATAAAATGGAAAATATGTAAGTCTACATGAATATTGGCCCAAGGAATTTCCTGGGAAATGACTGTGAATCTGAGATTTGTATGCAGGAGGATTTTGAGAGAGTTTTCTAGGGGGCAACATCTGTTGGTGAGTAAAAAAGCAAAATTGGCAGAGAAAGGAGTGAACCGTGATGTAGTCACAATAAAACATCATCTGATCCCATGGGGAGCTCTGGTGTGTTCTCACCTGTGGGGGAGGGGGTCTTTATCCCGCCACATATACACACTGACCAAGCTTAGATATGAACTGCCACCAGGGAGGGGACATGACTTTGGGCCAGACCATTCTCTTCTGCTGAGAACAATTCTCAATGAGGGACTCAACTGAAATCCATAAGCCACTAACATTCCTAGGAACTGGAAGAAGGACTGTCTTAGTCCTCAAAGGGAAAATGAGGCAGTGCACACAGCACCCACTACAACACTCAAAAACAAAAATGGTAGAAATAAATACATGACAAAGTAACATGTAAGTCAAGAAAGGTGATGGCAGTTAAAATATTCTAAGGTACTAGCATTGTTTGGGATAAGATTAAAGATGTTGATTAACTTTAGATTTTGTTAAGACTGAATTTTTTAAAGACATTTTTACAAAATTTTACAAATTTTTTGTAGCTATTTACTGATTATAAGAGATGCACTAAAACATAAGGCTTTGTAAGAGTAAAAGCAAAAAGATAGAAAAGAGTATACAAGGCAAATAGATAGGTATACAAGACCAACCAACAACAAAAAGCTTGTATAGCTCTATTCTTATGAGATAAAAGAGACTTGAAAGCAAGTAAAAATGTTAGAGATGCACTACAAAATAAATGTAGTTCACCAAGGAGATAAAATGACTCTAAACTTGAACATACTCATGGCCTCAAAATGTATTAAGCCAAGATTGTCAGAACCACAAAGTACACCCAGATATATAAACCATAAATCAAGCACAAAAAGCCCATAAGGATATGAAAGGTATGAAACTAAAGCTCATAGAGGTTGTGACTGGTGACAGAGGTGGGATTTAAGACCAGTGCATCTGCTGTATTCCAGGGCACATCCCACTGTCTCTTCCAGATAAGATAGTGAAAATTGAAAGAATCAAGGGTCAGGAAGATGTACAATTCTGATATCAGACTCTGACTGTAGAGTGTATCTTTTCAGTGGCATGAATATTTAACTCTCTCTCTCACTGAAATCTAACATTAAGAGTGTTGATATTTGGCAAAACTAATACAGTTATGTAAAGTTTAAAAATAAAATAAAATTAAAAAAAAAAAGAGTGTTGAAAGTTACACTAATATCTATGAAAGCAGAAATGGTAGTTTTTCAGACACCAATCAAGTGACTCTAACACATCTGTTGTTCCTGATTCATTGTTCTTCACTGTTGGGTGTTAATGGCAGAAAAACATATATATTTCTTTGCTGCTCAGGATTAGTGACAATATTGATCTTCACAGAGAAAACCTCTGCTTAATCTAAATTGTCTGGGAAAAGTGACTTAATCATAACGTAAAGTCTTATCTGAAAATAAGAATACTGCCCGCTTCCCCACCCCTCTACTGATTTTCAAGCTACACTGTATCTTTTGAATAAGACAGATCTACTATCAAGTTAGATAAGCTATAATCAATGGCACCAGAAGATTGCAAAAGCATTTGTCCAGAATATAAGGATTTTGCCTCTTTTCTCCCCAGTAGAAGTCATGGATAATGTCACTTGGAGAAAAATGTTCCAGTGCAGTGACCATTTTTCTGTTTTAACAGGCTTCATCTTCTAATAAATACACACCAAGCCAAGCCTGGCAAATGAAATGCTAACCAGGGTTGATCACTCCCAAAGTTCCCATGAGGACAGACAGCTGAGCCTCTGGAAACACACTTCTGGGGAGATCCTGCTGGAGGTACCAGGCAGTCAGCCCTGAGAACACAAGTCAGCATATGCTCTGTGACCCCCACCAGCAGCCAAACCTTGGTTGGGAGGATGGTGTGCAGGAATTGCCCCTAACCCTCTGGAATTCTTACCTATTTGGGGGTCATTGATTTCTCTGGAAATACTATTTTCTCCCACTCCTTAGGGAAAATTAAAAACCCAAAACATACACTAAGAGACACACTAACTTTTGCTCACCAATCCAGGAGGTGTGAACCCAGTTAAAAACCACTGCTTTAGCCTTCTGGACTTCTCCAGCTTCTCATTGGACTTTTACACAAGCCGTGCATTTTGTAGAGAGAAAGTAGGTGCTTCAGAGCATGGGTTCTGGGGTCAGGCTTTCAGTTTGAACTCTGGCCTCATGACTGACCTCAAGCAAGCAGCTTAACCTGACTGTCCCAGTTTCATCTGTAACACAGGAAAAATAATAATACCTGTTTTATAAGGATGTTGTTAGGACTGAGTGAGTTCACTCATGCAAAAGGTTTAGATGAGTTCTTGGCACAAATCAACATTTGTGATCATCACTGTTCATTTCATTCCAAGTCCCTTTTGAAGGTCTCTTGGGATCTTTTCTTGACCAGACCAGCTCTTCCTATATATATATATACAGGCTGGACTCTCTCTTCATTCAGGACATCATTCAGAAGATGTCTGACTCTGAATGACATCTTACCTTCCTTTTCTTACCTGGCTGGCTTGTTCAACAACTCATTCTTGGCAGATACAGAGCTAATATGATCCTTCACTTTACTAAATTTAGAAAAACTCTCAAGGTCTTCTTCAATTAATTCAGTCTTTTTCTGGGTCTGGAGGTTACTGTGTGAAACTGGTGTTTTCATCCTATCCTCAGGAAACTCAACATCTGTGGGAGTTACAGTGTGCCACTCTGGGTCCCTGACTCACCGCTTCTTAATCTGCTCCATCTCCTTTCCCCAATCTGGGACCGGTTGTGTTATCAGCTGGTCTCCTCAGAGCTCACTGGCCTGAATTTCCCTCTTTCCTAGATGAAACTCCATCTGTATGAGTGGACAGATCCAAAAGGCACCCGTAGGCCAGGGCTGCAGGCCCGAGACCAAGAGAACATAATGTGAGTGTCATTTCAGCCCCCTGACAACTGGCACAAGCCTGCTCTGGCTGAGTCAGGAAGGAAATAGATGTTGACCTTAGAATGCCCCTGCCTCCACACTGATCCCTGTCCTTCACCTCAAGCCTTCATCCAAATCTACCCTGGGGTCTGTATGGCTGCTCATTCAGGGAATAAACTCATGAAAACTGAGATGCTGCCTCTCTTGATGGCTTTGAATTTTAGTGAAAATTTTTGAAAAGAGTCAATGGCAGGAATGGCCTAATGGAGACTGTTCAGACATCAGGCCATATCTTAAGTGGGATAGAGGGAGATTTCTCACAGCTACCATTTCTGGCTGCCCACCCCATCCTCCACCAGGCCATCCCTGGTCATAGACCCACACATTTCTAGGCGCACAGTTGGTTCTAAACAAGTGTTTGTTGAATTAATCAGCCTTTATTGTAAATAATGTAAAAATATCCAAGTAATGGTTCTGTATACCCTAGGTACAGTTGAGCCATACCCGGACACAAAGCCTTTGTATGATAATGACAAAAAGAATGAACTAATGTGGGAGACCTTATCCTGTACCAGATGGCTCACTTGTGTTACTTCATTTTATCTTTTCTACAATTCTACATGGATTGTACTATTATATTGTGAGTTTTCAGCAGACAGTGAACAGCCAGGAGCTTAAATAAGTTAGAAGGGCATAAGGTAGTAAAAATGTAATTATTTTCCAATGCCTTTTTAGCGTCAAACCTTTTTCCAATGAATGTGTAATTATCAAACAGATGACAGTAAATTCTTTCCAAAAGAGGGATTTGGGGGCACATAGCCACCCCAACTGTGCAGCCTTCAGCCTCCAACCGACTCCTCCTGTAGAGCCTTTCACCTTGAAAAAACATCTGGAAACACAGCTCTCTTTGAATCCCAGTTCTATCACCCATAAGCCACGAAGATGTAATATGCCTCTGCTTTCTGTCTGTCCATCTGCAACAGGACAGGGGATTGTGATGGCTGCCTAACCTGAGGTGAGCCTGAAGAGTCCCAGACAGTGCTCAGCCAACAGCAGTCTTGTGGCCTGCTCTTGTTCACACAATGAGCAAGTAGCAGAGACCAGATTCAGCCCCAGGCCCAAGACGTTAGGATTCATGCCTTTCCTGCCCCAACTCAGGCAGCTTCAGATAGAACACAAAGCGCTCAGTACCCAGCATCAAGCCAGTTTAGGAACAAATCTGGAATGCTAACAGGAAAGAATGATCACTAGCAAAACACAAATTTTGGAAAGGAGAGCACTGGCTCCACATTACACAGACTGTTGAAATTCCCCAGCATTGAATCCAACTGTCTACAGGACAGTCAGTGCAGTGTAGATGGGACTGACGAGAAAACAGTTATGGAGAACACATTTGACTGGTGAAGCAGTGTTTAACTTAGCTTGAAAGACTGTATCAAAAATGTATGACCTCTGAAATTTCATCTGTTTTGGAATTTTGTAATCAGTTTGCAAATGTGATGTAAATTTAAATATTTTGTAATAAATGTTAAAATACATATGAGACAAGCATATTAGAAGTTCAAAGTCAGTCAATAGGTCATTTTTTCCATCGGTGCCTCATCATCAACTCTAATTTTAAAAATAATAAAATTACACCCTTCCACCCATTACAGCAGCCAAGCCTTCATGTTCAGCCACCAAGAGGAGACAGCATAGCAGATGTGAGATGTCCTTTATCCATGTCCACTCCATCAGAGCAAGCACCCACCATCCTTTCTATCCCTGCCTCTGCCACCGCAGTGAGGTCAGTGGAACCCAAAATGCCCTGTTAGTTGCTGCTGCCAAAGCTGGCAGAGCAGCTAGGTCAGGCTCAGCTGACACCAACTGGGGAGGTCAGTGCTGATTCAGGGGTGGCACAAGGCTCCCCAGTTTGGGCTCAGTGACAGGGATGGCAATCAAAAGGCACACCTGCAGGTTATGACTCTGAACTGTAAAACTTGAAGAGAACAAGATGAGAAGGAAACCAAGATAGGCCAGCTCTTAAGCAAGGAAACTGAGCCCAGCAACAAGCTTTCCTGTGAAGATTACTCAAGACTTTTTAACCATTTCTGAATCCACACTACTTCTCAAAGTAGCTTCATTATAAGAAATAACACTATCCTAATTTTTATTTTTCTATACTAAGAAAAACTGTCAAATGGTGGCCCATTACTTCATTTGAAGGGGACCATTAATGAGGTTTCAGAACAGTCATGAGACTCAGACTACTGTATAAGAAGGTAAATGGTTTAGATAATGCTGTCTTTCAAACTATACACTGTACCTCTCAAATACATTCAAATAACTTCAGATTGGGATCCCTTTTCCTTCCCCTCAAAATGTACTTTGCTCACTGTGGTAGACAAAATAGTGGTCTACCACTACCAAAAGAAGTCCATGTCTTAGTCCCTAGAACCTATAAATATATTCTTTACATAGCAAAAAGGATGCACATGTGTGAATAAGTTGAGGACTTTGAGGTGGGGAACTTGTCCTGGACTATCCAGGAAAGAGGAAGGGTCCAGGGGCCAAGGAATGCAGGGGTCTCTGGAAGCTGAAATGGATTCTTCCATAGAACTTCTGGAGGGAACCCTGCCCTTTCAACACCTTGATTTTGGCCCAAGGAAACCCCTTTCAGACTTCAGACATCTTCAATGTGTATTTTTTTAAGCCACTTAATTGGGCTTCCCTGGCGGCTCAGATGGATTTTTACCTGCCTGCAATGTGGGAGACCTGGGTTCAATCCCTGGGTTGGGAAGATTCCCTGGAAAAGGAAATGGCTACCCACTCCAGTATTCTTGCCTGGAGAATTCCATGGACAGAGGAGCCTGGCGGGCTACATACAGTCCATGGGGTCGCAAAAGAGTTGGACATGACTGAACGATTAATACACACAAGCCACTTAATTAGTGATCATTTGTTACAGCAGCAATAAAAAACTAATACATTCATGTATTACCTTCCTTCCCATCCTATACCCCATCTCTCCTCCATATATACATGGTAGCCTGACCTGGTTGAAGCATCAGTTCTTCCAGGAAGTCTTCCTTTCTGACCACAATCCACCCCTTAAAAGAAGAGAGGTGCCTCTCTCAGTTCCGACCCTCCTCAGAACACTTGTCACATTGTATTATAATTGACTGTTAATTTGTTCATCTCCCCCACCAGACAGAACTTCCGAAGAGCAAGAATGTGTTTTGGTATTTTTGTATCAGCACAGGGCTTGATACAGTACAGAATCTCAAAAAAAAAAAAATTATTAAATGAATAACTGCTATTTCAAAAGTTTTGAGCAGTTTGTCTTCTCCTGAAAACAAACTATACACATTTTCACCTGAGTTAGTGAATATCTATGAAATGAATGAATAAAGGAAAAAATGCTATTGAATCACAGTACTTTCATCCATGAATCATATCAGAGAAAAATACTATGGAGCTAATCAGCCCACTGACCATTTTAGGTTCCCCTTCCTCCCCCAAGGACAGATAATCACTTTCTTCTAGGCAGTCCTTTCTAGAAGGCATTTCAGCCTGCTATTACTGGGTTTAATGCAGATTTGCCAAATGTTAACTCTGCTCAAATAACTTTGTTTTAGGTTATTCTGGACACAGCAGTAGTGCCAGAAAAATGTAATCTGTATCATTTAAGGAACTGGAAATTTTTATCTGTATTCATAAAAGAAAAAAGTTACCTAAGTGATGCAGTGATTTTTCTGAAGGGAGGAGGGAAAATGCCTCGTTGAGGGATATAAAATTCTGAAGGGAACAGAAGCAAGATTTTACAAGACTATTTGAGATAATGTCAAGTACAAGAACAAAAGAACATAAACTAAGGCTCGGAAAGGGTCAGACCCTCAAGGAATTTAAGCAGAATTTCTTTAGACATAGAGAAGGAAGTTTATAGAGTAAAAAGCAGAGGGTTGAAATGGGGGAAAGGCTGTTGTAAATATAGTTGAAGCTGTTAGACCAAAATTGTTCCCTGAGTTATACTCAAATCATAGATCATGGCTTCTAATTCCTCAGAACAGAGCAACTTGAGTTGAGTAATGGGCTCTTTCTGGGTGGTGTCATTTTTATCTTCTTTTTAACTTCCTTTAAATCAGTCCTTTAATTTAGTCACTTGGCAGGGCCTTAGGGTATGTAATCCAGGCAACTCTGTTCTCCAAGGTTACCAGACAGAGTCCTGGTCTCACAGACGGAAAACCAAGATGTGGAGACAGGATGGGTAGTGAGCTCCTAATGGCGGAAAACTGGAATTCAGAGCTACTAGACCACAAAGGTGCTTCTTACTGAGTTGAACTCTGGGTTTGTGATCTTCTTTACCATCTCAGAAATGAGGCTGTCATGATGAAATTCCCAGGGACCACTGTTATCATTTACCTCCTGCATGCAAAACCCATGATTACAAAAAATGCCAATTACTGTCTGTGCCATTTACTTGACACATTGTTAATGAGTGGTATGGTCAATAGTGTGATTTATTCAAAGGGGAAAGAAAGCATTTCCAGAAGGAAGTGGACTTGAGCTAGCAGCAGTAGGATGGGAAGCAGTGGGAGTTGGCTAGGTGCAGAGAAGGAAAGGAGAGTGGAAAGAGGGTCCTGAGAGGCAAAATGGGATGGGAAAAAATCATGTGTCTTCAGCAGAGGTCTTGTGCAAGAGAGATGTTAGCAACCTCCTGGTACAGGGCAGGTCCGGACTAGAAGCTGGCTCAGGGGATATTCAGAACTAGACCAGACCAGGTGCAAGTGACCAGTTCTTAGGAGGGGTCACCCAGATCAACAAACCCCACTTAGGCAAGTGACTGTCAGAAAGTCATGGACGTCAAAATAGCCTGAACGGAGATTGTTGAGGTCAAAACAAGAATTAAGCATTCAACTGGATTTTCCTGTCCTTTTACACTGTGAAATGAGGAGACTGGTACTAATATTTTTGATGCACATTAAAAACAAAAATGAAATAGCATGTTGTTCTATTAAGTTTGTATCATATTAAAAAAACATGTAATTTAATGCTTGTAAGAGTGCTATAAAACACTCATTCACTGATAAGGACATAAATTGAGCAAACTTTCTGCAAACAATCACAATTAGTTCACTTACTTAACAATAATTGATGAGGCTTGTCCTTACTCATCGGGCACATGCCTTTAAAACATCTTTTGTTCTCCTTCCTTTTCCCCAGAGCGCTCTTGCTGCCCAAATGGGCTTCTAGAGCATCTCATCACCATATACCCTCAAGAACAACAATATATACTTTTTCATAAAACCTGAACCCTAACCACAAGTCAAACATTTCATCTGGCTCTCACCTAGAAACAGTGATCTAGTGCAACTCTGAAGCAAAACTATGTTGTCTAATTACATCCACACAAAAATCATATGTAGTAGAATCTATGGGGACTTTGATGGTGATTTTGACTATGCTGAATATTCCTCTTAATCACTGATATTAGACCCTACCCCTGCCCCTAAGATGCTCCTCTGGCTCAAGCTCAACCAGCTGATGCAGAAGAGCTATATCATGTGTTTCCTATGCAGAGATATTTGCACTGTAAAAGAGGACATTTGGAGGAGCAATGGTTTATCCATAAGGAGTAACCCTGTGTAGGTGCAATACTTATTGGGGAGGGGGCTTTTAACCAGTCTCCTACTGGTACAGCAGGCCTTGAATTCTTTCTCCTTCAGTTTTATTAAAAGAACTGGACTGGCCCAACAAAGTGGCTCACAAGGTCTTAGATGCCTTTACATATACTGCAAATGCTTTGGGAACACTGTCATCAATGTATGATTTAGTGAATCAAGTCAACACATACTGAGCATCTAATAGGAACCATCTAATAGGAACCTAAAAGTATAAGTACTTTCATATACATTATTAATATTTCACTTAATCTTCACAATCACTTTGTGAGATAGGTTTTATAGCTGTTTTTATCAATGAGGTACATGCATGCTCAGTTGCTCAGTTGTGTCTGACTCTTTGTGATCCCATGGACTGTAGCCTACCAGGCTTCTCTGTCCATAGAATTTTCTAGGCATGAACACTGGAGTGGGTTGCCATTTCCTCCTCCAGGGATTGAACCCGTGTCTCTTGTGTCTTCTGCTTGGCAGTGGATTTTACCACTGAGCAATGGGGAAAGCCCATAAATGAGGGAAGTGAGGCTTATACAACATTTAGTTGTACAGTTGGTAAGGCAAAGATCTGAACTCAAGACTAACCACTGAAGTTCACTCAAGTCTGACAGACTGAAGCCACAATCACAGAAAACTAGCCAATCTGATCACATGGACCACAGCCTTGTCTAACTCAATGAAACTAAGCCATGCTGTGTGGGGCCACCCAAGATAGACGGGTCATGGTGGAGAGGTCTGACAGAATGTGGTCCACTGGAGAAGGGAATGGCAAACCACTTCAGTCTTGCCTTGAGAACCCCAAGAACAGTATGAAAAGGCAAAAAGATATGACACAGAAAGATGAACTCCCCGGGTCGGTAGGTGCCCAATATGCTAATGGAGATCAGTGGAGAAATAACTCCAGAAAGAATGAAGGGATGGAGCCAAAGCAAAAACAACCCCCAGTTGTGGATGTGACTGGTGATGGAAGCAAGGTCCAATGATGTAAAGAGCAACACTGCATAGGAACCTGGAATGTTAGGTCCATGAATCAAGGCAAATTGGAAGTGGTCAAGCAAGAGATGGCAAGAGTGAAAGTCGACATTCTAGGAATCAGCAAATAAAAATGGACTGGAATGGGTGAATTTAACTCAGATGACCATTAGATCTACTACTGTGGGCAGGAATCCCTTAGAAGAAAACGAGTAGCCATCATAGTCAACAAAAGAGTTCATAATGCAGTACTTGGATACAATCTCCAAAACGACAGAATGGTCTCTGTTCATTTCCAAGGCAAACCATTCATTATCACAGTAATCCAAGTCTATGCCCTGACGAGTAATGAAGAAGAAGCTGAAGTTGAATGGTTCTATGAAGACCTACAAGACCTTTTAGAACTAACACCCAAAAAAGATGTCCTTTTCATTATAGGGGACTGGAATGCAAAAGTAGGAAGTCTAGAGTAACAGGCAAATTTGGCCTTGGAGTACAGAATGAAGCAGGGCAAAGGGTAACAGAATTTTGCCAAGAGAACGCATGGGTCATAGCAAACACCCTCTTCCAACAACACAAGAGAAGACTCTACACATGGACATTACCAGATGGTCAACACCAAAATCAGATTGATTATATTCTTCGCAGCCAAAGATAGAGAAGCTCTACACAGTCAGCAAAAATAAGACCAGGAGCTGACTGTGGCTCAGATCATGAACTCCTTATTGCCAAATTCAGACTGAAACTGAAGAAAGTAGGGAAAACCACTAGACCATTCAAGTATGGATGTGAGAGTTGGACTGTGAAGAAGGCTGAGCGCTGAAGAATTGATGCTTTTGAACTGTGGTGTTGGAGAAGACTGTTGAGAATTGCTTGCACTGCAAGGAGATCCAACCAGTCCATTCTGAAAGAGATCAGCCCTGGGATTTCTTTGGAAGGAATGATGCTGAAGCTGAAACTCCAGTACTTTGGCCACTTCATGTGAAGAGTTGACTCATTGGAAAAGACTCTGATGCTGGGAGGGATTGGGGGCAAGAGGAGAAGGGGATGACAGAGGATGAGATGGCTGGATGGCATCACTGACTCGATGGACGTGAGTCTGAGTGAACTCCGGGAGTTGGTGATGGACAGGGAGGCCTGGCGTGCTGCAATTCATGGGGTCACAAAGAGTTGGACACGACTGAGTGACTGATCTGATCTGATTCAAGTATGACCTAAATCAAATCCCTTATGATTATACAGTGGAAGTGAGAAATAGATTTAAGGGACTAGATCTGAGAGACAGAGTGCCTGATGAACTGTGGATGGAGGTTCATGACATTGTACAGGAGACAGGAATCAAGACCATCCCCAGGAAAACGAAATGCAAAAAAGCAAAATGGCTGTCTGAGGAGGCCTTACAAATAGCTGTGAAAAGAAGAAAAGTGAAAAGCAAAGGAGAAAAGGAAAGATATACCCATTCGAATGCAGAGTTCCAAAGAATAGCAAGGAGAGATAAGGAAGCCTTCCTCAGCGATCAATGCAAAGAAATAGAGGAAAACAATAGAATGGGAAAGACTAGAGATCTCTTCAAGAAAATTAGAGATACCAAGGGAACATTTCATGCAAAGATGGTCTCAATAAAGGACAAAAATGGTATGGACCTAACAGAAGCAGAAGATATTAAGAAGAGATGGCAAGAATACACAGAAGAACTGTATAAAAAAGATCTTCATGACCAAGATAATCACAATGGTGTGATCACTGACCTAGAGCCAGACATCCTGGAATGTGAAGTCAAGTGGGCCTTAGAAAGCATCACTATGAACAAAGCTAGTGGAGGTGATGGTATTCCAGTTGAGCTATTTCAAATCCTAAAAGATGCTGTGAAAGTGCTGCACTCAATATGCCAGCAAATTTGGAAAACTCAGCAGTGGCCACAGGACTGGAAAAGGTCAGTTTTCATTTCAATCCCAAAGAAAAGCAATGCCAAAGACTGCTCAAACTACCACACAATTGCACTCATCTCACATGCTAGTAAAGTAATGCTCAAAATTCTCCAAGCCAGGCTTCAACAATACATGAACCGTGAACTTCCAGGTGTTCAAGCTGGTTTTAGAAAAGGCAGAAAACCAGAGATCAAATTGCCAACATCCGTTGGATCATTGAAAATGCAAGAGAGTTCCAGAAAAACATCCATTTCTGCTTTATTGACTATGCCAAAGCCTTTGACTGGGCAGATCACAATAAACTGTGGGAAATTCTTCAAGAGATGGGAATACCAGACCACCTGACCTGCCTCCTGAGATATCTGTATGCAGGTCAGGAATCAACAGTTAGAACTGAACATGGAACAACAGCCTAGTTCCAAATAGGAAAAGGAATACATCAAGGCTGTATATTGTCACCCTGCTTATTTAACTTCTGTGCAGAGTACATCATGAGAAACGCTGGGCTGAATGAAGCACAAGCTGGAATCAAGATTGCCAGAAGAGATATAAATAACCTCAGTATAGCAGAAAGTGAAGAAGAACTAAAGAGCCTCTTGATGAACGTAAAAGAACAGAGTGAAAAACTTGGCTTAAAGCTCAATATTCAGAAAACGAAGATCATGGCATCTGGTCCCACCACTTCATAGCAAATACATGGGGAAACAGAGGAAACAGTGGCTAACTTTATTTTTTGGGGCTCCAAAATCACTGCAGATGGTGATTGCAGCCATGAAATTAAAAGACGCTTACTCCTTGGAAGGAAAGTTATGACCAACCTAGATAGCATATTCAAAAGCAGAGACATTACTTTGTCAACAAAGGTCCGTCTAGTCAAGGCTATGGTTTTTCCAGTAGTCATGTATGGATGTGAGAGTTGGACTATAAAGAAAGCTGAGCACCGAAGAATTGATGCTTTTGAACTGTGGTGTTGGAGAAGATGCTTGAGAGTCCCTTGGACTGCAAGGAGATCCAACCAGTCCATCCTAAAGAGATCAGTCCTAGGTGTTTGCTGGAAGGACCGATGTTGAAGCTGAAACTCTAATACTTTGGCCACCTGATGCGAAGAGCTGACTCATTGGAAAGACCCTCATGCTGGAAAAGATTGAGGTCAGGAGGAGAAGGGGATGACAGAGGATGATATGGCTGGATGGTGTCACCAACTCAATAGACATGAGTTTGAGTAGACTCCAGGAGTTGGTGATGCACAGGGAAGCCTGGCATGCTGCAGTTCATGGGCTTGCAAAGAGTCGGACATGACTGAATGACTGAACTGAACTGACCACTGAGCCAATTGCAATGGAACAGTGTTTCTGAATGACCTGCCTATAAACATTTGATACCCCTTACATACAGCTTTTTCATTTGGGCACACTAAGTTTCCAAATTCCTTGTATCACCCTTATAGTACAAATTGTCTAAGAACTTCCTACATCTCTGTATTACTCAACACTTTTAAGAGCACCTTTAGATATTTTATCTCAACTGACTATCAAAACTTCAGAAGGATGCAGGGCAAGTATTATCACTCAGGTTTATACATAAAGAAACTGATGACCAAAGAGGGTAAGAAGAGAGTGAGGTCACAGGATTGGGGAAAAGTGAATATTTTGTAACTGGGAATATTGGGAAGTTAACTCTAGAACACCCAGGAATGCCAGGCTTAGACTTTCCATCAGTGTCATGAAGCAGCCACCTATAGAAAGCCATCAGTATGGGGTCCACCTACAACACAAAAACCAGGAGGCTAAGGTCTTATTTGAGGAGCCTATGTCTTTCCCCACTAGGAAACAATTTCTGGCTCATGCCAAACAGATTAAAACATTCCCAATTCACACCAGGACTTGAGTCAGGATCCAAAATACTTCTTTTCAGTTTCCATAATATCTTTATCCTTTCTAAAATTGCTCACTTAATTAAGATCTGGCTGTTCCTAACCCTTTCTCGGTTACTTTCCTAAGCACAAAAATTACATTAGACAAAAATGTATGTGCTTGTTTCCCAAACTACCACAAGCTTGCATCCCTAACCAGTTTCGGATTCCTCTAGTAAATCTGTGCTTGTAAAGGCTTTATTCATGGTTAATGAGAGATTAGATGACATTTGGCTAGGGATCCAAAAACATACAATTCCACCTTACCCACCGGGACCCCAAGACAGAAAACACGCAAGGAGAAACAGCAAGAGTGAAACAAGATACCACTCTCTTATTAGCCAGATGTGAATATCTTAGATGACTCCTATTTCCCATACACTGGGGTGAACCATAGGGAAATCCCACTGACCATTATTCTATATTTATGTTCTAGGAGTAATAGCAACAACCTTGGATTTCATCCCTGAAAATTTTTCCTCTGTTGACCTGCCAACACATACCAAACTATATCTTCAGAGGCCACAAAAACTGACATTCAACATATAAAGGAACAAAATACAGTTAATACAGAGCAACCAAGATGCTCAGTCCAGGCCTCACTCCCTTGTCTGCCACTTCAGACAACGTGCAAATTATAAAGCTATCAACAAAGTCAGCAGAGAAAATTTGTACTGCAGGATAGGAATGAGCACCTATAATGGCAGATTCCCCTAATGAAATGGAAGGTCTTAGGGGTTAAAAGCGTGAGTGAGGCCCACAAACCCTCCAGCACCTCAGGGCTGGATGTGCCAGGGCAAGATTTAAACAGATGGAAAGTGCCTCTCCTGTCCTTGAGAGGACAGATAAACATAATAAAAAGGAATGTGATTCCTGCTTTTTAAATTTCTTTTTTCAGTCACTTCTCAGCCATCTATTTCCTAAATGTTACAGAAACTTAATGCTACAATAATTCAATATGCAGGAAGATGCAGTCAGCCCTGAATACCCAAGATCCAATAACTGAAGAATATACCGCTGAGATTTTTAGTTATTGGTTTGAATGTTCTTTTGTGGCCACTCTTCTATAGAGTTTGAAACTTTTCCAACCCCTATCCTGCTAATTCCATGCATTAAAGATTGAAATGCATCCAAATTTCATTTCCAAAGAAATATGTTATATCAAGGATGATTATTATATTAAAATCTGGGAGCACACAAGCTGGAGCCTGAGATATTTAAATTGTCCTTTTTTAAAAGTATGCAGTAATATTTTCCCTGTTGCCCTTATATCTCATGGAATCACAGTGCTAGACAGCAAACCCAGGAAACTGAGTGTACTTCTTAGGTAACTTTGAATAGGACTCATTTTGACTGACTCTTATTGGAATTTCAGACTTAGAGAAGGCACTGTGAAGTCACAAACAGGTTGTTTACTGCTCACAAGTATGTTTCGCTTGATCAGTGCAAGGGTCTTACAGGTTTAAAAGTGTATTGACAACATTCAAAGATCAGGACATTTCTCAGGAGAAAAGTAGGTTCCTTGGCTTTCCTTTTAAAACCAGAAGCTCTGGCCATGCTGCACAGTGTTCGTACCTAGTCAAAACCAGCCAGAGTGGGAGGAAGGCTGTTCCCTGCAGACAGCAGACTCCAGTCTGCCCCCAATCCCTGCCAGTCCTTGGAGGCATTTTACTTCGTGATCCCTGCTCTCAAGCAATGGTTATCAGAATCAACTAGAGAGGACCCTCCCCCCCCACCTTCATCCGAAATACATACAGAGAACCACTGCCTTAAATAGTATCCAGTCCATCGGTGAAACAGGAAAAAAAAAAATGTGTTACTTCTTTTTACCTAAAGATATTAGTTTATGTTCTACTCTTAACCACTGAGGCAAAAACAGATTCTACTCTAAAGTGTATCTGACAATCAAAACCTTCCACAATTTGCCTAATACATTGAAACAACCAATCATTATAGAGAAGGGGAAAAAAATCTTTCAAGATAATTCATTTTACCCTGATAAAACTGGCAGAATGTCTTAGTCAAAATAATGAAAGTGGTAACTATCATCTGTGATAAAAGTTTGACTCTTGGAGTTTTATCCCATGCTTTGCAGCCTTGCTGCAAAAAACCTTTAAAAAGTAGGGGTAGGAGGTGGGAAATGGGTTCCTAGCCAAAGCAATTAGTTCTAAGACATTAGGATCTCAGTTTACAACAGCTGAGATCTTAATGTCTTTAAGCTACCACCTTTGCAATAAACTCAGAAACAGTCCAAGTCCCCAGGTCTACTGCAGACTGATGCCGGCCCAAGTGTGGACCACAGACCAGCAACATCAGCAACGTCTGAGAGCTTGTTCAAAATGCAAACTCTCAGGTCCCATCCCAGACCTAATGAAATAGAAACTCTTGGGATAAGACCCAGCAAACTGTTTTAACAAGCCCTTCAGATGATCCTGATATGTGCTAACATTTGACAATCATGGGCAAGAATCGTCTAGAGAACTGAAAATATACAGATTCCTAGGCCCCACTCCCAAGTGCATTTCTAACCAATTCCAATTCTAGCAGCGCTGCACTAGACTCGGGGATCTCAGCCCTGATTGCGCAGTAGAGTCACCTGAAAAGGAGAAAAAGCAGGAAAGAGACTACAAATCATGCCCCACTCCAGACCAAGTGAAGCAGGAATCTCTAGGGATAAGGTCAAGACTCTGGGGTGTTTTGTTTGTTTGTTTTTTAAAGCCCACCAGGTAATTCTAATGTGTACTCAAGGTGAGCCCCTGCTCTCAACTTAGCTTATCTCCTCAGTCAATTTTAGCTCCCCGAACACATCAATGTATTCGTTTGTCTTCTCTCTGGAAATGTTCTGAAACTATTTCTGACTCAAGAGATAGTCATGACCGATAATCTCAGCTGTCTGAGTAAGTATTTCAAAGAACAGCCTCTCATCAGTCTGGCAGAAACTGTCCCCAACAGTCCTTTTCTGACCGATACTTGAGTTCTTATATGAAGATGGTGTTATTTGGGGATAACTGCTAAGGGACAATGTCAGCCAATTGCTCCTGCCAGGAAGGTAGAACCCAGAGCCGTGAAAGTCAGACATCCTCCAAATAACACATTCCATGGCAAAAACTAAATGTTTTGGCTGAGGATGAGACACACAGACGTGCCAATATTTTCAATACCAACGCAGTTTCCTTCCAAGAAGCTTTAACAATTCCAAAAGAGATTTGTTTAACCCATTAACTAAAATCAGCCAAGGTATCGATATGGCGGCAGGGGTCAGAGGACAATGTATACAACCTTAAAATCTCTGTTCAGTGAAGGCAGAAGCCACTAGAGAAGATGGTCCCTGACTGTATGAAACCGCTCTGAGGACTTTAAAAAAGCTATGATGAGAAGAAATGTAGGTAGATGCCAATGTTTGCCCAAAATGTTTCTTAAAAGATTCCTAAAGAAAATTCCATATGTTCAGTGGATTAAAATACCCTCAGACTTGAGTTTTTCCTGAAGAAGAGTGTACCAGTGACAGCTCATCAAACCAGAGGAAGTAAGATGGAAACAAAATGCATATTCATGTGTAATAACAGAGTAAAAAGACACTGTAGGAGAAAATATTGATAAACAAATATTTTCCTAGAGAAAGTGGTATGTATATTTTAGCTTCATAAACATACACTTGAAAGCGGAGGGGAAAAAACTTTTTTTCCATTTTGGCTTTATTAGAACAACAAGAGACTTTGTGTCTCCCATCAAAACACACCCAGGCCCTTTTGTCATGTCTGAGAAACTATTGATTCCTCTATTAAATTGTGCTATATGGAAAAATCTTGACAAGAGCAATATCATTTATTAGACTAACAAATATGTTAGTTGAACCAGCTTTGGAGACTTCTAAAATCCATTATACAACTGCAGCTCTTTTTCAAAGGCCAGGATGTATTACAGAGACCAATTCTCAGGACACAGTATGACTAATTTAGTTGCACATTCCAAGAGACCATTATTTCTTAGGAAGGGTAGAAAAATTATAACCTTCAACTTTGGGGGAAATCACCAACAGCTGATGTGTCTATACTGAATATCGCAACAAGCTCATTCTAAATTCCCTAATATTTCCATTCTCAGCATTTTCTGACACTAAAAATTTTATAAGGGGAAAAAACAAGAGGAGAGACTAAAAAAAATAAAATTAACAGATAAGCTGTGCTACTTTTTGAGGAAAATGGGCTATTTATAGTGTAAGTTCATCAAACCCTACCCCAGTGCTGCCCAATCACACCTCATCTAATCCACTCCTCACCCCATTTCTGCTCCTTCTCTTCTATGGATGATGACACCAAGGGGCCTTTTTAAGACTTCACATAATACATTCTACCCCAGCCATATGTATTACCCTCTGTAGCAAGCAAGATAGGACAAACTCAAAGAATCATAGCTCTCAAAGATGCTTCAAAGTTCACCTTGTCCAACCACTCTTGTTTGCAGGAATGAGACCCAGAGGGAAAGAGACTCAACTAATAAGAGCCGATAAATCGATGGCAGAGTCAGGCAATCTGGCCCCCATACCATGTGCTTCCCATCTGTCTGCCACACAGGTTCTTTTCATCTGTTGCAAAATTAGTATTAAAAAAAAATCAAGTTCCATCTCAACTTGTTTCACTCTGAGGCCAATCTGAAATACTCATGTAGAGACCTTATTGATGCTATCAAGAAACTAATCACTCCTTACAGTCAAGGTAAGTGGTCAGTGACTAGATCCTGCACAGAAAATCAAATACACATCACTCCAAATGAACATCCAGCTCCACTGAGCCGTGTGCTGAGATTGGTGGGGTCTTTGAGGGTGCTGACTCCTGAAGGGAGAAGGGGAAGATTCTGGGACTGCCTGGTGTCTCCCAAGTGCAAGATGCCTGGCCTGACCTTCTGCCAGTCCTTTCCAGGCCTGGGAAGAAGCACTCAGGACAACAGGAGGATTTTGTAAGTTCCCAGTGATCCAAAAGGAGGAGGGAAACTCTGTTGCCTTTGTCTATATCCAGGCAAGAAGGTCAGAGTCAAGCAGACCCGACAATTGCAACAGTATCCTCAGTCAGCATCTGTTCTGCATCACACAGTAGGATACAGACCAGGAGCCGGAGTGAGGTGGGCAAGAAGACACAGGAGGCAGGGAAAGGACTAAGGAAAGAAGAGAATGTAAGTGGAAAAGAAGGGAGAACAGATGAGGAAAAGGGTTGAGTTTTGAAAAAGACCTGTGGTAGAGCCATCTAATACTCACCCAGATCCTGCTCTCCTTGCCTCTAGGACCTTCTGAGCCCATGGAGGGATGACCCTTCCCAACCTGTGGGTGAGTCCAGGTGACCAGCCCACACCAGAGCAGGTGGGCATGACATGGGGTCAAGTGCTTCATGCCCGGATGAGCTCCTTGAAGGCTCTGTACCCAGCCTTGGGGTGGGCATCTTTGCAGCTGTGGGCAGTGCCATAAGACAGAAGCCTGGAATGCTGAGCCAACACATGGATGGCATTTGTCCTGGAGTAACACCCAGATTTGTAGAAATAAATTTTGCTGTATTAAGCCACTGAATATTAGAGGTGGCTTATTTCTGTAGCACAACATAGCCTATCCTCATTAAAGAATTGATCAAGAGTAGGAAGTAGAAGTGAGAGAGAAAGAAGAAAAGGGCACAGAGAAACAGAGGGGGAGAAAAAGGAAAGAGGCAATGTGAAGGCCAAATGCAACGGCCTCTCACGTAAATTGCTTTCATCCTTGTTCAAAGCACTCTAGGAGCACAGGAGGGACATGGGCAAATGTGTTCAGGAACGACTCCCAGGGGAGAAGTCAGTGCTCATGGGTGCCATATTTCTACTGTGATGTATTTGTAGTCACCTCCTTGCTGAATATGCTTCATGTAATACACATGTATTTGTGTATTAACTATTATATTACTAAACACTAGACATTGTAGTTAGCACAAGAGATATGGAAGAGACCAAGACAGACATGGTCCCTGGCCCCACAGAGTTTGTAAACTATTATTTTCTTCCCTTTAAACTCTGCAGGCAACTCCATGCCAATATTCCACCTGGCAGGGAGGCAAGAATGATTACAAACTTCAGCCACCAGGCAATGATGAGGATGATGAAAGAGCTCCAGAGGCTGCACTGGATGGTTCAGCCAGGAACCTGCCATGGAGGGATGATGGTAAGGGACCTGTGAGCTCTGAGGGTCAGTTTCTTTCTCAGATGTAATGAAGGTAGGCCTGATGACCTCTGTGCCACATTCAACTCTAATAATAGTGGTAATGATAACAGCACCAATAATAGCAGCTATTGAGCATTAACTAAATGCCAGGCACGGAGGCTGGATTATTGCATTCAATCTTCACATCAACCCATAAGGTAGGCCTTACCATACCCATTTTGCAGATGACTAAACTGTGACTCAAAGAGGTGAAAAAAATTTGTCTATGCTAGTAAGTGTTGGAGAAGGAAATGGCAACCTACTCCAGTCTTCTTGCCTGGAGAATCCCAGGGACGGGGAGCCTGGTGGGCTGCTGTCTATGGGGTTGCACAGAGTCGGATACGACTGAAGCGACTTAGCAGCAGTAAGTTGTAGAGTTGTAATGTAGAGGGAATTCTTACTGAGTCCTAAGCCCACAGCCTTAACTACTCTGCCAAAAACAAACACCACAAAGTGTATCTATCACTGTGGTTAAAGGAAAATCAAACACCCAAACAAAGCAGATGTGTTCTTAACACTCTCTTGAGATGCTAAAAACTCCACCCACCCTACCCTAGAAAACAGTCTTAAAGAGATACCTATGGGAAACAAAGTTGAACCATCGTCTTTCATCTCTTCTGAGAAATGAAGGGCTTTGGTTCTAGCTGTATACGGTGCTTGCTCCATGTTGATCTGGGCACCTCATTTGGGTGTGCTTGCCTGCTAAGTCGCTTGAGTCATGTCCAGCACTTTACAACTCGATGGACTACCGCCTGCCATACTCCTCTGTCCATGGGATTCTGCAGGCAAGAATATTGGAGTGGACTGCCATGTCCTCCTCCAGGGTATCTTCCCAACCCAGGGATCAAACCCACAACTCTTATGTCCCCTGGATTGGCAGGCGGGTTTTTTACCACTAGTGCCATTTAGTCCTCAGAAAAGATAAAATGAGCCTTCCCTCTAGATTCAGCCCATATGCCTCAGCTCCTGACTTCTGGGACAACCCCCTGTCTCTCCTTGCCCATACCTGACCAACTAGGTCACTGGTCGTGCCTGCGCATTTGCAGCCTAGGCCCCTGGAGTCTTCGGGGCCAGACACATTTCACCTGAAACACCTCTGCCCATCACTTTTTATTTCAGTCAGTGTTGGTTACTTGTGTCCCTGTCCATCCTAAGAACTAAATAAGAGTATAAAGCAACAAACAATTACAGACGTTTTTTCTCCAGCCTTGTAATGGAACTGCAGGCTAGCCAGATATTCAGTGGATCTTGGGGATCTAACTTTTTAATTAAAAAGTGGTTTCAAAAGAGCACTTGAGTAGAAATTCTAAGTAACTGCCTATCAACTCCAACTACCATGCCTAAGAACCCAGCAACAAGGAGACTTGTATGCAGAGGAAACAAGATTTTGACTGCAGCCTTCGAGGTGAAAGATACTTTAAAACATGTAGCCTGGAGCATGAGCTGTGTGTGGTCCAGCAGAGCTGGACAACTTTATTACCAAGAGAGCCCATTTTGCTGGAGGGTGACACGGAGGTAGACCAGACAGAACTGACCAGTGTGAGGTAAAGAGAAAGCAAGAGTGGCACAAATGTGTTTCTTGGGAGAATGCAGTTGTCGTTTACCAAATTGGGGGAGACTGTAGAAGAAGGTATTGGAGGATGCAGGAGACATAAGGAGTTCTGATTTAAACATGTCAAGCTCAAGATACCTGCCAGGGGAGGAAGCTGAGAAATGGAGTAGCATGGAATATACAAGCTCAGGGGAGAAGCTTGAGTGAAATTAGAATAACGAGAATTGCTTTGAACCAAACCGTTGAACCAAGGTTTAATGCCTCAGCATTCTCATTATGCGAGCTGCTGGTGAGATGCAATAGGCAAAACTACAAGTGTGCACACATGTGTGCACTCCCACACACATATACAACCATATATATATATATATATATATATAATATGCATATATTGCTTTGCTTATTTTCACATGTAACAAGGTATATGTATACTATTAGAAAGTTAGGTAGCCCCTTTTGGGGTAAAGAGCCCTGAATTAGGCACTGAGGGAGAAGCATAGATAGTAGGCAAAAAAAAGGATATAACCCATTTCATTTGCACTATTTTCATGAAGAAATAACAACATCCAATCACAAGGTCATTGTAGGATAGGGAGACAACATTGTGCAGTTGTTAATCGTTTCTGAATTAATATACAACTAAAATAAAACTCCAGCAGGCTTCCCTGGTGGCTCAGTGATAAAGAATCTGCCTGCCAATGCAGGAAACACAGGTTCAATTCCTGGGTCAGGAAGATCCCCTGAAGAAGGAAATAGTATTCTTGCCTGGGAAACCCCTTGGACAGAGGAGCCTGGCGGGCTATAGTCCACAAGGTCACAAAAGAGCTGGATACAACTTTAGCAATTGAACAACAACAATAAGATTCCAACTGAAACTCTGAAAAAATACGGTAAAAAATAAAAAGGCAGGCAGACAACAGTAAGATATTTGGTCACTGCTTTCCGCCCCACCCCGGCCCCGCCCCGGCATCATAAAACTGTAAAATCTTAGACATGTAAGGGATCTTGGATTGCATTTAGTCCAAGGCTGATTTACACAGATGAGATACAAAGCCCCCTAAAAGTGAATCAACTTGTCCATGAGCATGTACCTAATTTCTTGACAAGCACTGCATAAAAAGTATCTGTCTTTCAGAAGGAAACAATAAATCCATTTTGTGTACTCTAAAACATAACACAAGAAGCTAGCTGTTGTGGCACCAAAGACTTCTCCCATTATTTGAGTTCATGTATACCTACAGCTGATTCATCTTGAGCTTTGACAGAAAACAAAATTCTGTAAAACAATTATCCTTCAATTAGAAAATAAATAAATTTTAAAAATAATAATTCAAAAAGCAGTTTAGCTACATAAGTCAAAATAATAAATACAAATATCTTTAGACTCAATGATTCTATTGGGCTAGCCAAAATTTTTGTCTTCAATTTCTGTAAGATGTTAAGGAAAAACCTGAACAAACTTTTGGCAACCTAATACTTCTAGAAATTTATGTAACAGATATTTTGAAAAGTCTACAAATACTGTTCTTATTTTTCTTCTATTGCTTCTACTAATAAAAAAAAGTAAGGGTACCATTATTACTATAAATTGAAAGTAAATGATATATCTATCAAGGGTTTTTAATTAAATTAAGGTATATCCTACAATGCAAAAAAATAACGTACAACCACAAAAATAACAGTGTGGTACTATATTTACCTTAAAAAAAAAACACTCAGACACATTGTTGAGTTTAAAGGCAAACAGATTTAAGAACAAATGATTGAGGCTTTCTAAATTAAAAAAAAAAAGTTTTCAAAAGAATATACAGTATATTCCCATTGAGAATGTAGCAAAGAGGGAAGGGGGAGGACCGTTCACCAAAATGTTAACAGTGGTTACCAATCAATGCTGAGATTTTAGAGGGGTGTGGGGTTTTTTTGGCTTTTTTCTTATGATTTTTCTGTATACTTTGACTTTTTCTTACCATAAGAATGCACAGTTTTTACAATCAGAAAAACTTTAAAACTAATTTCATTTTGAAATTTATAATTAATAAATAAGTCTCTTCTCCTGCCACCCATGCCCTTTCAATGAGGAGCAAATGTATGTAAGCAGAATGTTGACTCACCCCGAAAGGCCTTCCTGGTGTTGCAATAGGGAACCCGTGGGTGCAGGGTACGAACAGCCAGCCAGAGCCAGGAGGTGGGCACAGGGTGAGGATGGAGAGCCAGCAGATGGAGTAAGGGACCACGCAACTGTAGTTTTCCCCTGGTGTCAGATGTGTCTGTCCCAGAAGCTGGAAGACTTGCCTAGAATGGTGCCGGATGGTGAGAAGGGCACGCCGTGGGGGGAGGTGGCAGGGTGAGACTCGGCCTCCAGCCCCACCAACGGCACAGCCCCTGCCCATGAAGGAATCAGTGATGCTCCTTCAGCACCAGCTGCGTTAGCTGGGCGGGGAGCAATGCCTCAGTCCCAGGGCTCGAGGCCCTCAGGAGGGCCTGCTTCCCATTCAGACCCAAAAGCAGCTTTTGCATTGTTGATTGGTTTCTGGTCTGTTCATTTCCTCTTGAAATGGTGACAGGTTCATAAAGGACAATCAGTCCTTGATCCTGGCCTTCTAAACACTCATCCCCAAGCCAACTCAGAGAGCATCCAGCATCTCCTCTAGACAAGGACTAGACAATGTTTCCTATTTTGAAGAAACTTTGCCAAGTTGATCAGATGACTTACTTTGGATCATGGATGTCACAAAACCTGCACGTCCCACCTGGGCAGTCAAGCCCTTAAATGGCCTCTGAAAAAGCCCTGTGCTCCCTTCTTCCTGGAGTCCCTCTTCTGCCTCCCCACCAGCCCAGTGAGAAAAGTGAGCCTTTTTTTTTTTTTTATTACACTGAGACCACTGATGCTCTGTAGTGTTAAGTACCCCCTCCCCTCTTTGACCACCTGCCCCCATCAAAATAGAGAAAAACCCTAGGTTCCTCCTTTTGGGTTTTGTCATTGAAGGCCTTCTGGAGTTACCATGTGCTCTTGGGGAAAAAGTCATAGTGAACAGCAAATGGGTAGACTGCCCAGCCCAGAAATGAGGCTCCGTCAAATCGTACCTTTTGCAAAATCAAAAATGGGTGTTGTATTCAGGCTCCACCTGGTCAGAAGAAAAGCAAAGCCCTGGGCCAGTTTCTGTTGCTACAAGCTAGAGAAGGACCCTATCTGTGATGAAGAGCTCAGGCCCACACTGGTCCAACGAGGCTTCCTCTGTAAGTGAGGTTTTATGCCCAGGCTTGCAGGAGCCCTGTGTCTGGGCCACTGCTTCCCAAGAAATGTGGACACTAACAGGGAAGGCTGTGACCATCCCTGAAAAATATTTCAAACTGTGTTACAAGCTAACCCTGCCAGAGAGAGGGCCCCTACTCTACTTTCTGCATGGTCTTAAGACTCTTCAAAGCACTCAATTAAGAAACGCAGCTTCTATAAAACTCGGAGCAAACTATTACCACGCAAACAGCTGCCATGTGATTAGAAACACAGGAACTATTCTGAGGAAGGGATGCTTGGTGCAATTAATCTCTTCCTTTGTTCCAAGTATGGTTCCCAGAAAATGGAGCAAGGGAACAGCTTATGTTGTTTTATTTTCAAAAATACAATTATAAAATAAATACACAATCATTGTAGAAAATGTTTGGATATGCAAAAAATTACAGAGAAAGTAATCAGATTTATTTATAATCCCAGCATTCAGATATAGCAACCTTTTTGGTGTTTTATGATGTGTTTTGGTACCACATTTCTTCTGCTTTGTGAAAACATAATTGAGATCATATTTTATATGAAACTTTGAAATCCGCTTTTTTTTTGGCTTAACATTGGCTAGTAATCATTTCACATGTTATTTTTTAAATCCTTATATTTTAGTGGCTGCATAGTATTCAATCATATAGATATGACACCATTGATTGACAATTTCCCAAAAAGTGATTCTGTGGAAACATCTTGAGTCTCTGTTTTTGCATTTCAGATTATCCTTTGAAGATAGTGTTCCAGCAGTGGTACTGCCTGTGAAGGGTAAATTCTGTAGCTAATTAAAGGACAATGTAACAGCCATCTTCACTTAAAGTTATGTCCTTTTGTTTTACCTTTAAATATATGTTGCCAAAAATTAATATATTATCACAGAAATTGCTTTTGATAGCTTGTAACTCTTAGAAGGACTTTCTGAGTTACAAAATTGAATTTTTAAAAAAGAATCCTAATCCTAGGAAAGTACTTCAAAATGTTAACTGTGTTTGTCTTTAGATGGAACTTGAGTTTAATTTTTTTTCCTGCTTTTCCTTTTACTGCAGTTTGCCAAATTTTCTATAATGTAGCATTTCTATAATGCCACTTTTACAATGTTTCCTAACACATTGTAACAGTTTTTTAAAACAATGTGTGCTTTGCTCTCTTACTTTATAGAACAAGCCACTGTAGATTATAAGCATTTTTTTTACTCACCCTCCTGCTTATTCACGTTCACAGTTGAGAAAAATGTTTGAATTCCAGATCATCATTTTTTCCAGAAAATATTTTATAAATAACTTAATTGGACTCAAGCAAAGGAAACTGAAGTTACTGATAAAAACTGTAAATTACATTTATAGAAAATACAATTATATCTTTAGTTCCACCTGTATGATTTGGGTGAATTTAAAGCTACTGTCTTTGTCAGTTCAGGCTGTTAAAACAGAATACCGTAAAATGGGTGGCTTATAAACAACAGACGTTTCTTTCTCACCATTCTGGAGGCCAGAAGTCCAAGATGAGAGAAGCAGCACGGTGCGTTCTGGTGAGAGCCCTCCTCCAGGTTGCAGACTTCTCACCATGTCATCACGCAGAAGAGAGCAGAAGAAGCATGCCCTGTCTTGTGAGGTTGATAAGGGTACTAATCCCATTCATGAGAGCTCCACGCTCAGGACCTTATCTATTCCTAATTACCTCCAAAGGTCCCACATCCCATATCATCACATTGAAAGGGTTAGAGTTTCAACATATGGATTTGGTGGGGGACAGAAAATATTTCATCCCTAACAGCTATCAGGCCACAAAGCTCATCTTTCCCGAAGATACAGCTAGGTACGTGTACACACACACACATACACACACACACACACACACACACACACACACACTGGGTCTTTTAACACTCAGTCCATTTGATGCCACTTCTCCTGATATAGGAATACAGAAGCAATAACAGATAAATGAGCAGGTCCTAATCCCCTGATCCAAAGCAAGCACTATATATATATATATAATTTTTCTCTTCCCATCACAACCATAATTTTTAATTCTTTTTTATTCCATTTTTGTTTTTAAAGGCTTAGACAGCAGAATTGTTTAGTTCCTTTTTCACAGAAAAATATAGGCCTGATATAAGTTGTAAACTGGGAAATAATGGGTTAATTTTAAAATAATCTTTGACTAGTTTGCATCATATAATTTTTATACCAGAATCATGCCACCCAGGGAGGAGGATATAACTTGGTTGCCAAGGGAACCCTTCCTGATTTTAAAAGATGAAATTAAACAATGTTAGAAGAAGGTATTAAAACATTTATTATTGTCATAGTTATTATTAATGATAATAAATAACAGAAGATAGCATCACAGGATTTTATAAAGCCTCATGCACATAAAGTTTGGAAAAAAGGGTTGACTCAGGCAAAAGCTTCTCTTGGCAGGAAAAAAGAAAA